>NC_065578.1:100489651-101797568 GCF_024542745.1 Macaca thibetana thibetana | reverse complement strand
ACAAGGTATGGGGATTAGGTGCTACCAGATGTATTGGGACTATGGCCTCATTAATGAAGTGGAGGTCCTGAATTAGTCTCCATTCCTCATTGGGTTTTTGCACTTCTAATATTGGGGTGTTGCAGGGGCTGTTACGGGGTTTGTGGAGGTCCCACATCTTCAGGTTATTAATAATAGCTTCTAATCTTTTGCCAGCCTCTGGCTTTAGAGGATATTCTTTCTGGTTAGGAAAAGAAGTGGGATCATTGAGAAGGAACAGCTTGACCTATTCTTCCTTGCATTGCCCACACTTCTGGATTGATATTAGCTTCCACTAGGGAGAGATAAATAGATTGTTTGGGGTTATAAGGATGCTGGCCCCCATGTGAGCTAAAATGTCTCTACCTAATAAAAATATGGGGCTTTCTGTCATGATTAAAAAAGGATGTATAAACAATAGGTTTCCCCATCTGCAACTAAGGGGTTGTGAAAAATATCAAATTAGTCTTTCCTGAGACTCCCATCACAGTCATGCCAAGGGTAGAGTGGAGGTCTGGATTAGAGAGGATAAGAGAGAGAGAGACTGGTTTGGGTGTCCAGAAGGAGATTTACCTTCCTTCCTTCATTTTCCAGAATCATCTGTGGCTCCTGTGCTGTAATGACAGTGTAAACCACTGGAGCTGGGGGTTTGAAACCCAGGACCCATCAGTCCTGTTGTACCATCTGTAAGACTGATTCTGAACTTGGTGAGCTTCATCTCCAGGATCAGTCCAATTTCCAGTGGTCCCCAACACATGCTGGACAGGGTTATGGTGGTTTCTTATTGCTGCCTAGACACTGCTTCTTAAAGTGCCCTGACTTGCTGCACTGATAGCAACTAGCAGATGCACCTCGGGGATTCTGGACTTTCTAAGCCTGCAAAGAAGCTATTAGTGCTTTTGTCATTCTCTTAATTCCTCTCCTTCTCCTAGACTTCCTCCTTATCCCTATCATAAAAGACCAAGGTGGTCACCTTCATGAGGTTCTCTAAGGTGCTATCTGGCCCTATAGCTTACTTCTGTAGTTTCCTTCTAATATAGGAAGCTGCCTGTGTGATAAACTTGTCATTCAGGATGAGCTGTCGCTCCACTGACTCAGAGGTTTGAGAGGTGTGCTTTATCATGCCTCTCTCAATCTTTCTATAGAGGCTCTGGGACTCTCGTCTGGCTTTTGGTTTATTATGGACAGTTTAGAGTAATTAAGAGGTTTGGCCCTAATTCTTTGTATGCTCTCGAATATGAACTTAAAAAATATTTCATTTTGTATTCATTTGTAGTGTCATTGAGATTCCAATTAGGTCTGTCAAGAGGAACTGCTTCCCTTCCTATTGAGACCTATTTCCTCTTTTCCTTTTATGCCTTCTGTAGGAAGAATATTACTTACCTTTGAATATCTCTGATGCCTGTAGAGCTGCCTGCTTTTCAGCTGCAGTTAAGGTTTGGCTTAAGAGCAGCATAACATCCCTTCATGAGAAGTCAAATACCTGAGTTAAATTTTGAAAGGCTTCTATGTACCTATCAGGGCCATCAGAATATCAGCCTAAATCTCCTTTTACTTGCCTAAGGTCCTGCAATTAGAAGGGAACTTAAGCCCTAGTGGCATAATCTCCACTGGGCATTTCCTGTAGGGGTAAGAGCAAAGGTGGGGGAGTGAGAATTTTGGAGATGGTGGAGGTGGAAGAGCTGGTGGTGTGGTTGGAGGTGGCCCTGGATAAGGGGGACTGGAATAAATGGGACACCCAATAGCTACCTCAGATGGTTCATCCAGAAGTTGCTTTTCTAGTCTTGGAGAATCATTCCCTGCCTGATATGATTAACAGGCCTAGGTCAATTGTGCAATGCTTGCAAAGCTCTGAGTTTTCTCACAGGCCAAAGAAAGCCTATACATAATGTACCTTGAACTATTTGCCCTCCTGTCTGCAGAAAAGATCTATTTGTTGGAGAATATTAAAACTAAGGCTTCCTTCCACAGGACTGACTGGTTCAAGAGGGTAAGAAGGCCATACCCGTGTGCAAAAGAAAATGAACCACTTTTTCTTAAAAGTCTCAGGGTCAAAGGAGTCCAGAGCTTCAGAATTCACTCCAGAGGAGTACCGGCCGAAGATGATAAAGAGAAATGAAGAAAAGGGGCTCCTTTAGTTTCCTTCCTTGTGGTGTGAGCCAGGGTGGAGAGGAAGGCAGTGGGAATGTTCTTCTTGCTGTTTTCCCTCTGTGGTTCTTGGATCCTGGAACGTTGTTGAATGTTCCACCCCTGGTTGCAGACGTGACCCCCAGCCATAGAACCAGAGAAACTAAGCAATTGGGGTTAGTCACGCTCACCCAAGTGAGCTCTAGTCTACTGCTTATGATTTCCTTTTGACTTCCTAGACATGTGTGACCTGCCTGTCTCTCTGAAAAATAGATCTCAAGAAAAACTATGTAATAGGTTGGCAATGTCCCTTTCATGGAGAGGGCATGCTAGGTTGAATTCTGTATCCTGCTATTATGACCAGTGCTGAAGCGTTTACCCTTAGAGAATGGTTTTGGATAACTTCCAAACTTCAAATCCCCTTAGTAATTAAGTATCACTCTAATTGGAGGCAGAATAGGTGTCTTAAAAGAATGTAGAGACCAAATGGCCGTTTTCTTGCTAATTTGGTCTTGGAAGACATTTTAGCTCTAATTGCTGAAGGCAGAATTTTCCTATTTACAGAAGCAGTATGAAGCCTGGCTTGTAATAGAGAGCCACAAAAAGGGGAGAGAATCCGGAAGCTACTGTTTAGGTGAAGGATCCACAATGTGCCTCATGGAGAGGATCTCTATTCCACTAGGTGGTGCTGTTGACTTTGAAATACCATGTGCTCTCTAGCCCAAGGGCAGAGTGACCTTGAAATGCCATATGCTCTCCAGACCAAGGGCAGATAGAGACCTGGAAACGCCATGTGCTCTCCTTGCCAATGGTAGAGAGAGACCTGGATGTGCCCTGTGTTCTCCAGACCAAAGGCTGAGAGAGAGATGCTCACTTTGCTTGGTTTGGGGGCAGCGGGGAAACTCTGTTCCTAGAAAATCACAAAGACATCTTCTCTTGAGCTATAGTCCTGGTTGGTACAACATTCCTTAATCTTGCCAAACAAGATTATGTCCCTGAACTGTAAAACTTCCCACACATTGCATACACAGAGAGGATGAGAGAAATATATGATAGCCGCGGACAGGGAAGGAAGAAATTACACAAGAAAAGTTGGAGATCCCGTTGCCAACACCGCATCGGGACCATTGGAGGCTGGGGTAAGTACAGAAGCCTATGGGTAACACCCAGGGGTAGCCCTGATCAGAAATCCTCAGTTGCCCAGGACTTATTCTAGTACCACATGATGGCTAAGTCCTCCATGAAAGAAAACTGATTTAAACAAGGCCAATATGCCCAGTAACCCGTGGTTACTAAGCGATTTTCCATGTTCTCCCCACCAAGCCTGTCCCCCAAGTCTTCTAAGACTGGCAGCCACGCTAATTTTTTTAAATGACTGAAAGGGGCTTAGTATTTGGTTTAATTTGGTTCTGAAATGGAATCTGAGAGCCTCAAAATGAAAGGACAGAATTGGAGTCTGCTAATCCTCTCACTGTTTAGATGAATGTTGTATCTTGGTACCCCAGAAAAGACCCCATTATGAAGCGGCTGTGTTTTCTGGTGTACATACCCTGGGGTCCATTGTCGTGTGTCAGGAAAATGTAGGACAAGGGCACACATGAGGAGTTTAGGAGCAGAGGTTGAATAGGTAGAAGAGAAGAGAAAGAGAAACAGCTTCCTCTATGGAGGAAGGGGTCTCCAAGTGGAAAGACCATCTGGCAGCAAATTCGCTGAATGTTTTAGTCCTCTTTGAGGAGGCAGTGTCTGGTTTACATAGAGCTCACAGATTGGTTTGATCAGGTATAACGTTTACATAGCATGCAGGGAAGGCTGGTCATCCCGACCCTAATCATATTATGCAAATAGGCTTTCCAGTTGATTGGCGCCATCTTGTCTGCTCCTTATAGTACACTTCACTGGCAGAGAAGGGAAGACAGAGTCACCATCTTGAACATGTCTAGTTCCTAGTTCCTGTGGGCATCCACTGTGCAAGCCCCCAGCTTGCTTGTCTATGTGTACAGCTCAACTTTACAGGCTGCTTTTTGTCAGAAAATCATTTGGGGCTGCTTTTCATTAAAAAGAAAAGCCTTACTGAGAATTTCCATACCCTTGCTATCTGCCTAAGTGATTACTTTTTAACTCCTATATCACAATTACCTCCCACCAGGTCCCTACCTTGACACGTGGGGATTACAGTTTGAGATGAAATTTGAGTAGGAACAGAGAGCCAAACCATAGCATAGTGTGTTGCTTAATTTTCAAATATTTGGGATTTTTTTATTATTCCCTCTGTTATTGATTTCCAGCTTCATTTCATTGTGGTTATCGAATTGTATGCATTAAAACATTTTTAATTTATTGAGACGTATTTCATGGACTAACATATAGTCTATCTTGAAGAATATTACATGTGTTTTTGAGAAAAATATTTATTGTACTATTGTAGGGCAGACTGAAGAGTGTGTGTGTATTTGTTTGTGTATTTTAGGTATTGGTGGTTTATGATATTGTTCCAGTCCTCAAGTCCTCTATTATTAATTCATTTTCTGTACAGAAGTTCTATTCATTATTGTAAGTGGGGAATTGAAGTCTTAACTACTACTGGACAGTGGTACGTTTCCTTCTTCAATTCTACAAATGTTTGCTTAAAATTTTGAGTCTGTCTCTAACATATATGTGCTTACATTTACATTTGTCACATCTTCATGATTTTACTTTTTATTATTACATAATGTCGTTTGTGTTTTGTAACAGGTTTTTTTTTTTTTTTTTTTTTTTTTTTTTTTTTTTGCTTATCTTGTCTGGTATTATTAGTTTGTAAATCTGAAATTTAAAATGTTCCAAAATCTGAAATGCTTTGAGGTTCAACATAATGTTAAAAGAAAATATTCACTGGATCATTTGAGATTTCCATATTTTCAGATTAGCCATACTAAACTAGAAAGTATAATGCAAATACTCCAAAATCTGAAAAAATCAGGTATCTGATTTTTTTTCTAGTCCCTAGCATTTTGGATAAGAGATACTCAACCATATAGCCATTTCCAGTTCTTTTTTTGGATACTATTTAAGGTTTTGTTTTGTTTTGTTTTCCCATCCTTTCACATTCAGCCTATTTGTGTCTTTGGCTCTAAAATGAGTCACTTTACACAGCATATAATGAAGCATGTGTTTTATTTTAATCCATTCTACCAAACTCTGCCTTTTGATTGTAGAATTTAATTCTTTTACATTGAAAAAAAATGATAGAGAAGAAATGACTCTTAAAACTTTGCTATTTGTTTTCTGTATGTCTTATACCTTTTTTGTTTCTGTTTACCTTCTTTTGTTTCTAATTTTTGGTAGTGTACCATTTTGATTTCTTCTCATTACTTTATGTGTATGTTTTTAAAAATTTTTCATAGGGGTTACTATGAGAAATATTAATATTCTAAATTTATAATAATCTAGCTTAAAATAATATTATATTAGCCTTAGCACACAGAAACTCTGCTCATGTTTATCTCTGTCTTTATTTTGTTTTTGTCACAACTTATGTATCGTGTGTGCTCATTAACATAGCTTTATAATTACTGTTTTATGCATTTGTCTGTGAAATCACTTAGGAAATAATAGAGGAATTAAAAATAAAAATACAACAATACTCCTTTTTATATTTACCTATGTTGTCATATTTACCAGAGTATTTTATTTTCTTCTTGTGACATTTGAGTTTCTGTTGATTGTTATTTCTAATCAACCTTAAGTTCTCCCTTTAACATTTTTTATAAGACAAATTGACAAGCAATAAATTTCTTCAGCTTCTGATTATCTAAAACTGTTTTATATCTTAATTTCTTCCTTATTTTTGTAGAGAATTTTGCCAGATGTAGAATTGTTGATTAATGGGTCCTCCTTCTATTCCCTCCCCTTCCCCTTTCCTGCCATTCCCTTCCTTTAATCTTTCCTTCCTTCTTTTCTTCATCTTTTCTTCCTTGCTTTAAAAATGTCATCTTGCGTCCTTCTGATGTCCACGTTTTATAATAATAAACCTTCTGTTATTATGGATAATCTTAATTGGTGAATTGCTTCTTTCGCTGCTTTTAAGATTCCATCTTTGTCTTCGATTTTTGAAAATGTGATCATAACATATCTTGGTGTTGATCTCTTTGCATATACTTCCTTGGAGTCTATTGAGTTTCCTAAATGTGTACATTGTGTGAGTTTTTTTTAAATCAAATTTAGGGAACTTTTTTGCCATTGTTTTTTCAAAGATTATTTTTGTCTCTCTCTTTTCTCTGTCTGAGATTTTCACTATGTGTATATGATATGTATTCAGCATGCTTAAAAGTATTCTGCATATCTGTTAGACTTAGTTCATTTTTCTTTATTCTTTTTGTGTTCTACTCCTCAGACTGGTTAATTATAATTCTTTTATTTTCAAATTCTCTGATCCTTTCTTATGCCTGCCCAAATCTACTTTTGAACTTTTCCAGTGAAGTTTTTATTTGTTATTATACTTTTCAGTTCCAGAATTTTTTTTTAGTAAAATTACTTATGTCTCTGTTGATAGTCCCTATTTACTACATGTGTTACTGTGTTTTCACACTGCTATAAATAAATACTCAGGAGGGGGTAATTTATTAAAAAACAAAGATTGAATTGACTCACAGTTCTGTATTGCTGGGGAGGCCTCAGGAAACTTACAATCGTGGTGGAAGAGGAAGTGACACATTTTACATGACAGTGGGTGAGAGAGAACAGTGAGCAAAGTAGAAACTTACCAAACACTTATAAAACCATAAGATCTCATGAGAACTCACTCGCTATCATGAGAATCACATGGAAGAAATCTCCCCTATGATCCAATCATCTCCTACCAGATTTCTCCCTCAACACCTGGGGATTACAATTCAAGATGAGATTTAGGTGGGGACACAAAACCTAACCTTATCACCACACATTATTCTCCTGGTTTTCTTTAGCTCTTTGTTCGTCGTATCCTTTAACTCTGAGCATATTTCAGATAGTTGAGTCACCATCTTTGTCTATTAACTCCATTATCTGTGCTTCCTGAGAAACAGTCTCTGTTAATGTTTTATGGCAATGGGTCATACTTTTTCATTTCTTTGAATGCTTCATATTTTTCTGTGAAATCTAGACATTTTGAATATTATAATGTGGTAATTCTGAAAATAAAACTTTTCTCTTTTCTCTGGCTTTTAAAATTGCTTTTGGTGAGCTATTTGTATGTTTGTCTAGTGACCTTTCTAAACTATTTTTGTAAAGTGTCTATTGTTGGTCATCTGTGGTCTCTTTCTCTTTTTTTCAAATACCTTGTGCTCAGCTAGTGCTGACAGGGATATTCCTGAATGCCAGAAGCCAACAAAAGTCAGAGAGAGAAAGAGGGAAGGGATAAAATTCATCTGTATATTTGCAAATTTTCTCTGTGCTGGGGCAGTTCTGCAAGTTTTAGCAAGGCTGTTTATAATTCTGCCTTATCTACATTCCTCACTTACACTGAGACTACAGAATAGCCAGAAGTAAAAGCTGAAGGTGTTCCTAAGTCTTTTTCTGAGTATATGGTATGCCCTAGATGGTAACATGACTTTATACATTCCACACTACACATGGCTACTTTTGAATGTCCCTTTGAATTTTTTTTAATAATAGTAATAATAAACCCAAACCAAAATACCTCTCTCTAGCTCTTCCTCCTAGAAATTCAGTTCTCTATAATTTCTTTGAGCTATTATTATTATTATTATTATTATTATTATTATTATTTCCCCAGGTGGCTGCAGGGTGTACTTTGCCTAAGAACAGTTTTTAGAAATTCCTTTTACTTTCTTGCCCTGAGGGAGTTCTGAATTAGACAAAACAGACAAGTGCCTTGTCTCAGTTCTTCAAGTGAAACACGATACTTTGATTAGTTCTCCCCTGCTCCTTCCAGGAACAGGAACCTGCTTTTTATCCTGGGAATATAAAACTACTGTCCTCAAGACTCCCATAAAACCAGGAAAAGGCATAGAGCAAAGACAAATGAAGTGACCACGCAGCTGTTCTATTGTTTTTACATTTCCTTTTTCTTGCTCAGCATTTACTTGGTTGTTATAAGTATTTAACTGTTTTTCAGAGTCTTACTAAGTTTATTCTGATAGTTTTTGCATGTGTCTTCAGTGTTTCTGCAGAGGAAAAGGCCCAAGAACCTGCCATCTCTGCCATTTTTGCAGATGCTATTCGGGTCACTTATTTTTATGATTATATCCTATGTAGGACCCTCATATATTAAAAAATTGATGTTTCTTTAAATTGATGCCATTTAGAATGTGAAGGATAAAACAGAGTCCACAATATCCTTATATAGGCATCCTTTTTGAGGATTTGGATTTGGAAGCATTTCTTTAGAAACATAGGTATTTTTGACCAACTGTTTGAAAATCAGTGACATAAATCCACTTACAAAAAAATGAAGAAAAAGAAAAACAACTGAGGCCCAAATATATGAATCAACATTTTCTATCTAAGACCACAGGTAGGAAATGACAAACCTAGGATCCAAACCCATGTATTTTGACTTTTTCTATTTTATTTACACCATGATTTTATGCCACCTTCCTTCCTCCCTTTAATTAAAAGCTATAGCACCAGTGAGTTTTCATTTAATTTTGAAAATAGGAGTATGCATGTAATACCGGCCAAAAAATTATAAATTGTATGATCAGTGACATATTATTAAGATAATTCAGACAGGTAACAGATCATGAAATATTAAGCAAATCAATAAGAATTAAAGTGGAGTAGCTCTGAAACAAAAATTGAAAGTTTGGTTGGCAATATTGGACTAGTTTGTATACCTGTGCTCTACAAATTCTTGTCTACATTTTATTGTCAAATTAAAACCTAAATTTGCCTAGAAAGTGTAAAATAATGAAATTTTGGTGGCATAAAATATACCACATTTTATTTTATATAAATTTTCTGCAATCGTCAAAAATATTCTACTTCTTCCAGTTAACAACATGGATTTCCAAAACTTTATTTGGACTCATGAGTCTTGTAATAAACACACCCATTATTTTACTTATTATAAATCTGTCAAAAATCCTTCAATTTAATGAACTGAAACTTTCCACACCTATAGTTATCTTGGGATATGTTGAACTTGATACTATTACTATTGTATTATTATTGTGTGTAATCTACGTAAAGCCCTTGCTCCTTCATTTTAGTTATCTTGATCATGTCAGGTACCTTACAAACATTATTTATTTACTGCCATGCTACTATTGCTATTTCAATGCTGATTATTTTCCAGAGTAATCAATAATAACATAGATACAAGTATATACACAAGATACTTCTTCATATATAGATGTGATCATAGTCCTATATTACAGATGTGTTTTTTTAAAGCAAACATTTTTCCCTTCCCACGTCTTTATACACAAGCATTGAATTGGTACATCATTTCATAAATCTCATCAGAGGTAATAATATAAAATTGTTCACTTTGGTGGAATGCTAATATAATTTCAGTTTCAAATTATTGCAGAAAATTTTAAGTGATTTTTATATTTACTGCAAAATCAATGAACTTTTTTGTATGCCAGACTCTTTATCATCTCCTCTAACTTTTCTACTTTATAATCGTTTCTCACACTACCTTAGTTCTGTACAAGTAATACGGCATTATAAAAACTGTCTAAATACATATAAATGTGGAAGATATTCACATTTCAATTCATTCAGAAATTGTAATAGCTCATTTTTCTAGGGATTTCATTGTCTGCTCCAAACCAGAACTCCATCAAAATAGCTTTGCGACTGCTATTCAATATTCATTTGCTGAAAATGGTACAATGAGAACACCACATGATGAAATGTTGTGCAGAAAGAACCAAATGTTCTATAACCCAGAAAGAAAAGTGAATTTTAAAATATATGCACTAAATAAATGAAAGAATGCATTTGCAAAGATTTCTGGTGGCATTTTGTATTGTGTCTCATACCACTAATTTAAGTTGTGATGATTCATAAAGTGCTAATTTTTATGGATGCTGAAAGAAGCATGTGTTCTCTAAGAAGAAAGTCTTTACTGCTTTTCTTATGTTAATTACAGAAATAAAGTCCAGCTGCATTTACACTCGTATTTTACAATATATATTTTTGGGAAAGGATTTTAGCATTTAGGTAATGGATATTATTAGTACTGGGACAAAATAATGGCTGTTAAAAGTTTACTTGGTATTTGTTTATCCTTATAAATAAAAACTCCTTTTTATTTCAGCACATTGGTATCTATTGTCAGTCAAATCAACAGGGAAATTACTCAGGTATGTGTTTTAAACAAAATACCTCCCAAAAAATTAATCACATTTTGGAAAAAATACTGACTTACGTTAATTAGCTTAATAGATTGATTTTTTAATCTTTGTGTTTCTTTTGGAGTTCCAGTGAATCAAGACATTTAGTTTCAGGACTCAAATATTTGTGATAAGCCTCTTTTCTTCTTCTTTGTAATTTTTTTTTAAAAACAGATATGGGTTATTGCTAGGTTGCTCGGGCTGGTCTTGAACTCCTGGGCTCAAGGGATCCTCCTACCTTGGCTTCCCAGAGTATCTGGATTACAGGCATGAGCCACCATATCTGGCAAACCTCTTTTCTTCTGATAAAGACTTCCAATTTCCTATTCTACAAATTTATTCAGATAATTTCTTTAACAGGAATTTGACTCTTCAATGCTTTGTAATAAAAACAGGGGAAAAAAAACTAAAAGTTTTTTTTTGTAATCGGTTGAATATCTCATGTATTAAAAAATTCACACATGCAGAAAGTATGATGGTAGTTAGGCTACCACTAATGCCAAATTCTCAAATTCTAGGTGTGATATTTTCAGATCACAGTTTCTTCTTTGACACTTATTAATTTAGTGGTAAATACATGAGAAGCCTGAAAAGTTTCTCATATTCATAGGTATATTAAGCCTTTACAGTATACTGAAGCATCTCCTTTTATATGCTGAAACTCCTTTGCTATTCAAACCTGTATTGTTGCTATAATACCCACATGACTGACTAAATATACAATATTTTTACAGTATTACAGATGCAAAACATGCCACTTACGATATTGAATCTAATATATCCAACAATAGTGCAAGTAAAAGTGAAAGGGATTGTCTGACCCCTTAACGCTTGTCATTTCACTTTTGGAGAGACTAGATTTACAGAATATATGTAGTTATGAAAGACATATAGCAACATAGTTTCACGGAAAATTTGAAATACAAAAATGTAATTTAATTTGCTAAGTAATAACTAAAAAATTAAATGTCAATTACAAATTCTGATGGCCATTATTTGTTTCATTATGTTAGTATATACTTATTATATATTATATAATAAGTTGATTAACATCATTTTTAAATACCAATATTTCAAAGTGTTTTGGAAATTCTACAAAAATAATAGTAGCTATATTAAGTAATAATAATTTATTAAGGGTGGGTCACTATGTTAATATAATACTTGCAGCAAACAGATCAAGTAGCTTTATCAATTGCATGTGATAAACACTTTAACAAATATTAGAGAATTTAATTCAGTTGTTGCAAGTCACAGATCAATTGAGTAACAGAGCTAATATTTATGTTAGCTTATGCTAGCTCTAAGATTTAAGAACAACATAAAATCAAAGTGTTTAACAGCTAAATCATCGAGAATCTCAGTATCATTTTCTTCCATTTAGGCAAAAAGCAGGATGTTAGAGGGAAAAACTGTACTGGACAAAATGATTTACTTGTCACCCAAATGAAAAATAAGAAAGACATTTAAGGTCCAGTTAGATATAATTACATATAGATGCCTAATCAATCCAGAACCATTTGCTGAAAAGACAGTCCTTTTTAAATTGAAATACTTATATTACCATACATGTATAATTCAGGACTCTATTCTGTCTTGTTAATTTCTGTGACTACTATATTCAGTTGATTACTGAGGATTTATGTTAATTCTTAAAATCAGGTAATGTGAGTCCTCCAAATGTTTTATTTTTGAAAATAGTGTTGACAATTTTAGGTCTACTGTTTTCTATATAAACTTTAGAAACAAGCTTGTCATTTTTAAAAACAAAACAAACTTTTTGCCATGATTTTGATAGGAACTGCAGTATGTCTACAGATCAATTTGAGGAGAATTGCCATATTAACTACGAGTCTTCTGATCCATATATAAAGTGCTTTCCTTAAAATTTTTAGATCTCTCTTGATTTTAATCATTAACATTTTGTTGCAACTGGCAAATTAATATTGTACATATTTTATTAGATTTCTGCCTAAATATTCTGATTATGTTTTATTAATATTGTACACAGTGCTATTTCAATTTTCACTAGTTCCTTGCTAGCATAACAGTAGTCTTTTGATTTTTGTATACTTAAACCATGATCTGTGACCTTGCTAAACAGCTTTTTAGTTCTAGAAGCATTTTTCTAGGTTATGTGAGGTTATCTAAACAGATAATTTATTGTTTACAAATAAAGACAGTTCTATTTATTTGTTTCTTACATATAAGCATTTAATTTATTTTTCTTATCTTATTGTAATGGCTAAATCCTTTTAGTATAATGCCAAACAGAAAGAATAAAAGTGTACATCAATGACTTCCTTCCAAAATCACAGAGGAAGAATTAATATTTTTTTGAAAAGTATGGCATAAGCTTTATGTTTTGCTGTAAATGCTCTTTATCAGATTGCGCATGTGTTCTTCTATTCTGAATTTGCTGATAGTTTTCAAGAGCAATGGATATTGACTTTCTTCAAATACATTTATACATCTCTTGAGATGATCATATTGTTTTTGTTTTGTTTTGTTTTTCTCACTTTAGCTTATTATTATGATGGCAGAAACCGTAGTTACTTTTGCACCAACCTGACAGTACATGACACATTGACTGAATTTTTCAGATGTTTATCCAATCTTTCATTTCTAGGATAGACCCCACTTGATCATGATGAGTTTTTAAAATTTATTTATTACTCAATTTGATTGCATACAACTTTGTTAAGTTTTGCACTTATATGCCCAAGAGGCATAGGCGCAGAGTTTTCTGTTCTTGTAGTATGTCTTACTTTGCTATCAAGGTCATGTTGGCCTCATAAAATAAATTGCAATGTGTTCTATTTATTGAAAGAATGATTACAGGATTAATATCACTTCTTTCTTCAGTGCTGGGTAGAATTTCACAGTAATGCCATCTGTTCCTGAATTTTCTTAGGTAGCATATTTGTAACTATGAAATTGATGTGTTTAGTAGATACATACCTATTCAGGTTACCTCCCTCTTCATAAGGGAGCTTTTGGTTAATATTTGTAGGATCTATTAATCTCTCCTCATCTATTCTTACTATTTTTAGTTGGTGTCTTCTCTCTTTTTCTCAGTGTGTTATTAGAAATTCATAAATTTTTAAATCAGAGACCCAGTATTTGGTTATATTGATTTTATTTATTTATTTATTTATTGCTTTTCTGTAAATAAAATATATATAGTATTGCTTACCTGATCTTATCTTTACTACTTTCTTCATTGTGCCGACTTTGGAAATATCCTCTTTACTACTAGTAAGATATTTTGTTGTAATGTCCACTTTGAATGATATAGCCTCACAAGCTTTATTGGTTAG
This sequence comes from Macaca thibetana thibetana, assembly GCF_024542745.1. Taxonomy (NCBI): domain Eukaryota; kingdom Metazoa; phylum Chordata; class Mammalia; order Primates; family Cercopithecidae; genus Macaca; species Macaca thibetana. Next base: position 101,783,779 of record NC_065578.1, on the reverse strand, counting down.
TGTTCTCATGGCATGACTTTTCTTCTTCTTCTCCTTCCTCCTCCTCCTCCTCCTCTTCTTTTTCTTCTCCCCCTCCTCCTCCTCCCCCTCGTCCTCCTCCTCCTCCTCTTCTTTCTTCTTCTTCAGATGTAATTTCACTCTTGTTGCCCAAGCTGGAGTGCAATGGAACGATCTCATCTCAACACAACCTTCCCCTTCTGGGTTCAAGCGATTCTCCTGTCTCAGCCTCCTGAGTAGCTGGGATTACAAGTGTGTGCCACCACGTCCAGCTAATTTTGTGTTTTTAGTAGAGATGGGGTTTCTTCATGTTGGTCAGGTTGGTCTTGAACTCCCAACCTTGGGTGATCCATGTGCTTCAGCATCCCAAAGTGCTGGGATTACAGGCATGAGCCACTGTGCCCAGTGGGCATGATTTTCTTAATCCTTTTATTCTCAACTGGTCTGTGACTTTATGATTTACAATTGTAATTACAATTAATTTACGATCAATTATTTTTAAAATAATATTTTATTTTACGTGATCATCTGCAGCATATTATCTTTTTTCCGTTGATTGTTATTTCATCTTTCTTGTCACATTTTTCCACATGTGGAGGTCTATGTTTTATCTATTTGTCAATTAGTCTGTATTGTGTCAAACAATCTTAATTTCTAATGCTTTATAATGAATTTTGTTCTTTCTATATGCAAAGATGATGTAGCTTCACATTTATGCATCTAACTTTTAATTTATGCCATTCGATATTTTTATAATTTTCTCCATAAAGTCTATTCTTAGGTTTATTCTTACGTATTTCACAATTGTTGTGCCATTATAAATGGCATTATTTTAATTTATATGGTGTTTTTCTTTGTTGCTCTTATAAAATCCTATATTGGCTTTAGATATTTAGACATTTTATATTTAAATATTTAGATAATTTCAAATCTAGTAAACTTGCTGAAATTTCTCATAATTTAGTGGGACGTATTCATAGTTTTGATTTTTGGGTTTATTCATAGTTTTGATTTTTGGATTGTTTAATGTAGAAGATGGCAACCAATGATTTTATTTAATTTCATTTACTGTGTGCTGCATTATTTTTCTTTCTCATGGACTACCTAGAACATTCATTACAATGTTAAATGGAAGTGATGTAAGTGGGCATCTTTTTTTGTTCTTGGTATTACATTGCTGCATCGTGCTAATATTCCACAGTCTTTTTGTAGATATATTTTGTGTAGTTAAGAAAACTTCTATTTTTTCACTTCAAAACAATTTCTATTTTTCTTTTTTAAAAGATTATTAAATTTTATTCAATTCTATTTCTGCATCTATTGATCTGCATCTATTAATATTAGGTGGTTTATTTTTTTTCTCATTTAACTCTTTCAGTGATAAAATATGTGAGTAGATTTTCCAACATTAACTCATACTTGTGTATTTGAGATAAACAATAGGTTGTAATATAAATCATACATTGTTAGATTTTATTTGCTTATTATTGTTATTATAATTTTTTAGAAATTTACCATCCAAGTTAAAAGTGAGATTAGCTTAATCTTTTTTTATAATATTTGTATAGTTTATTTTTACGATAAAATTTTAAAAAGTAATTAATATATTCATATTCTGCTTAGAAGAGAATACATACTATTTATTCTAATAATAATCCCTTTTTTCTTAGTCTTGTTTTCAAGCGTTTTCATTCTTTCTGAATACTTCCAAAACTAATCATAACCACGATTTTAGTCTTCTACAGTAAGTACTATTTTGTATATGCTTACATATTTATCAATTTCTTAGCCAATCTTTTGGTCTAGAGGTAATATACTATGATTGCCAAGATTCAAAAAGAATTATACATCATTAGATGAGGAGTGAGTCAAAACAGTTCCTCCCAAAGGAGACCATATATCTGGATAAGGGAGATAGAGGGACAAAGAGGGCTGAGTGAGTTAAATAATTGAAATTCACTGCAATTGTAACACGTTAGCCTCATTAGCAACTGTACAGCACAAACTCAAAAGGAGGCTGTGATGAATTTACTGTCGATTTGTGTTGTTGTTAACTTCATCTTCCAGCTCAGTGTTTTTCTCTATGTGTTCACATATCTTTTCTTTCGGAATGCAAATTGCCCTGAACTTTTGTCTTTCGTTTATCTATTATAAATTATTAACCACTACCAAAACAATGTTAATAAAAAACAAAGTTGATTTTTTAAAAAAATATTAATTTATAGCATTGCCAAAGGCAGAGGAGGAGAACCTAGAATAATATAGTGAGGTAGAGAACTTAGAATAACAGAGATAGAAGGAAATTTTATTGAATGGATATTTGTTTGTTGAGTTTTATTCTATAACTTATCTGTTTGATCATGTGTTTGCTTTTGCTATCTACATAAAAATATGCATAGCATCCTCAATATTATTCTTCTAGAGAAATATATTTTCTTATATTGTTATATAGAATTGATATAGAGATAGAACATTTAACATGAAAGTGAATGTTAAATGCCTTCCCAACTTACTGCAATAACTAGTCTGATTTCTCACTAAGGAGAGCAATAAAAATAGAGGAACGACAGTTTAGAAGTTTTGCTGTTTTAAACTTTTTTAAGTTTTACTTCGGAGTAGTATCCACTTCCAAGACTGTCAATTAAAAAAAGGTTTCATTTTAAAGTTCAATGTCAAGAACTATTCAAATGTAGTAAATGATTCAAGTTTATACAATGTAGTCCATAAATAAACATTTATTCATACTATGAAATTATCTATATGGCAAAAGGTATTAAATTAAGAGAACTAAAAATCCATTAGATTTTCCAAGGTTGAAATCATTCAGTATATTTGAATGAACCAATCTGAGCTATATGAAGGCTTTATTAGCAACTATTTAATTCACCACTACACATGAATTTGAATGCAATTCATGAATCTTATTTAAAAATCCAGATTAAAAGCCTCTTTGCAATGAAATTGCTAAGCCATGGAGCTATGAGCTGAGTATCTCTGCAGATCATCAGGTAGAGAAGTCAACATGTGAGCCTGAAGCTGGAAGAAACTCCAAAGAGACAAAATCAGAAAAATTAGGCAAAGGAGAAAATCAAATGCAAGGAAAGAGAAAGAAACAGGGAATGGTTACTGACCATGAGATAGAGACACGATGGGACAATTCACTGATACACGATATACCAGAAAAATCTTTCACAGTGGATCTTTCTGGTAGTAAGAATTGAATTTAAAAATTTGCATTGTACTCTCAAAAAGTTGCATAGTTTTAGGCTGAGTTTTTTTTAAATGTGGGCAAAAATTTGTCTTGGAAAATTTCTTGAATGAAGCTTTTGTCTCATGTAAGAAGCATGATAGTTTTTGAAAAATTTGGCAATTGTTTTAATAATAATAATAACAATAATAATCAACTATGTAATCTAACAAATAGAGAAATAAAAATAAGAACCAGACATTTCTGTATTGCTTCTTTATATCCCTCACTGCCACATACCAGGTTTTGTTTTTATTTTATATATATATATTAAAATATATATTTTAAAATATATATATATTTTATTTTATATATATGTGTATGTGTGTGTGTGTGTGTGTGTGTATATATATATATATATTTTGGTAAGTCTTGCTTCCATAACCATCAACAAATACAGCCACATTTCTTCACTTTCTCAAGCTTTCCATTTAATTATCTCTCTTAGATAATTGTTTAGATTATGCCCTGCCTCTTGTTTTATAGAGAAAATAAAGATCGACAAGAATAAATTTCAACTTCTCACTTTGCACCACATTTATCATTCTCTCTCGATTCTCAAACAATAGTCCTTAACTTTCTAAAAAATGCAGTCTTTCTACTAGTATTAGTGATCTCCAGCACTCTGATTACATTCTACAGTATCGCTCCTATATTTTCTAATTCCACTATTTGATGTTTTTTTGAAACCATAAACATACTCAGCTTCCATCACTATTTTTGAAAAAGTATCCTTCATCCCTATATCAAAGGAGTTGGAGGGGAAAGCATGGAGTAAAATTGAAAGACCATTGAAACCAGATACAAAAAATATCATGTTACGGCTCTGTTGCTTTTTAATGTTGGAACACAATAAAGCTACTTATCTTTTCGGATCCTTAGTTAATTAATTTACAAAATGGGGTGTCATCTACTCATATTCTTGTATTGATTGAAATCATTTACATGAAAATCCGGTATATTCTATCTGTCATTGCAGAGAGCTCAATAAATAGAAATTGGTATTATCTGGATGTCAAGTTTATAACCTTATAGGTACAGTCTTCTTTTTTCTCCTTCCCAGGCACACACTCCTTTTGGGTCTATTACTTCTACAGAAGCAGAATGTGCTTCTCTGATTGGGAGCTGGAGAGCTTTCTGTCTGTCCCTCAGCAGTCAACCCAGGTAGCTGTGGCTCCTTACAAGACAAGACTTATATTGGGACAGGAAGATTTACTATCTTGTCCTCAAAAATATATATATTTTGCTTGTATAGCCATCCAATCATTTCCTCTACTTTGGGACTTGGGGGCAGGTTGTTTTCTTTCAGTTAAGCCTTTCATTCTGATGACAGATGAGTCTAGAAATGGGCATTGATTTTGTGCCTATGTACCACTTAAAATGGTTCTGTCCCATCTCCAAGAGTTTGTTTGTCATGAGCAAAAGTAAGAAGCTCGTGGAAAAGATCTTGCAAGTGAAAGTATATTTTTTTGTTTGCTTGTTTGGTGTTAACAGAGTTTCTAACTATTGTGTTGGGTGATCCTCAAGATTTACAGTTTTTAGCTACTTTCTTCTAACTGTTTTAATGGTGCCAAACCTTTTCTCCTGTGTTCTTCCAAGGGTGAAATAGTAAGTATATTTCATTTATACTTGGAGAGTTTATTCTAACTTCTTGGGAGTAAAGTTCATTTGTTTGCTTTTAACGTTAGCCCTCTGATAATCTCAGGAAAAATTATGACTTTTTAGATCACCCAGCCTTTGGTTTTTGGATAGGGATGATGTCCTTTTGGAACTTGCAATATCCAAAGTAGAAGTGATACTCGTATATCCTTCTCTTCTCATACTCTACTTAGAGATAGTATTGTATCACTTTACATGAAAGTAGAAACTACCATTTTATGAAATCATCTATTATCCTTATATTACACATTTTAATAGTGCCTCCATAGGCTGCTGAAGTTCCGTTTATTTTTAAACGTGTATTTTGTCTGTCTTTTTCAGAGAGAATAATTTTATTGATCTAAAGTCAAGTTAAATGACTCTTTTCTTGGTAATCCTCAACCATTACACATAAACATTTACTGAACAGCACAGAAATGCATCTTATTTCTGAAGAACTAGCATGCTCATGCCAGATATTCTCCTTTATATTTGCTAATTACTATGATTTTTCAAAAGTTAAATTCTTCATGTCTAAGGTAAGGTTCTCATTCTGGTATTACACTATTAAAGTCACTTTTTAATTTTTTAGCTGCATATACTTTCAGCATCAAACTCTTGTTTTTTGGTTTGAGTTTTCTTCCTTATAACATTTTCCTTTATATTTTTTATTAAATTGCTTCATTATTTTTGCAAGTATTCTGAAATTTATTAATTTTTTTAAAAACTCCTGGGTGTTGGTGAGAAAGATTTCTTTTATGTCCGCAGGAATAGCAGATTATATGTTTGGTTTATATATATTCAGGTAAAGAGAAAAATCACAGCTTTTTCTGTTGACATTTTTAAAACTTTTGTTTATCTTTGATTTTCTGTAATGTAGAAATAATATGTGTAGGAATATTTTTTCTGTTATTTGTCTTTCTTGGTGTCCTCTGAACTTTCTAGGTCTGTGGTTTTGTATCTGACATTAATTTACAGAAATTCTTGGTCACCATTGCTTCTAATATTTTTTTCTGTTATTTTTTCTCTCTTTCTTCTCCTGTGGTGTTTCCATTACATATATGTTAGACATATGTCCCACAGTACTTGGATATTCTGTTCCTTTTATTCTTCTGTTTGTTTTTCAGTTCTGGAGGTTTTTGTTATAATATTCTCAAGCTCAGGTCAGATATTCTTTTCTTATCCCTGTCCAGTCTACTGATTAGACCATGAAAGACATTCTTCACTTCTGTGGCAATACATTGTAACTCTAGCATTCAAAATAATTCTTAGAATTATTTTGTCTCTGACTACATTGTCCTTCTATTCTTAATTCTTGTCTATTTATCCATTAGAACTATTAGCAATATTATCCATAGTTGTTTTATGTTTTCAGTCTGGTAATTCCAACATACTTCCCATATCTGATTCTCGTTTGATACTTGCTCTTTCTTTTCAAACTGTGTTAGTTGCCTTTTAGTATATCTTATAATTTTTTCTTGATAGTTGGATGTGATGTACTGAATAAAAGAAACTATACAAATATGCCATTAGAAGTGTGGTGGCAAGGTGTAGGGGGAGGGTTCGCATTCTGTAGTTTTATGATTAGGTCTCAGTAATGTACTGAGCTTGTATCTCTAGAGTGTACATTTTTCATGTGCTCCTCAGTCACATTCTTTCCCCTTGTAAGACAAGAGATCTACAGTGGGCTGCATTGGGGTATTTCCCTTCTGCTACTTGGAAGATTAGAGGGAATTTGAATTGGGTATTTTTCTTCCTCCATGTGAAATACTATATCTAATTGGAGTTGAATATTTCCTTTCCCCAGGTCAGTTAGTCTCTGATAAAACACCAGCACTTTAAGCTCTAGTAAACATGTTTTTACTGAAGGGAGACCCTGTTAAGAACAAGACACTTCTCTGGCATATTTCAAAATATTTCCTTTACCACCCCCCCCACCTTTTTTTTTTTTTTTTTTCCTGGAAGAAACTGGCAATTTTTCTCTAGTAGTCATTGTAAATACCTTGTAGAGTTACTGGGGGTAACACTCATAAAACTGTGGGAGCCCTACTGTGAGTGATCCCTGCTGGAATTTTAACTCTGAGTTTTCCACACTGAGTCTCCAGCAATTTGTGAATTGTAGTTCAGGTTTTATTACCTGGCACTGGTTCCAACAGAGGTTGTCACTTGTGGGTTCCTGCTGTAGTAAATTGTGATTACCTCTATTTACGTGTTGGTTTCTCCAATTTGGGAGGTAGTGGTTTGCCCTATGATCTCACTTCTTTTATTAAGAAGAGTTGTTAATTTTTCAAGTTGTTTAGCTTTTCACCCTTTGTTAGGATGAAGTGGCAACTTCCAAGCTTCTTACATCACAACAGAAATAAAAAGAGGATCTATAATTTTTATGATTCCCTACTTCTTTCTCATTCTATCTACAATACACAAATGGTAAATTACCTGTTTGGCAATAGCTTCCTAATCTTCGTAGTGACACATCTCAACATTATTTTTGTATACTTGCTTTTCAGAGCCTTCTCTCGTATATTTAGCTAACTTCTGCTAATATCAGATATTTAGAAAATTGACTATTTTTTCCCCAGGCTTTCTGGTAGATAACTTATAAATGCATAAAATCTTCTAAGTGATAGGAGTGTCTTTGCTATTTATGGTGTTATTTTCCACTGCATCTAAATTTATGCTTATGAGATCACTCAGGATGAAGCCTGGTCTTACCAGAAAGACCATGTGTGAGCCAGGTGATATCACCTCAATTTCTCCAGAGAGAAGAGGGGAGCTGGAGATTGAATTTGGTCACATGCCCAATGATTCAATTATGTCAATATTTGTCCAATAAAACATCCAGACACATAGCTCAGGTGTGCCTCCTGATTGGTGAACACATGCATATGCTTAGATGGTGACACATCTTGATTCCATGGGGAGTGGACATGGGAGCTCTGAATTCCAGAACTTCTTAGACCTCATTCTATGTGTCTTTTCATTTAGCTAATTCAGATTTGTATATTTGAAAATATAACTATGATCATGAGTACATGGCAATTGTCTGATTTCTGTCAGCTATTTTAGCAAATCATTGAAGATGATGGGGTTGTGGGAATCTCTGAATTCATAGCCAGTTGGTTGGAAAAATGCATGGCCTAGGGACTCTCAAACTTGTGGTTGCATCTGAAATAAGGACAATTTGTTGGGGACTGTGTCCTTAACTTGTAGGGTTTTCACCAAATCAGGGTAGTTTGTGACCAAATTGCACTGCAGTCTGGAAATCTAAGAGATATTTTAACAATCATTAAATGTCACTGAGAAGACATGTTTCTTACTCCATGTTTCACTCCTTGTATATGTGTGAACCTCATTTTTCATCCATAAATTTTTACTTTTGAGAATTAAATAGAAGAAAAAAATTTAAAGCCTGTGAAATGTGTGGCATTTAGAATGCATGTGCATTAAATGAATGAGGAACATTTTTATTTTCATAAATAATTAGCAAAAATTAGGACTTGTAAAATATTAATTCCTACCCCCTTAAGCAACATGAAAGATTGACAGTATTGACAACAATATGACAGATTATTCCACTCACCTGTTTGCAAAAGGTTGAGCTGATCTGAATTTCGAGTTTTGAATTCATTGGAGTTTTATACTTTAATCACCTGCATCCATTATAAAGTTAAATGAGAAATTGTGCAAGCATATAAAATGAGATAGTTCTTAGTTTGGTAAAGTTAATCGAATTGAAGTATATTATTCTCAATGAAACTTTGAGTGCAGAAAAAAGAATAAGAAAAATAGAAAATCAACATTAGAATATAGAGTAATAATTGTCATGACTTAGATTGAAATAGTTGCTAAAATTATTGTGCAAAAATTTAAGCAGAAGAACTATTACATGCTCTCAAAGGAGTCACCCATGAGGCATCTAATCATCATGCCTCATGGGAGACTTCTCTGAGAACATGTAAGTTGGTTTGGAGATTAGTTCCTAAAATAAAGAGGAAATATTGATGGATAAACTGGTGAAGTTCCAATAAATTTTCTTAGTTTTAATATGCGCTCTATGGTAAGTTGAGATGTTAACAAGAGGAGAGGCTGGATGAGGGCAATGCAAGAATTCTATATTATGTTTGCAACAGTGTATAATTTTAAAACATGTCAAAAATAAAATTTAAAGAAAAGCTTAACTTACTACTGGTTGCTAGCACTTTGTATTGAAAGAAGAGGGTGGATTCTACAGGGCATAAGGGAATTCTGACTATAATTTGTATATATCTTGAAGGTGAAGGTGTTTACATGACTGTATTCATTTTTAAAAACTCATTATACTATATATTTAATTAGACTGGATTTTTGTATGTTATAATATAACATTCAAAATGTAGAGACTTACCTTAGAGATATTCCTGCTTTGGTTCCAGACCATCATAATGAAACAAATATTGCAATAAAGCAAGTCATACAAATTTTTTGGTTTCTCAGTGCATATAAAAGTTAAATTTATACTCTACTGTAGTCTATTCACTGTGCAATAGCACTATGTCTATAAAACAACGCACAAACCTTAATAAAAAGTATTTTGTTGCTAAAAAATGCTAAGAGTCATTTGAACTTCCAGCTAGTCACAATCCTTTTGCTGGTGGAAGATCTTAACTCAGTGTTGATGGTTGCTGACTGATCAGGGTGGTGGCTGCAATGGTAAGGGTGACTTAATTTCTCTTTCTTTTGAAACAGAGTCTTAATCTGTTGCCCAGGCTGGAGTGCAGTGGTGCGATCCTGACTCACTGCAACCCCCGCCTTCCCAATTTAAGAGGTTCTCCTGTTTCAGCCTCCCGAGTAGACAACTACTTAAAATAAGACAAAAATAAGGTTTCCTGCATTAGTTGACTCTTCCTTTTACGAAAATACTTACCTGTAACTTCTGATGCTGTTCGATAGCACTGCACTCACAGTAGAACTTCTTTCAAAACTGGGGTCAATCCTCTCTAACCCTGCCACTGCTTTATCCATTAAGTTTATGTAATATTCTAAATCCTTTGCTGTCATTTGAACAATAATTGCAGCATCTTCACCAGATGTAGATTCCTTCTTGAGAAAACTCTTTGTTCATCCTTAAGAATCAACTCCTCATTAGCTACAGTGTTATTATAAGATTTCTGCAATTAAACCACAGTTTTAGGATCCACTTCTAATTCTAGTTATCTTGCTATCTCTACCACATCTGCAGTGACTTCCTCTGCTGAAGTCTTGAACCTTTCAAAGTCATCCATGACGGTTGGAATCACTTCCTCCAAACTCTTGTTTATGTAGATATTTTAACCTTCTCCTATAAAGATGAATGTTTTTAATGGCATCTAAAATGGAAAATCTTTTTCAGAAGGTTTTCAATTTACTTTGCCTGGATCCAGTAAAGGAGCCACTATCTATGGCATTTATAGCCTTACAAAATTTATTTCTCAAATAATAAGACTCGAAATTCAAAATTAGTCATAGATTCATGACATGCAGAAAGCGTGGTGTTTTAACAGGCATGAAAAGCAACATTAATCTTCTTGTACATCTGCATCAGAGCTTCTGGGTGACCAGGTGCATTGTCAATGAGCAGTAACCTTTCAAAAGTAATCTTTTTTAAAAAATAGAAGCCACAGAAAGATCTCAAAGAGTGCTGCCTGCTCAGATCCAGAACAGAGGTATTTAACCTTTGTTTTCCAGTTTAGTTATCAAAGCATTGTGTGAACAAAATGCTGAGTGTCACGCTGGCATTACAAAGGCCCAAAATTTTGAGCTTTTAATGAGATTGAGAAATATTTTATGAGATTTAACTCAGTATGCCTTAACACATCCATGAAGTAGTTAAGTAAACAGTACTGCCCATTTTAATACATAGTAAACAGAAGCATGGGTAAGTGACATACTCATACTTTAAGCAATAAGAATGAGAAGAAACCACAGAAGCTTGGGGCCTTCTCTCTAGCTCTAACCCAAAGAAAACGAACTGTTTTTTTTTGTTGTTGTTGTTGTTGTTTTTTAGTATCAAGTCAAGATTTTTTTTAAGCATCAAATAAAATTAAGATTTTCTCCTCCTTCTTTTTTTTTTTTTTTTTTTTTTAACACTGCTTATTAGTATAGTATCTTTTTCCAAAGCCGGTACTCTTTTTTTCAATAATGTGGTAAAAACTGAATATAACCCTTAATCCAAGCTAGGCCTCTGCTTCTATCTGAATTGGTACAAAATTAAGAAATTATCTTGTAAGAACTAAAATTGTATTTGAAATTTTTATTTTAGGCTGCAAAAACAAAAACAAGCAAACAAACAACAAATAACTTGAAAATAGGCTTGCCCAATGATGTAAATTCACCTTTTTCACATCATTGTAAAGGGAAGCAGAAGGTAGACTCTACCACAAAGAAAAGATGCTTAGTTAATGGAAGTTAAGTTTAAAAGTACAGTTAAATTCAGGCTACCTTCTGAATATCCTGTTTTATTCACCTCACTCTGGTACCAGTAACTATACTGAATCAGGTTGCTTCACAGTTAACTATGTCACCTATAACACAATAATCCATTAACAATCTAATACACTTATTGGGTGTGGTCATACTGGAACTTCTTAATCATAGAGTTGTCTTGCCAAAGTGGATGGATGCACTATTTCACAAGGTCCAATAATTCTTTTTTCAGATATTTTTATGACTGTATTGTAGTAAATACTACAGGGATAGCACTATAGTATTATAGTCATGAGACTAAAGTGGAAATAAGACTATTTTTGACGAAAGATACCATTAAATTTCAGACTGTAGAGCCATATTTATAATACCTCAGGCTAATTAGTGTTAATTTGGGGGTTGAATTTTTTTTTTTTTTTTTTTTTTTTTTTGCGCTACAGCAAGAATGGACTATTGGATTGTCATTAGAGGAAGGTCTAGATTTCCTGCTCTTAATAAAATTACATTGAATTCATTTTTAGAGGTGATGAAGAATTCCTTTTTGAGAAGTTAGTGTTAAGGTCTTTGAACGTGAACACATTGTTTGTAGTGCTATCTATTCCTCTCCTGAGATTGTAGCTTACTACTGGAAATCCTTATCCAATTATAATAGCTTTTTCCTCTATATTTTCAAAATAATTTCCTTCGCTTTGATTAGACACTTTAATCCTTTTTTTTTTGTAACCATATTTCATCTAAATGCAGCTTTTTCTGAACTTTAAAGATAGAATCCCATTTTTAATGAATCGAAGTAGCAAAATCATCTTTTTCATTCTTTTAGGAAATAGCTATTGCCAAAGTGAAGATGTAGATCATACCTAGTCTTGTTCTATAATGGGGATGAGGTTTGCAGAAGAATTTTCTTTATAAAATTGAACTTCAAGGGACATCAGTGTTTATGATTCCATTCCATTCTAGAAATTTGAAATACATAAATTGAAATCCTTAATAAAATTTGGATTTAATTTGATAAAATGTAAACAAACAAACAAAAAACAAAAACAAAAAAACTAATCTTTTTATCTAATGAGTAGGTCTCAACAGTGGGCTTATAATATGCAGTAAATCATGCTATAAACAGTCTTTTCGTTTAAGGTTCTTCTTTCATCCAAGTTTTGTAGTTTCAGTTTTAGAGCACAGACAGACTAGATTTAGCATAATTCTTATTCTAATGGCCCTAAGAGTTTGTTGGACATGAGCATTGGCTTTAACATAAAGTCAGCTGCATTAGTCGATCAGAAGAGAGTCAAACTGTTTTTTGAAGTTTTGAAGCCATACATTGGCTTCTCCTCTCTAGCTATGAAAGTCCTAAAAGGCATCTTCTTCCAATAGAAGGCTGTTTCATTTACATTGAAAATCTGTTTTCAGTGTAGCCACCTTCATCAATTATCTTAGCTATTTCATCTGGATAACTTGATACAGCTTCTCCCTCAGCACTTGTTGCTTCACCTTGCACTTTTATGTTACAAAGATGACTTCTTTCCTTAAAGCTCATAAATCAGCCTCTGTTAGCTTCAAATTTTTCTTCTGCAGGTTTCTCACTTTCTTGTAGACTTCACAGAATTAAAGAGAGTTAGGGCTTTCCTCTGCATTAACATAAGAAAATGTGGCTGGTTTGATCTATCTATATCACTCAAACTTTCTTCATATCAACAATAAAACCTTTTTGCCTTTTATCATTTGTGTGTTCACTGATGTTGCACTTTTAATTTCTTCAAGAATATTTTCTTTGCATTCACACTTAGCTAACCATTTGGCACAGGAGACCCAGCTTTTGGCCTATCTTGGCTTTTTTAGCCTTCTTCATACGTTTAATAATTTCTAGCTTTTGATTTGAAGTGAGAGATATACAACTCTTCCTTTCACTGGAACACTTACATGCCATTGTAGGGTTATTTTAATATTTTTGTGTCTCAGGGATTAGGGGGGTCTCTTTCCCTAAGAAGAGGGAGAGAAATGGATGAACAGTCAGTTCGTGGCGCTGTCAGTACACACACACTTATCAATTAAGTTCTCCATCCTATGTGGGCACAATTTGTGGCACCCCAAAACAATTATAATAGTAATATCAAAGATTACTGATCACCAGGTTACCATAATAGATATAAAAATAATAAAAAATTTGCTCTATTGAATTACCAAAATGTGAAACAGAGATTCAAAGTGAGCACATACTATTGGAAAAATGATGCCAGGAGAATTGACACAGGGTTGTCACAAACCTTCAACTGTATAAAATAAAGTATCTATAAAGCTCAATAAAGTGAAGCACAATAAAATAGGGTATGTCTGCATTGGTTTCTTATGGGTATTATATTTATAGATTACAAGGTAATATGAAAGATTTTTCCTTGAATCTTACTACAATAAACTTGTAGTTTCCAATAACCCATTTTATTTCTAGATCTTTTAATTTGCTAATGTTATTTTAATTTATTCAGCATAACAATTCTGCTAAAGCCTAGTGTAAATACACACGAAATTAATGTATCATAGGTTAATTAAATATGGATTCTAAGACAATGTCAACATGTGACCTATTTTTGTGTATTCTGAGCCAGGATAGTGTTTAAGGCCCAGAGTTAACTTTTTTCATGTCATCCTAATATAGTGATAACAAAAATCACTTTCTGTATAGCACTTAGAAGGAATAAGGCATTGCATTTTCAAAGTTTACATGAAATGTCTAAATGCCAGAGCAATTATGAGGGATGAATACTATTATTGTTTCCAACTTAGATATTAGCAAACTAAAGTTTACAGAAATTAAGTAAATTAGTAAATTCATAAAATTAGTATGCCCTAGAGCTTAGCAACAAACCAGATTCTAAAGCTGCATTGTTAAGCAGCATCATAACAATCAAATTCTGGGTTTATTTTCTACTATGTCCTAAAAATTGTTATCATCTTTACTTCTATTTCTATCAAACTATTTACACACTTGTATTATTCCCATATAGCACAATATTTCAAACTATTTTATGAAGGATGAAACCCCAAATTTCTTTAACCTTTCCCTATTAAATATATATTAAATCTAAAAACTACAACTGAAGGTGGAAGCAATCAATGTAAGAATAATACATAATGAGAAAAACATATTTGTGGCTAAAATTGACAGCTTTCGATTATTTTAAAATCAAGACTGTTAAAGAAAATTAGCCAAACCCATCATGTTAATGAATTCAACTATGGAATTTTAATGTGAGAGGAGTTAAGTTTTAATTTTGGTATTTTTACTGCTGCTTTATTTAACATTTATTGAATGCTAGAAATTTTAAAGACTAGTGCAAAATCTGGAATGTTTTTCAGTATATTTTAAGATAGTAATGACCTATCTATACAAATATATACTTACTTGGTACTTAAAAACGAATAAAGCTCACAGATTATAGTAGATTAAAAAACCTTCAAATATTGATATTCTTCACTTAAACCCAAGGAGTCTGAGGTGATTTAGAGCAGTTGGATCTGTTTCAAAATGATATTCAAGGCAAGTTTTTACCCCAGCATTATTCCTGTTGCTATGCAAATGAGTAAGATTCAATAACATATATATTAAATTATAAATACTCATTTATTTTGATCAATGTATGCTGTTCTACTCTGCGTATGTATATAAAAATAATGTTTCTCCTTATTGCAACATAATATGTGTGGTATGTTGGTTAAGAGCTAGAATTTTAACCACTTTTACCCTCACTTGTATCTTTATTTCTCTATTTTCCAGCTTCCATAATTCAGATCTGTAACTATTCACTTCCAAATCCCCTGGCCCTATTGTCTCTTTGTCTGCCACACCCATGTAGCAAAATCCCAACCCAATTACTTGCCTATATCATCCCTCCACCAAAGCAGCTAATTGTTTAGCTGATAAACTTGTCTCATGTTTTTTGATGAAAATGGAGGTCAATCAAATACTCCCACTGGGACAAAAAGCTAACCTGGTTAGGTGCAGTGGCTCACACCTGTAATCCTAGCACTTTGGGAGGTGGTGGAGGCAGATAACCTGAGGCCAGGAGTTCAAGACCAGCCTGGCCAACATGGTTAAACCTCATCTCTACCAAAAATACAAAAATTAGCCAGGCATGGTGGTGCGTGCCTGTAATCCCAGCTACTTGGGAGGCTGGGCCATAAGAATCATTTGAACGTGGGAGACAGAGGTTGCAGTCAGCCAAGATTGTGCCACTGCACTCCAGCCTGGGAGACAGAGTAAGACTCTGTCTCCAAAAAAGAAAAAAACAAAGGTAATGTAACCACTCCACTTGTTTTCTAAATCAAATTCAATTCCCTCTTACTGTCTCTAAAATGCATGTACATGTACCTCCTCTCGTGTATATTCAATCATTTTCCTATTTAGTAAACCTTTACTACCTTCATTTTCTTAAATACAATAGTCACTTCTATGTCCTTGTCTCTTAAGAACATTTAATTTGCTTAATCACACTTTTTGAGCCTTTTGTAGATCTTTCCACACATTTTTCTTTCAATATCTTTGTGTCATTTTGCAATGGTATATGTTGTAAACATGTTCATTGATTTTCTTTTTTTAAAAAATTTCTGTTAAACAATATTTCCCTTTCATTGACATACTAATCTCTCATATTTAATAGAATTTCTGAGGTATTAGTTTTAAATTGACCGATATAAACTGTGTATTTTCTGTTTCTTCATTTTATTGATATTTTATTATTCCTTTTTGATGTCTTTTTGATAGTTTAATATTTTTATTTTATAAATTTCTTCTTTATTATAATTTCATTTAGACATTTTCTTGTTCTTTTTTCAGTAATAATCATAGACTTACTATAACCTATCTCATTGTTTACTACTTGCTAAACATTGTCAGAAACTGGCTATTATTTAAATCAAATTTAAATAATGTTTCCACACATTGCACTGTTGGTATCATACATTTTACTGATACATGTTTATAAACCTAACCAAACATTATTCAATTTTAGTTTGTTGCAGTTAATTTATATGTACTCGAATTAAAACTCTGTCAATGCTTTTCTTTTGTTGTTTTCCTTTAATTTGTTTTAGTGACAGGATCTCACTGTCTCAGTTCATCATTTCTAGAGGGTATTATTATTAGCTTAGATTTTAATGAGTGTTGGTAGCTTGCTTGTTTGTTTTACTTTTCATTGTTCTTGTTAGGCTTTGTCTAATTTTGTTAAGGTTCCTATTGAGATTGAGCCAGTGGTCTTTTAAGTATTGTGTCAACTTTCTATGCCCATTTTTAATGTTCTTTCTCCTAATCTTCATGATTTGCATGTGATATACACAGATGTGGTTTTCTTTCTACTTAACTCACTTTTGGCTCATTGAGCGGGCAAAGGATCCCTTATTAAATAAATGGTGTTGGAAGAGCTGGCTAGGCATATGCAGAAAACTGAAACTGAACCCTTTCCTTACAACTTATACAAAAATTAACTCAAGATGGATTAAGGACTTAAATGTAAAGCCCAAAACATGGAAACTCTAGAAGAAAACCTAGGCAATACCATTCAGGACATAGGCATGGGCAAAAATTTCATGACAAAAACAAAGCAATTCCAACAAAAGCAAAAGTTGACAAATGAGATCTAATTAAACTAAAGAGCCTCTGCACGGCAAAAGAAACCATTATCAGAGCGAACAGACAACCTACAGAACGGGGGAAAATTTTTGCAATCTATTCATCTGACAAAGGGCTGATATCCACAATCTACAAGGAACTTAAACAAATTTACAAGAAAAAAATAGCTGTATCAAAAAGTAGGCAAGTGATATGAATAGAGACTTCTCAAAAGAATATATTTATGCTGCCAAAAAACATGCAAAAAAGCTCAACATCACTAATCATTAGAGAAATACAAATCAAAACCACAATGAGATACCATCTCAAGTCAGTCAGAATGCTGATTATTACAATGTCAAGAACAAAAAATATATAGACTAAAAGAAATATGGGATGTAATAAAAAATAACATATTTGTTATTAGGTTGGTGCAAAAGCAATCATGGTTTTTGCAATTACTTTTAATTCTGCAATTACATTTACTTAACTTATTTGTTATTAGGTTTGTGCAAAAGTTATCACAGTTAATGATAACTTTCTGTTTCTGGAGAGGGCTGTCTTCCTGGCTTACAAGGGGCTGCCTTCTCCTTGTGTCTTTATATGGCCCTTCCTCTGTTTATGTGCATGGAATGAGATAAAACTCTGGTCTTTCTTCCTTTTCGTACAGGGACACTAATTCTATCAAATTTTTGTTACTAAATGGTTTTATTGTTCAAATGTTGAAATTTATGTCCAATGATGGAGGTGGGACCCCATGGGAAGTATTTTGGTCACGAGGCAGATTTCTCATGAATAGATTAATGCCTTTCCTTGGGTGAATTTCACTTGTGTTAGTTCTTGCAAGAGATCGTTGTTAAAAAGATCCTGGCATCTCCTTACTTTCTCTCTTGCTTCCTCTCTCGCCATGTGATCTCTGCAGATGCTGGCTCCCTTTTCCCTTCTGCCATGATCACACAGCAAGTGAAGAAGCAGAAGAGAAAGTAGAGAGTTGCCAGGACCCGACAGTCTCTCATCAAATACAGATGCTGGTGGCACCATGCTTCTTGTCCAGCCTGCAGAACTGTGAGCCAAATAAACTTCTTTTCTTTATAAATTATAAAAATAAATTTATAAATTTATTTTTTATGTAAATTATCAAGTATTCTACTGTAGAAACACAAAACAGACAAAGACAAGGGTCCTACCCTTATGACCTATTGTATCCTTAATTACTTTCTGACAGGCTCTGTCTCCAAAAACAGCCATATTGGAAATAAGGGCTTCAACATATGAATGTAGGAGGACATGGTTCAGTCTGTAACAGAGGTCATACTTTTAAATAGGCCTAACCTCACAGTAGATAACAGATTAATTGCTTTTGATACATTGTTACAGTATTCTGTTCTGATTTAACTGGAATAGTTATTTGTTTAGACAATAGGTAGTCTGTTTTACTCTGTTTGCTAGTCTAAGATTTTGCCTCTGTTGGGGCTGTATGAGTATAGCAAAATTCTACTAACTTTCAATCTCTTCAGCTAGAAACATCCCAAGAACTTTGAAAATACCACAACGTTTTGAAGAATAAATTATACTTTCCATGTTCACAAACTGTTTTATGCCTATTTTCATTTTTAATTGTCTCTTTAGAAAAATTGCATTTCTGCTCTATGACAGATAAAAAAGTAAGATCTTTTATAATGGAAAGAACTGAGTATGCTATGGGTTAATGAAAATAAATACAATACCAAAATAATAATGAAAAATATTCTGTTTATTAAAATATATCATTAACCTTGAAAGGCAGTTGAAATAGAGGAAATATGTTTGTAATACATGTCTCTAAAAAGAAATTTGTTTCCAGTTTAATGTAGTAAACAGCTCAGTTAAAAAAATAATGAAATAATTTATACATCTACTTCACAAAAGAGGGTTTTAAAATAGTTGATAAATGTCAAAAAAGTGCACAATTTCACTGATCATCTAGTTTTTGCCTTGTCTTTTGAAAACTTTGTAGGAATTATTTATATAACAAGTTCTTTGTCATATATTTATTACAAATACTTTCTTCCCATATATTAGTTGTGCTACAGTTTGGATATTTGTCTCCACCCAAATGACATGTTGAATTGTAATCCTCAATGCTGGAGGTAGGGCCTCATGGGAGGTGTTTGAGGCATGGGGGCGGATCCCTCATGACTTGGTGCTTTCTTTGTGATAGTGAGGTCTTCCAAGTTCTGAGGTCCTTTAAAAGTTGTACCACCTCCCCTGACCCCATTCTCTCTCTTTTTCTTGATTCTGCTTTGGCCGTGTGACATGTTTGCTGCCCCTTCACCTTCTGCCATGATTCTAAACTTCCTGAGACCTCCCTAGAAGTCCAGCAGATGCCAGCACCATGCTTCCTGTAAAGCCTGCATAACCATGAACCAATTAAACCTCGTTTTTTATACATTACGCAGTTTCATGTATTTCTTCAGAGCAATGCAAGAACAGCCTAATACAACTTGCCTAACAGATTTTTTTAAAAAGTGTTCTTTGAAGAGCAGATGTTTAAATTTTAAGTTGTTTATAATTTTTTAATGATACTTTTTCCTTTAGGCTAAGAAAAATATGTCTATTCCAAGGTTGCAGATACAATATATAATGTTTGTTTCTAGGAGTCTTATTGTTTTTTAAGTCTCTAATCTTTCTTATATTAAAGGTCTTATATTTTCTGAAGTATGTATCTATGCTAATTTGCCATTGTATGCTGTAAAATTTGTAGAAATGATGTTTGCTCTGTCTACTGACTTGCCTTGCACTGACTCCTTTGTTAAAAATAAATGTACTGTTATGTATCAGTCTATTTATTGACTCCTTTTCATTTATCTATTAGTCTATAGTTATACAAAACCTCACTAAACTATGTATAAGAAGTCTACTAATAATTCAGTTGTTCCAGTTATCCTACATTCTTGGCATTTCCATATAAATTTTAGAACAAGCTTATCAATTTCTACAGAACAGCTTTTAAGATTTTTATTTTTTATTTTGTCAAGTCTGTAGGGTTTTTTTAGTGGGAGTCAACATAATATTGAGTCCTCCAAACCATTTCCATAGTATAGAGGCAAATTTATTTAGATGTTTAAAAATTTGGCTTAAATACATTTTCTTGAACTTTTGTGTATCTTTTATTAAATTTATTTTTAGGCATTAATTTTGCATACCATTTTCATTGGCATTATTTTTTAACTTTATTTTTAATAGCAAAAAATAAAATACAAGTCAATGTCCATCAATAGGAGAAGTTATAAGCAAAATGTGGTATATACATACAGTGAGATACATCTCAGCAATACAAAGAACAAGCTACTAATGTATGCAAAAATATAGAAGATTCAGCAAATCATACGTTAGGAAAAATAAGCCTAACACAAAAAGGATATACTCCTCTGTGTTAATAGAAATCAGAGTGGTGCTTGTTTATAGCTGGGTGGGGGATGTCTGAAAAAAAGCACCAGCAAACTTCCCAGGATGCAGGAAATATTCTATAAGTTGACTTTGCTGGAACATGAATGTATACATTTGTCAAATCTCATTAAAAAGCACTCTTCTGTTTATATTACTATATATAATTATACAGCAATATAAACATGTTTATCTAAGTAAAGCATTAAAAGTGAAAATAAAAACATTATTGAAAAAAGGAAGCTGAAAAACAGGTAGCTAGGTAACACATTAATTTTGGATGTTGAAATATCAACTATTGTTTTAAAATGTACCTGTGATTTGTTTTAACTAATTTAAATTGGATATCTTAAGTCATAAAAACACAGAAATCACCGTCATAAAGTAAAAAGTATTTACTTACAGTTTCCTAGATTCAAGAATTGTAGCCAACCACATAGAGCAACACAGAAAGGATCAAGGTCAGTCAGGAGGCAGAGAGAGTGAGGGGAAAGAATGGTTGAGAGCCTTTATTGTGTTTGTTACAGGATGGAATTGTCAGGGCAAGACCAGCAGGATGTGCAGGTTTAGGATGAGCTAGTTTAAATACTTTCAGCGAGCTCCAGGTTGTAGGGGCTATCCTGAGTGCCTGGTAGCTGGCCCTGGAGTGATTAGAGCTAGAGAATATTGGTAATGAGTGTGAGAGCCTGACAAAGGTGGTAACTGGGGGATATAGGCTTTGCTATATTGGTTTACACAGAAAAGCACACTTTCATAGGAGTTGTTTGCTATCTCTAGAAATTAGCTAGCTATGAGAGGGACAGTCTCTCCAGGGTCAGCAAGGTCCCAAGATGTGAAAACATTACAGAATATAGAAAATAAAAAGCATGATTAATATATCCATCATAAGATGCATAATACCTTGTTTTTCTTAACAAACAGGTCTAAGGATCTTAAAACCAATGAAAGTCATATTACTGTTACTGAGCCATCAATGATCTCACTGCCCAATGT
This sequence comes from Macaca thibetana thibetana, assembly GCF_024542745.1. Classification (NCBI taxonomy): domain Eukaryota; kingdom Metazoa; phylum Chordata; class Mammalia; order Primates; family Cercopithecidae; genus Macaca; species Macaca thibetana. The sequence goes on along the minus strand of NC_065578.1, from coordinate 101,762,438 downwards.
GCATCAAGGCCAATACCATGGCATGGACTTTTGGAAAAAACAAAGTTTTATTGCATGCCAACCCACAAGAAGTTACCAGAAAACACTCAAATCAGTTTTCCTGAGCCGGCGTTTGGGCCTAGTTTTATAAGCATAAGATAATGAGGTGAGATCTAATTGGATATTGCAATGAGGTGATGCCAGGAGGCATAATCTGATTAAATCCTGCCTTGGGGTTACACCTGGGCTCCATCTGATTGGATTTTGGATGCCGCCATGTGGTGTCCACTTCTTAATTCCATCCCTGCCCCTCAGTCTAAGCACTTAGGTCCCTCCTGTGGTTGCATACTTTGTTCATCTGGGCATGCTAAAGTTACGTGACCTTCAACATGGTGGTCCTTGGCAACTGAAAACAACACACAACTTTGTTACTTACAAGTTGAGCCAGATTGGTCTGGAGTGGCTACATTACTATGCTAGGCAAAAACTCAAAATGCCAGTCAAGATCTTGCATTGTAGTTTGGTGGTTTGAAGAAAAGGATTGCTAATATGCATTTGACAGCACCAAGGGAAATTTACCTAAATAAAGACTTAGAAGATATTTAGATATCTAACTTGAGCCACTCAGTTGTAAGAGAACAAAGAACAGTGGGAAATACTTTTTCTCCAAAAAAAAAAAAAAAAAAAAAAAAAAAAAAAAAAAAGAGAGCGAGAGAGACCAGAAAAGAGTTTCACACATGTGAATTCACTTTTCAGTGAACAGTAAGTAAAAACTCTTAAATGAGGTATATTCCTTATTTACTGCTTTTTATCATTATGAATATACACAAGGACAGAGTGTCCAATGGAAAAACCAGACAAAGGTCTTAGAATCCCCTTAAAGTCAGTGGAGCCACTTATAACAGACTTCTTTATTTTCTACCCCAGTTCTATGCACTTCATTTTATTGACCATAAGCAAGACCCAAGAAAACCTGCCACTGCTACCTTGGTTGGGAAACTAGGTCAGTGCCTTTGCCTGCTTGTTGTTCAGGTCAAGCAGCCTCTCATACAGTACCAACTGACGGAAAGGCCATGGAACCTGAGTGAATGATGTAAGACTCTGACTTTCCCAGTGGCTGCCTGCAGAAAATTGGTATCACAATCTTGAAGAGCAAGAGACATACATTCCTGTGAGGACCACGTGGACCAATGAAACAGTAGGTTTAGGTTGAAGCCAGAGAATATCTATGTCTCCTTTCTTTCCCTAGATATATACTGTTTTATAACAGTTCATATTCGCCTTTACGATTATGTCCTATAGGACTAAAGAATTAGCTCTGTTTATGGCAATCCCATGTCATTTCAGTAAGGCACTTCCCATAAACTGTTAACATGTAAGTTTTGCTTCAGGTTCTGTTTTTGACTTAAAGAAATCTTGTTAGGCCAGCATGGTGGCTCACACCTGTAATTCCAGCACTTTGGGAGGCAAAGGCGGGCAGATAACTTAAGGCCAAGAGTTCAAGACTAGCCTGGCCAACATGGTGAAACCCTGTCTCTACTAGAAATACAAAAAAGTTAACCAGGTGTGGTGGCTCACACCTGTAATTCCAGCAATTTAGGAGGCCGAAGTAGGTGGATCACTTGAGGCCAGGAGTTTGAGACCAGCCTGGCCAACATGGCAAAACTCCATCTCTACTAAAAATACAAAAATTATCTGGGCATGGTGGTGCATATCTGTAGTCCCGACTATTTGAGAGGCTGAGGCAGGAGAATCTCTTGAACCTGGAAGGCAGAGATTTCAGTGAGTCGAGGTCACGCCACTGCATTCCAGCTTAAGTGCTAGAGTGAGACTCTGTCTCAACAACAACAACAACAAATCTTGTTAGAATTAGGAGTGGAATAGAAACACATAGTGCTGGAAGTGAAATAAGACAGTTACCACTGTGAATTAGAGAATAGCTGTAGTACATTGGAGTTACATTATCTTTTTATCTGATACTCTACACACTCTAAAAATGAACTTTACTAGGTATATTCCAACCACACTTCTAATTGTTTTTTTTTTTTTTTTTTTGATGAAGTGTGAGTGCTGAAGGATGCTTTCCTTTAAGTTCTTCAGTCTGATTTCAAAATGGAAACCTAATTGAACTCCTGAGGAGGCACAAATTGATTGATTCATCTCTTAATCTTAAGCATTTAGAATATTCTATTTAGATTAATCACTTAGAGATGAAAAGGAATGTTAAATATTGGGTTGTCTTTGATTTGTCACATTTTTTATTCGTGATCTATTTGCATCACTTTTTCTGATATTTACTGGACAATAAAAAGCTTTTCATAAGAACTACAGGTTCAGGTTAATTTTCTTTTATAAATTCCGACTGAGGTTTTCTCATTCACAGAATATTGACAATAATGAGCAATAGTATTTCAGTCTCCAATGCAACCAAAATATGCAAATCATTTAGTGCCTTTGATCTTATTCTTTTAAAACAGTTGAATATTTTTATAAAGATTAACCCAATGCATATTTAAATTTGAATAGTTAATGTAATTTATTTGAAGCCCTTAATTCTCTACTGTTTTGTCCCAATCAAGATATTTATATATATTTATGCATGTATATATATGTGTGCATGTATATATAGGTGGGTGTGTATAAATATCTATATATCTTTATAGAGATAGATATAGATACCTACAGATACAGATAGATATCTAGATATCTTTACAGATGATATACATGTCTATATCTATCTGTCTATGAATAGAGATATATAGGGATATATAAATATAAATACGAACGTTTAGAGATGATAGGTAGGTAGGTAGATAGATAGATAGATAGATAGATAGATAGATAGATAGATGTAACTTCATCTCTCCCCAACTGACTGCAGTGCTTCTAGCTAATTTTGCTATTTCCATTTTGATTTTTCCATATATTCCATGATAGAAAGCTAAGAAATAACTGTTAATCAAAATGTGGAAAATATCTGAGATGTATAAGTTTCCACCAAACTGGTGGGTCAGGTGGGAGCCTCAAGCAAAGATTGGCAATAGACAAGCTGCAGGTCAGGCAGAAGTGTTCCCACTGTGTTCAGGCATCGATGGGAGCAGCCTAGAGAGAGTGTATCCTTGGCATGAATAGTGTAATAAATACTAAAATGAGACAGCTGGAAATTGTCAGCTTACTACACTTCTCACATCAGGAAGATCTGAGAGGTGCATACCATGGATATCACAGTCCATCTTTTCCATTGTACAAATCCATTTCACACATATTTGCTCCCTCTTTCAATATCTATTATAATGTATCCTCATCCTCGGCTATAATTTCCATAGTATAGCTCTTTTCTGGGAATATGATTCCAATTCTCACTCCTAAAGTATCTGAGCTGTGGTTACCATATCTTCTTAGGATGGAGCTACCGTTACATATGTCCATTTATAGTTACAGCTGAACAGCAAAATACGAAGAGATGCTCAAGTAGATAATTTGAATTCCATGTAAATTCTTCCCTGCCTCCATTTTTTTTAAAGCAGCCTTAAGTTGTCTGACTGATCAGAGTGTATTGTCCCCACCAGAATAGCCACCCCTCTTCTCACCTTCTTATCCCTATACACAAGGGCCAAAAAAAAAAAAAAAAAAAAAAAAAGCCCCATTTGTAGCTTGATCGCTGGCATGAGTGCCCTGTATTTGGGGACCACAACCTTCCAACTGCAGAGTCCATAGCTGGGGTGACTGGAAACACAGAGTCCCCTAGAATATAAAGAAATTGCTCTGGATATCAGAATGATGATATATGACACTACTGATTCTACTTCTTAGTTCATGGAACTATCTGTTCTTCCTGCTAAGAACACAGTGCCCTATGTACGTCTCTAATTTAGTACTTATGGAGAATTACTTCTCTATTGATGCTTCAGCTGCATCTTCAGTAGTCTGCTGCAATGTTCTATCAGGCCGTTCTTAATGGTGTACATATGACATAACAGGGCTATGTAATTGGTCTTTTGCTCAGATACTACATGGTGTGTAATTCCATGCTTGTAGATCACACATTCTCTAAGCTTGTGGCTAGTGATTCTCTCTGAGGCTTTGTAGGCAGGAAAGGTGAGTATGCCCTTGGAATATGTATGTATCACCATGAGAAGGAACCTTTCAGAATAGGAAAGATCAAATGTTGTCCATTTGTAAGCAAGTGGCCGGCTGATCTTGAAAAATCAATGCCATATGAGGGCTCAGCATTCAGAACCAGTGCTAGATATACCAGCCTTCAAAAGCTCATATACAGCCTCCAAATCTTCCAAAATGAATACTCCATTTATGTGCCCAGTATATTTGTTATGGAATACTCGAGGACAAATACTGACTCAGCTGGCTCAGTGATTGTAACTACTTGGTTGTAAAACGTCATGATGGAAGATTTATGTTGGCCATTCATACATGATCTTCACACTTTGTTGGCCATTCCCATGTTTTGTTTGTTTGTTTGTTTTGTTTTGTTTTGTGTTTCAGAAACTTTATCTCACACTTCTTTGTTCCTAATATTATAATACATTTCCTTCCATGTCTCCAATTAGATATCTAGTTAGTCGGCTCCTGCCCAGGAAGCTATAATTTCAAACCTTGATTCATTTATCCTTCCAAAAGAACTTGATGAGCAGCCATACCACTCATAGTCCACTCATTTGAAAGATTTTCCTTAACCATAGGCTTTTAAGGCCATCCCTGAGTGTGGTTATAATACAGACACTGTATATTAAAGATTCACACCCATATGCTTTGTTTACCTATCCATAAATCAATCTTGGTCTCTTTCCTCCTCTTTCAAATTAACATAAAGGAAAAACCTCCCCCTGTCCCCCTAAACACACACAAAACCGTAAAGGCAATCTTAGGGATGTGTACACGCTGCTGTGTGGAGTGATATATGGGTCTGGATTACCTGCTCATGTGTCTTGTTCATGCCCTTTGGCTCTGCTCAGGCTAAATCCAGGAAGGACTCCTTCTAAATCAAATTAAACTGCTGTTTGGCCCATTCCACTTTATGACTTGTCAGGTCCCCAAATTTCCTAGTTCACATGAAGCACTGCCCAATAACATTTCAGAAGGCGTTTCTTCGGGGGGGAAAAGGTATCTACACTGAAGATGGTGTGGCCTCACTCCATCATCCAGAGACCTGCATTGTGATTTTTCCGCCATGAACTTTTTCCCATCATTGATTACTCCCGCATCATAGAGTTTGCTTGATAATTTGAAAGAAGTGGTAGAGCTGCTTGCACTTCAGCCTGGACCTGTTTCACAGTCCTTTCTTGTTCAAGTCATTACCAAATACGGCATCCTTCTGTGTTACCCAGTGTATTGGCAGAAATAGTATTCCCAGATGTTAACTGTGTTATGTACAGGACCTAAATAGGTCTACTATGCATTACATTTCCTGCTTTGTAGAAAAGGGTGCAAAAAGCAATAATTTTCCTTTTACTTTGGATAAGATTTATTGGCATTCTTCTGAATCTGAACCTTGGAAAACATTACTGACCTGGGATAACTCTGAATCTCGTGGTGTGCATCTCCTACCTTTTGATGTACATGTTGCTTACTGTGATGTCCAGCAGACTGGGTACCTCTTACTTGCCCTCCTAGGTCATCATGATGCCACTAATATAATGGGCCGGTGTGTGGTTCTGTAGTATGACTAGATGGTTCAGATCTTTTTGAACATTACTTAGGTAAGGGGTGAGAGACACAGGACAATTAAGAGGTGGCTGGTTTCCTGGGGATGTGTTAATTCACTTCAACAAGGATAAACCATCTGATATGGTGGCAATTATAGCTATTATTTAGTTGAGCTTGTGGTGATCTACAGCCATTCTTCAAGATCTATCTAATTTCAGTTTCAGGGCAAGGTTGGTTAATTACATGGATATATGGAGAATAATAAAGATATCTATTCTTTAGATCTTTAAGGGTAGTACTAATCTCAAGATATTTCCTGGAATAAGAAATTGTTTTGGATTTGTCATCCCGACCAGGAGTGAAGGGTTGTAGTTTCACATGTTTATGCTTGAAGAGGTGGTTGACCCTATAGACCAAGGATCCTATGTAGGGGTTACTCCAACAACCAATCATGTCACTCCTAATTGTATAATCAGACACCAGGAAAATGATGATAAGATAGTTCTGTGGAGATGCTGGACTCACTATAAGAAGAAATTTAGATACCAGTTCATTTAAACTCTTATCTCCATATGTCCCCACTGTAACCTGGAGGAATACAATGCTTCAAGTGTCAATGTATCAGTATCGGTCTTGTGTCTGAAATCCTTAAAATTCCTGGCTATTCTCCTCTTCCCATATTAATGTAAGTTTTTTTATCTCTTCAGCTTTTTATTGTTATCACAATGAGTATGAAGGTCTTTTACATCCTTCCCATCCAAATGGAAATCAACATTACCTAGATTTTTAGCCATTAGTTTAGCTAAATTTAATCAAACAAAATACTTTTGCATACCAAAGGCTACCAATTAGTGTAGACTATCCAAGCATGTATTTATTTTCACACTATTAATTGCCTCTAGATTTTCTATGTTCCACTTTTCCTCCAGATTTCGACATTTATTTTCAGCTGATAAAACTTTCACATTTGGTTTACTATGCTTTCAAATTTGTCTTCTCTAAAAGTATTTGTGGAATGGAAGAAGATGCTTATGAAAAAATTGACTCCAAAATACATGTGGAACACTTAAATGGAGATGGCCCTATGATACAGGATGAATTGGACCTGTCAGATTTCATATGTTGAAGCCCTAACCCCCAATATGATGGTACTTGGGGATGAGGCTTCTGGAAGGTAATTTAGTTGAGGTTTAGTTAATGGACCCTCATAATGGGGTTAGTGTCCTTAGAAGATGAGACATCAGAGACATTGCTTCCTCATTGTCTGTCCACCAGCACACACTCAGGAAACCCATATGAGTACAAAGTGAGAAGGCAGCCCTCTGCAAGACAAGAAGAGAGCCCTCACCATAGAACCAAGTCAGCTGTTGCCTTAATAGCTGATTTGAAATTCCTATCCTCCAGAACATGAGAAATAAATTTCTGTTGTTTAAGTGACCCAATATATTATATTTTCTTATGGCAAAACGTGCAGACTAAGACACCCAGCAAAGATTACTGTAGATTTACTCATTCAATTTCATTTCATGGTCCTTCTACTGGAAAGATTGGAAAGCTAAATGGAAGATTGCTGATATTCCCTTGAGGTTAGGGTTTGGGCTGGAAATTTGATTTCACCAATTAGCTGCACTTGTGTGAAATCAGAAAGGCAAGAACGAGATCAAAGTCACTTTTCTGACTCACTTGTCTATTTCTACAGATAATCAGTAATGGAAATATGAGGTTTCTCTTACAATTTTTTGCAGAGCCTATTTTCCATTTTGCTATGCCCAGAAGCAGCTGGGGCTGCAGCAGCAGCATCTCCTCTGTCTTTCTTTCTGATTTGGGGATGGTAGTTATAAGTGCCCTTTCTCAAACTTCTTGAGTATTAAGAGGTGACTGCAGTGGTGGCTCCTAGATACCCTTGATTCCTACATAGCTTCAGTGGTAGCCTCAGATAAGTCACTCCTTGGTGCATCAGTACATTATTGCTCTAGAAGTCATTTGGAGGACTTTGATAGAATGTTACATTAGTCCTTTTAAGATTTGTACACACTGAGTCCCTTTTAATAATTCACTGCCTGCATAAAATGCCTACAGTAAGTAGATATATAAACTCAAATGCTCTTTTTTTACCCTAAATCCATTAGTAAGAACTAATATTTATTGCCGGCTTACCACAAAGGCACTATTCTAAGTGTTTATATATATAAACATTATATATATATAGCTATATATCTATGCATAGATGTGTGTATATATGTGTATATATATGTATGTCCTCTTAACAACAGAATTAATGAGGTATATGTATATGTGTGTATCTATCTATCCGCTCTTAACAACAGAATTAATGAGGTTTTTTTTTTAAATTCACACTTTGCCAATGAGGAAATTTAGATACAGATACAGATAAGTAATTTATCTGTAAGTAACTGTGTAAGTATATCTTAGAAACAAATAAGCAACTTGTCCAACCACACACAACTGTGAATGGCAAAGGCTGAAACTGAACCCAGTCAGTTTGTCTCCTGAACCATTCTCTTATGTATTGAAATATACTATCTGGTGTATAATTATTGAAAACTACATTAAATTATTTCAAGGAAAAGTTTAAGTAGAAAAAATGGATACGTGAGTCAGCAGCATATAGGCAATAATTCAAACTATAGAAGAGGAATGAGGCTATCCAGGAGGACTATACACTAAAAAGTAAAAAGAACAGAAAAGAATACACTTGTATGCCAGTGTTTAAAAGATGAGAAGATGAGGAATCTGTAAAGAAGATGAAGAAAGAGCAATCGAATAAGAAGACAGTATAGAAACCAGAAGAAGAGTAACTAGAAGTTAACTATGTTAATTCTAGAGTTGAATAAGATAAAGCAAGGTTTTCATCACCTATAGCCACTGTAAAGCCATTAATGACTTTTGCAATGATAGTTTCAATGAAGAGGTGGAGGATTGAACAAAGAAAAAAGATTCAGGCTTAAAATTGAAAATAGAGAGGGACAACTGATAGAAAATTAAAGCAGAGTCTTCTTTCTGAAACTTGGTGAAAGTGGAGTTTGCTGGGGAAAAGAGTACAATAGAAAATTAGTTAAAAAAATATGTGAAATAAATATGTAGCTTGGAACCTAACATATTAAAGACAGGGAGAATTAATTCACAAATATATTCTGAAGAGAAAGAGGGAAAAGTTGAAGATACAGAAAGAGCAAAAAAACAAGAAGATAGATCAAACTCTCAGAAGAGATGAAAGCAAATGTAAACCAGAATATGTGTAGATAAATTTACTTCTAATGTAGTAGGGAGGAATCAAATATCCCACTGAAATATGAAGGAGTGAGGTTAGAACAAATCTGATCGCAATCCAGACTAATGAGGAGAATGGTAGAGCAGGGAGCTAAAAATATCAGTGAAGCTCTGATGGAACTGACATAGGAATGTGAAAGGCAGCTAACTGGTGACATATACAAAGACCTCCAACTAGTAATGAGATCTTGTTCAGCCTGGAGGCCACATCTGTAAATGGAGCTGATTTGAATGATTTCTACCCTAACATTGAGTGATCCATATGCAGACCTGAATGTGTAAATATCGGCATTGATCACCCATACTATATTTATTGGATTAGTGCAACAAAAAAACAAGAGCTAAAGTTATTAAGGAAATTAGTTGGTGAATGGATTAAAAAACAGATCATGAGAATTAAGCTGGTGAGTGACATTACTAAATCCAAGAAACATTTGATTGTTTGATTTTAAAAAAGGGGTGTACAAGAGACTGATGATGCTGATAAGGTAGGAGAAAAAATATTTTTCTGAAAAGGCATTAAAATTAACTTGAAAGGTAGAATATGTGGTCAGAGATTGTATAATTACCACACTAAGTGTGTAGTGATAAAAACTGGTGGTAAACGAAGACTAGAGAGTAAAAACTATAATATGAAAAGAATATATAATTATGCAAAGCTTATACATGGACCATAAATACATATGATGAAATCATGTGAGAAGGAGGCCAGAGATAATTCTAACTCTAATCGTCAAGGTTTAAAGGGGATACATTGAAAGATTGGTAGGTAAATAGCGTGAAGACTGACAGGACAGACTGTTCAAATGCTGTGAGCTTTCAAATAGCAAAGGTTCATATTCATATGAAGTGAAAACCCTGGTGGAGATTTATTAAAAATTCAATTCAATTCCCACTAATTTTTCCTGGACTAAATAGAGAATGATAGAGTGAGCACTCAAGAGAATATATGGACAAAATAATCTCAGAGGAAATCTGATTCTAGTTAATGATGAGAGATTCCTATAGAACGTACAGGATGCTAAGAAATATGTGGGGAACTGTTCCTCATGAAATGGAAATTCTGCAGAGAATAGTAGAAAAAGAGATAGAAAAAAGAGGAGTTTGGATGGGTCTCCAAAGAGAAAGAAAACAAACAAAAGAAATTTAGACTACTTCAGCGATCGAGTACTCGAGACAGGTCTGCTTCTGGCAGTGAGCAACAGAGGCAAACATCTCATATGTGGTGAAATGTATTGGTCTACATTTCTAACTGAATGTTAGTAAATTTTTAAGGACAGTGACCTTAAAAAGATTTTTAGAGAACTGAGGTTTTTAGAGATCTAGCATGGTACACATTCTGAAAACTTTACTGACTACAGCAAAAAAAAAGTTAAGAAATTGTTACAGTTCTTACAAAGAAGATTCTGGGATTCTGGGGCAAAGTTAGCTGTTTGGACATTTGCCGGAATGAGAAACAACATCTGTTCCAGGGCTGTAATAGATCTAAATCTCTCTGTAAGGGGTTGGCTAGAACACGGTTGGATTCCACTGGTAATGAGGTCTATTCATAGTGTTGTGAAGCCCGGTAGCTTCTGGTAACCAGGAGAAATCAGACCTAGAGACCTCTTCTTACATTGCCTAAGTTTGTGGAAAAATTACTAGAAGTCAGACAAACTGCTTTTTTGAATGCAAGCAAAGAAACGAGAAGTGGTTAAGGTTCTGGATTTAAAGATTGATGGCCAATTCTTTTTTTCTACGAATGATGCTGAATGTATTATATTTAGGCAACTCTAAATGACTTACCCACAGAGTATAAAATACAAAATAGTCTATCTATGATTTACAGTGTTTGAAATAATAGAGGTGTTGAAGTAAAGCAAACCTCATTAAACCTCCCAATCATGACATACATATTTGCTCTCTGATATAGAAAAATTTATTTCACATCTTGTATTTTTCAGTTACATGTAAAATGGAGGTAATAAAATTATTCTGATAAAAGTGACTAGTAGTTTGCCTCAAATATTCTATGACTTTGCACATTTTGAATATCCTCTGAAATTTTTACACTTCCTAATTTTTGTGTGTAGATCAATACATTTCTAACTTCAAAAGCTGAAGAATCACTTTCATTATTTATATTTTCTTTAGAAGGGTTTCCTTAGGAAGATTTTGACAAGATTTTTGAGCATTGATGAATTGGATATGCTTACATTTTTCACTCATTTAAAAATACTTCAAAATATTTATAGATTCACGGGAAGTCGGGAAGACAGTACAAAAAGGTCCTCTCTATGTTTTACCCAAGTTCCTTCAATGTTTACATTTCATATGAATATAATATATTGAAACTATAAAATTGACATTGGTACAACATGTACAGCTCTATATGTCATTTTATCACATATATAAATTCATGTAACCACCACCTCAATTAAGATATAAAACTATTGCATCACCACGAGGATTTCCCTGTGCTATCCCTTTGTTAGTCGCAACCTCACACGCATCATTAATCCCTGAGAACCACCATTCCTTTTCACATCCCTATAATGTTGTCACTTTGAGGATGTCATATCAAAATAATCATACTTAGTGATATTTTGAGATTAGCTTTTTTCAATACACATAGGGCCTTGGCATTTATGCTAATTGTTGCATATACCAATATATCATTTATTTTTATTGCTGAATAGTATTCCATGGTATAGCTATACCACCATTTGTCTAATTATTCATCTCTTGAGAGATATTTTTATTGTTTCCAGCTTCTGGCTATTACAATTTTTGCTACCATAAACAATCATGTACAAGTTTTTGTATGGACATAATTTTCAATTCTCTAAAATATATTCCCAACTGTTAAACCCAGTACATAATCAGTTTTTCAAGGAAACTGACAAGCTATATTCCAGAGTGTTTGTATCACTTTACAATTCCACAGGCAATATATGAGATTCAGTTTTCTGCATCCTTGCCAACATTTGATATTATAATAATGATTCTTTTGTAGACATTCTGATAGGCATACAATATCTCTTTCTGGTTTTATATTTCCCTATTGACTAATGATGTTAATCCCCTTTTCATTTGCTTATTTCCCATTCATACCTCTGGCAAAATGTCTCTTCATGTCCTTTTCCACTTCCATTTTCTAATTGATTATTTTTATATTTTTTGCTCATAAGTTTTAAGTGTTCTTTATATATTCTAGATTATGAATCCATTGACATATATGGGGTTAGAAAATATTTCTTCCAGTCTCTAGGTTGTCTTTTTATCCTCTTATTAGGGTCTTTTGCAGAGAAAAACTTTTCATTTCGATTTTTCAAATTTCATTCCTTGGTGGATTGTGGTATTAGTGCTATTCACTAAATGTGCCATTCACTAAAATCAATGTATTGAATTAGGTGTGCTTGTGTGTGTGTGTGTGTGTGTGTGTGTATATATATATATATATGCTTATGTGTAAATGAAATGAATGGCAGCAATGCCACAGGGATGGAAGGGGAAATTAGGGCTACTTTGTTTTTATAAGATATTCTTACTGTGCAAGGAGTTGTATAGTGTTATTTGAAAGCTGCCTGGGTTAGTTGTAAATGTATATTGCAAACTCTAGCGTACCACAAAAAAAATTTTAAAGAAGTATAACCAATGATAAGAAAGGAGAGTAAAGGGATCATATAAAATGTCCAATTAAAACTACAAAAGTCAGGAAAAGCATGAAAGACAAAATCAGGAACAAAGAACAGGAGAAAAAGATAGAAAATCATAACAAATATGGTAGGTATTAATCCAACCATGTCAGTAGCACTTGAAGAACAATGCTCTAAATATGTCAATTAAAAGACAGAGACTATCAGAGTACATAAAAAACATGACCCAACTGAACGTTATCTATAAGAAACTCACTTAAAATATAAGGACACATATAGATTAAAAGTAACTGGATGAAGAAATCAATTTACTGATCATGCTAACACTAATTAAAAGGAGGTGGGTGTAGCTATCTTAATTTTAGATGGAACAAACATCAGAACAAGAAACAATATCAGGCATACAAGATGCATTATAATGATAAGAGTCAATCATTCAAGAAGATACAGCAATCTTTAACGTGTATGAACCTGACAACAATCCTTAACAGGTATGCACCTAACAACAGAGCATTAAGGCATGTGAGGCAAAAACTGAGAACCACTAGGTGAGGTAGATGAATCCATTATGATATCTGGGGATGTCAAGACCCCTCTATCAGAAATGGGAAGAATTGGTAGGCAGAAAATCAGTAAGGGCATAGCTAAACTCAACACCACCTTAAATAAACTGGAATAATTCATATCTATACCCTATTTTATTCAACAGCAGAGGAAAACACATCCTTCTCAAGCTTATATGAAAGATTCACCAAGTTAGACCATATTCTGAGTCATTAAACACATCTAAACATATTTAAAAACTAAAAATTATACAACATTTGCTTCCAGACCACAATGAAATTGCACTATAATCAGTAACAACGATAGCTAAAAAAATTCTCAAAGACTTGGAGAAACACAAATCTAATAAATATATGGGTCAAAAAATAAATCTCAAGACAAATTTAAAAATATATTTTGAACTAAGAAAAGTGAAAATACAATTTATCAAAAATGTGGTATGCCACACCTGTAATCCTAGCACTTTGGGACGCCGAGGTGGGCACATCACTAGGTCAGGAGATCGAGACCATCCTGGCTTACACAGTGAAACCCCGTCTCTACGAAAAAATAAACACACAAACACACACACACACACACACACACAAATTAGCCAGGCGTGGTGGTGGGCACCTGTAATCCCAGCTACTCAGGAGTCTGAAGCAGGAGAATGTTGTAAACCTGCGAGGCAGAGCTTGCAGTGAGCCGAGATTGCACCACTGTACTCCAGCCTGGGCGACAGAGGGAGACTGTCTCAAAAAAAAAAAAAAAAAAAAAAAAGAAGTGGCATGCAATGAAAGTAGTTCTAGCAGGGATATGCATAACACTGGATGCATTTATTAAATAAAAAAAAAATCCATCAGCTTGCATCTGAGGAAACTAGGAAAAAAAAAAGAAAATTAAACTTAAAGTAAGCCAAAGAAAAAAAAAATAAGAGAGCAGAAACCAATGAACTGAAAATAAAAATCAATAGAGAGCACCAATGAAACCAGGCCAGGCACAGTGGTTCATGCCTGTAATCCCAGCACTTTGGGAGGCTGAGGTGGGCAGATCACTTGAGTCCAGGAGTTTGAGACCAGCCTGGTAAACCTGGTGAAACCGTGTCTCTAATGGAAAAAAAAAAATTAAAACAAAAGCTACTTCCATAAAAAAGATCAATAAATTACATAAGCTTCTAGCCTAACTATGAAGAGAGAGAAAGAATAAACACAAATATCAAAAATCAAATGCGGGACTGTGTACCCATGACATTAAAATAATAAAAAAGGAATACTATGAGTAACTCTATGCCCACACATTCGGTAAGCTAGGTGAAGGACATAATCTGCCAAAACTCACACAAGAAAAAATAAATTATAGGAATAGGCCTATATGTGCTAAAAGAAAAAAAAAATGTCATTAATTAATGACCTTCCAAAACAGGAAACTCTAGGGTCTAATGAGGTCTTTCAAGCATTTAAGGGAGAAATTATGCCAATTCACCTTCCGTTTTTCCTTTCTTCCTTCTTTCCTTTTGTCCTTCTTTCCTCCCTCCCTCCTTACCTTCCATCCTTTCTTTCTTCCTTCATTCCTTCCTTCCTTCTTTCCTTCCTTCCTTTCTTCCTTCCTTTTTTCTTTCCTTCCTTCCTACCTTCCTTCCTTCCTTGTTTCTTTCCTTCCTCTTTCCTTCCTTCCTTCTTTTTGTCCTTCCTTTCTTCTTTCCTTCCTTCCATCTGTTTTTGACACAAGGTGCCACTCTGTTGCCCCAGCTTGAGTGCAGTAATATGAACTGCAACCTCAACCTCCTATACTCAAGCAATCCTTCTACCTCAGTCTCCTGAATAGCTGGTACCACAGGTGCACCCCACCATGCCCAGCTAATCTTTATTTTATTTTTGTAGACATAGGGTCTTGATGTGTTTGCCCAGGTACATGTTTGCCCTAACTGGTCTCAAACTCCTGGTCTCAAGCAATCCTTCTACCTCAGCCTCCCAAAGTGCGGGCGTTACAAGCATGGCCCTATTTTTCATTATATTTTGTTATTTAATGAACTTAGGACAAGGTCTAAATCATTTGATGGTGGCCAATTTCCATAAACTTTGCAAAGCAATGCAAGTTTTTACTACTATTTTGGTAGAAATATACTGATTGCTTAAAATTCAAATTGTCTTTAAAATATTAACAACGACAACAATATAGATTATATTTTGACCATCTACTCCATTTACTATGTGACCAGCCACTGATACGAGATAACCCATGCAGTATTACTTTCAATATTTATAGCAATCACACAGATTATGTATTACTATTTACTCCAAATATCAATAGCTAAAGTTTATGAGAATTAAATAAGTATTCTGATTATAATACTAAGCATCAAAACTAGTTTTGACCTGATTTGTATATAAATAGTCTATGAAAAACTATAGCTCCTCTTTTTTATTGCTTTCTTATTTTATTTGCATTCCTATTGAAAATCCATTCTGTTTAATAACAAGCCAGAGTTTCAGAGAGTTTATTCTGCTAATCTATTTGATTTCACTGGTGTAATCATTCAAAATAATTTGATTTTAGGAATAATAATTTGACTATAGAGAAAACTATGACTGGGTTTGGGTTAATTTCTCTATGAAGAAATAGATATGATGATTCAAAACTTACTTGAGTAGACAAATGATAAAAACAACCACACGAGTTACAAACATTCAACTCCATTGCTATTTTGTTATTAAGGCTAAACTGTTTTAAAAACTTTTAAGACATTTTTCAAAATTATTATTTTTCATGAGAGAAATTGTTTACCATTAAAAGTTACAAAAATTTGTGACATGATTAATTTATTATGTATATAAAATAAATGTAAATGTGATTTTTCACTACTATTGCTTTCAAATCTGTCTTCTAAAGATCGGTCATTTCTCATGTCCTCAATATCTATCTTTATTGACTACATAGTTATATAGATATCTATATAGGTATATAGATGTCTAAATAAAGTATATAGCTATATATCTGTCTAAATATAGGTAAATGTCTAAATATATACCCATATCTATTTATAGATAGATAAATATGTCTATCTAGTTATCTATCTATCTATCTAATCTATTTAACTATCTATAGATAGATATAGGTATACAGATGTCTATAGAAAGAAGGATTAGATAGATAGATATAGAGATAGAGAGAGAGAGATGGTCCCACTTTGTCACCCAGGCTGGGGTGCAGTGGCATGAGCTCAGCTTGCTACAGTCTCCTCCCTCCCAGGCTCAAGCAATCCTCCCACCTCAACCTACTGAGTAGCTGGGACTACAGGTGTGCACCACCGTGTATGGCTAATTTTTGTACTTTTTGTAGATATGCAGTTCTGCCATGTTGCCCAGGCTGGTCTTGAACTCCTGGGCTCCAGCGATTCACCCTCCTTGGCCTCCCAAAGTGTTGGGATCACAGGCATGAGTCACCGCTTTCAACCATATTTTTTTCAATATACTAAACACAATTTATCTTAACACAATTTATTTAACACACAATTATTTAAATGCAATTTATTTAAACACAATTCATTCAATTTATATGGCTTTTAAAATATGAAAAATGCAAAACACTATAGTTATTTTGGTTTTTACTCTAGCTGACCTGTTCATGTGAGACAAAAACGACAAAATACTTACAAAAACGATGTAAACATATTTGGATTAAAACAAGTTATCTTTCCCTCATCATGGCATTTCCCAAAACTGGATACAATTTATAAAATAACTAAATATTTCTATGTTTAATGCCTATATAAGACTATTTTAATGTCTGCATAAGATTGTATTGCATTTTAACTGACTAGTTGTAAACTCTACATTAGAAACTTTTTAACAGCTTTTTCTCTTCTCCACTCAACCTCTAGTTATACAGAACGAGTTTCAGGCACCTGAGTGAGTTCTGTAACTCTGAGGAGGCTTAGCTGAATGCAAAGTCTCAAACTTTGGCATGAAGGTTAAAGAAAACTTCTATGCATCTTTTTATTGATGTCATTTAAAGTCTTGAAAGTAACCAATATTCTAAGTAGCCAGCAATGAATGCTTTCCTTGGATCTCATCCTTGAAAATGTCCAACCGGTGAAGATCAGAACAAAGGATATACTTTTCAATTGCCTGAATCTTACCATCTGATAAGCCTGTCAATGTGATTTTCCACTACTATTGCTTTCAAATCTGTCTTCTAAAGATTGGTCATTTCTCATGTCCTCAATATCAATCTTTATTGGCTAATGAACCAAGAAACCTTCTATTAATTTGGAATACCCTAGATTTTTCTCTTCGTACTTTTACATTTATGGAAACCTACTACATCAAGCAGTTTACTTCACAACCCCACCCCTAACCCCCCTCACACACACACGGAGCTCTTAATGTATGTAATTTTAATTCATAAAAATGTCACAGTGAAGTTACTAGAATCCCTGTGTATATTTCATTGATATATCACAGAACATCACCATTGATTTCTACCTTCTTGAGTGTGGGCCAGACTTAACAATTCTTTTCTTAAAAATGAAATATGGCAGAAGTGATAGACTGACATTTCTAATATTAAGTTATACAAGAGACTTTGGTTTTTGGTTTGATTATTCTCTCTCACTTTCTGTTGAATTATATGCTTCTGGAATAAATCAATCCTATACCATAAGGCGGCCCTATGAGTGAACTTAGAAGGGGCATTTTTGAAACCTACTAACATACAAGTGAGTGAGCATGGAAGCAGAACCTCTCCTGACTAACTATGGGAATGACTGCAGTCCTAGTCAATACCTTGATTAAGGACCTTTAAGAAAGCCTGTATCGAACTATCTAGCTAAGGTATCTCCGGGTTCCTGACCCACTGAGACTGTGCAATGATAAATGTGCTGTTTTCAGCACTGAGTTTGAGGTAATTTGTCACGTAGCAATAAATAATATGGTACTCAACAAAAAAATACATATGGAAAAAGTGAATAAATGAACAGCTGAATAAATAATTGGGCTTTATTTGAGCACGGTGTCTAGATTTAATTCTGACATTGATTGCATAAGAAAAAGAAGAAATTCATCAAACAGAAATAATTAGAAAATGTTATTTTATCTAACCTTTATTATTTGATGGTCTACAGATATTACAAAAGTAAATGCATATAAAATTGAGTTAGATTTTAAAATAAGGAAAGTTTTATAACAAAAATAATTATAAATTGGTTTCTCAAAGAAGGGTTTCAAACTCAGACAGGCTTTCTTCTATCTAGGATGGTTTAAGCTTGATGCCTGAGGGCTGGATTAGATGAGGTGCCTCTCACCCTTTGATATTATGATAATTAGCACTTATTGAGCCCCCATGGGGTGTATGTCCCATCATAGGTGCTACTTGAAGACTAGTTTAGACATGATCCTTTTGATTTGATACAGAGAATACTCCATACATATTAATTTGAAAAATTCTTTCCAACTGATTTCATTTGTGGCCTCTTGTTTTTCTGAACTTACTGCACAAATTATCTGTGCAACTCATTTGTCAATCACTCATGTGCTGGCTTGTAACATTGCTTGAATTGTTGTTTTATTGATATTTAATTTGTAATGTAACAAAATATTTTTGACTCATTATTTCTTAACATGCAGCTCTGCATTACTAACCGAATTAAGCCGTGCAGTCAAAGCTATAGCCAGTGAATTCTAAATGTTCTGATATAATGACCATGGAAATACCTGTCTTGCTGTCACATGTAGGCTTTGCTATACATTTGTGCAATATGCCTTTGAAATTCAGCTCACATTTGCATTCTTTCCTACTTTTTGGTTGAACTCACCTACAGACTCCTAGGTCACTCTTCATTCCTGGAAGACTTGGACCATGGCTCAGTGTTATGATTTTCCATGATATCAATATTGATGCTGACAAGGGAATATAATTAGAAATTAAATCTTCTCTCAGCCCAGTAAACCTCCCTATCTAGGTAGTAGGAAAAATAGTTTTATTGTTGAATATCTATTAAACCAGAATGTTTGTGATACACATCACAGGCAATCCTCTAAGAGAACGCACGAAGAGAAATGTTATCGTTTATATTGTCAAGCATATACAGCCCATTACACACGTTTTCAAGATAAACAATAACTAGTCCTCAAATAAGAGGACTTGACAGCACCATTTGTCACACATAGTTGAACCTGCATTCATCTGGTAATTGGGATGGCCATCTGTGTTTGCTGATTTGTTTATACACAAGAACAACAGACATCTCAACTCTTTATGATAGGATGTAGTTTTAAACTAGGAAAAAGGCATCTACTGAAATTAGGCTCCTACCGTCCCAGAGAAACAGGGAGATAAGGATGCTATCTCTCTTGGGGTTTACATTTTAAAGAGATGGCTCCCTGGTTCCTGACAAACACATTCCTGGATTATAAAGATAGCAAGAGGCTTATATAGTTTCCAAAACATTTATATGCATTTCAAAGAGACAGAGAAAGAAATCACAAGTTTTCTAAAGTAAATGATGTGAAAAAAAAGGGATAGGAGGAGAAATCTCATTTCCTAATTTCAACAGGGACAATTAAGCCTCTCATTTTTAATTTTTATTTGTCCTTACAATACTCATAATCCTTTCAACATGTTGGCTTCTCTGATTATGTGCAATTACAACAGTTTATCACTCCCTGAGTTATAGCTTTAATATCTTCCCTACTTAATATCAAACATATCATTCTCCAGCAATCGCCTTCAATTTTCCAACTCAACTCCTTGTGTACTCCACTCAGAAAACAAATTTGCTTCTACCAGAACCTAAAACCCATCGATCCATGCTTCATCCTCATTATACCCGCATCAATCTGATTTATACAGCTTCGATTCAATGGCCCTTCATTAGAACCATTCCAATGTGTATATATTTTTTATTTTCATCAAGAAACTTTTATTGCGTTAAGTTCCTGTAGTGTTGCATTTTTCTTAACTTCTTTATTTTTATTCTCCTTTAGGGACAGAGATTAGCACTGTATAATTCCAATTCTCTGTTCTCCTCTTCACATACAGCTGAATGAAGGGGGAAAGAAACACACAAGCATGCTGTTCAGTCTCACTTTAAATTCATGACCATTAGCTTCTAAGGGGACCTTCGTACTACCTAGTAATCTTACTACGTGTTACTAATCCATTCAGTATGGCTCTTTTCTAGAAGAGCTTTGACACTTTCTTCTCTTTCAGCCATTTTCCCTATTCAGATTTTTTTTCCCCTATTTTACTGACAAAATAGAATAATCTTCAGAAAACTGTTCTATGGTCCAACATTTACTAAGCTATCTTTATTTTGACAAATATATTCTTTCTAGCTTCTAGTTACTATGAAAGAGCTTTCAACATTCTTTTCAGCCATAATCACCTCTACTTATACAGTTAATCCATTTTCTCTTGCCTAGTCAATAACATCAATCCAGCAATTTCCCCCTCTGTTCTGTATGTATGTCACCACTTAAACTGGCTGTAATAAATGCTTATCTTAAAAATTAAAGCAATATACAAAAAACATCAATAACTACCTCTCTTTAACCCACATTCTCTCAAACTGCTCTTCTATTTTTCATCTTTAGTAACTTAAACTCTTTTGAATTATCTGTCTTGTTGCCTCTTGTCTCTCTCATCTTTTTCTTCCTCATTTATGCCTAATATACATCTCAATATGCTTTTGTTACCCTCACAATTCTGAATAGTACTTATCAAGATTGTTTATTACTTCACACTGAAAAATTTATTAGCAATAATCCCCAGAATTATTTCCTATGGTTATTCCTTTGCTTAAAATTTGCCAATATCTTGTCATCTCATTCAGAATAAAAGCAAATTACTCGAAAGTGGCCAACAAGGCATTATGTAATATACTTTGTTCCAAAATGCACACACATATGCACATCAACCAGAATCACTGCCACTCATCTGTCTGCTGTCAGCTCCGACTCCTCTCACACTCATTACATTTCAAGCTTCCTTATCTTCCTGATTTTTGCGCACATTAAGTAATATCCTGCATCAAAATTTTTGTATTTGATATCTCTTGTGTCTATTATTCTTTTATATGTCTGTATTATTCATTACCATAATTCATGGCCCCTGCATAAATTTGATCTTAACAATTAAGACTTTCCTGAACTTTCCAAAGAAAATACAAAACAAAATAAAAGAAACAAAACAAAACAAGTATCTTCCATTCCCCTCTCTGATACTTCTTCCCTCTTTCCTGAATTAGTACCATGTGATGTACTTTATTTTTCTTCTGCCCCCACCACCCACATTAGAAGAGACGTATTTATCTGAAAAAGATGTTGCTGTCTTTTTGTTTTTATGTTCTATCTTCCTAGAACACTAACTGGCACAGAATGAGTACTTGTATTTGTCTGTTTTCACATTGCTATAAAGATACTGCCTGAGACTAGGTAATTTATAAAGGAAGGAAGTTTAATTGACTCACAGTTCTGCATGGCAGGGGAGGCCTCAGAAAACTTACAATCATGGTGGAAGTTGAAGGGGAAGCAAGGCATATCTTACATGGTGACAGGAGATAGAGAGGGAACAAAGGAAACTGCCATGTTTAAACCATCAGATCTTGTGAGAACTCGCTCACGATCAGCAGAGAGAACACCATGGGGGGAACCATCCCCATGATCCAATCACCTCCCAGGAGGCCCCACCCTCAACACATAGGGATTAAAATTCTAGATAAGATTTGAGTGGGGACACAGAGCCAAACTATAGTATTTTACCCTGACCACTCACAAATCTCATATCCATTTCACATTTCAAAACCAAAAATGCCTTAACTCCACCAAAGTCTTAACTCATTTCAGCATTAACTCAAAAGTCCAAATTCAAAGTCTCATCTGAGACAAGGAAAATCCCTTACATCTATGAGCCTGTAAAATAAAAATCAAGTTAGTTACTTCCCAGATACAATGGCAGTACAGGCATTGGGTAAATGTTCGCATTCCAAATGGGAGAAATTGGCCAACACAAAAGAGCCCCAGGCCCCATGCAAGTCCAAAACCCAGCTGGGCAGTCATTAAATATTAAAGCTCCAAAATCTCCTTTGACTCCATGTCTCACATCCAGGGCATACTGATGTAAGGGATGGGCACCTATGGGCACCCACTCCTCTGGCTCTGCAGGGTACAGCCCCTGTGGCTTCTTTCATGGGCTGGCATTGAGTGCCTGTGATTTTTCCAGGCACATGGTGCCAGCTGTCAGTGGATCTATATTTCTGAGTTCTGGAGGGTTGTAGCCCTCTTATCACAGCTCCACTAGGCAGTGCCCCAGTGGGGACTCTGTGTGGAAGCTCCAGCCCCACATTTCCCTTTTGTACTGCCCTAGCAGAGGTTCTCCATGAGGGTTTTATCCCTGCAGTAGACTTCTGCCTGGACATCCAGGTGTTTCTATACATAGTCTGAAATCCAGGCACAGGCTCCCAAGGCTCAACTCTTGTTTTCTGTGCATTTGCAGGCCCAACACCACATAGGAGCTGCAAAAGTTTGGAGCTTGCACCCTCTGAAGCAATGACTCGAGCTTTACTTTGGTCCCTTTTAGCCACAACTGGAGCTGGAGTGACTGGGATGCAGGCTACCAGGTCTTGGGGCTGCACAGAGCAGTAGGGCCTTGGGCCTAGCCCATAGAACCATTTTTCCCTCCTAGGTCTTTGGGCCTGTCCCGGGAGGGGCTGCCACAAAGATCTCTGGCATGCTTTGGAGACATTTCCCCATTGTCTTGACTATTAACATTTGGCTTGGCTCCTTGTTGCTTATGCAAATTTCTGCAGCTGGTTTGAATTCACCCCCAGAAAATGGGTTTTCTTTTCTACCACATGCTTAGGGTGAACATTTTCCACACATTTATGTTCTTCTTTCCTTTTAAACATAAGTTCTAATTTTAAATCATCTCTTTGTGAATGTATATGACTGAACACTTTCAGAATCAGCCAAATTACTTCTTGAATGCTTTGCTGCTTAGAAACTTCTTCTGCTAGATACCTTAAATCATCTATCTCAAGTTCAAAATTACACCAGATTTGTAGGACAGCGGCAAAATGTCACCAGTCTCTTTGCTAAAATATAGCAAGAGTGACTTTTGCTTCAGTTCCCAATATGTTCTTCGCTTCCATCTGAGACCACCTTAACCCAGACTTCATTGTTCATATCACTATTGGCATTTTAGTCAAACCACTTAACAAGTCTCTAGGAAGCTACAAAATTTCCTACATCTTTCTGTCTTTTTCTGAGCCCTTCAAATTGTTCCAATCTCTGTCTGTTACTCAGTTCCAAAGTCACTTCCATACTTTCAGGTTATCTTTATAGCAGTGCCCCACTCTCAGTATCAATTTCCTATATTAGTCCATTTTCACACTCTATAAAGATAT
The DNA here is from genome assembly GCF_024542745.1 of Macaca thibetana thibetana. NCBI lineage: Eukaryota > Metazoa > Chordata > Mammalia > Primates > Cercopithecidae > Macaca > Macaca thibetana. Next base: position 101,738,921 of record NC_065578.1, on the reverse strand, counting down.
TATCTGAGATTAGGTAATTTATAAAGAAAGGAGGCTTTATTGACTCACAATTCAAAATGGCTGGGGAAGTTTCACAAAACTTACAATCATGGCAGAAGCAAAGGGAAAGTAAGGCATGTCTTACATGGCAGCAGAAGAGAGAGAAAGAGAGAAGAGGAAATTGCCACTTTTAAACCATCAGATCACTATCATGGTTACAGCATGATCCAATCATTTCCCACCAGGTCCCTTCCTCAACTCATGAGGATTACAATTTGAGATGAGATTCCAGTGCACATAGAGCTAAACCATATCGTACAGTACTACTAGAGCTAGTACTCAACAATTATTTTGATGTATTAGTTAATGTTAAATCATTTATGATAACACTTTATACTGTATATTATATCTAAGCATTTTCCTTCACCTAACAATCAAATAGTATGAAACTATTAATTTTAGAAATCTCTAGAATTTTTCACATTAATAGAAAAGCTCTTGATTATTTAACAATCACTTATTTAGAATATAAGCTTATTGAAGATACAGTCATTACTTTATATTTTTCATGATGTCCCACTTTATCTATCACTAGATTTTTACTCAGTATCTGCTCAATAGAAAATAATTATTATTTCATTGCGTAATTAGTTTGTTTTCTTAATTTAGTGACAACTAGAAAATTAAGATCATCCCTTACAACATCTTTTTTTTAATATTTCCTCAGTTCAAGGACTGTAATGGCTCTATTAAGATATTTTTGTGCTATTTAATAGCTTCCACAATAGATTGTGTTCCTTCCTTTTTAATACCATCTAACATCATTTTTCAACATTCTCACTGGAATCTTGTCAAACTGCTTTCCTCAATGTCCTAAATATGTCATGCTTGCCAGCTCCACTACTTCATATATTCAAACAGCTGCAGAATTAACACATCCCTTATACAAGCCTATGTCCTCCACACCCTCCAAGGCTCAGGTTAACTTCAAATATTTCTGTGATTATACCAGTCCACACAAATCTAATGCTTCTGCAAACACCTACTACTTGTATAGTTAGTACGCCTGTGTCTTTTATATTTGTTTTTTTTTTTTTCTGTAATTGTAGTATTATGTAGGTTATATTCAACTTCCAAATTGAGAGTCACTAGGCTTTATTTTTCCACTGAACCTAGCAATATGCTTAACACATTGTAAATTTTAATAAACTGACTAAGCTATCACTGAAATACTATAGCTAAATTATAATAACTGGTGGAATAATAATTCAAAATGAAACTTCTTATTCTGTTTGTGTATAAAATAAAATGTTAGCCTAGAGCATCAAATAGGAAAAAAAAGATCCTAAATTTCCCCTCCTTCTAAATTTAGGCAGATATGTCCTCCAGCAGAATAGGAAAGTTTCTCATGTGACATTTACCTCATAATCTAATCCAACCTATGTAAGCCAAAAATTAGATATTTGGGGAAAAAAATAAGTAAGGGTGACTGGATTTTTGTTTTTATGGAGAATACTGTAGAATGTTTCCACCTTTCCTCATGGAGGAAGGAAAAATGGTCCTTTCAAAGGCTAGTTGTTGAGAAATTGAAGGAATGCAGAAGACATAGAGAGTGTTTTATCTGAAATCTCATTGTCCCAGCCTGGTGTGGCCACAAAAATAGGGCATAATAATAGAGTGTTTGCAAGAGCTTGCTATTTGAATTCTGGAATTTGGGGATAAAGTTATGGATGCATAATGATGTTTAAGCCAATGACAGATGGCATATTATGATAATGGTCATATAACATTCTAATGGAGCATATATGAAACACTAATATATAGCACTTGATTTTGGCAGTGAAGATCAAGCAGTGGAAATTACTGCTAGTAATGGTGCTGGACATTTGATTTTCCATATGAAAAAGTGTATATATAAACACATATATCATCTATGTATCTTTATGTACACTCTATGATGTTCGCACAAGGGAATTGCTTAACTATGCATTTCTCACAATGTATTGTAATCATTAACGGGGCATGACTGTATATACAAACATAAAAACTGGTGCGCTGTTTTTGCCTGGAGAATTCTAAAGTTTGGAAACAATACAGAACTGCTACCAACGTCCAGTTCAGAAGAAAGGACAATGGAGAAAGCATGCGCTGTTCCTTTTTAGCATGACCGGATGAACACAGCAGATATTAGCCAGGCCTGGGCCCTAGAGAGATAAGAGGAGTCAGGCTGAAAAAGAATTTCAGGAGGACAGATGGAGAACATAGATTGCGCTCATGTCAGGGACTTGCAGTGTGGAAGATCTCATGGGGAATTTTGAAGAACCATTACCTGATCCTCATGAGAGATATACATTTAAGTGAACACACACACACACACACACACACACAAAAGCACTGGAAGCCAGCCATGGATAGCAAAGATAAAGCTTCACAAGAGGAGAACCCATGGATAGCAAAGATAAAGCTTCACAAGAGGAGAACCCAAGAGAATACTATTTTTGGTAAGTAGTTTTCACTTAAATCTTTTTTGATAATTTTAATACATCTACATGTTTGCGTGGTGCAAAGTAATTTTTCACACAGCATGAAAGTAATTACAGTAAACATTTTATTTTCACATTAGAAAGGGTTGATGCTAAGTCTAATATGCAAGAAGTTAAAAGGAGATTCTATAAGTATTTGAAATTAGAACAATGGTTCTGATTATTTCACTTTTACATATTTGTGTTTTTATTCTTAGGAGGCAAAGCACTAAATTCAAAAGGAAGAAAAAAAACTGTTACCAACTTAATATATCGTATTGAAATTTATAATTTTAAGCTAAATATAGTAATCCCAAAGTAATAATATAAAGTTATTTTATAATAATATATATTAAAACATAAATAGTTCATTGTCTCCAAACCAAATCATAAAGTGATCTTTAATTTAATCTAATAGCTTGCTTGCTTGCTTTCTACTCAAATATAAATTGCCTATGGGGTCTTATTAAATTTGGTTAATTTCAGAGAGTTGTCCTTGACATTTATATAAGCTGTGACAGACTCTCGCCAAGATTTTACCGAGGATGGCGCAAAGTAAGTTCAAAAAAGAAAATGAACAGAAGCAATCCATTTCCTTTATCATTATGCATTTACTCATAAGAAAACCAATCTTCAGGAAGTGAATCATGCACCTTAAAAATGAGTAGTGAATCCCAATAGCTATATTCTTAACTCTTCTAAAATGTCTTTTTGCCTTGATAATTTTACTTTATTTGCTGAAACCAAACTGTATAGGCACAAGAAAACTCAAGTATAACATATTCTTTTGGCTGCCATTATTTCCAGACTGATTAAATCTAGAGTTGACTACATCAGGGTGAGCTTCTTTATTACTACTTTTAAGTAATCAATTGATTTATTGATGTCTGCTCTTCTTCTACAATGCATATAAGAGTTCACTTTTTGTCACATTATCCCACCAAAGGGGTGATACATGTTTCAGAGACGTTTTTCCGTAGCAGGATGCATTGTCTTCTGGCTATTTTACAAGTCTTACGCCACACATTAAAAACAAAGATAGCACTATTGCTTCCGAAATACTCTAAAGTGGTCCTGGCTGCATTATATGCCAGAAAGTCAGCCAAATACTGTGCTGATGTTCCTATCATGGTCTGTCATCACCTTGTTTAATATTAGATCAAAAGCTGCTGAAGTAGCTAAATTAGATTAGCTGTTTTGCCTTCTGCCATCATAATTACCATTTGGCTCCAAACACAGTTTTGTGGAGTATAGTGATTTAAAAATCTCTCTCTCTCTCTCATCTTGCATTACAGCTCATAACTGAAAAGATTATATACATTATTATAGGTAATTGGTATCTTCCTATGTGGTATTCACTGAGGTTTATACATGAGATTTTCTGGAGAAATAATATACCTCCTGGAGCCAAGATTCCCTTTAGGAATATAGGGAATTTTATAACCCTCATGGCCAAGACCATGTTATATATTATAACTAATTATATAATTATATATATTAGTTTATCAGGAGTAAGCATCTATGCATTAGTGCAAGCTGAAAAGAAGTTTTTGGCTGAGTTTTTGAAAGGATTAAAAACTTCCCAAATGGTTAATGGTTTGCATGCTTTTTTTTTTTTTTTTTTTTTTGGAGAAGAAGCTTATCTTTTCTTGGTTGAAGGAAACAGCATACAAGGATGGTTACACAAGACTAAAGGAGGAAGAGTAAAACGGTCACATTAATTTAATTTTGAATGCAGCCTTTTAGAAAAGTTAGAGAGTGGAAAGGCCTGTAACAAGCCGCAAGAAGAGCAATTTTAGAATAACTATTCTCAAGCACACAAATTCTAGACTGGGATCCTGGGGATGTGATTACATTAGATATTGTTAGAGAAGATGGGTAGTACAACACTCTTACCTTTCAGGTCTGAAGTTTATAACAGGCTAGAACCTCCAGACACCAGACATAACTATAGAGCAGAATGGGTAAGTGCCTTGACTTTTGACTTTTCTGAATCAGTGCTTTGGTACTGCCTCAGATTACACTACTTACTCTTGTCTGTTTTGCTCTCCTGGGTTACCAAAAAGATGAAATCTTTCAAGTTCTTGAGAGTATGGTCTGACGTAGGGAAGAACAGGAAGCCGTATCTTATTCACTGCTGCATCCTAGTTCCTAGCACATGGAAGATATTCAGAAATAACCTGCAGAATACAATAAACCATTTCCAGTTCTAATCTCAAGTTTATGAACAACTCCTGTCAGACTCAGTTTCCCTATCATGGAAGCTGAACATAATACAGGCACATATTTTTTAGTCATTTAAATAGCTAAAAGTCATAATGCATATTTTCATTTCCAATAGTAATATTTATTTTCCTGAAGGATCCTCTGTGCCAAACGGTTTCTTAAATTCTTTGAAGTTTAATACATGTTTAGATTTTTTTCTCAATAAACTTATCAGAAGAAGAAAAGATTTGTAAGAACCTCTAATGAAAGATCAAGACTCTCATTTTGTAACTTAAAGTTGAATGATCCTATAATACCTGGGTATTTATTATTTATTAAATTACTACATCTCCATCACAATGCTTTTTTAATCTTTTCTATACAAAAGGAGTCAAGTGCAGTATCAGGATCATTGAACACTGACTTTTTAACTGTTCATAGATCCCTCCCAATGATGATTATGGCTATCAATGTAGGATATCATGTATCCTTGGAGGAAAACTTTGAAATATGATGAAACTATGGTTAGATTAAGGAATTAAGTTATGCCAATCAGTCTTGGGGGGATGAGCTATATAAGGAAATAACTCTTCATAGTAATAGATCTAATATATGTATATGAAATTAAAGATCACAGTTCATTCCTCAAAATCCATCTCAAGTCGCCTACCTTTGGATTTGGTTCAGGGTAGAAGACAAGAAGCCGGGCTTTTTTCATTTGTAGCATACCAACATCTAAGCTTTCATTGCTTGCTCTTCAAAGGTACCCCATTTGTCCCAAATTTGAAACAATTATTTTCTTACCTATATTTGGATGAGGGAAAAGAGAAGGGTACAATGATTTAAATTAGCTCATCCTCATCCTTCAAATATAAACATGGTCTATGTCATGATTCTCCTATTTGTTTTTCAAGAATCTAGGCTTTCTAAACTCAAATTTAGTGCGAGAAAATTACAATTTTTTTCTGCTTTCTGAAAATAAATCTCTTTATTAATGGAAGAAATGTCAAATAGCTTAGTTACTTCATGAAGGTCAACTTAAGAAACCTTAAAAATATTAATATTTTGGGAATATTACCTAGCTATTCGAAACCCGAGACTGAGAAATATCCTGATGAAGTTTCAGCCTCAAGAAATGCTTACAAAATTGAATCAAGATATTTATAATATATATTTTAGAAAACAATCTATATTATAAGTCCTTTCCTGGTTGATATTACAATATATTGATGTGCTCTCTCTTCTAAATTATTACATAAGAGTGAATATAAAGGGTCTTATAATAAGTAAAGATTTTGTTCACCAAATAATGAAGTTAGTAAGGAACTCATAAATTACTAAGCATAAATTACTGCTGCTTAAAGCTAGTGTTGCCTAATATTTTTCCTTTAAGAAAGATTTAATTCTACTTATATGCATACGTACTTCATGTACAAGAACTTGGAATGTTCTTTCCCCAATATTTTGTATATTTTGACTGTCATTCATTTACAGTATTCCCTTTTGTAAGAGAAACAAATCACAGATAAACAAAGATAAAAATATAAAGTGTTTTCTGATTTAACTTTTCCAAGATAGAAGCTACATCAGAAAGTATATATATTTTTCTGAAACTTTCACTGGGCTTTAAAGTTATTTTCAAAATCTACAAAGTATCTATATGAAAAATGCTGTATGTGAGCTTAAGTAAATTTATAATTTCACCTTAAAACTATTCTCTCAGTGTACTAAATATAATTCCATAGAAACAATTTTGGTAACTATCTACCATCAATATAACTGACAAATGTTCCAATTTTTATTTTGTTTGTGAGAATTTGGCAACTTCATTTATTGTTTCCTATATTTTCTTTTATTTTTGCTTGTATTTATTAACTTTAAAATTAAGAATTTAAATTTTTTAATTGAACAACTTAAAAATTAAAATATATAAAAGTGTAAATATATTTAGTAAAATATAAAGGGTAAAAAAGATTAACATAAAATGCACCAGTCTCTCACCCAGTGCTATTTCCAGGGTCAACTCTTAGTAGTTTCCACTGTGAGTTTTTGCATAAGTCTAAACAAATATGTGTAATGCCCCTGATTCTTGATGTATCAATTCAGTCCTTGTTTTCTGATTTTAAATAGATAAGGATTTGGTTCCCATATTATTTTCCCTTTCTCCTCACATTCCCATTTGTGATTGTTACACTATTCCAAAAATCCATCTCAAGTCCCTTTACCTTTGAATTTGGTTGGGGTAAGATATAAGAAGCAGAACTTTTTCATTTGTGATATACCAGCATCTATGATTTCATTGCTTGTTCTTCAAAGGTACCTCATTCATCCCAAATTTCAAACCTTGTAAGAATTGCCTTTAGAATTAGTATTCTATTTAAATTTATTTTTGTTTTTTCTATTATGGACCACTTCTTTTGGCTAATTATTCTACAAAAATATTACTGTTCTGTATTTTCTTTTTTCTCCTTCATTACAGTTCCCAATAGCAGTACTTTAATATGGCTGAATCAATAACAATAACTTTGTTATTAAGCATAATTATCTTTAATTACTTTCCAAAATGATAATTTAAGTGTATTACTTACCAAAAACTATTATTTTTGCTATGGAAATACTCGATTATGCAAAGAATACTAGTCCCTTCAATATGTATCAAATGTAATGACCATTTGAGCACTCAAGATGAAATATACTAAAAGTCAACATTAAGCATTTTCTCTTTTATTATGGTCTAATAATTCTTCAAAAATTTCATCACCTTTTGGTTTTGTAAATTTAACCCAAACATTGAGTTGTTATTGTAATTACTACACTTGGTATTTCCTGAATTTCTAATTGGTTTTTCTTAAAATATGGCTGGAAATTTTCAAATACTTTCTTTGGTTTTATGTTTTCATTTCTATTATGGTGTCTTTAATCAAGTTTTTCACATTCTTAGTGTGCACCCATTTTTTTTTATTTATCACTCATAGATTTATTCTTTCATGTGTAATTGTGGATTACAAGGCTATCTTTAACAGAAATTGTATTTGAAATAATCCTGCGTAGTCTGAGTAGAGCACGTGTTTGTCCAAGAAAGGTTAGATTGACTTCTGTAGGCTCCTGGGAGTTAATCACTGGAATGCTGAATTTTCAATTTGATGATCATTGTGCTTCAGAGTATATTCAAGGGAGCATATTCAAATTTCATCTTTTTTAAAAACATCCTTAGCACAGACTAATAATTATGAATTGTTTATTGAGGTCATTTTTAATCAATCTTTTTCTTATAAGGTGTAGGTTTAGAAGTCTTGTTTTATTAGAACAATCTCCTTTTTCTACTTTCCAGTTCATGCAAGATCTAACTAGTTGTGTTATATTTGTGTGTCGAAAGTTAAACCCCTGATTTTTCTAAGCTAACAACTTCCTCTCAATCTGGGTCAAATCAAGGTCATGTGTTTTTATTGTTTATTTCTTAAATCTGTAATTCTTTTGAGATATTATTTAAAAATCTGTTGCTTCTATTTTATTTTAGCAGTTGTGGATTTTTTTTTTTTCTAGCAGCAGGCTTTTTAGTTTAGCCAGTCCACACATTTCCGGAAACTGATAGCTCTCATTTTATGGGTGTATCTACTTTGACAGTCCTTAGCTCTGTATCACCAACATGATTCACTTAACCTACCAATGTGCAAAACCTAGTAGAATAGCTGAAAAAATTCTCTGGATGGTTCAGAAAACTGAAATTCATATGTTGCTTATTTCCAATCAACTTCCCCATATATCTAGTACTTAAGATTTGCTATCTTTCTTAGATTTTCAAATTCTCTCACATACTAATTCAGGCAGTGATGTCCATCTTAAGATATTTTGAGCAAAAGTCCAATCCATTGTAAAACACACAGCAAGCAATTCAGTTGCTCAAAGAACACTGAATATTGTTTTTCTACTCACATAATAGTCTGTGTTGATTACAAGAACTGTTCTACTTCACAAGTTCTTTCATGGATTCAGGAGACTAACGTCATGTAAAAATGCCTACAATGTTGTCATTTCACTTTCTGCCTTGTAACTGAGCCTACCCTCTTGTAATTGCTTTGTCAGAGAATAAGCGTATTTCTAAGGGATATGATGAATTATTTTTTACAAAGATGGTACTTTCAATTTTCATCAATGCTTAGCCAATATTAGGCATTAATATTTTTCCTACTTTTTAAGTTTTTAGATGATGTGACATATGATTTTTGTTTTAATTCTCATTTCTTTGAGAGCAAATGTAGTGTTTTCGAATATACCTACAAATTGATTGATATAACCTTCTTTAAGAGGTGGAGGCTGGTTTTCCCTTTCTTATGTATGCACTAACTGAATAACTCAAAAGAGTCAAACATGGTGGAAATGACTGCATCAGGTATCCTAGACCAGGCATAGAGGCCGTTATGAGTCTCCTTGCTCTCACTCATGGATCGTTGGCTCTGAGAAAAGCCAGCTACCATCTCCTGAGGACACTCAATCAGTCCTATGGAGAGACCCACACAGTGAAGAAGAGGCCTCTTGCCAACAACCAGCTAGGAATTGAGACCTCCCGCCTAAAGCTATAGAGTGCTATGAGTTGAATTGTGTCACCCCAAAATTCATGTGTTGATGTTCTAACCTCCAGTACCTCAGAATGTGACCCTATTTGGAAAGAGAGTCACTGGAGATGTAACTACATAAGGTCATTAGGGTGAAATCTAATTCAATATGACTGATGTTTTCATAAAGAGAGGGACATTTAAATACAGAGACAGACCATATACAGGGAAGACAAGGTGTGGAGACACAAAGAGAAGACACTGTCTGCAAGACAAAGAGAGAGGCCTGGAACACATCCTTCCCTCACAGCCCTCAGAAGAAATCAACCCTGCTGACACTTTGATTTTAGACTTCCAGCCTGTAGAACTATGAGAGAATAAATTTTTGTTGTTCTATGCCACTTAGTTTGCAGTATTTTGTTATAACAGCCCTAAGAAACTAAAATACATTAAGTGAGGCATTTTGAGAGCAGACAAGATCATTACTACAACCTCATTAAAAAACATGGGTCATTCAGCTAAATTCTTGATCCACAGAAAATATGAGACAATAAATGTTTATTGCTTTAAGTCAGTAAGTTTTGGGATAATTTTTTATGGAGCAGTAGATAACTAATAAAATTGGTTAAATTGAATAATCTCAATAATGTATTTACATGTGTCATATCTATTTTTAATTATATAATTGCACATTTTTATTGTAATCTTTATTCCATTCTTGATAAGTAAACACTTTCTATACAAAACTTTTTAAGGACTGCTGTAATTTTTCTTCTACTACTAAGTTGCCATTTGTAAAAATTGTACTTTAAGTTCTGAAATACATGTGCAGAATGGGCAGGTTTGTTAAATATGTATACATGTGCCATGGTGATTTGCTTCACCCATCAATCAATCATCTAGGTTTTAAGCCCCACAAGCATGCATTAGGTATTTGTCCTAATGCTATCCCTTCCCTTGCCCCTCACCCCCTGACAGGCCCCAGTGTGTGATGTTCCCCTCCCTGTATCCATGTGTTCCCACTGTTCAACTCCCACTTATGAGTGAGAACATGTGGTGTTTGGTTTTCTGTCCTTGCAATAGTTTGCTGAGAATGATGGTTTCCAGCTTCATCCGTGTCCCTGCAAAGGACATTAACTCATTCTTTTTTATGACTGCATAGTATTCCATGGTGCATATGTGCCACATTTTATTTATCCATTCTATCATTAATGGGCATTTGGGTTGGTTCCCAATCTTTGCTATTGTAAATAGTGCTGCAATAAACATATGTGTGCATGTGTCTTTGTGGTAGAATGATTTATAATCCTTTGGGTACATACCCAGTAATAGGATGACTGGGTCAAATGATATTTCTGGCTCTAGATCCTCAAGGAATCACCACACTGTCTTCCACAATGGTTGAACTAATTTACGTTCCCACCAACAGTGTAAAAGCATTCCTATTTCTCCACATCTTCTCCAGCATCTGTAGTTTTCTGACTTTCTAATGATAGCCATTTTAACTGGCATGAGATGGTATCTCAATGTGGTTTTGATATGTATTTCTCTAATGACCAGTGTGAGCTTTTCTTCATATGTTTGTTGGGCGTGTAAATGTCTTCTTTTGAGAAGTGTCTGTTTATATCCTTCAACCTCTTTTTGATGGTTTTTTGTTTGTTTGTGTCTTGTTTTTTCTTTTCTTTTCTTGCAAATTTGTTTAAGTTCCTTGTAGATCCTGGATATTAGACCTTTGTCAGATGGATAGATGGCAAAAATTTTCTCCCATTCTTTAGGTTGCCTCTTCAGACTGATGATAGTTTCTTTTGCTGTGCAGAAGCTCTTTAATTAGATCCCATTTGCCAATTTTGGTTTTGGTCGTAACTGTTTTTGGTGTCTTAGTCATGAAGTCTTTGCCTATGACTATGTCCTGAATGGTATTGCCTTGGTTTTATTCTAGTGTTTTTATGGTTTTGGGTTTTACATTGAAGTCTTTAATCCATCTTGAGTTAATTTTTGTATAAGGTGTAATGAAGGGGTCCGGTTTCAGTTTTCTGCATATGGCTAGTCAGTTTTCCCAGCACCATTTATTAAATAGGGAATCATTTCCTCATTGCTTATTTTTATCAGGATTGTCGAAGATCAGGTGGTTGTACACGTGTGGTGTCACTTCTGAGGCCTCTGTTCTGTTCCATTGCTCTATATATCTGTTTTGGGCCCAGTACCATGCTATTTTGGTTACTGTAGCCTTGTAATACAGTTTGAAGTCAAGTAGCATGATTCCTCCAGCTTTGTTCCTTTTGCTTAGGATTGTCTTGGCTATACAGGCCTTTTTGGGTTCCATATGAAATTTAAAGCAGTTTTTCTAATTCTCTGAAGAAATTTAATGGTAGCTTGATGGAAATAGCATTGAATCTATAAATTACTTTGGGTGTTATGGCCATTTTCACAATATTGATTCTTCTTATTCATTAGTATGGAATGTTTTCCCATTTGTTTGTGTCCTCTTTTATTTCCTTGAGCAGTGGTTTGTAGTTCTCCTTGAAGAGGTCCTTCACATTCCTTGTAGGTTTTATTCCTAGGTATTTTATTATCTTTGTAGCAGTTATGAATGGGATTTCACTCATGATTTGGTTCTCTGTCTATTGCTAGTGTGTAGGAATGTTTGTGATTGTTGCACATTGACTTTGTATCCTGAGACTTTGCTGAAGTTGCTTATCAGCTTAAGGAGTTTTTGGGCTGAGACAATGGGGTTTTCTAAATATACAATCATGTCAACTGCAAATAGAGACAATTTGACTTTCTCTCTTCCAATTGGAATACACTGTATTTCTTTCTCTTGCCTGATTGCCCTGGCCAGAACTTCCAGTACTATGTTGAATAGGAGTTGTGAGAGAGGACATCCTTGTCTTGTGCCGGTTTTCAAGGGGAATGCTTCCAGCTTTTGCTGATTCACTATGATAATGGCTATGGTTTTGTCATAAGTAGCTCTTATAATTTTGAGTTATGTTCCATCAATACCTTGTTTATTTAGTGTTTTTAGCATGAAGGGGTGTTGAATATTATTGAAGGCCTTTTCTGCATCTATTGAGATAATCATGTGGTTTTTGTCAGTTTCTGTTTATGTGATGGGTTACATTTATTGATTTGCTCATGTTGAACCAGACTTGAATCCCAGGGATGAAGCAGACTTGATCTTGGTGGATAAGCTTTTTGATATGCTGCTGGATTGGGTTTGCCAGCATTTTATTGAGGATTTTTGCATGAATGTTCATCTGGGATATTGGCCTGAATTTTTTTTTTTTTTTTTAAGGTCTCCACCAGGTTTTGTTATCAGGATGATGCTGGCCTCATAAAATAAGTTGGGGAGAATTCTCTCTTTTTCTATTGTTTGGCATAGTTTCAGAAGGAATGGTACCAGCTCCTCTTTGTACCACTGGTAAAATTCAGATATGAGTCTGTCTGGTCTTGGGTTTTTTTGGTTGGTAGACGATTAAATACTACCTCAATTTCTGAACTTATTATTGGTCTATTCAGGGATTCGATTTCTTCCTGGTTTAGTCTTGGAAGGGTGCATATGTCCATTAACTTACCCATTTCTTCTAGATTCTCTAATTTACTTGCATAGAGGTGTTTATAATATTGTCTGATGGTAGCTTGTATTTCTGTGAGATCAGTGGTGATATCCCCTTTATCATTTTTATTGTGTCTATTTGATTCTTCTCTCTTTTCTTCTTTATTAGTCTGGCTGGCAGATTATCTATTTTGTTAATCTTTAAAAAAAAAAAAACAGCTCCTGGATTCATTGATTTTTTTTTTTGAAGGATTTTTTTATGTCTCTGTCTCCTTCAATTCTGTTCTGATCTTAGTTATTTCTTGTTTTCGGCTAGCTTTTGAATTTGTTTGCTCTTGCTTCTCTAGTTCTTTTAATTGTGATGTTAGAGTGTTGATTTTAGATGCTTTCTGATGTGGGCATTTAGTGCTAAATTTGCCTCTAAACACTGCTTTAGCTGTGTCCCAGAGATTTTGGTACATTGTCTCTTTGCTCTCATTGGTTTCAAAAAAGTCTTTATTTCTGCTTTAATTTCGTATTTACCCAGTAGTTATTCAGGAGCAGGTTGTTCAGTCTCCATGTAGTTGTGGCATTTGAATGAGTTTCTTTCTTTTTTTATTTTATTTTATTTTTTTAGATGGTGTCTTGCTCTATTGCCAGGCTGGAGTTCAGTGGCGTTGAGTGAGTTTCCTTATCCTGAGTTCTAATTTGATTGCACTGTGGTCTGAGAGACTTTTTGTTATGATTTCCTTTCTTTTGCATTTGCTGAGGTATGTTTTCCTTCCAACTATGTGGTCAATTTTAGAATAAGTGCTATGTGGTGCTGAGAAGAATGTATATTCTATGGATTTGGGGTGGAGAGTTCTGTAGATGTCTATTAAGTCGTCTTGGTCCAGAGCTGAGTTCAAGTCCTGAATACCCTTGTTAAATTTCTGTCTCGTTGATCTTCTAATATTGACAGTGGGGTGCTAAAGTCTCCCACTACTATTTTGTGATAGTCTAAGTCTCTTCGTAGGTCTCTAAGAGCTTGTTTTGTGAAACTGGGTGCTCCTGTATTGGGTGCATATATATTTAGGGTAGTTAGCTCTTGTTGCATTGATTCTTTTACCATTATGTAATGTCTTTCTTTTTGTCTTTTTTTGATCTTTGCTGGTTTAAAGTCTGTTTTATCAGAAGCAGACTCTTTATCCAATTTGCCTGTCTGTGTCTTTTAATTGGGGCATTCAGGCCGTTTATATTGAAGTTTAATATTGTTATGTGTGAATTTGATCCTGTCAACTAGCTGGTTATTTTGCACATTTGTTGATGCAGTTTCTTCATAGTGTCATTGGTATTAGTTAACATTTTTGCCTTTTAATATTATTTAGGATATTTTGTAAGTTTATATGTTCTAAACATGCACTTAATAAGTCTATTTTACTTTATAAAGTATAAAAATCGTTTTACTGATTCTAATTTGTCTCAACCTAAAAATAATAGGTTTAGAAGATAAAAATATTTTCTAAGATTTTCTCAGGACAGTAACTAAATATTTGTTTTAAATATTTTGCTTCTAGTCAAAATTTCACATATTTGATTTTGAAATAGAAAAGAATCCCATTCCAATGAACTAATACAGTTTTGAGAAAGGGTTATTCTAGAACTTGTTAAGTAGAAATGAATTACTTACAAACCTTCTTTCATAAGGAAAATTTCCAATTATTAGCTTCTCTAAAGATAAGGAGGTTAAGTGTAGACAACTCTTACAAATTCACTGACCACAGAGCCAAATTTTTTTCTTTGTCTCTAGGATTTAAACCTGGGAACACAGATTAGTTTTAAGGTCTTAGCAGAAGGATACCGTGGAGTATGTATTTTTGCGTCTGTTTCTTTTTTATTATGCATTTTAAAATGGTAAGCTTTGACTTGATATCCTTCTCCAAGAAGCAGAGATAATTCCAACCAGGAAGAAGCCATTACTTATAACCATGAATCATTTACATTAAAATTTAAATTATAATTTAGAATGCATAAAAACAATTTTAAAATGTAAAGTATTAATTCTTACCTTTCTACTCACGTAACATCAAATCGATTAAACCAGCTAAAGTAGCCAATAAATTACTTTAAAAAACAATTGCCAATAAAATATAACAGTATACTTATAAACATATATTTATGTAGTGGGTTGCAAAAAAGGATAATTTCACTAAAAAATTAAATGTGAAACTGATGTCCAATCAATATTTTTAGCTAACAACAGTGTAAAATGGTGAAAATGGAAAACATACAATATTAAACCTATGTAAAATATAATATTCTAATGATATCTAATTGTAATTATTTTCTTGTATTAATGTAGTTGACATTATCTTCTTATCCTCACAAAAGAATTGAACCTTCTATGAAGATTAATGCAGCCTTCACTTCACTGCACATTTATGTGGAAGATATCATTACTTTGAGCTCCAGGAATTCCCACTGGCAAAGGGCATTAAATCATACCATCTACACACTGCCTTTTTAGTTCTTCTGACATGTTAGCCTTAGAGGGTCTCTAAATTCAGCAGTGACATTGTGATGTGACTTTGTGCCCAAAATTTGATTGGAATAGCAGCAGGTTTGTATTTTAAAGAAAATGTACCATAGCTACTAGATCAAATTATTGAAATTTTATTATGTTTATTATTTCTTTACAAAATTTCCATGGAAACAGCTAAGTTCCATTTTTAAACAGTCATAAAGAAATACATTAAATTTTATATTTCTTATTTTTATGTAACCTTAATATCTTCAATCTCTTTTATTCCTACTTTATAGACATTGCTAATAATGTATAGATGAATCTTTTTCTAATTGAAAAGTTTGCTATTTATCAGTTAATGCTATTTGGACTCAATTTTTAAATGTTTTACTAGATATATGTATGAATAAAATGTACACAGTTTATATAGACCTTATGTCTTTTAACCAAAGTGATTTTCAAACCAGGTGATATCCCCTCATAACTGTTATTTCTAAATTTTAGTTAACAAAAATGTTACTCGACAAGTTAAGTAAATGTTTTCTCTCTAATATTTTAAAATGCCTACTCTCCTAAATATCTATTGTTTTCAATTTTCATAACATTATGAGAGTGGAAAACAAGAAGTAGAAGTGAAGAGTCAGAGAGATTTTAGCCTTAGCACGCCATGGGGAAAAGTCCAGAGGTTGAAGTGAGCCTTCAAAAACAGGAAATTTTAGGAGATTATTTTAGGTTTAATAATTATATATCCCATTTATTTTTATCTTATTTGTTTATAATAGGAAATGTTATCATTATCCATAACTATTTCATTAGAAATAGGTACTCTGCCCAATGATACATTAAAGGTGTAGGAAAATTAAAATTGTGAAAGACTTTAAACTGACCAAAAACATCACGACAGTTTTCTCTAAGTCACTCTTACAGTCTATCTCGGTCTTTCATTATTTTTGAGACATTTCACAGCTCTGTAAGTGTAGGCACTGATAACATTGCAAATGATTCTTTCCCATAGAAATATGAATGATTTTATCAGTAAAACTGAATGAACTATTGTCCTACAGATAAGTCCATTTTGTATCTATTTGTAAATTTATTGTAGCTTGACCCTTTTACACTCTTAAAATTTGTCGAGTATTTTAGGTGCTTTAAAATGTGTGGGATATAAGTGTTTATATTCATTATGTTGAAAATAGAAATAAAACATCTTAAAACATTTATTGGCTCATTTTAAGGTAACAGTAATGAACACATCACATGATAGTAGAAATAACACTTCAATGTTATGGGTAGATAGGCATGAGTGGAGCAGGAGAGGGTTCTCTCCTCACACATGAGAAATGTTGGGTGATGGTTTGGCAGTTACCGCATTGCCTTTCTAAAAGTGAGAAATTAGCAGTCAGCACCTGGGAGAGGACAGCTCCTGATGGTCTACACCTGTTATCCTTAAAGTTTTAATTAAAGCAGGTCCCGAATGGTATTACCTAGGTTTTCTTCTAGGGTTTTTATGGTTTTAGGTCTAACATTTAAGTCTCTAATCCATCTTGAATTAATTTTCGTATAAGGAGTAAGGAAAGGATCCAGTTTCAGCTTTCTACTTATGGTTAGCCAATTTTTCCAGCACCATTTATTAAATAGGAAATCCTTTCCCCATTTCTTGTTTTTCTCAGGTTTGTCAAAGATCAGATGGCTGTAGATGTGTGGTATTATTTCTGAGGACTCTGTTCTGTTCCATTGGTCTATACCTCTGTTTTGGTACCAGTACCATGCTGTTTTGGTTACTATAGCCTTATAGTATAGGTAGCGTGATGCCTCCAGCTTTGTTCTTTTGACTTAAGATTGTCTTGGCAATGCGGGCTCTTTTTTGGTCCCATATGAACTTTAAAGCAGTTTTTTCCAATTCTGTGAAGAAACTCATTGGTAGCTTGATGGGGATGGCATTGAATCTGTAAATTACCTTGGGCAGTATGGCCATTTTCATGATATTGATTCTTCCTATCCATGAGCATGGTATGTTCTTCCATTTGTTTGTGTCTTCTTTTATTTCACTGAGCAGTGGTTTGTAGTTCTCCTTGAAGAGGTCCTTTACATCCCTTGTAAGTTGGTTTCCTAGGCATTTTATTCTCTTTGAAGCAACTGTGAATGGAAGTTCATTCATGATTTGGCTCTCTGTTTGTCTGTTACTGGTGTATAAGAATGCTTGTGATTTTTGCACATTAAAATCATAGGCATGGGCAAGGACTTCATGTCTAAAACACCAAAAGCAACGGCAACAAAAGCCAAAATTGACAAATGGGATCTAATTAAACTAAAGAGCTTCTTCACAGCAAAGGAAACTACCATCAGAGTGAACAGGCAACCTACAGAATGGGAGAAAATTTTTATAATCTACTCATCTGACAAAGGGCTAATATCCAGAACCTACAAAGAACTCAAACAAATTTACAAGAAAAAAACAACCCCATCAAAAAGTGGGCAAAGGATATGAACAGACATTTCTCAAAAGAAGACATTCACACAGCCAACAGACACATGAAAAAATGCTCGTCATCACCGGCCATCACAGAAATGCAAATCAAAACCACAATGAGATACCATCTCACACCAGTTAGAATGGCAGTCATTAAAAAGTCAGGAAACAACAGGTGCTGGAGAGGATGTGGAGAAATAGGAACACTTTTACACTGTTGGTGGGATTGTAAACTAGTTCAACCTTATGGAAAACAGTATGGCGATTCTTCAAGGATCTAGAACTAGAAGTACCATACGACCCAGCCATCCCATTACTGGGTATATACCCAAATGATTATAAGTCATGCTGCTATAAAGACATATGCACACATATGTTCATTGCGGCACTATTCACAATAGCAAAGACTTGGAATCAACCCAAATGTCCATCAGTGACAGACTGGATTAAGAAAATGTGGCACACATACACCATGGAATACTATGCAGCCATAAAAAAGGATGAGTTTGTGTCCTTTGTAGGGACATGAATGCAGCTGGAAACCATCATCCTCTGCAAACTATCACAAGAACAGAAAACCAAACACCGCATGTTCTCACTCATAGGTGGGAACTGAACAATGAGATCACTTGGACTCAGGAAGGGGAACATCACATACCGGGGCCTATTATGGGGAGGGGGGAGGGGGGAGGGATTGCATTGGGAGTTATACCTGATATAAATGACGAGTTGATGGGTGCTGAGGAGTTGATGGGTGCAGCACACCAACATGGCACAAGTATACATATGTAAGAAACCTGCATGTTATGCACATGTACCCTAGAACTTAAAGTATAATTAAAAAAAAAAAGAAAAAGAAAAACATACCAATAAATAAATAAATAAATAAATAAATAAATAAAGCAGGTCCCAAGGAGAAGCAACTTCCTGGGCATGCATGTTAAGAGATGAAATTGGTGAAGTATGACCTTCTGGGTACATTCCACTGGAAAAAGGAAGAAAGCCTCCGATGCACACCCATGTAAATCCCTAAACACACTGTACATGCTCATTTCCAAAGGGTGAGGAGAGCACTGCACATGCAGAAAACCCACCCTCAGGGAAGAATCATGGGAAAGAGGTGAGCTATCAAAGCCCCAGGATCAAGGTTAAAGGCCCTTATTTTTCTCTCTTTGACCTTCAGTCACCCACTTGAATATCTTCCAAGGGTTCTTTCCTTTCTTTCCTGTTATAAAGCCTTTTTAAATAAACTTCTGCTCCTGCTCTGAAACTTGCCTTGGTCTCTTTTCCTGTTTTATTTTCCTCAAATTCTTTCTTCCAAAGAGGCAAGAACTAAAGTTGCTACAGACCCATATGGATATGCCTCCAGTAACTGAGGGTAATTCAGATTTCTTCCACAGCTAACATAAGTGTGAGTATAAAATTAGTTTTGACCACAAAGACCTCCTGTAATCTAAAAAAGTGGCAGTTTGTTCTAGACTATAAAAGAATATAATGAAGGACAAAATATGGAAAGTGAATCTGTCTGCCTTAGTTTATAAGAGTCGGAAAGAAAGATATGCAATATGTTAAAATCTTAGCAAAGTTTGATAAAATTATATGGGCTTCTTTCCTTGGTTTACCGATTAATGTCTTTAGCTAGAATTTTAAAGAAAATTTTTTAACCTGTATAATCTGTCTAGAAAACAGATTTTGTGTTTTACTAGAATAAGATTTATTATATTGATTTTATTATATGCTTGATTATTTAAGAATAAAAAATGTGATCCTCCTTAATAAAAGAAATAAGTTTCTTTATAACTGTTTTAATCTCTCTGTTTACTTAAAAAAAAAACTTTTTTAAGGGTAATCAATTATTGCTTCTTATGGACTCATAATCTTATTTTGATCAAATGTTTACATTTTTTCAAATGACTTTAATTTTGCCTCTCTAAATTGAATTTGAAATGTAGGGGAAAATATTTTTGAAAATTCACAGTATCATTTACAGATGAAGCTTAAAATTTTCTCCATAGAACCGTGGAAAATCACAAGTATTTGTTCTTTCCCCTCCAAAAAAAAAAAAAAAAAAAAGAAAAGAAAATGATGTACTATTCCAAAGAAGCACATTTTATAAGAAATCTTAATTCACTCCCCCTTCCAGCCCACACACCCATGATAATGTGCTTTAGCCTGAGGGAAGCAGTGATCAAAATTTTTATAAAACATTTTTGTTGCGTTTTTCTATATTTTTCAGAGTTTCAGTGATCATTTGCTGTTAGACAAAGCAAAAGACTTACTAATCGTAATTTATTATTGTATTAGTTTGTTTTCATGCTGTGGATAAAGACATACCTGAGATTTGACAATTTACAAATGAAAGGGAAGTGTAACAAACTTACAGTTTCACATGACTGGAGAGGCTTCACATCATGGTAGAAGGCAAGGAGGAATAAGTCACATTTATATGGACGACAGCAGGCAAAGAGAGCAAGACTGTGCAGAGAAATTCTGTTTTAAAACCATCAGATCTCGTGAGATTTATTCACTATCACCAGAATAGCACAAGACCTGCCCCCATGATTCAGTTATCTCCCACCAGGGCCCCTCCCACAACACGTGGGAATTACGGGAGCTACGAGATTTGGGTGGAGACACAGAGCCAAACCATATTAATTATTTAAATAGTTAATTGTTCAAAACTTTAATTTTAAAAATGAAATCTAGTTGTTTGTAGACAACTAGGTTCTAATTGATGATGCACATGATACTCCACGGAGTTTTATAAAAATTCAGATACCTAAGTGGTACTCAAGACTTACTGTATCTCTTTACGTGATAGTCATGGTAGATAAAGTACATAGCGTCAAATAAACTATACACTGTATCAATATTTTCCCCTTATAAAAATTGTGCTTCAGAGCTGATAGTGTGTAGAAAACATTCAGGCTATAGACTGAGTCTCAATTTCCAGGGTTGTTAGCTGAAAAGCAGATGACTTCATAAGACTATTTGCCCCAAATCCAGCAGAACAAGAATTAAAATACAAAGGACTGAAAGAAAGAATGAGGAAAATTTTATTGTGTTTGAAATAAACGTGATTCATGTTAATTTTGTTTTCTGGTTACACAAAGAAATTCTTTTTCTCAATCTGTCAACTCACAAGTTACTAAATTCTGTGTTTGTAAAATGAAATGAAATATTTTTAGATATGGTCCATTCTCGCTGACCACTGCTGGTTCTGACTCTAAATCTCTTTACTTTCCCTAAATAGCAATATATTTATTTCAAAGATTTTTAAGACTTTTTGAGCATCTGTTCTTATACTTGCCAGGATATTATTGGCCAAATGTTTGGGCAACCAAGGTTTTAGCTGGAATTTCATATTTGAGGATAATTTACATTGACCCAGATATGACCAAGATACTTTTAATGATATATCTACTCAAATTATGGATCTAAAGTCTACAAAATTCTGCCATGAAATGAATCTACTGCAGGTGTATTGAGTCCCAGGCTATGGGTAGTCAAGAAAGGAACTCCTGGAAGTTCTGGAACTGTGACAGATTTGTGGGGGTGGGCTTCAAGAAGAGAAGAACACATGTAAATTTATATGTATTGCAGATGAAATGTTACAGAGTAGTTCTTCAACTTGGTTTTCTAGCCTGGGGATATCAAATATGCTTTTCAAAGTTCAATAATATATTCCTTGTGAAAACTTATGGACTAAAATGAATGTTGTGTCCCTAATATTGAAAATTTGGGGGCTCAAGAGTTATATTTGAGATTTATGATCAAAAGAGGGAAGGAAGCTACTTTAAGGGCAAATTATAAAAGACTGAAACTATCTAAAAAGATTATGGTGTCTTAACCAACATATCATTCCTAGTCATCTAAGCCTTTCATTGTCTTTGAGGTATTTTTAAAACTTGTAAAATGTAGAAACTTGATATTAGTGCAAAGAATTCTTGTTCACAGAAGTGCAGATTCATTATGTTCCATGAAATACAAATGATTTTTGCCTGTGGATACTCCCATTTTACACCTATGTGTAAATTGGTTTCAACATTTCTTCATTTTCTATCTATATGTGGTTCTTTGAATTTACTTTTGAACCTGTTGTAATATACTTCTGGTTCTCTCATTAATTACTAAATTAAATAAAATATTTGAAAAGTATTTGGTTTGTAATTTTATGAGAGTTATTATTTCACCTGTTAAAAACATTTATTCTTTAGGAGAGTTTTGTGTTGTTGTTAGTTTTTTGCTTCATTGCTTTCTGTGTCTATGTGTTTTGGTGGAAGCCAATAAAGAGCTGAGTTTCACATCTCAAGCTATAGGTGAACCAAAACACACATATGAGTACAGAATTAAAGGGGGCCATAGGAAATATGGTACCAGGAAATAAGAATAATCTTGACGACATATTTGAGTTATTCAGGCTCTAGGATGAGGAAATTAAACAGAAACATTTCTAGATTTTGAAGGACCAGGTATCTCAAAATAACATATTGCTAGCATGGTTCTTACTATTTTTATTACTATTACGACCATTACAATTAATTTTACAATTATTGTTAGAAATTAAGTAAAGTATTGACAAATAACAGAAACATAAAGAAAGTAAAGTACAAGTTAATCACAGACTGTGTTCCTGTTTAAAACACTGACTTTTACAGAACCTTGTAATTTTGGGTTTTTGCAAACTTAAAACATCCTCTAATGGAACTTGAAATTAAATTAACTTCAGTTATAGAGATACAAACCCAAGAAAATATGAACAAATCAACTCTAACATTTTAACATTTAGTTAGATAATTATTTAGTTGACATATAAGACATCACTTTAACATGAAATATTTCATCAGAACAAGAGGATTTTAAATTTTACTAGAAGAAAAATGAAGCTGGAGTATGACTTGGATGTAAACCACTTGTAAATCTACCAAGAAGAGGAAAAACAACTTTAGGGAACAAACCTGAATCATTAATTATTCTCAGCTAATGCTCCAGAGATGAAAGATAATAAGGGCTGACAAACTTCGTGTTCCTCAATAATCTTTTTAGTAATAGTATTAAATATGATAATAGTTAACATAGACTGAGGACTTATAAGCTAGCTATAGCTGAGTCATTTATTTATTTATTTAGAGACAGAGTCTTTCTGTGTTGCTCAGACTAAAGTGCAGTGACTATTCACAGGTGTGATCATGGCACACAACAGACTTAAGCTCCTGGGATCGAGCAATCCTACCTCAGCCTCCCAAATAGCTGGGACTACAGGTGTGCACCATCATGCCCAGCCAATTTAGGTTTTATGATTTCTTTTAATACAGATTTTTTACAGATGAGGAAAATGAGGTATGGTTTGTAACTTGTACAAGTTTGCTCAAGTAATTATAATCAAAGCTTGGGGCCTACCCGAGTAAACTTAATCTATTCATTCAATTAATCTTATCCAGCACCTACTATGCTCTCCAAAGTGGACATTAAGAACATAGTTGATTAAAAATCATAGAGCCTGAATATAAATAAATAAATAAATAAATAAATAAATTGTTACAACCACTGGCTGACACACCCTATATTTTTAAATTTTATCCTTATCTTCCCTGTGGGCATGAAACACACACACATACACACACACACACACACACACACATATACACACACCGATATTGCAGCTGCCTCTCTGATTCTGGATACAATACAAAAGGTATAGTGGCCTGGATAGTATTAAGGCATGGATAACATTAATGTACAAAAGTGACAAGAGTACCAAATTGTGGTAGAGATTTTCCAGTCATTCAGTGATTCCGTAAGTATAGACAAAGGCACTGATATCAAACAGATTTTTTTGGCCCTTATTATCTGCTTTAAAAATGTAGTAAGAATTAAAACCATCCATATCCACATACATGTCTACATTAACAGAACTCTGCTATTCTACTACCTTCATCAAATTAATTTTACTATTCCTGAAAACTTTTGTGGAGAAAGATAATAGTTGTTTATTCTAAGAGCTTTCTGAAAGATTTATTTACTGAAAGATAAATGACTTATGCTATCTGGAATAAATTTTGGAAAAAGATACATTGTTTTTATATGTCATTCACAACAGGGAAAGACCTAAAATGAGTGTTATGCTGTATGTGATTTCTGGAGTTTGTTTAGTTTTATCAGAAGATTTATATATTTTCTTCATTATATTACATTATTTTTCAACCATTATCATGCTTCTGAGGCAGAGTATCAGTATAAATGCCCAGGACAATGCTTACTTAGTTTCTGCTAGAGTAAGTGAAACTATTTCATGATAAAATATCACTATGCACAGATACGTTTCTCTTTTGTATATGTCACATATAAATGTTAAAGCAGTTACTCTTCTGAGTTTAGCTATAATTAAAAAAAAACAACAACACTATGTGAATATCCACTTAAGAGTTTTTAAAACATTTACATATTTTCTTATCTAACACAACCCTGAAGGGTTTTTATTGATTTCAGGGTTTTAGCCTGATTCGGGAAAAACTTGCATTTGGATTTTCACAGGCCAATGAATACTAAAAATTCAATGTTTAAGACACATTCAGAATG
Organism: Macaca thibetana thibetana; assembly: GCF_024542745.1. NCBI lineage: Eukaryota > Metazoa > Chordata > Mammalia > Primates > Cercopithecidae > Macaca > Macaca thibetana. The sequence continues at coordinate 101,714,578 of NC_065578.1, read as the reverse complement.
TGAAAGGCAATCTTTTTTCCTTGACAAATCTAATTAATTCTATCCTTCTCCATAGTAATACCAGGGAAGTCAGAGAAGCCTGAAAGTCATCTTCAAAGCTCTTTTTTAAAATATCATTTCCAACTGAATGGGTCATGGGGACATATAAGTTTTACCACATTAATATCTTTCTAAGCTGGCCTATTTTTAAAAAAATTCTATTGCCATTTTGCTAAATTTAGTTTTTCATTATCCCTTTTTTTTTGCGCCATTGCTATAATTTTCTGAAAGATCTGTCTTTATTAAAACTTATCACCAAGAATATATTCTCTATACTACTGCCAGATAATGTTTTTTTGGTTTGTTTGTTTTTTTTTTATTTAATGAACTTTGAATAATTTTATTTCCTTATTAAAACCCCTTGATAACGAAAAGAATAAATCTCAACATCATATACATGAGGTTCTGACTCATCTGACCCTGCCTCCCTCATGCCTGTATGCCTTTATAAGTATCAGGCACCATGAAATGTTATCATGTATGTTCCTATGGTAAGATCTGCAAGATTCTATAGTACTTATTTATTCTATATTTATGGTCTTTCCTGGAATATATTTTTTCCAAGATTAGTACTATGTATTTAAGTTTAAGTCCTAAATACCAACACAGAGTTTACTAAGAAATAGTTTATAAAAGAGTGGTTTATTAATCAAATAAATGAGTAAAAACATCTCTGGGACATATTTTTTCATTGAAATTGGGAAGCTGTTCCAACTTGTGGTTATTAAACTGGTACAAAACACATATTCAAGAATAAAGTGTCGAATTGACCAAGGACCACACCTCTGCCTTTCAAGCTGTTGGAATTATTAACATGCCTCTAAAACTAACAGCACTACGCTGCTATGGGACTATTTCCTGGGAAGGAAGCACAAAAGTGACTTGAATTTCAGAAAACTTTAGAGAACACACCTGAAAATACAGTAGTCCCCTGCTTGTCTGCAGGGAAGATGTTCGAAGACCCACAGAAGATACCTGAAATCATGGAATGTACCAAACCCTATGTATACTATGTTTTTCTTATATATAATTACCTATAATAAGTCTAATTTATAAATTAGGCATAGTAAGAGATGAACAATAATTAATAATAAAATAGAACAATTATAACCATATGCCATCATCACTTCTTTTTTGCTTTATGGCCATTTATATATTTTACTTAATGTAAAATTTTACCTAATGGTAATTGAACATACCACTGAGATACTACAACAATAAATCTGATAACCAAGACAGTTAATGACTAATGGTGGGTAGAGTATACAGCAGTGGCTACGCTAATCAAAGGAATCATTCACATTCTGGGCTTGTGTTGCCTATGCTTTTGGTATCGTATCCAATAATTATTTGCCCAAACCAATGTCCTTTATGTTTTCTTCTAGTAGTTTTACAGCTTCAGGATTTACGTTTAATTCATTTTGTATATAATGTGAGAAAATAGTCTAATTTCTCTCCTGCTTGTTTTTCACAAGTGTCATCTATTGAGATCACTCTCCTTATTCTATATTCTTGGTACCTTTGTTGAAAATCAATTAACCATAAATTCATGGGCTTACTTCTGGGCTGTCTAGTCTGTTCCATTGTCTATGTGCCTATTTTTGGGCTAGTACCATGGTGTTTTGATTGCTATACTTTGAGGTAGTTTTATAAATTAAACAGTATAATGTCTCTAGCTTTGTTTGTTTTATTCAAGATGCATTTGACTATTCAGGGCCTTTTGTGATTCCACACAATATTTAAGATTGCTACTTCTATTTATGCGAAAAATGCCATTGGCAATTTTATAAGAATTGCATTGAATCTGTAATCAATTTTAGTAGTAAGGATTTTTTCACAATATTAATTTTTAATCTATTAACAAAAGATATCTTTCCATCACTTGTGTCTTTAATTTTTTTCATCAGTGTTTTATAGTTTTCAGCATACAGGTCTTTAATCTCTTTTGTTAAACATATTCCTAAGGAATTTTTGTAGTGATTATGACAAGAATTTTTCTCTTGATTTTTTTAGGTAGTTCATTGTTAGTGTATTTGAAAAGCTACTGATTTTTGTAGGTTGATTTGTATGCTGCATCTTCCTGAATTCACATTGTGATTTTCGTCTAATTTGGTCTTGAAGACTCTCTTCGGAGAGTCGCTATAAATGCTGATTCTTCCCTGATGGGCTTCCAGGGGTGATGGTTTTGGATGTTATAATGTGTCTTTCACAGGATCCTTCTTTATTTTGGCGGACAGTCTAAAGCCTATGTGTTCGAGCTGTGACCAGGTGTTCCTTTCATAGGTAACTTATTTATGCTGACAGCTTTGGCTCTTGTCTGACCTGTGTTCAGTTTATATCTAACAAGATAATCACTCTCTAGGGGAGCCCTTACCAGGAAGAGAGTTACATTTAGATGTGTTGATCAGGCAAAACAAAACCATATGAAATAACAGAAGCATTGTATTACTTACAGGTCCCAGAATGAAGCGGGCAGGGTGCCTTGCATAATCAATGGGAAAGGTAGAGCTGTTCAGGACACACACATTCACCTAGAAAATGTGGAATTAGAGAGAAAGCAAGGGACCGGAGGGCCAGTGACTTTATTGGGATCCATGGCATTACCCCAACAAGTTTCTCATGGAGACGTCTAATCAGTGGCTTTAAAGTAAGCAGGCATGAGCTTTGCGGAGGCATGCTGTGACTGAGGAGTTGTCACTGTGGCTTCTCTGTTTAGTCTATGCTGGATGTGGGGCAAGTTAAGCAGGTTGTATCCAGCTTTGCCAACAGGAGATGGTCTCCAAGAGGTGGTGGTATAAGGAAGATATGTGGATAGAGCATATTGATGGTAAGTTGGGTAACTGAGAGGAGGTATAGAACTGGAAACTGTGTTAAGGATGACTAAGCCCTGCTTCTGATATCAGAAAGTCTACTTATATTCAAAATGAATGCTGAGGCAACAAAAGTTATAAGAATTTACCACAATTAATTTACTAGTTTTATTAGCTTGATGCAAAAGTAATTGCAATATTTTACCATTAATAACAGTTTTTGGTGGAGTCATTAGGGTTTTCTACATCTACAATTATGTTGTCTGCAAACAGGGACAATTTAACTTCTTTCCAACTTGGATTTTTAAAAAATTTTGTCTTGCATAATTGCTCTGGCTAAGACTTTCAGTACTATGCTGAATACATATGATTAGATTGTGCTTTCTACTGATTGTTGAGCATGATGTCAGCTGTGTGTTCACCATATATGGCCTTTATTGTGTTGTGGTACATTCCTTCTACATCAAATTTTTAAGAGTTATTATGAAAGGATGTTTAATTTTCTCAAGTGTTTTTTTTCTGCATCTATTGAGATGATCATATGGTTTTTGTCCTTCATTCTGTTAAGGTGAAGTATCACATTTATTGATTTGCAAATGTCGCTTTCCTTACATTGCAGGAATAAATCCCATTGGTCACAGTGAATGATTATTTCACGTGCCTTTGAACTCAGTTTGCTATTACATTGTTGAATATTTTTGCACCTATGTTTATCAGCCCACTATCTGGCGGTTCTTTCACCAGTTGTGGACAATTTCTAGTGTATGTACACATTAGTACAATCACTCCACCAAAAGACTTGAGAGGACACTTCTGCAGATTTCCAAAGCACTCTCTCTCTCGTGTAACTTCCTCCTTTCTGATAATATGTATTGCAAAACACAGCCATCTGAACCTTCCTGAACTCTGATATAGTTCTTCTCCATTTGAGAGGACAAGGTCCTGTGTTTAATTTTTTCCCAGTTGTGAGCTGATAACTACCTCCAAGCCACAAAACTAGGACAACTGTGAGGCTGACCAGGTGTTTCACTTATTTTAGGAATCACAGTCTTGTGATGCCTGTTATCTGTAGCCTAAAAACCATTGTTTCTCATATTTTGTCTAGTTGTCTAGTTCTTTACAGAAGGAGAGCAATTCCTTTAAGATGGAAGCAGAAGTCTTCCTCAGACTATTTTTAGTGTAATAAGTTTATTCTTTCCTTTCAATTTTGTCAACAATGCGGCAACGGCTTTCTTACCTATATAGTCATACATGCACATACACATATGTATACTTAGAAATATTTATTTTCTTATGTAAAATTGTTACCATTTCTTAAGTCCATGAAACTTTTCAACTTTGTTTTTTATTTCTTGGAACTACTTAACACATTTGTAGATTCAATTCTCAATTTATACAATCCATTGTGAATATTTTGGAATAATTTGTTTTTAAAAATTTGCATTTTAAGCTATATTCACATGGCATGAAGGCATGAATATCTAATAGTAATTAAACATAAATTTAGTTTCCAGTTGATGTCTGTATATACATAAATTTTGACTGATTAGAGATGTAGCAATGCAGTTGTTAGAGTTTCTTAAAAGATATTTGAGAAAGAAATTTTCATAATGTTTATATCAAGATGAGGAAATAATGTATTTCAAATATTAATCTTTAGAAGAAATTAACATTACATGAAAGAAAAATATGACATAATAAAATCACTATAATTTCTTTCTAAAGATAGAGAATGAAAGGGAAGTAATGATCACTGTGTTTTCTCCATAATAGCACTTTAACTAGCATCATATAATATTGGAGTATAATTAAGCATTATTCCTCAATAAGTAGATTTCTTATAAATAATGCAAAAATTACCTTATTATTAGGTTATTTTTGCATTATTTATAAGAAATGCACTTATTGATTTATTACTAGTCTTAGTATTTGTAAATTATTCTGGAGCCTGCTTGGAATTTTTCAGGTTTAACTCCTTCTGCTATGACTTCCAAAACTAACTTCTAAATTACCTATCATTTTTTAAATTATCTTAGGTATTGAGGTGAATAAAGTAAAATACATGATACATAAAGATAAAACGTATATAAAATATGTATGACCTTACCCCTTAAATTTTACATAGTGACATTTATATGCAGAATTGTTTAATTAAATTGGGATTTGGCAAATAAAGAGTAGCAATAAAAATAATATAAATGGAGAAACAGGAGATAACCATTATGTTGGAAAAGCATATTAATATAGGAAGGCAATTGCAGATTTGGCAACTGAACATGGAAAGGGAGATGTGGATAGAAAAGTTTGGCATGCAGTGCCAAAGAATTCAAAAAAGTAATTTGGATTTATGCAACAATGTACGTAGTAATATTCTTCACAGTAGCCAAAAGGTAGAAACATACAATGTCCAACCACAAATGAATGGATAAAGAAAATGTGGTATATACGTACAACGGAATATTATTCAACTTTAAGAAGGAATGAAATTCTAATAAATGCTACAACCTGGATAAAACTTGAAAACAGGCCGGGCGCGGTGGCTCAAGCCTGTAATCCCAGCACTTTGGGAGGCCGAGACGGGCGGATCATGAGGTCAGGAGATCGAGACCATCCTGGCTAACACGGTGAAACCCCGTCTCTACTAAAAAATACAAAAAACTAGCCGGGCGAAGTGGCGGGTGCCTGTAGTCCCAGCTACTCGGGAGGCTGAGGCAGGAGAATGGCGTAAACCCGGGAGGCGGAGCTTGCAGTGAGCTGAGATCCGGCCACTGCACTCCAGCCTGGGTGACAGAGCAAGACTCCGTCTCAAAACAAACAAACAAACAAACAAACAAAAAAACACTTGAAAACATTATGCTAAGTGAAATAAACCAGACAAGAGAGGAACACATATCGTACAATTTACTTATGTGAAGTGCCTGTAATAGTCTCAAATTCAAAGAGATTGGAAGTAGAATAGTGGTTTCCTGGGGTGGGAGAGGCAAGTAATGGGGAATTAGGAGAGTTACTGTTTAATGGATACAGCGTCTCAGCTTGGGATAATGAAAAATTCTGAAAATGGATAGTGGGGCTGTGCACAACAATGTGAGTGTACTTAATGCTAGTGAAATGTAACTTAAAGAATGGCTAAAATGATAAATCCAATGTTACATATATGCATATCTTAACTTCAATAAGAAAAATTTGTATAAGTAATTCACCACTGGATTAGGAAGGTCACTGAATATGTTTGTTAAGAAGCTTAAGTTTTTCTCATATATCAATGTTCTCCATATTGAGATACAGTAAAACTGAAGTACATAAAAAATTTCCCAGAGGTATGCAGAGAACTAATTCTCATATATTTCGCTTCCCTCAGGATCTCCATTTTCACCTTGCTTCTCAGTTGCTTTTCTCACACTTTACAGAAGAAAGGCAAATCTCTCAGCAATCCAGAATCTTACTCTGATGTATTACTCTTGAGTATAAAATCTCCTGGGTATCAGTCAAAGAGATACATTCTGGAAATTTTTCTTTTAAGGCATTTCTTCCTCCATCACAGTCAAAGAATATATCACTTGAAGAGAGAGTACCAGGAAAGTAAAATAAAAAGATTCTTAAAAAGAGATACTGAGTCTACCTAGCTTTATTAGTACCCAGACAGCAACCTAGCAGCAAGGTTACAACTTTTGTTGTTTTATCTTCCTTAGAATTAACTTTTAGAAATCTTACATTTCTTGTGAGTATGCATTATGCTGTAATTTTGAACTAGAAAAGTCAGATGTTGTCTAAGTCTGCTTTGAATAAATAGAATTATAGCCTATCTTTACCAAAGGGTTCATATGCTAAACATTTTTGTATAAAATTAATTAAATATGAAATTTTGTTTTTGACAAAATATTAAAAGCAAGTAACAATTAAAAGTATATGTAAAATGCTTTATTGACAAAGGCATAATGAAATCCATATTACTTCCATTTTTGTAACATTTGGTCTATCAGGGATAAAAGATGCTTCTAAACACAATCAGTTACAGACTTCATTCTTTCTCCACTCCCAATGCTTTATTTGACTAGAAAAAAAAAAAGAAGAAGAAAAAGAAAAGAAAAATAGGGAAAATGTTACCTATAAGTTCAAAAAGTGTAATAATAATAATTTGATTATATTGGTGATATTTCAGGATATCTTTTTCTCAGAATGTGTTATAGTCAATGATTCTAATGACACGGTTACCTACATTACAAAAGTAAAGTAGTTTCAAATTATCTTCCTTCTACTCTCTGTAACTAAAAGTAAAACTCCTTTTATATCATATTAGAATGAGTTTTAAAAATGGATACATCGTTATAAAAATTTGATATGATTCCAATTGACTTATTTTTGCAAATATTTTATAATTAACATCTGCAATTGTTGAAAACATTAGAAAATGAATTGATATGAAATATTGTCTTTTTCTAGCCATAATTTATTTTACAAATGCATGCACAGATTAAGAAGCAAAACAAAGCAAAACAAAACAACCTTAGTCATCTCATTAAGCAAATCATTTCAGATACTACTTTGTTTTTTATGTTTAATAATTACCAAATTATACAGTGTTTACATTTTTCGAAATTATACACTAATAATAATTGTGATATCATCTCAATCCAGGAAAAAAAAATCTGTCAACATAGGCTTATTATAATCATAGGAAATAATTTTTCTAGTTCAAGTAATTTTTGCAGTTATTATACAGAAGCATGATTAATATAATTAGTAGATGAATTACTAGAATAAAAATATGGTACAATAAAATGTGAAGCAAATAGAAAATGAATATGTGTTCAAAGAATAAAAGGAACAATTTAAAATTTATTTTAAACAGTTTATGTAAATGGGCAAAAATGGGAATCAATGTACTACAGTATTTATAGTTCATTAGCTATCTTACCAAAGTAATATATGCTTTAATGCTAATAACACAAAACGTATGTTATTTTGAGTTGATTTTATTTAAGTATGATGAAAATAGTTAATGTTAATTTAAAATATGCGATTTTATATGTCAATTTCAAAATTATTTTAAAGAGTTTGCGGAAAATTTAGGACGCCGTCATTGATCATATAAACTAATAAAGATCTTTAAAGGAGATGCTCACATAAAAGACTAAATTGAATTGATGATATATAGTCATTTATAGAGGGCTAAATTCAGTTGATGATTTAATTGGGTCATCTATCTGCTTAATGTAAACTGCTGAAAACAAGTTCAAAATATAATGTTCAAAATACAAAATTAAAGTTTAATACTTGAAAATTATATGGTTATTAATTTATTTCCAAATATCTATATGTTAGTTAACTCTTGGCTTACATTTTTCATTCTGTACAAGGAAAGAATACATATCAATTTGTATTCACTTCTAAATAATATCACTGTGATTTGTATACCCTTAAGCATAAAATACGTCTATTTGCTAGAATCAAATTATTATTAAGAAAACTACAGAACAAAATATTTATTTATTAATTTATTTGAGACAGAGTCACAGTCTGTTGCCTAGATTGGAGGCCAGTGGTGCGTTCTCATCTCATTAAAACCTCTGCCTCAAGGGTCCAAGCAATTTTCCTGTCTCAGCCTCTCGAGTAGCTGGGATTACAGGCATGCGCCACCACACCTAAGCTAATTTTTGTATTTTTAGTAGAGACGGGGTTTCACCATGTTGGCCAGGCTAATCTCCAACTCCTGACCTCAAGTGATCCACCCCAGCCTCAGCTGGAAATACAAGCATGAGCCACCGTGCCCAGCAGAGAACAAAATATTTATATCACCTTGTAGTGCATTAGATAAATGACACACATTGTTTCATTATCTATTTATAATCACTTTCAACAATACTATACAACAATTATAAGTTAGGCAAGTTCAGTTATAAAATATTTTCTTTAATATAATTTTAAAATATGACTGTATAATAATTTATCCTTTTTATTAAAGGTTGATAACAATTTCTTAAGAGACAGGGTGTCATTATTTTACCCAGGTTGAAGAGCAATGACTATTCACAGAGACTACTCACAGGTGCAATCATAGTAAACTACAGCCTCAAACTCCTGGGCTCAAGCAATCCTCCTGCCTCAGTCTCCCATGAAGCTGAGACTACAGATGCATGCCACCAGTCTGTCAATACTACTTTAAATAATTGTGTTCACAGTACATTTGGGCTTCACTAATACTTGCATAAGAGAATTTCAGGATGTTTTCAGTTATATCAAACTCTATATAACTTCACAGCAAACTTCTCAGAATGAGGAAGTACCTCAATTTTTCCTGAAGATTCACTGATTAAAGGCATTAAAAAACTGGGATGCTTATTCCACATTTACCCGATATTCAGTCAAGTTTTCAAAAAAAAAAAAATGTGCTTCACGAATTTAACTATTAAAATTCATAGAAAACCTGAATCCAAATAATACTCCAATTTCCAGAGGCAACTTTCTCACTACTGGGAAATAGGTGGAAAAATCATGTGAAATATGCCTAATTTCTTCAAGGAGCATAAATGGTAGGTCTAGATGCTTTCTATTTCTAAACTATTTCTAATTTATAAATTGGACCTCTCTGAAAACTCTGTGAATTATTTCAGTATATTACTAAGTGACGCCCTAGATTCCCTCCCCCCAAAAATAATTACTGTCAGAAACATTCTAAGTAAAATTAGAAACACTAAATACTCTTTCTGATTTTTCTCCTGTCCGAAATGTGTTCTTCTGAGTTACTACTAGAATAAACTATATTGATCAATGCCAAACAAATGAAAATTTAAAAGACAGCAACAACAACAAACTCTCAAAATTAAATCAAATTAAACAAAAAATATCTTTATAAGAAATCATGAAATGAATTTTGCTGCTATAAGTATGCATTTTTTATTAAAGTATCCACCTGTTAGAAATAGTTTTATATGCCTAAACAGTCCTAAACAGTAAAATGAACTGTGTTTTCAAAATGTAAACATTTGAAACAACTAAAGAAAGTAAACTTAAATGCCTGGCAATTAAAAAATGGTTCAATGAAAGGCTTTTCATCAGTTTCTTAAACATTTTTGTCATTGTATACATATTTGCATTTCAAATGTGTTAAATCTGGTTGTTAATCACTTATTAGAAAAGAAAAAAATTGAAAGTATGGTCAAAATAAAATATCCACTTCAAGAGTGAAGTTATTTTGTATTTATCAGCCATGAAATAAAACTAACCCTGAAATTACAAAATTTGTGATATGAAATCTCTGTAGCTGGCAGACATTTCTAATTAAGATTGAAAATAATATATATGTGGTATAATAGATTAATAGATTAATAATCTAAAATATTACAGACTAAATTCAGAAGACATATTTTCCTAACAACATAATTCAAATCTAAAAAGAGATTAATTTGGATCTAACCAAGCTAAGGGCTTTTTCAGGACGGTAAACCACCCACACATATACACAAACAAAATAGAATAATAATCTGATAAGTATAATAATATTAGAATGTTATTTTTATTGCTTTCAAATACATTTTTAAACTACCATATATTACAATATATTTAAACAAGATCTAAGAAAATTTGCTACTGCTTATTGCTTAACTGGATTTCTAACCTCTGACCTCAACTAGGAAAATTCTCTACAGATTACAGATTACATTTGAACAAAAGTGACTTTTCTTAAGCATCCTGAGGCTAACATTTCATGGAGTAATATGTATTGCTAGTTTTGTTTTGTTTTTCTGAATGAGATAAAAATAATATTTTAAAAAATTAGATTTGTGGTATATCTGTATAATTTTAAAATGCCACCTGATGCTAAAATAAAAAAGAAAAGAAAATTCAGTATGAGTGTTTGAAACCCTATTTGCTTCAAATAGAAAGGTCTGTTTTAAACCTGAAGCTCGTTGCACCCTTCATTACAGACATGTCTGTGACTAACAGAGTTGCCAGGCTTATTATCTTCACCAGACACCGACACTCAGATTGAACATTGGGCTCATTAGAACACACAAGCAGGGAATATCTTTCAACAACTCATACCAACAAATTACTGAGACTCTAGAAAACTTGCTGTCTACAACTTTAAATGGAGTAAAGAGTGATCACAAGGAATAAAATAATCAGAGCAAAGCTGTGGCTTAACAGATGTTGGACTTCTATGAGTCTGGTAACTGTCAGGAGGAAAGACAGTAAACTACTATTTTTTCTCGCTGTCCAAGTAAACACGGAAAGAATTGTTAGAGTGGCATAAAGTAAAAGCAAGTTGACAAAGATAATTAGAATACATTTTCGGTGGGGTGTGTGTGTGTGTGTTTGTGTGTGTGTATGTTTCCCTGAAGGAGAATACCTCGAATTTTTGTAGAAGTCATCACATCTTTACACTGTCTTACATCATTATAAAGAATAGAAAACTGACTGCCACCAAGTCACTTTACAAGGCACTGGGATGCTACACTGAGAACTATCGATAAGAGTCCTCTGAAGTCACTTAACAAAATGATAGAATCATAATTATGATCAAGATTCAGAACTCTCAGGCAAATAAAGAAAACATACCACTATTTGGCTTTAAAGTATATTTTAGGATAATAAATATAACAATTTATTTGACTTAAATTTAACCTAAGCTCATGAGATAATTTTTATGAAAAACGTACATCTTAGCTGTTATTTTCCTGTCTCTTGTCAACATTTTCTACAGATAATATCCTTCTTAGGGTAGAATAATAGACTTCTGAATGATTCTTACTCCAGGGCATAAGCCATCTTCTCGTGAGATAAAATATTCTCAATGCTTAATCTTTTAGTTGCTTTGAGTTGTTTTATTACCTTAAGATAATCTATTATTATGACAAATAATTACCAACTAAAATATTTTAAAACACCTGCTAAAATAACCAAACATGCAGCTATATAGCTAACTGATCTTAGATATATTACTGAATTTCCTGCATCTTTAATTTCTTTCTCTAAAATATAATGCTGTGACAGTGATTTCCAAGATTCACCTCACTACAACACACTGGAAAAATCTAGAACCATCCCATCATTAATAGTGTTCATTGAGGCTAGGGCTTTTTACCCATTCTTTGAGGAAGAGGGATGACAATCAGGATAGGCAGACGTAGGGTAGTCATTCGTGACTTACCAGTTCATTCATATTCATTCATTCATTTGTTGAGGTATAATTCACAGAAAACAAAATGTAGCACTCTTAGATATTCCCTTACATGAGTTTTGACAACTGTAGATACCTGTGTAACAAATACACAAGATAGAAAACATGCCAATGTTCTCAGGAAGTTTGAATGTATCTTTTCCAGTCACTTTCCCCACTAGTAGACAGTCACTTTCTATATCTATGGACCATGGACTATTTTTTCCTATTCAGGAATTTAATATAAATGGCATCATGTCTCATGTTCTACTTTATGTCCATCTTCTTTCTCAAAGAATAGTGCATATGTGATTCATCCATTTTGTTCATATTAGTGTGTTCATATTGATTGTGAACAATCAATTAGTGTGTTCATATAGATTGTTCATATTGATTGTGTTTATTGCACAGTGTCCTATTATGTGAATATGCTACAATTTTCCTATCATTCTCCTATTAATGGATACATAAATAAATTGCAGTTTGGGAATATTATGAATACAATTTCTCTGAATTAGAACATATGAATCTTTGTGTAGATATATGCTTTGCTTTTCCCTTTCAGAACATTATGCTATTTATTTGTTTTCCTTGCCTTACAGCATCAGCCTAGAGTTCCAGTGTACAAGTGAATAGAAGTGTAAGAATGTGCATCCTTCCTCCTTCCTTTATTTCTGATCCTTATGAAAAACAGACTGTGCAATATCTAACTATTAAGGACAATATTATCTTTAGGCAGTTATCAGAGCCCTTCATCTGAACGAAGAAATTCCAGTCAATCTCTACTCTGATAATTTTTATAGTACTTTGCAAATTTTATCAAATTTTACACAATTTACTCTTATTTATGTTTTTCTCATTTTTATTAATTTGATTAATATGATTTATGACAAATCAAGCTTGCTTCCCTAGAACAAACATTATGTGTTTATAATACACTATCCTTTCTATATATTACAGGATCCTATTTCATAAGATTTAATTAAACATTTTGCTATCTGTGTTCATGGAAGCTATTGGTCTATAATTTTCTTTCCTCATAATGTCTTTGTCTTATTTTCATATTAAGCTTATGATGCCTTCATAAAATGAATAGGGAATTGTAGCCTTCTTCCCTCTTTTCTGAAATAATGTTTAATATTGGTATAATTTTGTCTCTAAATGTTTGATGGTTTACACGATTTTATGGGTTGAATTTTTGTTATGTGTTGAATTGTGCACCCATCCCCCCAAAATGGATATATTGAAGTCCCAAGTCACGGTACCTCAGAACACGACCTTATTTGAAAATAGGGTTGTTGGAGATGTAATCAATCATGTTAGGATGAGTTTATATAGGAGTGGGGTGGGCCCCTAATCCTATATGACTAGCATTCTTTTGAGAAGAGTACATTTAGACACATACACAGAGAGAGAGAGAGAGTGCCATTTGAAAATAAAGACAGAGATTGTGGTGATGCTTTTACAAGCCAGTGAACATCAAAGATTGTGAACAAATGACCAAAAACCAGGTGATTGCATGGAACAGATTCTTCTATGAGACCCCTCAGAAGAAACCAACTGTGCCAAAACCTTGATCTTGAACTTCTTGCTCCAGAACTGTAAGACAATAAATTTCTGTTATTTAATGCAACCAATTTGTAATAGTTTGCTATGGCAGCCCTAGTAAACTAACACTATAGACACCATGTTATACCTGTGACTTAATCTCATACCACCCTCCACATCATTCACTTTGTTACAACTACACTGGCCTCCTCGCCACTCCAAGAACATATAAAGCATGCCCCTGTGTCTGTCAGAGTGTTTGCATATGCTAAGATTCTATCCACAGCATTTTAGCCACAGGTATGTAAATGGTTCATTCTCTCATCATTCCAGGGGTTTATTTCATTTTTGGTAGGGCCTTATCTGACTATTTAATATCTGTATTATTATTACATACCAGTTTAACCATCTTGGGCTAAAATGATGCTTTATGCATAATTCCATTTATAGGATGTATTGGGAAATGCAAACTAAGGTACAGAAATAGTTTGTGAGACATCATAGTTTCTGCAAAACATTTATGTGGAAATCGCAAGGCAAGTATCAAAGAGAAATTAGGAGATTATGTTAATATTTTTAAATATTTTGAAAAATAATTACTAACTCTCCAATCCTAATCACCATCTCATTTTTTACTCAATATTCACAATATATGTATACATGTGAATTTTTAATCTGTTTAGTAATAAACAGAAGACCCTTATATTTATTTAAGGCTTAACAATTAAAATATATCATTTTCAAAAACTAAAGAAAAAAATTAAAAACAGGATACATTAAGAGGGTTTTTTATTATAACCTTAATAGAAACAATTAATGATAATTTTAATAGGTCAGAATTGTGCTATGCTACAGAGAGCTTTCTGTGCAAGTATCAAGACCTAAACATGATGCTTTGTGTGAAAAATTGCCCTTCAAATATGAATTGAAAAGGACTGAGTTGCAAGGTGCTGAAAGCAATATTAGACAGAAGGAATCTTAAAATCTAAACAATCTAGTGTCTCCAACCCTGATTATAAACTCCAAATTACACGTTTATTTAAACATTTGTGGCAAATAAACAGATTACATAAATTTGGTAAGCAATATAATCTTACTTAGTAATTATTGCTTTAAGTTCAAAGTATCATTTTTCAAGGAGAACTGAAAGTTAAAATATAGACTTGTACTCTTTTTTATCATTTATATTTGAGAGATTATATTGCATTTCAGATTTCCAAGAAGACCTTCCCTGTGCATTTTTATTCAAGAACAGTTATATCCCTTTGGAATTATTAGGTCTTGACAGCTATACATAAAGTTGATATAATGGGATTTGTCATCTGAGAGCTTCTTAGTCTTCTTTCATCAATATAGCTATATAATTGAAAATGTCAAGTTAAAATGATTTCAAGCTACAGACATCTGTCATTTATAATCATAAAAATTTAGCTATGATTACTAAATGTATGCATCATTTCATAGCCTATTAAAGAAAGCATAATTATTTGCAAAGCATAGAAAAGCATGTATCATTTTACAGTAATTATATATAAATAATAATATATGATAATTTATCTTTAAAAAATGATTCCCTTTAATAAAAGTGATAATATGTGATAGTCACTAATCGACAATCAAAACAGATGATACGGTATGTGAGGAATTCACAAGTAATAAAATGAGTCACATTTCTATGGGTCCAGGAAGTGGGAAGCTACTCTATGTTCCTGGTCTCCAGATGTAGAAACAATAGAACAAAACTTTTGATTTATAAACGATCAATCCCAGTGAGAACCTTCAAGAAAATTTTGACATAATTTAATAATTTTTTCTACTACTTTGTTTTTCTAGTGCATAATATCTTCTTGAAATTATGTGCTCTAATTTTGTAATGCTAATGTACAAAACTATGGTTTATTGTTATATATTAAAATTTTTATATATAGGAGATTTTTAGATTTTTTTTTAGATATTTTTACCAAGCTGCCTAGAGATACTTTTTTGTTTCCTATGTAGTTCATATGTATATATTCCTGTGAGAATAACGACAAATCTATTTCTTCATTTCCAATTTTTAAGCTTGTACCCTTGCCTCCTTTAGTTAGCTAATTTAGACATTCAGCACTAGTTTGATTAGAAATGTGTCAGTGGTCATCCTTGCTTCTATTTAATTTTTTATAAATGTAAAAAGAATTCTAATAATTACAAAGTAAGGCCGGGGGCGGTGGTTCACGTCTGTAGTCCCAGCACTTCGGGAGGCCGAGGCGGGAGGATCACGAGGTCAGGAGATCGAGACCATTCTGCCTAACACAGTGAAACCCCGTCTTTACTAAAAATACAAATACATACATACATACATACATACATACATACATACATACATAGCCGGGCGAGGTGACGGGCACCTGTAGTGCCAGCTACTCGGGGGAGGCTGAGGCAGGAGAATGGCGTGAACCCAGGAGGCGGAGCTTGCAGTGATCTGACATCGCGCCACCGCACTCCAGCCTGGGCGACAGAGAGAGACTCCGTCTCATAAACAAACAAACCAACAAAGTAAGTGGTATAGATTTAATAAATTTTGTTGGAAAATCTGGTGAAACCACAGCACGGATTGAAATCCTGATTTTCCTTTTATAAGACGCTAAACAGAGGCGCAACTAAGCTGTGCTTGGACTCCTGACCCCCCCAAAATACTGCTAGATAATAAATCTGTTCTTTTTATGTTGCTTGTTAACTTTGTAATATTGGTAAGTTGCAAAAAATAACTAATCTTCAGTGAGCTCTGGCAGTTTGTGATTTGAAGGAATTTTCCTATTCCATCAAAGTTGTGAAATTTAAGAGCTTACAGCTGTTCAAACTATTGACTTATGCTTTCAGTATCTGTAGAAAACTTTAATGATATGTCCATTACAAAAATCAATGATATTTGTAATTTATTTTATTTTTGTTCTTGGTCATCTGGCTGAAATTTTAAAAAGCTTATCAAATTACTTTAAAAAAAAAACAAAAAAACAAAAAAACAAAAAAACAGCTTTCTGCTTCATTGATATTCTCTATTATTTTTTCTTTTTAAATTTTATTGCTTTCTGCTCATTATTATGCTCTGGACGCTGTAGGAATTCAGTTTAAATGGCTCTTGTCTTTTTGTTTGCTTGTTTGTTTGTTTGTTCAAGCAATTCTCCTGCCTCAGCCTCCGTAGTAGCTGGGACTGCAGGCACGTGCCACCATGTCCTACTAATTTTGTTTTTTTTTCTTTTTCTAGTTTCTATGAGGTAGAAGCTTACATCAATGACTTGAGACCTTACTTCTTTTCCAACATAAGCCTTTTATTCAATAAACATCCCTTTAAACATTCCTTTTTCCGCGTTCCACACAGTTCGATATGTTGCATTTTTATTTGCTCAGAATGAAACATTTTTTTCTATATTCCTTTGTGATTTTTTTCTGTGATCAATGTTTTACTCAGAACTGTGTTTCATACTAAGATATTTGAGGCCGGGCGCGGTGGCTCACGCCTGCATCCCAGCACTTTGGGAGGCCGAGGCGGGCGGATCACGAGGTCAGGATATTGAGACCATCTTGGCGAACACGGTGAAACCCCGTCTCTATGAAAAATGCAAAAAACTAGCTGGGCGAGGTGGCGGGCGCCTGTAGTCCCAGCTACTCGGGAGGCTGAGGCCGGAGAATGGCGTGAACCCGGGAGGCGGAGCTTGCAGTGAGCCGAGATCCGGCCACTGCACTCCAGCCCGGGCGACGGAGCGAGACTGCGTCTCAAAAAACAAACAAACAAAAAAGATATTTGAGAATAGTAAAGATGTCTTTCTGTTGCTGATTCAAGTATAATTTTGTTCCGAACCAAAAATATACATGATGTAATTGACATTATTTAACTGTTGTTAAAGTATATTTTATGACACAAAATACTGTATATGTTGATGACTTTGTCATATGCAGATGGGAAAAAATATGCTTTCCCCTGTTGTGGTAAGTATATTATAATAATGTGATTAGGTTAAGTTGGTTGATAGTGTTTTTCAGATATTTTTATAATCTTACATGGTTACATGGCTTCTATCATTTGTGTGTATTCAATCTACTTGTGTATATTGGTTCTATCAACTACTGAGAAAGGAGTGTTGACGTCTCGACTATAATTATGAATTTTCATCTTTTATTTTCAATTCTATGAGGTTTTAAAATTTATTGATGTTTGAAGTTCTGTTATTTGGTGTATAAACATTTAGAATTGTTAGTTCTTCTTGCAGAAGTGACCGATTTATTGCCATGCAATGTCCTGCTTCATTACTGGCAACATTTCATTTTTCTACACTTTTCTTCGACTAATATTACTATAGTTATTTCAGCTTTGTTTTGGTTAGTGTTGATGCGGTATACATTTTCCCATTATTTTACTTTGAAACTTACTTTGTCTTTGTATTTACAATTGGTTTATTAAATATAGCATAGAGTTGGCCCTCAATTATTTATCCAGTTTGATAAACTGTGTATCTTATTGTTTAGATAATTTGTATTTAAGGTAATTTTTATATGGCCAGATTAAAATCTTGCATCTTTATTGATATATTCTATCTTGTTAATCTTTCTTGTGTTTTGGCCCTCTTTTACTGTCATCTTTAGCATTACTTGAGGGGCATGTGTGTGTGTGTGTGTGTGTGTGTGTGTGTGTGTGTACTGGCATTTACTTATGGTCTTAAATGTTTATAAGTATAGTACTTTATTGTTAATTATAGTTACAATGTTGTACAGCACATCCCTAGAGCTTATTCCTCTTGCTTAACTAAAATCTTATGCTCATTAATTAAAAGTTACATATCTCCCCCTTCCCTCAGTCCTTGGTAACTACCATTCCACTCTGTGGTGATATAAGTTTTCCTATTTTAGATACCTCAGATAAGTGGAATCCTGCAGTATTTATCACCTTTCTGTGACTGGCTTATTTCACTTATCCTAATGTCCTTAAGGTTCATCCATGTGGTCACATTTTGGAGAATTTCTCTTTTTATTAGGTTGAATAGTATTTCAGTTTATTTATACACTAAATTTTCTTTATCCGTTCATCTGTCAATGGACATTTCCAGGTCATTTTCACAACTTGGGCTATTGTGCATAGTGCCACAATGAAATAGTGTCTCTATTTCTTAAAGATTCTAATTATAATTTATTTGGATAAACACACAGAAGATTGCTGAATCATATAGTAGTACTATTTTTATTTTTTGAGAACTTCCACGCTCTTTTCCATTATGT
This sequence comes from Macaca thibetana thibetana, assembly GCF_024542745.1. NCBI lineage: Eukaryota > Metazoa > Chordata > Mammalia > Primates > Cercopithecidae > Macaca > Macaca thibetana. The sequence goes on along the minus strand of NC_065578.1, from coordinate 101,695,771 downwards.
ATGGAATTTATATTTATAATTCATAGAAGGTTAAATCTGCCTCACAGATTCACAGTCTAATGTGTAGTCTTCACAGTCTAATGTATAGACTCCCACCTGGCACTGAGGCAGATCTAAAAGCTCAGTCCATGGGTATTGGCCTGGAGTCAGAGGCCATGACAGTCTGACCAATACTAGGTTTTACTGTAGCAAGCCTAATGTTAGGGTCCAACTCAAATCCCTATGCTCATTTTCCTCTCTCTTCCCGATCAGATGATATCTCTGTCTATGCTGTGCTTCCTGAGGTTGGAGGAAGGTCCACATAATGCAAAACTGCCCTTCCCACCTTCTTTAATGTGTTTATTCTTTTTTTTTTTTTTTTTTTTTTTTTTTGAGATGGAGTCTTGCTCTGTTGCCCAGGCTGGACTGCAGTGGCCGGATCTCAGCTCACTGCAAGCTCCGCCTCCCGGGTTTACGCCATTCTCCTGCCTCAGCCTCCCGAGCAGCTGGGACTACAGGCGCCCGCCACCTCGCCCGGCTAGATTTTTGTATTTTTTAGTAGAGACGGGGTTTCACCGTGTTAGCCAGGATGGTCTCGATCTCCTGACCTCATGATCCGCCCGTCTCGGCCTCCCAAAGTGCTGGGATTACAGGCTTGAGCCACCGCGCCCGGCCAATGTTTATTCTTATTATTTTATTATAACCAGGTACTGTGACCTCCTACCTGGTCTTCTTAGCTCTCGTGAAGGTATTTTTGTACATGTTTTTAGTTTTTCAAATAGACATTTCTGCAGATAAATGTTTGCTGGAGAATCGTATTCTACCGTTTTGTACCCTTTCTGTTATGAACATGAATGGCGAGCTACTCAGAATTAAGTTATTTTCAACATCAGCCAGATCCTCTTTATGATATCTTCTTCTTTCTCATGTTTTTAATTACTTACTTTATTTTTCTATATGTATTAAATATAATTAATTTATAGTCATGTAATTTCAGTGCTCTCTGTTTTATTATCTGGGATCTAATACTGTTGTTTTCCTTGTCTATTACTTGAGAAGCCATAATTTGGTACACATGGATGAGGCGACTTCCTTCAGATCATCAACACTGCCTTTGAAAACTTGAGGTGATATGGAGTCAGAATGGGGTCTATGGGTAGAAAATGATCATGTGAGAAAAGGCATTGGGAGTAACCTGTATGTGAACACCTGTCTGCAGATGAAATGAAGGATACCCCAGGTACTCAAGGTACTAATAGATAAAGCGATTCAGCTCATTCAGTGAAGATTGGAAAAAATAGTGTGCAGTAGCAAATGTCTCTCTCATAAGGACCTGAGCCTTAAACATATTTCATTTGAACCTAGAAAAATATTTTAAAAGTCCAGAGATAAATTGTGAAAAAATATTTATCCATAAGAAATTGAATAAACTGGAAGAGGTTATGATTCCTTTTAGGCTACAAAATTACCTTCCCCTTACCCACTCATCAGTCTCATGAGTATATATATTTTTTAAAAATGAAGCCTATTTCTGCTCATACAAGTTGTAATTCTCATTAAGTTGCATATTTGTAAACTAGATTCAATATTTATAGCAAAACAACGTGTCATTTATTTATTTATTTCAATTTCAATGAGAAAAATCTCTATAAAATTATTTATAGAGATTTATTTCAATTTCAAGGGAAATTATTTCAATTTCAAGGAGAAAATTCCTATGAAATTATCATTATGAATTACGAATTATTTTATTGTTTTATTTTTAACATGACTATTAGCATTAATGTTAGTATTATTATTATATTTGTTTTAAATCTTCAAATGACCATTTCCATTCACCTCTCTTTATAACTTGAGACCAACTTAATTTGGCAATATCTTACTTTTTTCTTCTGGTACAGAAGAAAAGTCATATTATTAATTATTACTTGTGAATTTTTTATAACATTTATACTTTTCGTGAAGGCTTCAGTTTAAGCAATAATAGTATTATAGCTTTAACCTTATATTATTTTCTGTAGTTTGTAGTATGTTTCTGAAAATAGCTTTGAGAAAACAAAGAACGTACTTTCCTCGTTAAAGATACTTAATGTAATTTTTTTTTACTTTCAGATTGTACCTTGTTTTCTCTATTAATGAATTCCTAATAAATTTTATATTCAAGATTCATTGCTTGATTTTATTCGTTTGTCCATATACAGTTTTGTAACTAACAGTTTTCACCTTCTCTGATTTCATGTATTTCAAAAGATGACTCTTTTTATTTGAAGCTTCATCTTTATTAGGGATGGAGAATAGTTTACCTCTTTTCTTGGCAATCCAGGATTTGCTGCTTTTCTATTTTTGTTTGTTTATTATCTTTAGTTGAAAGAATACAACTTCCCATGTAGAAAAATATTGTTGTTTTCTCTGCGTCAATTCATATTTCAAATAGGCTTTTAAAGATTGCACATGCTAAGAGTTTAAGGAAATAAAATAGGACGAAAGAGTGATAGTTCATAATTTTTACCTAAACATTATCGACATATAAAATTTGTACAAGTTACCGATATCTTTCCCTGAAACCTGTATACACACTAAATCAAAGTTTATCTTTCAGACTTAAGCAATGTAGTTGTGATTTAAAATATTACCTCAGTAGTATATTGCCTCAGTAGCATATTGTCTTTGGAGGTATATTGTCTACTAATTTATACATTTTTAGCTATGCATTACTTTTCCTGAACATTATAGAAGGAGCAAAGAGATCATATTTTACCAAGATATATTTCTTGATCTACCCTGCCCATTGAAATTATCTGGTGTGCATTAAAAATTACCTTGATTATAGTGTCTTCTTTTTTCTACTCATTCTCTTTTCATTAGTCTGAAGTATGAGATGGACTTTTGAATTGTTAAATATGTATGTAGCCAAGATTGAAAACCACTGCTTAGAGAAATACAATTTTTATATGCAGTCTTCTGAGCAATAGCCAAGGAATTCAAATAACTTTAAGGGTATGTAAATTTTGTCAAATTTCCATTTTCTGTAATATTTGAGCCTGCGTAATTTTTGAAAGAGAAGAGAAATAAAAATATTTTAAATGTTTTAGGGGTTTGTAAACTTTATGTAAAAGATAATAAATATTTTCAGTTTGGGGAACCATACTGTCTTTGTTCACAACTACACAAGTATGCCATTGTAGTGTGAGAGGAGCCAGAGATAACACATTAAAAATATATCTCAGTAAAACTTTATTTTCAAAAATATTCAGTTGGACATATTTGTCCTCTGGACTCTAGTTTGCCATCACATGCTCTAAATTGTTTTTATCTTCTGAAAAAAATCTAATTCTAACATGCAAGTTGAGGGACTCCTGCATTTCCTACTTTCTTATTTGACTCTCATAAGGACCATTAGGTTCTTGTTTCTGAAAGCTGTTATAACATACATGTAATTTCTTCATATTCCTATGAGTTGTATTATTTTTTGCTCTATTAACTTTTAGAAATAATATCAAAAATGCAAGATGTCAGATGAGAAAAACAAAATTACCTTTCTAATTTCTCTATCCATTGTACGTAGTGTAATTCAATTAGGCATAATAAAATGAGATTAATTATTAAATTCCCAGGTCTAGAAAACAAAGGACATATCAGTTTTATATTATACACAATAAACAATAAAAATAGAAGATAGTACTTTAGCCATTATAAAACGCATTTCCCCATATTAAAATAATTGTACTAGATTATAATTTTTTTCTTAACATTTAACATAATTCACTTGAATTACAATGTTATTTTATTTATTGAATCTATTCAGAAATACTTAAAATCACTATAGGATCTTTTCTAAAATCAAATAACTGTCTATACATCTGTATCTCCATTTTAAACTTATTCTTTAAATAGCTATACTGTAAATTTCTTGTAGCTAAATTTCCATTTAATAAAGCTAATATAAAATTTCAGAACTTGCTGTCATCCAGCTAAAATGAAAACATTTACTCTTAAATATATATACGATATGTATTTTTTATATATTATTCACATATGATATAACAATGTATTTTCAAATATAAGTTAAATATATAAATGTATATACATAATCTGCCTACCTAGCTATGTATTTATCTATATATATTTATTTGTATATATAAATTAAAATACTTCTTTGGGAAATTTGAAAGAATTTATCAGAAAACATTTACAGTTTTGCATCAAAAGTCATTAACGAACACTAATTATCTTTGCCAAACTCTTTCATCTAATATCAACTTTGTCTGATATTAATAAAGGCACTTTAGCTTCCCTTTCATGAGTGATTGAACAGTGTAACTTTTTGTATCCTTTCATGTCTGCTTTTTTCTCTCTTTATATTTAAAATGAGATTCTTGGTACTGCAGAGTTGAGTTTTGCTTTCTTCTCCAATCTGAAAATTTTTACTTTTTTTGCCACATAAAATTAATGGGATAATTAGTATGTTTATGTCAAAATCTACCATGTTGCTATTTACTTTCTTTATTTTCTCCCTCATTTCCTGTATCTTTCCTATTTTGTATTAATTATGAGTTTTTTAAATGATTCCATTATGTACCCATCATTGATTTTTAGTTGTTACACTTTCTTTTTACACTGGTAGCTGTTTCTGAGTTTATCATGTATAATTTTTGTCTTATCACATTTAATCTTTGATTTTTACAATGTTGTTACAAATATAAGAACCTGAGAATGGTAAAATTCTATTTCTCTTCTCCTGGACTTTATGCTGTTGTTATATATTTGAGAAACACACGTGTTTTGAATGTCACAGTACATTGATATAATTTTTGCTTAAATAATTAATAAGCTTTAAATATTGAATAATAGCTTTAAGTATTTAAAAAATCTTATATATTGGCTCATGTTCTTGTAATCATTGTTACAATCTCTAATGTTCTTTGCTATTTACTGGTTTACTGCTTCTTCACATTTTGCTGCTCCACGGCCTTTTCATTTGCATTATTTCCAATAAGCATGACTTACTGTCATATATTTGTTTCACGGCATCTACCATTATTTTTCAAAATCTGCTGCTTTGAAGACTTTTTTTCTTATCATGATTTTGTGAAATTAGATTATGATGTGCCTTACTGTAGTTTTCCTCATGATTTTTGTCCTTGGAAATCATTATTTTTTCCTGTATTTGTGACTGTAGAATTTTTATCCAATTTGGAAATTCCTCTCACCCTTCAGGAATTCCAAAATTCCTGAAGGAAATTATGTGTATGTATATTATATGGTTTCAATGTTTTCTTTTCTCCAAATGTCATGTTGAAATATGATCCTCAGTGTTGGAGGTGGCACCTAATGGGAGGTGTTGGATCATAGGGGTGGAGCCCTATTGAAGTGCTTAACACCATCACCCGGGTGTTGAGTGAGTTTTCATTCTTAGTTCGCACAAGAGCTGGTTGTTTAAAAGAGAATGGCATTTCTCTGGCTTCCTCTCTTGCCATGTGGTATGCCAGCTCCCCCTTTACCTTCCACCATGATTGTAAGCTTTCTGAGGACCTCACCAGAAGCAGATGACAGCACTATGTTTTCTGTAGAGCCTGAAAAGCAGAACTGTGAGCCAAATAAACCTCTCTTCTTTATAATACAGTCCCAGGTATTCCTTCATAGCAATGCAAAACAGACTAACACAGTATGTGTGTGTGTGCAGCAATACAATTATGTGTGTGTGTGTGTGTAAAATATGTATCATGGACATATTTTAGTCTACATAAAGCTTTCCCACAACTTAGGGATACTCTGTACATTTTTTTGAGTACATCCTCTTGCTCTCTGTGCAGCTAGTTTCTGTTATCAAGTTTACTGATACTTTCTCCTGTAATGTCTAAGTTATCTTTATTTCTAGGCAGTATTACTGTCAATACAGAAGTTTGGTTTTTTTTGTTGTTGTTGTTTTTTTTTTTTTTTTTTGTTGAGACGGAGTCTTGCTCTGTCACCCAGGCTGGAGTGCAGTGGCCAGATCTCAGCTCACTGCAAGCTCCGCCTCCCGAGTTTACGCCATTCTCCTGCCTCAGCCTCCCGAGTAGCTGGGACTACAGGCGCCCGCCACCTCGCCCGGCTGGTTTTTTGTTTTGTTTTCTTTTGTTTTGTTTTTTTGTATTTTTTAGTAGAGACGGGGTTTCACTGTGTTCGCCAGGATGGTCTCGATATCCTGACCTCGTGATCCCCCCGTCTCAGCCTCCCAAAGTGCTGGGATTACAGGCTTGAGCCACCGCGCCCGGCCTGGTTTTCATTTTTAAAACCTGGGTCATTTTAAAAACGTCTGTGTCTTCCATGTCTCTATTTAACCTGCTCAGTGTTATGTCTGCCATTCTGTGTAAAATACAGTTATAATAACTTTTTTTCCTTGCATGTTAATTCTAACATCTGTGCAAATTTGAGTTTGTTTGTGTTGAATTATATTATGTTAGTTGTGGGGCTATATTTTCCTGCTTTTTTTCCATACTTAGAAAAGTTTTATAGAATGGCAACCACTGTGAAGTTTGCCTTTTGGATGTGGAATATTTCTGTATTACCATATATATCTTTGAGCCTTGTTCTGGGCTGCACGTAAGTTACTAGGAAACAATTTTGTGTTTTGATTCTGTTTTTAGTTTTTCCTTCGATTGGTAGAACCAGTGTAGCATTTCTTCTGGAGATAATTGCTTCACACTATGGAGGAAAGATGCTTTTTAAAGTGCTCTTTCGATGTTTCATGAATTATGAGGCTTTCCATTCTGGCTTGGGGGAATAGGCACTATTTCTGGCCTTCCGAGCTGTGGGTACTGCTTTCCCATTTCCTCTGTTTTTATTTTTTCCTGTGCTATTCTATCCCCTCACCCCACCTCACCCCTGCTTTTGTATCCAATAGTTTCCTCACATGCATGTGTGGAGCAGCACTCTGTGAACTAGTTGACTAAGATATTCAGAAGATTTTCAGAGGTCTTCTCTCCCCACCTCCCCCAGCTCTCATTATTATTTTTCCTGCAAACTCTAGGTCTCTCTGGACTCTTCACTCTGGCATCTCAATGTAAGAGCTCACCAGGTTTCAACATGGATTCTCCATCATTTCATTATGGTCTGGAAAAGACAATAAGCTGAGGAAATAACAATTTTTAAGAACCCACTTCATTTGTTTCCCATGTCAAAGCAATGACCTTCTTCTATTATTAGTTTCCATTATTGTGAAAAGAAAACCATTGCTTCCTATATTCCATGGGTCATCAAACTATGGCTCACAGGCCAAATTTGGTAATGTCTATTCACCTACATATAGTCTGTGACTGATTTTGAGATATAATAGCAGAGTCAAATCGTCAAATAGTTGCAACAGAAAGTGAATATCCCTCAAAGCTGAAATATGTTATATTTGCCCCTTTACAGAAAACACCTTCTAAGTCTTAATGTATTGTATTATTTTTAGTTTTTTCCAGAAAGTAAAGTAAGTTTCAACCTTGTTACTACCTCTTGCCCAGAATAATAATTTTTTATTGACAACTTCTTTACTATCTTAATTCTTAATACAGATCATACCAATCTCTGTAAATATTAAAAAGAAACAATATCCATGTATATTTTAATGTCGATAGGTAACCAATCCCAATTCAGGAGCCTAATTTATGGAATAATTTTGCCAAGTCTTATTTCTATGTTCTTTACTGTATGTCAGAACGTTTTACTGTCCTGACAAATCCTTAATATCTAAGATAGTAGACAATGCAGTATTACTTTACAGTGCTTAAACTGTTGAGTTGTGTTGAGTTAAAATTTGATTCTTGCTTCTTTAAAGAGTTCTGTTAACTACTTTTCTGTTTAAACAAATGTAAAATGATACTTTTTATTAATTCAAAGCTAATAACACGTCATGCATTACTGATTTATTAAATTCCTTGGAATATTTAGTCTTTCTGCATAATTAAAATTAAGCCAAATGAAGTCTCTACATCTATGAAGAAGCTTGTATATCTGAAGAATAATACTATTATTCATTGTTTTCCTCCATCCTTTTTTAGTCTAGTTGGATATGAATACTAAGTTCGTAATAGTTCCCAGAATGTTCCATGAGTAATTTGCTCTGAATGATTAACTGCTGCTATTTTTAATTACCTTTCTTTATTTGCCTCCCTAACTTCTATCCCTGCTTTAAAAGCTTGAGAGCAGCTCATTTTACTTGTTAATATGTAAGCATATGCTGTACTGTCCTTGGAATAATTTAACCTGTTATATTGGATCTTGATTTTGACTATGAAACATTAGAGATTCCCAAGACTTTTTTCCTACGAAATCATTTTCCAAAAATATAATTATAAGGCACTTCGGATTCTAATTAGTACAGATCTGATCAAATAGCCTATGATGCAAGTTAAATCCTATAAAGCACTGCGATGAATGTGTACAGTCATGAAAACTAGCTTAAACTAGGAAATGTTAGGATGAGTCACTCAGTTCAACCTCCAAGCAGTAAAACAGCAAATTCTTTTCTAGTACCATCTGCTGATAAAGAATATTGGGATCTTCAGTTTATTTAACTAGCCATTAAAGGATCTGAGCAGAGGGACATGATCTGATTTTCCATTTTAAAAGGATCACTTTGACTGCTAAGTTGAGAATAGACTTTAGAGTTATACAATTCTAAGTACAGAAACCAGTTAAAGGCTATTGAAATATTACAGGACATGATAGTGTCTTCACCAGCAAGGTAAATATGCATATAGTTGTGTTGCAAAGTGGCAATATAGTAGACATATTTCGGGAGATTGCATATAGAGCATTAGGGGTATCAACAATGTTTCTAATTCCATCTGTCCATCTATCTTGTATACTTGTCTTCATAGCTATCTTTTCATTTGCTTGTTTATTTATGTTCCTTACGAAACTAAAAATGATGGAGTTCCTATTAATTAAGGCAGGAAAGAGCATAGGTTTGGAAGATGGGGGTAATTAAGAGTTTTAGCTTTGACTAGGTTAATTTAAAATATCTAGTATTTACGCAAGTGGTGATGTAATGTAGAAAGTGAATACCAAGGTTTGGAGAAAGGTATAAGTTACAAACATAAATTTTGGAATTATAAGCATATAACATTTTATTTTTCAGGTCACGAGGATGGATGTGATCCAAGAGAGTGAGTGTAGAGTACAGACATCCCAAGACAAAACCCCATGACATACTAGTATTACAAGGTTTGAAGAACGAGAAGGAAGCCTCAAAAAAGACTGAGAAGAGTGGCCAATAAGATAGGAGCAAGTCAGGAGAATATGGTGCTTCAGATCAAAGTGAAAACAATTGATTCTGAAACCAAAAAGGAAAGAGAGGAAAGTTTCTGGTTCCTCATACCTTAAAATCTCTACGACATTCATTCATCTGTATCTGGGATTTTGTATGGCATTTAGTCACCAGAATCAATTGTGGAAGATTATTGAGGAAGATGAAACTAAACTGAAGAAGAAAAATATTCAAGATATCCTAAAGCTTATGAAGACTTGAATAAAAATGTCCATTAACATTAATAACAAATATGACAATAAGCCTGATTTTTCTAGATTACTTTTTACAACACTGCTGATCTCACATAAAGAGACTGTCACTTCAATCACAAATTTGTTTTCACAGAACTAAAGGTATGTAAATAACATTTCCAAGTAGATTGACGCGGTAGAGGCACAATAGATACATAATTAACTTTAGGAATGTTGACTCAGGTTTAAAAATTAAATAACTAAACAATCCGTTCAATTATTTTCCCATATTCATTGAACTAACATTAATGATTTATTTACTATATCCTAAGTGAAAATATTATGGAAGCAAATAGGACAGAGCAGAGGCGGGGGCAAGGTAAAGCACATCTGACAATACGACCTTCAGGCTATAATTTAAAAAGTGAAAAAAGAATTTTCAGGCAACAAGTCAAGCCAGCAGGTACAGTAGAAAATGGTGGGAGGATGCTGGCATAGGAACAGCCCACAGAAAACAATCATGAAACTGTCTGAAATGTCAGAGGGAAAGTGACATCATCAACAGCATGTTCTTATAGCAAGGTGGGGAGGTTGATGGAAGGTGCAGTAAGAAAGGCAGAGCAGACAGTTCTGGAAAGGCCTCTTATGTCAAGCTAAGGATTTTGGATTTTATCCTCTAAATCATGGACAGATTCTTCAGCATAGATATGGAATGATCAACTTTGTTCATGATAAAGATATTATCAGTAGTTCGATGGAGTCAGTTCATCCAGTTGGGAAGAAATATCAATCAAGCTGACTGTTTTAGCATGATGTAGACAACATAACTGGTTGATTAATTTAAATTTTCAGCCATTTGTTTTGACATGTGTATACACAGCCTCAAAGTAAAAATGATATTTTTAGCATGCCTGATTTAGTACATAATTCTTTATGGCAGCTATATTTAAGAGTCAGTTATATCACAAATCTTACAGGTGCAAAATTGTGTGTGTGTGTGTAATATACTTTAATCAAAGTAAACATAATGAAGTACATAAAATAAAATGGCATTAACAGCTAAACAAAAAAAAATGGTACAGTTAAAACTTTTCAAAAATATAATCACAAGCTTTGTTAAATAGTGAGAGTAAAAGATGATACAACAAAAATTTAGGTTGTATTTTATGTCACCATTCAACTGAGGTTATCCTAAACTTCCTGCCTGGTAGTCAATGAGTAATTCACTTATTTTTATGCACAAAACCATATGCATTTAAAACTGATTCATGCTTTCTTGCATTATTTATAGCAAGTCTAATTTAAACAGGATATGATGTTGAACACTAGAAATAAGAAAAAGTATTACAAAAAAAAAGAGTTGATACAAAATAGACCTAGAAATATGCTTGATGCTTATTTCTGTGTCTACTCTACATTGGAATTTAAGGGCATAAATAATTTAAGTTAAGTCTTCAACACTTCAATTTGAGAAAACAAGAGAACATTGGGGTTTATTGTCCTAATGGTATCATATGTCATCAGAATAGCAAGCTGCAAATAAACCAACAGCTATTTGGCAGAAATGAGAGGGGATTTATAGAAAGGTTAAAAATTGAATTAGATAATTTTACAGTTGCTACTAACACTTTGCTTTTCTTGCTTGTTCACATACTTATGAGCACAATCTCGTGCCTGAAATTTCTGAAATAAGGTAACAACAAGCAAAGAAAATATATAAATATAAATAATGCTAGTTCACAATATTTTTTTTGTGTGATTTTAAATGACTTTGGCCTATAAAAATGTGAGGTAAAGCTCCATCAGATCATGTGGACTTAAATATGGGAGATGTAATTAAACAAACAAACATAGGGCTGTAATGAAAGTAGGGCTCAGGGATCTGGGGAGACAAATGATAAATGCTCACTACCAACATACATATTGGTCTTACTAATCCTGAAGATCTTTTAAGACAGTGGGTAACTAAAGAGACCTCAATTATCTGATATGCACTGTGTTTCTTCTTGTCAATAACCTTAGCCCCCTTAATACTGTGTGACACCCTCTCTAAAAATATCTCATTTTGGATAATACATTATATGATCAACTATTTATAATAGGTAACACTCTTTGACATGTTTTTTGTTTGTTTGGTTGGTTGGTTTTTTTTTTTTTTTTTTTTTTTTTTTTTTTTTTTTACCACCACTGAGCTTTACCTTTTCCTTGGAACGCTATGTTCTCTTATATTGGAGCGTTTGAGTTGAAATCCTCTTCTTCAATTGTAAATGGGATTCAAGCAATAGTTCTCATTCCCTTCCTATTTTGAAGGGAATACGTTGGCTGGTAAAGATGGCATATATAAATTTAAAGCATATTCTTGGCAGCAACCTGCACGAAATACCACAATCTATCTGTAGATTTTACAGTGCTAATTGCCAGGTGCTGTATTTCATAAAATGTTCAGAGTCCACACAAATGATAAAAGTGCCAGATGGGGCTTGTCCAACAAGAAACCTCAAAAGCTTTTCCCTTCTGTCAGTACAGCAAATTACTCTAAATATTTGTGTGGGTATTGTTTGTAACTTCCGTTATGGTGATGGAAAGGAGTTGAATTGAAAAGGAATTAGAAAAATATTTTAAAATTTAGCCCATTTAAATTTCTTATTAATTTTACTGCATACATCTAGCTTTATAATGACCTGTCATCTAAAACTGTACAGATGGAAGTTGTATTTTATTTTTATAATAGTATATGTGCATGTAATGTATAAATTCATTATATAAAAATGGAACATACATCTAAAAACATATATAAATACTCATGATAAAAACCAATTCCTCTAACTCATCACTTTTTTATCCATCAGTCTACAACCCAGAATTAAATATTATTAAAATTTACTGTATTTCCCTATTATGTGCTTATCCATGCCTTCATTGTTCAATGTTAAATATTGTCACTGACTTTGTCCTATCAGTAGATGAGAGTATAGTTCTCTTAAACTACATTGACTTTTGTTTCCCAATATGCTGAAAACAAGGTTATTTACTAGTTAGTTGAAGCAATAACATTATTTTCATTGTTTTGATAATGGCCATCATAGTTTCAAATTGGTCACAGCAAGATTTTGTAATGCAATATTGTAACTAAAACTTGTGTTTTAATATCTCTTTGCAATACGTTCTTTCATACAAATCCTTAGCTATGTTTTGCATAAGTGACAACTGGGACAATCTGACCATTGTAATTTTTTCCTCTCATTTTAAAATAATTTTATATAATAGACTAATTTTTAGAGCAGTTTTAGGCTCACAGACAAATTAAGTAGAAGATCCAGAGATTTTCCATATCATCCCCTTTCCCACATATATGGAGCCTTCCCCATTATCAACATCCCTCACAAGAGTGGTACATTTGTTACAATCCGTGAACCTATATTCATACATTATTACCCAAAGTACGTAGTTTACATTAGGATTCTCTGTTACTGTTGTGTATACTATGGGTTTTGACAAATATACAAAAACATGTATCCACCATTATAGTTCAAATAAAGCAGTTTCATTGTTCTAAAATTTCTCTGCGCTCCACCTATTTATCCCTCCCTCCTTAAGCCCTGGAAACCATTGCTGTTTTTATAGTCTCCATAGATTTGCCTTTTCAGAATGTCATTTAGTTGGCATCACACAGTATGCAGCCTTTTCATATTGGCTTCTTTCACTTAGTGGTATACATTTAGGAATCCTCCATGTCTTTTCATGACTTGATAGCTCATTTCTTTTTAGCACTAAATAATATTCCATTGCCTGGATGCATCACAGTTTATCCATTCACCTCCTGAAAGACAAGTTGGTTGCCTCTAAGTTTTGGCAACTATGAATAAAGCTGCTAGAAACATTCAGATGCTGGGTTTTGTGTACAATAAGTTTTCAGTTCATTTGGGCAAAAACCAAGAATCATGATAGCTAGACCATATGGTAAGAGTATGTTTAGTTTTTTAAGACACTGTTACACTGTCTTCTAAAGTGTCTGTACCATCATTTTGCATTCCCTTTGGCAATGAATGAGCATGAGCATTCTTTTTGTTCCACAATCTCATTAGCTTTTGTTGTTGTCAGTACTTTGGATTTAGGCCATTCTTACATGTTTATAGTGGTATCTCTCTCAGTTTAATTTTCAATTTGTAATGATATATGATGTTAGCATATTTTATATAGTTATTTGTCATCTGTAAATCCTATTTGGTGAGGGGTCTATTCAGGTCTTTTGCCCATTTTTTAGTTGGGTTGTTTATTTTTTTTACTGTTGAGTTTTCAGAGTTTTTGTAAATTTTGGATGTCCATCATTTATGAGATATGTCCTTTGCAAATATTGTTTCCTAGTCTGTAAACTTTTCTAGGCTTATATATTGACAGTGTCTTTCTAATAGCAGGGATTTTAATCTTAATGAAATCTAGCTAATCACTTCTGTCTTTTATGGTGCTGCATTATATCTAAAAAATTGTTTTCATATATAAGGTCATTTAAATTATCTCCTATGTTATCTTCTAGGAATTTTATACTTTTGCATTTTACATTTACATTCATTATACAATTTGAGTTAATTTTTTAACAGGTATAAGGTCTGTGTCTATATTCATTTTTTTCCATATGGATGCCCAGTTGTTCCAGCATTATTTATTAGAAATGTTGACAGCTGTAGTAAAACCTCAGTTCTTGTCTTCTTGGTTAAAAAAATTTTAAACAAGAGACACCCAGCAATGGAGATGCAGCATAGAACAATTTATTGCCAAGGAGAAAGAATATTCTGAAAGCCAGGTGCAGAATAGACAGTACACAATGAAAGAGGACTCAGGGCAGACTGCTTATAAGGATGAGATAGTATTGACTGTTACTGGGGAAACTGCTTTTTATGGGAGACTTACATGATTATTCCTAAGGGGGTGGGAAGAGGTGTTGCTAGTAAGCATGCTCTGGGTGGTCCTCTGGGTGCACATGTGCAGTAGGTGTACATGCTTGTTCATACATCACATGTCTCATTAGCATCTTAAATATTCACCCAGTGATACGTTTTTACTGTTATAATGAACAAAAGGTCAGTTTTAGGGCAGGTAAAATCAAAATGTGCATGCTGTCTACAGGGGAGATTTCCTACTGGAGATAGCTTTGCTTGAATGCGCTTGCTGCACAATTGCCACGTCCTGAAGATGTGGTTACTTCCTTAACTACCTATCCTGCCTCAATAAGACTATCTTTGCTTCATTGTATTGTTTGGCTCCTTTTTTAAATTAGTTGACTATATTTTTGTGGGTCCTTTTTGGGGCTCATTATTAACGAATCAGAACCCATTAATCTATCTGTCTATTCTTTTATCCACTTTCTTGATAATCTGCAACTTTATAGTCAGTCTTAAATTTGGGTAGTGTCAGTCCTCTTAACTTTGCTCCTCTTTTCTTATATTGTTAGCTATTCTGGGTTTTTGCTTCTCCGCGTAACTTTAGGATTAGTTTATTGATATCACAAAACGACTTGCTGAATTTTTTGTAATTATGTTGAAATATAGATAAAATGGGAAGAACTGACTGCTTTCACAAGAGTATTTTTGTTTTGCTTGTTTTTCTCACATTGTTCTTGTAAATGTTTTGTTAAATTTCTACCTAAATATTTTATTTGGGGTGTTAATGTAAATAATATCATTTTTCATTTAATATTCTCCTTTTTCATTGCTGGTCGTATTAGTCTGCTTGATCTGCCATCACAAAATACTACAGACTAGTTGGTTTAAACAACAGGTATTTATTTCTCACAGTGGTGGAGATTTCCAAGATCAAAATTCTGGCCAATTAAGTTCCTGGCGAGGCCAACTTGCAGACAGCCACATTCTGGCTGAGTTTCTGTGTCCTCACATAACAGAGAGTTTTTTATCTGTCTTCCTCTACTTAAAGTCGTCAATCCCATCATCAGGACCCCAACTCCATGACCTTATTTAACTTCAATTACCTCCCAAGACCCATTTCCAGATAATTATATTGGAGGTTAAAACTTCAAAATAGATTTCTTTTTTCTTTTTCTTTTCTTTTTTCTTTTTTTTTTTTTTTTTGAGACAGTGTATCACTCTGTCACACAGGCTGGAGTTCAGTGGTGTGATCTTGGCTCATAGCAGCCTCAGCCTCCCAGGCCCAATCAATACTTCCACCTCAGTCTTCCAAATAGCTGGAGATACAGGCACATGCCACCATACCTAGCTAATGTTTTTAAGAGTCAAGGTCTTACTATGTTGTGCAGGCTGGACTCAAATTCCTAGGCTCAAGTGATCCTCTAGCCTTGACGTCCCAAAGAGGTTGGATTACAGTCATAGGCCACTGTGCTCAGACCAACTGATGGGACACAATTCAATCTATAGCACTGGTATAAAGGAAATGACAGACTTTTGTACTTTAACCTTGTATCTGAAACCTTTCAATAATTGCTTATGACTTACAAAAGGTTTCATCATTTTTTCCAGATTTTCTACATAGACAATTATACATCTGTGAACAAAGACAGTTTATTTCTACCATCCCAGTCAGTATATATTTTACATTTCTTGCCTTATTGCATTAGTTAGGGCTTCCAATATGATGTTGAAAAGGAGTGATTGAAAGGAATATTGTTGCTTTGCTCCTGATATTACTGGAAAGCTTTTGGTTTGTAACAATTAAGTGTAATGTTATTTGTGAGTTTTGGACGGTATGCTTTATCAGGCTGAGAAATTTCTCTTCTATTTCCAGTTTGCTAAAATATTTGTTTTTATCATGAATGAATGCTGGGTTTGGTCAAGTGCTTTTTATGCATCTGTTCATATAATCATCTAATTTTTCTTCTTTATCCTGTTTGTGCACTAGATTACATTAATTGAATAAACTATTGAAACAGCCTTGCATACCTGGGATAAATCCCACTTGGTCATGATGTATTATTCTTTCTATACATTGGTAGAATTGATTTGCTAATATTTTATTGAGGATGGTTCTATCTATTTTTGTGAGATATATTGATCTGTATTCTTTTTTTGTAATGTCTTACGTATTAGTATTTGAATAATGCTGATCTCATAGAATGAGTTAGAAAATTCCTCTGCTTCTATATTTTGGAACAGCTTGTAGAGATTTAATATATATATATTTTAAATGTTTGATAGAATTCACCAATGAACAGGTCTAGTTATGGTGTTTTATGCTTGGAAAGGTAATTCATTATTAATTTAATTTCTTTAATAGATACTGACCAATTCAAATTATTTATTCTCGTGTTAATTTGTTAAATTGCATCTGCAATGGGCTGAATTGTTTTTTCCAAAAATTTGTATGCTGAAGACTTAACCCTCAATGGGATTGCATTTAGAAATAGGGCCTTCACTTGTAAATTTGTTTGAGTTCTTTGTAGATTCTGGATATCAGCCCTTTGTCAGATAAGTAGATTGCAAAAATTTTCTCCCATTCTGTAGGTTGCCTGTTCACTCTGATGGTAGTTTCTTTTGCTGTGCAGAAGCTCTTTAGTTTAATGAGATCCCATTTGTCAATTTTGGCTTTCGTTGCCATTGCTTTTGGTGTTTTAGACACGAAGTCCTCGCCCATGCTTATGTCCTGAATGATATTGCCTAGGTTTTTTTCTAAGTTTTTTATGGCTGTAGGTCTAACATTTAAGTCTTTAATCCATCTTGAATTAATTTTTGTATAAGGTGTAAAGAAGGGATCCAGTTTCAGCTTTCTACCTATGGCTAGCCAGTTTTCACAGCACCATTTATTAAACAGGGAATTCTTTCTCCATTTCTTGTTTTTGCCAGGTTTGTCAAAGATCAGATGGTTGTAGATGTGAGGTATTATTTCTGAAAGCTCTATTCTGTTCCATTGGTCTATATCTCTGTTTTGGAACCAGAACCATGCTGTTTTGGTTACTGTAGCCTTGTAGTATAGTTTGAAATCAGGTAACGTGATGCCTCCAGCTTTGTTCTTTTGGCTTAGGATTGACTTAGCAATGCCAACTCTTTTTTGTTCCACATGAATTTTAAGATAGTTTTTTCCAATTCTGTGAAGAAAATCATTGATAGCTTGATGGGGATGGCATTGAATCTATAAATTACCTTGGGCAGTACAGCCATTTTCATGATATCGATTCTTCCTATCCATGAGCACAGAATGTTCTTCCATTTGTTTGTGTCCTTTTTTATTTCATCGAGCAGTGGTTTGTAGTTCTCCTTGAAGAGGTCCTTCACATCCCTTGTAAGTTGGATTCCTAGGTATTTTATTCTCTTGGAAGCAATGCAAATGGGAGTTCACTCATGATTTGGCTCTCTGTTTGTCTGTTATTGGTGTATAAGAATGCTTGTGATTTCTGCACCGTGATTTTGTATCCTGAGACTTTGCTGAAGTTGCTTATCAGCTTAAGAAGATTTTGGGCTGAGACAATGGGGTTTTCTAAATATACAATCATGTCATCTGTAAACAGGGACAATTTGACTTCCTCTTTTCCTAATTGAATACCTTTATTTCTTTCTCCTGACTGATTGCCCTGGCCAGAACTTCCAACACTATGTTGAATAGGAGTGGTGAGAAAGGGCAACCCCGTCTTGTGCCAGTTTTCAAAGGGAATGCTTCCAGTTTTTCCCCATTCAGTATAATATTGGCTATGGGTTTGTCATAGATAGCTCTTATTATTTTGAGATACGTTCCATCAATACCTAGCTTATTGAGAGTTTTTAGCATGAAGAGCTGTTGAATTTTGTCGAAGGCCTTTTCTGCATCTATTGAGATAATCATGTGGTTTTTGTCTTTGGTTCTGTTTATATGGTGAATTACATTTATTGATTTGCGTATTTTGAACCAGCCTTATATCCCAGGGATGAAGCCCACTTTTTCATGGTGAATAAGCTTTTGATGTACTGCTGGATTCAGTTTGCCAGTATTTTATTGAGGATTTTTGCATCAATGTTCATCAGGGATAGTGGTCTAAAATTCCCTTTTATTTGTTGTGTCTCTTCCAGGTTTTGGTATCAGGATGATGCTGGCCTCATAAAATGAGTTAGGGAGGATTTCCTCTTTTTCTGTTGATTGGAATAGCTTCAGAAGGAATGGTAGCAGCTCCTTCTTGTACCTCTGGTAGAATTCAGCTGTGCATTCATCTGTTTCTGGACTCTTTTTGGTTGGTAGGCTATTAATTATTGACTCAATTTTAGAGCCTGTTATTGGTCTATTCAGGGATTCAACTTCTTCCTGGTTCAGTCTTGGGAGGGTGTATGTGTCCAATAATTTATCCATTTCTTCTAGATTTTCTCATTTATTTACACAGAGGTGTTTATAGTATTATCTGATGGTAGTTTGTATTTCTGTGGGGTCAGTGGTGATATCCCCTTTGTCATCAAACAAATGTATAAGAAAAAAAACAAACAACCCCATCAAAAAATGGGCGAAGGATATGAACAGATATTTCTCAAAATAAGACATTTATGCAGCCAACAGACACATGAATAAATGCTCATCATCACTGGCCATCAGAGAAATGCAAATCAAAACCACAATGAGATACGATCTCACACCAGTTAGAATGGTGATCATTAAAAAGTCAGGAAACAACAGGTGCTGGAGAGGATGTGGAGAAATAGGAACACTTTTAAATTGTTGGTGGGACTGTAAACTAGTTTAACCATTGTGGAAGACAGTGTGGCGTTTCCTCAAGGATCTAGAACTAGAAATACCATTTGACCCAGCCATCCCATTACTGGGTACATACCCAAAGGATTATAAATCATGCTGCTATAAAGACATATGCACACATATGTTTATTGTGGCACTATTCACAATAGCAAAGACTTGGAACCAACCCAAATGTTCATCAATGATAGACTAGATTAAGAAAATGTGGCACATATACACCATGGAATACTATGCAGCCATAAAAAAGGATGAGTTCATGTCCTTTATAGGGACATGGATGGAGCTGGAAACCATAATTCTGAGCAAACTATCGCAAAGACAGAAAACCAAACTCAACATGTTCTCACTCATAGGTGGGAATTGAACAATGAGAACACTAGGACACAGGAAGGGGAACATCACACACCAGGGCCTGTCATGGAGTGGGGGATTGGGAGAGGGATAGAATTAGGACATATACCTAATGTAAATGACGAGTTAATGGGTGCAGCACACCAACATGGCACATGTATATATATGTAACAAACCTGCACGTTGTGCACATGTACCCTAGAACTTAAAATATAATAAAAAAAATAAATTAAAGAAAAAAAAAGAAATAGGGCCTTTACAAAAGTATTTAGAGTTAAATAAGTTCATAAGATTGGGGCGCTGATACAACAGGATTACTGTTTTGTTTTGTTTTGTTTTGTTTTGTTTTTAAGAAATGACCTCAGAGAGCTTGTTCTCTCTTCTCTCATGTGAGCCCAGAGTGAGAATAGACTCATCTTCAGTTTTGAAAAAAAGCCCTTACCAGAACCAGACGCTGCTGGCACCTTGATCTTGAACATCCAGGCTCCAGAGCTGTGAGAAAATAAAGTTCTGTTGATAAGCTGTTTAGTATATAATGTTTTACTATGTCAGCCTGAGCTGATTGCGACAATATCTTTTCAAGGAATAAGTCCATTATACCTGGTTATCAAATTTGTATTCATACAGTTGTCATGATATTCCTTTATTATCCTTTCAATGTCCATGGGATATGTAGTAATTTTCCCCTTTCATTCTTGATATTAGTCATTTGTGTCTTTTCTCAGTTTTCTTCTTAGCCTGATTAGAGGCTTGTCAATCTTATTGATCTATATAAAAGGCTCGCTTTTGGTTTCATTATTTCTTTATTGCTTTACTATTTTGAATTGAATGGGTTTCTGCTCAATTACTATTTTCTTCTTATGACTCTTGGATTTAGTTTGCTCTTCTTTTTCTAGGTTCCTAAGGCTGTAGTTTACCAATTTTACTTTTTTTCCTTTTCTAATATATGTATTCAATGCTATAAATTTCCCTCTAAGTACTGCTTTCACTATGTCCTACACATTTTGATACATTGTATTTTCATTTTAATTTAGTTTAAAATACTTTTTAATTTCTCTTGAAATGTTTTCTTTGACTGATGTTATTTAGTAGTGTGTTGTTTATTCACCACATAGCAGGATTTTTCAGTTATCTTTCTGTTGATTTCTAGTGAATTCTATTGTGGTCTGAAAGCAAATATTGTATAATTTATATTATTTTAAATATGATAAGGTATGTTTTATGGTCCAGAATTTGGTGTATATTGGGGAATGTTCCATGTGAGCTTCAAAAGAAGGGATATTCTTCTGGCTTCAGAAGAAACAGTTCATAGATGTCCATCAAATAACAGTTGATTGATGGTATAGAGTTCAACTGTGTTCATCTTGATTTTCTATGTGAAGTATGTGTTCATTTCTGACAAAAGACTGTTGAAGTCTCCAACTATAATGGTGGATTGATTCATTTATTTCTCTTTCCACTTTTGTCAGTTTTGCCTCATATTTTGACACTATGTTGTAGTGATGAATTAAGGATTATTGTGTCTATTTGGGGAATTGATTATTTTATCAATAGACAATGCTCCTCTTTATTCTTGATGAATTCCCTTTAACTGAAGTCAGCTCTGTCTGAAATTAATATAGTTCTACATTATTTTTAAATTAGTGTTAGCATGATATATATTTATCTAATTCTTTACTTTTAATATACAAGTCTTTATATTTGTAGTGGATTTATTGTAGACAACATATATTTGGGCCTTATTTTTTGGAGTATTTAGACAATTGACATTTAAAGTGATTATTAATATTGTTGGATTAATATCTATCACATCTCTTATTCTTTACCTGTATTCCTCATTTTTCCCTAGTTTTGTCTTCTACTCTTGTTCTGCCTTATGTAAGCATTTTTTATAATATTATTTTATTTCCTTCCTTAGTGCACCAGTTTGTTATTGACTGAATGTGTCACCTCAAAATTTATGTATTGAAATGGAAATCTCCAATGTGTTTGTATTTGGAGCTTAAGCTTTTGGGTGGTAACTGGGTGATGAGGCAGGTGCCTTCATAAGTGAGGTTACTGCCTTTATTAGAAGAAGTCAGAGAGGTTACTCTGCTCTCTGCCATGTGAGGGTATAACAAGAAGATGAACATCTGCAAACCCGGAAGTAGATCCTCACCAGATACTAAAACTACCGGTACCTAGAACTTGGATACCAGACTCCAAAAGTGTTAGAAATAAATTACTGTTGTTTAAGACACCCAATTTATAGTATTTCTGTTATATTGTCCCAAACACAGTTATACTTCTTTTTTTTTTAATTTACCTTTTTAGTAGCTTCTCTAGAGTGTGCAATATACACTTACAAATAATACAAAACCATTTTCAAATAAAACTATACTATTACACAGCTAGTACAAATGTCTTATAATATATAACAACAAAATAATCCCAATTCTGTCACTGTCATTCCTTTCCTAGCATCACTGCTGTCATTCATTTCACTTATTTATAAGTTTACACACACACACACGCACACATACACACACACACACAGGCAGGCAGTTGACCCTTAAACAACATGGAGTTAGGGGTGCTGACCCCCTCAGACACACTTGAAAATGACATATAGCTTTTGACTCCCCAAATTTTAACTATGAATAGCCTACTGTTAGCTAGAAGCCTTTTTTTGTGTTACATTTTTTTGTATTTATAAAAGCAGTAAATTAACACACATTTTGTAAAATATATGTGTTATATACTGTCTTTTTACAGTAAAGTAAGCTAGGTAAAAGAAAATATTATTCAAAAAATTATAAAGAAGAGAAAATGCACTTACTACTAATTAAGTGGAAGTGGATCATTATAAAGACCTTCATCCTGTCACTTGCACACTGAGTGAGTTGCACAGAAGAAGAAAGAGGAGGGGCTGGTCTTGTGTTCTTTGGGGGTAACAGAGGCAAAAAAAAAAAAAAAAAAAATCCACGTCTAAGTGGACCCACACAGTTCAAACCCATGTTGTTCAAGGGTCAACTATATATATGTGTGTGTGTGTGTGTGTGTGTGTGTATACACACACATATATATATATATATAAACATACATAATTGAATACTTTTTTTTTTTAGACTCTAACTCTGTTGTCCAGGCTGGACTGCAGTGGCATGATCTCAGCTCACTGCAACCTCCGTCTCCCTGGTTCAAGTGATTCTCCTGACTCAGCCTCCCAAGTAGCTGGGATTACAGACATCTGCCACCATGCTCTTCAAATTTTTGTATTTTTAGTAGAGATAGGGTTTCACTTTGTTGGCCAGGCTAATCTCGAATTCCCGACCTCGTGATTCACCTGCCTCAGCCTCCCAAAGTCCTGGGATTACAAACGTGAGCCACCATACCAGACTTGAATACATTTTCTGTTACTATTTTAACAAATTGTTGTCTGCTTGCTCAATTAAGAATAAAAAATATATTTTTGTTTTACCTTCACTTATTTCTTCCCTTACATTTTTCATTTTCTTTATGTAGATCCAATTCCTGACCTACACTGTTTTCCTTTCTCTGAAGTTCTTTAAACACTTCTTGTAAGACAAGTCTATTGGCGAAAAAGTTCCTCAAGTTTTGTTTGAGAGTCTTTATTTCTTCTTCACTTTTGAAGGATAATTTCACAGGGCAAAAATTGTGGGTTGGTGGGGCTTTGTTCCTTAATATTTTAAATATTTCACTATACTCTCCCTTTGCTTGCATAGTATTTGAGGAGAAGTTGGATCTAATTCTTCTATAAGCATGTTGGGTTTATTTCTCCTGGCTTTTTTTTTTTTTTCAAAACTGGTCTTTATTTTTGACTTTCTTCATTTTAACGTTGATATGCATAGGTGTATCATAATAAACTATGCATTTGTTGGCATTCATCCTGTTTGGTGTTCTCTGTGGTTTTGTGTCTGACATTAATTTGGGCAAAATTCTCAGTCATTATTACTTCAAATATGTTTTTTTTCTCTCTCTGTCTCTTCTTCTTCTCCTTCTGAGATTTCCTTTACTAATATTTTACATCTTGTAGTTATCCTAAAATACGTGGATATTTGGTTCTTTTTTTCTCAGTCTTTGTTCTCTTCGCTTTTCAACTTCGGAGGTTTCTCTTGAGATAGCCTTAAGCTCAGTGATTCTCTCCTCAGCTGTGCCCAGTCTATTGATAAGCCCATCAAAGGCAGTCTTTATTTCTGAAACAGTGTTTTTGATTTCTAGCATTTATTTCTGATTTTTTCTTAGAGTTTTAATCTCTTTGCTTATATTGTCCATCTCTTCTTGTATGCTGTCTACTTTGTCCATTAGAGCCTATAGCATATTAATTATAGTGGTTTTACATTCTTGGCCTGATAATTGCAATATTCATGCTGTATTTAAGTTTAGTTTTGATTCTTGCTCTATCTCTTCAAACGATGCTTTAGTAAAAGACTTTTATTAATGTGATGGTAAGGTGTGGGGAGAGGGGAATTTTTCTGTAGTCCCATACCTAGGTCTCAGTCTGAACTGGACCTTTACCTCTGAACTGTAAACTTCACAAGTTCCTCTCATCCTTCCAACTCCCTTGATGGGCCCTTATTTAAAAAATACCAAATGCTTTGGCATATTTCAAAATGAATCCTCCCCCAACCCTCCCTCAAGACAAACTCAAAGTATTCTTCAGTATTCATTCAGAGAATTTGGTCAGGGTCTTGGAGGTAAAACTCCCAAAAGGGTAGAGACTCCTCCATGATTGAGTTTTTATTTCTCAGTCTTGTTCACACTAAGCCTCCAGCAATTCGTCAAGTACTTTTTAGTTTTCCTATTCCAGGCCTGGTTCCTGCTGTTTTTGCTCTAGTAAGTTTTGATTATCTGTATTTACCTGTCTGTCTCTACTATGGGTTGGGCATGGGAAAACAATTTGCCCTGGGACTTCGTTTCTTTCACAAACCTAAAAAGAATTACTGATTTTTTAGTTTTTCTCAGCTTTTTACTTATTGTTAAAAAGGAGAGCCAACATCCACGCTCCTTACACATGCCAAGCCAGAGACAAGAAGCTGGCCACTCTCATGTTAAAGTTTGTTAGAGGAGGCATTCTACAGTATTAAGGAACTAAGTCCAGTGACAGTAAGCAACATGCATATCAAATACATGAGACCTCTTTATCTGTTGTCTTAAAGATAGTATTATTAACCTCTTTTTACTCTAGACATACTTCAGAAACCTTAGAACTCCTTCTAAAATGTAGTTGGTTGTTTTGTAGTGCTAAGTAGGTCACAATCAGGTCATGATCCACAACACACCAGATTTAGGACAAATTCCACAAAGATATCCATGACATGGTGAAAAAAAAAATAACTCTGTGAATGAAAATTCCATAGTTAAGCTGATATTTTTCCAATTAACTTCTTTAAAAAATACAACAAACAAAACAGTGCAATGAGAAAAATATTTTGAATTATTATATGTCTTCTTGTACCTTTATTCTTTCCTTAACTTTCATTGATAGTTTGTGCATTGCATTTTGAGTTAAAAATAGATTTCCTTAAACTAGTATAGAAATATAACTTTATTATTTCTAGAATGCATTTTTCTTTTCCCCGTAGTTGTTTTTGTTTAATTTCTATCTTAGTATTTCAAATATTTCTGTTTCCTCCAGAGTCCATTATTTTCTCTCTTCTTAAAACTTGAGTTTTCTGTTTCAATGTTTTTCCTTAAAGTTTCAAAATCTGTAGTTGTACATTGGCTTTGACCATATACATGGAAATCTATTTAAATTCTCAGTGTACTTGAATGGGATATTTCATCTGGTATGTTTTGCTTTACGGTTACTGGATCTAAAGGTGATACTTATGATGTGCAATGTTGACACTAATTTATCTAGAAAAGGAGAATGAACTCTTTGACATCAAGATAGACAGTTTGGTGACCTTTTATCTTAAAAAAAAGTATATTTTTCCATTTACTATTATTTTAATTTTATATTGAGAGGGAGAGAATATAATTCAAGCACATAGCTTGAAGTCAATAAAGTACAGAATTTATATGATGTGTGAAGACTATTTCAGTGGCTAGACATTATGAAATTTTATTATAATACTCTTCTGTGCCCCTTTACCCTCAATAACTCTATCCTGCTCTAGTTTAATTATAGCTTTCAGCCATGCTCTTCCTCAATCACCTACCCACTTCAAAGCATCATTGACATAATAGTAGCCACTGTTAGAGGAGCTATGCTGAGGAAAACCTCAGAAAGAACCGAGAATTATAAAGAACAATATGAACAACACACTGTAGAAAGATGGCATCAAAAAGAAGGATACAATGGGGAGATCTTGCAGCCATATTTCAGTTTATAATCCCTGTCCATGCAACAAACAGAAGCAACCTCAAGAAATAAGACATCTCAAGATAACAGAAGTAATCAATTCTTTATCCTCATATTGTCAGTTTCTCTGATTCTTTAAATCCACCCTGACTTTCACCAATTTGCGCTATTTTAAGGTATTAAGAGCACTCTCTCTTCCTTCTACTGAAAGTTATATGATTGCAAAACCTAACTATGTTTTGGAATACATTTTATAACCTGTCATTACATTACAGTCAGCTTAAATAACAAATAAATTAATGTGGACACTGGCTATAAGTGTTGTGATGACATCTACATAAGAAAATCAGTTTTTCTCTACACTTCATGAGATGCAAAGGATAAGGTGATGCCTGTATCATCAGCAAAATCATTTACCTGCTACTGCCTTTTATAAAAACCTAGAAAGCCATCACATATAAACATGTAAAAGTTGATACAAATGTTGAATATTCATCCTTAGGAATATTTAGACACTTACCTGCTTTCTCATTCATGCTACTTTGTCATCTTTCTTGATACAAAAAGAATTTCCCAAATTACTTTCCTGAAACCTTTGATCACAGCTCTCTATATGTAATTGCTCTCAACTTATGTAACAATTTTACTTTTTAAAAAAAATTGTCTCCTTTTAAGAACAGTTTTAGTTTTTTTGAAAGAATAAGAGGTTAGGACAGAGAGTTCCCACATGCACCATAACAAATTTCCCTATTGATGTTTCCTTAGACTCCTCTTTGTTATGACAGTTTCTCAGACTTTTCTTTTTTATTGATAACTGTCTTAGTCCATTTTCTCTTGCTATAACTGAATACCTGAGACTGAGTAATTTTTAAAGAAAAGGCATTTATTTCTTACAGATCTAAAGGCTATGAAGTCCAGAGTCTAAGGGGGAGATGGGTGCATCTAATGAAGGCCTTCTAGTTATGGAGATTTTCCTTAGAATCCCAAAATGGCACAAGGCCTGCGTGGCAGGTGGGCTGAACATGCTAGCTCAAGTCTCTGTCCCCTTTTATATCCATTAATGTCTTACCCTCATGACTTCCTCTAATCCTAATTACTCCCAAAAGGTTTCAGTTCTCAAATATCACAGTCAAGTTTTTTATCCTCTTTTTCATTTTTTTATTTTAAAATTTTGTATATACATAGCAGGTGTATACATTTATAAGGTACATGAGATGCTTCAATATAGGCTTGCAATGTGAAATAAGAACAACATAAAGAATGTGGTATTCATCCCCTTAAGTATTTATTCTTTGAGTTATGAACAATCCAATAGGTCTTTTAAAGTTATTATAAAATATACAATACATTTATTATTGACTATAGTCACCCTATTGTGCTATCAAATACTTAAGTCTTATTTATTATTTCTAACTTTTGGTACCAATTAATCATCCTCACTTCCACCCAACCCTCATACTACCCTTACCAGCCTCTGATAAACATCCCTCAACTCTCTCTGGTCATGAGTTCAATTGTTTCAACTTTTAGATCCCACAAATAAGTAAGAACATGTGATATTTCACTTTCTGTGTCCTCTCTTATTTTGCTTAACTTAATGATCTTCAGTTCTAATTATATTGTTGCAAATAACTGTATCTCATTCTTCTTAAGTCTGAATAGTACTTCATTGTGTATATGTACCAGATTTTCTTCATCCATTTATCTATTGATGGACACATAGGTTGCTTCCAAATCTTAGCTATCATAAATAGTGCTGCAACACACATAGAAGTGTAGATATCTCTTCCAAATACTAATTTCCTTTATCTTGGATATGTATCCAGCAGTCAGATTGCTGGATCATATGGTAGCTCAATTTTTGCATCTGTGAGGAACCTCTGATCTCTTCTCCATAGTGGCTGTAATAATTTACATACTCAACAACAGTGTAAAAGCTTTCTTTTTCACCACATCTTTGCCAGGATTCGTTATTGCCTGTCTCTTCGATGTAAGTCATGTTAACAGGGGTTACATAATACCTCATTGAAGTCTGGATTTGCAATTTTCTTATGATCAATGACATTGAGCACCTTTTCATATACAAGTTTGCCATTTGTATGCCTTCTTTTGAAAAATGTCTACTCAAATCTTTTGCCCATTCTTTGATGAGATTATTAGATTTTTTTTCTGTAGAGTTATTTGAGCTCGTTATATTTTCTGGTTATTAATCCCTTGTCAGATGGGTAGTTTGCAGATATTTTTTCCCATTATGTGGGTTGTCACTTCACTTTACTAATTGTATTATTTGCTGTGCAGATGCTTTCTAACTTGATGTGATCCCATTTGTCCATGTTTACTTTGGTTGTCTGTTCCTGTAGGTTATTACTCAAAAAGTTTTTGCTCAAACCAACGTCCTGGAGATTTTCCCAAATGTTTTCTTGTAGTAGTTTCATAGCTTGAGGTCTTGAATTTAAGTCTTTACTCCCCTTTCATTTGATTTTTGTATATCAAAAGAGATAGGGCTCTAGTTTTATTCTTCTGCATATGGATATCCAGTTTTCCCAGCACAACTGTTTTACCCTAGTGTATGTGCTTGAAACCTTTGCTGAAAATAACTTCACTGTAGCTGTGCAGATTTGGTTTTGGGTTCTCTATTCTTTTACATTGGTCTGTGTGTCTGTTTTTATACCAGTACCATGTTGTTTTGGTTACTATAGCTCTGTTGTATAATTTGAAGTCAGAGAATGTGATTCCTCTAATTTTGTTCATTTTGCACAGGATAGCTTTAGCTATCCTGGGTCTTTTTTGGCCCCATATAAATTTTAGGATTTTTTTTTCTATTTCTGTGAAGAATGTAATTGGTATTTTGACAGAAATTGCATTGAATGTGTAGATTGCTTTGGGTAGTGTACATATTTTAACAATACTGGTTATCTTAAATGGACCTGATTGATATCTACAGAAATTTGTATTAGTCTGTTCTCTCACTGCAAAAAAGAACTATATGAGACAGGGTAATTTATAAAGAAAGCAGGTGTAATCAGTTCTGCAGGCTGTACAGGCTTCTGCTTCTGGGGAGGCCTTAGGAAACTTACAATCATTGAAAAGGCAAAGTGGAAGGAAGCACATATTCATATGTTCCTCAGGAGAGAGACAGAGTAAAGGTGGAGGTGCTACACACTTTCAAACAACCAGATCTCGTGAGAACTCTATCATAAGAACACTAAGGTGAAAGTCTGCTCCCATGATTCGATCACTTCTCACCAGGTCCCTCCTCTATCCCTGCGGTTTACAATTAGGCATTAGATTTGAGTGGAGACACAAAGTCAAGCCATATCACTCTCCATCAAAAAACAATAGAATATACATTCTTCTGATTATCACATAGCACTTATTACAAAATAGATTATGTAATTGGAAGTAAGCACTCCTCAGCAAATGCAAAATAAGTGAACCATAACCAATAGTCTCTCAGACCATAACACAATTAAGTTCAAAATAAAGACTAAAATATTTATTCAAAAACATACAATTACCTGAAAATTTAACCTGCCCCTGAATGTTTGGCTAAATAATGAAATTAATGCAGAAACCAATATTTGAGAATAATAAGAACAAAGACACAATATGCCAGAATCCCTGGGGCACAGCTAAGGCAGTGTTAACAAGGAAACTTGTAGCACCAAATACCTACATCAAAAAGTTAGAAATATCGCAAGTTCACAATCTGACATCACAACTAAAACAACTAGAGGAGCAGGAGCAGACAAATCACAAAGCTGTCAGAAGACAAGGAATAATCTAAATCAGAGTTGAACTGAAGGAGACTGAAATGTGAAAAATCATTCAAAAGATCAATGAAACCAGGAGCTGACTTTTTGGAAAAGTTAAGTAGATAGACCACTAGCTAGACTAATAAAAAAAGAGAAGATTCAAGTAAACACAATCAGAAAAAAAAAAAGGGAGACTTTACCACTGATCTCACAGAAATACAAACAACAATCAGAATATTATGAACACCTCTATGCACATAAATCAGAAAATCAAGTAGAAATTGATAAGTTTCTGAACATTTACACTCCCCAACACTGATCCAGGAAGAAATTACATCTCTAAAAAGACCAAAAACAAGTTCTGAAATTGAGGGTATAATAAGTAGCCTACTAATCAAACAAACCCCAGGACCAGACAGATTCACAGCTAAATTGTACCAGATGTATGAAGAGCTGGTACCATTCCTACTGACACTATTTCAAAAAAATGAGGAAAGGGACTCTTCCATAATTCATACTATGAGGCCAGAATAATCCTTATACTAATCCCTAGCAGAGATAAAAGAACAACAAACACTTCAAGTCAATATTCTTCATAAACATTGATGCAAAAGTCCTCAACAGGCTACTCATAAACTAATCCAGCAGCACAGAAAAAAAGCTTAACCACCACAATCAAGTAGGCTTAATCCCTGGGATGCAAGGTTAGTTCAACATATGTGTATTAGTTCATTTTCACACTACTGTAAAGAAATACCCGAGACTGGGTATTTTTTTTTTTAAAGAAAAAACATTTAATTAACTCACAGTTCCACATGGCTGGGGAAGCATCAGTAAACTTACAATAATGGCAGAAGAGGAAGCAGGCACGTTCTTCACAAGGCAGCAGGACAGATAATAAGTGTAACCAGGGGAAATGTCAGATCCTTATAAAACCATCAGATGTCATGAGACTTACTCACTATTATGAGAACAACATGGGGAAAACTGCCCACATGATTTGATTACTTTCACTTAGTCCAACCCTTTACATGTAAGAATTGAAATTTAAGATGAGATTTTAGGTGTAGACACAGCAAAATCATATCATTCATCTCTGGCCCCTCCAAAATCTCATGTCCTCATAATTCAAAACACAGTGATGCCCTTCCAACAGTCCCCCAAATTCTTAGCTCATTCCAGCAATATGCCAAATGTCTCAGTCCAAAGCCTCATATGAAACAAGGCAAATTCCTTTTGCCTCTGAGCCTGTAAAATGATAAGCAAGTTACTTCCTAGAAACAATGCAGGTACAGAAATTGGGAAATACACCCGTTCCAAATCTGAGAAATTGGCAAAAAACTAAGGGTCTACAGGCCCACACAAGTTCAAAATCTGATACAGCAGTCATTAAACACAAAAGTTCTCAAATGATCTCCTTGGAAATTCACGTCTCACATGCAAGGCATGCTGATACAAGAGCTTGGCTCCCACAGCCTTGGGCAACTCCAATCTTGTGGCTTCTCAGGGTACAGACCTATCCCACCTGTGTTCATGGGCTGGCATTGAGTGTCTGAAGCTTTTTCAGGTACACTGTGCAAACTGTTGGTGGATCTACTATGCTGAGGTCTGGAGGACAGTGGCCTTCTTCTCACAGCTCCACTAGGTACTGCCCCAGTGAGAACTCTATGTGCGAGTGCCTACCCCGCATTTCGCTTCTCCACTTCTCTAGAAGAGGATTTCCATAAGGTCTCCACCCCTGCAGCAAAATTCTGCCTGGATATCCAGGTCTTTCCATACATCCTCTAAAATTCAGGTAGAGAATCCCAAACCTTAATCCTTGACTTTTGCTCACCCACAGGCCCAACATCAAATGTAAGCTGCCAAGGTTTGGGGCTTGCACCCTCTGAAGCATGATACTAGTACAAGAACAGACACATAGACCAAAGAAACAGTGTAGCACAATCTTAAATTCCAATGAAATTGGATTTTCTCCTAGCTCAACCATGATGTGTTTTTTAAATGTACAACAAAATTATTTAATATTAGCCACAGTAATTGACTGTTTGCCTGTCACTGTTGTATGTTATTGAAATACTAAGAATAAATGTAGAGCTCAAAATAGGCTGTCTTCCATCATTATTGTTCCAGCATTATTAGCAATGCTCTGGGGATGTATGCAACACTTAAAACCATACACATAAACAATGCAAATAAGAATTGAGCAAAAGGCAGTTTGTGGTCTTAACTGGAGGTAATTTCTTTTATTTATGCCACCAGATAAAACTTAATTAGGGAATAAAACAGAACAAGAGATAAAGGAAGATATGAACTTGCACATGGTGTACTTGGTAGTGAACTTAGGATCATCTTGGTAGGGTTTTTCTCTCTTACACATGGTTGGGCACAGCATGGTTTTCAAATATTCACTTTATGCAATAAATAGGCAATTGTTCAGCAAGACCCTAAAACAACAATTTCCTCAGCTGTAATTTTTACAGTATAATTGGAGAGGAGGGTACATACAGGACATTGACAGGAGATGTGATTGAAAATTTATCCTTAGGATTATCTTCATTAAAAATATATACCATTTGAATGTCTTTCTCAAACCCACTCAAATTAGAAAGGATAATATTGTACTTTCCTCTTTTACAATAATCAAAATAAAGATGTTTTTAAAAAACATTTGATTCTTATCTTGCCTCACTATCTAGATTAAATCCTCACTTAAACTCCAATTATTTGGGCACCATTTTTTTATATACTTTAAGTTCTAGAGTGCAGATACACAACATGCAGGTTTGTTACATAGGTATACATGTGCCATGTTGGTGTGCTCCACCCATTAACTCATCATTTACATTAGGTATATCTCCTAATGTTATCCTTCCCCCCTTCCCCCACCCCACGACAGGCCCCAGTGTGTGATGTTCCCCTTCCTGTATCCAAGTGTTCTCATTGTTCAGTTCCCACCTATGAGTGAGAACATGTCGTGTTTGGTTTTCTGTCCTTGTGATAGTTTACTCAGAATGATGGTTTCAGCTTCATCCACGTCTCTACAAAGCACATGAACTCATCCTATTTTATGACTGCACAGTATTCCATGATGTATATGTGCCACATTTTCTGAATCCAGTCTATCATTGATGGACATTTGGGTTGGTTCCAAGTCTTTGCTATTGTGAATAGTGCCACAATAAACATACGTGTGCATGTGTCTTTATAGCAGCATGATTTATAAACCTTTGGGTATATACCCAGTAATGGGATGGCTGGGTCAAATGATATTTCTTGTTCTAGATCTTTGAGGAATCGTCACACTGTCTTCCACAATTGTTGAACTAGTTTACAATCCCACCAACAGTGTAAAAGTGTTCCTATTTCTCCACATCCTCTCCAGCACCTGTTGTTTCCTGACTTTTTAATGATCACCATTCTAACTGGTGTGAGATGGTATCTCATTGTAGTTTTGATTTGCATTTCTCTGATGGCCAGTGATGATGAGCATTTATTCATGTGTCTGTTGGCTGCATAAATGTCTTCTTTTGAGAAGTGTCTGTTCATAACCTTTGTCCACTTTTTGAAGGGGTTATTTGATATTTTCTTGTAAACTTGTTTAACTTCTTAGTAGATACTGGGTATTAGCCCTCTGTCAGATGGGTAGATTGTAAAAATTTTCTCCCATTCTGTAGGTTGCCTGTTCACTCTGATGGTAGTTTCTTTTGCGGTGGAGAAGCTCTTTAGTTTAATTAGATCCCATTTGTCTATTTTGGCTTTTGTTGCCAGGGCACCATTTCTATAATATGGGTAGATTCAGAAAATAATGTGTATGTTTATGTATAGTATGTGTGTGTGTGCACGTGTGTACTTACATATGTACACAGATTGAGGGAGGAAAAAGAGAAAGGTAAAACAAAAGCAAATATGGTAATTATTTTGGGGGGAAAATAGTTGAAAGTATACATAATTATTTTTCCTTTTCTAGCAACTTTTTTTGGTTTTGTTTTGAGATGGAGTCGCGCTCTGTCACCCAGGCTGGAGTGCAGTGGCATGATCTCAGCTTACTATAAGCTCTGCCTCCCGGGTTCACACCATTCTCCCGCCTCAGCCTCCTGTGTAGCTGAGATTGCAGGCGCCCAGCACCATGCCCGGCTAATTTTTTTGTCTTTTTAGTAGAGATGAGGTTTCACCATGTTAACCAGGATGGTCTCCATCTCCCGACCTCGTGATCCACCTGCCTCAGCCTCCCAAAGTTCTGGGATTACAGGCTTTTATAGCAACTTTTCTGTAAGTCTAAAATTACCTGAAAACAAAAAGTTGAAAGGAAACACTTCCTAAAATTCCAAGATTCTGTTGAAGAGTTACACAAGAAAATAAAAAGCAACATGTACTTTTTAATGAAATTCTAAAAACTTGACAAATCCAGATTCTTTGAAAAGGAGAATTTGACAATACTTTTAGAATAGATTGTTTTCCAACATCTACTTTAAAGGGCACAATGAAAAATGTATATGAATTCTAGAATATTCCACTTTACACAAAATATAATAGTTACTTGTTCCTTAAGTTCCATGAAGTATACCTTTAGGAGGCAGAATGCTGGTTTTTAACAGCCTGATCTATGAAATACACTTAGTAGTACTACAAATCTCTGACTGTAATAAAAAATTAAAAATGAACTTCTGATTTTTTCTCCTGAAGAACAAAATGTGTTTATTTTCCCTATTATCTCGCTGTAATACAGGCTTTATACTCTAATTGGATTCACATAATACTGTTTTTGGTGGCGGGTGTCTAGGATCTTTGTATTTTGAACAAAGAATTGAACAAAACTCACAAACAAAGCAGTAAGAGAAAAGCACAAATTTATTGAAATGAAACTACACAAACTACGAAAGGGCTCAAGCAGCTACTCAAGAGTACTGGTTACAGAGTTTTTCTGGGGTTTAAATACCCTGTAGTGGTTTACCATTGGTTACTTTGTTTACACCCTATGTAAATGAAGTAGTGACCTTCAACCAGTCTGATTGGTTGTATAAGGTGACTAATCATAGGCTGAAGTAAAGTTACAGAGTTACATATGAAGACTTGGTCTGTGACTAGTCTGATTAGTTGCAGGACAGGACCAATCAGAGGTACTTTCATTTTTCCATCTACAACACAGAAAACAAAGGGTGGGAGTGGGGAACATTGCATATGGAGTAGCCTCTGATCCTTTTGTTACCTGGGTGTTGAGAGGTGGGGTTTTCCTTTTTATTCAGTTCTAGGAAGTCTGTGAATCAGTCTTAGGTTCCCTGTCCCCAGACCCTATTCTCCTGCCTCAATAGTAGGTGTGGGAAATATATGCATCAAGGAAGTCAGCATCAATTTACATTCCAACTGTACTGTTGTCAATATGTCCAGATATAATTTATAAATTACTGGACAATGTCACCTATGTACTCTCTTGCTTGATTATATTTCCGCTGGATTGATTCTTTTAAACCTAATTTCTGGAACAATGAGGAATTTTCTTTTCATTCTTTGGTGTTATATACAGTAAAACTAGTCATATAATAGAATAGTAGTGATCCTGCTGATAACAGAAAACCTATTCGACTAGAAATAGACCCTCTGAGTCCTCCTATCTTTATAACATCCCAACAAGGTCACATAATTGTTTATCGATATTGACTACCTCATTGTATAAACAAAACTTTATGCTTTTTATTTATTATTTTACTTATTTATTGAACAAATATTTATGAGTGTGCCCTGTGTGCCAGAGATTGTAGACATAAAGGATTTGGAAATGAATAAAGTAGAAAAAATAAAACAAAACTCCTAACTTTCACTGAGTTTATATTTAAATAGGTGAAAAGCTAAAATAATTAAATACATCATTCAATATATGAGATTATAACAAATGTGATAGATTAAAAAAAAAAAAGCACGAAAGGAGTGAATATGTAACAGAAGGCAAAGCTTCTAATTTAAGTTAAGTGGTTACAGAGACCTTTTTAATAATATGATATTTCACTACTAGGGTAATCCACGCAGCTATTTGAGAGAGCTTTCTAGTGCAAAAGTGTTAACGCACATAAGAATATTTTTTGACTACCAGGGAACAAATAGCCAATGTAGGGAGAAAAAAGTGAAAGAAGAGGATGGCTGAAGACCCAAAGGTGGTAAGGTGTTTGATCATGTAGTGATTCCAAGAGCTTTGGTTTTAACTATGAATGAATTGGGAAACCACTGGAACGTCTGGAACAAAGAAGTTATCTCACTTTGATTGCTAAGTTGAGTATAGTTTATGGTGGGCACAAGTGGAAGAAAGAAGACAATTTAAGGTTGTAATGCAAGAGCCATACAGTAGTGATTGAATCAGCCAAATACCCAGCTTTGCAGAAAATGTTGGTAACACAAACTCTATTCCAGTTTTCACATCTAGAAAATTAGTGAATCAGATTTGATGACCTCTTAAGTTGTTTTACGCTTTAATATCTCATTAGTCTTTGAGTGTCCTAAATTGGAAGTCACAGCTAATTAAACTAGAAAATAAGTTCAGTTAGACAAGTGAAACATTATTTTGTTTGACAAGATTCCCACTCCTCCTCCTTCTTTTAAACACTTGTATTTGTATCTGTGACAGTCGTAACAGAAGACAGATGGCACAAGCAAATTAGGATATTTTGAAGGTTTGTAAATAAAGAGACTAATTTTTGAGGTTAAAGTGTAGAGGATCCACAATGGAGTATGTAGGAATCTTAGCTAGCAGCCATGGAGTAGCCAAGCCTTGTAGGCCCAAAAGGAAAAGGAAATTAAGGAAGAAGAGTTTACTGAAATTAGAATAGAAAGAGGGTTCTATATAGCAGACATTTTCAAAGGAAGAATGACCCATTATGGAGAGAAACACCAGTGCAGCATAACCTGTCAAGGATATAATCAGGGCAATAAATACCCCAGCCTCACTTTCCTGTCTTAGTGTCCTCCTTCCCTCCAATTTCCACTGTCTGAGTAGAGAGCAGAGCTAGAAATGGATACAATCCATACAGGTTACCCTCCACCCCAAAGGATATAGAACACAGGAGGGAAAGTTAGAGAGTACCCGTGGAGGGGCAACTGGAAGACATTTGGCACAGAAGGCAAGGGAAATGCCTTGGTTTATTTGTTCTCTTATTCATGCACTTATTCAAGCATTCATTTAGTCACTCAGAAAAAGGATTATTAAATATGACCAACATGTCAGTACCAGGAATAGATACTGGGTTTATGATGATGGTTCAGAGGGAAAAGTTTTCTGAAAATATAGAGATCACAAAACCCCAAACGTTATCCCAATCTACCCTGTATTTCACAACTAATTGCATGAAGTAGAGATAAACAGAAAATGTTATATACTGGATAAATATTCTAATTCTAGTATCACTGTATTTCTATAGTGAAGGTCAAGAACCTTTCGGAAATCCCATCTAAAAGTGAATGCAACATCACTCAAGATTCACAAGAGCAAACAGGTATGAGAAATTTGGGGAGGGAACCCTGTATCTTGGAAGTCAGTGGTTGCACCTGTGTTCAAAACCATAGGATATGATCAACTAGAGAATAATCTGGAGTCCTGGGCTCAGTTCTGATTAAACTCTACCCAAACTAATCCAGCATACTAACTAATGGCCATTTCTATTGATTTAAGTATGATTTAATGATGTAGCCAAAATAATTGTAAAATAGAAGTCAGATCACATAACTTCTCACTCACAACACCACAGTGACTTAGCAGACCCCTGAAAATCAAAGCAAAATTTCTCAATATCATTTATGAGAACTTAAGTAAGCCGACCCTTCTCTTATTGCTTCCTCTCCATCACCACATCCATCTGTGCGTCACACTCCCTTGTCTGCCCTGCTTCAGCCATTCATTTTACCCGTTCCTTTAATATGCCACACTTGCTTCCAGCACAAGACTTTTGCAATCTGTTATGTTAGAAATGTTTGGATTTTTTTTAAAGATAGCTGCAAAGCAAATGCCTCCTGTTTATGCTCCTCTCTCACTATACCAGTGATGTTTTCTCTGGCCACAGGATGTAAAGTAAAAATTTCTCACCCTGATTGACCCCCAGCAGGATTCTCTTTAATCAATTTCTCTGCTTTGTTTTCCTTCATAGCATTCATCATTATTAGTCCACCATACATTTTACTTACTTCTTTATAGCATTTTCATCACAACTAAATCTTCATTCCCATAAGAGCATGGATTTTGTTTTTGTTTTTGTTTTGTTCACGGTTTTATCCACAGGGATTAAACATACATAGACTAACAAATGGTGGATGCTCAGTGCAACTTGTAGAATAAATTGATAATAAAAACTTTAAATTTTGGAGTGGTATACTGCAAGATAAGCATGAACAACTAATAATTTCACCACTCACTAAAATTTCAGTTTAAAAATTAGGAAGAGAAAGGATATTCTTGAAAGTGATTGATCAAATAAATGATTTCCTACATTAAAACACATAATGCCAGAATAAAGGTCTACTAGAAATGAAAGAATGAAACTCACAGAAGTGCATGGTAAATAAAAAAGAAACTTTTTTTCTTGATAAAGAAAGGCTGTTTAACTGTCTTCTGGGTGGATGGTGAGATAAATATGAAGAAAAACTGTAAAATAAAATATGAAATATTTGTTAATAAGAATAGAAAGTGGGTTGCAGCTCTGAGAGATTATGGAAAATAAAATAATCACAATCATGCATCACTTAATGATGGGGATATGTTCTGAGAAATGCATCATTAGGCAATTTCATCATTGTGGAAACATGCTGGCATTTACACAAACCTAGATGATGTAACCTATGACACACCTAGGTTATATGGTATAGCCTATTACTCTCAGGCTACAAACCTGTACAGCATGTTACTCTACTGAATACTATAGGCAACTATAGCACAATGTTATTTGTACACCTAAACATAGAAAATATATAGTAAAAAGACCACATTATAATCTTTTGAGACCACCATCATATATGTGATCATTTACTAAAACACCATTAGGTAGTGAGTGACAGCATTTTCACTTCTTTTTTTAGCTAATTTGTATAATTTATATAATTACATGTCTCATTATTTTAAATAATTTCAAAAATAGAAAATACACTAAGTATTATCTGGAGTGATTTTTCTCTGAATTATTTTATCCTACAGAGATTTCAAACATTGTTTTCACATGTATTGTTCCATAAAGAGATCCTCTTTACAACCTAGTGAGAAGAGTAAGAATGAAGGAATTATTGTTCTTATTTCACAAGGTCATAAAGTTTAGCTTCAGAGAAAGAGTTCTGCTTACTTAATCAGAGACACACTTTTAAAATTGAGACAAATTTAGCTCATCTGATTTTTAGCCAATGTTTATTCATCCATATCTAACATATGGAAACAAATAAGTCTCACAAAGACCACATGCCTGTATGTAATCTATAGTGGTGAGAAATGTCATGATTTCTTTGAATATTTGTAGAATGCTTCACTGCAAAAAAAAAGAATAGTTAATAGATGCTTTTTCTTTAAAAAAAAAAAAAGAGAACAATTTTAGGTTCACAGCAAAATTAAGAGGAAGGTACAGTATTTGCCACATAGCTCTCGCCCCTACACATGCATAGCCTCTACCATTATCAACATCCTCCACCAGAGTGGTGCACTTTTTACAATTTAGGAGCCTACATTGACACACCCTAATCACTCACAGGCCATAGTTTACTTGAGGACTCACTCTAAGACTTGTACATTCCATGAGTTTAAATAGATGTGTTAACAACATGTATCCATCATTGTAATATCATACTGAGTATTTTCACTGTATTAAAATTCTCTGTGTTCTGCTTATTCATCCCTCCCTCCCCTCTGATCCCTGGAAATCCCTTTTTTTTGTTTGTTTGTTTGTTTGTTTACTTTTTACTGTCTCCAAATTTTGACTTTTCCAGAATCTCGTATGGTTGCAATTGTACAGTAGATAGCCTTTTTGGATTGGCTTCTTTCACTTAGTATTATGCCTTTATCTTTCTAACATGTTTTTTCATGGCTCGAAAGCTCATTTCTTTTTACTGCTGAAAATAGTCCACTGCCTAGAGGTACCACAGTTTATGTTTCTGCTCACGTCCTGAAGAACACCTTGGTTGCTTCCAAGTTTTGGCAACTGTAAATAAAGCGACTATAAACATCTGTGTTTAGGTTTGTGTGCACATAAATTTTCAACGTTTTTGGAGAAATACTAAGGATTATGTTTGCTGGGTAGCACAGCATGAGTTGTTTAATTTTATAAGAAACTGAAAAACTGTTTTGTAGAATGCCTGTACGATTCTGTTCCCGCCAGAAAATGAATGAGAGTTGCTGTTGCTCTACTTTCTCACAAGTACTTGTTAATGTCATTGTTACAGATTCTGATCATTCTCACTGGTGTGTAGGAGTATTTCGTTGTCATTTTAATTTGCATTTCTCTGATAACATGTAAAGTGAAGCACCTTTTCATGTGCTTATTTGCTATCTATATATCTTTGGTGAGGTGTTTTTTAAGGTCTTTGGCCCATGTTTTAAAAATTGGATTGTTTGCTGTTTATTGTAGAGTTTTAATAATTCTTTCTATATTTTGGATAATATAGCTTTTAACAGATATGCCTTCTGCAAATATTTCCTCCCATACCGTGCCATGTGTTTTCATTTTCTTGAGAGCCCCTTTAGTAGAAGATTTGAATTTTAATGAAGTCCAGCTCATAAATCTTTTCTTTTATGGTATGTGTCTTTGGTGTTACATGTAAAAAAATCATCCCTATATCAAGCTTATTTAGGTTGTCTACTAGGTTTTCTTCAAAGAGTTATATAGTTTTGCATTTTGTATTAAAGTTCATGGTTCGTTTAGTGTTAATTTTTGTGACAAGTTTAAGGTCTGTGTTTAGATTCATTATTTTGCATGTGGATGTCCTATTTTGCTAGCACTATGGTTGAAAATACTCTTTTCCCCATTCATATATATATATATATAGTATTTACAATATGACAAATAAATACTGTGAACATTTCTATGACCACAGATTGGTTAACCTAGATGAAATGAACCAATTCCTTAAAAGACAGAAATTATCGACTATCACACAAGAAGAAATATATGTATATACATAGTATTATATAATATATAGTGTATGTATATATAAAATATATATATATGTTCCTTTCTCAAAGATCATTTCATTCTATTTGTGTGGGTCTAAATGGGGCTCTCCACTCTGTTACATTAATGTATGTGTCTATTTTTTGCTAACACTATACTGTATTTTATTGAGCTTTACTGTAAGTCTGAATTTAAGTAGTGATAGTGCTTCAACTTTTTCTTCAATATTGTGTTGGCTATTCTGGATCTTTTGCTCCTCTGTATAAATTTTAGAATCAGTTTGTCAATATCCAAACAATCTATTGCTGAAATTTTGATTGGGATTGTATTAAATTATAGGTCTAGTTGAGAATAACTGGTATCTTGACAATATTGAGTCTTTCTATCTATGAACAGGAATATCACTAAATTTATGTAGCTTTTCTTTGTTTTCATTCATCAGTGTTTTAGTTTTCCTCATATAGCTCTTATACACATTTTGTTACATTTATACATATGTATTTTATGTTTGTGGAGTGCTAATATAATTGGCATTGTCTTTAATTTGAAGTTTCACTTGTTCATTGAGAAGGCAATTAAATTTTACATGTTAATCTTGTATCCTTCAAACTTGCTACAATTACTTATCACTTACAGGGAGTTTTATCTGTCAATTTTTTTTTCACATTTTCTGCATAGATGATCACGTCATCTGTGAACAAAGAGTTTTATTTCTTCCTCTTTAATTAGTGTACCTTTTATTTTCTCTTTTTGTCTATTTCATTAGCTTGTACTTCCAGTATAAAATTTAAAAGCAGTGTTGCTCACTTGACATCCTTACCTTGTTCCTAATCTTAGTGGGAAATCTAGCTTCTCGCCATTGATTATAATGTTAGTGTGAGCTTTTTTT
The DNA here is from genome assembly GCF_024542745.1 of Macaca thibetana thibetana. NCBI lineage: Eukaryota > Metazoa > Chordata > Mammalia > Primates > Cercopithecidae > Macaca > Macaca thibetana. The sequence continues at coordinate 101,654,224 of NC_065578.1, read as the reverse complement.
TGTTTGTTTTTGTAGATACTACTATTAAGGTGAGAAACATTTCTTCTATGCTTAGTTACATAAAAGCTTTTATCATGAACACATATATTGTGTCACATGCCTTTTGCGTCTATTCATTTGATTATGTATTTTTTTCTCCAGCCGATTTTTGTTATGAATGACATTAATTGATGTTTCATGGAAAACTGGCCTTTCAAACATTGAATAAATTCCAATTGGTCATGATGTGTAATACGTTTTATTCGTTACTTGATTTCATTTGCTATTATTTAGTTGTTTTAAAATTCAGACTGTAGAAAATTGGTATGATTTTTTTCTTAAATGTTTGTTAGAATTTACCACTGCACCAATTTGGGCCTGATTATTTCTGTTTTGAAATAATATTAATTATTGATTAAATTTTTATATAGACCTATATAGATTATGTATTTCTTCTTGTGTGATAGTTGATAATTTCTGTCTTTTAAGGAATTGGTTCATTTCATCTAGGCTAACCAATCTGTGGTCATAGAAATGTTCACAGTATTTATTTGCCATATTATAAATGTCCCTAGAAACATCCTGTCTTTCATTTCTGATATTAGTAGTTCGTGCCCTCTCTCTTTTTGTCTTAGTTAGCTTGGCTACATGCTTGTGGGATTTACTGATGCTTTCAAAAAATCAGCTTTGGTTTCATCAATTTTCTCTATTAATTTTCCATTTTCAGTGTGATCACTTTCTGCTCTAATTCTTATATTTCATTTCTTCTTCAAACTTTGGATTTAATTTCCTCTTATTTTTCTAACTTCCTAAAGCAGAATCTTAGACAATTGATTTTAGGTCTTTCTTCTTTTCAAATATTTGCATTTAATACTACAAACTTCCCTGTGCGGCCTGCTTTCACTGCATTCCACAAATTCTGATAAGTTGTGTTTTCATTTTATGTAGTTCAAAATATTTTTAAATTTCTCTTGACTTCTTTGATCTGTGAGTTATTTAACAGTGTGTTGTTTAATTTTCACCTATTTTGGGAGTTCCCGTCATCTTTCTGTTACTAATTTATAGTTAGTTATATCATGGTCTGAGAGCAGATATTGTGTGACTTCTTTTAAAATTGTCAAAGAGTGTTTCGTGGTTTAAAATTTGGTCTATTGCCGGGCGCGGTGGCTCAAGCCTGTAATCCCAGCACTTTGGGAGGCCGAGACGGGCGGATCACGAGGTCAGGAGATCGAGACCATCCTGGCTAAAACGGTGAAACCCCGTCTCTACTAAAAAATACAAAAAACTAGCCGTGTAAGGCGGCGGGCGCCTGTAGTCCCAGCTACTCAGGAGGCTGAAGCAGGAGAATGGCCTGAACCCGGGAGGCGGAGCTTGCAGTGAGCTGAGATCCGGCCACTGCACTCCAGCCTGGGCAACAGAGCAAGACTCCGTCTCAAAAATAAATAAATAAATAAAATAAATAAATAAATAAATAAATAAATAAATAAAATTTGGTCTATCTTGGTGTATGTTCCTTGTGAATTTGAAAAGAATGTGTACATTCTGCTGTTGTTGGGTGAAGTAGACTGTAGATGTCAATTATATCCAGTTGATTGATGGCATTGTTGAGTTTAACTCTGTCCTTACTAATTTTCTGCCTACTGAATCTGTCCATTTCTGATAGAGGAATGTTGAAGTCTCCAACTATGATAGTGGATTCATCTATTTCTCCTTGCAGTTGTATTAGCTTTTGCCTCACATAGTTTACTGTGCTGTTTTGGGTGTATATGCATCAACGACTGTTACGTTGTCTTGGAGAACTGACCTATTTGTCATGTAATCCCCTTCTTTATTCCTGACAACTTCCCTTGCTTTGAAGTCAGCTCTGTCTGAAATCAACACAGCTACTCCTGCTTTCTTATATTAGTGTTAGCATGATGTATTTTTTACCATTTATTTACTTTTAATCTATATGTGTCATTACACATAAAGTAGGTTTCTTATAGACAACATGTCTATAATCAAGTTGTCAAAACTACTTATTTAGTGTTTTGTCATTTTAGAAATACTTAAAATATAAGATTAACCTTTGCTTACTTTATTGACAGATTGACAGATTTTGTGCTTGTACCATATTGAAGTTACAGAGCTATCTATTTTCTTAGATGATACTCTATCACACATCATTTTTAGAAGACTTCAACATATTCTTAAATAATATGAAAGAGTAATACAATGAAAATAATTTTAAATGTACTTCTATATGGAAATGCTCAGCCTTGTCAAAAACTTCATAGTCAGATGCCTACATTCATACGGGGATCACTTTTAGAATCTCCGTGATACAACAGTAACAAAACAGACTGATTCAATTGTATTATCTCCTCAAATATTGTGGGCAGAATTGTAGCCAGGGATAAAATTTTCTGAAATATTAAACAACACTTACTAAAGACTTTGAAGAATACACTATAATCCTTCCTTGATTTACATAACAGATGCATTCCTGGAAATTTTATTGCATATTAAACTTTGCAAGAGTACTATGTGCTTATATGTGAAGTGGAATTAGCTTATACATTCAAATAATTTCAAACGGATTTTCCACCTATGTGTATCTACAGATATCATCCTTAAAAGCACCACTGATGCAGGAAATATGTCTTTGTGAGGACTGTCCTTAGCATTGTAGGATAGGGAACAGCCTTGTTCCTTCATTGGTAACATTCCCCAATGATTGTGACAATCCCTGTTGTACCACATTTCCAAAATACTCCCAGGAATCAGTGCCACTTGTTTTCTGAGACTCACTGATGTAAGTCATCTTATTTATTAGACATTATTACTATCATGATTAGTTTTACTTTCAGAGTTATATCCAATTATCACAGGTGAGTCAATCAAACAATCATGTCTATTAAGACTACTTTATGTAAACTTACTTCCTGTTCTTTGAAATTTTGATAGTTTCACGCACTGGAGGTGTGTGGTTATCTTGGAGCTCCAGAATAACTCACCCCACAAAGGTCCACATCTTTATCGAAAGTCAAACATCATGTCACTGTCATTACCAAGGTTAACTGAGGTATGTACATAAAAAAGAGTATAGAAGTACCTAACACTCTAAGGGAGCCACTATTCAATCTTTTAGAACAGAAGCTCATGAAACTTTTAGTTCTAGCACCTTAGAAATTGATTGTGATTTCATAACACAATACAAACAAATATAAATAATCTTTTGTGGCAGGAGCTCTAAGTAAAGAGTGGAAAATTTACATATCTGAGAAAAAATGAGATAATCAGTCCCCAAATATAAAATGTCAGATTTTCCAAGGTTTGTTTGACTTCATTTTAATTTGTGAAGAGATAGGCTATGGTATATTGGAGGAAGATGTGTGTTCAATAGAACAAGAGATCTATTACTCTTTAAACATGATTGATGTGGACAGTGGGAACACACCCAGGAGTGTGCTTTGTAGGCACTTCTCATATCTGTCTACTAGGTCAATGAGTAGAGCACAGAAAAGACAACAGGAAAGAGGAAGAATGTGAAGAGGAAAACGGTAACATATTTTCTTAATGCATATGGCCTCTCTTCACAATCTTGATTAAATTTTTGGCCCCACACAGTGAGAATATCTGTGTCAAGTTGTGTAACTCTTCCACATTTTTTTCCAAAAATGTCCTCAAATATTCATTATTAAAATATTCTTCCTAAGTGGTGTTTTTCTACTATTAAGGGAAAATATTACATAGATAAGCTTATTATTATGGAGCAAGGAAAACATACTATGAAAAAAAGACAGAGACAAAGCATTTAGGAGAGTAGTTTACTACTAAAGATTGTGTGCAGGAGAATAAAAATATATCACATATTCAAAGTGTTTTTAGGGTGAAAATTTGCAAATCTGTCTATAGTGGAAAGATAATTTTCTAACCATGATTTTTTATTATTTATTTATTTATTTATTTATTTATTTATTTATTTATTTTTGTGAGACTGAGTTTCTCTGTTGCCCAGGCTGGAGTGCAGAGGCACAATCTTGGCTCACTGCAATCCTTGGCTCCCAGTTTCAGGCAATTCTCCTGCTTCAGCCTCCCTAGTAGCTGGGATTATAGGTGTGAGCCACCTTACCCGGCCTCTACCATAATTTTTAAATCTGCAAAAATTATCACATATTTTGAGGCTTCAGCCTCACAAAAGTAAAGGGAAAATTACTTTGGTTACAGACTGAGTAACTTCACAAAATATGGCTCGAGTTTTAGATATTTGGGTGACCAGAAGCAGATAGGGTGACTTGGTGTTATAATTTTAAAAATTTATCTCAGGGATTAAAGTTTCAAAGTGCTGCCTTTTTAAAACAATCCCTGACTGCTAGATGTAAGATGAATATTAAATTATAATGAAGACAAGAGAAAGTGTCAGTGTTGCTTTTGCAATAAAAATAAAAGTAGGGAGCACTTAGCACTGCTGTGTGCCATCTAAGTTATCAACCTATCATAGCACATGCAATTCTCACATTAATTCTATTAATTGTGCTTAGCTTCATTCCCAGTTAAAGATGAGGAGAAGCACCTGTTGGACACCTGATTTGCCTGAAGTTACAGAGTGACTAAAAGCAAATTTTTAAAGCAATTGTATATTTATTTTCCATTTAATCATTTTATTGAAATTGACATATTCTTGTAAGAACATTTTTTAATGAATAAAGGGTTATATTTTATTATGTTTTAAATACAAATATCTATAACTGTAGAATCTATATCTTGTATTAGTACCTCAGCAAGATAATGGGCTGTATGTTACTGATAAGAACTAACAAAATAAACTTCCCAACATAAGATAAAATATAAATAAGTCAACCCAATACACACATGCAGAGACAGAGAGAGACATGGATATGTGCACGGAGAACTTTATGTTGAAAGCTATAATATGTTAATCAAATAAGAGAAACTTTCAGTAAATGAAGACACATTATGTTCATGCAGAGGAAGATTTAGAACCTTAAATATGTTATTTCTGCTCCCAGAAAATAATCTATAAAATCAATGCTCTTCTATTGAATTTATGAAAATCTTTTATCATAAATTTTGCCAAAGTGATTCAGAAGTTTATATAGATGGAAAATAACAAGAATAGCTAAGCAATACTGAAGAAGAAGAGGTTGCATGGATTTGTGCAATCAAATATGAGAATGTATTATAAGTTCTTGAAAAATATTTGCAGGATATTTGTGCTGGAGTAGGAATATAGACTGATGATAGAGCAGAGTAGAAAGTCCAGAAACAGATTTTCACATATTCACAAATCTGACATGTTAGCTATGAAAGTAACATTGAAAAAATAATGGGATATAAAGAATATTCAAAAGCTGGTACTTAAAAAACTGTTTTTCATGTGACAGATAAGTTAAATTGGATCATTACTTCATATCACACACAACAATCAATTACATATAGCCTAAGGGGTTAAATGTGAAAGACAATTCCCTGAAACTTTTAGAGGAAAATATAGAATATAATTATGAAATTAAAAGATAAAGTATTTTTGAAATAAAGCATAGAAAATCTAAACCATACATAAGCATATTAATAAATTTAATTATAATACAATTTTGAGAACTTTCAGTTTTCTGTAGGAAAAAATGCTATTCATAAATTGAAGGAAGAAATTTAAAACACATATAGCTTACAAAGAATTTTTATTCAAAAAGTTATTGGTTGGGTACAGTGGCTCATGCCTGTAATCCCAGCACTTTGAGAGACTGAGGTCGGAGAATCACTTGAGCCCAGGAATTAGAGACCAGCCTGGGCAACATAGCAAGACCCTGTCACTGCAAAAAATAAAATAAAATAACAGTTAGGTGTGGTGGTGCACACCTGTAGTCACATCTACTTGGGAGTCTGAGGTGGGAGAATCCCTTGAGCCCAGGAGTTGAAGGCTGCAATGAGCTATGATCCTGCCATTACATTCCAGCCTATGCAATACAGTGAGATTCTGTCTCTTAAAAAAAATTAAAACTTATGAAAAGTTGCTACAAATCAAAAGGTAAAGAATCAATAGAAATGTAGAGAAATCAAATGAATATAATTTCAAAAAGGAGTAATTATGAAAGATGAATTAAGAGAAAACATCTATTCTTGAAGAAAACCGGGTATCTGAGACATCAATGCCTAGTAGAAGTGAATAGAGAAACTCAGTGTGTTGTGCATGATCATGCCCCAGATCTTTACTGGGCACACATTGAAACCATCATCTCATCATATTAAAAGGCCAGGAGTTTCTTGTCCTCAGAATAAGGTCACTCTTTTAATGGCCTACCTGCCTCTACGCCTCTTTGTCTGATAATGACTACTTCTCCAAAAAATCTTCTGTGAGAATATCTCATCAAGCTTTTCTCCCAACTTTTGTCATTTCCCAAAAGAAACCTGGGTGTCACAGGTTATTTCTTATCTCTTTAATTTCCTTAAGGCTCTATATAATTCCTCTTTTAAGCATAATTTCCACCACTCTCCAACACTTAAAAACTTTCCCTTGTCCTTGGAACATACAATATGTCATCAATACACTTACTTTGTCCTCAACCCCTTCTCTGATCATTCTCTTCTCCTCCTTTTAAATAAGCCTGAATCTCCTGTGGGATCTCATATGCTCTCCCTATAAGTTCTCTTATGTGGTTGGTGTTTGCATTCTCAGATCAGTGGATCTAATAAGTCCAGATAATCATTTTTTCTTCTTGTCCTTATTACTATTTTCAAACCACTTTTATTATTTCCCATATAAATCACCCAGTTTTGAATCTCACATCAAAGACTCACTTCCTGGACAACCTGTGAAATAGTAAAAAGTATTGGCAAACCATATATTTGATAAAGGATTAACATCCAGATTATATAAGGAACTCAATTCAATAGCAAAAATCCAACCAAACTGATTTAAAATGGGCAAAGGACTTGGGTGGGTATTTCCCGAAAGAAGACATACAAGTAAGAAACAGGCATATGAAAACATGCTTAGCTTCACTAATCATCAGGGAAATGCACAGTTAAATTATAATGAGATACTACCTCACATCTGTCTACAATGAGATAGTACCTCACACCTGTCCACAATATCACCACACACCTGTTAGAACGACGATCATCAAAATGATGAAAGATAACAAGTGTTGGCAAGAATGTAGAGAAAAGGGAATCCTTGTATACTGTGTGTGGAAATGTAGTTGGGCCAGCTTAAGAAAAATCTTATGAAAAACCAGTATAAAGGTTCCTCAAAAACGTAAAAGTAGAACTACCATATGATGCAGCTATCCTATTATTGGGTATATATTCAAAGGTAATGAAATCAGTATCTCAAAGAGGTAGCTGTACTCCCATGTTCAATGCAGCATTATTCACAATAGCCAAGATATGGAATCAATCTATCCATCAATGGATGAATGGATAAGGAAAACGCACTATATACACAATTAAAAACAATGCAGCCTTTGAAAGAGAAGCAAATTCTTCCATTTGAAACAACATGGATGAACTTGAAATGCATTATGTTGAGTCAGGCACAGAAAGGAAAATACTGTATTATCTTATATGAGGAATCTAAAAAACTCAAACTCTCTAGAAGCTGTAGTCAAACTCTAAACTTTACAGAAGTAGACAGTAGAATGGTGATTACCAGGGGCTGGGTGGGGAGCTTTGAGGGGGACATTGGTCAAAAGAAACAAAACTTGAGTTAGATAGGAGGAACACATTCAAGAGATATATTGTACAACATGGTGACTATAGTTAACAACAACATACTGTATTCTTGAAAAGTGTTAAGAGAATCAAATTCAAAAGGTCACATTCTCCACATCTTCTCAAACACTTCTTTGGTCACACCTTAGTCTTTGTAACTACAATAATGGTATCCATTCTATTACCCCAATTTCACAATACCCATGACCTCCATTTCCAATCTTTCCAGCTCACTTTGTTTAATACTATGACTCTGAAAGTAGTTTAGAACCCCACTAATATTTGATCTTACTACCTTTTTCATACCTATTCACTTTCCCCTTATAATCACTTGCCTTTTTTCCTCAGCTTTAAATCACTAGTGTATCTTTATCATCATTTTATTTCATATACATTCAACTCTTCATTTCTTCCCTTGCTTCCTACACTTACATGATAAAAATCACGATTATATTTAATTCTAACTCTGTACTTATTGCACATTAGCACCTATAAAATTAAATATGGCTGGAGCAAAACAGAGCTACACATTTTAAAGTTGTGTGGCCTGATAATGATACTGTATTTGTCTTATCCATTTATTCTCTTACACTTACAATTTTTCCTATGTTTTCTTCCTTCAAATTTCCAAATATTCTTCCAACAATCACTCTCTGGAGATAATTTTGCTTCTGAGTTTACTAAGAAAATAGAAGTAAACATAATTTTCATTAGTTTCTACCACCATATTTATCTACCCACCTACATCCAACTTATTTACTCTGCTTTTTTTTCCTATTAACATTGATTGTCCAAATTCCTAAAAGTGAAATGGTTGTGAGGGGAAATCATTTCACTTTTTTGCTAAATCCTACCCATCAGTCTCCTGAATCAATTCTTCCTTCTCTACTCAATGATTCCTATAAGCATACAAACATGCTGTAATGTCTCTCACATTCAGTGAGACTATGGCAGCAATCATCCCGACTATTCAGAAATTTCCTCTTGAAAAACAGAAAATAACAGAGAACACCATACAACTGTCAACTTCACAGAACCCACAAACTTTACATCATAAGGAGGCTCCCTAGGAAATACACTGTATTTTTTTTTTATTATTATACTTTAAGTTCTAGGATACATGTGCACAACATGCAGGTTTGTTACATATGAATACATCTGCCATGTTGGTGTGCTGCACTCATTAACTCGTCATTTAATTTAGGTATATCTCCTAATTCTATCCCTCCCCTCTCCCCACTCCCCACAATAGGACCCGGTGTGTCATGTTCCCCTTCCTGTGTCCAAGTGATCTCATTGTTCAATTCCCACCTATGAGTGAGAACATGCGGTATTTGGTTTTCTGTTCTTGCGATAGTTTGCTGAGAATGATGGTTTCCAGCTGCATCCATGTCCCTACAAAGGACACGAACTCATCCTTTTTTATGGCTGCATGGTATTCCATGGTGTATATGTGCCACATCTTCTTAATCCAGTCTGTCACTGATGGACATTTGGGTTGATTCCAGGTCTTTGCTATTGTGAATAATGCCACAATAAACATACGTGTGCATGTGTCTTTTTTTTTTTTTTTTTTTTTTTTTTTTTTGTTTTCATTCGCATTTTATTTTTTTTTTTATTTTTTTTTAATTTATTTATTATTATTATACTTTAAGTTGTAGGGTACATGTGCATAACGTGCAGGTTTGTTACATATGTATACTTGTGCCATGTTGCTGTGCTGCACCCATCAACTCGTCATTTACATCAGGTATAACTCCCAATGCAATCCCTCCCCGCTCCCCCCTCCCCATGATAGGCCCCGGTGTGTGATGTTCCCCTTCCTGAGTCCGAGTGATCTCATTGTTCAGTTCCCACCTATGAGTGAGAACATGCGGTGTTTGGTTTTCTGTTCTTGTGATAGTTTGCTAAGAATGATGGATTCCAGCTGCATCCAAGTCCCTACAAAGGACTCAAACTCATCCTTTTTTATGGCTGCATAGTATTCCATGGTGTATATGTGCCACATTTTCTTAATCCAATCTGTCACTGATGGACATTTGGGTTGATTCCAAGTCTTTGCTATTGTGAATAGTGCTGCAATAAACATACCATGAGATACCATCTCACACCAGTTAGAATGGCAATCATTAAAAAGTCAGGAAACAACAGGTGCTGGAGAGGATGTGGAGAAATAGGAACACTTTTACACTGTTGGTGGGATTGTAAACTAGTTCAACCATTATGGAAAACAGTATGGCGATTCCTCAAGGATCTAGAACTAGATGTACCATATGACCCAGCCATCCCATTACTGGGTATATACCCAAAGGATTATAAATTATGCTGCTATAAAGACACATGCACACGTATGTTTAGTGCATGTGTCTTTATAGCAGCATGACTTATAATCCTTTGGGTATATCCCCAGTAATGGGATGGCTGGGTCAAATGGCATTTCTAGTTCTAGATCCTTGAGGAATCGCCACGCTGTTTTCCACAATGGTTGAACTAGTTTACAGTCCCACCAACAGTGTAAAAGTGTTCCTATTTCTCCACAGCGTCTCCAGCACCTGTTGTTTCCTGATTTTTTAATGATTGCCATTCTAATTGGTGTGAGATGGTATCTCATTGTGGTTTTGATTTGCATTTCTCTGATGGCCAATGATGACGAGCATTTTTTCATGTGTCTGTTGGCTGTATGAATGTCTTCTTTTGAGAAGTGTCTGTTCATATCCTTTGCTACTTTTTGATGGGGTTGTTTTTATTTTTTCTTGTAAATTTGATTCTGTAAGACACAGATTGGTCTATTATCAGGAGATTTATTGGAGAATGTTCTCAGAATAAACACTTTTAAGGAGTAAACAGCAGTATTGGGCAGAAAGAGAAATTAAAGAGTCATATAGTTACAACAAACCTTAGTTACTGTAAAAGATTATGACAGAGGTCACATGTCTGGAGTTAGGATGACCCTTCAGGGTTATTCCAAGTCAAGGTGAGCCATTTGGGTATCTGTGTCGCCATGTTGCCCAGAAACTGGATTCAGGCTGTCCTTGGAAAGAGGCACAACCCTCAGTGAGCCAGGTCCCTTTAGCTGAGGACATTTCCTGAAGAGGAACTCAGCAGTGCCTGGCAGAATGTGCCCCTCCTTTCTAAAAAGATATCTGAGTGGTACGCCCACGGTAAATAGCTACATTATATTTTCAGAACAAATAAAAAGCAGGAAATTGAAAATATCAAATTGTGTGTAAACCTCCCTAAGGTAGAGATAAATAAGAAACCCATGTGGGTGATCCTGACTCCCCTCTCTTTCATATGCCCAATCTAAGGTGTATCCACCTCTTACCATCTCCTCCACTCAAGCTAGCATCCAAGCAATTAATATTCAAAATTATCTAAAATACAGTAACCGCCTCTTCACTGGTCTCTGTACTATCAACCTTTCCCCACGTTATTCAATTCTTACTACAGGAAATTAAGTGATCTTATTAAACATAAATTATCTTTGCATCACCTCCAAATTAAGAACCTTCTATCTCATTCAAAATAAAAGATAAAGGCCTTCCATGGACCTGTAAGACCCCCTGTATGATATGGTCCTGAATATTGTGGCCCCTCGTGATCAGACATCCCCCTTGTCCCCAGGTCCTACCAACCTGGTTTCCTTACTGTTCCTAGGACAGTCCAGACATTGTTTTGCTTCAAAGCATTTGCAAATGACGTATCCCTTTTTTGTATGTCTTCCTTATGTAACAGCATCACTCACTTCCATATCTCCTTCTGATCTTTATTCTATTCACCTTCTCAGTGAGTCCTTCCCTAACTACTTGATTTCAATTTGTTGTATCTTGATACCACTTAATATTACATATTTACTTAAATTTCTTGTTTATTGCCTGCTTTCTCCAACTAAAATGGTAGCTAGAAATGATTCTTAATTATTGTCTAACTTTTAGAGTAGACATCCAATCCAAAAATCTAAATTTTGCATCTGCCACCAAAATATATCTTGAATCTTCTTGCCTTATCCACTTGTGCCAGTGTGGTCCCAGCCACCATCACCTCATCACCTTTTGCTTTGAATGCTGCATTCTTCTAACTGCATTTGGTATTTTCACACCCCTTCCCCAACCCTTCAGTTTTCTCCTCACAGGGCAGCCAGAGTGATACTTTGAAAATATAATTAAGGCCACATCACATCCCTGAAAAAAAAAAAAAAAAGCTATAATACTGACAACAAAATATAAATTTCTTAACATGGCCTACAAGACTCTAACCTCATATCTTATCACCTTCTCTCCACTCATTTCACTAGAATAAAAAATCTATAATGAAGGAAATTTACTTTTGTCTCTTTTGTTTACTTCTATAATACTAGTACCTAAAAAGGTATCTAGCTTATGGCAAGAACTTAACAAATAATTGTTGCATTCAGTTCTCATCATGCATATATTATTTTTTATTCTCGTGTTGCAAATTGTATTTCCAATACTGGCTTCAGCACAGGAACAGAAAACTAAACACCACATGTTCTCACTCATAAGTGGGAGGTGTAACAATGAGAATACAAGGATACAGGGAGAGGAATATCACATACCAGGGCCTGTCGAAAGGTGGGGGACAAGGGGAGGGATAGCATCAGGACAAATACCTAATGCATGCCAGGCTTAAAACCTAGATGACAGGTTGATGAGTGTAGCAAACCACCATGGCACATGTATACCTACGTAACAAACCTGCATGTTCAGCACATGGATCCCAGAACTGGAAGTTTAAAAAAATTCTAATTTCATTTATTTTTTCATAAGGTGACTTGACATTTCTCCCAATCAAAAGGTAAAATCTGTTTTCTTGCCTTAAAATCTGGATAGAATTATGACTAGAGCAGAAATTATGCTGTGTGATCTCCAAGGCTAGTCATTAAAAGCAATGCAATATTTTCCTAATTGTCTTAAAACATTCACTCTTAAAACTAGGCAATCAAACTGCAAGGAAACGGACATAGTGCATGAAAAAGCCCACATATTGAAGAACGGACACCTGGCCCTTGACCCTCGTTGAGTTCTCATATGTGAGTGAGTCATCTTGAACATAAACGCTCTAGCCCTTAATTAGCCATCACAATTAATTCCTCATAAAGTAGAGATAAGTCATCCCCACTAAATGTTTTCTAAATTAAAGATGTGTGAGCAAAATAAGTGATTGTTATTTTTTATACCACTAAGATTTGGGGAAGTTCATTACATGGTAACTAGAACACTTCAGTACATTCTACTTTCAATTCCTACCTACTCTCAGGTCTTTTTACCTGCAGTTTCCTCAACCTAGAACTTTTTTCACTTACAATTCCCTTGTCTTGTGTCCTTATGAGACAAATGAGGACACAAGGTAGTAGAGTCTCTCTGTTCATATGGCACCTTCCTTTTCCTCAAATGTTTGGGTTTAGCTGCAGTAATAACAATCAAACCAACAATCTCCAATAGCAGTTACAAAATTAAATGTTTTTGTTTTTGTTTTATCAGATACACAGACGTCTGAGATACTTAGGTTTTGCATTTGTGCAATGCTTCAGAGATGTTATGGAAGATCTCTCTGTTGTTTTTTGTTTCTGTTTGTAATTATTTTTCCACTGTCAGTTATATATCGAAGGTAGGGATAAAGAATGAAATGCCTCATGTCAGCTCCATCAGCTACCATTAAATTATTATTCAGATATGCCATACAATAAAGTCTACTTTTAATTAATTCATAAAAATTTCTCATAACATTGCCCTTAACTGCAATGGAAAAAAATATATTTTAAATAAGAGTATAAATATCTTACTCATAATTTTATAGATTCTATATTAAATAGCATTTTATATCTATTGGGTTGAATAAAATATATTATTAAAAATAATTTTACCTGTTTTAATACTTTTTTAATGTGGCTACTAGAAAATTTTAAATTTTAAATATATGGTTCACATTGTATTTTATGGAACAATGTTGTTCTAAATGGATCAATCATCAACATACAAATTTCATACTGAGGAACAACACAATGTAACTGAAAATCACACATTTGGGAAACAGACCACAGATAGGTTTGCAATTATTAGGAATATGGACTTGAGCTTATAATTTTTTCACTAAGGTTTAGATTATGTACTTGTAAATTAGTAAAAGAAATATTAGTCTTGCGAAATTGTCAAGAATAATCCATTGTTTCTAATAAGCTTAATACACTGTTGGTACTTCAAAAAATGCTTTTTCAATAGTATGGTTTGTCACAGCACTAATTTTAGTAAGTATTACGGTATTTATTCTGTGTAGTACACTTAGATTGGCACAAGGATATGGCAAAGGTTAACAAAAAAATGACCTAAGAGGACCTTGTAGAATAATAGAGAATATACATAATCAGAATCTGAAATGAAATGGAAAGGGATTATAGTGATTAAAAGCAGGTGTGTTATTATCATTTATATGGAAAAATAAATTACTAATTTCAGTGGCAGGGGTTAGGTAAAGAAGACATCACATGAGAGAGGTCACAAAGGATAATATCAACAGTTGATAAGTCAGGGATCAGAATGTAAACTATAATTTATTGACATTTATTACTATCTTTACTTGCATTACTTCTTTTGATCTTTACAACCTCTTATGAAATTGTTATTATTCTGATTTCTATAGTAAAAGTAAAGATATGAACAATTGAAAAGTAAAAGAACTTATTCAGTGTCACCATGGCATAGCATATCAGTGGAAGGCACAGGACCTGTGGAGAGTTGGGGGGCACACTTAGAAAAAAATAAAAATCTAGAACTAACACAATCATTGACTGAAGATGTCGGGACCGGAAAGGTATGTTGGCTTGAATGGATAGTCATGCTCAGAGGTTTTTTCTTTGTTTATTAGGTAAAGGATCATCTTTAGTGGGTTTCAGAGAAGGAATGTTATGAATATTTAAGAGGATATATTGGAAACGTCTGAAGTTTATACGAGAAAATAGGAGTTATGTTAGGTCTGTGATTCATATGTGGGGGCAATTCCCTCCCCTCATCCAAGGAGACATGCGGTAGCGTCTGGGAACATTTGTGGTTGCCACATCTAGGGGTGGGGTGCTACGGGCATGTAGTAAATAGGGGTCAGGGATGCTGAAATAATGTGCTACATATATTAAACAGATCCTCTACAGAAAACAAATCATCTGGCTAGAAATGTCATTAGTTCTGAGTGTGAGAAAAACCTTGTATTATGAAACTGGTGTCCCCAAGTATGTGCTCACTTAGCACTCATAAGTTTTGAATTATATTGAAAACACTTTTATAATTACTTTTGTACTTACTCTCTCACAAAAGACCGCATAAAAGTACAAGTACTTTTTTTCATCTCAATGTCTCTAGTGCCTTGCACAGCTCCTACCACACAGTAAATAATTAATAAATGATTGCTGATTTGAATTGAATTAAGGTAATGAGAACCTAAACTAGGACAGTAGAACTGGGAATAAAAAAGAAGAGATTTGATATGAAAGAGCTGATACGATTCGGCAATTGACACGGATGATAAAGGAGCGTTTTGCATCAAAAACATTTTGACACAGTAAGCAGGCAGGGAATAAATTCAACTTTGAAAATGTTTTATTTAGTTGCTGGGAGAATAAGGCTGCTTAACAGGCAGTAACAAATTTAAGTCTCAAGTGTATAGGAATATTCTGAGAAATCAATGCAAATTGCTGCATTTTATATAAGTATGAAGCTATGGTAAGGTGTGAAATTGTCTAGTGAGATCGCACAGAGTAAAAAAGAATATCAGCTGAAGGCAAACCGCTGGGAATTCCTATACTGAACTTAAGATGTGACTGGCAGAGGCATAGCAAGAAGAATCTTAAGAATAACAGTCAGAAAAAATAAAAAGAAAATAAGAGTGCTATAATATATAGCTGCAGAAAAATCAAGTATGATAAAGATTTAGAAAAGATCATTACATTAAGCAATTACCTCTAATCCCACAAACTTTTTAAGTGCATAAAGATTATTAAGTGATCAGTATGAGTCTTCCCCTTTTTGTTATTTAGTTTTATGCAAAAAGGATCACAGTCTACAGTCTATTTTAAAATGGATCAAAATCATGACATTTGACTAACTACACTTCCTCCTAAAACACATAACAATAAATCTGTCAACTAGAGTCAGTTTATTTCCTTTTCAGTTCTAGTCAGTTTATTTCCTATTATCAACAATCGCAAATACATTGGGAAATGCTGACCTACATAAAGGCTTACACTAAAAGTTCAAGTTTTCTTTTCTTATGTCAGAATAAACAGTTCAGTGACTGTTTTTTAATATATTTAATTTTAGCAAACATACACAAAATGAAAAAATGCACACACCATACTTAAATAGGTCCATGGCTTTTCCAAAGTAAATATTCCTGTGCAACCAGTGCACCTTAAAGAAACAGAACATAATCAGCATTCATGAAGGCCCCCTGGATTTTGTGCAGTAAGTATCCTGCCAGGAATAACCTTTATCCTTATTTCTCACACCATAGATATATTTACCTATTTTGAAATTTATGTACATGGAATTATGAAATGTGAACGCTTTCGTGTCTAGCTTCTTTAGTTTAACATTAGGTTTGAAATTTATCTGCTGCATGTGTCTCCAGTTTGGGGAAATGAGCATTTGTGTATATGTATTTTGGTCAACCCATATAGGCATTGCTTTAAGATACATAGCCAGAAGTAGATTTGATAGCTTTAATAGAGACCAAGACCACCAGTTTTCCAGAGAGATATTATCAGTGTAAACACTCACCAGCTGTGCAAAATAGTGCTGGTTGCTGTACAACCTTACCTGTTTGTTTTCCTTTTTAATTGCAAGCATTCTGGTGGCTGTGTAGCAGTGTCACATTGTGGTTTGAATACGCATTTCTTTCCTAACTAATAAAGTTCAGTACATTTTCAAAGATATAATGAGCATCTTAATATATTATTTTGTGGAGTGCCCACTTAATCTTTTGCCTGCTTTTTCTATTTATTAATTAAATGTTTATTAATTATTATGACATATATTCTATATTCAAAGATTTTGTTACTAATGTGTACTGCAAATGCCTCATCCATACTATGTATTTAGCCTTTTCACTCATTTAATTAGATCTTTTCATGGAAACATATTATTAATTCTGATCTAGTCCATTTTTTTTTTCTTTATGATGACTTGGAATTTTACCTAAGTATAGCCGGGGGTTGAAGAGGTAAGAGAAATTTAGGAATTTTTGCCTACTGCAACTTAAGAAAGTCGTCTTGTTTTTTGTTCTAAAAGCTTTATTGGTTTACCTTTTATGTTTATTTCTGAAATACTGGAATTGATTTTTGTGTAAGGTTTGAAGTTCAGGTGTGTGTGTGTGTGTGTGTGTGTGCGTGTGTGTGTGTGTATACATATATTCTACATTTTAATATCCAATTAACCTAGTACCTTTGGTAAAGACAATTTTTATCAATTGTGTTATGTTGTTACCTCTTTCATAAACCAGACGATCATACATGTATGGATCTTTTTCTGTACTCTCTACTCTGTGTCATTGATAAATATGTCTATCCTTGGAGTAGTATCACACTTTCTTAATTTCTTTGTTATATACATATATATACACTGATATATGCCCATATGCTATAGATATATTGTTCCTTGTATGTGTGCAATATATACCTATTATATATAATATGGTAATGTATATATACACATATGGATTATATGTGTATATATGGTAATGTGTACATATATACACAAATGTATGTATATGTATATACATAGATAGATGAAAATATATATTCTTTTAGTTTATTTCTTCTTCTTCAAGACTTCCCTAAATTTACTAAGTCATTTGGTTTCATATAATTTTTTATAAGAAGATACTGATTTACACACAGATCCCCAACTTTTGGGCATTTCATTGATTTTGTGTTATAACATAGATCAATTGGGGGGAAACTGACATAATTATATTTTTATTCAAATTCATGAATGTAAATTATTTCTGTATTTTAGGTCTTCTTTAATGCAGATATGAATATATATATATATGCGCGTGTGTGTACACACATACATGAATTGGCTTTTAGTAACAAGATCTTGCACATCTTTCATTAGAGTTAATCCTAGAAATTTATTTTTTTATTCTATAGCAAATGTTATCTTTTCACACTTTTAAAATATTTTGCTCACTTATAAAAATTAAATTGATATTATGTATTGAATTACATCCAGCAATATTACTAAATTTAATTACTAACTCTAATAATTTGTCCAAACATTTCTGTGTTTAATTTAATAAGAGATCTCTTCCTCTCCCAACAGATGACAAAATTGATATGAGGTAGGTGCTTCACACTGAGAATGACCTGAAGAATATCAGTCTGTACATTTTATTTTACTTCATCATCCACTTTTTCAAGGAAGTTAGGTAGAAGAGATGGATAGAGAAGTAGTCCTCATCTAGATTAGAAATGAATTGTTGAAATAGGTAACCATAAGCTTGAGAGACTGGGCATAAAGCAAGCTAATGCTTTTAGATTTCTATGTGGTCCTTCTCTACCACTTTTGCAAAATTACAAAGAAATGTTTTCTGTTTCATCAACTACCTTTACTTCTAAATAACTCTTTAATATTGATTCTTTTCTTTTTTATTAATTAGTGAAATAATTAAGTAACCACCATGTGCTTTGCACCTGGGATATTTATGCTATAATTTGGCTGTGATTTTCTTCAACCATATCATTGTTACTGCCAGACTAAATTTTCTATAACTTAAGGAATCCTCTCCAAATTTGTCTCTCATTTCTTACCTGTTTTTTTTTTTCTTTAACTAGGTTTTGATAAATTATTTATGCCACAAAATTTGAGAGAGCATTATATGTTTTAGATATGGGGCTGACCTCATTAGAGTTATTTGCCCTGTAACAGGCTGGCCATAAAAATTTACCTCTTAAAAGTATCACCAAAGTTAATCTCCAATTGTACATATTTCCCGTAGATCAGGAACTGCCTCTTACTGTGGATCAGGGTCTTGGTAAGACCTTGTTAGTGAGAGAAAAGTGGGTTATCCCTCAGCATGTTGGAGCTGGGATCTGCTGTTCTACTTTGTGAAAAGTTAGAGAAAATATTTTTGAGGAAGAGACTGTACTCTGAAAATGATATTCCCTATGATCTACTCAGCTAAAAAAAAAGTGAGAAAAAATATATTTGTGGCTATTCCTTATTATTACAGATAGAACCCAAAATGTTAAAAAAGAAATCTCTGAGAATAAATATAATAAACAGTTGTCATAATAAACCAAGATAATAAAATCAAATATGTGGATAGTCTGCATATCCCACCTGGCTTTATAATAGTGCATAAAACACTAAAACGCCCAGAGACATTAAGTAGACAAGGGAATGGAACCCCAGATGGTATTATTAATGATAGAAATAGTAGAGGTAACTTTATTTGCTCAATTTTTAGTTAAGAGCATGCAGTTTATTTGAGTCCCTCAAATATCCTTGTGATACTAGTAAGCAATTTAAAGTAGAAAGAAACTGAAGCAAAGAAAGGCTTAATGATTTGCTCCAATCCTTTTAACTTGCCTCAGGACTGAAAGATTGGATGTGATAGCTGACAGTAACAGCAGATGATAGCATAGATAGCAGTTTACAGAACACCCAGTAATAAATAATCATATTATGATTGTAGAATACAAGCCAAAACCTGATGGGTCACTACATTGTACACCACATAATGAAGAAATTAAGACTAATCTGTAAAACTGGCTGGAAAAAACTCAAATTACAGTATTACTTGTGTTTCAAGGGCAGGAAAATGCTATGTCATTGTTTTTAAACTCCAAGAAATAGTGAGAGCAGAGAGAGAAAATAAATGGACACAACCATATGACCATTTAACATTAATGATATTAACTCAACAGTAATTTTTTAGTCTCTCCACGTGCCCAGAATAATAGTACATACAGGAAGTACAGAGATAAGACCCGGGCTCTTCTCTGAAGAGGCACTGCAAGAGACAAATTATTTTGTCTATTGAATGAGACAAATATTTTAAAATCAAATTATACAATGTTCTGTGAAAGTTTAAATAGCAAAAATAAAAATAAGAGGAAAGGTATATGCTAAATTCGTCCAATAATTCTAGTAGGCTGAATAATAGCCCTCAAAGATACTAGCCTCTAATCCCTGAAAAAAATGTGTTTTCTCTTATTTCTTTTTCTTTTTTTTATTTTTCTTTTTTTTAGAAATGGAGTCTCGCTCTGTCACCCAGGCTAGAATGAAGTGGTGCGATCTCAGCTCACTGCAAGCTCTGCCTTCCAGGTTCACGCTATTCTCCTGCTTCAGCCTCCCGAGCAACTGGGACTACAGGCGCCCGCCACCTCGCCCGGCTAATTTTTTTTTTTTTTTTTTTTTTTTTTTTTTTTTTTTTTTTTTTTTTTTAAATAGAGACGAGGTTTCACCATGTTAGCCAGGATGGAAAAAAAGTTCTTTGCAGAAGTGACTGTTAATGATCATGGGATGGAAATATCCTGATTTATAGTCCCTAAATGCAATCACAACTATTCTTAGAGCCTCAGAGACAAATTATGCATGAAAGAAGAGGAGGCAATATGACCACTAAGGCAGACATGAGAGTCTTCAGGCCACAGAACAAAGAGTGCTGAAGCTACCAGAAGGAAGTAGGAAGAAACAAAGAGTTTAGAGCTTCCTGTAGGAGCATGGGCCTGTTCCCACCTTGATTTTGTCCCAGTAAAACTGATTTTGGACTTCTGGCTTCCAGAACTGTGAGATACTAAATTTCTGATGTCTTAAGCCACCATGTTTGTGGGGGTTTTGTTTGTTTGTTTTGTTTTTTTTTGGTTGTTTGTTTGTTTGTTTGTTTGTTTACAGTAGCCACAGAAAATTAATAACATATATACCAAGAATAAGGAAGCTCAATCTCAAAAATCTGTGTAAACAACTTTAGAGGGAAATTGTTGCTCTTGGCTTTGATATATCTATTTGTCTTTTTGGAGTTGTCAACTCAGCTTTAGTCATGGAATCTTCTGATTCCCTCTGGATACTTAGATATGTACAACCCAAATGGAGCAAATACCAACATATATGTTGTCTTTTCCTATTTCCATCATGTAAGCATAAGATCTGAGAAACACTTCATGGAAGGACTGGGATTTGAAGAATGAATTCAGTAAAAATTAAAAGAGAAAAAAATTCTAGACAAGTAAAACGGCATGAGCAAAAGAACAGAAAAGACGAAGGTTCTGTTTATATCGTTGATTGACTTGGTTGAAGACATAAAACAATATTTAAACAGTTTGAAAGGTCTATATGGAATTGGGGACATAACTAAATGATAGAGTGAATAAAGCCAAATTGGGAAATAATGTGGAATTGTGATGATGTCTTATTAATGAATGTGTTCTAGGGACTTAGAGTTGATGATTTAAGTATAGGTGAGATGACCAACCTTAGCTCTAATTCTGTGAGCATACTGTTTGTGTCTTCCCCAATAAGACCTTAACCATGTTTGAAACTCTAATTGCCTGAGTGTTTCTGCTAACAGGATGTACCTTTTACAATTGCTATCGCTTATAGCTGACCTCAACTAGACAAGGATGTCCCAGGTTCTTTACTTCTTGGGTGAGATATCTCCGAGGAGTTTTCTGCACTGACTCCCAGAATCCTCAACAGGTTCAAGTTCCAGTTTCCCCAGTGGCACCTTGTCAGATCATAGAACTTACTATCCGAATTGCTTTCTCTGTCTCTTCCTAGTTCTCCGACCCGTGATACCGAGGATCACCTATCATCTCCAAGTAGCCTACCTGTTCTCTAACCCTGTCTCAAGAACTGAATCAGCAAAGGCCAAACTAAGATCATTTTTTTCAAACTTTATGTTTCTATCACACTGTCCAATCATTAATTCTCACAGAGTAGGAAGTATACGTAATTTTGCGTTAACTATAAAGTTTTTGAATAAAATACGATTGACCAATTTAGGTTTGATTTTCTGATAGACAGTGAATAATAGTAGCAGATTATCTATTGTGTATCTGTAATTAGATTTAACTGAATGCTTTGTATTTTTATTGCTAAATCTGGCAGCCTTAGGAAATGATAAGTAATAGGTTTATTTGGAAAGACCTTGCATATCAGGAAAAGAAAGAATCTAACCTGAAGCTAACTCTTTGTGCAGGAAACTATTAAAAACTAGGTTTTTAACAGCAGTTTTTAATGTGTTTTCATTGTGTGCAGCTTAGTGTAATTTGACAAAGAGTACAACTTGCAATAATTTCTCTTTTAGAGAAACCATAGTTATGTTCTCAATTTTTTAATTATTCAGTTATTTCAATCAATTTCTGACAAGTGTCAGAAAGATGCTCAAATTCGTTCATATAAAAAGCATATTGTCTAAATCTTGAAACTCTTTGTATGGTTTTATTTTCCATCTCAGATAAGCTCATAAGCATAGAAACAGACTCATCCGCTTTTTTTTTTTTCTTTTTTAAATGTGTTCTTTTTCTCTTCCACACTCCATATGGTTCTTTTCTGCTTTTGTCCTTCTCACCAGCAAGTTTAAAATTATACAGTATTTAATAGAAGTAGCTATTTTCTCCATGAAAATTAGTTTTATTTATTTGCTTCATCTAAGACATTTTGCTGTGTATTATGTTCACTGTTATCTTCACCTGGATCCATTCCAGAGTGCAAGTGATGTTTGCAATGGTTTTAGAAGCAGCATTTTAAAGCTCCAAGTTAATTTTAAGAGCCATTAAACACATTAAAATAAAATACTTCAAGCATTTACCTTTGCGATTCTCTGACGTCCCCACTCATCATCTGCATATTTCCTTTATGTAAAGTAGTAAAATTACTTCAAAATATACCTACGGAATTATTCTCAGGTATTCGGTGTTGATTGGTGTGTTTCTTCCCGAAATTTCCATATCACTTAAGAATCATAACATAATCATCTCTGACATACAGCTTTCTTTTTTCATGTAGCTTTGTGTGCCTGCATTATGACTTCTGAACAAATCATATGCTTCTTAAGAGAAGATGTATAGTTTCGCTTTATTTTATCTTTCTTTGGCCAAAGAATATTTCCTCCTCTGTGTGAAGTTACCATTCATATGCTGAAAATAGCATGTCACACTGTTGTAATTTTTGGTTGCTTGCCCAATTCCACAGCAATGCTAAGCCCCCTAGTTTGCTTTATGAAGGTAGAAACTATGTGTTAGTCTAGTGAATGGATAAATAAACATATTTGTAAACTCATGAAAATACATCAAAACATTACTTATAAACTTTCAAAATATTTTCTATTTTTAATTTTTACAGTTGTTTTTACATAATGCTAGCTTATTTTTCTGTTGTGAAGATGGCTTATTGCAGTTATCTCAGCTGCACTTGTAAAATAAGGACATTGTCATTCAATTTATTTTCTAATCAAGCAAAGCTTTCCCACATTTTGTGTCACATTATAGGAAATTTATGCTGTCTTGCTAGTTTTAAAGTTCTCTTTCCTCATTTATCCCCAACTTTAAATAGCTTTCAATCCCAGGTCTCACTTCCCACATTCTTCATTAAAAGAATCTCTTACTTCAAACAACACTAGTGTCCCATAAGATTTCTGCATAAATCAAAATAGGTCTTCATGAATATCCAAATTCCACTTTAGGGAATGATGTTTTTTTCCGATGCAGTGTGTAATTCTTCAATTGAAGAGTAATTTGTGTGGAAAAGAGGATGCTAGGAAACTCTCTGCCTTACACATTGGCATAAATTAAAGGTTGTAATGTGCTTCTGCATGTAGAGAATTATTGAACACATTTTCTTAGTAGAACAGTCTGTAATAACCGTGTCAAATAGGTTATAATTTATATATTATAACTGAGTTACTCAACTCATGTAGCAAGGAGATGGCAGTGCTTTTAACTGCAACCAGCTTCCAGGTTTTGATCACCTGTTTTTGTGCTTTAGGACACGCCGATAATCTTTGGTAGACCCGGATTTTTTTTTCAAGGCCAATGTTATTTACAAGCAGAGTTAGCAAATAGTTCATAAGCCATAATTTGAAGGTAAATTGAAAAAAAAATCTTGGCTCACGTGAATTCCATTATTAATGCTGTGGTTATAGGAAGATAACATATATTAATTTATTGAAGGTATTTGGCTATGAATTATAAAATTAATACGTATAAAAATACATGATATGGGTACTCTTGTCTTCTCTTAATAATAATTGAAATTTAGAATGATTAAATGCCAATAAATCACACATCCGAGGAAAATGAAACTCAGTGAAATTAAATAATTGGTCCAGGTAGCTTTAGAGCAAACATTCAAATCCACGACCTTCTGAAAAGATAAGCTGGTATCAATCACTGTCTTAACTTGTCTGTCTATTTATTTCATTGTTTCTTTCAATCATTCATTCCAAAATAATTCTAATTTTAAAATACAGTGAAAAAAATGAGACAAATTATCACTTGTCTACAACTTAATGTATCTTGTGAGTTGTGATATATGACATCTTCATTTTTATTGATTTTTACATGTTCTATAATTTCAACTTTGATTTGCTATAAAGTTTCAGGTATTTGAAACTTTGCTATTGATATTGCTTTTATTGTCCACACATTTGTAATTAACTCTTGCTATATGGACTTTGTGAAGAAGAATATATTCTGTAACATCTTGGTCTTTTCGATTTATTGGAGTTTCTTCAACATTTTGTGCATGGGTAATCAATATGAATTTATACAGAAACTGAAAAGAGGAGGACTTTCTTATTATTAGTTGGTTTAAAAAATTTAACCCATTTATCTGCATCTTTATTTTCTGTTTTGTTGTTGTTGTTACAAATTGCTCTTTTAAATCAATACACTTCTGTCATTTTCACATCAATAAATTATTGTGTTTCTAACAGTATTTCTAATATTTTTGAGGCTTTTTAAAATAAAAAGTGCCATAAATTTTATAGGTTTTTATTAGAAAATATTTTGCTCTATGTAAAATTATTTCAATTTAATGACAATTTTTCTTGTATTAATAATCCTACCACTATATTTAACTTTTGTGAGCTAAAATTTCACAACTGTTATTATAATATGTTGTATACATTTTTTCATGAGAATGAATTTTGTAATTAGTATCATCTGAATGTATGTTTTTAATTCTGTCAGAGAGCCTTTTAAATTAAAATAAAATTTAATCGCAAAGAAAGACATGTCACATATAATTAGTTGCACATTACTGAGTAGTATGAAAAACATAAAAATATATTATTTGCTTCAAACTCATTTAATCAAGTTTATATTTGTTTTGAATTTTTCTGCACCTAACAGTATACTCATATAACTTACTTAAAATTATATTCATGTAGTTTTTTTCTTTTCGTTTTATCAACAAGGCAAAATGTACACATTATTCTAGAATATTCTTTTCTTTTTCTCTTAACGATCCATCAATGACATTCATCCGTACCAGTACCTATAGTCCATCTCATATTTTTAGTGCCTGTATCATGTTATATAATATGGGTATATTTTATTCACTCAAAAAGTAATATATATGTTAAAGCTATAAAACATTTTGTACATAAATTCTTATATTATGATGGTTTTAAACTATCAGCTGGAATTCTAAACGATGATATTGATTGATGAAGACATAAATAAAGTTTTATTTATAAACAATACCACCATATTTCTCATCCTACCCTCGATAGCATATGTAGTTCACAATCCAGTCAATAGTGTGGTACACATTACCATGCCTTCCAGAGTATAAAACAAATGTAGCCTTTTAAAATTTCTCAACTATTATGGTGACTATTATTTTAGTTTGCATTCCTAATTACTAGTTTGGTTGAATTCATATTCATGTTTTAGTGGCCTATTTGCATTCTTTAACACTTTTTCCTTTGAGTTACTCATCATTTTAAAAAATGATTCCTTTTAGCAGAGATATATCTCATGTGTATTGCAAATGTTTCTTCTAATCCATTATGTCTATATATATTTTAAACTTATTAAACTTAATTATTCAATATTTTATTTTCAAACACCTGTGTTTTCTATATTTTTTCTTACTATGGGGTATTTAACTAATTTATGCATACTCTTACAACTATTATGTTTGCTTCTGTCTCTGTCATGTTGTTTAATGACTAGTATTTGTTTCTTTGTACTTTCAATCTTGGCCCTTACTCTCAATAAAATCTTTTTACTTGCAGGTTTCTTCAGAATTGCATGCAAAGTTGGTCATTCTACTTTAATTTCAGTAAAGGGCACAATGTCATTCTTTTGTAAAGAATATTATGCTACGATAATCATTCATGCAAATGTTTAAGAACATAAAATTATAACCTGAATATTATAAATTAAACTGTTTAAACATTTCTCTAATTTTCTGTTGTTAAATATTTGGATATGGGAGTAATGTATGCCATCATGTCTTTTTTACGTAGGAAAATTAGGAATCAGTTTATAGCCATAGTCATATCAAGTATATTCTACCTAGACAAAATATGTTCAAATATATGGTAACTGCAGTTTGAGAAATTGCTAATCCATTTTTTAAACAAAGATTTTAAATAACATGATCTGCAATAGGAAAAAAACCCCACATCTTCTTGATAGCACAACTACAAATTTAAAGAATGTTATCTCTTTTTCAGGAAAAGACTCCAGTGATATTCTTCACCAGTTTGAATACACAAAAATTTTACAATGTGTATAATATTGTCAAATGTCAACTTGGAATGTCAATTTATAGGTTTACATAATTTGCTGGAAAAATATTTTGCCTTATATTTGTCTATACGTGATGTTTACTGATCTCAACTCTTTAAACATTACAATCACAATGTTTTTGTTTTTTCTTTTGGTGATTTTTTCACTTATATTTTCACTGTTTATCCAGTAATTACTTATAACATAGCATTATTATGTTTTCTGGGCCCTTGAGTATCTGAGAATTTATTAATTTCAAAAAAAGTTCTAACCCTGCTTTGTTTGGAATTTATGGATGATAACTTTTTTTTCTTCAGAACTCTGAAGCTCTAATGTTCATTGTCTTCTGCTCTTCTAAAACAATGTGCTTTGTTTCTTTATTTGTAAATAAATTTTTTTTGTTTCCTGTATTCTTGGACATTTCTTTATGTTTATAGCTTAAAATTTCCAATGAAATATAATTTGATGTTGTTCTCTTTATTAAGCTTAAAAGATTTTCTTATATCTTTTACATTTTTGGTCTGAATTATTTATTTATATTAGAAATTATTTCTTGAGTGTTATGCTGTTTGTATCATTGTCTAAGTTTTCACCTTGATTATGGCTACAGAATGACGATAATGACTAAAACAAAAATTGAGCAGTAAATGCCAAAGGTGACATGCAGGGTCTTATTTTTGTATGGAGGAGACTGAGAGAGCAAGAATCATGGATATGATAGTAACATCAAGAAACTTTGGCTCCATTCTACATGACAGTTCTACCTCTGGACTTAAAACTAGGGTAGGCTTCCTTATTGCTCCTCATTGCCACTTCTGGAACATTCTCTTCCTTTCTTCCCTAATAGCTACTAGCTTTAGTCGCATAAGCCACCAACTATTATAGACATCATCTAACTCCTAGAGTCCTTTTCTCCAATTTCTCAAAGAAACTCTAGAATATGTCACTCTCCCCAAAACTTTTCCTTATTTAATTCTTACTGATTTTAATATCCATATAAATACACCTTCTAATCTCCTGGATTCTTACTTGAACATCTCCACACCAATACTTTTGATTTCCATTCTACTTCAGCAGCCTATCTTCATGAACATACGCTAACTTTTCCATGTGATATGTATTATTTCAGCGTTAAGTATCCACCCCTCCACACTTACCAACTATCTTCTACTAGTCCTTTGACTCCAACAGTCCTTCAACACTAACGATACCATTGATCTATAAACTTTTCTCTTTTGCTTATTTCATCATATGTTGAGATCGCTCTCCTCACTCAAGCTCAAATCCAACGTCATAATTATACTAATTATTTTGAATATAACCTCATAGGCCTTACTGTATTTTTGCCCTTTATATTTGCTTGGTAAAATACCAACCAACCTTGGTTAAATACTAATGAAGCATAACATACCTGGAGAAAAATTGATAGCCTTACGGACTGATCTCATTTAAAATCCTATTTTCCTTAGTGTGTCTTTACCTATCCAGTTATCCTGTATTTCCCTGGCCCATTCAGTCTTTCACTTCTTAAAATTCTGTATTATTATTCTCTTTTCTCTTCAAATTTTCAATGCCATTTCACTCTCACTTGCAAGTTGTGCTTATTATTTTATTGAGAAAATTAAGAAATAAGATAAGACATTCCACAAGCTTCCCTCACCTTATTCATCTATCCTGTGTTACATCTGAAATATGTTTCCTGCCTCTGTTCTCCCCATATACCAGAGATATTGTCTATGCACCCATAAGAGCAAACCTACTATATTTGCCCTAGTTGATACTTTTAATATCTATTCAAATGTAGCATGTTTTTTCCTTCTCTCTCTAGCATAATGAACTTCTCCTTTCTCTGTTAAAGCATTCCTACTTGCATATTCATCAAATGTTAGTATCTCTCCCAATGTACAAGCAAGAATAAAACTTCTCTCAATTGCATATTCTCTCCAGTCACAACTTATTTCTCCACTTCCATCTATAGCAAAACTCCTCAAAATACATGTCTTTCTTCAACATGGCAAGCAGAATAATGCTTTTAAAATGCAAATTACGCCAAGTTACCTTCCAATGTTTTTGTTTGCTTGTTTTTTAATTATAAGGGCTAAACCCCTTATAATGCCCAAAAATTCTTACAAGGACCTAAGAGTTCTACAGTCTGTGTCTCTGATTGCCATCCTAACCTCACATCCTATCACTTTCTTCCTTTGTAGTTCAATGCAACATACTGGCCTTATGCTGTTTCTCCCGTGTCTGGCTCTCCAAGGACCCACCCATCTGCAAGGCTCAACTCTCATTTTTCTTAGATAGTTGTCAAATGTCATCTTCTACGAAAGTTCTTCCTCTACCCAATGTACTTAAAATTGCAATCTCTATAGGACTTTCTATTCCCTTTGATTCATTTACTTTTCTTCATAAGACTTCTAATATCTAATACCTTACATAAAATGTTGTATTAGGGTGCTCTGGAGGGACAGCATTCACAGGATATATGAGCATATGAAGGGGAGTTTATTAAGAAGTATTGACTCACATGGTCTCAAGTGGAAGTCTCACAATAAGCTGTCTGCAAGCTGAGGAGAAAGAAAGCCAGTACAAGCCCCAAAACCTCAAAAGCAGGGAAGCCAACAGTGCAGCCTTCAATCTGTGGTCAGGCAAAGGCCTGAGAGCCCCTGGCAAACCGCTGGTGAAAGTCCAAAAGTCCAAAAGCTGAAGAACTTGGAGCAAAATGACCAAGAGCAGGAAGCATCCAGCACAGGAGAAAGATGAAAGCCAGAAGCCTCAGCAAATCTGGTCTTTCCAGTTTCTTCTACCTGCTTTACTGTAGCCACACTGACAGCTGATCAGATGATGTCCATTCAGATTGAGGGTGGATCTTCCTTTCCCAGTCTGCTGACTCAAATATTCATCTCCTTTGGCAACACCCTCACAGACACGCCCAGGAACAATACTTGGCATCTTTCTATCTAATCAAGATGACATTCAATATTAACTATCACAAATGTACTAAATTTATTTTTTGCCTTCTTTCCAAAGAGTGTAAAATCTTCAAGAGACAAAGGTTTTGTTTTGTTTGTCGTTATCATTTCAACATTAGGTATATTCTGCTACGTATTATGTGCTCAATATATATTTATTAAATGAATGGATAAATGAATGAGTAAAAGAATATAAATAATCTGCCAGATATAGGCCCTCTGTTTCTCTATCAATTATGTTGCCTATATCTTTGCAAAGAATGGCTACCAGAACAATGCACACACCCTGGGGCTTCCTAGTGTTGTGAGTGAAGT
Organism: Macaca thibetana thibetana; assembly: GCF_024542745.1. Lineage (NCBI taxonomy): Eukaryota > Metazoa > Chordata > Mammalia > Primates > Cercopithecidae > Macaca > Macaca thibetana. The sequence goes on along the minus strand of NC_065578.1, from coordinate 101,624,488 downwards.
CCATTTGCTACAGGTATGAAGTTACAAGAATCTAAATAGATGACAGAAGTTCACACTTCAGCACGCCTGTCAGTTGCTGCAGGGAACACAGCCTTAGGGAGAGAACTAGGGGCAGACATGCCCTGAATTTTCTTGTGCTGGAGCCCTCTAATCACCCACTAGCGGCTTCCACTGGCAAATCCTGAATAGAAAAAAGTTGACACAAGAGCCTGAGAGGCACAGGTAGCAGGAATTTCTCATATCTCCCTTGTTTGGCTATCTAGTGAAAGATCTTTTGCCATAGACCTTGCATTAGACGGCCAAATAGGGGAAGTGTGAGAAAAAGATCTGAGGACAAAATTGTTCATGGCCGGAACACCATTGTTCAAAGATAGTTTAGAAAGGACTGGCAAAAGACAGCTAAACACTTATTCTCAAGTCACTGTCTTGCCAGAAAATCCATAGTGGACTTTACACTTTTCATCTTGGACAAAGTATAATTAATACAAATTAGATTACCTGCAGAATAGAGGACTGAAATGCCTATTTTAAAGTAGAAGAATACTTTCTAATAAGGACCAGATGCTTAGCTTGAACTCTGAATGACATTCGTGACAAAAGTTGCATTATTCCACACTAGTTCTAAGTAGCCCACTTGGGCCTGGAAGCAGTTTATCTTTGAAAGAACACACAGTATTTCAAAGTCAAATGAACCCTGGAGTATTTTATTTTATTTTATTTTATTTTATTTTATTTTATTTTATTTTATTTTTTAAACAGGTTCTTGCTCCATTGTCCAGGCTGAAGTGCAATGTCACAATCACAGCTCACCACAGCCTTAACCGCCCAGGCCCAAGTGATCTTCTCACCTCGGTGGAGTTTATTTCATCCCACATACAGCCAAAATTGCTGTAATCCCAAAATTGCTGTCAAACTTCAACTATTTCATGTACTGTAAAATTTCTCCCACCTTGAAAGGTCTACTGCATGAAGATTCTTTGAGCTGAAAAAGAATAAATTATAAAGATTGGCATTTATGAACAAAGATAAAACAGACATTTAAGTTTCACCCAGTTGTTGACAGATATTATCACAGAACTGTCAATTGAGAAATTGGCACCCTGACAATCATGGTCATTTTACACCTTTAAAAATATCTTATGGATCACCTTGGTTTTCTTTCTATCAGGAATGTTAGATTACTGGATAAATAGATGTAAAAGAAAGGCATCTTTTTGATACTCATTTATTTTTCATCAACAGAGATTTGTACTCACAAAGAGAAAGTATGCTCACATAGGTCTGGTTGCACTGTGTGCTGCTGGAATATAAAAGATAATAAAAACTGATCAGAGCATGAGATGCTGTGGTGGGCAGCTAGTCAACTAGAGAGCACTGGTCAACTGGCAAACAGATCTGTGAGGCTGCAGGATGAACTCGGAGGACAGTGAAAACTGAGAAGCCTAATCCCATTTCTGCACTTTAGTGTGTGCACTGACTGCTTAACATACTCCTGAGTGTGTGCTATGTGAGAAAAATAAAATCTCTATCAAATACTCAGGTTGTTTGATTTTCCGTAATGTGTTGCTTGAAATTATTTTACACATAACTCCTTGCTAGACAAAACTGAATCTGAAATGGAATTTTTCACAGCATGAGATCTTAAATTTAAAACCGCCCTATTCGGTTTTATTGACAGTGGTTTTTAAAACTAATGATTACTTTTATTTTCTCTATGAAGCAGCAAATCGATCACAGGTAGACACAGAGATGTATATGCACATAGGCATGATTAAAATGTTACTTATTCTGGTGAACAACTGGAAAATACTTAAACATCTAACAAAGGAGAGAGAGCAGTATGGTTTAAAATACTATGGTTTGTACATACAAATAATACTATGCTCTTCCATGAAACATCCCTTTTCCTGGGCCCATTTCTGAAAGAAAGAATTCCTACTAAAATGACTCACATGTCCTCTTTTCCTACCCCTTTGCACATCCCTCCTTGACTGATCAGTTTCACTAAAAGGACATATGTAATTCAACCAATGCTTCTCTTTACAAATCAAACCTGTCTTCTGAATGTATGTGTTCACTGTTCCTTCGTGTTACAAACTCATAGGACCAGACTATACCCCTGCAGGATCCAAGGATGGATTCCACTATGAATCCATAATACAGTATTGGTAAACTTGCTTGGTCAACAATCTGTTTACTTCTATTAGATTATCATCAGTAATAGAGGTAATATTTTGATCATTTTCTCTCAACCTTCCCCATCTGCTCATCTGTCAATTATTTCTTTAGAAAGAAAGGAGTTGTTTCTCGTTTGTTTTGTTTTTATTGACTCAACTGAAATCTTAGTTTTTATCAACTAGGAACATTAAAAAGTAGACAAAAGCTGTAATTTGAATACCAAAGTACGTTATGAAAATAGAAATTTCTGGTTTTCTCAAAGCTTTAAATTTTTTATCTTGGTTTGGTTTTAGTTTGGCAAAACTAAAACGTATATGGGACTTAACAAACTATTGTAAGAAAAATACCCTTTTAACCACTACCCAGGTCCTGCGCTGGCCTAGTTAATAAAACTTTGTCAGCCATCCCAAAAGTCATCCATGTGCCCTTTCCTAATGACAGATCTCTTCTGTGCATCAAAAGAAACAAACACCAATTTGTATAGTAATTATTTTCATTCACTTATTTACTTTTATATTTGTCTAGGTATACATGCATAGGCATTAATAGTATAGTTTTGCCCATTGTTTTAATTTCATATGTCTTTTAACTTTTTATTAGCATTTAGATTCTTCTTCACTCATTTCTCTTCATTAATTTTTTTTTTTTAGAGCAGTTTTAGGTTCATAGAAAATTTGAGTGGAAAATACAGAAATTTTCCATCTACACCGACTCACCACACACATATAGCCTACCACATTATCAACATTCTCCACCAGAATGGTACATTTGTTAGAATTGAACCTACATTAACACATCATTGTTATCCAAAGTCCATACTTTAGGGGTTATTCTGGTGTTGTACATCCTATGGGTTTGGATCACTGTCTAATGACATGTGTTCACTATTATAGTATCACATGGAATAGTTTCATTGCTCAAAAAATACTCTGTGCTCTATTCCACTCACTGTCTCCTAGAAAACACTGATCTTTTTACTGTCTACAAATTTGACTTTTCCAGAACATCATTTTGTTGGAATCTTACAGTGTGTAGCTTTTTCAGATAAACTTGCTAAGTAGTAATATGCATTTAAGTTTCTTCAGTGTCTTTTCATATCTTGACATTCATTTATTTTTAATGTTGAGTTAATATTCTATTGTCTAGATGGAACAATATTTTAAAATATATTTACCTACTCAAGGGCAATGAAATTTGTTTATTTATTTACCTATTCAAGCAAGCAAATTTATGTTTCCAAGTTTTGGCAATTCAACATAAAGTTGCGCTGAGTCATTTTGCTCAAGTTTTTGTGTGCACATGTTTTTAACTCCTTTGGGTAAATACAAAGGAGTGATTTCTGTATCACATGAATACAGTACCTTCCATTTTGTGAGAACATGACAAATGTCTTCCAATGTGTTTGCACTGTTTTGCATTCTCACCAGCAATAAATGAGAATACCCCACCTCCTCACCAGCATTTGGTTCTGTCAGTGTCCTGAATTTTGCCCATTCTAATAGGTATATAGTGGTATCTCATTGTCACTTTGGTTTACACTTCTCTGATGACATATGATGTGGAGTAAATTTTATCGTGGTTATTTAGCATCTGTGTCTCTACTTTAATGAGCTCTGTTAATGTCTTTGACACATTTTTTAATTGAATAGGCGTATTATGGTTTAGTTTTAAGAGTTCTTCGTATATTTGTGATAATAGTTCTTTATAATGTATGTCTTTTGCAAATATTTTCTCTTAGTCTGTGGTTTGTTTCCTCTTTTTTTCCATTTTGTTGATAGTCCCCTTGACAAAGTGGATGTTTTTAATTTTAAAGAAGTCCAGCCTATCAATTTTTTTATTCATTATGTATTTGGTGTCCTATCAAGACAGTTATCACTAAGCCCCAAGATATATAGATTTTCTTCTATGTTATCTTTAAGGAGTTTTAGAGTTCCTTATTTTATGTCTTATTTATGATCCATTTTGAGTTAATGTTGTGAAGAGTGTAAGTCTATATCTGGATTCATTGTTTTGGCATGTGCATATCTAGTTCTTACACAATCATTTATTTAAAAGACTATCTCTATTGCATTGCCTATATTGCCTATATATTGACTGTACTTTTTATGAATCTATTTCTGAGCTCTCTTTTCTGTTTCATTGATATATATTTTCCATCACCATCCTTTTTGATTACTGTATATTTATGCTAAGTCTTTAAGTTAGAGTCAGTCCTTCAGTATTGTTCTTCTTTAATATTCAGTTTGCTATTCTGTGTTGTCGACATTGCCACATAAACTTTAGAATCAGTTGGTAAATACCCACAAAATAACTTGCTGGGATTTGGGTTGGAATTACATTAAATCTGTATATTAAGTTGGGAAGAATTGACATTTTGACAACATGAGACTTATCCATAGTCATTGAATATCTCCCACATATAGTTCTTCCTCAATTTCCCTCTTAAGTTTTATAGTTTTCCTCATATTCATGCTGTATGTATTTTGTTATATTTATATCCATTTCATTTTGGGGATTATAATGTAAGTGATACTGTGATTTTAACTTTAAATTACACTTGTTCATTGCTAGTATATAGAAAAGCATTTGACTTTTATGTATTCAACTGGTATCCTGCAACCTTGCTGTAATCAATTATTATTCCAGGCTTTTGTTTTTGTTTTTGTTTTACTAGTTATTCCGGACTTTCTACATAGACAAGCACGTCAACTGCAAACAAAGAGAGTTTTATTTATTCCTTCCTGATTGAGATTCCTTTTATTTCCTTTTCTTGTCTTGTTTAATTAGCTATGATTTCTAGTACAAGGTTGAAAAGAAGTGGCAAGAAGGGATGTTCTTACTTTTTTCCCGATTTTAGTGGAAAAGCTTCTAGTTTCTCACCAGTAAGTAAGATGTTAACTGTATTTCATAGATATTCTTAGCAAGGTAAGAAATATTTCTTCTATTCTTACTTTATTGAGTTTTTATCATGTATGACTGTTGGATTTTTTCAAATGCTTTCCCTGCAACTCTTGATGTCATCGTGTGATTTTTCTTCTCTAGCCTATTGATGTGATGGTTTACATTAACTGATTTTTGAATAGTAAACCAGCCTTGCAAAACTGGGATAAATCCTGCTGGTCATAGTGTATATTTCTTTTTATTCACTGTTGAATTCAACATATTAATATTTTGTTGAAGATTTTTATACATTTATAAGAGATAGTGTTCTGCAGCTTTTTTTTCCTTGTCTGCTTTCGGTGTTAAGATAATTCTGGTCTCACACAATGAGTTAGAAAGTTTTCCTGCTACTTCTGTTTTCTGAGAGAGGTTATGGAGAATTGGTATATTTTTTCTTAAGTATTTGGTAGAATTCACCCATGAATTAATCTTGGCCTGGTGCTTCACTTCACATTCACTTTTTTTTGGAATGATATTATTCAATTTCTTTAATAGATATAGTTCTACTCAAATTATCGATGTATTTTTGTAGGAGTTTTGACAGAATGTATCTCAAAATGAATTAGTTCATTTTGTCAGATTATCAAATGTGTGAGCATAGCATTCTTCATAGTATTTTTTGATTACCTATTTAATATCCTTGAGATCTGTAGTGTTGTCCCCTCATTTATTTCACACACTAGTAATATTTGTCTTTTCTCTGTTTTGCTTAGTTAGCCTGGCTAGAGGATGATGTACTTTATTATTTGTTTCAATGAACAAGCCTTTAGCTTTTATTGATTTTCACTATTGGTTTTCTGTTTTCAATTTGTTTAACATCTGCTGTAATTTTTTAAAACTTTCCTTTCTTATGCTTACTTTGCATTTAATTTACTCTTATTTTTCTAGTTACATAATGTGGAAGCTTAGATGATCAACTTCAAATTTATCTTCCTTTCTATTAGCTGCATTTAATGCTGTACATTTTCCTCTAAAAACTGCTTTCACTGCATTCTACAAATTTGTTAAGTTGTGGTTTTATTTCATTCAGTTTAAAATATTTTTAAATGTCTTAAAATTTTTTGATTCATGCATTATTTAGAAGCATGTTGTTTAATTTTCAAATATTTTTAGGTTTTCTTAAGGTCTTTCAGTTATTGATTTCTAATACAATTGCATTGAATTTTGAGAACAGATATTATATGATTTCTACTATTTTAAATGCATTAAGGTATGTTGTATGGCCCAGAATGTGCTCTATCTTTGTGTATGTTCCATGCAAGCTTGAGAATACTGTATATTCTATTTTGTTGGGTGAAGTAGTCTATAGATGTTAATTATATCTAGCTGATTGATGGTGTTGTTGAGTTTCACTATGTTCTTACTGACTTTCTACAATTCTGGTTCTATCCATTTATGATAGAAACATGTTGAAATCTCCAACTATGATAATATATTCATCTATTTCTTCTCGCAGTTTTATCAGTTTTTGCCTCACATAGTTTGATATTCTGTTGTTGGGTACACACACCTTAAGGGTTGTTATGTCTTCTTGGAAAATTGACACTTTTATCATTGTGCAATTGCCCTTTCTTACTCCTGATAACTTTTCTTGCACTGAAATCTATTCTGTCTGAAATTAATATAGCTATTTCTGCTTTTTAAAAATGTGTTAGAAGAGTATATAATTTGTACCATCTATTTACTTTTATTTTATGTGTGTCTTTATATTTAAAGTGGGTTTTTTGTAAACAACACGTATTTGGTTCTTGTTTTTTGATCTACTCTGACAATTTTTGTTGTTTGTTTGTCCATTTAGACCATTGTCGTTCAAAGCAATTATTGACCTAGTTGTATTAATATCTACTATGTTTGTTTCTGTTTTCTATTTGAGGTTCTTTGTTCCTGTTTTTGTTGTCCACTCTTTTTCTGTCCTTTGTAGTTTTAATTGAGCATTTTATAGTATTCCATTTTTTCTTCTTTTAGTATATCAATTACTTTTTCAAATTGTTGCCTTGAAGTTTACAATTACATTTACAATTAACTGAAGTCTACTTTAAGAAACTATACTGCCTCATTATGAGTACCTTATAATTAAAAAATTATTAATTTCTCACTTCCATCCCTTGTATTATTCCTGTCATTCATTTCATTTATTTATCATATTATCCCATTCTCACACTGCTATACAGAAACACCTGAGACGGGGTCATTTATCAAGAAAAGAGGTTTAATTGGCTTATGGTTCTGTGGGCTATCCAGGAAGCATGGCAGTATCTGCTTGCCTTCTGGGGAGACATCAAAAAACCTGCAATTATAGCAGAAGCAAAGAGGGAAGCAGGCATGTCCTACGTGGCCAGAGGAAAAGGAAGAGAGTGAGAGGGCGTGTGGTACTACACACTTTTAAACAACCAGATCTCCCAATAATTCACTCACTATCAGCACTGAGAACAGCATTGAGGGCATGGTGCAACCCCATTCATGAGAATTCTGCCCTCGTTATCCAGTCACCTCCTACTAGTTCCCACCACCAACACAGGAGATTACAATTTGACATGAGATTTGGTGAAGACACAGAATCAAACCATATCATTTATAATCACACATAAGCATATCTATATATGTCTCTATATATACCATACACATAATATTACACATAAGCATACAAAAATAAAATACGTTGTCATTATTATTTTAAACCATTATCTGTTGGATCAACAAAGAATAAGAACAAATAATAAAAGTTTTTATTTTATATTCCCTTATTCATTTTTTATATAGATTTGAGTTTCTGACTTGTTACTTTCCTTTTCTCTAAAGAACTTTTAACATTTTTTACAAGGCAAGACTACTGGCAACAAATTGCCTCAATTTTGTTTATCTGAGAAAGTTGTAATGTCTCCCTCACTTTTGAAAGGTAATTTCACCTGGTAAATTTTAGATTGATGGTTTTGCTGCTGTTGTTGTTTGCTCTCAACACTTTAGGTATTTCACTCCACTCTCTTTTTGCTTGCAGATGTAATTTTTATTCCTATCTTTGCTCTTCTATGGCTAAGGTGTTTCCCCTCACTCCAGCTTCTTTGGGTTGTGTTCTTTACCTTTGATTTTTAGTAGTTTGAAAATGATGTATCTATGTGTAGTGTTTTTTTTTTATTTTTTTATGTTGTCATTTATACTGCTTGGTGTTCTCTGTGGTTTTGTGACATTGATTTTTAAAACTTCTCAGTATTTATTGCTTCAAATATTTCATTTGTATTTTCTTTATTTCTTCTCCTTTTGGTCTTATTATGCAGTTTTACACCATATGTAGTTGTTTCTGTTATTCTCATTTTTTTCTCAGAATTTAGTCTTTCTTTGTGTAAAACTGGTGAATGGTTTATTCAACTATTCAAACAGGTAAGTAAAAGAAACTAAACAATATACAATGTAAGAATCATTCCTGGAGGGATATTAAGTTAACTATGTACATTCTCCATGACTGGCTATTTGGTGAATCATCAGGATTAAAATGAAAAATACACATTTAACAGACACTGCTCTTTTTCCTAAGGAAAAAAAAAAAACCTCACGTTTCCTACTCACTTCAAGTATAAACTCCACATTACTAAAAAGCCTTTAGATCACAATTTTTGTTTTGGTCCTATTCAATTTCTCTATAGAATCTCTCAGTCTTTACACTACTTAGGCATTGCTGTGGGTCCCTGGCATTTACCAGTTTTTAGATTAGGCCAGTTCCTTTCCCAATTTCAGCAGCTGTTTTGAACTTGAGTGACTGTACTTTTCTATAAAAATTCACAGGTTATTTTGGAGTTCTCCTGTTGTCAGGTCTATCAAATTCCCCCTTCCTTTCCTCTGGTTTTTTGCATGCAGATGCCAAAAACACACAGGTCTAATGGTTGTTGTGTATTCACTGACTTCTGTGTTTATGTTCACGAAGAAAACTTATCACCTAGGTTTTGGTTTTGTTATCTAATTAACTGCTTTTGAATGGGAATCTAAGGAGATTCAAAAATGATCCTGCTACTTCTTTCACTAACCTTCCAGGAGCACATGCAGTTTTTCATGGCTTAGAAGTATAGCTTATGTGAAGTTTTGAATACAGTGAATTATAGCAGTTTGTCGAGGTTCTATTTACAGAGGTGTTACAGTTTTATACAGTTGCACAGTTGAATTTTTACTAATATTTACTAAATACATGCCATAATTCTTAATAAGCAGGGATGTTAACCTCTTCTATAAAACATAATTTTTATTTTATCAGAAATGGCTGACACAAGGCTTTGATTAAAGGGAAATTACATGAATTTAGCCCCCTAAACCAGTGTATTATTGAAATTTGTGCCAAAAAAAAAAGGTAAAATGAGACATGTACATTTTATTACTGAACACACAAGAAAGAACAGCAGGTCTTTGATATGAACAGAACAGCCCATCTTCTTAGTTTGAGCTATAAAAAATATTTCACTAAAATTATTTCAACCCAAACACTAAGTCGTACCTTGAAAGATATAAAAAAATACAGTGTTTTAAAAATATACCTTAATCACTACTGTTAGAAAAATAGAATTTGAGAATTTTTTAAAAGATAGGTTGATGAACTTGAAGGAAGAAGAGATTTTCTCAAGACAAAGTCAAAACCTTCAACTTTGACCTCTGTGAAAGAGAAAAAGTGATATAACGTATTTGATTTTAAACATGATACTATAAAAATGGGACATATTTAGACATAACTAGAACAAAATTTACTATGTTCCAGAAACACTTAACAAAATTACCTAGGCAAGATCATAGAGAGCAGATGTGAAAGACTTCTTAGAGAAATCCAGGTTTTGATAAATTATTTAACTATATCCTCTTAAAACTTTATAATATCTATAGTAGCAATGTAATCTGGTATAATGTGACCCTTTCTATCTTGTCTATTCACCTTAGGTCCCCAAACTGAGAACAGCAGAAATCAAGTAATCTTTGTACTATAAAAAGAGATAATAGGCAATCTACATGGGACTTCCAAAGAAGTGGGCCCAAGACAAATCCAGTCACCATTAACGCATCATCCACATTTAAGCTAGAAATCCATTAAGAGGCCAAAACTGTGAATTCCTTTGCACAGATCAGGAAGACTGATCTTTCCCCTGTCCTCCGTGTAGAAGAAGAAAAGGGGAGTACGGCACCACTTCAGCCACAGTAACGTCAAAAAATCATTTGGAGACCTCAACATTTATGATCCCTGGAGTCTTATAGAATTATGGACATAGGGACTGTTCCTGACTCATGCTCATTAAAAATCTAAAAAGACAGTAGTTGGCTGGAGTGCTTAGTGATCATTATAATAGGACAGGACATCATTGGGAAGATCTTTTTGCCCTAAGAAAATTATCTAATCTTTCTCTCCCCTTGCCACACCTTAGAGAATTCAATCATAGAATAAAAATAGCAGGGGACAGAGCAGTGTGTGGAGACTCACATCATGAACTTTTGCTCCAAGAACTATTACAGGAATATACTGGGAAAACCAAGAGAATCCACAGACCCTTTAGTGGAACTGGATCACTGTTACAGGCTCCCTGAGAGGCTGAAAAACTGTGAGTCTGCTTGCTTTCTCAGCAAGGAGGTTTGTGGTCTGGGGCAAGTTCTCAACCCTGGTCAACAGCTGCCTGGCAATAGATTTAGTGCTGTTGTGTGGGGCACAAGGGGAGTGAGACCAGCCTTTAGGGCTGTGGGCTGCATGGAAGCAGGGTGAGACCTGTGACTGCCACCTTTCCCCCACTTCCCTGGTGACCTGTATGACTCAGCAGAGGCAGCCATAATCCCACTGGGAATATGACTCCATTGGACTGGGAACCACACCCCCAGCCCCCTGAGCAGCTGCAATAAGCCCTGCCCAAGGAGAAGCTGAGCTCAGACATGCTTCCTGCCCCCACCTGGTGGTCTTTATCTACCCACCCTGGTAGCTGAAGACAAAGGTCATAATCTCTTGGGAGCCCTATAGCCTTGTCCACCACCTGAGAATCCTGAATACTTAACCAAGTGTCCTTAGAGCAAGTTTGCATTCTCCCTATAGAACTGCAGCTGATGCATTCTTGAAAGTGCCACCTTCTGGCTGGAGGCCAACCAACACAAAACCAACACACTAAACAAAACAGAACCAAGAACCCTCACAGAATCCACTCCCCTGCCATCTCCACAGGAGCAGGTGCTGGTATCCATGGCTGCAAGACCTGAAGACAGATCACATCACAGGACTCTTGGTAGACACTCCCTAATACCAACCAAGAACCCAGTAGCTCCACTGGGCAGCTAGACCCAGAGGAGCAAAAGTAATCACTACAGTTCAGATTTCAGGAAGCCCTATTCCCAGGGGAAGGGGGAGAATAACACATCAAGGGAGCACCCCATGGGACAAAAGAATCTGAACAGCAGCCCAGATCTTCCCTCTGACATAGTCTACCCAAATGAGAAGGAACCAGAAAAACAATTCTGGTAATATGACAAAATAACATTCCTTAACACCCCCAAATGATCGTGCCATCTCACCAGCAATGTATCCAAACCAAGACAAAGTCTTGAATTGCCAAAAAGATAATTCAGAAGGTCGATTATTAAACTACTCAGGGAGTCACCAGAGGAAGGTGATGTCCAACTTAAAGAAATCAAAAACACATTACAGGATATGAAACGAAAATTCTTCAGTGAAATAGATACCATAAATAAAAAAGAATCGCAACTTCTGGAAATCAAGAACACACTTGAGAAATGCAAAATGCACCGAAAAGTCTCAGTAATAGAATCAAACAAGTAGAAGAAAGAACTTCTGAGCTCAAAGACAAGGCTTTTGAATTAACTCAATCCATCAAAGACACAGAAAATTCTTCTGCAATAGCTTGGGACTATGTTAAAAATCCAAACCTAAAATAATAGGTGTTCCCAAGGAAGAAGATAAATCTAAAAGTTTATAAAACATATTTGAGGGAATAATTAAGGAAAACTTCCCTTACCTTTCTAGAGAACTAGACATCCAAATAAAAGAAGCTAAAAGAACACCTGGAAAATTCATCACAAAAAGATCATCACCTATGCACATAGTCATCAGGTTATCAAAAGTCAAGATGAAAGAAAGAATCTTAAGAGCTGTGAGGCAAAGCATCAGGTAACCTATAAAAATATCTCTATCAGATTAACAGCAGATTTCTCAGCAGAAACCCTACAAGCTAGAAGGGATTGGGATCCTATTTTAGCCTCCTTAAACAAAACAATTATCAGCCAAGAATTTTTTATCCAGTGAAACTGAGCTTCATCAATGAAGAAATGATACAGTTTTTTCCAGACCAAAAAATACTGAGAGAATTCACCATTACCAAGCTAGCATTACAGGAAGTACTAAAAGGAGCTCTAAATCTTGAAACCTATCCTTAAATAAACCAAAATAGAGTTTCCTTAAGGCATAAATCTTACAGGACCTATATGAAAATAACACAAAGGAAAAAAACAACAACAACAAGGTATTCAGGCAACAAATAGCAAAATAAATATAATAGTAGCTCACATCTCAATACCAACATTAAATGTAAATGGCCCAACTGTTCCACTTAAAAGATATGGAATGGCAGAACGGATAAGAACTCACCAACCAAGTTTCTGCTGTCTTCAGGAGACTTACCTAACACGTAAGGACTCACATATACTTAAGGTAAAGAGGTGGAAAAAGATATTTTCATGCAAATAGACACCAAAAGCAAGCAAGAGTAGCTATTCTTGTATCAGATAAAACAAACTTTAAAGCAACAACAGTTTAAAAAGATAGAAAAACATTATATAATAATAAAAGGACTCATTCAAAAGAAAAGCATTACAATTCTATATATATATATATGCACCTAACACTGAAGTTCCCAAATTTATAAGCTAATTACTACTAAACCTAAGAAATGAGATAAATGGCCTCATGTCCATTTGTTCGTGTCCATTTGTTAACAAATATTAAGTCCATTTATGGGGAGGCTTTAATAATCCACTGACAGCACTAGACAGGCCATGAAGACAGAAAGTCAACAAAGAAACAATGGACTTAAACAATACCCCACAATAAATGGATTTAACATTTCTTAAGTCCATTAACAAATGGACTTAGATATTTACAGAACATATTCTACCCAACAACTGTAGAATATACATTCTATTCATCAGCACATGAAACATTCTCCAAGATAGACCATATGTTAGGTCACAAAAAAAGTCTCAGTAAATTTATGAAAATCAAAATATCAAGTACTTGCTCAGATCACAGTGGAATTAAATTGGAAATTAACTCCAAAAGGAGCCCTTAAAACCAAGAAAAATACATGGAAATTAAATAACTTGCTCGCAAATTATCATTGAGTCAACAACAAAATAAAGATGGAAATTTAAAAATTCTTTGAACTGTACAATAATAGTCACGCAACCTATCAAAACCTCTGGGATACAGCAAAAATGGTGCTAAAATGAAAGTGCATAGCATTAAATAGCTACATCAAAAAGTCTGAAAAAGCACAAATTGACAATCTAAGGTCACAACTCACAGAACTGGAGAAACAAGAAAAATCCAAACCCAAACCCAAACCCAGCAGAAGAAAAGAAGTAACAAAGATCAGAGCAGAATGACATGAAATTGAAACAAATTTTAAAAAAATACAAAAGATAAATGAAACAAAAAAAGCTGTTATTTTGAAAAGATAAATGAAAGTGATAGACCATTAATGAGATTAAACAAGAAGAAAGAAGATCCAAATAAGTTCAATTACATACAAATGAAACAGGAGATATTACAACTGATACCACAGAAATACCAAAGAGTATTCAATGCTACTATGAATATCTTTATGCACATAAACTAGAAAAGCTAGAGGAGATGGATAAATTCTTAGAAATATACAACCCTCATATCTTAAACCAGGAAACTATAGAATCTCTGAACAGACTAATAACAAGCAGTGAGATTTAAATGGTAGTAAGTAAAAAAAAAAAAAATGCCAACAAAAAAGAGTCCAGGACCAGACAGATTCAGAGCTGAATTATATTAGAGATTCAAAGAAGAATTGGCACCAATTCTATTGACACTATTCCAAAAGATAAAGAAAAAGGGAATCCTCCCTAAATGATTCTATGAAGCCAGTGTCACCCTATTACCAGAATCAAGGAAGATATAACAACAACAACAACAACAAAGAACTACAGATCAATATCCTTGATAAATAGAGATGCAAAAATCCTCAACATCATACTAATGAACAAAATTCAAAGCTTATCAAAAGGATAATCCAACATAATCAAGTGGGTTTCATACCAGGGATTCAGGGATGGTTTAACATACATAAGCCAATAAAGGTGAATCACTACATAAACAGAATTAAGAATAATAATCACATTATCATCTCAGCATCCTTTATGATTAAAACCCTCAGCAAAATCAGCATAAAAGGGACATAACTTAAGGTAATACAAGCCGTCTATAACAAACCCGCTCCAATATTATACTGAATGGGCAAAAGTTGAAATCATTCCCCTTGAGAACTGGAACAAAACAAGGATGCCCACTTTTACCACTTCTATTTAACAAAATACCTGAAGTCTTAGCCAGAGCAATCAGACAAAAGAAGGAAATCAAGGGCATCCAAATTGGTAAAGAGGAAGTCAAACTATCACTGTTTGATGATGATTGATTGTATACCTAGAAAACCCCTACAACTTTTCCAAAAAGCTCCTAGAATTGGTAAATGAATTCAGCAAAGTTTCAGGATACAGCATTAATGTACACAAATCAGTAGCTCTGATATATACCAGCAGTGACCAAACTGAGAATGAAATCAAGAACTCAGCCCCTTTCACAATAGCTGCAAAAATAAATACAATACAAAACAATACAATACAATACAATGCAATGCAATACAATACAATACAATACAATACAATACAATACAATACAATACAATACAATACAATACAATACAACACAACACAACACAACACAATACAATACTTAGGAATATACCTAACCAAGGACGCAAAAGATCTCTACAAGGAAAATTACAAAACACTGATGAAAGAAATCAGAGTACAAAAACAAGTGGAATCATATCCCATGCTCATGGAAGGGGAGAGTCAATATTCTGAAAATGACCACACTGCCAAAAGCAATCTTCAAATTCAATGCAATTCCCATCAAAATACCATGATCATTCTTCAGAAAACTAGAAAAAAAAAATCCTAAAATTCATATGGAACCAAAAGAGAAACTGCATAGCCAAAACAAGACTAAGAGAAAAGAACAAACCTGAAAGCATCACATGACCTCATTTTAAACTATACTCTATGGCAATAGTCACACCAAAACAGCATGGTACTGGCATAAAAATAGGCACATAGACCATTGGAACAGAATAGATAACCCAGAAATAAAGTCAAATATGTATAGCCAACTGATCTTCAACAAAGCAAAGAAAGACATAAAGTGAGGAAAGGACACCCTATGCAACCCATGGTGCTTGGATAATTGGCAAGCCACATGTCGAAGAGTGAAACTGGATCCTCATCTCTCACCTTATATAGAAATCAACTCAAGATGGATCAAAGACTTAAATCTAAGACACAAAACCATAAAGATTTTGAAAAATAACATCAGAAAAACCTTCTAGATTTTGGCTAAGGCAAAGACTTCATGACCACACACCCAAAAGCAAGTGTGGCAAAAACCAAGATAAATAGATTAAACTAAGAAGCTTCTGCACAGCCAAAGAAATAATCAGCAGAGTTAACAGACAACCTGCAGAGTGGGAGAAAATCTTCACAATCTATACATCCAACAAAGAACTAATATCCAGAATCAACAAAGAACTCAAACAAATCAGTAAGAAAAAACAAAACAATCTCATCCAAAACTGGGCTAAGGACACAAACAGATGATACTCAAAAGAAGATATATGAATGGCCAACAAGCATATGGAAAAATTCTCAACATCACTAATGGTCAGAGAAATGCAAAGAAAAACCACAATGTGATACCACCTTACCCCTGCAAGACTGACCATTATCAAAAAATCAAAAGATAATATATTTTGGCATAGATGTGGTGAAAAGGGAATACTTTTACACTGTGGGTGGGAATGTAAACTAGTACTAGCACTGTGGAAAACCATGTAGATATATCCTAAATAACTAAAAGTTGATCTACCATTTGATCCAGCAATCTCACTACTAGGTATCCCAGAGGAAAGAACAGTCATTATTCAAAAGAGATATTTGCCATGCAAGTCTATGGCAGCATGATTTGCAAATACAAAATATGGAAGCAGCCCAAATGGCCATCAATCAATGAGTGGATTAAATAAAATGTGGTATATATTTACGATGGAATACTACTCAGTCATAAAAGGAATGAAATAATGGCATTCACAGCAACCCGGATGGAATTGGAGACCATTATTCTAAGTGAAGTAACTAAGGAATGGAAAACCAAATACTGTATGTTCTCACTCATATGTGGGAGCTAAGCTATAAGGACTCAAAGGCATAAGAATAATACATTGAACTTTGGGGACTTGGGGTAAAGGTAGCGGGTGGCAAGGGATGAAAGACTACACATTCGGTACAGTGTATACTGCTCAGTGATGGATGCAACAAAATCTCATAAATCACCACTAAACAACTTATTCATGTAACCAAACATGTAAACAAACACCACCTGTTCCCCAAAACCTACTGATATAAAAAAATTAAAAAGAAACATTTGCTAGTTATTAAATATTTACTAGTAAAGATTTACAAAGCAGAAAAAAATGCAGGGGAGGACTGGAAGGGAAAAATCAGCTGCTGCTCTCATTCACACTGCAGGCTTCCAAGCAAGAATAGAGCCCAAGTTGTGAAAAGGTAGTGGATCCTTTGAAAGAAATGAGAGAGTAAAGCTGGGTCTGTCTCACTTCTTCTTTTTTTTTTTTTTTTTTTTGTTTTTTATACTTTAACTTCTAGGGTACATGTGCACAACGTGCAGGTTTGTTACATAGGTATACATATGTCATGTTGGTGTGCTTCACCCATTAACTCGTCATTTACATTAGGTGTATCTCCTAATACTATCCCTCCTCCCTCCCTCCACCCCATGACAGGCCCTGATGTGTGATGTTCCCCTTCCTGTATCCAAGTGTTCTCATTGTTGAATTCCCACCTATGAGTGAGAACATGCGGTGTTTGGCTTTTTGTCCTTGTGATAGTTTACTGAGAACGATGGTTTCCAGCTTCATCCATGTCCCTATAAAGGACATGAACTCATCCTTTTTTGTGGCTGCATAGTATTCTATGGTGTATATGTGCCACATTTTCTTAATCCAGTCTATCATTGATGGACATTTGGATTGGTTCCAAGTCTTTGCTATTGTGAATAGTGCCGCAAGACATTTATGCAGCCAACAGACACACGATACTCATCATCATTGGCCATCAGAGAAATGTAAATCCAAACCACAATGAGATACCATCTCACACCAGTTAGAATGGCAATCATTAAAAAATCAAGAAACAACAGGTGCTGGAGAGGATGTGGAGAAATCGGAACACTTTTACACTCTAGGTGGGACTGTAAACTAGTTCAACCATTGTGGAAGACAGCGTGACGATTCCTCAAGGATCTAGAACTAGAAATACCATTTGACCCAGCCATCCCATTACTGGGTATATACCCAAAGGATTATAAATCATGCTGCTATAAAGACACATGCACACGTATGTTTATTGCAGCACTATTCACAATATCAATTCTTAACATCTACAAACTGAGACTATTAACTACAAGAACAACTAGGGAAAGACACAATCAACTACTTGTAAGAATGTCAGTCTACCAGCCTAGGAAACATAGCAAGGCCCTGTTTCTACAAAATCAAAAAATTAGCTGGGTGTGGTGGCACTTGGCTGTGGTACCAGCTACTTTGGAGGCTGAGGGAGAAGGACTGCTTGAGCCCAGGAAGTCGAGGTTGCAGTGAACAGTGATCGTGCCACTGCACTCCAACCTGGGCACGAGTGTCAGATCCAGTCTCAAAAAAATAATTCATTTTAATCTTCCAATTTGGAGAATATTTTGTGGCTCTGCCTCTATTATTGAATTGTCTGCAAGCAATGACAGTTTGTTTTTCCCTTTTCCATTCCTTCTGTGTTTTCACTTCTTTTTATTGTCTTACTCTGCAAGGCAAAATCCTCTACAACAATTATTGATAGGTGTGATGTCAGTTGGCATTCTTATAGGTTTCCTGGAATCTGGGAATAATATTTCAATAAATTTCCCAGAAAGGATGATGTTTTTTGAAGGTATTGTGTAAATACTTTTAATCAAACTGAGGAAATTATTTTATTATGCTTTATTGAATAATTTTTATCAAAAATTTATGTTAAATTGTATCAAACAACTTTTACTATCATGTAGATAACCATATAGAATAGTGTAGCATAATAAACAATCTGTTACGTGTATACAACCTGAAAACAGGTAGTGTGTGCATGTGCGTGTGCGTGTGTGTGTGTATATATAGATATACACACATGAATTGTATTAATCTATTTTATATTGATTTCTAGTTTAGTTACATTTTGGGCAAATATATATATACACACACATACTACTATATGTACTACTATATATACTACTATATATACTATATATGCTATACACATACTATACATATATGTATAGGTATATATACACACACATATATGCACACACATATGTATACAATCTCCAACTTCTTATATATTTATGTGCATTCACTAATTTTATGTATTATATAGAATATATAACAACATATATTCTATGTATAATGTAGAGTATAATTGTATATAAGATAATATATAGTCTTTATGTAATATAAAATTGTAGAATATTATCGTTCATAATTATTGGGCAGTCATTTTTAAATTTATTTTAATTTTCTTGTTGAGTTTTAGAAGAAAAGTTATGATAAAATTGAAAGTGATTATAAAGTGATTTCAGGGGTGTTTTTAATTTAACTTTACAACTATATTTTTTCTTAAACGTTCACTGGAACCTTCCAGTGAAGTCATAATGGGGCTGAAGTTTTCTTTAAGAGAAGATGTTTACAATTTTTATCCTATGTTCATTATGCTGATAGGATAATTCAGGTGTTTTGGTTTTGTTTTGCTTTAGTCTGCTTTTCTATCTTTTTTATTTTAGTGATACATTAACCTAATTTATGTTTCATACATACAGTATTTATTCATGGAAAATTTTGCTCTAAAAATGCATTGAGTATATCCCACCACATTTTAGACTTTGTGTATTTTCTAAAGAATGTTATGATTTTGTTTTTTAGCTAATTTATTCATTAATTTAGAAATACATTGTTTAACTTACAAAAATATAAGATTTTCTATTCATTTATTTTATATTGATTTCTAGCTCAGTTGCATTTTGGGTGAATAATATGCTCAAAATAATTTATTTGAAATTTGTTGAGATTTGGTTTATAAAAAAATTATTATGATTTTTGTAACTTTTATGGGCTCTTGGCAGTAATGTATAACCTGCGGTTTCTTGGCTTCAGTTTATAAACTATGTTTAAATCTTACATATCCTAATAATGTATATTATATGTTCACTTATTCTATCAGTTGTTGAGTGAGGGATATTAACTATACTAATTTGTGAATTTTCCTATGTTTTCTGTAGTATAGTCAATTTTTGTTTTGTTGTTACACGTATACAAATTTTAAAAAATTATATATTCCTCGTGATTTAAACATTTCAGTATCATGAAGCTTCTCCTTATCTTTGGTGATTCGTTTGCTCTAAAGTTTATTTTGTCAACTTTTCTTTGATTATCATTTCTATGGTAGATCTTTGTGACACTTGTACATAAGAACTTTTTTACTTATAGTTTACATTTGTTTATATTAAACAAAATGTAGTTTCTTGTTCACTTGTTCAATAATCTTTGACTTTGATCAGGAAGTTTAAATCCGTTTTTATTCAAAATAATCACCGTTATATCTGGAAGTAGGATTCTATTATCTTTTATGCCTTCTATTTATGCTGCCTGTTTCATACATTTTCTTCTTTCTTGACTTAATTTGGATTGATAAATTATTTTTCCACTTTATTAGCATCCTAGTTGGAAATTCATATACCCTGTTAGTTTCATGCATCTTTCTGTTTTGAATTACTGAAGTTTCACTATTATATATGTGATTATCTTTCATAGGTCATGCATGAGATTTTCTGCACTTCTTGAATGTGTAAATTGGTATCTGAAAATTCTCAGACAGTGTCTCTTTATATATTGCTTCTTTCTCATTCTTTTGCTCTCTGCAGGGAAGACTAATTAAACTATTGAAACATCTCACTTTCCACACAGTTTCTTTGATCTGACATATGAAATTTATATCTTTTTTCAGTGATGCATTTTAGATAATATTTTGTGTTCTATATCCCAGCCTAATAATTACATTTCCCCATTTAATTTTTATTTACAAATATAACAATAGTAAAATATGCGTATTATAAGTATACAGATAAGTAAATATTTATAAACCAAACACAAACATATCACAATCATTCAGATCGGGAGAAATATTAGCACGAATCTGTTCATGCTCTCATCTAGTCACAATGTCCTCCTCAAGTATAACCACTAGAAAGGCTTCTACTAGCATATTTTAGGTTTTTTTATTTGTATAGATATAATTATACAATTGTTTTCTATTGTATCTGACTTACTTTATTCATAACTCGTATGAGATTCATCTATATTGCCAGGTACAATTGTTGATTATTTCTTCTCACTTCTGTTGAGTATGCCATAATGAGAATACAACTTATGTGCTCTACTGTTGGTGAACATTTTAGTAGGTTCAAGTGTTTTCCTATTATTAATAATGCTGCTGTTAACATTCTAGTACACATCTTGTGAAGCACACACATACACACAGTAGCGAATTCTTAAAATTTTATGTTGCCTCAGCATCCATTTTAAATGTGACTTGGGCTGTCTCTTTCCAGAAGTAGGGTTTGGTCACCTTTGACACAGTTTCTATTTCTCTGCCTCCTCTCAGTTTCTCAGAGTGGTCAATACAAATTTTTCCTGTGCATCTGCTTCCTGGCGACCACTTCCCTATATGGAACAGCTAGATACAACTCACTGGACTTGTCCCACTGATATTCACTCCCTGCATGGACTGCAAATATACCATAGTGACCACCTCTCAGTCAGAGCGTGCTTCCATAGAGCACATGTCTCTTTGCTTTAAACATACCAATTAAAACTCCCTGCAGGAAGCCTGTTTGCATAATGCCCTGGACCCCCGAAAGGACCTGGCTGACAGGACCCTCTCTCTCTTGGTCCCTACTCACCGATTAATCATAGGTGTCCAAGATGGCCTCCCACTTCCTGTTGACCCTGCAAAGTGTGCTGCCCTTTTCTCTCTGAGACCTGTATGTCATAAATTGCTTCTGTCATTTTACGTGTTTTATTGAGTTGTCTCCTGTGTAACTTATCTGACCCATGCAAAAAACCTAACTTCTTTCCTAGTCAGCGTTGTCTTAGAGAGTGGCTATCTTGGTAGAAATAAACTAGACACAGGTCAAATGAGAGCCAAAAGGTCATCCACCAGTATAAACAAGCTTCCTGTGAGAGGTAACCCTGGCCATAAGATGGACACTTAAGCATTAGATTATTGCTAGGATAAAGAATATCACATGAAAGAACATTGTAAGTAACCATGACCAAATCCCTGGAGCCCCATCAGGCCAGAGTTAGAGATTACAACCACTCTTGTGAGGGAAACCTCAAGATCCAATTAGAGAAAAACACACACACACTCTCGCTCTCTCTCTTTTTCACACACACACAGACATGCACACACATTCCTGTTGAGTATATACTTAGTACTAGCATTGCTAGATCATAGATTATTGGTAAAATCTGACCAGAAGTTTTCCTGCAGTGCAAGAGTTGAGGCTTGAAAGTCTCCACCTAGATTTCAGAGGATGTATGGAAAAGTCTGGATGTACGAGCAGAAGCCAGCTGCAGAGGTAGAGTCCTCATGGAGAACCTCTACTAGGGCACTGCCATGGGGATGTGTGGGGTTGAAGCCCCCACACAGAATTCCCATGGGGGAACTGCCTAGTGGAGCTGTGAGAAGAGGGCCACCGTCCTCCAGACCCCAGAATGGTAGATCCACCAGTAGCTTTCACCATACATCTGGAAAAGCCATAGGTACTCAACCCCAGCCCATGAAAGCAGCTGTGGCACTGTATTCTGCAAAGTCTTGGGACAGAGCTGCCCAAGGCCTTAGGAACCCACCCCTTGCATCAACGTGTTGTGGATATGAGACATAGAGTCAAATGAGATTACTTTGGAGCTTTAGGATTTAACGACTGCCCTGCTGGTTTTGGGACTTGCCTGGGCCTGTAGCCTCTTTCTTCTGGCTGATTTCTTCCTCTTGGAAGGGGAGTTTTTACCCCATTTGCCTATATATCCATTGTGTTTTGCAAGTAACTAACTTATTTTTAATTTTATGGGCTCATATAAAGAAGTTCTTGTCTCAGATGAGACTTTGGACTTTGG
Source organism: Macaca thibetana thibetana (assembly GCF_024542745.1). Classification (NCBI taxonomy): domain Eukaryota; kingdom Metazoa; phylum Chordata; class Mammalia; order Primates; family Cercopithecidae; genus Macaca; species Macaca thibetana. The sequence goes on along the minus strand of NC_065578.1, from coordinate 101,601,785 downwards.
ACTTTTGAGTCAATGCTGGAATGAGTTAAGACTTCAGGGGACTGTTGGGAAGGCATGAATAAATTTAGCAAATTATATGAGAAGGACATCAGGTTTGGGAGGGGCTGGGGCGGAATGATATGGTTTGGATCTGTGTCCCCACCCAAATCTTATGTCAAATTGTAATCTCCAATGTTGGAGGTGGGGTCTAGTGGGAGCTGATTGGATCATGGGGGTGGATCCTTCATGAATGGTTTAGAACCACCATTGGTTCTGTTTGAGTGATAGTGAGTGAGTGAGTTATCATCATATCTGGTTGCAGCACCCTGCCACACTTCCTCCTGCTCCAGCCATGTAAAATGTGCCTGCTTCCGCTTCACCTTCCATATGACTGCAAGTTACCTGATGCCTCTTCCACCAGCTTTCTGTACAGCTTGCAGAACCATGAATAATCACACCCCTTTTCTTTATAAATTACCCAGTCTCAGCCATTTCTTTATAGCAATGCAAGAATGGACTAACACAGTATCTGTGAAAAATGGAGATGTTGTAAAATGGAGATGTTTCATGAGAAAGAATGATCTCCTTTTGGTATAAGTTATGTGACCACAAGCATACTTGGATATCTCAATATTTAATCTGGGCCAGACACATCTTGATGTGTCAAGAAAGTGGCTGGAGAACTGTGTTGGTGGTCCTGGGGCTCTTCCTGCTTCTATTGTGACACAAACTATTTTTATTATTTAAATTATTAGTAAATCTTGATTTGTGGTAATATCTTTTACTTGCGTTAATTTGATTTGTCATTCTAATCTTTTATTGTATTTCAAGATTGTGGTAGAATCAAGATACTAGCAGTGGCAAGGTAAAGTAATAATTTGTACTAGACTGAAATACGAATGCATTTCACAAAACGAAATCCTAGTAATTTTTTATTGTTTTTAGGCAATGTTTATTTAACAACCATAGAAAGTTCAGATAACATATCTTCTAAAAAAAGGGATTCACTCTTTGTTTTGTTAGGCATAAAAGGGTAAGGTACTAATTGCATCAATCCATGCCATGGGTTCATTGGTATAAAATGAGCTAATATATCCTATTTGGTAGCATAAGCCAACTAATTCTTTTTTTCTGCTCTACCAAATTTACTGCCGATATTTTCAATGAGTTTTTTTTTTGTTGTTGTTGTTGTTGTTAAATTTAAACTAATTTATAGTTTCTAAATTTTTACTTTAAATCTTTTATGACATTTTCATAATTTTTAAACTTTTCTTTTTTTCTCTTTTAGCAAGGTAAGCATGAATAATTAGAATATATTAAATATAAGCAATTATTTTTCTACTCTCTGCTTTTATCTGCTTATTATAACTCTTGGTGATTGTTTAATTATATGCCTTTTAATCTTTGACTGAATATTACATATGGAGTTTTCTGTTGCCTAGGATAAAAGTTCTTTCCTCCTGAGAATGTTCTTGTTTACTTCTGCTAGGTATTGAGGATACAACTGGTTTGGTACTAATTTCATTGCTTAAATTAATCATGGTATCAGCCACTATTTCTGGGGGACAATTTTCTTTTCTTTAAAATTATTTTATTTTTCCTTCTTTGCTCAATACCATAGAAATATTTTCTTTAGTCACATCTTTGGGTTCAGACTGTTTTGTAAGTTCTCCACTGTTATTTTAGCTTTTTGATACTTTTGAGGTTATTATAAAATATTTTATTCAGCTTTGCATATCTATTTCAACAAAAGTTTTGGAAAGACTTGCCTAGACATTGCATTAGAAATGGAAGCCTTTAACATTTTTAAGACAACATATTATCTGAACACAAAAAATTTCTACTTTACAAGAAAATATTTTTTAAAATACAGAACAATACCAATGAAAATTTGGAATTGTTTCTTTCTTTTCAGGCCAACCACAAATTTCAGATAGAATTGACTGAAATCTCAACTTTAACCTCATCAACTTTTATTTTTCTACCTTGTTTCTGTTTTTGTTTTATCATAACAGTTTCACTCCTATTACTAATTTATGCATTTTAAATTTTATTTATTGCCTCTTCTTTCATGCAACAAGAGGACTTTTCTTTCTAAGTCATTTTTTTTTACTCATACCTAAAATAGTGATTGATATATAGTAAATACTCAAGTATCATACAGTGGAGACCAGGATAAATATTTATGAGTATTTTGACAAAATTTTCAATCAAGTAAGAAATCATATCCCCATAAATAAATAAAGATTGTATTGGTTCATTAGATATGATACAAATTATATAGATAATAAAACTTTTTATTAAGAACATTTATTCTTAAATGGGATGACTGAATTAACATTAACATTTTAATAAGAATAATACCCTTAAAATATGAATTACAGCACATAGTAATACAATAACAGTAGTATCATAAAACAAAATTTTTATCATTATTCTTGAGATGTGTATGTGTGCTTGTGGACCTCTAGAAAAATTATACCAATTACTGTCAAAAAGCAAACCTATCCTGAAATAAGTATGTGAATAATTTCATGAGGATTGGGTTAGAACAAAATTATGAAATTGTAAAATATCATCGTACCATAAATGTATTATTAAAATTAATCACACTTAACTCACAGAAGGTATACATACATGTTTTGTTCTTCTTGGTTTTATCCAAATACTCCATTAAAGCAAATAAGAGGAATTTATTGAGCAATTATGATAAATTTCAAGCAATTATAACAACAAGCCCTGTGTTAGGATCTAGGAATAGAATGGTGCCTCCCCACATGATGACTACATGTCAATAGTTTGGTGACATATGAACCAAAAACAGCACAATATGTAGCTCTAAGTTAGCTGTGTTTTCACATACATTACATATCACTATATTACATAATATGTTTTCAGACATATTACAAGGCTATATGGAGAAAAACAGAAATACATTTAGAGATGATTTTCTAAATGAACTTCATCTTTCAATATGAAAAAATTAAGAAAATCCTCCAAAGTCTATCACCAAAATCTTTTTTCTACAAGGAGTATACCATAGTTTAATTTATAAGAAACTCCTTGGCAAACCATTTTAGAGGTTAATAAATCTTTATAATCATAGTTTTAGTAATTAGTATCACATTCTAATAATATCACATCAAGGGAAATGATTTTTTTAGATTGACATATTCATAATTGTACCTGAGGCTGCCTTTTGTATCATTTCTCTTTTTCATCAACTTTATTTGACAGCGCTTTTATTTGTGGCTTTTGATGACCACATTAGGTTTGTATTTTAACACAAAGGTCTTTGGAAAGCCTATGAGGATTTTTATGATACAAATAATTCAAGAGATGATGGACAATTTTTATTCACACTTCACTTAATACTTAAAACCAAACAATTCCATCATATAACCTTTCTTTATCTAATGATATTTTAGTTCAAAAAAAGTAGTTAATGTTTATAATATGTATATCCAAATACTGATTGTCATCAGTCATACACAATGCCATTTCTCTATGGTAACATATATTCTTAAAACATAAATAAATGTGTATATGAATATTAAAAATCCTAAGTGTAGTAAATTTTCTAAACATAGCTTCTAACATTTAAGAAAGCTTAGTAATCTATGTGGGCAAAATTTCATTAAGCAGTTGACACTTTCAAGTATTAATACTACCATGTTAGTACTTCCTAGGAAGGAGGAAAAATACCTCCTTTCTGAAACAATTATCAGTAGTCTTTTAAAACAGAAATTTATTATCATATCTGGCATTCATTTGCAGATCATTGTTTAGAGTAAATCATTGTTAAGTGTAATAGACTTTGCAGTCATCCATAAAAATGAGGCCAACTCTCATTAACAGTTCTGAACACAATACCATCCAATGTCACTACAGTTCCCACTGTGGAAATTTGTGATATGTGGTTCATGAGATCTCCCATAGTTGCTGTCTTCAGAGTACATTGATTTTTCTCTGGTATAGTAAAGTTGTGATTTGTAAAGCTGTTACTACAATTTCTTTGAGGGACAGCACATTGTCATTTGTTGAAGTTAAGTGAGTGCCTGAGGTTTACATTTTGATAATGTGGATATGACAAAAAGTAAATTGTCTAAAAAACCATTATAATGTGAGTTTAAGAAATGATTTTCTGAAAAACTATTCGTTTCGATTATGGGAAAATTTGTACATACAACCATTTCAGAATTGTACTTCTAAAGTTACAAAAAATTAAAAAATTCAATTTTCAGAATTTAGGTTGTAAATGATCAGCCCAGAGTAATAGTTTTTTTCTTTACTGTGTTCAAAACCAATCACAGCCTAACAAAAATATCTACCTTGAGTATGTTAACATTTATCAAATTATTCAATGAATAAAGATATTTTCCCTTCATAACTCATAATTAAATATTTCAAAAATAAATTTTGTTTAGAAAAAAATCCAAAATTAAAGAGATACAGATATTCCTCTGTGATGCTAGCTTCAGATCATTTTGCAATAACTTTTCATACAATTAATTTTCACACAGTACTTAAAAACTCAAGAAATTTCCATGAGATAAGGTAAATCAAATCTACAATGCAAAGAATCATTTTATCTCTAAAGCCTCAAGCAAACAATAATATTAAAATACATAATTTAGTAATATATTATCCTCTTCTTTATCTGATTGACTAAAGTGGATTTTCTTCTTTCCTGAAGTTGTGGGATACTATAAATGAAATGTCCTGAATGAGAAAAGAAATACAACTGGAAGAATTGTTTGGTTTAAATATTTGAATAACTAGTAATAAGAAATTCAACAACTTAAAATATCTTTCTTCTATAATTTAGGATATTTATCTGTTCCTACCATGTGTGACATAGGTTTTTTTTTTTTTCACCTTGAGATAACTGAGATTTATAATATTTATATAACCTTTATAAAGTTACTAGCTCAAAAGAAATTGACTTAGTTTAACACTGTTTAGTCTTTTCTAGCCAATCCATTTGTCTTAGTCCATTTGAGACATTATAGCAAAATACCATAGACCAGATTGTTCATAAAAAACAGAAATGCATTTCTCACAATTTTCTTGGCTGAGAAGTTCAAGACTATGTCACCAGCAGATTTTGTGTCTAGTGAGGGCCCACTTCCTGATTCATAGAAAGTGTCTTCTCACTGCTTTTTCACATGAGGAAAGAGCAAGACAACTTGCTGGGGCTTCTTTTATAAGAGCATTAATCTTATTCATGACCTAATTAACTCTTGAAGACCCTACCTTCCAAAACCATCACATTGGTAATTAGGTTTGAACATACGAATTTGGGGGAAGAAAAAAACATTCAGACCATAGCACCATTTGATTATCTCTCTGCCCTGTTCTTCATCCGAGGTTACAACATTGTCTAGTGCTGGCAGGCATTCTTACAAAAATGGCACATTTCAATCTATGCTTCTGCAGTAGTGAAATGAAGTGATGCAGGATTTTTTGCTCTGTAGCTCAAAATCCTGGGTTCTTGTCTCATGACCAGGGAGAATTAGGCATGCAGACACATTAAAGGATAAGGATGGTGGAATTTATTAAATGAAAAGAAAACTCTTAAAAAAGCGAGGGGTCCTGCAAACAGATTTCCACCTCACAAATTGAATACCACGGCCACCATACACAAGCCGAAGAGGCCAGGCTCATTCCCTGAATGAAGTGTGAGTTCCTGGTGGCTCCACCCCATTCCCCCAGTGCACATGGGCCTCTATGTAGTCTGCTATGGACATGCCCCGGAAAGCCCCCTGGGCAGCTTCCCTTATCTGCACAAGACATCTGGTGTAAACATTTGTGGGGCAGGGTGGAGATTCTCCAGGACCTTTCCTATTTGCCTAGGCTGTTGACTGTCTCCTGCTTCTATCATTAATGTCATTTGTTTCATCAAGAAACCTTCCCCTTCCACGAACTCTTTAGTCCCATATATGGACTTTGTTTATAGTAATTAAAGTTATTTTGCCCTGCCCAGTTTTAGAAGCTATAGTTCCAAATCCTAGATGTAGTGCCAAAAGATGCCTAGTCCACCACGCTAGCTAAAGCTGAATTCTCTCCAAAACAATCACTGCTACCTCTATTCACAACATTTTTTTTCTCATATCAAATACAGTTTTCACCCTGTGTGATTTCTTACTCAACCAGTATCTAGAGAAGCTAGGAATCTCAAAAAGAACCTTCAGATAAATGTCTGGAGATCAGTATAAGATTTCCATAAAAATATCATGTGTTTATAGTCTCAATACATCCTTACAAAATAGCAATTGGAAATTACAGGCTGTCAGAGATTTGACTCTCAGATTCCAGTTGGCCCACTGAAATAAACGACTGACTCAGACATTTTCTGTGACAATATCATAATTTAGATAACAATAAACCTTGCCTATTTACCTATATTGCTTAAATTAGAGTTACAAATGCTCAGAACCAAACTAGAATCCTGGTTTGGAAACCACAATGCTCTAATGTTACCATAGAAGGTAGATTTCTATATTAGTTCTAGTTTCATTCAAAAAATGTCCAAGTATGCCTTGGAAAGATTACTCTAGAGAAAAATCACAAGTCTAGTATTCTGTAAAGTAGCATGCCCTTTTATAGCAGTGAAGTGAACATAAGAGCAAAGCTGTAGAGTGTTAGGATGGATTGTCTCCCTATAGTAACCTAGTGATCTTGGAATCTTCTAGTCTGTTTTGAGGTTTTAATATAATGATAAGACTAGTATATCTAGGTTATTTTAGGTAGTCATTGCTGGAGAAATTTATTAAGATTTAAGTGAAATTTTTCTTAAATTGCTCAGATGTCTCAATAGTTCCAGAATTCAACTATCATTTTAAAAGTACCCGAGGTTGGAAGCCTAAAATGCTTGTAGTCACAGAGTCCAAATTTAAAACACTAATTATTTCTTTATTTAGCCTAAGGTCAGGGGCATGGGGTGAATGCTATGTTTGCTATAGAAAAACACGTTCCAGGCCGGGCGCGGTGGCTCACGCCTGCACTTTGGGAGTCGGAGACGGGCGGATCAGGAGGTCAGGAAATCGAGACCATCTTAGCTAACACGGTGAAACCCTGTCTCTACTAAAAATACAAAAAAAATTAGCCGGGCTTGATGGCGGGCGCCTGTAATCCCAGCTACTCGGGAGGTTGAGGCATGAGAATGGCGTGAACCCGGGAGGCGGAGCTTACAGTGAGCCGAGATTTGGGCCACTGAACTTCAGCCTGGGCGACAGAGCAAGACTCTGTCTCAAAAAAGAAAAAAAAAAAGAAAGAAAGAAAAGAAAAGAAAAACATGTTCCATCTGGGCACTGTGGTTCATGCCTATAATCCCAGTACTTTGGGAGGCTGAGGTGGGTGGATCACTTGAGCCCAAGAGTTCGAGACCAGCCTGGGCAACACGACAAAACCCCTTCTCTACAAAGTATACAAAAATTAGCCAGGTATGGTGGCACGTGCCTGTGGTCCCAGCTACTTAGGAGGCTGAGGTGGAAGGATCACTTAAACCTGGAAAATCAAGGCTGCAGTGAGCTGTGATCACACCACTGCACCCCAGCCCGGGTGATGGAAGTCAGACCCTTTTTCAAGAAAGAAAAGATCGTGTGATGGAATTCCGAATGTATTTGAGGGAGATTGAGTGTAATAATCCTTCAATCCCTCTAGGAAATTTCCTGGCCAGAGATTAGTTGTCATTAGAGAGCAGATACCCAAAGATATTTTTTCAGATAAGAGACAACCAAATTCCTGGTAGACTATATTCAGCATCTTAAATAACCCGTTGATTTGCTAGGATCTGGTAATAAGAAATACGACATTTTTTACTGTGGCTTGAGTAAGTCAGAAAGTTGAACTTGTCATCCGCGCTGAGTTGGCCTGATGGTTAATGATCCCTTTGGAAAACATAATGAAGTGTTTTGTTTTAGTACAATTCAAGCTTCCTGGAAGCATACCTGTATTGCACCTGCCAGCCCGCAGTCAGGTTAATTAGCTGGCAGTGTGAATATGTTTCTCAGTCAGTTTAGCAATTCTGATAAGGCAGTGACAGGCACTTTCATGCCTCTATTTTCATACTGAGGTTTATTAAATCTAAAATGCTGAAGAGAGTGAAGGTTGATAGGGATGTTGATGTTTTGCTGAAAAGTTCCTGTTATAACCTTTGAATAATTTTCAAACCAGAATTTACGTAAGGACTTTGAAATACTAAAGTAATAGAATGTCACAGTTTGGTAGAAAGTGAGGTTTTGGAAGAAAAGCCATATATTTTCATGGAATCAGCTATTGATTCCCATTATAGACTAAAGATGATACTTAACCACATTGGTCAGCTACTACCAAATTGAAGTACAAAAAAAATAAGCTGTTTAAAACCACTTGATGACCTTGTATTCCCCCTTATATTACATCCCTTGGCAATGAGAGCAGGCTTAGTGATCAGTCTGTCCTTCCTGCGAAGTTTGAAAGAAAGAAAAATATGTATATTCTTCTTCACTGTATAAAGCCTCAAGCCTCACTTTCACATGTGTGTGTGTATATATATATCTATATGCATCACCCTAAGCTATACAAAAGACTAGAACTCAGTATTTCTAGTATTTGTTGGCATAAGACACATAGGATCCTTAAGGAATTTATTTACAAACAAATTGTGAATGGCATTAGAAACGGTGATGCAAACTGAGTATCAGTCTGTGGCAGTCCTAAGTACAGATCTTGGAATGCCACTCAAACTCTTGCCAATAATGTGCTAAGTGTTGAACACTGGAGGGAGCCATTGTGTTGGGAGATGTGGAGGCCAATAAATAGAGTGACACGTTCAGCCATTACTTGTTCCTGAGAGTATGTACATGGAAGAACTGTAACAACGTAGGAAGCACAGGTGTTTTTTTGTTGTTGTTGTTGTTTGTTTGTTTGTTTTTTCATTTGGGGGGGTCAAATCTCTAATGGGAAACAGCTCAGCTAGCTGTTTCCAGGCTTATAAGCCCATGTACAGGATATGCCACTTTGTCCCTATAGTTGCACAGAGAGGAACGTAAAATTATAAGATGGTAGAAACTTGTCACAAATATTTACCTATTCAGTGAAAGCATTTTGGATATGTATTATTTTTAGGTGATCATCTAGATTTCAGGGCTCTATAGGCCCCTCTCTCACATAGTCCATGAATTCATTTTATACATTTTATTAGACAGTGAAGTTTTGAAAAGGAGGGGACAATAATTTAAAGGCAGAAATGAGAAGAGCTAAAAGAAAACCAAAACCTTCTATATGCCCTATCCCAGAATTGATAGGTGCTAGCAGATTAAAATTAGGCATGATTAATTTTAGGGGTTAAGCAGGTAATTAATGGGTCAGTACTAGATCGTCATGAATACATGATGGTTTCATTCATGCTTTGGGTGGCAAAGTCATGGGAAGATGGTAAAGGTTGATGGCAGACGATTATGTGACAAGAGAAAATGTCAGTAAGTCAAAATCTTAGTAAGGAGCAGAGTATCCATAAAAGGGGCACTCTTTCAAATGTTTATAAATAGAAACTCAGGAGAATTCTTTAGTGTGACTTCTCAGTTCTACATAATAGCACCTGTCTCTCCTTTCTCTTGCCTTTTTGTTGGTTCATTTCACATAACAACAACAGAACAACCACCACCAAAAAAGTTTTCTTGCAGTCTTAAAGGCTTTACTGTGTATATGATATTATATAAATACATAATTAAAATACTTTGATAGTTTACTCATTCATTTATTCAAAAAGACTGACTAAGCAGCTAACAGATATGAGATGTTGTTCTAGGTGATTCAGGTGAAATTATGAACAAAATACCCCATGAGTAATCCTTGAAAACTCCCTTTCATTCATACTTTTAAAGTATACTTCCTAAATATCCCTCAAGGCCTCAAATACAATAGAATGAAAGCAAATTTTGAAAGAGCAAAAGCAAACATGTCAATACCACGTTCAAGTAAATAAAAGGGAAATGAACCTGGAAAGTGGTAGGTAGCCACGGGCCAAGGTAAATAGCCATTTATTATTCTTAAGGCATCTAGAAATTTCTAAATATGACCTCAGACACTAGCTTGCCAAACTGAATAATAGACATAATCATGATGAAGAGGGTTGAATGGAAAAATGCTAAGCCATTTTGACAGACATCTTCAATAGCCACATGGAAAGAAACATAAGTAAGTGCTTCTGAGAAACTGAGTTACATGTAATGAACAATATTTATAAAAATCTAAATTTTAGATGCTTTAAAGTATTAGAGTTAGTTAGCTTTTGTTATTGATGTTCCACTTACTGAATTACTAGTGAGAATACAAATAGCATCGTGGCTTGAAAGTGTTTTTATTAGAAAAACACAAGTCGCCTAAGATCTTCAATTTCAAATAATTTTTCACAAACAATTTTGTTTCTATGTTATACCTAGGAATTTAATTCCTAATTGAGTTCCCTATTAGTTTGAAGGAAAATCTTTCTACAAGTATTTCTGTTTTGTTTCTTTAAGGATTTTTTTCACTTTTCATTCATGACTGGATATCCTTTCAGATGTAGTTCTAAGGCAATATATCCATGTGATAAATCTTTTAAATTCCATAAGAAAATATGCAATGAAAAATAAGCCCTGATTTATTCTATATTCATAATTCTCAACCTTGATCCCAAGAGAAAACAGTAGTCATCAGGTTCTTAGACAGCTACTCTTTTATCTTTTCCTCAACAATATATTTAGAAAATTATTTAACATCAACCTTTAAGAAGTCACTTAAATTTGCATAAAATTTATATGTTGCGCCACTGAAAATGGATACTAATGAAGATTATGAGAGGCCAAAAATATTTAAAAGTCAGTTTTACTAAATAATAACATAGTCTTGTTAATAAGTTGCCTATTTTGCTGGTTATTTGATGTTCTGTTTATCAGTTAAGTGGACTGAATACATAGTTTCTTCTAATAACATTTTTATAAGTTTATGGATCTACACAAATTATTACTTTAATGCTTACAGCACTAAATTAACTGATTCCAAGAAAAAGCAATGTGAGTTGGCAAATATCTGAATTTGGATCAGTGAATAAATGGTGAATAGATGTCAGAAAGTAGAAACAGAGAGATGATAGGGCTGCTTGAACTCAAAAGATTGAGATGACTTGTGTTTAGTAAAGCCATTGAAGAGTAGTTCCTGTTGGTAAAGTGCTTAGTGCAGTCTATTTTTATGGCCCAAGAGAAGATACTTCTAACCACTTCACTTAATAGACTGTTTCCCAATCCATCTGATTTAATTATTTGGATATTGCTTCTTTGATAGTCAGCCTAACATTTTCTTCACTTAATTTTATCTGATTTCCTCTACTTCTACTCTTTCATCACATTATTCTGGAGGAATAAGACGGACAGGCTTTAATGGATGTGTCTTAATGTATACTCTTAATTTAGGGTATTAAAATAATTAGGAAATTGAAAATATAGAATAATTTCTTATCTGTCTCATTAATTGCCTTAAATATTCCTATTATGTTTTCACATTGGTCCCATGAGTAATGATATAAGAAAGAATTTGTTACATTATAGAAAAAAATCCTACACATTTATTAGATTTATACCTATAGGTCAAAGTCCATTACAATGTTATCCCTGATTAATATTATTTTACTTCCCTGAGTTGCAATTATGCTTTGCATAATGGGTGATCAGAATTCAGTGCAATGAAAGAGTCATGGAGGTCATATTCGAACAAGTGGAATGTGGTGAGTAATAGCTCTGAGGTCTAGAGTGATATTTAATATAAGTCCCATTATTTTTCTAATGTATGTATCCTTTTTTTAATATAGAAATTAGAACATTATTAATGTTCAATGACATTGTGCCCCTTTTATCAAATGAAAGTCTGAGACCTTTGCATGGCACACTGAAAGAGTAAAGGCACCAGGTTTCAATACTGTTATATAAGCTTGCACATGATGAAAAGCTAACTTTTAATTTGAGAAAAAAAGATCATAAAATTCATATGTCTTTGAAATCTTACCTTGATAACCTATTTCACTGATCAATAGGGCACATTTTTGCAAAAAAAAAAAAAAAAAAAAAAAAAAAACCCACACAAAACAAAGTACACAAGTATAACTTGTATATATAATCTATATACAGAAAATAATCTGGAAGAACATATACTCACAGTTCTTGTTTGTAAATTAGTTAGCTGGTCCTACTTCAGGGACATTTCTCCCCTGCAAGAAGGCAGGTGAGAGCAGTTGGGGGCAGCTGGGAACCCTGACTCCCCAAACCACAATTGTTGTTTTTTTCTGAAAGTTACTACACCCCTATAAATTGTATCGGATTCCCAAGATAGAAGCAACTAAAAGGACATCTGATTTAATCATTCATTGCACAAAGGATAATTTAGATATAGGTTTTGTCAGGATATAATGCTACCAGAAGTAAATCTACCCTATGAGATGTAATGTGAAGGCAAGATTTCTGGAAAACATTCCAAAATCATCTCCCTATAGAAACAGGAAAAAATAAGCCCTGCTTTCCCAAGCTTCTTCTATTTGGAGTTACTCTTGTCCAAATGCAGTTTTAACTGTACCATATTCTCAACCAGTTCAGAAACAGAGAATAAATCAGCAATTTCATACTTAATGATCGATTGGACAGGGAATTTATTGTACCTCTCTTTCCTCTCTTGCAATCTCTTCTAACTTTTCCTTATCTAGCAATTTAGTTCCTATGGACTGCAACTCAGAGGCATTAAGCTCAGTTCCCTTAGCAGCAAACCAATGACATGACAGGTACTTTCTAATCTTCTTCATTGGGGTGTTAATTCTCAACCCGTATACCTCCAGTCACAGACATCCTTCTATTAAATGAAAAGATTGTCTGAAATTATTGATTTTTTTAACCCAGATGTTATCTTTTTTTTTTTTCGAATATAGTTTTCCACAGGCATTACCTATCACAATGGACAACTTTAGATTTCTGTGATTGGCCAAAAGTTGCCTGAACTTGCTATGACTATTTGAATATTTTTCCACTGGAATTCTCTGCTGTCCCTCATGTACCCACAGCTAATTAATATTTTTCCACCCTATCCTACCTAGAATGACCAGTATGTCTTATGTAGGCACCCCATCAGAATAACATTGGTAATAAACTGATATTCAGACAGAGATTGGTACTCATTTTCCCTTACCAATTACTTTGCATGTCAAGGGCTCGGGGTTTCTCCAAGAGCAGAAACATTAGGGAAATCTCTGACTATAGGTTTTTGGCTCAGTTGCAGCCATTATTAATTTGAGTGGGCATCAATTTCTTGTCAGACAGAATCTCTGGGCAAAAGCTATTGTAGGACTATATAACATATCTTTCCACAGTGGCACCTTTTTGAGAATAAAAGGAAGTTGAACAGAGGTTAAATTTTCAGGATGCCTAGGTCACCAGTCATAAACCAGGCAAACTGAGTTAATAATCCCTCTGGCTATTAGGTTCCTGGTTCCAGAATCAGGGAATGAATTATTTGTGTACACTTATTTAATGCTTATTTGAATTACAATATACTAGGCAATTTGCTGGGCCCTCAAGCTACATGGAGATTCAGGAAGACATATTTATGTTCATGGACCTTGTTATCTAATAGTGAAAGCAACTACACAATTATAAGTATGATGAGAACTATAAAACAAATAGAAAAATATGATGAGAAAATATAACTTGGGAGTGTCAAACTAAAAGGAAATTTGAGAAAAATATCTCCAAATATGTTTTTATTTAAGACTCAGAAATGAGAATTAAAACTGGAATGCATGGAATGGCAAACCAAAAGTGCATTTGATGTTGCAAGATTAAATGGAAGTTTTTATTGGCAAAAAGGAAGAGGTTCACATAAACTGCTTAGAAAAGAGTTCATTGGTCCAGAAGCTCAAAACCAGAGTTGTCATCTATTCATTGGTGGAGATGCCATTACTGGGCAAGTGTCATTTTGAGAGCATTGTATCTAAATTACTGCAGTCCTAAAGAATTTCTAGAGATTAAACTTGTTGTAGAAGCATGTGTATATGTGCAAAATATACAAGCCATGTAAAGGAGATGCATGAAGGACATGAAGGGATTTCTTGTGGGGATTTTAGAAAATCCTTGGAAACAGATTTTTATCTCACGCATGAAAGTGTGAGCCTCCTCTGTTTTCATGCCTTCCCAGCCCTATTTTGTCTGAGTGTTATGGCTGCGACTTCATCCTGGTATCTGCGAGGATGCTAGCCTAGCTTTGGAAATCAGGGAGAAAAATTTGGAAAATGGACATACAAGCCAAAACCTCAAAATGAGAGTGAGACAAAAATATGCAATGCTGACCAAGATGGCCCCACAGCTTGACTAAATTTTAGATGGGCTTTCTACTGACCCTAGGTCCCTGACCTTTTCTTTGAGCATTTGCTTTAGCAAACTGATAATTGCAAATTCTTTCTCTGCCTCCTTTGACATCAAATGTTCTCCCATCCTCTTCCCAGTTTTCCCAAAAAGAAATGTTTTTCTCAAGAACCTAGGAGCCGCCCCTTTGCAATGCAATTACCAAATGACATAGTACCCCAATTTATCTCCCAGTTTCTGTGGGAGGGTAGAAGCCTAACTTAGATAAGGATAATTAGCAAACAAAGATGGCGTAACAACATTGACTACGTCCCACTTGGTGTCCTTTAGTGCTTTTCCATTAGCTCACCTCAGTTTTACAAACCCTCCTGCCTTTTGTTTCAGCTGAGCTGAGTTCGGCCACTCTTCTGTATGACCATAGTTTCTCTTCTCTAATGCAAGAGTTTCAAATAAAGTCTCTCTTGTTTGTTCACCTCTATCCAGTGCAGATTTGCATTGACAAAACTCAACTAAAAATGGGTAAAGTGGGACTCTTAAGGAACAGAGAGGGATAACCAATATCATTAAAGTACAGAGAATGAAAAGGTTGGTTAGGAGTTTTTATGTTGATGGAGGGGGCAGAAAAACATTCATTTATTAAGATACTGTAGAGAAAATAATTCATTTGTTGTTTTCATTCAACTTCTATAATGTAAGCCCTAAATATTTGGTTCTGATGAATTCAGGTTTCACTAAACCATTGTTTAAGTTTTAGCCACTTGTTCAACACAATTAAATTATGTATAGCATAAACTATGCTATTTGTATTAGAATGCGAAGGAAGGAAGGAAGGAAAGAAGGAAGGAAGGAAGGAAGGAAGGAAGGAAGGAAGGAAGGAAGGAAGGAAGGAAGGGAGGGAGGGAGGGAGGGACGGAGGGAGGGAGGAAGGGAGAGAGGGAGGGAAGGAGGGAGGAAGGAAGGGAGAAAAAGAAGGAAGGAAGAGAGGGAGGGGAAAAATGGAAAATACAAAACAGTTAAAGGGACATTTTCTGACTCTTGGAATTTAAAATTGAAGTGAGGCATTTATATAAAAATATCCCGAACAAATGTTCAATGAGGGACCAAGAAGATAGATATTTTCAGGCTGATGTTGTCTGTTAAAATATATTTGAAACTCATACCATTTCTACTTGTTAAGTATTTTTAATTATTGGTCAACTTTACAAATTTTTCTACTTATTTCTTAAATTATAGTTTATTTTTATTGCTGTATAATTGTCTCAACTGAATAGAATTTAATAAATTTATTAAAACAAATAATTTCTCTTGACATCACCTGACATTACTCAGTAGCACAGCAACTCTGATTCGAATAGTCACCTCCTTTGCCATGCCCTCCTTTCTCTCTTCTGAATATTAAGATTTGATCTACTTTTTAAAAAGCATCCATTTAGTTAATATTTATTGATATCTACAAAGTATCATTATGGAAGATCCCCAACATTTTCTCCCCTCAGCCCTACTTCATACTTCAAGAAATAAAATAAAAATACTGCTGTGACTCTATGAGTAGGCAGTTAATGAGAATGCATTTGCTATTGTAATACAGGAGAGGACTTTTGTTTGTGAAATGGAAGAGTTAGGTTGTAATTCTCAACCCTGGCTTCCAATTAGAGTCACAAGGAGGACCTTTTTAAATACCAGAGATAATGAGCCACATCTACAGAAATACAGTTGGAATTGTTTTGTGGTAGAGCTGGGGTATCAACATTTTAATTTCATACAATTATTTCTTGGTATTCAAGAGAAATTGGTTCCAGAACCCCCTCAAATATCAAAATCCACGGATGCTCAAGTCCCTTATCTAAAATGATGTAGCATTTGTATATAACCTACCCACATCCTCCTGTTTACTTTAAATTATCTCTAGATTATTGATACAATGTAGAAAAATTATACTGAGTACCTAATACAATATGAATGCTATGCAAATAGTTGTTATACAGTATTGTTTAAAGAACAAGAAGAAAAAATTCTCTACATGTTCAGTACAGATGCAATTTTTATTTTACAAACATTTTTGATCCACAGTTGGTTGAATGCACAGATGTGGAACCCACAGATACAGAGGGCCAACTGTATATATGTTTTTTCTATTTCCCCAGGGGAATCTAATGTGCAGTCATGGTTACACACAACCATGTGTCTAAGAGTCTATGTAAGGTAATCTCTCCTGATCTTTGTTTATTAGGAGGGGCCCGTACACTCCTCCTCATGGATTTGTAAGAGGATCTTCTCCCTAGTTCCAACCTGGGAATATTAGGGAGAAGAATTTAGTGTTTTTCTTTCCTCATTACTGATTGCATCCCACAGCAGGGAAGAATGGATAAAGATGTGGTATTCATTAAGCATATCTCAAATACTTGCCTGGAGTTTGTTTTCCAGCCAGTTGTAGCTCTTTGCCCTTTAGACTATCATGGCTAAGCAAAGTATTTCTCATTGTAGTCTAGCCTAGTTTATTAAAGTTCTGTAAGTTATTTATGGCAAAAGTATCTGTAGGTAATAACTTACTCTTTGCCAGCATCATTCTATAC
The DNA here is from genome assembly GCF_024542745.1 of Macaca thibetana thibetana. Lineage (NCBI taxonomy): Eukaryota > Metazoa > Chordata > Mammalia > Primates > Cercopithecidae > Macaca > Macaca thibetana. The sequence continues at coordinate 101,584,870 of NC_065578.1, read as the reverse complement.
AGATAGATTTCTCCCATTTAGATGGGATGAATGGTTCAAAAGAAAATTTGTAATCCTGGAACCCTTGGTTAAATATCATATTAATGTTACCTGCTCTAATATCATCACATAAATTTGCCTATATCAAGGCAATTCTGTCTAAATCAACTCATACCCTAAATATGACATGGGAAATATTTTATCATAATTAAAATAACATGATAATACTATTAAAGAAAATATTGGTGATATCGTTACCATCAATACTAAGAATTTTTACTTATTATAGCTTCAATTTATTATTTTAAATTTATATTCATTTTCTCATTTAATCTTCACTATAAATCTATGCAATAAATAGACTAGACCCATTTTTACATGAGAAAATTGAGGCTCAAATAGTTTAGGAAATAAAGCTGGAATTTGAAATTAAAACTGTCAAACTCTAAAACATGATGTTCTTAGTAAAGATTAAATTAAGTATAAATTTTCACTATAGTAAATATTAACAGCTACTATTTATTTATTCCCATCATGTGCATGATATTCAGCAGGTGATTCCTGATTCTCACATTACTGCTATAAATTAGACATTAATATTTACATATTATAGACAAAAAAAATCTGAAACACTGGTAATTTGCATAAATTGCCCAAGGCCTCCTCACAATTTGGTTACACATCTGAGTCTGCTATCTCTAAAATTCATGCAGGAATAATGACTTGTTACGGAAAAGGAATAGAATTGCCTGTAGCACCAGGCACAAGCGTAGGAGAATATAAAGAGATGAGCCAAGAAACCGTATGATACCAAATTATGGAAAGTCTTTTACAAGTCATTTTTTCAAGTTTGCATAACAAATAGCCCCCTTTATACAACACTTTCATGTACTATAAACTCTTCTAGATGCTATATATATATATATACACACACACACAAAAATAAATATATATATGTATAGTCCAACCTCTTTATTCCATCACCCTCTTGACCATTGCTTTTCATTTCTGGCATCATGTATTCTGTATCACATAAATTAAAACACTTTTACACAAAAACAAAGAGTAAGTATTTATCTAATCTGCATGTCTGAAAGGATAAATATTAATCTGATGACTTGTCTTTTAGGAACCCAGAGAGGTTGAGCTCATACAAAAGGAAGATGTTTAAATTTTAGGTTCTTAGTAATTTTAGTTTTTGTACACATTAAACCATGAACAGGGAGAAATAAAGAGAAAATAGTATATATTTTTTTAATTCCCTAGATGACTCACTACAACTGAAAATCAAATCTATTCCCAATCTAAAGCATTGCAGAAAAAAACAGGATAAAGTACACCTATAAGACATGAGATAAGAGAACAACTGGGTTCCACATGCCCACAAAACTGTGTCAAATTTTATACCAGAACATGAATAATAGAAAATTACGAAGACAATTAACTTCTGGAATGCAAGAGTTACTCCTTGTGTCTTCTGTTTCTCGGTCAGCATTTTCAACAGTGAGTAGTTAGATGTTCAGTTATTGACTCAAAATTGCATATTTCTTACATTATACTCAACTAATTATAGAAGGATATTGAGAAAAGTATTGTTTTAAATTTTCCCATGAGCACTAAAGAATGACAAATTAGGTCATCTCTAAAGAGATTCTTTCTTGAGTATCCCATATATGCAGGTGCCCTCACTTAATACTTGTATTATTTCCATTTCTAGCACCCATTGTTTTCTTTGCAAAACTCACTTATAAGCATATATTTATTTGTTTGCTTATGTACCTAATATCTGTTTTCCCCGTTAGAAAACCAGTTTCACAGAGCCAAGAAGTGAATCATTTTGTTCACCAGATAATTGCCTCGCAATATACCTGGATATAGAAATGTTCTACAAAATGCCTTGAATAGGTGATTAATCTGTTATCTTCAATACATGCTACCTTTGTATTCCTCTAACATTAAAGTAGATATGAAACAAAGATACGAATGGGACAATAAATTAACAAATGTGATTGAAATATCTAAATAAATACATATGCCCCATAAAAGGTAAAGGTGAGAATTAAGTCATTAAACAATTATCAGTGTAATATGCAAAGGATATGTGTACAATATTTATTATTGTTATACTACCAGAAAAGTTAAAACTGATTTTTGAATGCATTTAACTGACTTCTGGGTGACAGCTCATGGGTAAATTAAATCTGTCAAAACTTGGGAAAAATTCCAACACTGGAAGCTAAGGAAGAATGCTATTAAAATAAGAGGAACTGAGAAATTAGTGCTTGAAAATGCAGATGTGACCAGACTAAGAAAAGCCACCACTTCCATTTCTAAGGAGATGTACCAAGTCACTGAAAAATAAGAAAGTAAAAAATGTTGGCGGGATAATTTAAAACTGGTTATAGAAACTTGGCCCATAACCATAAAATTAACTCAGGTTCGTCAAGCCAAAGCAGAAGGCGTAAAAATAAATAACAGAATAAAAACACTAATATTTACAGTGATAATACTCCTAGTAATAAATATAATAAAATAACTACAATAGTGAATATAATAGCTCACAGGTATTAAATACTTCCCACATTCTGGGACTTGTGACAGTTTGTATGTATTAACTTATTTGTGACTTGCAAAAATTCTTTGAAGTAGATGCTATTGTCATCAATACATTGCAAATAAGGAAGCTGAAACACAGAAAGGTGAAGTAATTTGCCTAAGGTTTCATAAGCAGTAACTGGAGGATGAAGGCTAAACCTAGGTAATACCTCTCCTACTATTACTCTCAGGCTGAATTGGTAATAAACCTATATTCCAACCAGCCTTCCAGCTTAAAATCTGGTTGAAGGATATGGATAAAAATGTGGTAAAATGTAGGGTATTGATGTATTACAAGAGAATTTATTTTGTTTTGGTAATGATTTTTGAGATATGACACCAAAAGCTCTGTCCATGAAAAAAAAATTAAGTTAGAATTTATTAAAATTAAAAAAATAAAACCTTTTGCAGTGTGAGAATATTGTTAATAGAATAAAAAGTCACAGGCAATAGAAAATATTTGGAAAACACATAAAAAATAGAGAACTTCAATCCAAAATAGGTAAAGCACCCTTAAATTTTTACAAAAAGAACCCAATTAACTATGGACAAAAATCTAACAGACACATCACCAATTAAGAGATACAGTCTTGGCCGGGCGCGGTGGCTCAAGCCTGTAATCCCAGCAGTTTGGGAGGCCAAGACGGGCGGATCACGAGGTCAGGAGATGGAGACCATCCTGGCTAACACGGTGAAACTCCGTCTCTACTAAAAAAAAAAAAAAAAATACAAAAAACTAGCTGGGCGAGGTGGCGGGCGCCTGTAGTCCCAGCTACACAGGAGGCTGAGGCAGGAGAATGCCGTAAACCCGGGAGGCGGAGCTTGCAGTGAGCTGAGATCCGGCCACTGCACTCCAGCCCGGGCGACAGAGCAAGACTCCGTCTCAAAAAAAAAAAAAAAAAAAAAAAAAAAAAGATACAGTCTTGGCGCAGTGGCTCACATCTGCAATCCCAGCACTTTGGGAGGCCAAGGTGGGCAGATCACCTGAGGCTGGAAGTTCAAGACCAATCTGGCCAACATGGTGAAACCCCATCTCTACTAAAAATAGAAAAATTAGCCAGGCGTGGTGGCACATGTCTGTAATCCCAGCTACTCGGGAGGCTGAGGTAGGAGAATCGCTAGAACCCGGGAGGTGGAGGTTGCAGTGAGCCGAGATTATGCCATTGCACTCCAGCCTGGGCAACAAGAGTGAAACTCCATCTCAAAAATAAATAAATTAATTAATTAATAAAAAGTGATAAAAAAGGCATACAAGCATATGAAAGGATGTTCAACATAACTTAGGAAATTGCAAAAAGAAAGCAATAATGTAATACCACTGCATATACCATTAGAATGGGTAAAATCCAAAAATCTTTACAATACCAAATGTTGGAGAGGATGTGGAGCAACATGAATCTCATTCATTGCTGTTGTCAAAGCAAACTTGTATAGCCACTTTGTAGGATGGATTGGTAGTCATTTAGAAAGTTAAACATATTCTAATTACACAGTTTGTCAATTGAGCACCTAGATATTTATGCAACCGATTTCTTGAAGTGTATGGCCATACAAAAATCTGCATGTGAATGTCTATAGCACCTTTATTGATAATTGCCAAAAACTGAAATTAAAATTTAACAACAAAGTGGGATTTATCCCCAATAATGCTAGTCTGGTTCAACATTCAGAATGTAATCTATCATATCAATAGGCTAAAGATGTAAAATCATATGATCATAACAATACATGCAGAAAACATTGACAAAATCCAACACTCATTCATGATTTAAAAGAAAAAACTCCCAGTAAACTAAAAATAGAGAGAATAATACCCACAATTTATTAAAGATTGTCTACGTGAAAACTTGCATCTAACGTCATACTTAATGGTGAGAAACTAGAAGCTTTCCCACTTAAGATTAGACGAAAGACAAGGATGCCCCACTTACCACTGTTTTTCAACAATGTAATGGAAATCCTAGCTAATGTGATAAAACACAAAAAAGAAATAACATGTATATAGATTGGAAGGAATAACTAAACTGCTTCACACAGTTCAAAGATGATATGATTCTTTGTAGAAAATGCCAAAGAATCAACCATAGGAAGGGCGGTGGCTCACACCTGTAATCCCAGCACTTTAGGAGGCCAAGGCAGTGAAAATAGTCTATATGATAGTATAATTACGAATAGATGTCACTATACATTTGTTCAAACCCATAAAATGTACAACACCATGAATCCTAATGCAAATTATGGTCTTTGGATAGCAATGATGAGTCAATGTAGGTTCATCAATTACAACAAATATATTTTAGGGGATATAAAAATGAGGGTGGCTATGCATGTGTAGGGAAAGAGACATAGAGGAAATCTCTGTATTTTCCACCCAGTTTTGTTTTGTACCTAAAACTTCTCTAAAAAATAAAATATACTGAAAAAATCTTAAAGCAAGAGAAATGTCCTTCAGCAGAAAAATGAATATACATCCATACAGTGGAATACTCTTCGTCGATAAAAATAAATGGGCTATTAACTCACAAAAACATGCAGGAATCCTAAATGCATATTTCTGAGTGAAAAAATTAACATCAGTCTGAAAATATCATATACTATATAATTTTAATTATATTATAGAAAAGGCCAAACTATAGAGGTAGTAAAAAGATTAGTGCTTGCTAGTGGTTTAGGGTTAAATAAGCAAAATAGGAGATTTTTAGGGCACTGAAACTGTTTTATATTCTAATAATGTGTATATGACATTATGCATGTATCAAAACTCATACAATTTACACTACAAGAAATGAACTTTATGCGAATTTTTAAAATAATATGGGAGGTTGGGGATCCCAGGAAGAGATATTCCACGTGACATGAAAACCTTACTGTGTTACAGGTATGTAAATAAACTCAGTAAAGTGAATTGAGGAAAAAGTGCTGACCTAAGTAACTTTGGTAATAAATAGAATATGTACGACTGAAGTAAAAAAGACCTACACATAAGCCTGTATTCCAGTTGATAAAGTTTCTCCCCACAAGAGGACAGCTTATTAATTCTTATATTGTTTTACATGTATACTGGAATGGAAAAATTAAGTAAATGACTAGCAGATACTGGGAGCCAGGTTTCTCACTGTTGGAGCTGGAATTTACAGATAAACAAAGGGAGGAGGCTAGAATGATCCATGTGGTGATATATTAGATTTGGAGACACCAGCCGGAACTCTTGTTTGGACTAATATAGATGCTGACTACATATAGAAACATTTACAGATAAGAATCGATGCATGAATTGATACACATGTGATGTATTTTCTTGCTCTGTCAAATGAAAATGCCTAGAAGCAACGATACTCCAGTAACAATCCAACACCCATATCCTAGTTTCCAATACCATTTTTGAATGGAAGCAACAAGGGATCGTTGGAGAAATGGTTGATTCTAGACTAAGGGAGGAAATATATAAAATGACGCTGGAGCATGTTGTAGGGACAGAAAGAAAATATGGTCTCAAAAAAAAAAAAAAAAGCCCACCAAAAACAAACAAACAAATGAACAACAAGAAGAAAGCTTGTATTGATGTGGATATGTCAGAAGTCAGAGGAACATAGGGGCCAATAGAAAGGGCTCCCAATGGCCAAAGCCAGTACAATTTAAGGAAAAAAAGAAAAAAATATCCACAATTATTAAATTAATATTTGATTATAATACAAAGTATATATCTATAAAGGCATAATAATATAAAAACCTATTAAATAAATGAATAAGAGACAAATATCTCTTGCAGAAAAAATTTCAAGTAATTGATATAGATACCATATCCTCACAAACAAGAAGCATAAATCTAAATGTTTTAAGTGTAGGATGTGCATAGTAATTCTTTCCAAAGCGTGTAGAATGGAAAGGGGACAAAATATTAAGTTTACATGAGAAAATCTGACAACACTACCTCAGCCAGATGGCCAATATCAATATAAACAGTGATAAATCATATTGCTGGTGTAGCTCTTTGATATGATGGGACAAAAATGGTACTTCAGTCACAGGTCTTCTTCCACAAACCCACAACATCAATCTTATCATGAGAAAACACCAGACAGATCTCATGAGAGGGTATCTCACAAAATCCTTGGTCATCAAAATTTTTCAAGGTCATCAAAAACAAGGCAAGTTTAAGAGAAACAGCTCATACGCAAAATCCTTGGCCATCAAAAATTTTCAAGGTCATCAAAACAAGGAAAGTTTAAGAGAAACAGCTAATAGGAATTTAAAGAGACATGCTAAGTAAGTGTCAGATCCTGGATAAGATCTTAGATCTTTTTAAGTAAAAAGCCTTTACATAAAAACTAAAGAAATACAAATAAATTGTATACGTTTATCAATAATAATGTATTGATTTTGGATTATTCTTTGTAACAATTGTATCATACTAATGTAAGATATTAATAATAGGGAAAACTGAGTGAGAGGGTATTTGAGACAGGAAAAATATTAATGATTGCTAGTGGGCTAGGATTAAATAGCCAATACATGGAAGGATTTTAGAGCAGTGTAAGTATTTGTTTGACATTGTAATGGTATACATGACATTATGCATGTATCAAAACTCACTGCTAACTTCTCAATTTTTTCTTAAATTTACAACTCTTCTAAAATATCTTTATGGCCAGGCATGGTGGCACACACCTGTAATCCCAGCACTTTGGGAAGGCAAAGTGGGAGCATGACTTGAAGCCAGGAGTTAGAAACCAACCTGGACAATATAGTGAGACCCCTGTCTCTACAAAAAATGAAAAAATAAAACAATAATCTGGCATGGCGACCTGTGCCTCCTAGCTACTCTGGAGGCTGAGGCAGGAGGATCACTTTGAGACCAGGAGTTCAAGGTTACAGTGCGCTATGATGACGCCACTGTACTCCGGCCTGACAGAGTGAGACCCTATCTCTAAATAAATAAATAAATAAATTTAAAATGTATTTAAAAAAAAAAACACTAATATTCTATTTCAGGGGAATGGTCTCTGTATATTCACAGAATTCACCTCTCTACCTCATACAATAACTAGAACGTCCCTGGAGGATGTCAGTGAACTACCACACTGGAATAAATAAGTAGCAACAATTGTAGCCACCAGTGGCATCTTTGCTAGAACAGCTCAATACATTATGTAGCTATTGAGTTAAAAAAAAAAAAAAAAAAAAAAAAAAAAAAAAAACTCATTATTTTTTATTCTTACAAGAAAAGAAGATTAGTAATGGTTTGCATGCAATTAGAATAAAAGACATTATCCATTTAGTTTTGGCATGAAGCATGAGGCTATATTAACTCTCCCGTCTTCTGTCATAATGTAGTCTGAGAAGATCTGGACTGCATGGATATCCCTACATTCTCTTCCTGGTGCTGGTGTAATAAATTATTACAAACGTGGTAGCTTAAACAACAGAAATTGATTCTCCCTTAGCTCCGGATGCCAGAAGTCTGAAATCAGGATGTAGCGAGAACACACTCCTCTGAAAGGAGGGGAGTCGTGAAGAATCTGCCTTGTCTCTTCCAGCTTCTTGTGGCTGTTGACAATCTTCAGCCTGTGGCCACATCTCTTTCTCTGCTCCATCTTCAGATTACCTGTCCTGTCAAATCTGCTTTCAGTTCTGTCTGATCCACTTCTGCCCCTCTCTTACAAGGATGCATGTGATTATATTTAGAGTCCACCAAACTATCCAATATAAATCTCTCATCTAAATATTCTTAATCATGTATTTTGCCACATAAGTTAGTATTATTATATATAATATTATACTTGCCATGTGAGTTTATTAGTCAACTTTCACTCTTTTGCCATATAAAGTAATATTTACCAGTTCTAGGGATGTTGACATGCCCTTGTGGCTACCATTCAGTCTACTGTAATCACACAGATTATCCTATGAATTACTGTATGAGTGGCATCATATTAACCAAAGTAGATGAGCGGGAACTAGCCAGGAAATTAGATGTTTCCTTAGTTTCATGTGCTCCAAACAGTTTAAGATAACCATATGATAATTGAGGGGCCTACTACATAAGTATAAATTTAAAGATCTTGTGATCTTGGGTAATAGGTACATCTCCTCTAAGGTAAAGAACAAATAACGAGGATTCTAGAGAAAAAAAAATATTATTAGCAGACCTGCAATCTATTCTCTCCTTTGTCCTTAAAAAGGAAAATATGGCCTAATTAACAGCTCTTGTATACAGGCTAATGAAATTTCTCCACATATTATGAACTCTAGAGATAGAGTTCTTGCCTATAAGATACTTTCAGCCAGACATACCTGACCTATCTGTGTTGCTTATTGTAATTAAAATTAGTATATTGGGATTTATGGAGTAGCACTCCGGAAAATGTCATATAAGCTATGTAATTATCAAAGTATAAAATGCATCCTTTGGTCATGGAGTTAGTGAATAAAATAGCTCCTATGCAATTATGTTCTGTGTGCATTACTTGGAAACTGCATGTTACATCAGTGCAGGTGCTAATGCAGCAAGGAAAGGTCTGGGGAGCAGCATTAGCCGTAGGTCCCAGTAGTGCACTTCTCTACATTGTGCCTGAGCCTTGTATTATTGTAATTATCTATAAACTTTAGCACTAGGTATATTTTGGATTTTTATTAGTATGATTTGGACAATGTGATCCTTTGTACGTTTCCAGGAACAATCATGTAAGGCATACAAAATAGCTTAAATCAATACTATTTATTTTTATAGTGCTAGGACTTTAACATGTGAAATACATGGGTCTGGAAACCAAGTGGTGGAAATAAGGATATTTTTGCTTAACATCATCCCCAGTGTACTACCTTGGGTGACTGTAGTTATTATCTCTACAAGTCTGGGCTCTGCAGTGAAGGTGACCGGGTTTTGGTAGGAACCCTTTGGTAGGTTTTGGGGGAACCCTTCTACCAGAGGATACAGCAAGAGTTTCAATCAATGGTAGCTACAGCGTCCACCTAGGCATTTCACATTCCGGTTCTAAAAGAACAATAGAGAAGAAGGGGATCCACCATCTTGGTAATTGTAAGGAATACAGACTACCAGAAGATGATAGGGCTGCTGTGATGCCGCGGGAGCAGGAGGGAAAATCTTGATGCCCGGGTTACCCGCTTACATTCCTCAGAGTACTCTTTTGTCCACTTTTGACACTTAATGAACAAAAGGACCGATTCTGGCCTGAGAAAGGCACTGTATGTGTGGACCAAAATACCCGAGGATTAAGGGTCTGAATCACATAAACAGGCGAGCCAAAATGAACACTAGAGGCTCTGAGTGACAGTGGGGATGAACAAGACTGGCCAGAGATGAGAAACAGTGATTATCTCTTCTGGCTTTAAAACAGCCTTTACTGCAATTCATCCCACCAACTTTCCATTCCGAAGTCTCTTCTGGAAGAAAGTTCCATTGGAATCCTGGAGTGTTTTTCCAAAATCTCTATGAAGAGTAGCACAAAGGGTGGGTGGTAAGAGATGCTGAGATAAACTGTCCAGTTAGCCCTTCAGGTAAAAAGGAATTACCCTCCCAGTTCCTGGCAGTCCTGGAGAAATATGGCCCTCAACTGTCAACCTTCTTTGGGGATTGTCTCAACTAAAAGAAGCTGCCTCACCCAAACTCACATCTCTTCCCAGGGCAATCCTCATCCAATAACAGATGTTGACATCAAAAGGTCCAATTGCCTCATCCCAACTGAGATAATCACAGTTTGAAAGCTCATGATTAGATCTATTGTAACCTTCTTTGAGACAACATTAGCACGTCAACTTGTCCCTCTGCTCAATCCTGCTTCCTTCCTCTCCCTTTAAGTATTCTAAATACTAATGTCTATTTCAGAATCTGCTACTGAGGAAATACAACTTGCAGCAACATCCAAACCTTATCCAAAAATACAATTTATTTACGAATGAGTGTGGTTGTAAACGAAAAAAAGTACAATCCCCCCCCTTATAGTTTAAAATTGTCCATCTTTCTTCTCCTCCCCATCCCTATTTCTAAAAGGTCAATATAGCCATGAAATTTAGAATCTCACCCAATCCCATTCTAATTTTTCTTCTCCAAATGGTCACTCTGACATTAATATACTATTTGAATTCATTTCACTTTTCTCTTTTTGCATGACACACTATGCCTCTGAAATATGTCCATATATGTGGTATCTATGGGATTATTAAAGTCATCAGAATAAATAAGATTGGAGAGAGAACAATAGAAGCAGAGCGGCAAGGAGAGAGGGAAGCAGAGAGGCAGAAATAGGGACAGAGAGACCGAGATAATAGAAAAAGTAAAGAAAGAAGGAAATCAAGGAATAAATATTGGAGAATTTCTACTGTTAGGATAAGAAAGAAGGAAGGGTGAGAGCTAGTTTTCTTCATTTGCAAAACAAAAGTCTTGGAAAAGTTTTCTATTTAAAAAGCTAGATGAAAGAGCTAATACGACAATCCAAAGCCAAAAATCAAAGCTCCAGGAGATGAAAATAAGTGTGTACAATATGGATATGCTTCTACAAAAATGATGACCCAAAGGAAATGACACTTTCTGAATTCTTCTAAGATTGCTTTATCCAAATATTTCATGGTTTAAGAAAATAAAATACAGGGCAGGTATCTTCATCTGAGACAAGCAAAAGTTTTTGCTTTTGCTTTCATAATTAGAATCTGGCATTTTGTAGTATTTTGAAATGTATTTGAGAGAAAAATACTGAAAATATTTGATTATCAATTTGAAACTTTGTTGAGAAACTTACAACCTTCATCCCTCCATCTATGCCATCATAATTCACTTTTATAGTCATTATGAAGTTCCCATTTATGTGTCCATTTTATTAGCAGCACACTGTATTTTAACCTTCAAAATAAACTATAAACATTTACAGATTCAAATTCCCATAGGTATGTTTAAATCTAATTTATTTTTTCTAGTGTTAAATTGCATATTTTCTTATTTTCTAATAAGATTTCCTGGGTAATGAAACTTTTATGCTTCAGTGTTTTCATTTTGCATTTATTCAGTGAAACCATTTGGAAAGTCCTGTTGTGCACTCAGGCTAATTAATGCATTTAGAGGGTATCATTATAATTTTAAACCTTCCTATCAGAATAAAAAGTGGACCCTCTCTCTTCAAATACTTTCTAAATCTCTTTCCTGTTTTATTTCATCTTAGCATTTGTAACTATTATAAAATTTTAATGCATAATTTTAAATAAATATATTAAAATATAACATAATTTTAAATAAATACACATTTAAATTTAATATAATTTTAAATAAATACATATATTTGTTCAATATGGTGTTGTCTATCTCTTCCACTAGAAAGCACTCTCTATGGGAACAAGAGACTAGTTTTGCTCCATACAACAGCACTTAGAAGAACAGAGACCAGCTTAAGTTAAGCACTCCATAAATACTCCTGAATAAATGTAAAATCATATTTCTGACATATATTTAAAACTAGCTTCAACTTAAATTCACTTTTCTTGTTTTATAAAGAATCCTATATTAGTACCATGGACATTTTTCCAAATTCAATTAATGTTAAACAATGAGCTTTAAGAGAAAAACTGAATAATAATTTTAATCATAAAACTTTCTATGTACAAAACATTAATTTAATTTTGTGAGAATTAATTTTCCAATGTAAATTTAATTTACATAAAGTTTAGGGAAATAAGAACCCTTAAAATTGTAGCAATATAAAAGTTATTTGAATAAGTAGAATTGCATTCTCTAACTATCCCAAATTAGCTTTCATTCATGACTCACCACAATCAAAATTATAATATTTATTAGATTAAGGGATTTCTCTTTTGCTCTGACTTTTTTTCCAGGAAGAAACTAACATGATTTTGTTTGTTATTAGCTTACATAATTTCTACACTTAGAATTTTTAATATCTTCTTGCAAATATATTTAACTGCTCTGGGCAGCAGGTTATACTTTAATCAATTTCTCTTATTCTAGACTTTTTAGTTTAGTTGAGGTAACAGGAAGACTAAGTTAACAAGTATGTAGAAATCACTGATTACATTTATTTAAATTATAATATTAATACAAGTAAGCCTGAGGTTGCATTTTGATCCGGTTTCCTAAGAACTTGACCAAATTATTAAACCTCATATATATATATATATATATATATATATATATACACACACACACACACACACATACACACACACACACATATATATATACACACACACATATATATATATAAAAATAAAATAAACCAGTGTTTCCTAAAGTATATTCTATGAGACTCTAGTCATACAGGCAAGTAGTTGAAAAAAGGTTTTCTAAAAATAAGTTTTGAAAAGCATAATTTTACATATATAAATGTGTGTGTATATATATTATAACATCTCTCTAAGAGATTGAAAAGTCTACATTGGCATATTGCAAGTTCTACTATAAATTCTACAATCAAATAAGCCTATTTGTTGTATTTTAATAGATATATGTTCTGCATTTTAATGACCACAAAGCTCTTTTTTATATAAAATATTAAAATCTCTGAAAAAATTTTCTCCTAAATACACTTTGAAAAAGATCTATTGGACACATTGGATGATCAAAATATATTTGGATGTTTTATTTATTGATTAAAAATTATCTATTGAATATCTACTTTGTATGAGACACTGAGTATGAATGACATAATTTATTGTAATAATATAACAATATATAATACACACTAATGTATTATAAGGTATTATATTATGTATTATGATATATTATATAATTATAATAATATAATAATCATCCATTATTATAAACAAATATAATAATAACTTCTTCTAGCTTCTCTCATAGAATGAAATTTTCATATTTTCCATGTACTCTCCTTAACAAAGAATACGACTTTCAGTGTGACTATATGAATGCTATCTGTAAAGAATATAAACTGTCAGTTCAAAATTAATATGGATATCTGAACATTTTAATATATGCATACTTGTTATATACTTATGATTAGTCCTCTCATAAGAAAAACATTTGCATTAAGTTCAGAAATATTTCTGATTCAGGAGTCAAATCACTCTTTGTAGCAAAAATGAGAAGAAAAATCTCACTTGAGGCAATTCTTAACATTATTTCAGGGTGTGGAAAGAAATTTTAGGAAACCCAAGGTCACATTTTTAGTGTCACCAAATGGTAAAGATGCAATTTTTATCTTTGTTGGCATTTTACTAAAATGCTTCTCTAAATTCTACTTGTATTAATGGATTATAATTTTAGAAATAGCATTAAAAATATGCTTCTTACAATATACACTCATAATGGTATCTAAGATAAACATTATATTTTAATTTATGGATATTACATATAATTTTATAGGTTTCATAATAGAATAAACATTATAATACCAGCCAGTAAGGTGATGTGCAATCCTGTAGTGTCCTTACAATTCAAACTCTGATGCCTATTACAGAAAAAACAATGGGGTCCTCAAAAAGTCTGTACATCAGGGTTGAGCAGATTTAAAAATTGAGTGATCAATTCCAGTTCCACTAACATTTATGGAATTTGCAGTTAAAACTATTCTATCATTTTTTTCCTGAAATGTGTCTAAAATTAGGTAACATAACAGATGTCTGACAACACATCCTCTAACCTATTAACTTATATCCTCCAATGTTTTTTGGTATTTTCAATGCCTTAGATCATTTAGCTTTTACCCTTTGTTGATATTTTGAGTTTATGCAGTTGCTATTGGTTAATCTGTTAGTATTTTAAATGACGGGTGCCCACAGTGACATCTTTGGTGCCAAAATATTTGATTAGCTCATAAATTTTACCAAATATCAAGAATTCACGAGCAAAAGATAGAACAAAATTTTCTGAGGCAAATGTTTTGGAATTAGATGTAAGAGTTGATATGTTAAGATATTCATATTAATTTATGTAAGAGTATTCCTGACTGCTCTGGTAATAGGAAAAGGCTAAAATTGGAGAGGACTATAGATTATTCCAAAGCAGTGGAAGAATTTAATATGCCACATAGGAGCCTTTTTGAATGCAGGCTTTTAAGTTCTGTCCTAAGATGCCTCAGGCCTAGGGACATTAAAAAAAAAAAAAGTAAATAAAAATAATCTGTAAACCAGGACTATGTTATTTTATGCTAACTCTGGGTCCCAGTGTGTCAAAAATTTTTAAAATAAAGTTTACATTTTTAAGTACATACTTATGTATATGAAGTGCTACCATGTGCTATAATCATAATAAACAACTAGTATTTATTGAATCTCACAATGTTTGTGATACTCTTTAATCAGAAAGACTGAATCATGAAAATTTCATTTTGGATAGCAGATTAAATTAAAAGTTAATTTAGAGTGAAACAATTTGCATCATTTATCTATTTTCATTATTTTAAAAAGAAGACAAAATAGTGGTAGTAGGAGTAATATAAGGAAGAAGAGGAGACAAGGGGCTAAGGAATCCAAAAGGATAACACAAAAAAGCCTGTGAAAAGGCAAATGATGCATAAGTGCCTACAACTATCTTACCAACAATTAAAATGAAAAATGGAAAGGGGAAAGGTCCAGACAGTTCTTACTAATTAATTTTCACTTTGAGAGGACTACTAAAAATAGAGAAAGAGAAGAAGACTTTTGGAGTTTCTAGTCCTACAATGAGTGGTCTGTAGAAAAAAAAAATGTTAACTTCACAAGGATCGGTGTTCAGAAACATCAGCCGGCTAAAATTCCCCCTGATAGAGAATTCATGGTGGTTATTATCTCCTCAAAACAACAAACAGCTATCAGTGAAGCTGAGGAAAAATTTCCAAACTGGAACACATGCAGTATTTCAGTTAATATATTTCCAACTCCTAAGCTATCATGTTTCTTGGGGACATGGAGAAATATTTATAACTAAAAGACCTTCCCTTTTTATTATTCTTTGGCACTGGCACTTCTGGAAAATAGGGTTCTCTTCATTAGTGTTTCTTTTCTCTACATATTAGGCAGGGGCATGTGAGTGATGAGAATTTCCTCCCAGGTGACATTAATCCTGTCCGTGTGCTTACATCTAGCTTTGGGAAATGTGGTGTAGTAGAATGCATGCTGTCTATTCCATTTTCTACTGCTGTAAAATAATATCTAAAACTGAGTAATTTATAGTGAACAGAAATGTAACTTTTTCACAGTTCTGCAGGCAGTCCAAAATTAAGGTGCCAGCATCTTGCAAGGGACTTCTTGCTATTTCATCACATAGCAGAAGAAGGAAGGGCAAAGAGGCAAAGGGGGATGAAACCTGACCTTTTACAGCAGTATGAATTCCACCCATGAGGGCAGACCCCTCATGACTTTCTCACCTCCCAAAGGTCTCACCTCCTAATACCACCACAATGGAAATCACATTTCAACAGGAGTTTTGGAGGGCACAAACATTAAAACCATAGCATATTGCCTCTATCTCCCCCAAATTCAGGAGCTTCTCACATACGAAATGCAGTCATTCCATTCCAATAGCTCCAAAAGTCTTAAGTTGTTCTAGAACCAGCTCAAAAGTTCAGAGTCTCATCTAAACATCATATGAATGAGACTCAAGTTACAATTCACTTAGAGGCAAAATCTCATTCATCTGTGAGCCTATAAAATCAAAACAAGTAATGTGCTTCCAAAACACAATGGTGGGATAAGCAAAGGATAGTTCTGCCTTCCATAGGGTCCTTGATCATTGGTACAACTCAGCCAAGTTCTTTGCCATTTCATAAAAGAATGGTCTTTTTTTTAGTTTCAAATACTTTGTTCCTTACTTTTGTCTGAGACTTCATCAGAATTGCCTGAACCATCTACGTTTCTTCCCAACATTCTGATCACAGTCACCTAAGTAACCTCTAATACTTCCTACAGCACATCTTTTCTTTTTCAGCCCTTACCAGAATTGCCACTAATTCTGCATTCACAGCAATATAGGCTTTATCTAGCATTCACTTCTAGAAAAAGTTTTCGTTTCTACCTGACACTTTTCCAAACTCTATCCGTTACCTAGTTCCAAGGCGGTTTTTACATTTTCAGGTATTTGTTATAACAACATCCTACTTCTTTGATGCAAATTTCTATCTTAATCTGTTTTGTGCTGCTATAACAGAATATGTAAAACTGGGTAATTTATAAAAAACAGAAATGTATTGCCTCACAGTGCTGGAGGCCATGAAGTCCGAGATAAAGGCATTTGGAGTTTTGGTGTCCCAATCTCCACTTTCAAGATGGCACCTTAAATGCTATATGCTCTGAGGCAGGGGAATTCTCTTCCTCACATAGCAGAAGAGAAGAAGAGAGCAAACCCACTCCAGCAAGCTGTTTTTATAGTGGCATTAATCTATTCATTATAATGGATGCTTTTGAACTACCTAAACAACACCTCTTAGGCCCCACCTCCCAAAACTCTTGCATTGGGAATTAAGCTTCCAATACATGAATTTGGAGGGGATAAAAATGTTTAAACCATAGCAATAGTATACTGGGTTGTCCTGTGATATCAACGATTGCTTGGATGCTCCATCTAAATCTCTTTTCACAAGGGTGCTTATTCTCCTACAAGCCAGGAGAGTTGACTACTGATGGTTCATAGATGAGACCCACTTTGGGAATGGAAGTCAGCTGAAGGAAGCTTGAACCCAATTTGGGGCAACCGAGTAGGGCCTTCTCAAGCAGAGAGCTCCCCTTGGGGCTAACTTACATCCATGTCAACAACTACATCTCAGTCTACCCAAATGCTCTGCCTAATCTGGCTTCCTTTACTGACTTATAACTTTCTTCCCTAGAACACTTCTCAATAAACCTCCTAAATACAAATCTTAATCCAAAGCCTGTTTCTCTGGGGACATACCTCAAGAAAGGCCTCAGTTTCCTTAACAGTAAAGTGAGAGTCTTTGGTATGATCATCTTTAAGATACCTGCTGGATTTAGCATTCTATATTTCTTTTTTTTTTTAATTTTATTTTTTATTATTATTATACTTTTAAAGCATATTTCCTCAATTACCTTTCACAGTTACATTGGCTTATTTTATTCTAGTACAGACTAAGAAAATTAATCATATTGATTATAATCACTAAATAAAATTTTATTCTTTAAATCTGTGTAAACTATAAAAATTTTTAAATTTGCATACATTTAAGGGTTACAAGTTCATTTTTGATGCATGGATATATTGCATAGCGGCGAAGGCTGGGCTTTTGGCATAACCATTATCTGAAGAGTATACATTGTATCTATTAAGTAATTTCTCATCTCTCAGTCTCCCATCTTGATTTTCTACTAAGTGAAGAGTGTGAGTTTTAGTGTATGGGCTTTTAGTTAACATAGGCTCTACATAGAGATTGTTTTTTAATTACTCCAGGTTTTGGAGTGCGTTCTGGCTAATATGGACAGTGGATAATGACTATAAAATAATTACAGTTTATGTTGAGCACAAATACTGTATAAATGGCAGGAAACATAATAAATAGAAACATCTACGCTAACAGCTTTCACAATTTAGAAAAGACATGCTTAAAGAACTTTCATGGAAATCTCTGTGACAAAAGTGGTAATATACAGGATAGTACAATTATGCATTCAGTATTAAGAATATTTTTAGTTATAAAATTTAACATTTTATAAAGTAGGAAAATAAACATAGAAATAATTTAAACCTTAAGAATTGAAACAATTTTTTTTTGGGGGGGGGTAAATGAACACACCTAGAACAAGAATATTCAAATAATGAAAACATTTTATTTGTAGACCATTCTTCATGAAGATGTTTAATATTTTACTGACTCTCTAGAAAGTCAGAGAAAATATGGAGAAAGGACTTAGAGAGGGTTTTTAAAATGTAAGAGAGGTTCAAAAGTACACCTGATATATATTGTAGAACCACAATATAAATGCAATACATAGCCTCTTAGGAAACCACTTTTCTTAAAGTTTGATGCACAGTTACGATAAATTTCAATTTTTTAAGATGCATTTAAGGAGTCTAGTGAAGTTTTACAGGTTAGATTGTATTTTTGCAATCATATCAATGATAGAATAATTCACAAGATCTTAAATGTTAGATGCTACCTTCCAGTATAAATGTTGATATTTTAAAGTCATTTAACTTCTAGAAAAGTCTACTTTCAGAGTAGCCACACTTTCCAATGCCTCTTATATGGAGTTTAAGGACTGTAGTATAAATGATCCGTTGCACAAAAATGCCACAGGCTCAGGATACTGTGTGAATTCCAGCAGCCATCAAAAGTTTTACCTGCTAAAATGATATAACTAGAGACTGATAAGTTCCAGGATTAGGGACAAATACAGAAAACTTATTATTGCTTTTGAAAAGGACACATTCAAATGATAAATCTAACTCAATCGGCTAAACTATAGTGACCCTATTCGTAGGTTCACAGGTGACAAGAGAATTGTCTACATAAGACATATGTTACTGGTCTATTTTAAAATGTGCAAACAAAATCAACAGTTATTTTTATTTGAAAAAATAATGTATCCTCCAAAAGGGAGGCCAATATGATTATGGTTAGAAAATAAAAATTAATCTTACTCTAAGAATTATAAATGACAGGAAATATTTATGTTGCTTATGAAAAAAGTATTCTAAAAAAGCTTGATTGAATTTAATCTGTCAAGCATATATAGATCCTTCATGAAAAACAATTTATTTTACTTTTCAATACCTTTATCATTGAGATAAAATAATTTATCCTGGCCGTAGATACACTTTTATTTTTAAATCAACTTAGAACATTGCCATACTCTGGGATTTATTGTATTTTGTGACTTTCCTGGAGTCTTTTTGATAAAGATTTTCTTCATTTAGTCTGAATGTATTAATAATCTTAAAGTACAAACTAACTGTCAGAAACTTGGAAGTAAAACTTCAGCAGAAATAAAACGGAAAAACCTCAACCATTTATCATGCAATTTCAAAATAGTTGCAATCTCAACTTTTTAAAACTGGATACTATCTAATAAATATGAGGAATCTTGTTTGCTTTTTTTTTTCTGTCTTTTTCTTTTGTCTTTTTTGTCACTCAAAAAAAAAAAAAAGACACCAAACAGAAAATTAAACTGAGTTTTAAAACTGTAACTCAAGTTGAAAACACAATACTTATAATTGTATTTTTATCAATTAACTTCAAAAAAATCATAGATACAAAAATAATATATGTCATATAATCATTGCGCAGTAATTTTTGTTGAATGAATGAGCACATGAGTTTAATTTAGTATAGTTTATATTATATACTTTAATGATATTTATTAGTCAAAGGAAAAAATATTTTCTTTGACATTTTTTACATCAGGGTAATATGATGTCTATATACAAAAGCTACTCTTGTTTGAGAAATAGATTAAATTTTTATATTAAAGGCATTGCATTTCCCAAATGGGAAATCATTCCAGAGATATCAAAACAAGTATCCTCTGTAATTTACCCAACTTCGATCCCTCAGTCCCCACCATGACCTTTCCTTAGTTCCATAGATGGATGAGCTCAGAGATTTTACTATGTCTTCCTGAGACTCATTGTTCTCACCTTTAAAAAGTAGATTGTTAACGCCTACTGCGCTAATTACCAGTTTATTGCCTCTCAGTTCCAAGTTCATGCTACATTGCCTTTTATGTGAAAATGTAACTGGGCCTTTTAAATCGCTTACCTTTGCCAGCTGCTGGTAAAGAGTGCTGGAGAGATGTTGCAGAAGGAATGGGTTTTGCTTATTGGTTCTAGTGTGCCTTTCTACAGGCTCTTGCAGCAGGTGTAGCTCCTTCACTGTCCAGTTCCTGCAGGCACCACACCTTCTCAGGCATCTGGCTCTTGCAGGGGAAGGCAGCCAGCAGCAGCCGGTAGGTTTCCATGGCATCCCCTCAGGAAGTTTCATAAATTATCTCCAGTAAGACATCTCCACCTGAATAGTCTTTTCCTATCATGCAAAAGAACAAATCTTTAGCAAGTGCCATCACCCTGATATTACTGCAACTTTTCAGCTATTCAGTGAACAGAACTCTCACTGGAAAGTTCTGTATATCTCAGCCCTGGAGGCAAGGTTCTTCACTGGATGTCTTTCTTAACCATGGAGGTGGCAGCTTCTCATTGTATCTGTTATTGTTATATGTTTTGGAATTCTCTGTATTTTTACTAAATAACACGTTTTTATTTCAGTCTCCTGTTCTACTGAATAATCATCTGTATTAAACTTGGACTCAGACTGACACATCTATCTTATATTACTTAAGGGTTATGCCTACTTAGCATATGAAAACTCTCTGAAGTGTAACAGGTGTTCCACAACTACTATTTATCTTTCAGTCTTGGATTTTAAATATCAATATATCAAACTCATGTTTGTCCTAATCAAAATTTACCTTTCTAAATATTAGGTATGTTACGTTTATGCAGAATGGCAGAGTCTGTCAATGTGGATTAAAGTTTCAGTATGCTGGCAAATCGACAGTAAGGAGGACTCCAAGGTGAAGTGTGTGTGAACAACTACACTTTAGAGTAAGATTCTGACAGTTTAATTTTATATTACTAATATTTTTCTTCCCTGTCTGTATTCATTCATGACACCTACTATGTGTCAATCATTACTGTAAGTACCAGGAGAATCAGATTAAGAGGGAACTCAGTGTGCAATACTACTAGAGACAAGTAAAAATAGAAATATAATGTAGTACAATTATTAGAATAAGGGAAGCAATAATAATTAGGGAAATACATGGAAAGCTCTCCCAATCCTGCTTTTGCATGTGAAAGATAATGGTGGGGGGCAGCGAGGAAAGGGTTAGCTCAGAGAAGCCTTCCTAAACAAATAATTTTCTGAAATGGAATTTTCTGAATTTTCTTAAATGGTAAAGATAGGCTTAGTCACCTAAGTACTACTGGTCTACCTTTCTAAGTTGTCTGAATTTTCAGCTACAGGGGAATGGCACAGGCCAAGGATATCAGCATAGAACATAACATTATAAGAGTTACATTTTCAGAAGATTATAACAATAAAATAACAATAAATAAGATAATAACACATTTTTGGAGAGTCACACAGAGGGACCCAGGAAGTAGAAGACAGAAGATATATAACAAGAGTAAGGTCTAAAGTAAGGTAGAAAGTATAAAGGAGGGAGATTAAAGAGACATTTAGGAAATAGAATCAAAGCTGTTAGTTAACCATTGGATGGAATAATTGAGATAGGAAGGAGTTAGTGATGCCTTCTATGATTGTGATTTGGGCAATAGGTAAAATGATATCAGGTGGGAGGGAAATTGAAAAGAGGATGATTTGTGTGGGTGGTGGGAAAAAGATGATTGGTTCATTGTTGAACTAGTTAAGTTTGAATACAAGATATTTTTTATACCCAATAGGCATTTAGAGATTTTTATTTAACATTCAAGAGGTGGTTTAGGAGGGTCTACATGATATTTATTAATTCATCATGAGTATGTTTTATGTAGGTGCAATAAAAAAATGTTCATAATACAGTCAGCTCTCTGTGTCATTGGTTCTACATCCCATGGATTCATCCAACTGTGGATAAAAAGTATTAAAAAAAAAAATCGATTGTCGTGTCTGTACTGAAAATGTTCAGACTATTTTTTCTTGTCACTATTCCCTAAAGAATGTAATAACTATTTATATAGTGTTCACATTGTGTCAGATACTATAATCAGTCTAGAGATGATTTAAAGTATAAGGGATGATGTATTCCATGCAAGTTTAAATAAGGGACTTGAGAATCTGTGAATTTTGATATCCACTGAGGTTCTACAACCAATCCCCCACAGATACTGAGGAACAATTGTAATTTAGAAAACTGGGAGAAGCTACCTGAGTAGACTATTTACACAATAATACTGCACTAACAACCTGATGAATTTAGTGGTTTGCAACAATAGCATTTATTTTTGGCTCTTGAATCTGTGGAGGAACTAAGATTCCACTGACACAGGTTTTGCATACTTGGGATTGCTCCAAGATGCAGATTGGATCTGGGGCTGCTTTATCTATCTCAGCTGCTTTAGATAAGTGGTTAATCAAAGCAGGTGTTCCTCATGGCAAAAAGCAGGAGTGGAAAAAGGCAAGCCCAAACATGAAAGCGTATTTCAAGGCTCTACTCACATCATAACTCTTAACATCACGATGACCAAAGCAAGTCTTGTGGCCAAACTGAAACCAAGAGGCGAGAGACACTATGGAAGCTACATGTTTTACCATGTGGAAGGAATAGGTAATTCATTGCAGGTAATTCATCGTTTTTGGTCAGTTGCATTTTTGCTGGGCCTAAGAACAAAGTTGGTAGAATGGAGGCTTGAAAAGTGGGATAAAGCCTAAGGGATAAATGGATTTTGTTCAAGAGGAGAACCTTGGAAGAATTTGCAGAAAACTCTGAGGAATAAGAGACAGGTTGAAATCTAATTTACTCTTGTACTAAGACAAAACATCATGTGGATCTGTGAGTCCTGCTCTGACTTTGGTAAATGTTTATAATCCTTGAACTCTTGTTGATGTAAGTTTTTTTGCTTAATACTATTCTTTCAGTGCTTGCATATATTAATTTGTATTACTTATGGTTGTATGTTCATATTCTCACATTGCAGCTACATTATAGACATCTTGATAATTGAGACTGAGTTTCACAACAATTTGTTACACGATCGGTAACTTGTCCTTACTCCTAAGGATGTTTAATGATGTTTATAGCACCCATTAAAAATATAATGAGATAATGTAAACAAGTACTTAGCGCAATGTGTTGTAGAGAATAGTTGTTCAATAATTCTTACTTTTCTTCCTCATTATTCCTACAAATATTACATCAAAGAATAAATGGAGGAAAACAGGGGTACGCAATTAAATCAATGGCAATTTAGTTTTCCTATGACTAACTTGTATTATTTCATTTCGAAGTAGAAAATATGATGATTTAATGTAAAAAAGCAAATTAGAAAAAGGACAAAGAATATGCACATTTACATAAACTTAAAATGTACATTTACATAAACATAAAACTTAAAATTTTGCAATCTAAAGTGGTAATGTATATTGCTCAAAGGATACATAGAAAAATATTTTTTAAAGACATATAATAACTGTAGAACAGTCATTTCTCTCGGAGAAGGGAGGAAAAGAAATAGAAATGAAGCAGGACATGGATACAACTGGCATGGTATGTGTAGTATTTTATTTTTTAAAAAAGGTTTCAACAAATATGGCATTTATAAAAAGCTTACATTTGTTAAATCTGGGTGGTAGACATATTAGTTTTCCTTGTATTATTCTCTCTAATATATTAATCAAAATAATGTTTCATCATTTTCAAAATTGTAGAAAGGTCACCTAAAACAATAAATACATAAAATAAGAATAAAAACTATTTTAGAAAGACAAATTTCAAATGAATTGTATCTAGCATTTAATGCATACCCTATATTTTTTAGAACTTTAATTACTTAGGTCCTGATGTTAGTATTATGAAATTTTTGCTTTCCGATAAGTGCTAAAGAGAAGAATACAATAAAAAGATTAGAGATTTCAAATATTTCATTGAGATTTTAGCTTAATCAATTGGTGAAATTTGACCAGCTTTAATAAGATTAAAGTATGTCAAAATGCCAGAAAAAGTGTTTTATTATTTAGTGTGATTAGAATATCAACAAAGATATTTATGTAGAGAACCTCAAAAAAAAATTCCAGTCAGTATTTATTGATTTGATAAATCATGTGTGAGCTTGCTTGAATTTTATTGCATTTTTAACTGAAGAAAAATATTTACACAGTAAAATACATAATTTTAACTATACAATTTGATGTTTGAGAAATGAACACACTAATGTAATCAGTACCTCAATCAGACATAGAACAGTTCCATCATCCCAGAAAGTTTCCCCATATCACATTAAAATTAATTTCCAACCCCCTTAAAGACAAGCCCTGTTCTAATTTTTACTACCAGGGGTTAGTTTTGTCTGTTCTGGGACTTCATATAGAGTAATAGAGTATGCACTTATTTTTATCTGGATTACTTTGCTCAGCACAATGTTTTTAAGAGTTACCTATTATGTGGCATATATCAGGAGTCCAATATTTAATGTCTAAGCAATATTCCATTATAGGAACATATCACCATTTGTTTATGCATCTCTTTATAATTGGTTGTTTCCAATTTTTAGTTATTATGAGTTGCCACAAACATTCTATATGTCTTTTTATGTACATGTTTTCATTTCTCTTGAGTAAATAAGACAGACTACAATTCCTGGGTGGATTCAGTTTAAAATGTATAAGAAACTTCGAAACACTTTTTCAAAGTGGATGTACAATTTTACATTTCCACATAGCGTGAAAGACTTCCAGTTGTTCTTTATTATCCCAACATTTGGTCTTGTTCATATATTAAAGTTTAGTCACTCTCATGAATGTGTAGTGGTTTCCCACTAGAGGTTAGTATTTATCTTACTATGTTTCCTCATATGTTCTGTTGTGAGATATCTCTTCTATTCTTTACCCAACGTTTTAATTAAATTGTCTTTTTACTGATATTTTATTATTGATATATTATTATTTCAGTATAGAAATTCTTTGTCAGAATAGGTACTAAAAATATTTTCTATCAGTGTGTGACTGACTTGACTTCTAATTTTCTTTAGGACGTCTTTTGATGAGAAGAATTTCCCGATTTTTTTGTTTGTTTGTTTAATTCTGTCCCTCAGGTTGGAGTGTAGTGGCATAATCATAGTTTACTGCAGGCTCCATCTCCTGCAGTGAAGTGATTCTCCTGTTTCAGTTTCCTAAGCACTTGTGACTACAGGCATGTGCCACTGTGTCTGGCTAATTTTTTTGTTTGTTTGTTTGTTTGTTTTTTGTAGAGACCAGTTTTGCTATTTTCCAAGCAGTTCTCGAACTCCTGCCTCAAACTATCCTCCTGCCTCAGCCTCCTGAATAGCTGGGATTACAGGTACGATCTACCAAGAGATTTTAATTTTGATGAATTATAATGAATCTCTTTTTTTTCTCTCTCTCTTTATTTTTTGTTTGGTAACAGCTGTAAGTGTATGTAAAGTTTATTTGTCACAGAAAGTATATATCTGGGTCCTTTTTCCAGTCTAAAAATCTCTGCTTTTCATGTGGAGTATTTTGCCTATATATATTTAATATAATTGTTTGTGTGGTTGGATTAGGTCGGTCACTGTGCCAGTCAACTTCTATTTGTCTTATTTTTGTGGTTCTTGTGCTGTATTTCTCATTTCATCATTCTTTAATTAAATAGTTGTGGTATTCTATTTTAATTCCTCTACTAGCCTTTTCACTGTATATATTTTTATTATTAGATTGTTTGTGGGTACTTTAGGAATTATAATATGTGATCACGTCACATAAAATTTAAGAATTTTTCCAAGTAACTGCCACTTGCCTTCTGGCCTTTGTGTTAGTTTCTGTATATTGTACAACTATCTATCTAATAAATCCTATTATAGTGTTACGATTTTTATTTGGTTTTAAATAATCAGTTTCCTTCAAATAAAATTTAAGGATAGAAAAAAGGAAGTTTGTTACATTTATCTGCACATCAACCACTACTATAGAAAGAGTTTTCATCTAGTAGTATTCTACTTTATTTTTAAAAAGAGGGCCCGGCACAGTGGCTCAAACCTGTAATCTCAGCACTTTGGGAGGCTGAGGCAAGAGGATTATGAGGTCAGGAGATCAAGATCATCCTGGCTAATACGGTGAAACCCCATCTCAACTAAAAATACAAAAATTAGCCAGGCGTGGTGGCGGGCACCTGTAGTCTCAGCTACTCTGGAAGCTGAGGCATGAGAATGCCGTGAACCCGGGAGGCGGAGCTTGCAGTGAGCCAAGATTGCGCCACTGCACTCCAGCCTGGGCGACAGAGCCAGACTCCATCTCAAAAAAAAAAAAAAAAAAAAAAAAAAAAAAAAAAAAAGAGGTTTTTCTTATTATCTTTTGAGATGGAGTTTTGCTCTTGTTTCCCAGGCTGCAGTGTAATGGCGCGATCTCGGCTTACCGGGTTCAAGTGATTCTCCTACCTCAGCCTCCCGAGTAGCTGGGATTACAGGCATGCGCCACCATGCCTGGCTAGTTTTGTAATTTTAGTAGAGACAGGGTTTATCCATGTTGATCAGGCTGGTCTTGAACTCCCGACCTCAGGTGATCCACCCGCGTGGGCCTCCCAAAGTGCTGGGATTACAGACGTGAGCCACCACGCCTGGCCTGAGATTTTTCTTATTGTACAAGTCTTCTTTTAATCAATTATTTTAGCTTTTGTTTAATTTATATATTTTCCTTCATTTAAGATTCATAGTCTTGTGTTGGTTCTTGTTCGATGCCTAAAAAGAGTTGAATCATTTATTTTATCCAGATTTATGAATGTTTTTAATGGAGTCTAGTCTGGGTGCCAGTCAGGGCTGGTCATGGCTGGAAGTAGAATACATCGTTTTTATTTTATAATCACAAATTATTCTTATCACTTTACCGTAAGAAACAATGGCACGCGCATACACACACACACACACAGAGAGAGAGAGAGAGAGAGAGAGAGAGAGAGAGAGAGAGAAAGAGAGAGAGAGATCTGCAAATGGCCCTGGAATTCTAATTCTAAAGATTACACATGAATTAATTATTGGATCTGTGTGTATAAAAAGAGGTTAAGTTACCTTTTTTTTTTTCTTTTTTCCAGTAAGAAGTGAGACAAATAATTCAGGCATACTTCTTTTTATAAGATAAATGAAACTTGAGTTCCTGTTATTATATCCTTCTACAAAAATAAAAGAATTCTTTTTTTAAGATTATACTTGGGCCGGGCGCGGTAGCTCATGCCTGTAATCCTAGCGCTTTGGGAGGCCAAGGCGGGCGGATCACGAGGTGAGGAGATCGAGAGCATCTTGGCTAACACAGTGAAACCTCGTCTCTACTTTAAAAAAAAAAAAAAAAACTTACAAAACATTAGGCGGGTGCGGTGGTGGGCGCTTGTAGTCCCAGCTACTCGGGAGACTGAGGCAGGAGAATGGCGTGAACCTGAGAGGCGGAGCTTGCAGTAAGCCAGGATCGCACCACTGCACTCCAGCCTGGGCGAAAGAACGAGATTCTGTCTCAAAAAAAAAAAAAAAAAAAAAAAAAGATTATACATGACTTTCTTTGTACGAGTCAGACAATGTGTCATAGGAGGCAGTTTTCTATCTACAAAGGATAGGACAAGATTAATATTACTGAGACCAAGTGTGGGCCAGGTTCTGAGCTTGATAAATGTTGCATATTTTAAGTCACTAAATTTTTAGAATTCTTATTTTATGCATGAGAAAATTGAGGATCGAAGATGTTCACAATCTTTTCTGGTTACTAATTTATAGATGTAAATCTGGAATTAGAAAGACAATCACTTTAAAATTAATTTAAAAAAATTAAGTACATTTGAAACTAGTCTACTGTGGATAATGGTATTGTAACTATGCAAATGCTTTAGCTAAGATAGAACAAGATTACAAGAAAAAAGAGAATTGAGACATTGACCTGTAGTTATAAGAAAACAATAAAGCTTTAGTTAAGAGTTGCCAGTTCAGATTCCTTCACAATCCAGGAAAATGCAAGCCTACATAAATGAAAACTTTTTTTTAGTATTAGTAAAGAAAACAGGTCCACCCATAGCCATTTTGCCTTCCATTGGCTGGTACCTGTTTCATTCTTTCCAAAGTTTAATAGTTTTCAAACAGTTCTTGATGGAGACAAAGTGATGCTGAGAAATTGTCTGAGAAATGGCCATAGTAGAGGTGCTAAGAGGCAAGGTAGAAATCCCACTTTTTTTTTTTTTTTCAAATAGACCTGCTCCACTTTTAACACTTATATATATTTGATATTTTGCTCTTTTTTTTTTTTTTTGTAGAAAGAGTTTTGCTGCTTAAAAAATCAAAACCATTGAACAATGGAATCAAGGGGTTTTCAGATACTTCAGATCCACTTCTATGGTTGGCCCCTACTAGCTCAATGGAAGTATTCTGGGAGGTAGCAGTGGCTTGGCAGAAGGAGGTCAACCAGTGTGAAGTCATTTTATAAAGCACTTCCTATTTTAAGTCATAGAGAAATATGGCCTGTGAGGTCAGATAATAGGCTTCAAAGAGCTGTGCTACCTACAGTAAGTGAGTGACTACTGCAGGAAGTAGGCTGGTTGGAACACTAGGATATCCTGTCCTAAATTAGTATTTCCAGCCACCTCCACCCTTTAGCAGAAAATAATAACAATAATATTAAATATTTCATAATATCATCTTCAAAAGCAGAGGACTCCCAGGTATGTATTTTTAAAATGGAAAGTTTTCAAAAATATTTACAAGAAAAACTATGCCACTATTCACTGGAGAATATTCAAGATACAGCTTATTTGTCTATCTGCTCAGATCCTAGAGCAAATTAAATTTTCTAACTTGAAGAACATAGAGCTTTCTGAGAATAGGATAACTGAAACATGATTTTCCATTCTAGACCTAAACTTCATGTTGTTGTTTTATGTTTTGCTTTGTTTTGTTTTTTTGAGACTGCACCATCTTAGCTCACTGCAACCTCCACCTCTTGGGTTCAAGCAATTATTGTGCCTCAGCCTCCCAAGTAGCTGGGATGACAGGCATACACCACTACGCCTGGCCAATTTTTGTATTTTCAGTAGAGATATGCCACAACACCCAGCTAATTTTTTATCTTTAGTAGAAACGGGGTTTCACCATGTTGGCTAGGCTGGTCTTGAACTCAAGTGATCCGTGTGCCTTAGCCTCCCAATGTGCTGGGAATGCGAGCGTGAGCCACTGCACCCAGCCCGTGTTTCTAATTTCAGTTACTTCAATGTATACACTTAGTTTAGTGATTATTTACATATTTTTGAATATATATCTTTAAAATATGAATTAACTTGACAATAAAAAATATTAAGTTTCAAGATACATAATATCCCTATTATCTGCCCTGTTTTCTGTACGCTTGACATTTAAAGGCTTCTTTAAACTCTGATTAAATTACTGAAAACTCATTTACTGTACTTTTTTGAGAGCTGGGATTATCTTGCATTGTGAAACTCTATTATGGTTTTCAGCTGGGCTCCAGATACAAGATAAATATTTTTATTATCCTGTCTTCCAAAGAGATGATATGAGTAAGAGTACACGAACATAAGGTTAAAAGTTTTCTTGGTTAGTTCTTGATGTACTTATGTTTGGCAAAATTGCAGAGATCTACAATTATGATAATTTCCTTGAGAAGTACCTCAATCTCTTTTCTCTCTTTCACTATCCTTTCTTTCTACCTATTAGAAGTTATGTATTGCTTTGGGGGCAAATAATACTGAGAGATTTGTTATGTTCTGAAAGTTAGAGTAAAGTTCTTTTATCATCTCACCTCTAGCATTTTCCAAAGCACGTTGTAAGTAATAATGCTTGGTGCATTTTTGTTTAAAATTGATAGATTCTGGCTCAGGAAAGAGTGATAATTTAATAGTTTCATATAAATCTAGCATAGAATCAGGATAACAAAATAAATTAAAAACTTCCTGCAACCTGTCAGTAGTGAATCCATGATATTAGCAATGATTCATGAAATTAAGATGTTTAATTTTAAATTTTGAATTTAAAAATTTTCTATTTTAAAAACAATAATATTTAATTTTAATTGATAAGTAAATTTTGATGATAGCCAAGAGTAAGTAAATAATTTTCATTACAGTTTTGCTAATTAATATTTCAAGAATTTAATTAAATTCATAGTATACAAATCCCTTTGCAATTTTCAGGAAATAAAAAGAAAACAAACTGTATTTGTTTTGAGAGAAGGCTACAGATATACTTAGAGATAGGCATGCAAAGAAGTATTTACAGTACAATATGGACATTTCTGTATAAAGGTGTACATATACAATAGTAGACTATGAAGATATGAAACAATGAAGTCAACCCAAGGCAGTCAATTGAGCGTTTCCTTTGGAAGATGCTCTTGAATAGAAATTAGAAGAAGTAGGAATTATGAGTATATGTACGGTAGTGAAAGTTTTTTAAAACATAGCAAGTTCAGAGAACATGTAGTAAAGAATACCAAGAATAAAAAGAAAAGACATTCAGTAAAAGAAGTACAAACTATGGCAATGCAAACGAGAATTTAAGGAAAAAGCAGAGCACATGTTATGAAGGACCTTATAAAATATATAAATTTGATATTTTACAATCATGCAATGCTAATTCATTCAACGAAAAATGTTTTAATACAGTTTTTTTGTATGTAAAATGCCGCCGCTGAAGATGAATAAAAAAACCATATGAACAATAATAATTAATGATAAATTCTAAAAACATATACAGTTCCTGACTTACAGTTGTTTGACTTACTGATTTTCAGCCTTACAATGGTGTGAAAGGAATACACATTAAGTAGAAACCACACTTCAGGTGCCAATACAAAATTGTTTTTCACTTTCAGTACAGTATTCAATAAATTACATGAGCTATTCAACACTTTATTGTAAAATACACTTTGTGTTAGATGATTTTTGCCCAACCGTAGGTTATATATAAAGCAAGTATTCTGATCATGTTTATGGTAGGATATGCTAAGCTACGATGTTCAGTAGATTAGGTGTATTAAATACATTTTCAACCTGCAATATTTTCAACTTACAATGCGTTTATCAGACTATAACCCCATGATAAGCTGAAGAGCATCTGTGCTAATTAGAATTTGGGGACAATAAGACTTTTTTCCTGAAAGAAAAGTTGAAAGGAAATTGAATTAATGCTGCTTTTGTAGTTTAGTTTCCAAATGCATGAATTTCTAAGCAAATACACTTTGATCAAACAATTTATTTCATCTTCATTTTCAACCGGTCACTGTGAATCAATACCTAGCATTTCCCCTGATCCCAAAGGAGTGAGTTAAACATTGCAAATAACTGATTGCTCAGCTCACACGAACTCCAATCATATTGTAAAATGTTAATGTGACTATTACTGAAGATGCTTATAATGTTTTATTTGCTTCAAATATAAAATTTGTGCCACAAAAATATTAAACCTTTTTTTTACTTAGACAATATCAAAAAATTAAATATTAGGCAAAACAAAATAGTACCTAAATGCTGCTAATCTAGAGGTGATAATCACTATTATTTTCATAAAATAAACTTCTATTTTACTCTTAAAAAACCCTAATTTATGCAAAAATATGATAATTCAATGCTGTTTTATAATTAGATATGTTACTTAACATTATATGTTAAATAATTTTCTTGACCATTAAATGTACCTCAAAACATAATTTAAAGTAATTGCTTAATATCCTATTAATGTAATAATCCTCTGTTGTAGGTTACTTAGTTTATTTCAAAAAAATCACTGTCTTAAATATGGCTTCAATGAAGAAATCAGTAATTTTTTTTTGGAAAAAAAATTCCACAAAAGGAATTACTAGATATTTAAGTGTTTAAACTTCTGATTTTTTTTTTTTTTTTTTTTTTTTTTTGCCAAATACTCCACAGAAATACGGCACCAATTTACATTCTAGCTACCTTTATCCCTTAGTTTTATCTGAACTTTAAAAACAAAAAATTGCATCATTAGTAGATGCTAAAACTAGTGGGTTATCATTTGATAAGAAATCAGGAATTTAAAAATTATAAAATATCCCTCTCCAAATTTATATGTTAGGCCAAAAAAGTAATTTTACAAAAAAAAATCTGACATATATAACTCCAACCAAGAATTGAAGTTAACATCACCAGTAATGTGATAAAACTATGAGTCAGTAAAAAGCCCAGTCTCAATTCTATGGTATTCCTACCAATAATACGCCTAACCTGAATATAAGCATGAAGAAATATCAGATCAACCCAAATCAAGTGACATTCTTCTCAACAAACTAGCTAATAAGGTTCAGAAATAGCAAAGTCAAGAAACTTAAAGGAAAGAGGAGTGTAGGAATATGGAGAAAGGCAGATAGAGGGAAACAGAGACACAGAGAGAGAGAGAGAGAATGATTATAAAGTAAATGGAGAAAAATGTAAACAATGGCCAAATATGGGTGGAAGGCTTTTAGCAGTTACTTTTACTATTGCATGTTTTCTGTAAATTTAAAATTAAATCAAAAGTTAAAAATACAAAAAATGATCAATGTGATAGAAGCAAACCATACTTAAAAAAAAAAAGTCCAATCTCGTTAAATATGTTCTACATTACAGGTGAGCCTCACTATGTCCAGTATTGCAAGGCCTTAAATTAACCATGCAAGCTGAAGACATGCAAAAAAAATTCTCAATAATCAATGGGAAAAAAAATTGTGATTGTTCCATGACCCTTAAACCTTTTTCTCAAAACATTAAAAACTCCTTTACTACCAGTTATACATACATAGGCAAATAAAAAAACTAAACTCATATTTATTTCAGAAATATTTATAAAATTTAACTGCAATTTAAAGCATTAGAAACATTGAGAACTAAATTGTTTACTTTGTAAAAACTTAGCAAGAGTAGTTTAAAAAGTGTTTGCCTCCAGCCTGGGCAATAGAGCAAGACTCCATCTCTAAAGAAAAAGAGGATGGGTGGATGTTTGCCTGCCTATGATTTTCCAAGTTATAATTTTCTTTTCTAAGTTTGGATTACTTTCTAACATTTTATCCATTGCATGTACTTTCAGTGCCATGAAGTATCTCCAAGTGTTCCATCAATGTAAATATTTTTTGCTGGCATCTTTGCCTCTGGGATATCTTCGTCATTTTGTCATGACTGCTTTCCTCATTTATGTTGATAATTTCAACTTCATTAAGTTCCTTTGGTTGCATATCTAGAGGCTTTCGAATGGTGACAATCAACATTTCCAGAGCTATGTATCTCTTCTTTGACAGCATATTCACATTCTATTCAAATTTTACTTCCAGCACTATCTTGTTTCTTTACTAACACTTTCTTCTTTACTGGAGAACTTTCTATTTTGATTATTTGTTTAATGTCAAATGGATTTATCTTTAGGAGACAAGGAGGCAACACAATTGCATGTATTGCTCTCTTCACGTGAACTAAGTAAGAAATGACAATGACCAATCACTGACAGACTTAGAATAAAGTGGTTGGTTACTGATCAGAATTTGTATCTGTTATAATTTGTTGACTAAAGAGATAGCAGAGAAGTTTGTACTTTATGCATTGACTTAGTTATTATACTGTGGTAACAGAAATTTGAACCTTGATTTTGGAGGACTGGTGCTTTTAAACAAAAACCTGGTGACTTGAGTTTGTGCATATCCAAAACATACAAAAAATGCTCTGCCTTTACTTTCCTTTATGATGTGAGTAGGGAAATGGCTTTACTTTGATAATAATGGAATTTTTAATTAGATAAAAATATTTTGAAAATTATTTGATATTACATGTTTGAGTTCTTACCACTTTTATGTGGCTACTATGGGTTTCCAGAAACTCAATGTGGGTCAGAAAACCAAGGTTTTATTTCTAGTCCTAATACTAGTGCATCACATTAAATATGACAAACCACATAAATTCCTTTGAACTCTTAAATGTCTGTGAAAGAAAAACTGATACACATTTTTTTCTGTCACAGTCTTATTTAACTCCTGTTTTTCTGGCATTGTTATTTATATGTACCTTTTCACTGTCAACATTGTACTGATTTGGGGAGTAAATTATATAGCTAGGACCCACTTTATTCTCTCTATGTCAAAAGTTTTGTGTCTCTACGCTAAACTAGGAATATTATTTTTGACATAGTAGCATTGGCATTGCAATGCTATAACTGCTATCTATAATCACAAGGACATTCAACATGCTAGTTAAAAAGTAAAGACAAATTTTCTGTATATTGTACATTTTTACAGGTCATATGAATTTTTATAGACAAAAATTAATCTTTTATCACTTCTCAAACAAAACTTATTTTTATCACTAAAAGGAGCTATGTGTAAGTATAAGTATACCTGACTCTGTATAAGTCATCTTATATTAATAAGCATAATAAGCTTATAGTACATGTATAATATCCACCAGCGACCTGCCCTATGTGACAGAGCCACCAAACACATATACAAAACTAATCTAAAGCCAAAAGTTTTGTACCTTCCTGATCATCCCTGTTGACAGGTCTAAATTCAGAAACACAATTATATCCCAGTGTATGAACTGAATCATGTTTTTAAGAAAATATTTAGATATTTTTATGTTGCTGAGAAAAATGAGGTAATAAGTTTAGGAGAAAGAGATTTACTTTTATATATAAGAATCTGCTTTAGTAATTTTATTGTAATTATTGCCAACATTTACCTCAAATGATAAACATTGAATAAAACACTAAAAATCTTCCCACAGATCTCAGGTTTCTAAGTATGAATTTTTAACACAAATACCCCCAATTATATACCTTAACATTCACAATCAACATTCAGGCTGAGAAATGTTGTATGTAATTTGTGTACAACTCATAACAAATTTAAGCAAGATATCTACATTAAACTTTAACTTAAATCCTGAAAAACAAACCAAAAAAAAAAAAAGAGTGTTTATCTGAATGTCTTTATTTCATATCTAATGTTTTAATATATTTAAGGTGAGACACCATCTTTCTGGTCTTTCTAATCAAATGTAAAAATTTTAAATACTGGATTGAAAGTCAAAATAAATGACATATGCACAGATTTTCCTTTGTATACTTTATCTCCTCACAAAGCACTCTTACTTTCCTATGAATTTATCGATAAGATAATTTAGAATTTTCAAGTGCTGCTTAATTCAACATATGAAATTACCTTTACTAAACAGAAAAAAGTTATATGGACATTGATATGTCCTGGAAATTCCAAGTTACATATATCTTATAATATTTAATGTTATAATTTAATTTTTATAATTTAAATTTAGGGCCAAGATTCAGTATATTGTTTGAAGTTATGACTCA
This sequence comes from Macaca thibetana thibetana, assembly GCF_024542745.1. NCBI lineage: Eukaryota > Metazoa > Chordata > Mammalia > Primates > Cercopithecidae > Macaca > Macaca thibetana. Next base: position 101,549,340 of record NC_065578.1, on the reverse strand, counting down.
TATTATAGTAACTATAGTATACTTCAAATGTTTTTTTCAATGTCACATTTTGACAAACATTTTTGGTTGAAATATTTCAAATACTTTAAATAATACTTCTTTTAATATCACATTTTGGCCAAACTTTTTTGATAGAATACACACGTATACATGCAATGTATTGCAAATCTGGTAACCTTCAATTATTTGGCCAGGTGTGTTTATCTCAGGTGTGTTTATTTTTAAATATTTGGTCTGACCTCCCTTATCACAATATTTCAGTATTTTTAAACAGTGGATGTTACAGAAAGGAATATCATACATTCACATTGCCTGGCTTGAACAAACAAAGTAACTTTTCTCTGACTCTTGTCTTCCAAGTGTTAAAATGGAGACATCAGATTTTATTATTTCCAACGTTCCCATATTCTAAAGGTTTGTAAGAGTCTCAGTGGCATTCCCAAATCCTACAGTTACTAAGGAGTTATGTACGATCATTATTATTTTGTGTTGGATTTTTATTCTTTAATGTATTTATTTATTAATTAAAAATTCAGAATTCTTATATATTTTCTTAAATATTACCCAGTGTCTGTGAGAAATCATAAAAAAATCTCAATTTTCTTAAGGTTTACTATCAGCAATAACATTGTGTTGAATAGTCTATATGACTTACATTGTCTCTCTTTATTCTTTCAATGTTTTCAGTGATGGAAATATAATTTTTATCCCCATTTTATAAAAATTAAAAAGACATAAAATAAATAAGAAAAAGAAAATGAAGCATAGGGAGGCTAAATGATAGATTTGATGTCACATAGCTAGTAAGTTACACTGTGAGGACTCAAGCCCTTAAACATGGAATTGCAATATGTGGGGTGGGAGTGATAGTGAGTAGAAGATTTTAATTTACTCAAGAACATTTTTAATATATTTAAAAATATTAAAGCAATTTCCTCTAAACTCGTGTATTAGTCTATTTTATGCTGCTAATAAAGACATACCCGAGACTGGGTAATTTATAAAGAAAAGAGGTTTAATTGACTCACAGTTTGGCATGACTGGGGAGGCCTCAGGAGACTTACAATCATGGCAGAAGGGGAAGAAAACACATCGTTCTTCACAGAGAGGCAGCAAGGAGAAGTGCCTAGCAAAGGGGGCAAAGCTCCTTATAAAACCATTGGATCTCGTGAGAACTCACTCACTATCATAAGAACAGCATAGGAGTAACTGCCACCATGATTCAATTACCTCACACCGGGTCCCTCCCTGACATGTGGGGATTATGGGAACTACAATTTAAGATGAGATTTGGGTAGACACACAACCAAACCATATCAACTTGACTTTGATATGGCATCCATATAAAAATATTACATATTATATGTTCAGACTCATAATACACAGCCCCAAAATATAACTATAGTATGCAAGAATATACCACCCCAGAATATGCCTTTTAGGCATATTTTAAGCTGATTATTCTAAGAAACTGCAGATGAGAGTGGCTCTGAAAAGCTGTCCTTTTATAAAAGAAAGCTAGATCTATAAAGGAAACAATTGCCATGAAAATCTCATGAACTAGAGAAGATGTTATCATAGGAGAGATTACTGAAGGGCAACACTTAGCTCAGACAGACTTTGTCACAGGCTATTACAGATTCTTCTGATGGACTACTCTGAGACAACTTTTAGTACCTGCGAGGCTTTTTATTTGCATAACAAGACAGTATCTGTTTGCCATACATTTCCTCCCATAACCTTCCCATGACCTGTTGCCACTTCCCCCACAGAAGTCACAAGCTCCTGTTTCACTGTAGCTCAGAGATATATACACCTCAATCATCTGGCTCTTCTTCAGGTCTCATATTTTGTGAGATGTCAATGCGTATGCACAAAATAAATGTATGTCTTTTCTGCTGTAATGTTTCTACTGTCAGTTTATTTCACAGCCTCAATTACTGAACCTTCAGGGAGTAAAGAGAAAGATTTCCCTCTTCCCTATAGATGCTTTCTAGCTGCCCAATCTGGGATATCACAGAAGTCTGAATAGTGAATTCAAGTATTACATTTATTGTATCAATACTTAAGCCAGTGCAATTTAAAAAATGTGAAACTTCTTAAAATAAATTCATTTTGATTATCCAAAAATAAGTTAAAACTTACTTCATGTCAAATAAAAATGGTGAAAAGAAAGGGCTAATTTTAACAGTGTAGCGCTTTCAACTTACAATATATTCGATCTGGGCATAATTTTTAGCAAAATCAGTTTTATCAGTAGCTGAGTAAACAGATTGCTTTAAGAATTGTAATAACCACTGAAATCCAGACCTTGCTTATTGCTATTATTACATTTTCTCCTAGCCTCAAATTATTGTTCTATTTTAAAAGAAAAAGAAAAGAAAAAGAAAAAAAACCCTATTGTACTTCTAGCGAATTTATTTTTTAAAAACATCAAACAGGCCAACACACCTTCATCTATGGAAATTAATTTTACTGGGGAAGATGGATACTACTTTTAAAAATAAATCACTTTAGACCTATGACCTTGGATATATTGCCTAATAATTCCATGTCTTAAAGTGAAACTACTAGCTATGATTCTCAAAACCTGCCACTTACCCACAGTCAACATCATACTGAATGGGCAAAAACTGGAACCATTCCCCTTGAGAACTGGAGGAAGACAAAGGTGCTCACTCTCACCACTCCTATTCAACATAGTACTGTAAGTGCTAGCCAGAGCAAAAGAAAGAAATAAATGGCATCAAAATAGGAAAAAAAAAGAGTTCAAACTATCTTTCTTTATGGATGGTATGATTCTATACCTAGACAATCCTATAGACTCTGCTAAAAGGCTCCTGGAACTGACAAAAGACATCAGTAAAAATTCAGGATATAAAATCAATGTACAGAAATTAACATTTCTAAAGCCAATAATATACAAGTTCATACCCAAAGCAAGAATGCAAACCCATTTACAATAGTCATAAAAAAAAAATAAGGAATACATCTAACCAAAGACAGATAAGATCTCTAAAAGAAGTACAAAACACTGCTAAAAGAAATCATAGATGACAGAAAGAAATGGAAAACATCCTATGCTTATGCGTTTGAAGAATAAATATTGTCAAAATGGCCATACCGCCCAAAGCAATCTACAGATTCAATGCAATTCCTATCAAACTATCAATATGATTTTTCACAGAACTAGAAATAAATTCTAAATTGTATATGGAACTAAAAAAGAGCCCAGATAGCCAAAGAAATCCTAAGCAAAAGGAACAAAGCTGGAGGCATCACATTGCCCAACTTCAGACTATACTATAGGGCTACAGGAAGCAGAATAGCATGGTACTGGTACAAAAAAAAAGGACACATAGACCCATGGAACAGAATAGAGAACCCAGAAACAAAGCTGCACAACTACAGCCATCTGATATTCAACAAAGTTGACAAAAATAAACAATGGAAAAAGGACTCCCTATTCAATAAAAAGGGCTAGGATAGCTGGCTAACCATATGCAGAAGAATGAAATTGAACCACTACCTATCACCATATACAAACATTGACTCAAGATGGATTAGAGATTTAAATGAAAGACCTAAAACTATAAGAATCCTAGAAGAAAATCTCAGAAACACCATTCTGGGCAACAGCCTTGGGAAAAAATTTATGACCAATTCCTCAAAAGCAACCACAAAAACAAAAATTGACAAGAGGGACCTAATTAAACTAAAGAGCTTCTGCACAGCAAAAGAAAACTATAAACAGAGTAAACAGATGACCTAAAGGATGGGAGAAAATATTTGAAAACTATGCATTTGAAAAAACTTTAATATCCAGAATTTATAAATAAATTATTTCAAAAAGCAGAAAATGACCCCATTTATAAAAAAATGGGTAAAAATAACTAATCAGAGAAATGCAGATCAAAAATACGATGAAATACCATCTCACACCAATCATTATACACCGTTGGTGAGAATGTAAATTAGTTCAGCCACTGCAGAAAGCAATTCGAAAATTTTTCAAATAACAAACAGAACTACCATTTGACCCAGTAATTCCATTACTAGGTACATATCTCAAAAAACACAAAAAGACATATGCACTCATATGTTCATCACAGTACTATTCACCATAGGAAAGACATAGAATCAACCTAGGTTCCCATCAATGGTGGGCTGGGTAAAAAAGATGTGGTACACATACACCATGGAATGCTCTGCAGCCATTAAACATGAAATTACATCCTTTGCAACAACATGGATGCAGCTGGAGGCCATTGTCCTAAGCAAATAAGAGCAGGAACAAATAAGAGCAGGAACAGAAAACCAAATACCACATGTTCTCACTTATAAGCGGGAACTAAACACTAGGTATTCGTGGACATAAAAATGAGAATAATAAATGCTGGGGACTAGTAGAGTAGGGAGGGAAGGGTAGAACAAGGGTTGAAAAGCTACCTTTGGGTACTGTGTTCACTACTTGGATGAGAGGATTATTTGTGCCTCAAACCTCAGCATCACTCAATATGCTCAGGTAACAAACCTGAACATGTACCTTCTGGATCTAAAATAAAAGTAAAAAAAAAAATAAAAAAAAAAATTACTGCAACATTAAATACTTCCACTCAAGGAAAGAATACTGAATTCTTGAAAGAGGAATAAACTTTTCTACTTTTGTTCATCCCAAATCCCCAACAGGAATGACATTCCTGCGCTATATATAAACTTGCCTATCTTCCAAATGTATTTGAGCATTATCTCTTTGGTAAAGCCTTCATTGAAATTATCATATTTCTTATCTGTTGGCATTGCGTTAACTTTCTATTTTATTGAAAACACTGTGTAGTATATTTCTTAAAATAAACAGAGTATCTCATAGGGTCTTGTGCATATGATAGTTATTAGTATTAAAAAAAAAATCCTAACAATATAACAATGCTAAAATGGACCATGAGTGCTAGAAGCAATGACAGAAATTTATTCAGAAATAATAATTATATTATTTTCTTAAACTCACATTTTTATAATTTTTAAAGGAACAGTTTAAACAGCATACTGCAATTGTTTGAGATTCCTGAATTATGCATTTTCCATGTCCCACATCCATGATTGTTCAGAGTTGTTTTCTCTTTTTACACATTCTTCTGTCCTCCCTAGGTCAAATGCTTTCACTTCCTGAACTTACAGTACATGATGTAGATCTAATGTTCGTGGAAGGAAATCTCAAAACAAATTCACAAATCAAAATTTTCTTTATACTTCTTCAGCTGATGTTGATTACTTGCTTGAAATATGGTTTCTGACCTTCTTGATTAGAGTCAATAACTGTTTTCAGAGGAGGTAATTGAGTCTCATCTCTGTAATAGCTTAGAATTAGATAGCTTAACAGCATTTTTAATCCAGAAAACAGTAAAAATACAACTGTCCAACTTTTTTATACATCAATATCATAGCAAGAGCTTTTATAGTTTTTATCGTTCAGTAATTTTCAAACGATTCAGAGGACCCCAGGCCTGAAAATCTCTTTTTCCATTTTAAAATGTATTATTTTCATTTGAAGAGACTTTGCAGACCTATTTCTTGTTAGGGAACTTGGAAATACACATGGAGACCCCTTGGAAGCAAGAAGTCGAATAGCAAAATGAAGAAAAACAGACGAAATCAGGCTGCTCTGCTTAAATTCTGTATTGAAATACCACAGTGGCTGGACGGAGCACAGTGACAAAAATGTGAGGAGGAAATACTGAGAATTCAGGGCACGTATATCTGTCTGAAAATCTGTCCATAAATAGCAGGTAGCAAAATTAAGGACCTGAAATATATAATGCACCTTATGTATCAGATTCTGTTATTTTTCATAAATATGCAACAACAATATGGCTATTACTATGCTTATTTTCAAATAAAGATGCTATCCTAGGGAGGATACGTAACTAATGCAACGTCTCGCCAAAGTTAAATGGTATCTTCTTGCTATCAATTATGTATTTAACTTAATAAAGAATTAGCTGGTATTTAAAACAAGGTTAATGTGACTTCAACACATTGGCCTTTTATCCTAGAACACCACCTACATATCCGTTGGTGTTAGGACAGACCTTCCATTCCTAGAAGTAACATAGACATCAGTAAAAAAGTAATTCATTGATTAAACATGTTATTGGAGCCAGAATGCTTCCTTGAAACATAAGTCTAATGCAATCCAGTTCTATGAGATTTTGCATGATTTTTGTTTTGTTCATTACTGAAATTTTGTCTGGTTGTTGTTACTTTACAACTGAACTCTACCACTCTCCTCTATATTCACTATGAAGCACTCTTACAAATTCTACTTGCTGTTAATAAGTTTTCCCAATGTTTTACTCAGTGCTACATGCATGATGGATGTTTCCCAAATATATGACACACCTTTATGGATAAATATCAAGTGAAGATTCAACTTTCTACTCGATATCTAAGCAACCTTATAGACTTTTTATGGAAATAATGTTGCATCTTAAAATATGCAACATTATTTAAATAAATTTATAATTGGGAGTTTAGATGTCTAATAAAAAGCCAATCATTAGTCCTGTATTGCTTTATAAATCCATTTCTTTTTTTTTCTTTTTTTATCATATTTTCTTTTTTTATTACATGTTAAGTTCTGGGATGCATGTGCAGAATGTGTAGGTTTGTTACATAGGTATACATGTGCCATGGTGGTTTGCTGCACCCACCAGCCCGTTATCTATATTATGTATTCCTCCTAATGCTATCTGTCCACTTACCCCCCACCTCCTGACAGGCCCTGCTGTGTGTTGTTCCCCTCCCTGTGCCCATAGGTTCTCATCGTTCAACTCCCACTTATGAGCGAGAACATGCAGTGTTTGGTTTTCTGTTACTATGTTAGTTTGCTGAGAATAATGGTTTCCAGCTTCATCCATGTGTGTGTAAAGGACATGAACTTATTCTTTTTTATGGCTGCATAGTATTCCGTGGTATATATGTGCCACTTTTTTTAATCCAGTCTAACATTGATGGGCATTTGTGTTGGTTCCAAGTATTTGCTATTGTGAATAGTGCCACAATGAATATACGTGTGCATGTGTCTTTATAGTAGAATGATTTATAATCCTTTGGGCATATACCCAGTAATAGGATTGCTGGGTCAAATGATATTCCTAGTTCTAGATCATTGAGGAATCGCCACACTGTCTTCCACAATGGTTGAAATAATTTACACTCTCACCAACAGTGTAAAAGCATTCCTATTTCTCCACATCCTATCCAGCGTCTGTTGTTTCCTGACTTTTTAATGATCGCCATTCTAACTGGCGTGAGATGGTATCTCATTGTGGTTTTGATTTGCATTTCTCTGATGACCAGTGATGAGCATTTTTGTGTGTGTGTCTGTTGGCTGCATAAATGTGTTCTTTTGAGAAGTATCAGTTCATATTCTTTGCCCACTTTTTGACGGGGTTGTTTGTATTTTTTCTTGTAAATTTGTTTAAGTTCCTTTTAGCTTCTGGATATTAGCCCTTTGTCAGATGGGTAGACTGCAAAAATTTTCTCCCATTCTGTAGGTTGCTTGGTCACTCTGGTGATACTATTGATGAGGAGAGACATAAGAACTGATTGTATCATAAATTGGACGAGATTTAGACAGTCCACTTCCACTCCTTTCACACACACTTCTCTAAAATTACTGGTTCTTGAGTTCAAAAAAACAAGCAACCTTTACCAAATGCAAATTAAGCAAAGATGGGACTTATTTTTCTCAAAGATATTTATTAAAATGCTGAAAAGGGAAGATTCATTACAAACTTCCCCTAACCCACCCATCGTATATTTTGATTATGTTTTACAGTCAAATACAAGTATATTGAACAACTCTCAATTCAGGTCATCATTTCCTACTATGACCAAAAACACACACACACACACACACACACACACACACAAAGTGATACCTCATGAATGCTACATTCTTTCTTAAGTGCTAAAAGTTTTGATAGCAAACCTAGATATATGTATCTCACGCCATAGTTTAGAGGTTTTGATTTTCTTCTTTCTTCCCTAAAGAGGGAGAGGTATGTATTGACTCATCTTCAGCCTCACAACAGTTGTCTCATTTTTTATGGTTTCTCAAAGATAAATAACTGGTGGTTCTATAGTGACAATGAAAAGCTCTTTCAGTATACGATTCATCTGGATCTAGACACATGAACACATCATAAGTGACTATACTTTCCCCTACTATTTATCACTTAATTTAGTAATAACTATTCTATTTTATTCTATTTAAAGATAAATCTTGTTTCTTCGAAAGATAACATAAAAATATAATTAAATATTTCTACATTCTCTGATACAAGAATGAGGCCTCTAAAGCCAGATTTCCATGCTTCAAACGCTATTTCTGCTACCAATAGCTGTATTAACTTTGAACAAGTAACTTTCTTATTTTATATTATTTTATTTTATTTTAAGTTCCTGAGTACATGTGCAGGATGTGCAGATTTGTTACATAGGTAAATGTGTACCATGGTGATTTGCTGCACCTATCAACACATCACCTTAAACCCAGCATGCATTCGCTGTTTATCCTAATACTCTCTCCCCCTACCACTTCTGACAGGTCCCAGTGTGCGTTGTTGCCCTCCCTGTGTCTATGTGTTCTCATTGACTAGCTCCCACTTGTAGGTGAGAACATGCAATGTTTGGTTTTCTGTTCCTCCATTAGTTTGCTGAGGATAACAGCTTCCAGTTCCCTCTATGTCCCTGTACAGGACATGATCTTCCTTCTTTATATGGCTGCATAGTATTCCATGATGTATATGTACCACATTTTCTTTATCTGGTCTATCATTGATAGGGATTTAGGTTGATTCTATGTCTTTGCCATTGTGAATAGTGATGCAAGGCACATACATGTGCATGTATCTTTATAAAGAAGGATTTATATTTATTTGTGTATGAACCCAGCAATGGGATTGCTGGGTCACAAAGTATTTCTGCCTCCAGGTCTTTGAGGGATCACCACACTGTCGTCCACAATGGTTTAACTAATTTACATTCCCACCGACAGTGTAAAAGTGTTCTTGTTTCTAGGCAGCCTCACCAGCCTCTGTTGTTTCTTGACTTTTTAACACTTGCCATTCTAACCAGCATGAGATGGTACCTCATTGTTGTCTTGATTTGCATTTCTCTAATGATCAGTGGTGTTGAGCTTTTTTTCAGGTTTTTTGGCTTCATAAATGTCTTCTTTTGAGACATGTCTGTTCATTTCATGTCCTTTGCCCACGTTTTAATGGGGTTGTTTGTTTTTATCTTGTAAATTTGTTTAAGTTCCCTGTAAATTCTGGATATTATACCTTTGTCAGATGGACAGATTGCAAAAAGTTTCTCCTATTCTATAGCTTGTCTGTTCACTCTGATGATATTTTCTTTCACTGTGCAGATGCTCTTTAGTTTAATTAGATGCCATTTGTCAATTTTGGCTTTTGTTGCAATTGCTTTTGACATTTTCACCATGAAATATTTGTCCATCCCTATGTCCTGAATGGTATTGCCTAGATTTTCATCTGGGGTTTTTATAGTTTTAGGTTTTATATTTAAGTCTTTATTCCATCTTGAGTTAATTTTTGTATATAGTGTAATGAAGGGGTCCAGTTTCAAGTTCCTGCATATGGCTAGCCAGTTCTCCCAGCTCCATTTATTAAATAGGAAATTCTTTCTTTATTGCTTGTCTTTGTCAGGTTTGTTGAAGATCAGGTGGTTGTAGGTATGGGGTCTTATTTCTGAGATCTCTATTCGGTTCCATTGGTCTTTGTGTCTGTTTCTGAACCAGTACCATGCTGTTTTGTTGACTGTAGCCATGTAGGATTGTTTGATGTCAGATAGCATGATGCCTCCAGATTTGTCCCTTTTGCTTAGGATTGGCTTTGCTATGTGGGCCCTTTTTTGGTTTCATATGAAATTTAAAGTAGTTTTTCCTAATCATGTGAATAATGTTGATAGTAGTTTTAATGGGAATAACATTGAATCTATAAATTACTTTGGACAGTATGGTCATTGTCATGATATTGATTCTTCCTGTCCATGAGCATGGAATGTTTTTCCATTTGTTTTTATCCTCTCTGATTTCCTTGAGCAGTGGTCTATAGTTCTCCTTGAAGAGGTCCTTCACTTCCCTGCTTAACTGTATTCCTAGGTATTTTATTTTCTTTGGAGCAATTGTGAATGACAGTTCATTCATGATTTGTCTCTCTGCTTGTCTGTTGTTTCTGTATAGGATTGCTTGCATTTTGAGTACATTGATTTTGTATCCTGATACTTAGCTGAAGTTGCTTATCAGCTTAAAAAGCTTTTGGCTGATATGATGGGGTTTTCTAGATAACAGATCATGTCATCTGCAAACAGAGACAATTTGACTTCCTTTTTTCCTGCCTGAATACTCTTAATTTCTTTCTCTTGCCTGATTGCCCTGGCCGGAATTTCCAATGCTATGTTGAACAGGAGTGGTAAGAGAGGGCAACCTTGTCTTGTTCTAGTTTTCAAGGGGAATGCTTCCAGCTTTTGCCCATCCAGTATGATACTGGCTGTAGGCTTGTAATAAATGGCTTTTATTATTTTGTAGTATGTTCCTTCAATATCTCGTTTATTGAGAGTTTTTAATATGAAGGATGTTGAATTTTACGGAAGGCATTTTATGTGTCTCTTAAGATAATCATGTGGTTTTTGTCTTTAGTTCTGTTGATGTGATGGATTACATTTATTGATTTATATATGTTGAACAAGCCTTGCATCCCAGGGATGAAGCTGATCTTACCATGGTGGATAAGCTTTTTGATATGCTGCTGGTTTGGTTTGCCAGTATTTTACTGAGGAATTTTGCATCAATGTTCATTAGAAATGGCCTGAAGTTTTCTCTTTTTTTGTTGTATCTCTGGCAGGTTTTCGTATCAGGATGATGCTTGCTTCCCAAAATGAATTAGGGAGGAGTCGCTCCTTTTCAATTGTTTGGAATAGTTTCAGAAGAAATGGTACCACCTCCTCCTTGTACCTCTGAAAGAATTCAGCTGTGAATCTATCTGGTCCCAGACTTTTTTTAGTTGGTAGGCTATTTATTAGTCCCTCAATTTCAGAACTCATTATTGGTCCATTCAGGGATTCAGCTTCTTCCTGGTTCAGTCTTCGGAGGGTGTATGTGTCCAGAAATTTATCAACTTTTTCTATATTTTCTAGTTTATTTGCAAAGAGACATTTATAGTATTTTCTGATGGTTGTTTGCATTTCTGTGGGGTCAGTGGTGTTATCCCCTTTATCATTTTTTATTGTATCTATTTGATTCTTCTCTCTTTTTCCATTGTTAATCTAGCTAGTGATCTATTTTAATTTTTTCAAAGAAACAGCTCCTGAATTTGTTGATTTTTTGAAGCCTTTTTTTGTGTCTCTATCTCATTCAGCTCTGCTCTGATCTGGGTTATTTCTTGTCTTTTGCTAGCTTTGTGGTTTCTTTGCTCTTGGTTCTCTATTTCTTTCAGTTGTGATGTTAGGACGTTGATTTCAGAGTTTTTTTCTTTTCTCTTTTTTTTTTTGGCGGAGGGGAGTTGTTTTTTTGTTTGTCTGAAATGGAGTCTCACTCTGTTACCCAGTCTGGAGTGCAGTGGTGTGATCTTGGCTCACTGCAAATTCTGCCTCCCAGGTTCAAGAATTCTCCTGCCTCAGCTTCCCCAGTAGCTGGTATTACAGACACCCTCCACCACGCCTGGCTGATTTTTGTATTTTTACTAGAGACAGCATTTCACCATGTTGACCAGGCTGTTCTCAAACTCCTGACCTCAAACGATACACCCACCTCAGCCTCCCAAAGTGCTGGGATTACAGGAGTGAGCCACCACACCATTCTGATTTGCAATCTTTCTAGCTTTTCGATGTGGGCACTTAGTGGATAAATTTCCCTCTTAATACTGCTTTAGCTGTGTCCCAGATGCTATCTCATTGTTCTCCTTAGTTTCAAAGAGTTTCTTGATTTCTGCATTAATTTCATTGTTTAACAAGGAATCATTCAGGAGCAGGTTGTTCAATTTCCGTGCAGTTGTGTGGTTTGGAATGAGTTTCTTAATCTTGAGCTCTAATTTAATTGCATTGTGGTCTGAGAAACTATTTGTTATGATTTCATAAGCAAGTAACTTTCACTTCCTATGTCTCATCTCTCTCTATAAAAATTAGAATAGTAGTATAATATATCTCAATTATTGCTAAAATAGAAGAATGTAACCTAATGCTTCATATGAAGCACGTTATCATTTTGTATTATTACAAACTTTACCCTAAGCCATAATTTTCTATTTAACTTTTACTCAGGAATAGTATTTTTCAACTCCTTTTACATATTTAGAAGAAGTATATATAAATTATATTAAATATATTATATGTTTGTGTTGTATGTTGACATAAATATATTATTGTAAAATATTTTATAATTCTAGACTATTAAACACTCTTCTAATAGTTTGTGGCATATCTTTTGCACATATGCTTTAACATTGACCTGATTAGAGTGCTGGCAAAAGTTTCCTTTAGTTCGTTATCAATTGTAATTACAATTTATATACTTAGAATTGTGTCTTATAATATTGGTTCATATATTCAATTAAATAATTATATTCAGAACCCATTGACCTCTAAATAATAATCTAAGTAAAATATATGGTTTAGCATCAATAAGCATATTTGTTTAGCTTAAGTGAATTCATCTATTTGACTTATATTTCTTTTGGTTGGGATTAAAGTTTCAGGTATAATTTTTTATAACTTAAAATAATGGTGTGATATATCTTTTTCTAAGTCAAAATTTTATAAATTCAATGCTTATTTTTAAAGGGGAATTTTGGTATTTCTCCTCTCTAACAAAATTTCTCAGAATATCAGAAAATACCATAAAAGTAGAATTAAATTAATAACAACACAATAAGAAGAAAGGATGGTTTCATTAAGTTCATTTTGATAAATTCCGGGAACATAGAAAGCAAAATGGATGGGATTGATTAAGGAATAAATGTAGAGAAAACTTCAGCCTAAAATACCCATGAAAGAAAATTGCTTCAAAGATGACAGTTCCAGAAATAACACAAGCTCAGTTCCAACAAATACACGGAGCACAGGAGGTCATGAGGTTTTTAGTGTAAGAAAGTCAAAAACCATACTATATAGTAACGTAAGAACTATAATGTGTAGTTTAAGGAAGTTAAGAAATATAAAATATACAAATAAACTGGGCTTTGGTTCCCAAGAATGATGCCGAAGAGCTGCTAGGGGAAGTATTCTTCTTCTCAAACTGACAAAGCTGCAAACAGTATCTATAAAAATTAAAAGATCCTTTAGAGATAGCATCTAGATGAAAGACTAGTGTTGGAGATAGCAGCAATTTTTTTTTTTCCTGGAAATCCACAAAGATATCTATGAAGGAAAAATCAAAGGAGATCAACTGACTTCTTCTAGTTGAAAATTATGAGGATTGTTCTCCAAAAAAGAAAAAAAAATCAGAGTTTTCCAGAGGCGACGGGAGCTAGGATTAGAGGTGCAAGGCAGTGTCCTCAAGTAGAATTCCTCTGTAGACCTCGAAAGAGTTGTTTAGAAATGAATTCTCTCTCTCTCTCTCTCTCTCTCTCTCTCTCTCTCTCTCTCTTAAAATCCACCTCAATCAAGACTTTGTCCATACTATTCTGCTCCACTCAATGTCACCAATAACCCCTACATCACCAAATAGAATATTCGGTTATTCTTGCTCTCAGCAGCATTTGAATAAATTAATCATAATCACTGTCTATTGTTGGAAACATTTTTTTTCATTTGACTTCTGAGATATTAAACTCTCCTGCATATCTTACTATCTTACTGCTCCCTACTTTGAATTTTTCCCATATATATCTACAGTCATTTGCTAGGTGACTTGGTTCATCTCATGACTTGAATTACCAACTAAGAGATAATGATTCCAGACTTACATCCTGTGAAGACCCTCCCCATGAATTCCAGACTTCTGTACAAGTCTGTCAGTTTACATGAAAACATCATGTAGAAGTCAATTAGGCATCACACACTTATGACATGCAAAACCAAAATATTAGTTATTCTGCAGGAACCTGGTCATACCTCAGTGTGTTAAGCATTTTAGTAAATCATCCTAACTTTAACATAAAGTGCTTAAGCAAAATACTTGAAATTATCATTGACTCCTTTTTCTTTTATGATTCCCAGTGTAATCAATTACTCCTGTTATTTCTGTGCACATTTGAAAAGTGGACTACTTCTCATTAATTTGTTATCACTATTTCATTCCAGCCTACCATAATCTCAGCTTCATTGGTGTAATTTCTTTCTAACTCTTGTCTCTCTAATACTTTATATTTCAAAAAGTCATCAAACAGATCTTTTGAAAATATAAGTCAGATGACATCCTTCCCCATCACTCTTAGAATAAATAAAATTCAAAGTCCAATCATTGCCTATAGGATATCTTGTAATCTAGTTTCTGACTACCTCTCTGAGCTCCTCTCCCACCATTCTTTTTCTCTTCTTTTCACTCACTGGGCTTCAAACTCAGTAGTCTCCATGGTTGTCTTCAAGTTTGCCGAAGTTTTTACCCGGGACTGAAATTGTGTTCTTCAGAGAGTGAGTGGTTTGCTCCTTTCCTCCATTCAAATTTGAAATCACATGTCGCCTGTTTGAAAAGACCTTACTCAGACATCCTATGAAGAATAATATATTTCACTTCTGTTTTCTTCTGTTACTTCCGGCGTTTTTGTTGCCATAGTAGTACATTGTCAGGAATTATCTTGTTTTCTTCAATTTACTTTTTACTATTACCACCTAGAGAATATGAGCCCAAGAAAGTAACTTTGACATATTTTTTATTTTTGTAGCAGTGACTCCAGGAAGAAGAACTGTCAAATAATATATGTCTAATATATTTGTGTTAAATGAAAACATAAAATTATTACTTAGTTTCTTACAAAATATTTAACATCTTGTTTTCTCAAACTATATACTTCATATTTTCTTTGAACAAATGTTTTGGAATTCTAGATACTTGGTATTATAAACAGATTTGAGAATAATTTAAACAAGAAAAATTCATAATTATTCTGCTAAAATTTATTTATTTATATACTTTTTAACAGAGATAGGGTCTCCCTATATTACTCAGGCTGATCTCGAACTCCTGGGCTCAAGGAATTCTCCTACCTTGGCCTTCCAAAGTGCTAGGATTATAGGCATGAGCCACTATGCCGGGCTGCTGAAATTTACATTAAACTAAAAATAACTTTTCCCTTTCATGAACAAGTTATGTGCTCATTTAATTATTTATTTTATACGAGAAATGTGCATTTTTATATAAAAACCACACCTCCTTATTTATATACATTTAATTTTTAACTTTCTGTAACTACCTTTAACAAGTAAGAATGTTATTAAATTTTAAATTTTATTTTTATTTTCTTCTTATTGAATTTTTGTTTACTTAAAAAAACTTTGAGGCGAATGTCATAAAATAATGTGCATTCGCTTAACATGTATAATTTGATGAGTTTAAACATAGGTATACATCTGTGAAAATCAGCACCACAATTGAGATAATGAACATACCAATAACCCCCCAATTTTTTTTCTCCTTGTAATAACAATCTCCACCTGCACTATACCCCTTCTCCCATTCCTTGGCAACCACTAATCTGCTTTCTGTCATTGTCCATTACTTTGCATTTCATAGAATTTTATGTAGATAGAATTATACAGTCCCTTAATTTTTGTCTGGCTTTTTTCACTCAATAATTATTTTGAGATTTATTCATGTTATTGAATATATCAATTGTTTTTTCTTTTTATTGGTTTGTAGTGATTCAATGCATGAAAATATCAAATTTTCCTATTGATGGGCATAGGGTTGCCAGAATTAGGAGAGAAAAAAAAACAGTATAACCAGTTAAATTTGTTTTGTTTCTAAACTTTCATTTTAATTTACTTTTACTTATTCATTATTGGAACAAATGTTAAACAATCTCTAAACTTGTAAATTTGCCATGCATTCTTTCGAATTTCTTTTAAAAATTTTCTTATAAGATTATTTGCTACCACCCTCACAACCAACTCCGTGCATTCTTACAAACTTTTGGCTTAATAAATTTCTTGACAGAAAACTGACAAGTAATTTATTATGTATCCGGAAGATAACAACAAACCAACAAACAAAAACCTTTCCTATTCTCTACCCAATTATTTCCTTGGATGCTTTTCCTATAATAGATACTCAAGAAATGTTTGTGGATTATTTATTTCTTTGTTTAATACATCACTCACTTAGGTCTTTTCTACTTGGTATTTGAAAATGGTAGTGATAGGAATTATGCATGCACAATTTAGAGTTGGTGAGACTCCAATAGTATCCTATGGATAATAAAATACACTGCACATAATAAAGGATAAAACCAGTACCTCTATGAGTAATTGAAGTTTTTCTAACAAAATTTAGAAATGCAATATTTTTCTTAAGCTGTATTTATAGATATAAGCTTTTCGTATATAGTTAATATATGAAAATTGTACACATTTAATATACACATTTTGAAGAGTTTGGACATATGCATATACTGTATACCATATACACATTATATCACCACAATCAAGCTACTCAATATATTCATCACCTCCAAAAATGTTCTTGTGTTCTTGTGTAAGATTTTTGTTTGTGGTAAGAACATCCAACACTAGATCTATTCTCTTTATATTTTAAGGTACGTAATCCTATATTGTTGACTATAAGTACAACGTTGTATAGCAGATCTTGAAAACTTACTCACCTTGTATAACTGAAACTTTATATCAATTGAGCAACAATTCCACATTTCCTCCTTCCCCTCAGCCCCTAGCAACCACCAGCCTATTCTCTGCTTCAACGATTTCAACTATTTAAGATATCTCAGGTAAGTAGAATCATGCAGTATTTGTCCTGCTGTGACTGGCTTCTTACAATTAGCATAATGTCTTCTATGGTCATCTACATTATTGAAAATGCTAATCTCAGTGATATTTGAATTTCAGATACTTGGATAAACCATTAGCTTTGCTGGGTGCGGTAGCTCACGCCTGTAATCCCAGCACTTTGGGAGGCTGAGGCAGGTGGATCACCTAAGGTCGGGAGTTCAAGACCAGCCTGACCAACATGGAGAAACCCCGTCTCTACAAAAAATACAAAATTAGCCCGGCGTGGTGGTGCATGCCTGAAATCCCAGCTACTCAGGAGGCTGAGGCGGGAAAATCACTTGAACCTGGGAGGCAGAGGTTGTGGTGAGCTGAGATCACGCCATTGCACTCCAGCCTGGGCAACAAGAGCAAAACTCTGTCTTTAAAAAAAAAGTTAATATATTTATTTCCCAAATGTTGCACAGAACATTTTTACAATGAAAATTTTCTATTATTCATCTGAAATTCAAATTTTACTATGTGTACTTTTAAAATCTGATAACCCTAAATCATGACTAATACAAATAAAGCTGCCATGAACATTCATGTACAAGTCTTTGAAGGGACATTAGCCAGGAAGAGGCAGGAAGATCACTTGAGCCCAGGAGGTCAAGGATGCAGTGAGCTGTGATCATACAATTGTATTCCATAGCCTAGTTGAGAGAGGGAAATTCTGTCTCAAAAAATAAAAAGAAAAAAACAAAAGAATCAAGCTATGTCCATTAATGGATGAATGGGTAAAGAAAATGTGATACCGGGCACAGTGCCTCTTGCTAAACTTGGGAAGTTTTCAACTATTATTTCATTTAATAGGCTTATTGTTTTTATAGTCTCTTCACATTCTGGGACACCAAATATCTGAATATTTAGATATTTGGCTTTATGGTGTCCCATATGTCACATAGACTTTGTTAATTCTTTTTTTGTTTTGTTTAGTCTGACTAGATTATTTCAAAAGACCTGCCTTCAGGTTCTAAAATTCTTTCTTCTTTATCTAGTCCATTTTTGAAGCTTTTGAATGTATCTTGTATTTTATTCAATGGTTACTTCAGCTCCAAAAGTTCTGTTGGTTTCATTTTTATGACACCTATCTCTGGTAAAGTTCTCATGCACATCCTGCCTTTTTTTTTTTCTGCTTTCTTTGTGTTGTTTTTCTGAGCTTTCTTGTATGTCACTGAACTTCTTTAATATCATTATGTTTCATTATTTTCCTGGGATTTCTTTTTTTTTTTTCTTTAGAATCTGTTGCTAGAGAATTACTGTGATTCTTTGGAGACATCACATTTCCTTGCTTTCTCTCTCTCTCTCTTTTTTTTTTTTTTTTAATTCTTGCACTGACGCCTGCACATCTGGGGTCACAATCATGTCTTTCAATTTTTTTGAATTTGATTTTGTAGGAGGGGACTTTCCTGAAGATACATCTGTGGTATTGGTTGGGTAGCATAATTTGGCTTTGATTCTGGGTACATGCAATAGTAATCTTCATATGATTTATTTGGCTATAAACAGCATGAATAGAGTCTGTGACATCCTCAGGGGTTTAGGGCACAATTTTTAGTGGAGGCTGTGGTAATTTTGCTGGACAATGACATCAGATGGGTCAGTCCTCAGAGCCCAGAGGCCGCAGTGGCAGACTGAGTGTGCCTATCCCTGGGCCCCAGAGTTAGCGTACACTGTCACCAATGTTAGCAGTTTCAGATGGGCCAATTCCTGGACCTCCAGGTGCTCCTGGCAGCATGATTGATTGTCTGGTACAAGCTTCTATGCTGTGAGCCCGCTGCAGAGAAGAGCAGGGTTGCTTTCAGTGGCAACAGTTATAAACCAGTAGCTGGGGAGTACACATTTCAGTCCCAGGTGACAGCTTTAAGTGGGGAAGCCTTTCCTCGGAGCACTTATAAATGCATAGTGACCCTGTTGCCAGGGGCAGCAGGTTGCTGCCAATGGCTTACGCTTTGGCCATGGCTGCAGGTAGGGCATGTCAATGAAACTACAGGGACGTAGAGATTCAGGGTCTGTTGGGCGTCAGAACAGAATGCAGCCTCAGGGTGAGGCACTCAAAATAGTGTCTTGTTGTAGCTGTTTAGGACTTGGGAACTACATGGGTTGCCATCACACAGTCTCCAGGCAGCTTTCTCTGTTAGTCTCAGGGCCCATGTAGGTTGAGGGGCTCTCCTGTGGCTAGAAGACATACAAGAAATACAAGATAGAAACATGAACTGCTGGGGGTTATTCACTTATCCTTTCCCAACATCAGAGAGCCTCTCCAGGCTCCCAATAAATCCTGGCTGAGCAAGCTGCCTTGCTTTCCTCTCTCCTTGCCTGAGGAATTACCTGCGATTTCTCTATTGAATTTCAGCATTCTCTCTTATATGCTCGATTGGTAGTGTGATTTCCTTTGGTTCTTCTTTATGGAGGAGGTGAGTACCAGATACCTTTGGCAAGCCATCTTGAAGTCTTCATATATATTGACCTTGGTGGATTATTTGCATCTGTTGATTATTGTTTTACCATTAGTTTTCAAGATGCATTTTTATATCCATAAAGCATACACCTCTTCACTATGTTACACTTCAAAATAAATAAATAACCAAGAAATACTCCCACGTTAAATTATTGTATATAGGATAATTTTACAAATGTCCATGTATCTACCAATCAACTGTCATATCTTAACTTTCTGCCATATTAACTTCCAGTCATGTTTAATGGTTTATAAAAATAATTGCATGGCTAGTACAAATTCCTCAATTTCTGCCTCAACTCCACAGTTATAACTCTAATTCTTTCTCTCCAGAGATAACCAATATCCTGTATTTGAAGTTTAAAAGTATCATCCAGATTTTATACTTTTACTATATGTGCTCAAGGTTTTAAATAATAGCAGTATTTTAAATGTTAGGTTAAATAGAAATATATTATTTATAAAAATATCATTTATACTGCCTTATAAACTGTTTTATTTAACTTATGATTTTACAGTTTCCTCATGTTCATTCACATAGCCCCAGCTCGTTAATTTTTACCTGCTAAACAGTATTTCATTTTATGCATGTCTATGATGTATTTCTTCCCTCTGATCTTGGGGAGAAGAAATCAGAGAAGTCTCTAAGAAATAGCATTTGATGTGAACTTAGAATAATACGTAGGCTTTTATTAGAGAAATACCAGAGAAAAAATAATTTCTTCCTAAAAGGCATTTTCTTTCATTGAGAAAAATACAACCTCAATATTTTTTGCTCTTAAAAAAATAATTTTTTCTTTTTGTTGATGGAAAGCAATAAGGTTATTTTCAAATCTCTGGCACATTCAAGGTTACAAATAGAACAACAATTGTAGTGACCATATTTCTTTCCAGATATAACCCTAATTTAACTAAAAGAAAAAGTCCTTTGCATTTTAATGGTTTTGCTTTGTGGAAAATGAATTTTGTTGAAATAGGCAGGCAAAGCGCCAACAATTAGGGTTTCTGTCACTTTTGTTTTGGTTGAAAGCAGTGTTAGGAATGGTTGTTCCAGAACCACCTCTTTGGAATAATAGGGCCAGCTTTAAAGAATTTTGGGTTTTTTTTTTTTTCATTTAAAAATAAAAGCTGTTTTACAAACACTTTTGCATCCTTTGTTACTATAAACATTATTTTGGTTGTGAGCTTTTGGGACGGATATTTTCAGATCATGTTTTCTATCCCCAAGATGTTTCCCCTTAAAATACAGCAGGCTTTCATTTATTTGACTATATTTGAAGTCAAGCAAATTTGATAACATATTAGAAATCAAGTAAATTCAATTATAATCATTTTTAAAGTTTATTAATTCGACATGTCACATAATGTGTTTTTAAACTTTTTTGCTATTAAATTATTAATGTACATCATTATCATTTTACAGTCAAAAAAGATAATCCACCATGTAGACACTGAGATTTAGTTTAAGTTCAAATACTCTTAAGCACAATGAATTGTTTGCCTGTATTCTTTTGGATTCTAAAAATTTCTTTCCTGAAGATTTGTTCTTTTATAAATTTGCTAACCTTTCTTGGAAGAGTTAGAACATCATTCTTTCAGGGATGAAAGATGAGAAATATAAAAACATGTAGCATTTTTAACTGAAATTGTTTTAATTAAACATTTACCTAATTCCTAATTCTTAAAAAATGTCTTTGTTTATAAGTTGAGGCTTATGAATTTAGTCTGGGTTTGGAAAATGATGTTTGATGAGGATCTAGTGAATACTTCAGTACCTTTGTTCAAAATTTTCTCTATTTGACTTAAAAAAATATGCCTTTATTTTTCTGCTTTTCTCCTAGTCACTTGCTCTTCTTAGGTTCTGTTGTTTATATACACCACAGAAAATAAGAACAAGCATCTGTGGCCGGGCGCGGTGGCTCAAGCCTGTAATCCCAGCACTTTGGGAAGCCGAGATGGGCGGATCACGAGGTCAGGAGATCGAGACCATCCTGGCTAACACGGTGAAACCCCGTCTCTACTAAAAAAAATACAAAAAACTAGCCGGGCGAGGTGGCGGGCGCCTGTAGTCCCAGCTACTTGGGAGGCTGAGGCAGGAGAATGGCGTAAACCCGGGAGGCGGAGCTTGCAGTGAGCTAAGATCTGGCCACTGCACTCCAGTCTGGGCAACAGAGCGAGACTCCGTCTCAACCAAAAAAAAAAAGGAACAAGCATATGTATATATAATATACAATAACATATCTAATATATAATTTATATAATATAATCTAATGTATAATATACATTAGATAAATATATTATTTATGTATATATAAATATTTACAAATGTATAAATATATACAAGCCCCCTGGCTTATAACTCCCCTAGCCCTTGTTGTAGTTGTTTTTTATACTGTTGGGTATGTTAAACCTCAGAGGCAGGCCTCAGTAAACAGAATCTCTCTGACCTTCCCCTACCCTCCTTTCACTTGTTCCAATCTTCCCAGCCTTTCTGATAGTAGATCTTAAGAGGGTCCCACCCTGTTCCCTGGGGTAAGGAATGCTGATGTCATAAAGCTTCAATGAAAATCCAAGAAAACTGGAATCCGAGGCTATACTGCTAAACTAAGAGATTAGTTCAGGATTCTTTTTGTTGTTGTTGTTGTGGCTGTTCTAAATTGATAGGAACAGTTTCTGCAGTATCTCTCATAATTTCCCATGTCTGTTCTTTTAGAAGACATTATAAATTTTTTCTTTATTTCCTAAAACAGAGATTCATGGTTATATGATTACTTAATTAAAAATAATTTAATGTGCTGAATTAACATGGTGTTGAAGGAAGACTGGAAGAGTTACCTGGCAATTGATCAAGGTGTTTTATCTTTTAGGTCAACACTCACATAAAAATACCTCATAAATCTGAAAGGCTGATTATTCCACCAGTAGTGGGAACATTTTTACAAAATAAAATTGAATGAATGAGAAAGGGCTTTTTAATGTCACTGAAACACAGTATTACTGAGCTCTTCCTTTTAGAGCAGGTATTATTATGTGTGTCATAGGCATATTTCATTGAATGTTTTTAAGAGAGCAATAAGAGCTCTCGAGGTATTTCTCCACAGTATTTTAAAAGTAACGTACTTTAGTATACGGATAAACAATAAATATCAAAATAGTTTTACACCTTTTGAAGTAACATATATTTAATATAAGTAGCATAGTTGTGTAATGACTGCTAATGATCATTTGGACATAAATTAATTGAATGTTTTATAGTCAACACTAGTGATTTCACTGGAAGAGTCTCTGTCATTCTGAGGCAGTAGATGGACATGCCAAATAACCAAATTCATGTTGTCTATTTGTCTACAATAAATGAGCCAGCTTAATGTAGATGTGTAAATTTAATATATAGCTAAGATTTGATCTATTGTAGTATGACAGCATGATCTACAACTTCGGTGTATTCTACACATCTTTAAAGATAGGTATGTCTTTTTCCTTTGAACTAAAATTTACAAAACTCGACACAATAAGAAACATTTTGCACAAAGAAATAGATAAAATCATCTTTGTAATATCAGGTGTTCAGAATTAACACCTTTAAGAGGACATTTAAAGGGCCATTAGTGCCCTTGATCAATAGACTATATGGTATTGGCTGGATAATAAGAAATAATGAGTTATTGTACATAAATATTCTCTGATAAATACAATTTACAGGCTTGATACTGTTGGAAATAGAGGAGCTTCTTTCCCCAAATATGCTTTTCCGTTACTTAAATCTATATCTATCCGTATAATGAAGCTGAAATTGCTTCCATAATTGCTATTTTTTATGCATTTTTTATAATTTGATTTAAGAATCAGTCTATGACATTTCTACATAAATAATGCAAATAGAATATCACTTACAATTATGCCAGAGACAGTTATAACATGCCTGTTACATGCAATTATATATAAATTTATGATATAGAAAGGAAAGGACAGCACAGACTTGTAAATCAATTCCAAAATTCAATGGCCCAGCAATGTTGCTTTATAACAGTGTAAGAAAGTCAAATAGAACTCCTTTATAACAATTTAGTTAGAAGACAAGACAAACACTTGTCATATGGTTGTTGATCTATCTAAATAAAAGGACTTATTATAATAAACATTTGACTGTGTGCCATGTCTCATGCCTGGAATTCCAGCACTTTGGGAGGCCAAGGCAGGAGTTTAACTTGACTCCAGAAGTTTGAGAACAGCCTGGGCAACATGTGTGATCCTGTCTCTACAAAAAATAAAAGCACATAGTTAATACTATTTTCAGGATTTATTGCATTACACAAAAAATGGGTAGGACTTATATAGTCTTAGCATCTATTGTAGCCCTAGCATCTATTACAGTCCTAGCATATATTAAGTGAGATTAGAAACTTGACAGTTACCACTTTTAAGGTTGACAATATGAAGAAAATATCTACAAATATTCCCATTAAGATTATGATGGATTTATTGAAAAAGATAAAATACTAGCCTGGAAAGACTAAATTTAAAATGATATACTTTTATACACAAAATGAAACCACTGAATGAGGTTTTTAAAAAGTATGCTAGTATGCTGGTATAGAAATGTCTTTAAGACATTGTTTTTTGCTTCTATGTTCATCCTTAGTATAGGTTAGCCACTTGGTAAGGGTGCTGAATACAGAATAAAGCTTGTCACAGCAAAAATAAACCAATCTCTAGAAGAACCACTTACAATAACTCAGCTCCTGTGTTGCCACCTCTGAGGCCATTCTACAGTGAGGAGACTGGCCTAAGTATGTTCTTTAAAAACTTGCAATCTATTTCAATCTCTTTTTGTGTAGAATGTGACCAAGGTACAGAAATCCTCCAAGGGCAAATCACTGGAAAAAAATACATGTGTATTAATATAACAAAAGGGTCAAGAGTATTTATCTTTTTGATTGCATGGTTTGCATTCTGTTGTGTCTCCTCTATATTATACTGATTTTAATTTTCTTTGCCCTTAATTTATTCCTTACAGCCAATCTAGTTAATTATAGTTCTGAAAGATGCTTCCTTTTAATGATTTTTCTTTGCATATTTCACTTCTTTCAATTATAGTTACCTAAGGCATTATTCTGGAATAGAGAAGATTATAGCCCTTAGTTGAAACCATGTTTAATTTCAACAGTGGCAGAAATGTGCAGAGGATTTCCTTTTTCTTTTTTTTTTTTTTTAAGCTGATAGTGTTTTGAGAGCAAAAGAAATATTAGGCAAGACAGGCAATAAAAATTTTATGTGATTTAAGAGCACAACGCCTTCTCTACAGAATTAATATGGTTTGCAGCAAATTCCACATCAACTATGAAATATAAAAGTAGAGATATCTATTATTATGTACTGTTATACTCACATTGCTTCCAAATAGAATATATATTAATTCAGACATCTGACATTGCTTGACATCAACACAGTATGACCTAGCTTCTGAGTTCCATGACTCTGTTTCTTTTGCCAAAATAGAAATTTTTTTTCTGTATTTTCTCACATGATAACAACAGAGAAGTTGAGAGAAAAAGGTACACCCACTTCCAAGTGGTTAATTAATTTACATAAGAAAGGAGTAAGTAAGGACCAAGGTACTATTTTGTAACACTTTAATCATCAAATTTAAAAAATAAAACACATTTTCTATACTTAGTGTTATTTTTATCTTGCCTACAAGTTTTCTATATATTCAAGGAGAATATTTTTATACTTTAAGTAACTCAAGAAAATATATGTTTGTGTTTTATACAACTATAAGCACTTTCAAAATCATTATTTCGCTTGCTTCATCTAGAAATTGTCTTGATGCAGACAAAAAGTCTGTCTATGCAAAAATTCATTGTTTAAAAATGCATTCTGAGAATTCAAGGTGTTTTTAAAAATTTAGATATATGTTTTATTGCATATAGTAAAATGGTCAATTGTCAGTGAAATTGAACCTTTAAATCTATGTAAGTGTAAAAAAGAGTTAAAAGTCATTCATATATAAAATCTCACTTCTGGCCGTAATATTCCTATATGCAAGGCATGCACCAAGTTTAAAGCTGTTTACTTCTATTTCCAAGGTTAGGGAGAGAACCATATTTTAAGAAAAGAGAATTTGTGTACATAATCCCTATTTTTTCCCCAAAGGATATGATCACATAAGGCAACATTCATGTATCATAAGATCTGAATAACCAACTACAAATACTGTTTTTATTAAAATGTGAATATATACATTTTTGCTTTTATGTGGGTTATCTTAAGTAAATTTTTTTCAGAAGCTTCATGTCACCTGGATTTCTATCAGAAGTGGCATGCTTCAGTTTAAGCTCGTCAGACATAGGACTGAGACCAGCAGATCCTTACTATGATGGGCATTTGTAACAGTAATTCATTTAGGCCTTTGTTGATAAGACATGAGATCTTGAGAAGAGACTGACATTTGATTAGTGAACTGGTGACAGGACAAAAATTGTTTTTTGCAGTATAGCTGTTGCCATTTGGAATATGCTGAAATAAACCTGTGCCTAAGATTCGTAATCATCAGAAAACATGTCTGCAAACTAGTTTCAAATAGTCATAAAGACACATTTCTTAAATGTTGTGTTGCAAAGCTCATTATTATTCATAGACAGAATTTCTGTAAATGCTTTCACCTGATAGTCCAGCAGAGACTTTTGTCATTTTTTTAATAACTCCTCTACTATATTGTGTTAAAATATTGGACTTCTATTATGAAATAAAGTACATAAAATCTGGTAAATCAACTTACATTTAAATGATTAAAAAATACTTTTTCTATATGAATTAGTAAGTTGGTTAATTTTAAAAAATCATGCCAAAATACCTTTCTTATTCTGCCTAGAAAACATTAGCATAAGTGTTAGCCAATGGAGACTGTGTAATTCTTTTTGCTCTATAGTTTAGCTGTATTTTGAATGTGGGAGAGTGGGCTATAATCAAAATAAGGACCACAGTATTAATGTTTATCTTGGAAATAAGTGAGGTTATCTGAATGAGATGTCAAATCAATAAATGATTTTTTTGATCTAATTGACTGTAATGTTTTGAATGACCACCATACATAAAGACGTCGTGATGTTGGAAAGCTAGTTATCTTTTATTTCACCAGGAAAGAGTGTAAAATAGGTAAATAGCCACCAGGTTAAAGCCAAGAATCCTTTTTCCTTATTTTTTTTTTTGCTGCAGCCATAAACAAATACTCAAACATTCAGTCCATTGTACATATCACCTCTAGCTAAGTGATATGTAAGCTTTCTTGTACCTCTGCACTTCTATGAATGTTGTAATTGGCGTTTCTCATAGACTTTAGATAAAATATGAGAATGGTTCTTGATTGTAGCTTCAGGTTATCACAAATTTAGGCTACATTTATTTATTAGAGGAGACCCAGTTTAAGTGAAACTGCAAACAGTTAAAAATTTTTATGTATAATTAGCTACATGCTTTAAATAGATCTTTAAGATCTATTATTACAAATCACATAAATCAAAGAAAGATTTCAATTACAGAAATGTAATGAGTTAAAAGGTGATCATGAGAGTTCTGTTTCCAGTACTGCCATGAACTCCTAACAAAACAATCATGCAGCATATAATAACGATAAACTCTTGACAAAACTCCTAGGGAAAACAAAATCCTCTGAGCTACCTGAAGGCACTAGAGAGCAAATTAATATAGGCAGGACTAGAGAGAAGCTGAGACTCAGATAAAGAGAACAGAGCTTGAGAGTTTTCTTATTTTGTCACATTTAGCCAAATTGTAGCCCTTCCAGTATGCACCATGTAAGTTGGTTGGCTAAAACTCTGATAGAAAACACAAGGTCCTGCTACCTGGCAGAATTAAAGGACAGTGTTCAAGGCACCACAGGCACTAGAAAATGAAGAAGATACAAATCTTTGAAAAGAGCAAGCCAGAAAAATGGAAACTCAAATTAGGATAACAGCCAAATATCTGATTGACCATTGAACTACACATGCACAGGGTAGACTCCAAGCAGACAACTAAATCTAACAAGTTGAACGAAAGTTCACTCTGAAACCACAGAAGGGGAGCCAGAAATTGCAATTTATTTTATCAAAGATAAATACTGTTTACACAATTATTCTTTGGCAGAACCTAACATAATCCAAATTCTCAACAACATGAAATTCACAACACCCAAAATATAATTCAAAGTTGCATGTCACAAAAAGAAACAAGAAAACATTACCCATTCCTAAAAGAAAAGAAGAATCAATGAAATAAAGAGCAACAGCAAAGTGAACTAAATTTTGGAATGACAAAGACAGAATTTTAAACACAATTATAACTGCTCAAGAAAGATGGATTCAGATTGTAGCAAAACGGAGACATGCAATAGATATGCAATAAATAAGTATAATAAAATGTTGATTATAGAATCAAGATATTCACTTCAAATGTATGTTAATTTCTATGTATTTTTTAATTTTTCATAAGATAATGAAAAATAATATATATTTTACAAAAATAAAAAGTAGTATAATCCTGAAGATAAATACTTTGTTACTGAACTAAAGTGTATTATGCTAAATTTATCATATGCATATAAATATCTCTGTTCTATTGGCCCAGCTTATTCTACCTAGCTGATAATGTTGGGAAGAACATATAAATATAATAAAAACATTTAATTTTATAAGTGAATAATTTACAATCAGGACAAAGAAAGACTATTTTAAAAAGTAAATGTGTACAAGCTTTGAAAATTAAAAAAAGATACTACACAGCTGTTATTCTTTTCCCAACTGACACCATTCAAGTCAGTTTTCCCTGAGCTTATATTTCTTCAATTTATAGAATGTAGCTAATTTTACATATCCTCTAGGATTATTGTAAGATCAAATAAGAGAATACACTTGGAAAACATTGTATTAACTTAGAAGCATGTACAAAATATGATCATTCTATAATAAGTTTAAAAAAGACATTTGACTTATTTCAAAGAGTCTCTTAGTTCTTACTTCAGATAAAGTATATGAGTTGATATGGTTTGGATTTGCATCTCCACTCAAATATCATGTCTAATTGTAATCTCATTGGTTAAAGCAAATGCTTGGTAGGAGGTAATTGATCATGGGGACACATTTTCCCCTTACTGTTCTCATGATAGTACATGAGTTATCATTAGGTCTGGTGGTTTAAAAGTGTGTGGCACCTCCTCCCTCTCTCTCTTCATTCTTCTCTGCCCACATAAGGTGTGCCTGCTTCTCCTTTGCCTTCTGCCATGATTGTAAGATTCTTGAGGTCTCTGCAGCCATGCCTATACAGCCTGCAAAACTGTGAGCCAACTAAACCTCTTTTCTTTATACATTACACAGTCTCAGGTATTCTTTTAGAAATGTGATATGGTTTGGCTATGTCCCCACCCAAATCTCACCTTGAATTGTAATAATCCCCATGTGTCATGCAAGGGACCCAGTGGGAGGTAATTAAGTCATGGGGGCACATTTTTTTCATGTTGTTTTCATGATAATGAGTAATTCTCACAGGATCTGATACTTTCATAAAGGGTAGTTTCTCTGCACATGCTGTCTTGCCTGCCATCACATAAGACGTTACTTTGCTCCTCATTTACCATCAGCCATGATTGCAAGGCCTCCCCAGCCATGTGGAACTGTAAGTCAATTAAACCTCTTTCCTTTATAAATTACCCAGTCTCAAGTAAGTCTTTATTAGCAGCAAGAGAACAGACTAATACAGTAAATTGGTACTGGGTAGTGGGATGCTGCTGTAAAGATAATAAAAAATGTGGAAGTGACTTTGGAACTGGATAACACGCAGAGGTTGAAACAGTATGGAGGGCTCAGAAGAAGATAGGAAAATGTGGGAAAGTTTGGAATGTCCTGGAGACTTGTTGAATGGCTTTGACCAAAATGCTGCTAGTAATATGGACAATGAAATCCAGGCTGAGGTGGTCTCAGATGGAGATGAGGAACTTGTTGTGAAATGGAGTAAAGTTTACTCTTCCTACATGAAAAGACAGGTGGTGTTTTGCCCCTGCCCTGGAGATGTGTGGAACTTTGAGCTTGAGATAAATGATTTAGGATTTCTGATAAAAGAAATTTCTAAGCGGCAAAGTGTTCAAGAGGAAGTAGAGCATAAAAGTTTGGAAAATTTGCAGCCTGAGAATGCAATAGGAAAGAAAAACTGATTTTCTGGGGAAAAAAAATTCAAGCCCACTGCAGAAATTTGCATAAGTAACGAGGAGCACAACGTTATATCACCAAGACAACGGGAAAAATTTTTCCAGGGCATGTCAGAGATCTTCACAGCATCCCCTCCCACCACAGACCTGGGGGCCTAGGATGAAAAAATGATTTTATGGGCCTGGCTCAGGCCCCCACTACTGTGTACAGCCTAGGGACTTGAGTCCCTGCATCCCAGCTGCTCCAGATATGGTGAAAAGGGGATAAGGTACAGCTCTAGTTGTGGCTCCAAAGGATGCAAGCCCCAAACCTTGGCAGCTTCAACATGGTGTTGACCCTGCAGGTGCACAAAACTCAAGGATTGAGGTTTGGATACCTCCCCCTAGATTTCAGGGGATGTACGGAAATGCCTACATGTCCAGGCAGAATTTAGTTACAGGGTGGGACGCTCATGGAGAACCTCTGCTAGGGCAGTGCAGAAGGGAAATGTGGGGTCGGATCCCCACACAGAGTCCCCACTGGGGCCCTGCCTAGTGGAGCTGTGAGAAGAGGGCCATTGTCCTCCAGACCCCAGAATTGTAGGTTCAGTGAGAGCTTGCACTGTGCACCTAAAAAAGCTGTAGACACTCAAAGCCAGTACATGAAAGCAGCTGAGGGGGTGGCTGTACTCCACAAAGCCAGAGGGGCAGAGCTGCCCAAGGCCATGGAAGGCTACCTCTTGTATCAGAGTGACCTGGAGACATGGAGTCAAGGGAGATCATTTTGGAACTTTTAAGGTTTAATGACTCTCCTATTGGATTTAGAATTGCATGAGGCCTGTAGCCCGTTTGTTTTGGACAGTTTCTCGCAGTTGAAATGGGTGTGTTTACCCAATGCCTGTACCCCCATTGTATGTAGAAAGTAACTAACTTGCTTTTGATTTTACAGGCTCATAGGCAGAAAGAACTTGCCTTGTCTCAGATGAGACTTTGGACTGGACTTTTGAGTTAAGCTAAAATGAGTTAAGATTTTGGGAGACTATTGGGAATGCATGATTAGTTTTGAAATGTGAGGACATGAGATTTGTGAGTGTCCATGAGTCAAATGACATGGTTTAGTTGTGTCTCCACACAAATCTCACCTTGAATTGTAATAATCCCCAGTTCTCATGGGAGGAAGCTGGTGGGAGGTAATTGAATCAAGGGATGGGTCTTTCCCATGCTATTCTCATGATAGTAAATAAGTCTCATGAGATGTGATGGCTTACTAAAGGGGAGTTCCCACGAACAGGCTCTCTTATATGCTCCATGTAAGATGTGATTTTTCTCTTCATTCACCTTCAGCCATGATTGTGAGGCCTCTTCAACCATGGGGAGCTGTGAGTCAATTAAAACTCTTTTCTTTATAAGTTACCCAGTCTCGAGTATATCTTTATTAGCATTGTGAGAACAGACTAATACACAATGTGAGAATGGACCAATATGTGAGTGTATTTTATAAATCATAAAGTGGTAAACCAATGCTATTAGCTAATATAATAACTATTTTGAAGTTTCTTCTTACCTTGATTAATGTAGTTATTTTGATCATTAACAAAAGATAATAAAACTGATGTATATACACATATCATACATATGTAATCATATATACATGTAAAATTATAGTTATCTGCTATAAATAATAATCAAACTTTCTACATCTTTATAAAGGGAAATAGAGATTCTTTATAGTGGATTATTTCATTATGTAAGTACATTTTCTGTCAAGATTAGCTTTTATTTATATAAAACTTGCTTTGGATTATCTGTGCCACATGCCAATCAGATAATAAAGTGACTACATATTATCTAAAATAAAAAAATAATAATATGTGTAAGAAAATTTTGGCAACATATGTTTGATAATTTTTGACTTTTAAAAAATCATTTGCAATAAATAAAATTTGTATTCTTAAGTATTCTTACAATATTACATTATCATATATATACACATATATATTCTATATGTGTTATAACTTCCTCTGTAGGAAAAATTCTGTTTACTTCATCATATGTGAAACCAAAGGCTAATCTGATTTTGCCCACCAAACTTAACCTGCCTTGCTGGCTTTTAATCACTTACTTCTAGTTGATCTTAGAACTTCAACTAACTTCCTTATAGATAACGCCTCTGACTGTGGGTGACTTTAGTAATAGTTGCTTAAAGTTGTTTTTCAGGAACTAGAAGGCCAGCTCTTGTCTAGTTTAATCCAGTCGAGACCACTCTCTTTCAATTGGGGCTGTGCAGGTGCCTGAAGAGTGACCTTTCAACATCAGAGGACCAAAACCTTCACACTCATTAGATGATGCTAATACCACGATTTTCTGCATACAGATTTTATGACAAACCATATCCTCAATTACGCTTATACAGAAACCACTATTACCTCACTTATTTACCCACCAATCACCTTTCCCATACTTTAGACCCCACTTTCTATTCCATAAGCATGCCTCATCACTATTTTCAAGGGCATGAATTTGAGATTTGTTCTTCCATCTTCCTGCATGGCAGTCTTCTAAATAAAATCTCTTTAACACCAACCTGTTGACATGCTGATTGGCTCATTGCTTGCAGGCAGAATAAACCTGATTGCTAACAGATGTGTGAAGTTTTCTCCTCACACAAAGCAATTATTTAATTTTCTGTAAATACCCACTGGGTGTCCTGCTATTTAACTCAACTCTGACATTATCTACTTGGAGTAAGCATCAGATCTCACAGAATAAGGGCTCAGTCCCACAAGACTGCTGCCCCCCTACTTTCCAACATTAGTCATAAGTCAAGGTCATCTCCTGGAAAACTGACTGGCTATAAATTAGAGGCTTATAAAACTCCCTCCTCTTGTTCAACTGTTTGCTAGAAGGGCTCACAGAACTCAGGAAAGAGATGTACCTACTATTACCTCTTAATTACAAAAAGGTACAACTCCTGGCTAACAGTCATGGCTCATAACTGTAATCCCAGTGTTTTGGCAGGCCAAGGCAGGAGGATTATTTGCAACCATAAGTAGGATACCAGCCTGGCAACATGGCAAGACCCCATCTCTACAAAAAAAATAATGATAATAATTTTAAAATAAAAAATTAAAAAGCAACAACTCTAAAAAAGCCAAATGGAAGAGATGAATTAGGCAAAGTATGGAGAAAAGGGAATGAAGCTCCCATGTCCTCTCTAGGGTACCACCTTCCCAGTACCTCCATGTGCTCAGCAACCTGGGAGTTCTTCAAACCTATCCTTTTGAGTTTTATATGGAGTCTTCATTAGATAGGCATAATTGATAAGATTGATAAATCATTGGCCATTGGTGATTAATTCAATATTCAGCTCTTCTCCCCTTCCTGGAGGTCGGCTCATAGCTGAGGTTGAAAGCTCCAACCCTCAAATCACATGGTCATTTCCCCTGATAGCCAGCCCCCATCATGGGGCTATCCAGAAGTCCCTAACCATCAGTCATCTCATTAGCATACAAAAAGACATATCACTCTGGAGATCCCAAGGGTCTTAGGAGCTGAATGTCAGGAAACAGGGACAGAAACCAAATATATATTTCCTATTACTTCACATTACTGCTAACCATGACTAGTTTCAACTAATGAGAAGGTCATATGACCTGGGTAATAGGCCTGTACACCATTTGTTAGAACTGAAAATTGACCATTACTGGTCTGCACTTCCAGGTCTCAGAAGGGCTCAGCAATAGACAGTATAGGACAACAGAATAAGACGTATTCATGAAATCAACCACAATGCTTTCAAGAATGAGCCAGGACTATAATTTGAGAGGCTAACCTCTGTGGCTTTCAAACCTGGTTGATCTTAAAAATCATCTGGGCAAAATTTTAAAAATATATTTTCCCAGAAGCTATAAACCTAATAAATCATCTTTGGAAGTTGAGACCCCTAAATTCTTTATTTTTTTGAAGCTCTGTTGATTATTATGGTCATTAAAGTATGGAAAATACCCAGTACTATACTTACATCATTTACATCTTCTAATTCCCATGTTATTAAATAGAAACTCTGTCAAGAAGAATAATGTCTTCAAAGTTCAGGTCTCAAAAACAAAACAATAAAACAAAAGTAGAAGCCTGTTTTTTCGAAAAGATGATATAATAGTAAGTTTATTTAAAAATAATAATAGTTATTTTAAAACGTATTGCCTGTTATTGAGTACCCACTAAGTTTTTTGCATTTCTCTTTATTATTTCTAGGTGAGATTTTTTGATTTATTGACGAGGTGTTCCTAGGAGGAACTAGTAAAGGAGTGGGAGAAGTAAGACAGAACAGAAAGACATGCAGGCCGATTTTTCAGGAACAACCTAAGCCTGATTATGCAGAAAGCTCTGGAGCATTAATTATACTTTGGAGTTGGTTCTGACTTGAAGCAAGGGAGTTGGGTATTTATTTTACTGTACTAGTCAGTCATTGGCTATGACTGTTGAAGCTGGAGGTAGGGGAGAGAATGTAAAATCCCAGGCAGCTTTTAGCACTCCAGTACATATGGGTAAAGCAGGTCCAGTACACAAAGGTAGTAGTTGCATAAGCAAATTGTTGAAACAAAAGCATGCAGAAACTGAGAGATAGTTAAAAAGAACCAGTAAGTGGTTTAAAACTGTCTGGGAGGAGGCCTGACAGTGTTTAATACATCGATTTGACAAATACTGATTGAAAGCATGAGCTGTGTCAGGTCCACCATTCTAGGCGGAAGATATAACAGTGAAAAGGAAAAAACAAACAAACAAAAAAACAGACAAAAGCCACTGTCTTTATAGAAGTTACATTCTAAAGGGTTATATAATTTTGTAATAAATCAGAATAAGAAACAAAGACTTAGGTAAAAAGCATTTATAGGGGTGGTAATATGTGAATCATCAGAAGCACATTGATAACAAGAAAAAGCCTATATCACGATATGTTATTGAGTTGGCATTTGCTAGAAAGAATTAATTAATCCCCTACATTCTCTTGAAAAACCCTATAAAATTTATTCTAGAAGCATCTGTTAGAGCAAATTTGTCCAACTCACAGGTGCAGGCCACATGTGGACCAGGATGGCTTTGAATGTGACCCAATACAAATTCATAAACTTTCTTAAAGTATTATGAGATTTGTTTTGCATTTTTCTTTAGTTCATCCACTATCATTAGCATTAGTGTATTTTATATGTGGCCCAAGACAATTCTTCCAATATGGCTCTGGGAAGCCAAAAGATTGGACATCCCTGTGTTAGAGGATAAAAGGCAAGAAGGCATTTATCCATAGGCTTCCATATTCTATTGGTCAAAATTTCACCCCACAAGGATAAACTGTGCTGCACCAGCAGAATGTTTATGTTTATGCCAAGAAGTTTCTTGTAGCATCCCCACTTTGGCAGCCACTACTGTGTTATCCTTGAGTAGGCCAACAGTAAAGAACAGAAAAATAGACAGCACAACAAAGAGCTCATGTGAGATACTCTTAAAGCACATCCAGAGCTGATTCACAACAACCATGACTAGAGTAAAAACAAATGAGAGAAATCACATAAGATGCCATGCACAAGAAAAAAACAAACAACCCAATCAAAAAGTGGGCAAAGGATATGAACAGACACTTCTCAAAAGAAGACATTTATGTGGTCAACAAACATATGAAAATAAGCTCATCATCACTGGTCATTAGAGAAATGCAAATCAAAACCACAATGAGATATCATCTCACACCAGTTAGAATGGTGATCATTAAAAAGTCAGGAAAAAACAGATGCTGGCCAGCATGTGGAGAAAGAGGAATGCTTTTACACTATTGGTGGGAGTGTAAATTAGTTCAACCATTGTGGAAGACAGTGTGGCAATTCCTCCAGGATCTAGAACCAGAAATACCATTTGACCCAGCAATCCCATTACTGGGCATATACCCAAAGGATTATAAATCATCCTACTATCAAGACACGTGCACACATATGTTTACTGTAACACTGTTCACAATAGCAAAGAGTTAGAACCAACCCAAATGCTCATCAATGATAGACTGGATGAAAAAATGTGGTACTTATACACCATGGAATAGCATGCAGCCATTAAAAGGGATGGGTTCATGTCCTTTGCAGGGACATGGATGAAGCTGGAAACTATCATTCTCAGCAAACTAACACAGGAACAGAAAATGAAACACCACATGTTCTCACTCATAAATGGGAGTTGAACAATGAGAGCACATGGACACAGGAAAGAGAACATCATACACTGGGGTCTGTCAGAGAGTGGGGGGCTAGGGGAGGGATAGCATTAGGAGAAATACCTAATGTAGATGATGGGTCGATGGGTGCAGCAAACCACCATGGCATGTGTATACCTATGTAACAAACTTGCATGTTCTGCACATGTATCC
This sequence comes from Macaca thibetana thibetana, assembly GCF_024542745.1. Taxonomy (NCBI): domain Eukaryota; kingdom Metazoa; phylum Chordata; class Mammalia; order Primates; family Cercopithecidae; genus Macaca; species Macaca thibetana. The sequence goes on along the minus strand of NC_065578.1, from coordinate 101,513,289 downwards.
CAGAACTTAAAGTATAATAAAAAATAAATAAAGATGTCATGTACAAGCATTATCTGATGCAGATCACCCCTTGTACTACACTTTTCCATATGTTTCTTCCCTTAAATCAAATCCAACACTGAGTCACTGTGAAGATTATGAATCACGGAAATTAAAACATCCTCATACATTTAATAAAATCAGTTGTCAGAAGTTTCTGACAAAAACATCGACTTAGAAGAGAGTTACAGCTTAGTATTAACCATTAACTAACTTACTCTTTGGTTTACTTTCTTACAGTTTCTTACTGCCTGTAAGTGAAACGGACAAGTTCCCAAGGTACTAATTTCCCTTAATTGTTTCTATAGATAACATCTTTAATGTTGAGAAACCTCAGTTTTCCATTTGAAATATTTTTTAGATCTCGCATTCCAGTGAAACTACCAATGCCAATTAGTGCGAAGGCCCTCACTGAGGCGCTAACTCAGCTGAAGAATGCAGTTTTCACATCCTAATGATCTCTTGCACCTCACCCTGACCAATCAATGACCCCCAACTCTTCAGTCCCTTGCCTACAACAATCACCTTAAAAACCCTAGATCAGAACCCCTGAGGAGGATGGATTAGAGGGCTCCTCTCATCTCTTTGTTTGACTACTCAGTGACTATTAAACTCTTTCTCTATTGCAACCCCTGCTATTCGGTATATTGGTCTGTTATTGTACAGTGGGCAGATGAGACTGGTGGTCCTGTAACAAATTATCTGCAAAGTCTTGTGGCAAGAAAGTAAACCACAATCAACACTACAGCCACTGATCTTTAGGTCATATTTAATATTTATTAGATAGAACTTTCAACATCCTTCTTTCACTCACCCTCAGTCATCAGCTTGGCTGCTCTGAGTTGTTACAAGACCCAAATTTCCAAACAGTATCAGCTCTCCTTGGCTTTGACATTGTCAGCCTATGGTTGCTGTAATGTGTATTCAAATTTATCACTAGTCCCAAAAGCCTCAAGAGACTCTGAAGAGAGTATCTTGGATTCCAACATATTCCTCCTCCATTATTTAACAGCAATCCTAGTTCTTCATTTTAATTGGAGTCAATCATCCCTGATAGTATAGTAATTTCTTTCTTTGACTGACAGTCTACCAGAATGAAAAAAAGCAAAGTGAACAGGTGATACTGTTAATTTTCCGTATAACAAAGAGTGATTCCCCCAGCAGAGGCATTTTTCAAATCCTCAGGAACCAGGAAGTTGACTCCAGCAGAGTCAAACATGCTAGAGACAAAAGTGGTACTATGGTAAAGAAAGGTAAACCCAAATACGAAGTACATGTCAAATGTATAATCCCTGTCCCTTCTACGGTGGGGTTTGGGTCATAATCACCAAAGATATCATAACCCTGAATGTTGAAATTTTGAAAGATCAAAATTTCTGAAGTCTAAAATTCTGAAAATTACAACCCCAAAATATCAAAATTTAAAAATATAATTATAGAAAAAATTATTTTAAAAGACATTCATTTACATTTTTACAGGGAGATGTAATCACTTCTGAGCCTTTTGGCTAAGATCAAGTGTAGTATCTGTTCTTACCAGTAAAAGGGAATTTCTTTGAAATACATAAAAACACAAGAGAAAACTCCATAGGCCACTTCACACAGTAGAATAGACAATAATAACATACATATTTGTTAACCTAAAATAATCAAAAACTTCAGAATCTAGTTTAAAGAGAATTTGTTCAAGCAGAAAGGTTAAGGATGGCCACCTGGGAACACAGATTCAAGTTGCCCTGAATATACACTCCAATTAGCAGCCCTGATAAGTAGGGTTTTGAGGGAAAAAAAGAATGTTTATAAGTTGTTTACCAAGAGTTTACTTGTTAACATAAGCTATTGATTGGCTATACAGTGTTCTTTGTATTACAAATTCCAGGAACATGCTGATAATGGGTGAGGCAGCAATTCAGGAATAAAAATGTTTCTAAACAATTGCCTCCAGGCATGGGTACAGGAATATTATTAACATCCCATACTTATGTCTCCCTGGACCTGATAAATTTTGCATACCTCAAATAGCTCAGACAGCCCCAAGAGATTTTTCTTTTATCCTCTCCCCACTTTTCATCAGGGTTTTTCAAAGAAAGCATTGTAGATGAACTCAAACAATTTTGGCTCCTTTTATGTTCAGGAGCTTAGTCCCACATCACTAGAAAAACTCATTCTCAGATGGTCCTATCCCACATGGGTAATGGGGGAAGAATGTGTTTCAGTGAGGAATTGCAAAAGCAACAAAAACCAAATTGTGATGGCATCACAGGGTGAAAAAAAAGGCATATAAGTAAAATCACTGATGTATAGCTGCTGTCATTTGTCAAATCATCTCTTGTCTTCAGGATACCATGAGTATAGTTTTTTTTCTAAAGAAGTAAAATAACAAGAGATGCATAGTAGAAATATAATGAACATAATGGTTACAACAAAAAGAATTTGCATTCTAAACAAACAAACAAACAAAAACACACTATTCCACCGGGAATCAACTAAAACCATCACACAAAAAAAATTAAAACCGAGTCATTCTTTAGAGACTTGTAACCAAGAAATAATTCAAGATTTACTTCAAATTGTAGGAAAATGATAAAAACTCAAAAATGATGGACAAGATTAGAATCTAATAATTGGTGTACTACATTTTTCTTCTAAAATATAATTTTTCTCTCTCCAGTTTCCCAAAGAAAGATGTTAGTAGGGCAAATTTATTTGCAAAATAACATTTATTATTATGCTTTGCCTGATTATTTGCATAAAGTGCAACATGAGTAATGAATGGCCACCTAGGCCCTATTAAGTTGGATTTGCTGCATTTTTTTCTTTTTTAGATGGTGTCTCACTCTGTCACCCAGGCTGAAGTGCAGTAGGCACAATCTTGGCTCACTGCAACCTTTGCCTCCTGGGTTCAAGCAATTCTGCCACCTCAGTCCCTTGCATAGCTGGGACTATAGGCATGCCATCACACCCAGCTAATTTTGTGTATGTGTGTATTTTTGGTATAGGCAGGGTTTCACCATGTCGGCCAGGGTGGTCTCAAACTCCTGACCACAAGTGATCCCCCTGCTTCTGCCTCCCAAACTACTGGGATTATAGTCATAAGCCACCTAGCCCAGCCCCTACTTTGCTAAAATTTTTTTACAAGTAATCTCAGATAAGACTTTTAAAGCTTCTTGAGACTAGGAAGCAAAACCAAGAATTCATCATCAGAATATGCCTGTAATAGCTGTACAAATTGGGTAAATTCATTTTTTCTTGAGGACCTAAAATATCTTGAAATAGTTGGTCCTCTCAAAAAGTGACATTCTTTACTACAGCAAGGTCAGGAATGTTGCAAGGGAACTTTGTAGAAAAGGCACCAGGGCCAGTCTTTACAAGGATCATTTTATTGGCTCTAAAAGTTAACCTCAACTAATTAAAGCAGTCTTGTTATATCTGAAAATATGCCACTTCAGCCAAAGCATTGGTAAAACAACCAGTGTATCTAATTTTGTTCTGTTACAAATGAAAACAGATTTTTAATGAACTTTTGTAAATAACTATATTGCCATAATTAAGAATAGTAACATACAGTTTTCAAATTCTGCATAACTCAGGTAGAGAGAAAGACAAATGTTTCCATTTTGCTCACAAAAGTATAGTTTACTCAATTACTACAAGCTATAAGTAACTCAAAAAGAAAAAGGTTTTTTGAACCTGGAAAATAATAAGAATCAACAATGTTCCAAACAAAAAAATTATGAAATCACTTTAGTCCTCTATCAGCTCAGTCTCAAGTAATCAATTCTTGTACTATTTGATGTTGGGTTGGCAATCTTCATGAACATTTCAGTTTTATATTAGAGTTCTGGAAGTCTTAGGCCGATGGTATGATCTCTAAAGTTATCAGAGACCTGTATTCAAGAGTACTTGCCAGAGTCTTTTTTCATGAATTTTCTTAAAGAAGCAAATTTTGAACTGTTTACTATATCTAATTATAAATCACTTTTGAGAAGAATCAAAGTAAAATAATTATCTGTGGATGACAAAAGGCTTAGAACAGCCATGCAAAATTGAGGCCAGGCATGGTGGCTCACGCCTGAAATCCCAGCACTTTTGGAGGCTGAGGTGGGCAGATTGCTTGAGGTCAGAAGCTTGAGACCAGCCTGGCCAACATGGTGAAACCCCATCTCTACTGAATATTAAAAAAAAAAAAAAAAAAAAAAGCTGGGTGTGCTGGTGTGTCCCTGTAGTCCCAGGTACTTGGGAGGCTGAGGCACAAGATTTACTTTAACCTGGGAGGAGGAGTTTGCAGTGAGCTGAGATCATACCACTGCACTTCAGCCTGAGTGACAAAGTGAGACTCTGTTTCATAAAAAAGGAAAAAGACACAATTGATAAATTGATAATGAAGTAATAACCATAAGTAGAACTGAAAACATATACTATTATTTATATAAAAGTACATTAGTAATTATTACTAATTTTTATTTATTAGGCCATATCAAATAGAAGAAAATATCAAATTTATTTAGCCAAAGTGACAATTCAAGGATTTTTAAAAGCCAATGCTTCTGCTCTTTGATAAAAGGAGACTCAGTTTCACAAGCAATCAAAAGACCCAATGAAAGCATAAGACAAACAAAATTTATCTCTCTTTCTCTCTTTTTTCAGTTTACTTAAAGGGTAAACAATTTTTTTTACTATCTCTTATTAATACTACATGAAAATCTTGTTCAAAAGACACAAATTTTACTGTTATAGTAGTGTATTATCAATACTAAAGCTAATTTTAGTAAGATCTTATAACAAATCCATCTAATCTCAGCTTTGACCACACACAATAAGATTTCCATAAACTTATTATAAGATCTTATAATTTTATATTAAAGAGCAAATCAGTTGCACCAAAAAAAAAAAAAAAAAAAAAATACTATCATTTCAACACAGGCGACCAGTCTCTGGCGTTGCATCAGTGTGATTTTGAAGTTAATGCTTAATTTTTAGAAATATATAAATAATTCTGTTCTAATTTTGGCCCACTTGGTCAAAAAACAAAGTTACTTTTACTAGATTAATCTTCCACAAAATTGATTCAACTTGCTTAATCCTTCAGTTTTGTCTTATACTTTCTTTCTGTATTGACACTTTACCTGAAAACAAACGTATACTTTACTTTTCCCCTTATCACTTTGACTACACTGTGAAAGGAAAATAAATCTTGGAAATCTCCAGTCACCAAAATCACAAAACTAAAGAGAAAAGTCAAGGTGGGAACTGCTTAGGGCAAACCTGCCTCCCATTCTATTCTAAGTCATCCTTCTGCTCACTGAGATCAATGAATACCTGATTGCCTTCTTTGGAAAGGCTCATCAGAAACTCAAAAGATAGCAACAATTTATCTCTCACCTACCTGTGATCTGTATGCCTCTGCCCTGCTTGAGTTGTCCCATCTTTCCAGATGGAACCAATGTACATCTGACATATATTGATTGATGTCTCATGTCTTTCTAAAACATATAAAACCAAGCTATACCCCAACCAACTTGGGCACATGTCATCAGGACCTCCTGAGGCTGTGTCACAGGGGCATGTCCTCAACCTTGGCAAAATAAACATTCTAAATTAACTGTGACCTGTTTCAGATTTTCATGTTCACATTTTGGTACCCACAAAGGGATTCTGAGTGGAGATGCCCCTGACCTTTGATAAATCTTCTATTGGTTCTTGGTACCGGCATGAGTTAACTTTATGGTTCAAACCAATAGGACAACTTGCTGATGTCTGGGAATTCCCTCTCTAGAGAATCCCCGATGTCCCAAAATTTGGTCAAGATCTAAAGTTTATTTTGCTGTACAATTCCTGTTTATTTTTTTGGAGTTTTACTTGCAACGAGGAAGGCAAGATTTTCTGTTTCCATGACGATGGGAGGACGGTAACTACTTTATAGAATTTGCACTTGCTCCCAGCAGAGAAGACAAATTCTAGTTTGTGTGTTTGTTTGTTTGTTCCTGCTTCTAGGATGATAGAAAGCAGTCTTCAGTCTGAGAACCATCCTCAGGAAAGTAGCTAAATTGGGGTTTTGTCTTGGCTGAAGCTTAACAACAAGCTGGCTTTAGTTTGTCCTTACCAATAGAGCACTCAGTGATCACATTGTTGGGTTTTTTTTTTTTTAATTTATTTATTATTATTATACTTTAAGTTCTAGGGTACATGTGCATAACGTGCAGGTTTGTTACATATGTATACTTGTGCCATGTTGGTGTGCTGCACCCATCAACTCGTCAGCACCCATCAACTCGTCATTTACATCAGGTATAACTCCCAATGCAATCCCTCCCCCCTCCCCATAATAGGCCCCGGTGTGTGATGTTCCCCTTCCCGAGTCCAAGTGATCTCATTGTTCAGTTCCCACCTATGAGTGAGAACATGCGGTGTTTGGTTTTCTGTTCTTGTGATAGTTTGCTAAGAATGATGGTTTCCAGCTGCATCCATGTCCCTACAAAGGACACAAACTCATCCTTTTTTATGGCTGCATAGTATTCCATGCTGTATATGTGCCACATTTTCTTAATCCAGTCTGTCACTGATGGACATTTGGGTTGATTCCAAGTCTTTGCTATTGTGAATAGTGCCGCAATAAACATATGTGTGCATGTGTCTTTATAGCAGCATGATTTATAATCCTTTGGGTATATACCCAGTAATGGGATGGCTGGGTCATATGGTACATCTAGTTCTAGATCCTTGAGGAATCGCCATACTATTGTTGGGGTTTTGTGTTGTTGTTTTTTGTTCTGGTCCTTCTCCCATCAGACTTGATAAATTCTACCTGATGAGGTCAAATCCAAGTGAGAATGTTTGTTCTGGTCTTTCTCCCATCAGACTTGACCGATTCTACCTGACGTGGTCAAATCCAAGTGAGAATTCCAAACTGTAGGTTAAAAAGCCTCTCTAATTTGGCCAAAATTCCTTGCAGCTGCAAAAGAGGAAAAAACAAAGAAAAAAACCCCAAAAATCATGCGCTTGGTTTCTATGTTTGCTTCCTGTCTTAAAAACAAACAAGAAAAAAAAAAAAAAAAACCCGAATGTTCTCATTTACTTTTTTTCTACCTGATCTCTCCTTCCGCTTTCGCAATCTGCAGTACCAAAAATCTAGAGAAAACTTCTAATGACTTGAACCCCTTTAAAGAATTCAGAGCAAAGCCACCCTCATCTCTTTTGCAGTGTTCTCTTTGTGGAGTTTCAAAAGTCACAAGCAGATTCTTCTTATGTTTAAAGCTCTGTTTTCCTGTATTGCATGACCTGACCTCTTTGGCTTCAGAAGTACCAGAGATTACCTTGTACTCTGACAGGATTTGACCTTAGCGTGTGTAATGGCAGATGAGAACTACAAAGTAGGGGTGGCTGAGCGCAGTTTACAGGAAGTGGTCTTGGCTGATTTTTTTTTTTTTCCTTTCCTAGAAAGCTGTTGTTTAAAGGTTCTAATTCTAGTTTGGAGAAGCATTCTAAGGTGCCTTCTCTATTGATTTTCTCCCAAAATTAATCCCAATTTGGCTTGTCTGTGTGCATTTGCATGAGGAAATGAACTGTTGTTCTCATAAAGCTAATAAGAGACTGAGATTTCTCAGCTCCAAAGAGAAAGGGCATTTGCTCCCCTCAGCCAAAATGCACTTCTGAGTGATCAGGGCCTCGTGAAAATGGCCAGGGGGTTGATCCCCTGTGATGTGGAGCAACCCTGCAGGGAAATCCCCAACAAAAATTATTTTTTTAAAAAAAGGCTCATCTAGGAAATGCACATAAGGGCTGATCACCCAGCATTTTGAGCCCTCTCACAGGTCAAAGAGGGTGGAAATGACTCAGTGGTGACACACGGCAGACTTCTGCCCACAAGCAGCACACATTGATCCATTATATTAAAACCCTAACCCACAACTCATTTCCCACTTATAAGAAAAAAGTGGGAAACAAATAACCTAAGAATAAGGAAAAAACAAGGAGGATGATCCCCTTGCTAGCACTCCGTAGGTTTTATGGCACCTCCACCTGCAAGAGTTTATGTAAAATTAAAGTAATATGGTGTTTGTGCACATTTACATTAAAAAAAAAAAAAGAGCCCCAAGGTCTACATTCAAACTATAGAGTTCCTAAGTTCTCTTTTTCTCTATTTTCCTTTCTGTCTGGTTTAAATCTGCTGTTTTTCTATTAACATAAAATCCACCATTTGGATTCAACAAGTGTTTTTTGTTTGCAAGCTGGTAAATTTGTATTTATCTCATGGCCAAAGTTGTGAGGTAAAAGCTATAGGATCTTTGTGTGTGTGTTTATGTGCTTGTGTGTATATATATTTTAAATGCCCTTATAATTTCTATAATTTTATATTTAATTTGGCAATTAAATCCATTTTAATTTCCCTCTAGCACACCAGACTTTTTCTCTTCATACTTTATGAGGTAAATTTTGTTATTTGATTTTCATCTGAGTTATTTCTTTTAATATGCAAAATTAAGGCTATTTAGCTGACAACTGCCTAGGGTTATCAAGTATTGATACAGGTTACCTATTGAAACAGGTTATCCAGAAATTGAAAGTTGTAGATGGGAAAAAAAGTTTTTTATGAATCTATAAGATGTATTTCTATCAGCAGACCTAATACATCTACATATTTATGTGTTGTGTACACAGTGTGGCATTACTGAAAATATATAGAAGGGCTCTAATTAATTGGCTTAAGAAAATGAAAGTGCTTAAATAAAATATTTTATCAGAAAAAAAGACTAGTCAAATGCTTTTTCAAGTTCATGTAACTTAAGTAAATTCTTTAATAAATAACCTTATTTATTATTAATTACATTATTGGTAAAGTTATTACCAATTACTTTACCAAATTTACCAATTACCAAAGTAAAATATTAATAACATTATTGGTAAAGTATAATAATATTAGAAATGTCTTAAGAATTGCCAGCATATATTTTTGTTTGCATTTATAAATCAAGCAATTTTATACTTATCTATGCCAAATACTGTAAGGTGTCAAAAGTTGGCATACGGGTTACAAAACTGTAAACCCAGCCCCAAACAGAGTGATCTTTGCTTGTCCAATTTTTAAAACACTTTTAATAAATAAGACATTGATATTGGCATAATGAAAATAGCTACATCTTGAATTATTTAATAAAATTACTGTAACTTCTAATCTTGTGGCCTTTTGGTAAAGGAGTGTTATCATCTTTGTTTCAAAGCTGAACTATAAACTAAGTTCCTTCCAAAGTCTAGCAATGAACAAGAACAGCTTGGATGTTAGAAGCAAGATGGGTTTAGTTAGGTCATATCTTCTTCACTGTCTCAGAATTTTGCAATGGCTAGTTTTATAACTTTAAATGATGACTATCACAGTTTCCATAAATAATCTAGGTAAACAATTATAGTGAAGTAATTCAGTAAATGTAACAAGATAGATAAATACTCATAGACAAACTTGTCATAATTTAAAATATAAAACTATTAAATTAAATAATAGATATTTTATTATTTTGGAATTTTCCAATAAAATATATTGTTGTAAAACATTATTTCTAAAAAAAATCTTTTTAAAAAAGTGAACATTTTTTGTCTAATTTAAAGCTTATTTAAAGATTACACAGGTATAAAACAAGGTAAAAGGACCCAGAAATAAGACAGATGTAAACAAAGTTATAAAAATATAGAGGTATTTTTTGGTTAGAAAGTTTAAAGATAAATAATTTCATATGAAAAATAATCTTGTATGGTAAATTTAGGCCTAGAAAAAAATGAGTGGTTGTTTAAGGAAGAGGAATGTTCGGGACAAACCAGAAAGTCCAAATGTGTCATGAATGGTCTGTATAAGGCACAATAAGAGGGTTTATTAAAAAAAAAAAAACAAAAAAAAACTTATATGATCAAGTTGTCTATAATTAAAGGTAGATTATAGTAGTCTTACTAGAGATTGGGTTTGATGTAAAAACACACACACTAAAGAATTGATTAGAACAATAAAATTTTCTTAAGGGATTGATTTACTCTTAAGAAATTATAAGAGATTTTCTTAGCCCAAAGTTCAACTTTTATTGCCTCTCACTCTTTTCGGTTTTCTTTCATCTTTTAAAAGACAAGCAATAGTCATGATCTCCTTGAACTCATTTTCAGCTCATATAACTTTTTTTCCCATCAAGTTCTGTTTCTTGTGGCCTGATGCTAACAATATTTTTTTGAAGGCCTAAAGGAAATTTTTTCTTCTTACATAATATTCTGTGTACTGCAGAAAGTCTTTTCTTTCACCTTTTGGTAACTGGCCTAACAGATTTTATATTTTATAAAAATAAATTTTAAGCCATTATTATAAAGTTTTGGTTTGCTTAGAAAAAAATTGAGATAAAAATTTAATTAAGATTATTACATCTATGTATCTTTCTGTGTGTGCTTTTAAAGTCCTTGTGACATTGAGGTAGAGGGCTTTGATTCCTGGATCTAAAAAGGATACCAAGTCCTGCTAAATCTTAAACAATGACAGCAATTAAAGCCTCATCTTCAGGTCCCATAGAAAATGTCAATCAAAATAAACTGCATTCCTGAGACACAAGTCCAGAAATTAAAGTCTTTCAACTCCTCAAAGCCCAGAGACTATTGTGGAAGAGATGGACATGTGAGATTGTAAGAACCAATTTTATAAGATGAAATAAGTTCAGTTTCTCTATAAATTAGCCATTAATATCAAAGGCACACTGATGCAATACCAGAATATGGACCCCTGTGTCATATTAACAATGTTTTCTTAAAGGATTAACTGGCTCCTTAATAAATTTATTAAAGACTTGTGGAAGTTATATCTTATGCTCAAGATTAAAATTTTATAGATTATTTATAAAATTTTGGAAAACAAATTTAATTAGCCTCATGCTATTATTATTAGGGCTTATTGTTTGAAAACTTAAGTCTTCTCTCTCAAAGAATGATGGCTTTTGCCTTTTTTTGAAATTCTTAAGTTAGCACTTGGTTAAATGAATGACTTATTTTATAATGACCTGTGATCCTTTTTTTGTTATATCAAGTGTTTTAAATCTTTGATATTTGACAAACTTTCCAAAATGAAATTATACATATATCTTTTACTGACCTAATTAATCCTTTAAGATACTAGGTTCTGTAAAGTCAAAAATGACATATTTGTCTTTTTTGATATAAAAATTAAACAAGAGGTATTTTCTAATATGAAATATTAAACATATGAGTGTTTGGTTTTCTTTAACTGTATTCATATAAATATATTATTGATATATGTTCCAAAATTATGACAAATTCCTATAATTCTGATATGACTTAAGATACATTATTAGTACTAATTATAACTGTTATGTTAAATTATTGCATGCCACAGAGGTAACAAATTTACTTGTGAATTGTGTCTTTGACTATGGCTGCTCTAAAGCTTTTTGTCATTCTTGTACAATTCTCTTGTTTTAGTCCTCTTAAAAGGTGGTTTTATAATCAGCTGTAAAGCTTTAACAGGTGCTCTTGAATGCAGAACTCTGATAACTTTGGAAATTGCAACATCAGAATAGAGGAAAAACTTTCAGGACTCATGGAGAGCTGAAAAGTCTATGTATATTAAGCAGAACAGGAATTAACTGCATGGACTAAACTAATAGAAGATTGAAGCAATCTTTTTGACTTTTTACTGAGTCACTGAAACTTTTCTTTTGAGCTATTGACAGCTTTTAACAGTTAAGTATACTCCGATGAAGAAAATTTGGATCGTATTTGTTTCTCTCTATCTGATTTATCTAAAATTTGGAAACTATTTGTGAGTAGTCTTAACTTATGGCAATATAACTATTTGCATAAATGCAATAAGAATCTCTTTTTATTGGTAACATGACACAATGAAGGAAACTCGTTATTTTACCAAGTCTTTCGTGGAAATGTTGGGCTTTCCTTTCAGGTATTAAACTTGACTTATAGAACCAATAAAAGTCCATTGGAAAAGCTGGCCTCATACCTTATCTACACAGTCCCTGTACAGGATTTCTAACCTGTGGTAAGTAAAGAATGTCACTTTCAAACAGGCCCAGGGTCCCAAGTTATCTTGCAACCTCAAGAAGAGAATTCACCCAACTAGTAGGCATTTGATGATATAAATCCATGGCTGAGCTTGGCTTTAGAAAGCTCTATCTGAGATTCCTTCTATGAAACAAAATTTCATCAAAGCCAATTTAAAAAGCCTATGTAAAAAATAATTATTTTTGCTTCACTTGAGACAAATAATATGGCCAAGTATAGTAAAGAAAATCAGTCCTACCATGATGTATCTTTAGTAAAAATAGAAAACCAGAGAGAGAAAAATGTTTCAAAAACTATAATATACCTGTTGTTAGATTCTATTCTTGCCTAAAGTTTTTCAATTTTTATTGTGTTTTACAGCTTGGACTGAATTCTACTTTTTCTTGGCTACGAGTATTCAAAATAGTGTTTTTAATTTTTTTTCTCCTTTTTTCCCATTTTTTTCTAATTTAGAGCCACTGAAAACTAAACTGTACTTTCATAAAGCCCTGCAAACTGAGAATAGACAACTTAAACTTCAGAGGAAAATAACAGCACCCTTTTTACATACATAAGCCACTTTTATATGTGCCTACTGATATATGGACTTCAGAGTGATGTGGTCTATATAGATTTTCCAGGATTGCTCTTTTGTTTGTTGATGTTTTTCTCCCTTCCCCTATATTCTCTTCATAGGACATGAGACCTCTCAACCTGATAGAAAGGAGCTTTCCTAGTAACTTGGGACCTACCCATCTAGGAATAAACCATCCTAGCCATGACAGATCAGATGAAACCTGAGATCAGAGACTCATTTTCTTCTATAATGTTTTCTTCAATAGATTTTAAAAAAGAAAAGTGGGGAAATGTGAAAGAAAAATAAATGTTGGAAATCTTGGGGACCAAAATCACTAGCTAAAAGGAAAAGTCAAGCTGGAAATTGCTTAGGGCAAACCTGCCTCCCATTTTATTCAAAGTCATCTGTCTCTTCACTGAGATACATTCATATCTGATTGCCTCCTTTGGAAAGGCTAATCAGAAACTCAAAAGATTGCTACTGTTTGTCTCTTATCTACTGGTGACCTGGAAGCCCCCTCCCTGCTTGAGTTATCCCACTTTTCTAGAAGGAATCAGTGTACACATTACAGATATTGATTGATGTCTCATGTCTTTCTAAAATATATAAAACCAAGCTGTACCCCAACCACCCTGGGCATGTGTCATCAGGACCTCCTGAGGCTTTGTCATGGGTGCACAACCTCAACCTCGGCAAAATAACCTTTCTAAAGTAACTGAGACGTCTCTCAGATATGTGGGGTTCACAACACAAAATTCTCAAGCACAAGAGAAAAAACACTATGTGTTCAAGTTTCTTTATCAAAAATCCATGTTACTTTTTTGTACACTTTCTGCACATTTTTTTCTTATTTCTAGGAGTTTTAATTACATATATTAATTAGAATTTTTAATATATGTAATTTAAACTCTCAATAATTTAGTTGTTTGTGAAAACCTAGAAATTAAGCAATTTGAACTGTCACTTATCAACATTTTATAAATATACATTTCATAATTTTTAGAAACATGTACTCTCTCATAAAATAAAACAAAAATGTTTACTAACAGATTCAAATATATTTAGCTTCTCTATACTATAGAGGTGAAAGGGCAAATGTCCCCTTCACCCTCTTAAGTTTCACTGGAAGTCAACAGACAAAAGGGAAATTAATACAATAAAAGGAAGACAAATTTATTGTGCATGGGGAGTGAATACCTCAATTCCCCAATGCTGCACAGAAGCTTATATACCCTTTTTCATACAGAAGAGAGGATATGGAGAATGTAGATAATTTTTTGAGAGGCAGTAAATGGTTATTAGGGAGAATGAACAGTCCAGGAAGAAAACAAAAAATAACTTTTGATTCTCTTTGAAAATTTTTTTTTTTTTAATTTTATATTTCAGAGGCAGGGTCTCACTCTCTCACCTAGGCTGGAGTACAATAGCACAATCATAGCTCATTGCAGCCTCGAACTCCTGGGCTTAAGCAATCTATCCCCCCTCAACTTCCTGAGTAGATGGAACTATAGGCACACAATACCATGCATGGCTAATTTTTAATTCTTTTGGTAGAGATTGAGTCTTGCTTTGTTATCCTTGCTGGTTATGAACTTCAGGGCCTCAACCAATCCTTCCACCTGGGCCTCCCAAAGTGCTGAGATAGCAGTTTTGAGCCACCATGCCCAGTCCGTCATTAAGATTTAAATGAGTACAGGAGACAGGCATTATCTTATGTGAAAGTACATCCAGGGGTGCTTGTATTCCTCAGTATTATTTTCCTAAACAGATCATGACATTTCAGGGAGAGGAAATTGGGTAACTTTTAGGAAGAAGCTTTCCTGGTTAAATTAGAAAATTCTATAAAGAATTACCCCCTGTACTAGGGGCAGAGATGACTAAGACAAGGTAAAGGTGATCTTGTTGAGTCTGAGGCTTATTTCTGAGGCCTTTTAATTTTCAAAAGCACTCTGCATGTTTAAGCACCATATTTTGGGAAATAATTTTCTGTACCCCAACAATATCACATAAAAAAAGATTATATAAAGTTTAATGTATGCTTAATGTTTTATAATATAAACATTATATCATTATGTTTAATGTTATTACAGTTATTATAGTTAGTTTTAATATTTTTACTTATTTATAAATGACCTTGACATTCAATGAGTATCTATTATGTAATTTCACTTTAAGGTTTCAAATTACTAAAAAGATTTTTGAAACTATGAAGAGTTTGTTTATATGTATTTGCACCTGATTTACTTATTTTTAACAACCATAAAAACTATTCATTACAATTTTATGAGACATTGACTAAAGCTAGCCATTATCTTTAATTATTTCTGGGCTATTTTTGCAGCATGTAAATGTTAGAAAGGAGCCACCTAAAGAAGAACCCTAAAGTTAAATACATGAGTATTTTGCTATTCTGAGGACGCAGCTATTTTCATTAAACTGACAATATTCACTAGTGTTGTTTACCAACGATTTATCTAAGTCACTAGCTCAAAGGCATTTGAGTTACTTTCTACTCTTCTGATAAAGTATTTAAGTGCTTCCTTTTAATGTAAGCCAATTAATTAAAACTCTTTGATATATTCTGGCAACAAAATATCACATATACGTTACATATATAAACATACAGATGTATAGACAGAAGGAGATTTTTGTGGATTTATAAGGTTCTTCATTTGCTAGTCTTCAAATAGTTGCTCTTTCTCTCTTTACCAAATTCTAAACAATTGTTAGCCGGCCAGGTGCAGTGGCTCATGCCTGTAATCCGAACAATTTAGGAGACTGAGGTGGGAGGATCACTTATGCCCAGGAGTTTGAGACCAGCCGCAGCAATGTAGCATGACCTAGTCTCTATAAAAAATAAATATAATTTTAAGAAAATTGTTAGCTAGGCAACCCTAAATTTGCACTTCTAAAGGGATGACTCTAAGGATAAAATTTCCATCTCAAAGGCATAGAATTTGGATCTAAATTTCATTATTTACTGAGACAAAAAAAAGGGGTAAGTAAAGCTCAGTCAACACAAGGTTGTGAGCTGGGCATGGTGGCTCATTCTTGTAACCTGAGCTACGCTGGAAGCTTTCTTGAGGCCAGAAGTTTGAGATCAACCTAAACAACATAGTAAGACCCTTTCTGTTAAAAAATCTTTTTAAATTAGCTAGCTGTGGTGGCACACACCTGTGTTTTAGTTGCTTGGGAGGCTTAGGTGGGAGAATCCCTTGAGCCCAAGACAAGGCTGCAGTAACCTATGTCTGTAATACTGCATTCCATCCTAAGGGACAGTGACATTCTATCTCTAAAAAAACAAAAATGCCAGATTTTTAGGGAGAGAAGGTAAGGTTTTTTAATGTAAACTTTAAGCTAATGTCTTCTCTATTGTGAAAGTTTCTAGATGCTTTGTTGCAGGAAGATACCTTTAAAAATGGAGATTTTCTTTATAGAGGTGAATTTCTTTTACAAAATAGCCTGGTGAATGCCAGAAAGCCATATTATTGGAGACCAATCTAGCTTAATAGGTGGTCTTTTCCACTTAGCTTGTTTATTGATTAGATTACTAACTTCAGGGTAGAGTCATTTAATGAATAAGGCAAAGAAAATTTTTGCAGTTTCCAGAACATAGTGTTTAAATATAAGAAAACCAGGCACAACTGAAAGACAGTACAACTAGATCTTTAAAAATCAAAGATCTCACTTTTACAATGAATCCCAGGTCCCCCCAAATAGGGAAACACGATGAGACTGGGTCACACAAGCTTTCACAGTATACCTCACTACAGAGATATTTCTCCAAGGCTGGTGGGCAGCCCATGCGAATCAGCCTACTCTGTAATTAACCTGTTGCCAAGGGGAGTCATATCCCTTGGTGGTAAACAATCTCATGGCCTTCAAATATTCAAACCTGCCTTTATATCTAAATGTGCAAAGAAATGAGTAGCCCCTTGAAGTAACAACCATTCATTGAAACCTCTCTCAGCCAACTCTAAAACTGCAGCTGTAACTGCTCCGTAAGTTCACCTTGCCCACTTCCTAGACAGAGTTAATTTATTAAGACAGGGGAGCTGCAGTGGAGAAAGAGTAATTCACACAGAGCTGGCTGTGTGGGAGACTGGAGTTTTATTATTACTGAAATCGGTCAACTCGAGGATCAGACTTTTTAGGGATAATTTGATGGGTGGGGGGCCAATGTGTCAGGAGTGCGGACTGGTTGGCTCATGATAAGATCAGAGTTGAAGCTCTCCTCTTACGCTGAGTCAGTTCTAGGGTGGGGCCCACAGAACCGGTTGGCAGGTCCAGGTTGGGTTATCCAGTTTTCAGAAATGCAAAAACTTGAAAAGACATCTCAAAAGACCAATCTTGGGTCCACAATAGTGATGTTATCTTCAAAAGTAATTGGGAAAGTTGCAGTTCTTGTAATCTTCAGAATAATGGCTGGTAAGATTTAGAATTCCAGCCCCTCTCATCCTAACTTTGTGGCTGGTGGCCTTTCATTCATTTTAGGAGAACAGTTTTGCTTTTGGGAAGGGCTATTATTTAAACTATAAGCTAAATTCCATCCCAAGGCTAGTTCAGCCTATGCCCAGTAATGGACAAAGACAATTTAGGGGTTAGATGCAAGATAGACTTGGGAAGGTATGATATCTTTCACTGTCATAATTTCCTCAGTTATAATTTTGCAAAGGCGGTTTCACAGCCTTTGCCAGTTACACACCAGTCATTGAACACATGTAGGTGGTTTTCTCTCAGTACAGAGTAATCCCTGGCACCCCAAAAGCCAAAGAGATCAAGTAACATAATTCAAAAGGGAGCAGAGCATTAGGCCTGAGAAGAACGTGTCCATGACTCTTTAGATTCCACAGGAAAACAGAAGACCTCAAAAAGAGGGTGAGTGGTACATTTTTGTGTGTTAACTGGTCTGAGTCATTAGAAATCGCTAAATTTCTTCATGTGTTACTGTAGACAGAAAAGAGGGAGAAGAAACTTGAATATCAGCTTTTAATTAAGCTGACCTTTGGCCATGGAGTTCTTAAAAAAAAATCATTTCACATATTTTATTGTCAGATTTTTGCTGGACAAAACAGCTTATACTCCTGGTTTTCCATCTTTTTTTTTTTTTTTTTTTTTTTAACAAAATATACCTTTTGAAGTGACTCACCAAAATCAATAAGCCTTAGCCAAGGTTATGAATTAACCAGGGATGCATGAGGCATCTCCAACGTGGTGTAACACAGTCCTCACAAGATGCAGAACCATCACAAAAGCAAGATAAAAAAAGTTTTGCTAGTTGTAAATGGAGTACAACTCACGTTTTTGTCTAGTGATGTTTTCTAGGATCTCAGCTTCCTAGCTGAGTGCCTATACATGAAACCCAAAAGCCCTATATGCCCCATAGGTGAAAAAATCAAAAGCTGTTTATTGGAAGGGAAAGGGATCAATAACAAATATTTACTCCAAGTTGTTGAGTAAATAATTTAAAACAAATGAGACTGAATTTCTAAGCATGAATTGAACCTGGGTGTAGCCATGAAAGCACAGAATCTTAGCAACTAGACCACAGTGTGGAGGACTTTTTTGTAAATTCTGCAGGGGATCTAAAGCAGGCAGTTTGAGTATTTAAAGGATTTTAACTTATTTCAGATCAGATCTCAGCTGGAATGCTACTTACCTAATTTCCTGGACGTTCTCATTTCAAAAACATGATAGGATGTATATCTCCAAGGAACTGCAGGGCAAATTTAAAGGGTATATCTGATATTGGATCAATAAATCAGTGTTATTTATATGAGTTTTTGTTTAAAAATTGTTGAAACTATATATTTATAATCTCAGCAGTTTAATTCTGTAGTTGTTCCATTTGTTCCCTCTCTTCCAAATTTAAACATGTTTTCCTCCTTTTGAGAGAAGGAAGTAAGTGCATTGTGAAATTTCAGAAATCTCTGCCTAAGAGATGTGTGGAAGCCAAGGAACAAGTAGAAAAGGAGACAGTTGCAGGCGAACAGTGTATCTGCCCAGTGGGTTCTCCTTGCCCACTGCCTACACAACTGATTTATCAAGACAGGGAAATTGAAGTAGAGAAGTTTAATTCATGCACAGCTGACTATATGGGAGACCGGGGTTTTATTATTACTTAAATCAGTCTCCCTGATAATTTGGGGATTGAAGTTTGTAAAGATAATTTGGTGGGTTAGGAGCCAGTGAGTCCAGAGTGCTGACTGGTTGGGTTGACAATGAAATCTTAGTGATTTGAAGCCTGGGTGGCGGCCACAAAACCAGATGAGCCAGTTTACCCATATGGGTGGTGCCAGCTAATTCATAAGGTGTAGAGTCTGCAAAATATTTCAAGCTCTGATCTTAAGTTTTACAATAGTGATGTTCTTCCCATGAGCAATCTGTAGCCTCCAGCTACATGACTGCTAAACCATACATTTTAATATTGTGGCTAAATTGTAAGTCCTACAAAGGCAGTCTAGTTTCCAAGCAGGAAGGGGATATGTTTTTGGAAAGAGCCATTATTATCTTTGTTTCAAAGTGAAACTATAAACTAAGTTCCTCCCAAATTTAATTCAGCCTATGCCCAGGGTGAACAAGGACAGCTTGGAGGTTAGAAGCAAGATGGAGTTGGTTAGGTCAGATGTCTTTCACTGTAACAATTTTCTCATTTATAATTTTTCATTGGCAGTTGCAATCCCTTCCTTTGAGTTTTATAACATTTTATTCTTAAGGTGTGGACTATGAAGATGGGAAAAGGCTGATGATCATTCTGGTTTCTTCCTGCTGAAAGGGGGCAGAGTGGAAATAGAAGTTGATCTAAAGGTGAGAAGAGCAGAAATGCTTTGCATTTAGCTCTCTGATTATACTCTTGCATACTGGGCTGGGATTGTAAGACTTTCGTGGCAAACGTGTTGGTATTCTCATCTATAATTTTAGTAAAGAATTTACACAAACAGCATAGTATAAGTAAAATAATGAGTCCTAGGATAAGAAGTGCAATTACCAGTTTTAAAAGTAAAAATTTGAAAGCATTAGTTTGGGGACACAAATGCCCACAAAGAATTTAGGATTTAGTCAAAATTGCAGAAAATAATAAAAACTGAAGAACAACTAAAAACAGATGTACTATGATTTTTTGCAACATAATTTTTCTCTCTCCAGTTCCCATTTTTATTAAAGACAAATCATAGTGGGAAGAATTTATTTGCAAAATAAGTTTTAGTATTATTATACTTGGCCTGATTATTTGCATAAAATAATAACCATAGATGCATGAGTTTTCTAAAAGAGATGGTAAGCAGTTTCTCTCAGACAGACACACTCTTTTTAATTTAATTTTATTTTTTACAAGATTTAAAATCTCCCCATAGGTAGTTCAGAGAAGGGAAAATTCAAGACAAATCAGAAGCTGTCCATGGGGTAAAAAGAATCAATAAATGGCAAAACTTACACAAATAATAAACCAGAAAGGATTTGTTTCATAAGGTGGAAATAGAACCCAAGCCACTATTGTGAAGGTTCAGAGCTTTAACTACTGAGCTAAAGCACAGGATTGTTTACTGTTGCTCTCCCCAGGAGTCTAAGGCAGTCATTTTTGAGCTTACAAATGAGTTTTAACAGCTTGAGATAATTTTTAAGACTACCTATGACATGACCCCCAAAATTCCTGTCCTCTGGATGGCAGAGATCAAGAGGAAATATTCTCCACATTATCACAACATTAAGTTCTCAAGGACATAAAACAAGACAAGAGAGATACTTATTCTGGTATTGGTTTCAGGGCCCCTCATCAAACTTTGTAACTGCCCAGCCTTCTGTGCTGTCTTAAAAAGGGGTGTATAGGGATCCTAAGCCCATATTCTATCCTATGACACCAATCTCTCTATTACATAACAACAGAGAAAGACAAATTTATAGAACAAAGCACGCAAGATTTGCTACAACCTAAGACTAGCCTCACAAATCCTTTATTCTATTAATCAAATCTTTGCAGAGGAGGCAAACTGTGATGTTTACTGTGTCATACACACACACACACACAGAGGCCAGAGGCTGGCTGGAAGAAGTGTTTATGCTTTTTGATGGCGTAGAAGGTTTCTAGGTTCCCTTTCTCTGCAGCTTCCAGAAGAATGAACAGTCACCCTGAGTCAGGCCTACTGAGCTTCTTGTAACAATTGTTTCAAGATTCAGTGAATGTAACTGGCCAGACAAACTGGGAGAACCTACTGGATTTCAATCCACAATTTCTTCAGAGATCTCCTCTACATATACAAACAAACACAAGAAAAAGACAAGAAGAATACTTTCCAGACAGAGATTCCAGACAAATCACAAACTAAAAGTGTTCCTTCAAATAAGTCCTCTATTCTCCATCCAATTAGTACAAACTTCCAGTGATGGGGAGACAGAGAGACATCCCATGACGGGGCTACACACACCTGGTGATGAGGCTATAGTTATGGGACTCTCCCTGAGAGTATTTTTTCGTTGAAATTGAATCTATCCACACTGGCACCACAGTAGCCCACTAGTAGAGAAGATGCCAGAGACAACCCCTAGTCCAAGAGAACTAGGCGGCCACTTGGGCTGGCTTCTGGAACCATCACCAGAGGAGGGCTACTGAACCACAGGCAGCTGGCCACAAGGGTGAGCCCAGATGACCACCCAATTTTGTAACTGCCCAGTAGGTTCTCCTTGCCCACTGTCTAGACAGAGCTGATTTATCAAGACAGAAGAATTGCAATAGAAAAAAGGGTTTAATTCATACACAGCTGGCTTTATGAGAGACCACAGTTTTATTATTACTAAAATCAGTCTCCCTGAGAATTTGGGGATCAAGGCTTATAAAGATAATTAGATGGGTAGGAGCCAGTAAGTCAAGAATGATGATTGGTTGGGTTGGAACTGAAATCATAGGGACTCAGAGCCATCCTCCTTCACTGAGTCAATTCCTGGTGAGGGAGTGGGGGGTGGGACATGGGGGTGAGGCACAAGACTAGGTGAGCCAGTTTGTTAATCTGGTTGATGCCAGCTAATCTATCAAATACAGAGTCTGCAAAATATTTCAAGCACTGATCTTAGGTTTTACAATAGTGACATTATCCCCGGGAGCAATTTGGGAGGGTCAGGATCTTGTAGCCTTCAGCTGCATGACTGCTAATCCATAATTTCTAAACTTGTGGTTAATTTGTTAGTCCTGAAAAGGCAGTCTAGTTTTCAAGTAGGAAGGAGGTTTGTTTTTGGAAAGGGCTATTATCATCTTTGTTTCAAAGTTAAACTACAAGTTCCTCCCCAAGTTAGTTTGACCTATACCCAGGAATGAACAAGGACAAGTTGAAGGTTAGAAGCAACATGGAGTTGGTTAGGTCAGATCTCTTTCACTGTAAAAATTTTCTCAGTTGTATTGAATAATTTTGCAATGTGAGTCTCAAATGGAGAAAGCTTTCAAAGTCTTTTTAAATTTATAAATAGTTCCAAATATCTTTTTGTTTATTTCTTTAATGAAGACAATGTTTTTCTTTCAGAATTCTTTTAGAAGCTTCTAGGTGATACTGGAAGTAAGCCTCCCATTCAATTTGTCTTGTTCTAAAACAAGATTTTTCTAATTGTGCACACAGAAAAATTAATGCACAATTTCTAATTGCGCAACACAGATAAATTTCAAAGGAACTACATTTTAGCCATTGTAATCTGAGGTTATCATGAGTTGTACATTACCGGTTTTCTAAATATTTGCATTTAGAGATTTTGTAAGTTTTTAACATAAATCCAGCTAGTGTTTATAATGGCTGATTTTTTTCTTAAGGAAGGAAATTTGGTTTTAGAGACACAATTGCCCATAATTTAGATTTTCTTTCCTGAATGGCCAAAATCCCAGTGGAACTCATAAATAGTCATATGTTATTGTGGTCTCTCAAAAGAATAGTTTTAGATTTGTCAACTGAACCAAGATTCAGATTCTGGGCAGTTGTAAATATATACATTTATATAAATCAGCTATATATATATAAAATAAATATATGTATAGCTTAAGCAAATATATATTTATAATTTAGCTATATATATAAGATAAATATATATTTTGTTCCTTAAGCTACAAACATTTTACTTTCTCTTATCAAAGAGAAACTCTTTTCTCTTTGACCAAATTTTGAACAAGAGAAAAGGTTGTGAACTCCAACAGGTGAAACCAACAAAACGTTAACCTCAAAGAAAAGTGAAAATCACAATTCTGCTGTAAGCCGATTCTCTAGAGAATAACAAATAAAACTCTTACTTTAAAGGTTTAAAGTAGAACTTTAATCTGCCTTGAGCATGGAATCAGGTCACTTGAATAGAGTATGAATCTCAAACCAAAAGATCAGGGAGATTTGAAATCCAAGAGGAGACTCAACAGATACCCCTGCCAGCTCATCAAGGTTAGGTGATCAAAAGTTTGTTCATGCTTGCCAGAAATGATGAATTCCTCTTCGAAGGGTTTAACTGTGTAATGTTCTTGTTCTTTGTTCAGAGGCTCAATCTTCTTGTACTCTCTTTTCTCTAGCCTGCAGACAGCCCTCCCACTCTTGCTGTGCCCTAATGTGCCCATACATGTCTCAGCCTCACTCTACATTCCTTTCCTTATTTGGAAAAAGGTTAGCCTTCTCATTCTCTGTAGGAAACCCTCTTCCCTTTCCTCCTTCTCCCCCATCACATGCCTACCTTATCTAGAAGTTTTAAGTGTTTAGCCAATTGGGACTAGTTCAGGTTGTGTGGTCTGATTCCAGCCAATGGGGAATGACATAAAAGCAGGGACTGTGTTAGGAATAAAAATCTTTGCTGTCCTTTGTTCAGGATGCTCTTGAAATCATGACGGATGTAGGCAGCACCCTTCTGCAGAAGTAAATTGCCTTGCGAGAAATCCTTTGTTCCACTGCTGATTCTTTTTTGTGGCACTGAGCACTTGTTTCTAACAATCTTGGGGGCTCATCGGGGATTTCCTTTCTCCTCCGGGGAAGGGTCCACAATTGTCTCCCATTAGGAGATGCAGCATCCCACTGCCTTGTTGCAGTGGCCTCAGGGACAAGGGGATTGGGACCTCCCCCAGCATGACACATAAACCCAGACTCTTAGCAACACAACTAGAAAGGATCCTCACCTCTGATACACATAAAGCTAAAATCCTCTGGGGAAGTAGTAAGAAGAAAACAATATCCCATTCCCCTATAAGGCAGAATAGGCTTGAAGCCCATAATTAAAAGTCTTATTCACAACGGGCTCCTTGAACCCTGCATGCCCCCTTATAAAACCCCAATACTGCCTGCAAAGAAATCAGATGGGTCATACCAACTAGTACAAGACCTCAGATCTATCAGCCAAATAGTCTAGACTACTCATCTCATTGTGCCTAACCCTTACACCATCCTCAGCAAAATCCCATATGACCATCAACGGTTTACACTAATAGACTAAAAAGCTGCCTTTTGGGCATGTCCATTGGCTGAGGACAGTGGGGACATATTTGCTTTTGAATGAGAAGATCCTCATTCTGGACAGAAGCAACAGTACCGATGGATACTTTTGCCCCAAGAGTTCACAGATTCCCCTAACCTTTTTGGCCAAATTTTAGAACAAGTTCTAGAACAACTTCATACCCCAGAACACATATGTCTGCTCCAGTATGTGGATGCTCTTCTAATATCTGGTGAAGATGTAGAGAAAGTAGCTGTTTTCTCTACAAACCTTCTTAACCGTTTATAAGGTGAAGGATCAGGATTACAAGTTTCAAAAGAAAACCTCCAGTTTGTAGAGGCTGAAGTTAAATATTTAGGGCACTTAATAAGTAAAGGTAAACAAGGGAATGAGTAGAAGGAATCATATCCTAACCTTTGCCTCAAACTAATCAGGAGCTCAGAAAATTTTTAGGATTAGTTGGTTATTACTGCTTACAGATTGACTGATATGCTCTAAACACTAAACTTTTATACCAAAAACTTACCTAGTGGAAATCTGACCATCATCTGTGGACTTCTGAAGAAATTCATCAACATGAAGAGTTAAAACATATGCTTATAACTGCCCCTGTTCTAGCCTTACCCTCCCTAGAAAAAAACATTCCACTCTTTTGTTAACATGAATAATGGGGTGAATTTGGGGCTGCTTACCCAGGAACACGGAGGCTGCAGGCAGCCTGTAGCCTTTCTATCAAAGGTTTTAGACCCAGTGACATGTGGATGGCCCAAATGCATTCAATCCATTGTGGCAACCATGTTATTGACTAAAGAAAGCAGGAAGTTAACCTTTGGGGGAAAATTAATGGTAATCATGCCTCATCAAGTTAGAACTGCTTAAACCAAAAGGCAGGGAGGTGGCTCACTGACTCAAGGATCTTAAAATACAAAGCTATTCTATTAGAAAGAGATGATTTAACACTAACCACTGATCACTCACTCATCTGAGCAGGTTTCTTAACAAGGAATCCAAACCTAAAAAGAGAACACACATGTTGAGATTTAATTGAGTACCAAACAAAATTCAGACCAGATTTAGGAGAGACCCCTTTCAAAATGGGGTGGCATTTATTTATAGATGGCTGCTCCCAGGTAATTGAGGGAAAAAGACATAATGGGTATTCAATAATGGATGCAGAAGCTTCAGCAGAAATAGAAAGGTT
Source organism: Macaca thibetana thibetana (assembly GCF_024542745.1). Classification (NCBI taxonomy): domain Eukaryota; kingdom Metazoa; phylum Chordata; class Mammalia; order Primates; family Cercopithecidae; genus Macaca; species Macaca thibetana. The sequence continues at coordinate 101,488,003 of NC_065578.1, read as the reverse complement.
GCCTAATAATTGGTCTGCCCAAACTTGTGAACTGTTTGCATTGAGCCAGGCTATAAAATACTTGCAAAACCAGGAAGGCACCATTTATACTGACACTAAGTGTGCCCTTGGGGTAGCTCCTACTTTCAGGAAAATTTGGACTGAACGAGGTCTTATTAACAGCAAAGGCCAAGATCTCGTCCACAAAGGGTTAATCACCCAAGTATTAAATAATCTCTAGTTACCAGAAGAGATAGCTATTGTCCATGTCCCAGAACACCAAAAAGGCACTTCCTTTGAAAGTCAGGGAAATAACCTTGCAGATCAGGTAGCCAAACAGGCTGCTATTTCCTCGAAGGCGCTTGTTTTTCACTTAACCCCTTGTCCTACTGCACTCCCCATTTTCTCTCCCACTGAAAAGGAAAAATTAATAAAATTAGGAGCTAAAGAAAATCCAAAAGTAAAATGAGTATTATCAGATCAAAGAGAAATGTTATCCAAACCCCTCATGAGGGAAGTCTTTTCTCAGCTGCATCAAGGGACCCACCAGGGGCCCCAAGCACTGTGTGACACAATCCTTAGAGTTTATGATGGGTGTACAGAAATTTATACCCAGGCCTAACAAGTTATGGATAGCTGTCTAATATGTAAAAACAAACAAACAAACAACAACAAAAAAAAACTAATAAGCAGGCTTTAGGAAAATCACCCCTTGAGTGAAGAAATCCAGGACTAAGACCGTTCCAAAGTGTTCAAGTTGATTATACAGAAATGCCTCCAGTTAGTCACCTGAAACACCTATTAGTAATAGTGAATCATAGTACATCATCTCACTCACTGGGTAGAAGTTATTCACTTTTCAAATGTGACTGCTAATAATGTAGTTAAGGCATTAATTGAAAGTAATATAACCAGGTTTGGATTAATAGAAAATGTTGATTCATATAATGGGACTCATTTCCTTGTACATGTTATTTAAAAAGCTAGGCCAAGCATTTAGAAATAAAATAGAAATACCATACCCCCTGGCACCCACCTTCATCAAGAATAGTAGAAAGAATGAACCAGCCTGTGAAGAACCACCTAACCAAATTAATCCTAGAGACTCGGTTGCCATGGACTAAGCGCCTCACCATTGCCTTGTTAAGAATCCGAAGTGCCCCTCGAAAAGATATTGGCTTATCTCCTTAGGAAATGCTATATGGGTTACCTAATTTACACTCCATTGCTGGTATTCCTATATCTGAAACTAAAGATCAATTCCTCAAAAGCTATATACTTGGTCTGTCTTCCACTTTTTCTTTGCTCAGAACTAAAGGCCTTTTAGCACAGACACCACCTTTGGAGTTCCCAGCACATCAGCACCAGCCTGGGGATCACATCAAAAGCTGGAAAGAAGGAAAACTCGAACTGGCTACAGAAGGACCCCATCTAGTGCTCCTGACGACAGAAACGCTGTCCGCACAGCTGAAAGGGAATGGACACACCACACGTAAGTGAAAGCAGTGACTTTTACAGCCAGAGAAAAATGGGCCATCACCCCAGGGCCTACCCCCCACAACTTAACTCTAAAAAGGGCTTAATAATCACTTGTTTATTTTCCCTGTTCTTTCTGACAGAAAATCACCTTGTCATCAATATGATTCAAACTAATCATCCCTTAACCCTCCAGTTTGATACTTGTTCAGTCATCCCATGTGAAGACGAACAAGCTCAAAGGCAGCTATCAAATGTGGATAAGAATATATGTCCATACCATAGTGAGTCAACCAAGTATAAGTATAGAGCCTTAAAAAGTCCCTGTGGTGATTGGACAGTTGTTTGGTGGACCATCCAATATGGAGGGTGGACAGCCAGGCTCCCTTCTTGAAACAAGTTTTGAGGACTAAAACAGAAACCCCGACTTATTTGTGGTCCCACCCCACCAAATTGTAAGTCATTACAGTATAACCCCTTATTGCTAATTATGGATAACCCCCAAACAATGGCCCAAGAACCCTCCATATTTGAACGGTATGGGTTAGGAGCAGAGGTTACAGGATAGGACCCCATAGAAATCTTCTCTCTGAGCTTAGCTAAACCATCAGCGAAAAACAATAAAGAAATCCAGATCCAGAGTCCGGAGAATGTATGGAACCTAACGCTCTTCCCAAACATATCAGGCTCGGTGATCTCCTCCCATCTCCAGAACGACCCAGCTAAGGTAACGGTTGTAGAGTTAAAGAATTTAAGGCAAACTATAGCTCTAGAGATGGGGTACAAAGATGCAAATGCCTGGCTGGAATGGATTAAACATTCCATCCATAAACAAAAGCAATAGTTACCCTTGTGCGCACAACAGGACAGACGCCCAAATTGTCTCCTTTCCACTTGAATGGTCCTCCAGCAGGCCAGGCATTAATTTTTTGGTAGGTCTCTTCCAACACCCCACAGCCTGGAGTAATGAATTATGTCAAGCGCTCTCTCTGCTATTGTGCCAAAGTCCAGCACCCTGCAGGTCAGCCCCCGAGGGTCATCCAGCTTCTGTCTCCTGATGCCAATTTTATCTCATGCTTCTCAAGACAAGGGGAAAACTTAGCATTTCTTGGAGACCTAAAGGTATGCAGTGAGCTTAAGTCATTCTGAGAGCTAACCAATCAGTCTGCCCCAATCCATCCCCAAGTGGATGTATAGTAGTATTGTGGCGGACCATTACTGGACACTCTGCCAAGTAACTGGAGTGGCGCTTGTGCTCTATTCCAATTGTCTATCCCTTTCACCCTGGTATTTCATCAACCAAAAAGAATAAAAACAAATAGTCATAAAACAAGAGGTGTCCCTCATGGGTCCTTTGACCCTCATGTTTATATAGATGCTATTGGAGTCCCGAGAGGGGTGCCAGATGAATTTAAGTTCCAAAATCAAATAATTGCAGAGTTTGAGTCCATACTATTCTTGTGGTTAATTGTAAATAAAAATGTAAATTAGATAAATTACATTTATTACAACCAGCAACGATTTGTTAACTATACTAAAGATGCTATTAAAGGGATAGCTACACAGTTAGGACCCACCAGCAAAATGGCTTGGGAAAATAGAATAGCATTAGACATGATACTAGCAGAAAAGGGTGGAGTCTGTGTCATGATTAGAACTCAATGTTGCACTTTTATACCTATTAATACTACTCCCAATGGAACCATAACAAAAGCATTACAAGATCTTACTGCTTTGTCCAATGAACTAGCTAAGAATTCAGGAATAAATGATCCCTTCACTTATTTAATGGAAAAATGGTTCAGCAGATGGAAATAACTTATGTCCTCAATCCTTACTTCTCTTGCCATCAATGATAGGTCTGCTTATTCTTGTAGGATGTTGTGTCATACCCTGTGCCTGAGGCCTAGTACAAAGCCTTATAGAAACAGCTCTCACAAAAACCTCCCCTACCTCTCATCTTACATATTCAAATAAAATCTTGTTTCTAGGTGATCAAGAAGAACAGCAAAGCCAAATCATGTTAGAAAAATTTGAAGAGAAATAATTATCAATAAAACAAAGGGGAGAATTGCCAGAGATGATGAATTCCTCTTCAAAGGGTTTAATTGTGTAATGTTCTTGTTCTTTGTTCATAGGCTCAACCTTCTTGCACTCTCTTGTTTCTAGCCTACATACAGCCTTCCCACTCTTGCTGTGTGCTAACATGCTCAGACATGTCTCAGCTTCAGTCTACATTCCTTTCCTTATTTGGAAAATGTTAGCCTTCTCATTCTCTATAGGTGGCCCTCTTCCCTTTCCTCCTTCTCCTCCATCATGCACCTACCTTATCTAGAAGGTTTAAGTGTTTAGCCAATCAGGACTAGTTCAGGTTGTGTGATTTGACTCCAGCCAATGGGGAACTACACAGAAACACGGACTGTGTTAGGAATAAAACCCTTACTCTCCTTTGTTCAGGGTGCTCTTGCGACTGTGGCTGATGCAGGCAGCACCCTTCTGTAGAATTAAATTATCTTGCTGAGAAATCCTTTGTTTCAGTGCTGGTACTTCTTTGTGGTACCGAGCACTTGTTTTCTAACATTGCTGGTACTGAGGCCCTCATGGTGCATAAAAATGGGAGATCTCTGGAGGCTTGCTTTAAGATACCTACATGATTACCAAAATGTCAACCTAAAATAATCAAAAAGGTCAGAAGGCAGTTTAAGGAGAGTTTATTCAAGCACAAAAGTTGAGGATGGCCACCTGGGAGCATAGATTCAAATTGCCCTGAATATACATTATAAGTAGGTTTTTAGGAAAAAGAAGAGGCAGTTCTAAGTTGTTCACCAAGAATTTACATTTAAATAGAATAAATTATTTATTGGCTTATCAACTGTATTTTGTATTACAAATTCCTGGAACATGAAGATAATAGGTGAGGATGTTAGGAACAAGAATACCTTTAACACTTGCCCCAAGGCATGGGTGCAGGAGTGTAACTAAAGTCCTATACTCATGTTTCTTTGGACCTGATACATTTTTGCATACTTCAAATAGCTCAGATACCTCTGAGCTATTTTTTTCTTATGTTTTTGCAAGCATAAACACTCAGTTATATGACAGTTGCTTAGGTATAATAGTTATAACCAGATGTATCATATTCATTTTAAAAAGGTCTAAAAGTAAAATGTATAAATACATATCACTATGGTTAGTAATTGTATGAATGTAGCTTTATAGGGGTTGTCATCTGAAATATGTGAAGTATAACCGAAATTTTTTGAAGCGATCAATAAAAAACTGTGATGAGTCACCACTGCATATGTAATGTTATCTATCATAAGTGTAGATATACAGGAAGCACATCTCTTCATTTAGTCAGAAAGTTTCAACACTTTTACGTATGTGCACATTGCTTACACACAACGTCAATGTTGTGATAATGCACTTTCATAAAGTCAATGTTGTGATAATGCACTTTCATAAAGTCAATTTTGTGATAATGCACTTTCATGAAGTCAACTTTGGAAAATGTGTAAAATGCGTTAGAAATCTCCCACGTCTTTACATAATGTATACCTTCAGTATTGGAAATGATGTAAAGATAAAACACACAGCATAGCAAATTGTAAACAGTCATGCTGAAAGTTTAAAGTCGTTGAGGGAAAAAAAACACACAAAAAACAATCCTCCCATCAAAAAGCTAAATAGAAAATTTGACATATGAAAAAGTATATTACAGGGATAGATTTGGAGCAGTTACACAGAGTGGCTAAAAGATGGCCAATTTTCACAATCATGAACTATATTTTGTTTTGTTTTTTTTTTTTTTTTTTTTTTTTAGAGATGGAGTCTTGCTCTTGTTGTCCAGGCTGGAGCAAAATGGTACAATCTTGGCTCACTGCAAACTCTACCTCCTGGAAACAAGCAATTCTTCTGCCTCAGCCTCCCAAGTAGCTGGGATTACAGGCGCCCACCCCTACACCTGGCTAACTTTTCTATTTTTAGTAGAGATAGGGTTTCACCATGTTGGCCAGGATGGTCTTGAATTCCTGACCTCAGGTGACCTGCCTGCCTCAGCCTCCCAAAATGTTTGGATTACAGACATGAGTCACCATTCCCAACTGTTGACTATATATTGAAGTCAGCATCTTAATGAATGGCACTGTTTTGTCCTAGGGCATGATTCTCCCCAAAGAATATGTTCACATTCATTTTCTATGTGGCACTGGTTTTTTGAAATTCTTCTATGATTTGTTTTACACTAACATGCACTTTCCTTATTAAGTTTTTCCATTTTCTTTCTCATGTTTCTATGTTGTTTTAAGTATGCTGAAATGCATTCTGCGTGCATTCATATGCAGACCACATTTTTGGCAGAAACAATACTCGTGATCATAAAACATCATTGTGTCTTCTTACCTTACTGGACATACAATTATTTTTAAACCAGTAAGTAATTTTGTTGGATTCTTCAAGCAAATGCAGCTTTCATTCATTAAATACTTTTGGAATTTCATCAGCTAAAATGTATGGCAGTGCAGGCAAATGAAGCATTCTTGAATTGAAATTTTTATTATTGCTGTACCTTGTGGCCAATCCATTCATCTAAATTTTGTGCCAAGTGCAAATAAAGACAACAATAAGGTAATAGTCCTGTCTATTAATATGACTGTCCTGTGTACAACCAAAGACACACTAATCGCTTCTTCAGAATTTGTCTTTCAGGATTTTGACATTCAGGCTTTTATTTTCTCAGGATTGTGATTTTCAGGATTTTAGATATTAGAGATTTCAAACCTCAGAGATTTTCATATCTTGTTATTTCAACATTCAGGATTATGGAGTTGTGGATTTATGGAGTTGTGGATTGTGTTTTTTAGGATTATAATCTGTACTGTCTAGAATAAAAGGCATCTGATGCAGTAAACCTGCCATTCAGTGGCAGACTAGTCTCCTTAAGGATTGATGCCATGAGAGCTTAGCAATGCTCTCAAGAAATGCAGTGTGCACATTCAGTGTGGTCATAGATCAGCCTTGGAGAGAGGATTGCACAACCCTGCTGTCATGGCCACACACACCAACACTGTGATGACAAAGGAAAGAAGTTAATTGTCACTCCTAGGACAGGTCATCCTCTCAACCTGGTTGTTAAGTGTCTTCTTTGTAGTGGATAATTATCTTTTGTGAGCATTAACTTAATACACAAAGATATAAGCAATCTGTTCCTAGCCCTATAGGTATATGCTTGTGTTCCTTCCCAGAATTTCTTTTCTCTAATCTTTTTTTTTTTTTTTTTTTTTTTTTTTGAGATGGAGTCTAGCACTATCAGCCTGACTGGAGTGCAGTGGCATGACCTCGGCTCACTGCAACCTCCGCCTCCCGGCTTTAAGTGATTATCCTGCCTCAGCCTCCCAAGTAGCTGGGATTACAGGCACCCGCCACCACGTCAGGGTAATTTTTGGTACTTTTAGTAGAGACGGGGTTCCACTTCTCTAATCTTTAAATCTAATTTCTTCCAGATCTCTGACTAATCTGAAAAGTCATTTACCTTTACCCAGTAGTCTGTGCATATCAATTCATATTTCAGGCCACTCTTTTTCTTCATACAAAGTGAATGACAAAATATGATGCCCAAAGCTCTACCAAATGGGAGAATTTCCATAGTATCTTAGGGCTTCCCGAGAGACAGTCTGTGATACATATCAATATATTATGCCTTCTCACTTGGAAACCAGACCGAGCTCTCTGTCAGATGGTCACAGACAAGATCACATGAATCTCTAAATCTGATCTGAAAAAGGGCTTCAGTAGGAATCTAGGTTACCTCATCATTTAATTATCTTGTTGCTTCTGGATGTTTTTGTATTGACTCTTGAAATGCACCATTTCAAGTGCAGAATAGATTGTTGTTATACCTGCCTGATCTGATGAAAGAGTGGAACTAAATATAGCAAATCTCAGGATTCAGAAACTTAAATAGATGTACATTATGGCCTGAGGAAGGGATTCCTATTTTATGGAGTGGGTTTGTTAGCATTTCAGTTGTAGTTGCTGCTTTAAAATAGTAGGCTGCTACCATAACTTTTTTCCCTTTCATTAGCCTTTATTTGTAAGAAATAAAATACAAGATATGATTGAATGTGTGTGTGTGTGTGTGTGTGTGTGTATCTATATACTAAACCTTGTCAAACAATAACTTTGTATGCCATGGTGGCTAGGTATTCAGTCTTTATAATACTCAGTAGCATATCAGAAACTTATTTTTCTAATGATACTAACACAGAAGTTATAGTTTCCTACAGAATCCTCAAGGTCTATGCTACAACACTTATATTTTTATTCACTAAAATTATCCCTAACTGTGCCATATTGCATGTCACTGTACCTTGGATCTCCTGCAGTGTCCTTCTTTTTTCTGGACCCATTTAAAATGGACAGATTTTAGAGTCACTAATAATAGGTTGAAGAGTAATAGCATATATGTTTTATGTTGTCTCCAAAATCCAAAGATGTCCACTAAGTACTACACCTGTTTTCACAAGGTGCAACAATATTCTTTTTTATTCCAGAAAAGCCCAGGGGATGTTCCATACCATTGGATTTCTATAAAGTTCACAAATGTGGCAGGCAAGAGATCCCATGCTATTGTACATATGTCTTCCTAAGGCTTTCAGGCTACATGGCATTTTTTTCCCATCAGGTCCAATTAGCAAGAATTGGGACCAGCATTATGATCTGTGGAATGGCAAGATGATCAATGTCCTGTGGACTGTACTGTTCAGAGAACCCCGAGGCAAGATAATAAACATGCACTATCTTTTTAAAGTGAATGTGAATAGTTTTTGATTCTCTTTGGTGATAGAGATTAATAAAAATGCTTTGACAAAGTAAATACTGGCAAAAACAAGCACTAGACGGCCAGGTAGAGTGACTCACGCCTGTAATTCCAACACATTGGGAGGCCGAGGTGGGCAGGCCACCTGAGGTCATGAGTTTGAGATCTAGCCAGAAGTTGAGCCTGGCCAACACGGTTAAAACCCATTTCTACTAAAAATACAAAAATTTTCTGAGTGTGGTGGCAGGCACCTGCAATCCCAGCTAACTCAGGAGACTGAGAGAGAAGAATCACTTGAACCCGGGAGGCAGAGTTTCCAGTGAGCAGAGATCATGCCATTGAACTCATCTGGGTGACAAGAGTGAGACTCCATCTCAAAAAACAAAAAACAAACAAAAAACAAATACCAGAAACTGTGTTGATCTGCTGTATTCAAAATGCTGAACTGAGCATGGAAGTGAATATCTAAATTTTCAGTAGTCCAACACAATTCATCTATTTTTACCAGGGACAAACAGGTAGAAATGAAAACATCATGACCACTTTCCATAAATTCTTTAAGTCTTTGATGAAGGTATAACATGGTGTGGCTTCTGGTTTATAATCTTGACTTGTTGGAATGATTTTCACTTGAAACTTCCCACTTAATTTTTCTTATTAGAATAGGTTAGAAAACCTATGCAAGAGTTCTGCCAACTGCTAAGCATATTTATCCCAATTATACATTTGGGAATCATAAAAGGCACCATACAGTTGTTCTACACACCCATAGTACTCATTATGAGGTGGACTAAGACCAGAAATACATTTCTTATCACCTTTCTTCCATGAATTCTTACTTCAGTGAGAAGACCTTGATGGCATTTTTGTGTACCCTGGTATCACGATAAACTCAGTCCAACAGTTCTCATAAAGTTGCAGAATTTCTCATTGTCCAGTGTGCAACTTCATTTGGGAGAAAGGATTGAAGAAACATTTGTCACACATATGGCATTATTTCTGAGTCATTCTTGTTCAATCATCTGGCTCTAGGCTTGTGAAATTCATCATATTTAAAATCCAAGGAAACAACTGTGATTTCCCATTTCAATGGCAGATGTCACATTTTTGCTTGCCAACTCTCCATAATTTTTTTTATTTTTATTTTTATTTTAGATTCAGGGGTATATGTACAAATTTGTTACGAGGGTGTATTTTGTGATGTTGAAGTTTGGACTTCTATTGATCCTGTCACCCAGAGAGTGAACATAGTACCTAATAAGAAGTTTTACAACTCTTGCTCCCCTCCCTCCATTTGAGTCCCTAGTGTCTATTGTTTCCATGATTATATTTGTGTGTACCCAAGATATAGCTCGCACATATAAGTGAGAATATGCAATATTTGTTTTTCTGTTTCTGTATTGATTTGCTTAGGATAACACCATTTAGCTGCATCATGTTGCTGCAAATAATATAATTTTTTTTTATGGTTGCATGGTATTTCACGATATATATGTACCACACTTTATTCATTCACCATTGATGGGCACCTAGGTTGATTCCACATCTTTATCATTGTGCATAGTGCTGTAATGAACATATATGTGCACGTGTCTTTTTTGTAAAATAATTTATTTTCCTTTGAGTATATACCCACTAATGGGATTGCTGGGTCAAATGACAGTTCTAATTTTAGTTCTTTGAGATATCCCCAAACTGCTTTCCAGAGTGACTGAACTAATTTGCATTCTCACTGTGTAAGCCTTCCCTTTTCTCTGCCTTCTTGCCAACATCTGTTGCTTTTGACTTTTTAATAAAAACCGTTCTGACTAGTGTGAGATGGTACCTTATAGGGATTTTGATTTATATCTTTCTGATGATTAGTGATATTGAGCATATTTTTCACGTTTATTGGTCACTTGTATGTCTTCTTTTAAGAAGTATCGGTCATTTGTCCACTTTTTAATGTGGTTGATCCCCCCCACCCCCCGTTGAATTGTTTGTAGATTCTACTAGATACATAGTTTGCAAACATTTTCCCCATTTTGTAAACTGTCTGTTTACTCTTTTGAGAGTTTATTTTGCTGTGCAGAAGTTCTTTAGTTTAATTAAGTCCCATTTATCTATATTTGATTGTGTTGCATTTGCTTTGGGGGATGACCACTCTCACTATTCAATATAGTACTGGCAGTCCTACCCATAGCAATCAGGAAAAGAAAGACTTAAAAGGGATCCAAATAAGAAAAGATAAAGTCAAATTATCTCTCTTCACTGACAATATGGATCCATACCTGGAAAATGTAGAAAATCCTAAAGATTCCACCAAAAGACTCCTAGACTTGATAAATGGCTTCAGGAGTCTCAGGATACAAAATCAATGTACAAAAATCAGTAGCATTTCTATAAACCAGTAATAGTCAAGTTGAGAGCAAAATAAAAAATGCAATCCCATTCATAATAGCCACAAAATATTTTAAATACCTAGAAATTCACCTAACCAAGGAGGTGTAAGATCTCCATGGGGAGAACTACTAAACACTGCTGAAAGAAATTATAGACAAGACAAACATATTGAAAAGCATTCCATGATCACAGATTGGAAGAATCAATAAAATTAAAATAGCTATACTGCTCAAAGTAATCTACAGATTTAACACCATTCCTACCAAATTATTAATGTCATTTTTCACAGAATTAGAAAAAAGTTTTCTAAATACATGTGAAACAAATAAACAAACAAACAAAAAGTCAGAATAGCTAAGGTGATCCTAAACAAAAACAACGAAGCCAGAGACATCGCATTACCCAACTTCAAAGTATACTACAAGGCTGTGGTAACCAAAACAGCACGGTAGTACAAAAATAGACACAGAAACCAATGGAAGAGAATAGAGACCGCTGAAATGAAACCATTTACCTACAATCAGTTGATCTTCAACAAAGTCAACAGAAATAAACAATGGGGAAAGGACACTCCATCCAATAAATTGTGCTGGGAAAACTGGCTAATCTTATGCAGAAGAGTGAAACTGGACCACTACCTTTCATTACATAAAAAGTTGGCCCAAGATGGATTAAAGATTTAAATGTAAGATGTCAATAGTTAATATAAAAGTTAAGCAGCATTCTATCTATCCATTAAGATGACCATGATTCTTTTATCACTTCAGAAACCTCTCAGACAAGTTAGCCTGGTTTTTATGCCAATCTTGCTACTTTTTACAGTAATTAGGTCACCTTACCTCTGAGTTAAATGATGCAATTTAGTTTCTGCCTTTCCCTAATTTTATTTATTTCCTATATATTAGAGTTCAGTAGCATGATATCATCTCCCAGCTTATAGAAGACAGCTGTTACTGAACTTCTCAAGATACTGTGACATATCTCATTTACTTTTCACTTTCCGCCTTAAAGGAGGTAGTATTGCCTGGGCCCTCTTAGGGAATATACTCTGGTGATATAATAAATCTCATTTAATTTGTTACTTTTCTATGTTTTCTTACTCTTGTTCGGTGCTACAAAATTTCCAGCATCTTTGCTTTGTTTACTCAAAGATGTTTACTCAAATATTTTAGCTTGAAATAGCCGTTCCATCAAAATGTTAGCATCAACTCCAGATGTCCTCACCAGAACATTGAATTTTTTGAGATATGGGTGAGTGCTATTAGCTAAGAAAATTACTTCAGTAGAGGTTAATCTTCTACCCTATCTTTTTGGTCTAACAATTTACAAATCACTGCCTCCTCTGGCTTCCTCTCCTTCTGATACATAATAGCCAAACCTTACAATCCATTTGATGTGTAATCATTTTAATCCTGAAACACAGACTGTATTTCCACACCATTGGGTTAAAATATGATTTGGGTGATTAAAATTATAAAACTTGGTGGGGGTGATGTTCTAGCATTACATTTGAAAGTCCATCTTCCAGTTGAGGTATTTAAGGGATCTTAAAGAATGGAGAGATATCTATCCTCTGTCAAAAAGTAGGAAAAGGAATTTTTTATAACACATAAAAAGTTGAGGGAATTAGTGTTCCAAGTTCCACAGAATCATGCACCAAAATGTCCCCATCTCATTCTCAGACTCTTGCTATTAAGGCCTCAAACAAAAAGAAAGAGAAAAAGAAAGAAAAAAACCACACCTTTTCAAGCTATAGATTCATCTTCTTTGCAATTCTGCCTTCCTTACACTTAGATTCTGGTCTGATATTCAACACTGTCTTGAGACAATAGGAGATGAAGTTCTCCTTATATTATCATAGAGACATCAGTCTTCAGTTGATGGCCATATAATTTAACCTGTAATTTTTATTTCTCAAGGATCTCAATGTCAGCCTCTCCACAACCTTTGTAATGTTAACACTTATTGCCTCCACAGTTCTCAAATGTCACAGTCACAATATAGCACAATGTGCTTTCTGTATACACTTCATTCCAGTCCAGCACAGGGAAGAATTATAGGAATTGTAAAACGGGTATGCATCTCAGGGTTTTTCAGCTCTCCACTTAACACCAGCAATAGTTTCTTATTGCCATATGACCGATTCATAATTGACTTCCAAATTTTCAGCTTTCTAAGCAACTATGGGTACTATTGTCTTAACATGGGCCTTACAACAGAGTAAAACCTAAAATAGAAGGTTAAATATAAGTAATTTACAGGCAAAGAAAATCCAGGAAGCAGAAGTGAGGGATGGGGGAAAAAGGCAAAACAGAGAGAGAGGCAATACAAGAAGGCCACAGTGAATAGGCCATGCTATGGGCAACTAGTTACTCAATATCACAGAATCTTTTTATATTTTTATATTTTTATTTTTTTATTTTTTTGAGACAGATTCTCACTCTGTCATCCAGGCTAGACTACAATGGCACATTCTCAGCTCACTGCAATATCCACCTCCCAGGTTCAAACAATGTTCCTGCCTCAGCCTCCTGAGTAGCTTGGATTACAGGCAAGTGCTAGCACACCCTGTCATTTTTGTATTTTTAGTAGAGACGGGGTTTCACCATGTTGGCCAGGCTGGTCTTGAACTCCTGACTTTGTGATCCACCTGGCTCGGCCTCCCAAAGTGCTGGGATTACAGGTGTGAGCCACCATGCCTGGCCCTCACAGAATATTGAAAAGGTTTCTTAGACTAGTACATCATAATGATGAAAGGAGAGAATATCTCCCTATTGGTTCTCATTCTCCGCAGGTCATCCCACAGAGTGTTAAATTCCCAATTCCCCACATTATATGTGTGAGATCCAAGAGCCTTGCGTCTGTGCCAGCAAATGCAAGGACAAGGAAACTAGACATTAAGGAGGTAAGGCCTGAGATAAGAAACCGCCAAGTGGTCCTTACATGAAGCTGTTTGGAGCCCACACAGAAGTAACTATCCAGCAGTGACTGATGTAAGACAGGGGAGGTTGAGCAAATCTGAAACAGCACACACACAAGAAGTGGCTGATACAGGGGAAAGATAAACAATAAACAAAATGTACAATATGGTAAATTATGACATGTGTATGGAAAAATACATAGCAAGAAAAGGGGATGGAAAGATCAGGGGACTGGTGAGTCAATTTTAAATAGGATGATTAGAGAGAGCTGGAGCGATAAAATGTGGCAAAGTTACATATGGCTTTGAAGGACATTTTAAGGAATTTTGCTCTAAGCAACACAGATAGTCTCTGGAAGACGTCGAGAGGAGACATGATGTATCCTGACTTACATTTGTCTGCTGTCTGCAGAACATGCTACATGTAGGGAAATAGCTAAAGCAGAGAAATCTATTTGAGGATATCATAGTAATCTAGTGGAAGAATGTAAAGTTTTAGACCAAAATGGTAGTGCTGGAGGTACTAACAGGTGGTCAAATAATAGATATATATAGAAGGTAAACCTAGGACCATTTGCTGATTTTATGTGAGTTCTAATATTATGGACTTAAATAATTCAAAGAATTGAAATGGAAAGAAGTCATATATTATTTATTATTTTTAACGTATTCCCTGAACAAATGGTGTTATTATCACCATTTTCTAGATGAGGAAACTGAGGTTCAAGAGAGGTGAAATTAAATATCCAAGGTAAAGTCACAAGGAAAGGAGCTGGCATTTGAAAAAAGCCAGATGCTTTTCTCTCTAACATTACACTTAAAAGAAGTAAGGTCAGGTCTGAAAATTTGACAAAAATGGCTATTCTGAGTGTCATAGCTTGAAATTGAGCCTCTTACATCCTTCTTGCTTCACTGCAGAATTTAGGAAGGTATACAGTTGCAAAGCATGGATTTAATAATCTCAGTTATGGGGATGGGAAGGTCTTACGGTTATTTTGAAGTTATAAAAATTAAAGAGTGAAACTCTAAGAATTGTGAATTAAATCAATATCTTTATGATCCAAATTGTCTAAACCAATGCTCAGCTTAATAGCTACTAAAACCCTGAAGATTCTCTGTAGTTGTCAGATCTGTAATGCTGATAGTCACATTGATCCACCAACGGAAGAAGAGAAGGTCTCATGCTTCATAGTTTAACCAATAGACATTATCCTTCAATGAAGGATAGCATATTAATGAGCAGTGATCTTGAAGGAAAGGAGAACTACTCTGGGAGTATCAACACTTAAATTATTAGTTTGATAAGAGGGTAAGAAGAAAGCAATCCCATAGTTTGAAAAATAGATCCCTGGAGGCTGTACAGTCTGCCTTTTCTCATTAAGTTCATCTAGACACAGGGCTCCCACTGACTTCCAAGGGAACCCTAACCTTGCATTGACATCCTGAAGGATGAAGAATTACAGGAAAAACTGTCTAGTTCCACTCTGAGAACCTGTAGAGATGGAGGATGGCAAAGTCCTTTACATTGGGCTTATGATCTTATCACTTTTAAGAATTCCACAGGTTGAGTGGGTACTAAGACAAGAATGTAAATATAAAAATAGAATATGGCTTAATCAAATTAAAATCCTAGAATTAAATTGTCATGTGCCATTAAAGAGATGTAGAAGAGATGATAAAGTATTTCTGCAGAGATTCTTCTTCCAGCTATGAAAAGAACATGAACCAATCTACAAAGCTAATGACTTGATATCCGGTGACTAAAAGTGAATTAAGTAATTAAGTAAAATCTAAAGTAAAATCTTGGCAATGCAAAATCCTTCATTTATGACTCACCTGACACACTGAGGAGACATCATGGTAAAATCCACTGTACATTTCCTTCCTGAAAGGAAAACCAAATAAAGGATTTTTAAGAGAGTCCAAATAATAAAGCTTTTACTTTATGATTCATTGTCTTAAGTTATTAGTTATTCTGGTGCACTGCAGTGGAGTGTTCCATAATAGTTCAGCTGAAAATGGTGTTATACATAGCGTTAAAAGTTTAGCAACTATCATGGTAATTAAAACTTGATTTCTTAAAAAAAAAGAAGTCTATCTGTCTCTTTTGCAACTTCTGCAAAGTATTGATTGAAGGATGTGCAGTTGCATTAATTGCTAAGTTTTATAGCATCATTGTGTTTATGTGTTTGTGTTTGTGTGTATGTGCTCATAGTTTTAACTGGAGAAGCAAAGGCTGAAGCCATCTTTCTCCAATGGCATTTTTTCAAATATTCAATTCTTTAAAAAACTAAAAAAAAATGTTACTGTATATATTTGAAGTTTACAACATGATGTTACACAATACATATAGATAGTGAAGTGGTTTTAACAGTAAAGCAGATTAACATATCTATCATGCCACATAGTTACTTTTCTTTTTTATCTGTATAAGCAATGAAGAAACACATAGTTACTTTTTACTATTTTCATGATGAGAGCAGCTAAAGTCTACTTATTCAACAAAAATTTTTAATACAATTCAATTTTATTAATTTTAGCCCTCATTTTGTATATTAGATCTCTAGATTTATTCATCCTACATATCTGCCATTATTTATTTATTTATTGACTCTGCTTGATAACATCTGTCATTTTGTTCAACTCTTTACACCATTTAAAATAGCATCTGATTTATAGAACACATATGGAAAGCGATTTCCTTCTTATGAGCCTGAACTCATCATTCTAGGTTACATGAAACATGTCTGACCATGGTTATGAGAAGTGGTAATTTCAATATTTCAATAATTTGAAAATTTTATTAGGAAAAACATGATTCAATGTTTATAATTGTCATCATCAGAAGGGGACATTTTGTATACATATATTGGATATCTAAGTCCATGTGCTGCTATAACAAAAGACCTGAGACTGGGCAATTTACAAAGAATAAGAATTTATTTTTTCACGGTTCTGGGGCCTGAGAAGTCCAAGATGAAAGAACTGGCAGGTTCAATAGTCTGGTGAGGGACGCTCTCTGCTTCCAAGATGCCACCTGGATGCTGCGTCCTCCAGAGGGGAGAAATGCTGTGTCTTCACATGGCAGAAGGCACAAGGGCAAGCTTCTGAATGCTGTGAAGGCTCTTTGATAAGGTCCTTAATCTCATTTATGAAAGAGGACCCCTCATGGCCTAATTACTTCTTGAAGTTTCCACTTCCTCGTACTGTTGTATTGACTACATCTGAATTTTGAAGGGGACACATTCAAACTGTAACACTGAGTCATAGTATTTATTCCTCAGTTTTGACTTTTAATGTTAAGTTCAGAAACAAAAAGTCTGACATACTGAAATTCTTTTTTGACATATAGATATAAATGGTTTATTTGTCCCACAAAACACCATCTCCTTCCCATTTAAAGCTAATAAAGTTTCCTCCCTCGTAGCCCCCTCGTTTCTCTTACTTTAGCCACTCTCTTCATTTAGATTTTCATCATTTTCAGTAGGATTATTTTAATTCTCTGGTAACTGGTATTCCAATCTCGAATATTTCCTGCATCTACTATGTATTCAGCAACACAGGAAAAACATATGTCCTAAAATATGGTTTTGATTCTCCTTAGAGATCCTTGTACGATTTATCAGTCATGGTTTAGTCGAATAAGTGGAACTTTAGGGCACACACACATGCGCACACACACATACTCCCACACCACTGTAGGGGCTAGTGAAGCAATCCCTGTAAATAAAGACTGCAATCTTTGCATCTGACGCTAGAGCTTGAAGTCTGCAGGACAGGTAAGCTGACAATGGTGATGGATGTAAAGTGGGAGAGAGTGAGAACAATTTGTTACCTAAAATCATGAGCTGGAAAACACATGCATGTTAAACTCTGTGGCAGGTCTCACTTCTCCTGACTTTGTTCATATGTATGTCCTCACAGAAGCTGGCATCCTTCAGGGAAAGATTGAACAGTTAAAAGACTGGCTGCTGCCCCAGGCTGATAAAGTAAGCCAGCAGATTGATGACAACATGTGTGTCTAGAAAATGCCTCATTGTTCACTTCTCCATCTAAATCTTGCATGAAATTCTCAGTTATAGCCCACCCTAAATGAAAACCTGTGCAGAAAATCTTGAGGGTTATATATTTTAGTCTAGTCAATTTGAGACATTACAAAGCCACTACATATGATATACTACTATCTTAGGCTAAAGTTCAAACATTTTGGCACATTTTATAAGGTTTAAAATATTTTTTTCTGGTCTTTCTACTACTCTTACACCCCTACCAAACTGCATGCTACATCAGGGGCTCAGAAATTTTATCTGTAAATGTTAAATAAATATTAAATATTTTACACATTGTGAGCCATATATGATTGCTCATATTCTTGTATCTTTGTTTGTTGTACAATCTTAAAACCATTGTTAGCTTATAACCCTATAAAAACAGGTCACAGACTATATTTTGTCTGTGGGCTGTATTTTGCAATCCCATCCTACCCTATCCTACAACATAGAGACTCAAAATTATATTCATTGTCCTCAAATCTCCACATACTTTAAACTTAATTCTTCTTATACATACCTTTCATTAGAAATACATTTCTCAAATTTTTGTACCTATGCAACTTCTATTTATCTCATACTGCTCAGATAAAATGTCCTTATTCCTAGAAAAACTTTCCCAGGCAATAAATTACATTTGGTCCCCCCCATAAATCTTTGTACATAATCCTAGTATAATGCCTTATGATTATTAATTTTCCATGCCTACCTTATCCATTGAACTAAAAGTTGCATAAAATCAGAGTCAACACTTTCCACTTTTTTTTTTTTTTTTTTTTTTTTGAGACGGAGTCTTGCTCTGTCACCAGGCTGCAGTGCAGTGGCACCATCTCAGGTCACTGCAACCTCCGCCTCCCAGGTTCAAGGGATTCCCCTACTGCAGCCTCCTAAGTAGCTGGGATTACAGGTGTGTGCCACCATGTCTGGCTAATTTTTTGTATTTTTAGTAGAGACAGGGTTTCACTGTATTGGCCAGGATGGTTTCAACCTCCTGACTTCATGATCTGCCCACCTCAGTCTCCCAAAGTGGTAGGATTGCAGGTGTGAGCCACCACACCTAGCCACCTTTTCCATTTCAGTTCCCCAATGGCCAGGACAATGACTGGCATCAGCTGGGCTCTCACATGGTATAACTTGAATTATAATCACATTTATGTCCACTTTGCCTTTCCGTAAAGGAATTGAGGTGGCTTACAACAAAAGTATAAACAATGAAATGACAAAATAGAAATATAAAAACAGAATCATGGAAAAGGAGGATACTAAACTACTAAAATACATATCAACTTAGTTTCTGTGGTGAGTTTCAAATTCGGATTTATTGTTTTGGGGAATGAAAAAAGAAACAATTTGTTATGATGTTTTGCTTATAAAACAGAAGCAGGAGCATATCATTTGATCATGAGAAGCATTTGCTTTCTCACTGTGAAATTTTAAACCATTCTTAAGAAGAACTTGATACAGAAAATTGGAAATTCTCATAGAATTATATGATGAACAGTGTTCTCTACATTTTTTTTCTTAGACGCAAGATCTTACTATGTTTCCCAGGCTGGCCTAAAACTCCTGGGTTAAAGCGGTCCTCTGATCTCAGCCTCCTGAATAGCTGCAACTACCTGCATGTGCCATGGGGCCAGGCAATGCTTTGAAAGCAAATGCAGTAGTAATTTCTATATAGCTTTAACCTGGAGCTTAAGAAGAATGATAACTTTCAGATGGAATCAGGTACCTTGACTAATCTTCTACTACCATTTTGGAGTGATTTTATTACACATACAGACATTACATGGGCAGTTCAATTACTATAGTCATTTCTTGTAGGAGCGTAGTCTGAATCATTGAGTATGACAATTGAAGGAAAGAAGATCAATAGGTTGATTTGAAGGAAAAATAGAAAGAAAGAGTGCATAAGAGAACTGCTCTTTTTCACCCTGGCTAAAATACAAATTTGCAGCAAAAAAGGTCAGACTCACTTTAATTTATTAATCTGATAATTACTCTTAAGTGGAGGAGTGAGTAAAAAGAGAACAAACTGACTAATATTGATATTTCAAAACTGTTGTTCGTGGCTGGGCACAGTGGCTCATGCCTGTAATTCCAGCACTTTGGGAAACCAAGGCGAGATGAGATGATTGCTTGAGGCCAGGAGTTCGAGACCATTCTGGACAACATAGCGAGATATCATCTTAACCTGTTGCTTCAATACTGAATGGCAATGAAAGTTTTCTTAAGGAATATATGGGGATAAGATAATAAAGGTCCACCTCACAGCGATGACTATAAGAAATAATTCCTAAGTGCATTAGAAAAAAAGGAATTGTGGTTAGAGCCTGTATCCCCCTTAGCGATGATATTGATGCAACAATACCTGGAGTATTAAATTGCATATACCTAAAATATATTTTCTAAGTATGACCTTTCTCAGTTGGAGTGTGGATAAAAACTTGGGAAGAAACAATTTTCAACGCTGTTTTTTTATGAAGGCAAAAAAGTTGACATTCTATCACACTTCTATATTTCTCATTTAATAGCCCCATGAAGAATTTTTTAAATGGCTGAAATATAGGTGATTCCCTACTTACCACCATCTCTCTTCTATTCTTTGTCCCTTTATGACATGTTCTCTTTCCTGCTGCCTGCAATAATTTTGTGTATGTCTTACCTCAGTTTCTTTTTAAAAAATTTTTTTACCTTCAATAGCTGTTGGAGTACAAGCAGTTTTTGTTACATAGATTAATTATATACTGGTGAATTCTGAGATTTTAGTGCACCTGAGTAGTGTACATTGTACCTAATGTGTAGTAATTTATTCCTCTCTCCCCATGACCCTCCCCCTTCTGACTCTCTAAAGTTCATTTATCACTCTGTATGTTTTTGCAAACTCATAGCTTAGCTCCCACTTATAAATGAGAACATACGGTTTTCGATTTTCCACTCCTGTGTTACTTCACTTGGAATAATGACCTCCAGCTCCATCCAAGTTCCTGAAAAAGATATTACTTTGTCCTTTTTAATAGCTGAGTAGTTTTCCATGGTGTATATATACAACATTTTCTTTATCCACTCATTAGTTGATAGGCACTTAGGTTGATTCCACATCTTTACAATTCAGAATCGTGCTGCTATAAACATACATATACACGTGTCTTTTTCTCCATATATTTTTCCACTGAGGTAATACTAATTTTCATTTCCACCAACATATAAGTGTTCCCTTTTCCCCACATCCATGCCATCATCTAGTGTTTTTTGACTTTTTAGTGATGGCCATTTGTACAGGAAGTTGGTATCTCATGGTTTTAATTTGCAGTTCTATGATAATTAGTGATATTGAGCATTTTTTTCATGTTTATTGGCCATTTGTAGATCTTCTTTTGGAAATGTCTGTTGGGTTTTATGCTCACTTTTTGATGAAATTATTTGTTTTCTTTTTCTTGCTGATTTGTTTTTCTCTTTGAATTCTGGACACTAGCCCTTTGTCAGATGCATAATTTGCAAATATTTTCTCACATTCCTTGTGATGTCTGTTTGATTATTATTTCTTTTGCTGTGCAGAAGCTTTCGAGTTTAATTAGGTCTCATTTATTTATTTTTGTTTTTGTTGTGCTTGCTTTTTGGGGTTTTAGTCATAAATTCTTTGCCTAGGCCAATGTCTAAAAAAGTTTTACCAATTTTTGTTGTCTTCTAGAAATTTTATAGTTTCAGGTCTTGTATTTAAGTCTTTTGTCCATCTTCAGTTGATTTTTGTATACAGTGAGACATAGGGATCCAGTTCTATTCTTTTACATGTGGTTGGCCAGTTTTCCAAGTACTACTTATTAAATAGGGTGTCCATTTCCCAATTTGTGTTTTTGTATGCTTTGTTGAAGACCAGTTGGCCGCACATATTTAGCTTTATTTCTGAGTTCTTTATGATGTTCCTTTGGTCTATATGCCTACTTTTATACCAGTACTATGCTGTTTTGCTAACGATAGCCTTGTAGTATAATTTGAAGTCTGATAATGTGATGCCTCCAGATTTGTTATTTTTGCTTAGGACTGCTTTAGTTATTTAGGCTCCTTTTTTGGTTCCATATGAACTTTAGGATTGGTTTTTCCTTATCCTATGAAAAATCCTGTTGGTATTTGGATGGAAATGGCATCGAATCTGTAGACTGCTTCGGTTAGTTTGGTCATTTTTACAATATTGACCCTTCCAGTCCATGAGCATGGAATGTGTTTCCTTTTGTTTGTGTCATTTATAATTTCAGAAGTGTTTTGTAATTCACCTTGTAGATATCTTTCACCTCCTTGGTTTAAAATATTCTTAGTTTTTTTTCGTTTGTTTGTTTGATTTTGTCATTGTTGTTGTTGTTGTTTTCAGCTGTTGCAAAAGGTATTGAGTTCTTGATTTGTTTCTTAGCTTGGTCATTGTTAGTGTATAGCAGTGCTACTGATTTGTGTAACATTGATTTTTAACCTGAGAATTGACTGAATTTGTTAAGAGTTTTTAACACGTAGCGATGTTGAATTTTATCAAAGGCCTTTTCTGCATCTATTAAGATAATCATATTTTTTTGTCTTTTGTTTTGTTTATCTGATGAATTAAGTTTATTGATTTTCATATGTTGAAGCAGCCTTGCATCTTAGGGATGAATCCAATTTGATCATGGTGGATAAGTTTTTTTTTTTTTTTATGTCAGCTGGATTTGGTTTGCAGTATTTAATTGAAGATTTTTGCATTGATGTTAATCAAGGATATTGGCCTGAAGTTTTCTGTTTTTGTAGTATCTCTGCCATGTTTTGGATCAGGATGATATTGCCCTCACAAAATGAGTTAGGAAGGAGTCCCTTCTTGGTCTTGGGTATTTTTTTTTTCTTGGCAGGCTATTTATTACTGCCTCAATTTTTGAACTTGTTATTGGTCTATTTTGGGATTCAATTTCTTTCTGGTTCAGTCTCAGGTGGGTGTATGTGCCCAGGAATGTATCCATTTCTTTCAGATTTTGTAGTTTTTGTACAGAGAGGTTTTTTTAGAATTCTGTGATGATTGCTTGTATTTCTATGGGGTCAGTGGAAATATTCCCTTTATCATTTCTGAATGTGTTTATTTGAATCTTCTCCCATTTCTTATTTATTACTCTAGCCAGCGGTCTATCTATTTTATTTTATTTTTCCAAAACCAGCTCCTGGATTTGTTGATTTTTTTTAAGTTTTTTTGTGTTTTAGTCTTTTTCAGTTTGCTCTGATCTTGGTTATTTCTTGTTTTCTGTTACTTTTAGGGTTTGTTTGCTCTTAGTTCTTTAGTTCTTTTAGTTAAGATGTTTGGTTGTTAACTTGAAATTATTCTAATTGTTTATTGTGGATATTTAGTACTATAAATTTTTCTCTTAACACTGCTTTAGCTGCATCCCAGTTATTCTGGGAAATTGTATCTGTGTTCTCATTAGTTTTAATGAACTTCATAATTTCTGCCTTAGTTTCATTATTTACCCAAGAGTCAGTTAGGAGCAGGTTGTTCAATTTTCATGTAGTTGTGTGGTTTTGAGTTAGTTTCTTAATCTTAAGTTCTAATTTGATTTTGCTGTGGTCTGAGACTTTTATGATTTCAGTTTTTTTGTATTTGCTGAGGAGTGTTTTACTTCCAACTATGTGATCAACTTTAGAGTGAGTGCTGTGTGGCGCTTAGAAGAATGTATATTCTATTGTTTTGGGTGGAGAGTTCTGTAGATATCTATTAGGTCAGCTTGATCCAAAGCTTAGTTTAGGTCCTAAATATCTTTGTTAATTATCTGTCTCAATGATATGTGTAATGTTGTCAATGGGGTGTTAAAGTCTCCCACTGTTATTTTATGGGAGGCTAATTCTCTTTGTAGGCATTTATGAACTTGCTTTATGAGTCTGGGTGCTCCTCTGTTGGCTGCATATATATTTAGGATAGTTCTTCTTGCTGAATTGAACCCTTTACTATTATGTAATGACCTTCTTTGTCGTTTTTGATCCTTGTTGGTTTAAAGTCTGTTTTGTCAGAAATTAGGATGGCAACCGTGCTTTTCTGCTTTTTTCTGTCTTCTATTTGCTTGATAAATTTTCCTCCATCCCTTTATTTTGAGCCTATGTATGTCTTTGCATGTGAGATGGGTTTCTTGAAGACATCATACCAATGGGTCTTGTTTCTTTATCCAGCTTGCCACTGTGTGTCTTTTTATTGGGACATTTAGCCTGTTTACATTTAGGATTAGCATTATTATGTGTGGATTTGATCCTGTCATCATGATCCCATCTGGTTATTTTGCATACTAGTTGATGCAGTTTCTTCATAACGTCATTGGTCTGAGTACTTTAGTGTGTTTTTGGAGTGGCTGATAATGGTTATTCCTCTTCATATTTAGTGCTTCCTTCGGGAGCTCTTGCAACACAGGTCTGGTGGTAGCAAATTTCCTCAGCATTAGCTTGTATGAAAAGCATATTTCTGCTTCACTTAAGAATTTTTGTTTTGCCAGATATGAAATTCTGACTTGGACATTCTTTCCTTTAATATTGTTGAATATTGGCTCCCAGTCTCTTTTGGCTTGTAGGGTTTCCACTGAGAGATCCACTGTTAGTCTGAAGGGCTTCTCTTTTTAGGTGACCTGGCCTTTCTCTCTGGCTGCTTTTAAGTTTTTGTTTGTTTGTTTGTTTTTTGTCTTTTTCATTTCAACCTTGGAGCATCTGATGCTAATGTGTCTTGGGAATGATCCTTTCATGGAGTATCTTATGGGATTCTCTGCATTTCCTGAATTTGAATGTTGGCCTAATTTGCTAGGTTGGGTAAGTTCTCCTGGATGATACCCTGAAGTATATTTTCCAGCTTGGTTCCATTCTTCCCATCTCTTTCAGGTACTCCAATCCATCAGACATTCAGTCTCCTGATATAATCTTATATTTCTCAGAGGTTTTGTTCTTTCATTTTCATATTTTTCTCTATTCTTGTCTGCCTGTCTTATTTCAGAAAGATAGTCTTCAAGCTCTGAGATTCTTTTCTCTACTTGGTCTATTCTGCTATCAATACTGGTGATTTCATTGTGAAGTTCTTGTACTGTGTTTTGAGACAGAGTCTGGCTCTGTCGCCCAGGCTGGAGTGCAGTGGTGCGATCTCGGCTCACTGCAACCTCCGCCTCCCAGGTTCAGGTCATTCTCCTGCCTAAGCCTTCCCAGTAGTTGGGACTACAGGCGCCCATCACCACGCCCAGCTATTTTTTTTTTTTTTTTTTTTAGTAGAGACGGTGTTTCACCATGTTAGCCAGGATGGTCTCAATCTCCTGACCTCATGATCCGCCCGCCTTGGTCTCCCAAAGTGCTGGGATTACAGGCGTGAGCCACTGCACCCAGCCTGTAGTGTGTTTTTCAACTCTAACAGGTCAGTTACATTCTTCTCTAAACTGGCTATTTTTGCTATCAGCTTCTGTATTGTTTTATCATGATTCTTAGTTTCTTTGCATTGGGTTACAACATGCTCCTTTAGCTTAGTCAAGTTCATTATTGCCCACATTCTGAAGCCTACTTCTGTAATTTCAGCCATCTCTGCCCCAACTCAGTTCAGAGCCCCTGCTGTAGATGAGTCATGGTCATTTGGAGGAAAAGGGGCACTCTGTTTTATTGAGTTTTCAGCATTTTTTGTTGTTGTTGATTCTTTCTCATCTTTGTGGGCTCATCAACCTTCAATCTTTGGATGGAGTTTTTGTGGGTTTGTTGTTGTTGTTTTCTGTTTGTTTTTGTTTTAACAGCCTGGACTCTCTTTCCTAGGACTGCTACAGTATGCTAGGGGTCCACTACAGACCCTAGTTGCCCCAGTTTTTCCCATATCTGGAGGTATCACCAATGAAGATTGCAAAACAACAAAGGTGGTAGCTTGCCCCTTCCTCTGGAAGCTTGGTTCTGGAGGGAACTGACCTATTGCTGGCCTGAATGTGCCTGTGGAAGGTGGCTGGAGACCCAGGTTGGGAAGTCTCGCCCAGTCAGGAGAAACAGGGTCAGGGACTCACTTAAAGAAGCAGTCTGGCTGCTTTTTGGTAGAGCAGCTATGTTGTGTTGGGGATCCTCTCGGCCCCCAATTAGTTTGGGCTCTCCAAGACCCATAGGATGGACTGGCTGAGAGGCCCAAAAAGGCCAAGGTGGCAGCTTACCCTGGCCCTCAGGCATTACATCCTAGGGAGAAATTAGAGCTTTTTCAGCTTCATAGAATATGAGTGGGGGTGGCTGCAAGCCCTAGCTGGGAAGACCCAGCTGGGAGGATGTACCCCGTGAGGAGGAATGGATCAGGGTCCAGCTTTAAAAAGCATTCTGGCTATGCCTTGACAAAACAGCTGTGTTGTGGTGGAGAACCATCTGTGCCCCTGTCAGCTTGGACTCTCCAAAGGCCGCAGGCTGGAAAAGCAGAATTGTCCAACCAGCCCAGGTGGCAGCTCTCTCCTCCCCCAGGCATTCTGTCCCAGGCAAAGATCAGAGCTCTGCAGGTGGGCATGGCTAGATGACCTCCCTTGGAGGCCCTGCCCAGTGTGGAGAAATGGATTGGGGCCTGGCATAAAGAAGCAGTCTGGCCATAATTTGGCAAAGCCACTGTCCCATGGTGCTATAGGGACCCGTTCTCATCTGGACCCTTTGGATGCTCCAAAGCTCACAGGCTGGAATGGCTGAGTTGACCAAACAGCAGGGATGGCACATGCCCCTTACCCTAAGGGCTCTGTGCTGTCTCAGGCAAGCTCCATCCCATTGCCAGTGTCTGGTTGGAATTCCAAGCCAGTGGGTCTCATATTGCGAGGTGCTGCGTAAGTGGGGCCCACAGAACAATGCTTCCTGACTCTTGTATTCTGCCCCCTTCCTAGGGGAATATGTGGGCCTCTCACCTTATCTGAGTTGCAGATGCATTTGCTGGGGATCCCGTGGCAGAAGTATGTAAAGCATCTGGGTCTGTGCGTGCCTGAGCACCTGCTCTGCCAAGACTCCACAGAGCTCTGTGTGTTGGACCCAAGGCCCTGGTGACATGCGCTCACAGAAGGATCCCCTGATTTGCAAGTTCCAAAGATCTATGAAACAAGCATGATTTCCTTGGGTCCCACAATCTCTCACTGCTTTTCTTGGCTGGGAGTGGGGTTCCCTTTGTTGTGTGTCACTCTCAGGTGGGTCATTGTTCCACCTTACTTTTCTTCATTCTCTGTGGTTCGAATTGTTTCCTAATCAGTCCCAATGCGAGAACTTGAAGGTGCTGTATTCACTTGCCCATTTTATTCCTCTCTGTGAGTGCCGCAGATCACAGCTGTGTCTATCAGCCACTAATACCTCCCTGCATTAGTAATCTTTGTTATTGCTTTTCTTCTTCTAGCTTTGGGTTTAGTTTGTTCTGCTAGCTCTGCTTCCTTGAGGCATGACATTAGGTTGTCAATGTATGCACTTTCAGACATTATTTTTAAACGAAGAGTAATTTATTTTTATCTATGTATTTATTACTGAGACAGATTCTCACTCTGTTGTGCAGGCTTGAGTACAGTGGTGCAATCTCAGCTCACTGCAACCTCCACCTCTCACGTTCAAGAGATTCTGCCACTTCAGCCTCCCAAGTAGCTGGGACATGCCACCATGCCCAGCTAATTTTTTTATTTTTTATTTTTTTATTTTTTGGTACAGGTGGGGTTTTGCCACGTTGCCCAGGCTTGTCTCAAACTCCTGAGTTCAGGGCAATCTGCCCACCTCGGCATCCCAAAGTGCCTGGATTACAGGTGTGAGTAACTGTGCCCCGCTCAGACTTTTTGATACAGTCATTTTAGTGCAATAAACTTTCCTCTTAGTAGTGCTTTTGCTTTATCCCAGAACTTTCAATAATTTGTGTCATTATCATTCAATTCAAGGAATTTTTAAATTTCCATCTTGATTTTATTGTTAACCCAGGTATCATTTAGAAGCAGATTATTTAATTTCTATGTACTTGTATAGTTTTGGGGTTCCTTTTGGAGTTGATTTCTAGTATTATTGTGCTGTGGTCTGAAAATATACTTGATATAATTTTGATTTTTTAAAATTTGTTGAGATGTTTTGTGGTCTATTATATAGTCTGTCTTGGAGAATGTTCCATGTGCTAATGAGAAGGATATATATTCTGCAGTTCTTGGGTAGAATCTATAAATATCTATTAATTCCATTTGTCCTAGTTTGTCATTTAACTCTATTGTTTCTGTTGACTGACTGACTTGAAGATCTTTCTAATGCTGTCAGTGGTGTATTGAAGTCTCCCACTATTATCATGTTGCTGCCTATCTCATTTCTTAGGTCTAGTAGCAATTGTTTTATAAATCCAGGAGCTCCAGTGTTAGGTGCTTATCCATTTAGATTTGTAATATCTTCATGTTGGACTGATCCTTTTAACATTATATAGTGACCATCTTTGTCTTTTACTGTTGTTCCTTTAAAGTATGTTTTGTCTAATACAAGAATAGCTACTCCTGTTCTCTTTTTGTTTCCATTTTAATGAAGACAGCAGATATTTGGATTGTGATTATTTTTTCTATTCTGACATTTTGTATCATATAAGTGGAACATTTAGGACATTTGCATTCAACTTTAATATCGAGATGTGACAGGTATTGTTCTTTTCATCATGTTAATTGTTACCTAGATATTTTTTTTTTTCATTGTATTATTGTTTCATGGGCCTTGTGAGTTTTAAGCTTTCAAAAGGTTCTATTTTGGTGCATATCTAGCTTTTGTTTCAAGGTTTAGAACTTCTTTTAGCATTTCTTGTAGTACTCATTTGGTAGTGACAAATTCCCTTAGCTTTTGTTTGTCTAAAAATGATTTTATTTTTCCTTCATTCGTGAAATTTAGTTTTACGGGATACAAAATCCTTGGCTGACCATTGTTTTGTTTAAGGAGGTTGAAGATAAGACCTCGATCTCTTCAGCCTGTAAAGTGCCTACTGATAAATCAGCTGTTAGTCTGATAGGTTTTCCTTTGTAGGTTAGCTGATGCTTTTGTCTTAATGCTCTTAGAATTAGTTCCTTCATGTTTACTTTACATAGTCTGATGACTATATTGTTTGATGAAGATCTATTTGCAATGAATTTCTCAGGAGTTTTTTGAGCTTCTTAGATTTGGATATCTAGATCTCTAGCCAGGCAGGGAAAGTTTTCCTCAACTTATCCCCTCAAATAAGTTTTCCGGACTCATTGTTTTCTCTTCTCCCTCAGAAACACCAATTGTTCTGAGGTTTGGCCTTTTTACATAAACCCGTATATATTGAAGACTTTATTCACTTCTTTTGATTTTTTTCATCTGATTGGGTTAATTCAAAAGCCTTGCCTTGAGCTCTGAAATTCTTTTTTTCTACTTGTTCTAGTCTATTGTTAACACTTTCCACTGCAAATTGTAATTCCCTAAGTGTGCCTTTTATTTCCGGAAGTTCTGAATGATTTTTTTTTCTTGATGATGTCTAACTCTCTAGAAAATTTTTTATCTATATGCTGAACTGTTTTTTAAATTTCTTCATTACGGTTTTCACTTTTCTCTGATATCTCCTTGGGTAACTCAATAATAGCCCTTCTGTATTCCTCATCTGGTATTTCAAAGATTTCATCTTGGTTTGGATCCATTGCTGGAGTGCTAATGTGATCTTTCAGGAGTGTTATAGAACCCATTATGTCCTATTACCAGAGTTAGTTTTCTGGTTCCTTCTCATTGAGGTAGATTATTTCTTCTAATTACTCTTGAATTTATGCTTGATTAGACTGTGTTTCTTTTGCTTGTTTGTTTGTTTGTTCTTTAATTTCTTTTTTCCCCTTAAGGATGTGACTTTAATGCTTAAATTTAATTACATCCTAATTAGGTTTTTAGTGCTTTTGGGGTGAAAGTTCTGTAAGAGTTCCTTGGTTAGAAACAGTTTTTGTATGTAGCTTTCTTATATGCTGCTTGTATTAGCAATATGCTTGGGGTGTGAGCAAGTTCGCTGTCTCTTATGGGGTTGGAATAGTAGAGGTCTTTTAAAGCTTATCTCATTCCTCTATGGTGTTCACTTTTTAAATTATTTTTCCCTAGTATTTTATTTACTGGTTTGATGGTTCAACCTTCAGGCCAGTAGGAGAACTGTCCCTGGGTATGAACCAGTGTGGTTATAGCTTGTGAGTAAATGTAATACCCAATGGTGAGCAAAGGTCTTAGCCATGACAGGTGACTGGAGGAGCTCTCAATGAGTCACACTGAGGTCTTATTAGGGGAAAGGATTGAACCCACCTCTGCTCCCTTGCCAGGTCAGCAGGAAAGTTATCCACCTCTCAGTCACACTGTTGTCCTGGTATTTTAGCTATTCAGATCAGACAGGCACCCCTTTTCATCTGTAGAAGTATTGATGTTCCAAGTAGAGAAGAATTGTGACTCTGTCTCTCATGTAAGCCTGAACATGGAGGGTGCTCCTCCTGCAGGGATGCAGTCACGTTGACATGTTCCAGAAAGATTATAGTTGTACCCACACCAAGTTTCCATGGTAGAAGCCCCAACTGTGCCTGCGTTTGTGGACAAGAGAGAAAAGGCATCCCCTTCTCCAAGACACTTCATGCACATCAGGGCTATCTGACTGTCGGGTTAGAGCTGAAGACTATCCCTGTGAGTCTTGCACTGCAAATGTGCCTCTGCTGAAAGAAACTTCCCACCAGGGGAAAGATCTGGTGCTTAAGACCTGCCATCCAGACTCGTTTGTCCGAAATGGTGTTTCCTTGATGTGATGCCCTTCCCATTCCCCTAGGAATGGGGTGACCTGGGAACTTGACTACTGTCAGTGCTGGTGCTTTTCTGGGTCTAGCCACCCAGCGAAGTTGCCACACTCCAGCCTGATGCTGGGGAATGTCTGCAAGGTATCCAGTGATGTGACCTGTCCCCAAGTCTCCCAGCAGTGGGCAGCAGCGCCAGCTCTAATGGTGGTGGCAGGGGAGTAACATAGACTCTGTGAGATTCCTTAGTTATTGATAGCCTTAGTGTGCTGGCTTTCTTGAACACTGGTTATAGCAGTAATAAACTGGTCATGTGGACAGACTCAGGACCTCCTCATTAGACAGAGTGGTGCAGGTAGTGATAATGGCTGAGATCACACAGCCATCTTCTTCCTGGGCATAGTGTTATTCTACCAGTAGATGCTGCAATCAACTCTTGGTTAGCCTCCAGCCAGGAGGTGGTGCATGTAAAAGAGCATCAGCTGTGGTAGTAGCAGTGGGATTTTTGCTTGCCTTATGTTGCCCAGTGGGGATACTCTAGTTTCTCATGCAATGGGTAGTACCATATAGCTCCCAAGAGATTATGTTGTTTATATTAAGCTACTAGGATGGGTGCTATGGCAAAGCCAGGTTGGGGGTGGGTCACGTGGGTTTGTAGTCTGAGTCTCTACATACAGGGCAAGCAGCAGTCCCTGTGGGTCTTGAGGGATAGGAGCAGATCTGAGGCCACTGGGTTGATGTTCCAAAGGGGAGCATTGCTGCCTCTGATGCACAGAATTTGTGCAGAGAGTAGGGAGTTTCAGGCAGTGGTAAGCCACACACAGATCCCACACACTTGGCAAGGTACAGCCAGTCTGGCATTGTTCTACTTTTTCTTTTCATTGTGTTATTGTTTCATGGGCCTTAGCAAGCTAAGTTCCGGTTGCATTCAGAACTTGCAACTATCCTGGGTCATAAGCTTTCCCCATAGAGGTAGCAACTGCATCTTTCAGCCCATTCCCTTCCCCATCAGCTGCAAAGCTGGGGTCTTGGCTTCCGCATTTGTGGCTCCTGCCCTCACATCTGCAGCCCACTTTTAACTCTCCCCAGCTCCAGCTCTGGCCAAGGGAGTTCATCCCTACCCTCTGATATATCATGAAACTCCAATTGGAGCTTCTTTCAACCTTTGAACAATTACTGAAGTTTCTGGCTGTCTTACACAAGGTTTCCTCTGACAAACAGTACAAATTGACTTCCCTCAGTCCACACTAGAATCTGGGAGTGCATGTAATGGTCTTCCCATCACTGCTTCTACTTTTATATTCCGCAACCCTCCCCAAGTCAGTTCTGGAACTGGGTAGGGTTAAGGCCTTCCACCATAGTCTAACTTCCAGGGTCCCTATTGGGGGCTGTGTATGTCAGAGGCAATCTCTTTCCTTCTCACAATCCTGACTCACAGTGTAGGCTGCAACCTCCTGCTTCCTTCAAAGGGTCTATAGATGCCTTCAGTTTTCCTTTCTAACTCTTGCATAGCTTCTTGGAAAAAAGTTCACAGTGTGAATCTCTACACACTATTTTGTTCTTCAAAGTGGGAGAGAGATGCTAGCAAGACCTCTAGTCTTCCATCTTGAAAAATAAAAACAAAAACAAAAATATCAGTTTCTAATAAATGATGTTGTTAATGTGGCTTCTA
This sequence comes from Macaca thibetana thibetana, assembly GCF_024542745.1. NCBI lineage: Eukaryota > Metazoa > Chordata > Mammalia > Primates > Cercopithecidae > Macaca > Macaca thibetana. The sequence goes on along the minus strand of NC_065578.1, from coordinate 101,455,998 downwards.
CCGATGCCTTCACTGGTCCCATATCCCTTCTGTTCTTCAATTCTACATGCTTGTCTCTCCTGCCAGGGTCACTTTTCTCACTCTTTCTAGTTTACAGATAGTATAGTCAGATTTTTTTAAAAAATTATAAAATAGAGTGAATGTTTCCTTTTATGTGGTCATCAGATCTATCAGACCTAGGTACAATATTCCTAACAAAGCCCAACTGTCTCCAAATATTCGGGGTTATTGTTGGAATGACTTTTAAGGCTAGGGGTTTCCTTGGGGTCTAAAAGTTCTTTAGACAGATTTCAGATAGTTGAGATGTAAATGAATAATGCATCTGTATCACATTTTGTGACATTTAAGATTTCCAGTGATTTGTTTTCAACTTACATTTCTGGCTTTTCTCTAAATGTCCCTCTGTGAAATCTGTGCTTTAGCCAACTTAGGTGATCTGTTGCCTCTCAAATGGACCTGGAGAGTTTTCTTCCTTATGTCTTTCCTCAGTGTGTTCTCTGCTTGCAGTGCCTTCTAACCTGTTCTGCTAGTGAAATTCTGATTGATGTTTTAAAACCCAGTCCTTATCTGACATCATCAGTCAGGCTTTCCTGATCTTAGCCAGAATTATTTCCCCATTTTGATCTGCTATGATAATGACAGGATTAGTTACAATGAAACATAAAATAAGAGACAGTAAGAAATTTTGATTTCTATCTTTAGTTCTACTTATTATATGACCTTAAATAAAACATTTAGTGTCTTATAGTTAATATTTACCCAGCTTAATATCCAGTTCTATTTTGAGCTTCAAAGACTTACTAAACTTTAAAATTTTAGATGAAAACTAACACCTTTGAAAGTTTTAAAGTGTTTTACAAATAAAAAGTACTGCTTTATAATTGAACATTTGTTTAAAGTTATTGTTTATAGTGATTTTATACTTTCCTTACACAAAAATTAGGACAATTCTAGTACCCACCTCTTATTGATAAATGAGTTAATATATGTGAAGTGCTTAGCACAGAATCTAGCACATAGAAGAAGCCTACTCAATGGTTAACTTGATGCTTTTCTCTGACTACTTTTAAGATTCATATTGTCCTAAGATTCACTGATACTCACTCTTTTCAGTCTTCGTCATATCTATGTTTGACTTTAAATAGTTTCTACTATTAAATTTTTAGATTTACTGATTTTTTTCTGCCATGTCTAACTACTGTAATTTCATCCAGTGTATTTGCAACTTTATTTTATTTGTTCATCTCTAGAAATACAATTTGCCTCTTGTTTAATATCATGCATTTATCTTCTCACTTTATTCTTATATTCCTTAACCTTCTAGAACTTATGGAATATAGTTACAATATCTGTTTTTAACATCCATATCACTCATTTCATCATCTCTTTTACTTGTGAGTCTGTTTCTATTGATTGTTTATTTTACCCTAAGTGTGGATCATATTTTGCTGCTTCATCCCAGGCCTGGTAATTTGTGTGTGTGTGTGTGTGTGTTTGTTTGTTTATTTAATTAATTTATTTTTTGAGACAGGGTCGCACTCTGTCTCCCAGACTGGTGGGCAGTAGCATGATCACAGCTCACTGCAGCCTCGACTTCCTGGGCTCCAGCATTCCTCCTACCTTAGTCTCATAAGTAGCTGGGACCACAGGAGCACACCACCTTACCTGGCTAATTTTTTTTTTTTTTTTTTTTTTTTTTGGTAGAGACAGGATTTGGTCATGTTTCCCAGGCTGGCCTCAAACTCCTGAGCTCAAGCAATACACCTGCTTTGGCCTCTCAAAATGCTGGGAATATAGGCATGAACCACTGTGCCCAGCCATACCTGGTAATTTTTATTTGGTTTCCAGATATTACAAATTTAATACTGTTGGATACTCAATGTTATATTCTTTTAAATATTGCTGAGTTTTCTTCTGGATCGTAGTCTGTTACTTGAAATCAATTTGGGTCCTTTTCAGATTTGATTTTAAGTTTTATTAGGGTACATTTAGAAAGACTTTTATTCTATGGCTTATTGTGTCCCAATACTCAGGCAATAGCCTTCTGAAGGTTCTGCATGAGGTCCTGGTATTATGAGGTGTTTACACAGTGGCTAGTGGGAAAGCAAACTCCTCTAGTCTTATGAAAGCCTTGGGGACTTTTCAGCCTCTTGTTTGCTAGTTCTTTATTCATTCTTGATTAGTATCCACTCACACAGATAATACTCAGCTTGAGATTCCAGTGGCCCCTTCTGCAGATCCTTGAAGTGCTCTCCCTGCAACTTCTTCCTCCCTTAATTCAGCTCCACAAATTGATTTCCCCAAACTCTGATTCTAGCTCCTTCATTCAACGGACCATCAAGACTTATTTATGTCCCTACTTCCTGCACTACTAACTGAAAGCTACTTCTAGGCAGGAAGTTGAAGTAATCACAGGCTTACCTCGGTTGCCTCCCTTCTTTTAGTGAGCATAGTCCTGAGGTGTCTCCTGTCCAATATCTGAGAACTATCGTTTCGTATAAGTAAAAGACTAAACAGTTTTTTCAAATCCCATCATAGGCTAAACTAGAAATTCCTATCACAATGCTTTGCACGAAGTAGTACTACAAAATATTGCTGTTTTGCTTAAATAATTGGTGGTGAAAACATGACCAGTTGAATATCTTCATTGTTGATTTGGCATTATTTTACCTTTATGAGCCTAAATGCTTTGGCTTGAATTTCCTATGAGAAATACAGACACAAGACCCCCTGAAAGGAAAACGGGAAGTAAAAACATGAAGGAGAAGCTAGAGAGAACGTGTTTGGAGTGAGTAAAAAAGAACGACTATCAGTTAAATATTAAACTTACCAATTCATGAAATGCCTTCATTATTCTCATTAGTGTTTTCAGAGGAAAACAACCAGAAATTTAAAAAAAGAAGTAAGAAAATGAAAAAAGCCTGATCTACTGAAAATAGAATACTTGGAATAAGTTTTCTTTTGCTGCTGACTGTCATAAAAAATTAAAAGTTTGGGCACATGGCTTTTGAGGTTTGAGGCTTTAAAACCCTTAGATACAACACTTATGAGTCTGTCAAATTAATGGTAAATTAAGCAAATCCAGATAAGTAATGTACCATGCATTTCCTAGCTTATAACTTATAAGCCTATTTCTTTCTGTTTAAACTCTCTAGATGATAGCCTTATAACTTGCCAAATCCCAACCACAACTCTATTTCTCTTTCAAAATCTTGAACATCATAGATATAGAAATAAAGCAGAGTGAATAAAGAACAATCTAGAAATGCCACCACAGTACCACAAACTGCTATATTGATTATACACAGTGACATATATTACCATATTTAAATATAGTTCAATCTCAAACTAGACTAGAGCACGAAGACAAATGGTCACACATATATAAGGGCTGCCATAAAGTTAAAAAAAAAAGATTTTATGTCTAAACATTTTTATGTATTATAAATGTAAATATCTACAATAATATATAATATAAATGTATAAAATACAGTATATAACTATTTTGATATATTTATAAAACATATGAAAACACATAGATACCAACCAAAAAATCAATTTTAATCCTTCTTCCGTGTATTGAACTCATGTATTGCTTTACCTGAATTTCAAGTAATTTGTTTACTTTTTACACAAAACCAGTCCGTCAGTAACACAAGAAGCCCACATATTTTTCTAGATTTTATAGTTGACTTACTTGCATTGCTTTTTCAATATCCACTCATTAGTAAAATGAATGTGCATGGACAGAGAAAGAATGAAATCAACAGCTCCACAAAAATTTGATATCAAGATGTTTGCCAAGGGAGCTAAGTTATGATGATCATTTGAGTTAACCAGCCACAAACCAACTTCCTGAAGAGTTTCAAAAGATTTTCTTTTTCATTTTTTCATAGTATTTTGTTATTTGATTATCAGGCAAGTGTATAAACTAGCAGCTATTACTTAAAACACACCCCACGAAGTATGTCTTTAAGTCTATGCTAGAAGTAGAGTGTTACAAATGTGATTTTGTGCACTGATTACATTCAATACAAAAAAAGTTTAATTGAACACTTACCAATTTGTTTAACAAATCATTCTAACTAATAAATTTCTTAATATAATGTCTATATTAAAAAATAAAAATAAAAGCCAACTCTTAAGAAGAGGAACTTCCTGTATACTTTATATTACTTAGCATCTTGAACAGACAAGCATTACTTCAATAGATTACCATTCAAGAAGAAAAAGATAACTTTATTGGGCTTTAATAAAAATTAAAATTTGTGTTTACATGTTATAAAAATAGTCACTTTTTAAACTCTATATAGCATGTCAAACAACCAATGTAAACAGTAAAAAAAAAAAACCTCTAATTTCCATTATTGCTTTGGTGTACATAGTTCAATTTAGACCATATTTTAAATGACTTAAAAATGTCAAATATAAAGATTAATTGTTTGAAAAGATGATTATAACAGAAGACTTGCATAATAGAAAAGGGACAACTGAGAGAGATTATCAGAAAATTAAAAACATAAAGTTAATGTTTTCATGTTTTTCTATTTTTAGTAAAAAGTGACAAGTAAATATCGTTCTGAAGAAGAGCAATAGGAAATTAAGAAGTACATGCAATCTTTTATTATTGACTTACAAAGATGTAAATAAACACAACTATTAGTAAGACCACAAGTCTCCCATGTATAAAATGGAAGTTGAAGAAACCATGGTTTGCTTAGAATTGAAAATGATTATTTAAAAAAACAATAAAAATGGGCGGTCGCGGTGGCTCACTCCTGTAATCCCAGCACTTTGGGAGGCCGAGGCGGGTGGATAACGAGGTCAGGAGATAGAGACCATCCTAACACAGTGAAACCCCGTCTCTACTAAAAAAAATACAAAATAAATAAATAAATAAAATTAGCCGGGCGCGGTGGCGGGTGCCTGTAGTCCCAGCTACTCGGGAGGCTGAGGCAGGAGAATGGCGTGAACCCTGGAGGCGGAACTTGCAGTGAGCCGAGAGCGCGCCACTGCACTCCCGCCTGGGCGACAGAGTGAGACTTCGCCTCACAAAATAAAAAAATAAAAATAAAATAAAATAAAATAAAATAAAATAAAATAAATTTTTTTTTTGCTTGAAATCAGATGCCTTAAGTTATAAAACGTTATACATAAAGTAAAAACAACATTTCTCTTTAAAGCCTTTGCAAGTTTATCTATACTTTTATGGCAGCTTATGGTATTGTGACTGATGGCAAGTTCACAACAGGATGGCATGCCTGCAGCGATCCCAACCCTTGTCTTCTCAGAGGAAAGATTTCAACCGAGAGACCTAGGTAAGTTTTAAAGCAGAGGAAAAGGTTTTTTAAAAGAGGCAAAGTACACATGGAACAGGGTCAAGAGGGTGACTGGAGACATCTAGTGCCAGTCCAACTCTTGGCTTGGGATTTTTTTTTATTTTTTATTTTTTTCTTTTTGACGGTCTCTTTCTGTCGCTCAGGGTGGAGTGCAGTGCAGTGGAGTGTGGATCATGAAGTGGAGTGCTAGATCACAATTCACTGCAGCCTCAACCTCCCAGGCTCAAATGATCCGCTGACGTGTCTCCAGAGTAGCTGGGACTACAGTCACATGCCACCACACCTGTCTAATTTTTTTTTTCTTTCTTTTTGTCTAGATAAGGTTTTGCCATGTTGCCTAGGCTGGTCTTGAATTCTTGGGCTCAAGTGATCCACTTGCCTCGGCCTCCCAAAGTGTTAGGATTGCAAGTATCAGCCACTGTGCCAAGCCTGGGATTTTTATACATTGGCTTGGTTCCCAGGGTTTTTCTTCTCTTCCCTTGATCCCCAGCTAGGGAGAGCTGTTGCTCAATTTGCACATGCACAGTGGCCTGCCAGCACTCGGGAGGGGCCACATGCGCAGTATGTTTATTGAAGTTGTGTTCATGTTCACTTAGGGTGATTTTCCTTTCCTGGTCTAGGACCCCCAGAGAAAGGTCATATACCAGTCAAACTTCGCCATTTTGCCCCCTAGTGCACATGCTTAGAAACTTATCAGGGAATTGTGGATTGCTAGCTCCAGGTGTTTTCTATTTGTTGGGAAACTCTGCTCCTTCTTTGCACCAGTTGTGGACACTTACCATTTCAGAGGGACAGTTTTATGGTCACCCGACCATCACCTAATGAGTGCCTGCCATTTCTGGGTGCCCTCTCTTGCCCTACTCATATTTGGCTAACTAATTACTCTAACATTTCCTCAATCAAATGTCCAAGATCCAGTTCTTAGGGATAATGCGTAAACGTCAGTTTTCTGTAACTGCTGCTGACAGAGGACCAGTGGTTGCCCCGTGGGTATCAGCCTCTTGCGAGCTGTCAGGGCAGGCTGGCTTCACAGGTTGGCAGAAGTGGTGCCCAGTCAGGTCCAAGAAAGAGAAAGGTAGGATTTTGTCTCTGTCATGTTCCACTGGTGGGCAGTTCACAGGTCCCCTGTAGAAGGGTGACACTGGAATATTGAGTGGACAGTATCCTTCACTGAGGATCATCTGGAGCTTGACAACCTGAATGCAAGAGGAGACAAATTGAGTTATTAGATTCAGAAGACATGGACAAAAAGGAGCAAAATTAAGAGACAAACAACTGAACCCACAAAGGGAAGAGTCCAGGAGAATCATTTCCAGGTTCCTTCCCAACCTAACCAACCCTGAGAGGCTTGTTCCAGTAAATGGGGAGCTTGAACTATGAGTTACCCGATGCTGTCTTGTACTTTTTTTATTGATTGATTTATCCAAAAGTAACTTTCATCTATGGCCAAACAAATCCCTTCCTGTGCCGTCATTAACGTATATAGTCCTTGGCGATTTTAGAGGACTATGGCTGCCAAAGAGTTGATTCATTCTTCTGTGGTTGTCAAAGTTTTAGCCATGGCATCAATGCTGTTGGCTGTTTCTGTTGAGAGTTGACTATAGGTTAAGGAGGCTTGTGTGACTAGTGATTTCTGCTCCCATACGGGCTGTGATACAGAGTCCCACAAGAAGGGGAGTTAATTGTATAGCTCTCTTCACCCTGGGCAAGATGGAATGCCTATAGATTGACACTGAAGGGAGAAATTGCCAGGGGCTATAAAGATGTCCAGGGATAAATAGTCTATGATACAAGTTCTAGTTCAGTTAGTGGGGAGGCTCTAACATAGATGGCCCCCTGGGTTTTAAGATAAATAGAGATGTCAAAATGAAACAAGGGAGTGAGGTCAGGTTTAGAAAATCCTGAGACTGCCCATCATGTCCAGGTAGTTGGTAAATATAATTATGCCAGCCAAGATTCGAGTGCATGGGGTTTGGCCCTGGTTAGCTCCTTGGTTCAGTTCTTTCAATAAAGAGAGGTTAGAGTTTGGTCCAATAGAATCTATTCTTTTGTAGAGCAGAAGTTGGCTACTTGCAGGCATTGGGTGGAATTAGTAGGCAAGCTTTAAAGGACAGGCAAAGGTTTATTTAAAGAAACACAGTATACTTGGAAGAGGGCCAAGCAGGCAACTTGACAAATCAAATGCCCTGCCTAGCCCTTGACTTGGGATGTTTGTGCACTGGCTTGGTTCAGGCTTTTTCTTTTCCTTTTTCCTTTTCCTTTTTCTCCCTTGATTCCTTCCTCGGGGCAAGCTGTTGCTCAATTGTTGCCTGCCAGCACTTTGGGATAGGCCACATGTGCAATGTGTTTACTGAAGTTGTGTGCATGTTTACTTGGGGTGATTTCCCCTACTGGTCAAGTGCCCCCTTAAAAAGGTCACATATTGGTCAAACTCCACCATCTTGCCAACTATGGCACATACTTAAAACCTTATCAGGGAAATGAGGTTTGCTGGCTACTAAAGTTTTCTATTCATTGGGGAACTTCTGTCTCTCGGTGACAGTGTGGCCATTTGTCATTTCAGAGGGACAGTTTTATGATCACCTGGACATCACCTGATGAATGCCTGCCATTTCTGGTGGCTCTTCCCTACCCTGTTCATACCTGTCTAACTACTCTAACATTATTACTCAGAGCATCCCTTAAAAAGTGTATTTAACAAAATACATGTATCCAATACTCAATGCGATTTCAAAATATAAGAATTAACAGTAAAATATAGATAGTAGTTTTGTAAATGATGTCTTCTTTTATGAGAATTTGATTATCTAGATATTGGACATTTTTAAAAATTAAGGTTTATATCTCCACTCTGCCACTTATTATCCATGTGACCTCTTGCCAGTCACTTACCATTTTGGATCTTTATTTTCAGATTATTCATATGTGTAATATCTATCAAGATGGCTGCAATAATAACATGAGATGACATACATAAGGCTCTTGATGTAGCAATCAGCACTAAGACCTCAATAAGTTGTGACTGGTAACTATCCATGCTAATAATTTTCAACGAATATTTGGTGAAATACTGCCTTGTTTATTTTCGTTATTCCTTTTTGTAAAAGTGTTTTTTTTTTTTTCAATTCAATTTTTTGTCCAACTTTGCTCTCAATTAGAATGCTAGTTGAAAGGTTTTGTAATGAGAAAAACATTCAAGAGAAAACTGTATGGTAATATGTAACATCCTCAAAAATGTACTGAATCTATGTGATACTTTCATAGCTGCAGACACCAGTGGATGTGCCAAAGCTGGTATTATCAAATCTGTACTCCATGTTTCCTGAGTAATCCTTAGGTGAGTGGTTGGAGGCATTGGGAGAGTGGCTGTAGGGGAGGTGAAGATTGGATCTTCAGGAGCTGTGGAAGATCCAAACTTATTGCAAGGCGAGCAAATCTTAACTTATGAAGAAATACACAAGTTACTCACTGTGATTCATTTCTCATTATCTTTTCAGCATTACTACTTTTTGCACAATTTTGTCACCATTTCCACAAGGGAGTGTGTGTCAGAACCACAGTAGTCTTTATGAAACGATATGACTGTTTATCACTAATCACTAGTTTTCCTTGCCAATCCCACTATATGTATATATATAAACATACACACACACACACATATATACACACACACACACACAAATATATATATATACTAGGTGTTATTACTAGTTGTATTAAATAAAGATACCTAAATCTGTGTGTGATGTGGAAAATACTTAGAAATGAGATGTGAGTTGTATTCGTATGTTAAGAATAGTAACATTTCATGGTAATTTTTGTTCTGCCTTCATATGACTATTGCTATATTTTGTTATATTTGCTGCTTTTTTTCTGAGAAAAATAAGTTAATTTTAAATATCAATAAGGATTAAAGAAAAAGTATATATATATATATAAAAGCATAAGAAATATTGGAGAATCAGTGCCAATTAACATGAACCTCTATATTCCACAAGTCATAGTTTATTTTTAAAAATAGATGTTTTTCCCCCATCTAGTTGACATTCTCCTAAATAGAAAGTACTCCAACCTTAATGTTTTGCTTGTTTTTTCTCCTCTGAGCTTTTCACAGGCAAACAAAATGTAAGAAACAGAAAAGAAACCCAAGTCGTCTTACTGCAAAGCAGAAACAGAAAAAAATCTCCAACTTTCTTCAAATTGTGCTGTAATACTGGTAAAGCAGAGGAGAAAGAAAATGCATTCGGAAAGCAATTCAGGAGTTTAAAAAAAGGTTAAATATGTTTATAGCCCTTGATGCATTTAATTTACTTTTATTAATTTATTCTAAAATATAACATAAAATGCTGATAATATTTGTGCCCAGTATTTTTGTTGAAATCTTATTTGCAATAGTGGTACATTGAACATAGACTACGTCTTCAATAATAAAGTTCTGATTAAGTAAACTGTGCATATTTGCATTAATATATTAAATTGTGCTAAATACATTAAATGTATTTAGAAACATATTTTAAAAGTTGTTTAAAAAGCAGGTAATATAATGTATTTGAAATGGCAGTATCACAGAGGCCCTGGAGTAGATTGTAATCCCAGTTAACCACTAGTTAGCTAGGTAATGTTAGTTGAATGAGTCATTCAACTTCTCTGTACCTCAGGTTCCTTTCTGTAAAATGAAAAAAGTGACATGATGTACTTAATGGGTTGTAGTGAAGAATGAATGCTGTAAAACATTTGAAGTGATTGCAGCATGTCTGACACACACAGGAATCATTCAATAATACTAGCCGTTATTACTAGTTGTATAAAATAAGGATACCTAAATCTGTGTGTGATGTGGAAAATACTTAGAAATGAGATGTGAATTGTATTGGTATGTTAAAAATAGTAACATTTGATGGTAACTTTTGTTCTGTCTTCATATGATTATTGCTATATTTTTTTATATTTGCTGCTTTTTTCCTCAGAAAAATAAGTTAATTTTAAATATCATTAAGGATTAAAGAAAAAAAAACATATATAAACAACCTCTACTTCTAAATCTGCAGCACTGTCACCAGGAAAATATCAATTATATTGCTCAATTACAAACTACAATATATGTTATATAAATCATAATTTGTAATATGTTAATATACTGCTAAGAGAATAACAGAAATACTCTTGGATTTTCTCAAGTAGTTTAATAGATCATGTATTCTCTCTCTCTCATCTGAGGAAAAATGTAATGTCCTCATGGCTAGTCATACAATATCCAACTTGCCATTGTTCAAAGACTACATTTTAAAACTATTCAGCATAAATGGAAGAGGAATTCAAGAATAAAATGACTTGTTACATTATTTCTGTATTTTGACATGTACTTTGCTATTTTGTAGTGAATTTCTTCCTTCTCGATCTTTGTCATTTATGTCTATTTTTAATGTCATTTTTGAGAGTCTTAACCTCAACTGTCTTCAGGGTTTCCAACTTAATTGGCCCACCGCAAGATTGTTCACTGCAATTACCCTATCCAGTGTTAATAAGTAATCATGATTTCAGCATCAATGGCAACTTTAATAGGCATGAGCAAAAGGTTTATAACACTACTTAATTTTCAGAATGCTGAGTTGTAAAAAAAGTGATTTCACCATGAGATGCCAGTAGAATTTATTACATGTGGTACCTTATTTTGTTTTTATTTTAATTCTTGCACATTTTATATGGAATTAACACAGTTCAACTGATGTAATGATTCCTAATTTTACCCTGAAAAAACACACACACATAAATATGCTGCTAAGAATTAGAATTAGTGAAAGTCATAAGATCCTAGAAATGATACCTAATCATGCTAGTTACATTTCCTAATGTCAGGAGACACATTCACTCTCTTGGGACTGCAGTCTCTTTAAGTAACCTACAACTCCTGGTGTACTATATAATACTCTGTTTATCTGATAGAACATATTTTTTAAAGTTGAAGACTAGTTTGGTAGATAAGTAATATTGTTTACTATTTTAAGTGCTCTGCTTCTCAGTGTGGACTTGTTTTGAGATTAAATTTAGTCAGCATGTTTTTGCTTCTAAAGATCCTTATTTACCTCTCTTTTGTGTATGATTGCGACCATGATTAAGGTAAATTCTTGGGGCATACTATGAGATAAAAAGGGGAAATATTTCTGAGAGTGCAGCAATGAGGACACTGATACAAGACAGCCATGAAGCAAAACCAAACAAAACGTCAAAAGTAAATCTTGGGTAATACATTTGAATTCATTGGGTATCTGTAAGTCAACAGAGAGAATGGAATCTGACGTTGGTGAACACGGAAGAGAAGCACTATGCATAGGAGTTGTGCCTTGGTAAACATGGCACAGGAGACATGGCTGGATGGCAGGTAGAATACAACAGACTGTAGGAACACTATAAGAAAATTAATGAATTAAAAAAGTAAGGGACAGACAAAAAATGATAGTGGTACTAGACCTAGCAGCAGGAGCAAGAAGGTAAGGTAATTGCCAGAGAATTAAACAGGAATGTGATTTTTAGAGAATAAGGAACTCAAGAAAGTTATCCAAATAACCACTGTAGATATCAGTAGGCAAGAATACTTTATTTGTTAGTCAAGCTTTTAACCAAACCAATAATTTTCTAATACAATATCTGTTGAAGTAAGAATTAATCCCAAAGCTTAGACAATTGATACTCTGGTATAAAAGTAAAAAATAGTATTAAGCTTGGAGAGATTAAGTATTAAGCTAAAAAAATAGTATTAAGCTTGGTGAGATTGTGGTCCCTATGTGAAATACTCAATAGTAGACTCTTCCAAGTAAAATATTAGTGAAACTAAATTTGTGCTAGATCGTTTACCATGAGGATAACTATGAGGATGCCACTTTACCTCACTGGAGCTCATTTTTCTGACTTTAAAATTTAGGTAAGAATTCCCACCTCAGGTAGTTATTGCTAGACTGAAGAGAATATGTGAAATACTTGGTACATGATCAATGCTTCGTAAGCAATAGTTATTTTTATTAATAGAATAAGTCCTCACTCAACATTATTGATAGGTTCTTGGAAACTGTAACTTTAAGCAAAACTACATATAACAAAGCCAACTTTTATCCATCAACATTACAACAAAACTACACTAAACAAAATGATGTTATTTAAGGACCTGCTGTACTTCATTTCCCTTACAGCCAAGGATTTCAAGAACCTATCAACGACTTTAAGTGAGGACTTCTGTATTCGAGTCAGAGAAAATTTTCATCTAAATAATTCAAGCTGTGATATGTTGCTTTCTGAAAACTATAAAATTTTACTTTTTATTTAAAATTAGCCTCTTTAGAATGCTACTTCATAGGGATCTGATCACACTTTTTTTTGTATACAAGTTACTGATTGTCTTATCTCCATTTTTTGTCTTATCTCATATTTCCTCACTAACGTTCAAAGCCACTTTTGCCACAGATGATGTTTCTTTGTATGTATGGGTCTGTTTATGGGCACTGTATTTTATTTCATTGATTAGTTTGTGTGTATCTCTGTGTTAATACCACAATGCCTTAATTTCTTCTGCTTTATAATAAATTTGAAAATACGATAGAGAAAATCTCACCCTTGGTGCTCCTCAAAGATCACATGTCTAAGATGAATCTGGCTATTCCGGCTTTCAAATAAATCAGTGGATTTTCAACCAAGGGTATTTTGCATCTCTCCCACATCCCCCACCCCACTGCTGGAACACCACCTGCGGACATTTGGCTAAATCTGAAGCCATGTTTTGTTGTCACTACTGGGAGGTTACTACTTTTACTCAGGAGATAAAATCCAAGGATGCTGCTAAACATCTTACAATGCATGAAAAGGTCCCTGATGATAAATAATTATCAGCTTCAAATGTCAACAGTGCTGAGTTTGAGGAACTCTCATATTGCAAAATTGATGGTCCTAAGTTTGTTCTCCCTTTGCAACTGGGACTTCTAAATTATATTTAACTTATTGTTGTTTCTTCCAGCAAGGGTTCAGAAATAGAAAGAACATGATATCAAAAGAGGAAAAAGGAAGCCAGAGTCTTTTTTGGATCTGGGTCTCTAAAGAAATTTCCCCCATCGCTTTTACCATATCCTATTTCCTAGAATTGAGTCACTAAGCCTAGCTCATATATCAGGGAAAGGGATTACACAAGGCTGTGAATACCAGCAAATTAAGATCACTAGAGGCCATTCTATAGGTTGTCTACCACAGTCGTCTGTTTTTTAATGACTCAATCCCTCACTCATATAAAATATACTCTCCAGCTGGGCGTGGTGACTTATGCCTGTAATCCCAGCACTTTGGGAGGTTGAGGTGAGTGGATCACCCGAGGTCAGGAGTTCAAGACCAGCCTGGCCAACATGGTGAAACTCTATCTCTACTAAAAATACAAAAAATAGCCAGGCATGGTGGCAGGTGCCTGTAATCCAAGTTACTCAGGAGGCTGAGGCAGGAGAATCGCTTGAACCCGGGAGGTAGTGGTGGCAGTGAGCCAAGATCACTCCATTGCACTCAAGCCTGGGTTACAAGAGTGAAACTTCATCTAAAAAAAAAAAAAAAAAAACACTCTCCATAAGGACCCCAAGTGTTATTACCTCATTACAACATCAGCTCAAAGTCCAGAATCTCATCATCTAAATAAGATTCTAAGCTAGATAAGACTACTGAGGTGCCCTTCTTAAGCCCTCAGGTGTAGTTATGCATGTGCACAACACACCATGGAATGAGGATGCATGGAAAGTTGTGCATGGTGTCTTTTAGACCTTGCTTTTAGTTTCCCATACGTCTTTTATTTTTGCTAATTTTAATCTACATCCTTTCACTGTAACAAACTGTAACTGTAAGTATAACAGCCTTTTCTAACTCCTTTGAGTCCTTCTAGTAAAACAACAAACCCAAGGGTGGTCTCAACACTTATCTTCAACACTTTGCTTGAAAATCTCTTTAGCTATATTACTCAATTAATTAGGCACACTTCCTACGTTTTATCTCCCAGAGGTAGATATTATATTATTGCTAAGCTTTCTGCCTCTCCCTAACAAGTATGCCCTTCCTCCAGTTTCCAATAGCATGTTCCTTATTGCCTTTTGAGTCCTTCCAGTAAATTTCTTCAATCTTCATAATTTTACTAACAGTCTTTTCAAAACAATTATTATTTATCTAACACTCACTTAAAATTTCTTCTAGCCTCTATCCACTGCCTGATTCCTAAGCCATCTTACATATTTAAGTGGGGTTTAGGTATATTTAGGTATTTGTTAGAGTGTCACCCCGTGTACCAAAATCTATATTAATTATCTATAAAAATTTCTCCAAAATACAGTGGCTTGAAACAACAAATATATATTATCATATAGTTTATTTTAGAGTCAGGAATCCAGGCATGGCGTAACAAAAGGCCTCTGGCTCTGAGTTTCTTACAAAGTTACAACCTATATGTTGGCTGGAACTGCCGTCTTCTCAGTACTTTATGTGTAGAATGTGCTTATAAGAAAACTAACATGGCTGTTGGCAGGCAGGTGCTCACTGGCTGTTGGTCAGTTACATCAGTTCCTTGCCAGGCAGGCCTCTTCATAGGGCCATTCAAATATGGTATATTGCTTCCTCTAGAATGAGGTATGATAGAGCAGAATCAGAAGTGAGTTTGTGTGTGTGTGTGCGTGTGTGTGTGTGCATGTGTGTGTGAGAGAGTGAGAGAGAGAGAGAGAGAGAGAGATGATGATGAGAGAAAGAGAGAGAAAAATGGCGAAAAATGACAAGAGAGCCAGATGCAGACCAAAACCTTTTTGTAAACATCTTCAAAGTGACATTTCATCACATTTGTTATACTCTATTCATTAGAAAGAAGTCATTAGGCCAAGCCCATACTCAATAGGAGAACGCCACACAAAGGTGTATATACCAGGAGGTGTGGATCACCGAGGCCACACTAGAGGCAATCTACCACATCTAACTGGACGAGGAAAAATGAGAGGAGACAGACACAATCCTGAATCAGAAATAAGAAACCATAATTCTTATAGAAATAAAATAAGAGAATATTCTGAAAAAACGATGCCAATACACTTAACAATTGATATAGTTTGGATTTGCGTCCCCACCCAAAGTTCATGTCTAATTGTAATCCTTAATGTTGGAGGAGGGGCCAGGTGTGAGGTGACTGGATCATGAGAGTGGACTTTCTGCTTGCTGTTCTGGTGATAGTGAGTAAATTCTCACAAGATCTGGTTGTTTAAAAGTGTGTAGCACCTCCCACTTCTTTCTACCTTATTCTCTGGCCCCGTAAGATGTGCCTGCTTCCCTTTTACCTTCTACCATGATTGAAAGTTTCATAAGGGCTCCCCAGTCATGCTTTCTGTGCGGCCTTGGAACTTCAGGCCAATTAAACCTCTTATCTTTATAAATTATTCTTTATATATTTAATATTTATATATACTCTTTATATATACTCTTTATCTAGAGTATATTTATATATACTCTTTATCTATATAAATTACTCTTTATAAATTATAAATGACTCTGTCTCGGGTAGTTCTTTACAGCAATGCAAGAACAGATTGTTACAACTTATATCAAAAGAACACATTTCTTCAAAGACAAAAACTACCTGCCATGCTCTAAATGTTTGTGTCCATCAAAAATTCATCTGTTGAAACCGAATTTCCAATATGATAGCATGAAGAGGTGGAGTCTGGAACTAATTAGATCATGAAAGTGGAGCCCTCATAAATGGGATCAGTGTCCATATAAAATAGCCCCCGTGGAGCTTGTTTGTCCTGTTTACTGTGTGAGAACACAGCAGAAATGTGCGATCTATAATGCATGGTTCAGTAACAAATCCTTTTATTTGATTGGTAGTATTTCACTGCATGAATATGTCATGAGTTATTATTCACCTAGGATAGACATTTGTATCATTGAAAGTTTTTTTATTACAATGCTGCTAGTGAGTGCTCTTGTACATGTCTGTTGGTGTATGTGTAAAAGACATATAAAATTACTGGATCATGTGGAATAAGCATTGTCAACTTTGCATCCTATAATGTAAAATGTACTGATATGTACTTCATTCATTTGTTTATTCATAGGTTAAATTAATGTTTATCAAGCATAAATAATGTGTCTGTCACTGTTCTAGGACCTCGGAAAAATTAGTTAACAAAACAAACAAAAAAATGTACGCCCTTGTAAAGCTTACATTTTATTGCTCAACAGCAGTATTTGAAAATTTTTATGATTATAGTGCTGCCTGTATTATTTTTTGTCAATCTAGATAGTATAAAATAGAATGCCATTTTGTGTTTCTAAACAGAAGTATATATTGTGTTTTTAAATTATTTTATAAAATAGCTTTATTTAGAAGCAATTTACAAGCATTTCATGGCACATATTTTAAAGTACAATTTGATAAGTCTCGACAGAAGTATACACCCAGAAAATGAAACAAAAATAAAGGAAAGGAAGGGAAGGGAAGGGAAGGGAAGGGAGCAAAGCAGGAAGGAAGAAAGGAACTCCAATTCATATTACACAGTTAACTCAAAAAATAACTCAAGTGGTTCACAGACCTAAATGTAAAACACAAAATGATAAAATCCCTAAAATAAAATATAAAGGAATACCTAAGTTAGGCAAAGGTTTTTAAATACCGAAAGTGTGACCCTTAAAAGAAGAAATTTGTAAGTTAAATTTTATTACAACTTTTTAAACATCCTCTTTTATGGACAGAAGATGTTTTATTAAGAAAATAAAAGTTTTATTAAGAACATAAAAAGACTAAATAGCAGAAGAAAATTTTGGTAGGAAATATCTGATTTAGAAAAAAAAACATGAAACATGTATTCAGAATATATAAAGAATACTCAGATATCAATAATAAGATAATAGCCAACTCAGTTAAAAAACAGGCAAAAGATTTAGAAACTTAATTAAAGATATATAGTTGCAAATAAGCACATAAAGAGATTCTGAACATAATTAGTCATTAGGGAAATACAAACTAAAACAACAATGAGACACCACTACACATTTAGTAGAAAGTCTGAAATTTAAAATATCTGACCCCACCACAAACACCAAGTGTTTGCGAGAATCTGGAGAAATTTGAACTTTTATATTGTGCTGTTGGGAATGGAAAATAGTACAACCATTTTGGAAAACAGTTTGGCACTTTCTTAAAAGTTAAACATAAACATGCCATATTGTATAACCTATCCAGATTATCTGCTTTTATTTATTTACTAACAGACATAAAAGCACGTGTCTTTACAAAGACTTGTACCTAAAATGTTAACAGCAGCTTTGCTGG
This sequence comes from Macaca thibetana thibetana, assembly GCF_024542745.1. NCBI lineage: Eukaryota > Metazoa > Chordata > Mammalia > Primates > Cercopithecidae > Macaca > Macaca thibetana. Next base: position 101,438,334 of record NC_065578.1, on the reverse strand, counting down.
TAATGGACAAAATCTAGTAACAACTCAAATGTCCATCAATGGGCAAATAAATAAAGTATTATATCCATACATTAGAATGTTATTCAACAATAAAAAGGAATGAACTATTGAAACATGCTACAGTGTTGATAAATCTCAAAAACTCATGCTAAGTGAAAATATACAGACAAAAATGTACACATTATATGATTCCGTTTATATAATATACCAGGATGTGCAAATTATTATATAGTGAAGCTTATCTATAGTGGAATCAGGAGAGGGTAGAGAGTGGTGGCCTAAAGGAATCTCAAGGTTACATGAGGAAATGTTAAGGGTGATGTATATGTTCATTATCTTTTTTGTTGTGGTGGTGTCATGGGTGTAGAATTTTGTCAAGGCTTATCAAATTGTACATTTTCAATATGTGCAATTAAATACATGAAAATTGTTTCAGAATAAAGCTATTTTACAAAATACTTTAGAACACAATATATTCTTCTGTTTAAAAACACAAAATGGCATTCTATTTTATACTAACCATATTGGCAAAACATAAAAACAGGCAACACCATAATCATAAAATCTTTTATACACTGCTGTTTATCAATAGAATGTAAGCTCCACAAGGGCATCAATTTTCTGTTTGTTTTGTTCAGTAATTTTTCCAAGGTCCTAGAATAGTGATAGGCATATCATTTATACTCTATTAATATTAATTTAACATATGAATAAACAAGAATGAAGCATGTATCAGTACATTTGGCATTACAGGACATAAAATCGCCAATGCTTATTCCACATGATCCAATAATTTTATGTCTTGTACTTGCACAGACACACCAACAAAGATATACAAAGCATTCACTAGCAACAATGTAATAGGAAAAACTTCAAATGATACAAATTTCCATCATAAGTGAATAACTTCTGACATATTTATGCAATGACATACTATAAATCAAACAAAAGGAGTTATTACAGAACCTTGCATCATTATGACTGAATCTCAAAAATAAAATAATTATGAATGAAGGGGACAATAATAAATATGTCCAGTATGATGCCAGTGACATCAAAGTCAAGAAAATTCTTGATATATTTGCTTTACTATTAAAATGGGAAAACAATTTATGAAAAACAGAAACATAACAAGCTGTAATTCAGAACCGTGGTTACTCTTGGAATAGAAAGGTATAGGAAGTGGCCAAAAGCACCGACCATAATATTCTATGTAACTGTGTCTATTTAACTTTTCTTATTATTTGTTGTACCTTATTTATCTTCATTGTGTTTATTATTTTATATATATAAAATATTCCAAAAATAAAGTTAGTTTGAAAAATAATAAGGAAATAGGAAAACAAGGAGTTTAGTGCATGAGTGTCAGCCCCTAGAGTAAGCATGTGGGGAGCTGAGTTCTTGTGTTGTTTGTGGTGGGAGGAATGGAGGGGTGTGAAGATCTAAACTAACGAGGCTTTAATTCTTCTGCTAACACTCACATTAACTTCACTCCTCCCAAGATGCATTTCAATGTTTAAGAGAACATCCTTTTTTGTTTGTTTTTGTCCTGAGGGTAATAATCTGGCTCCTTGGCTCAGTGGGCCAGATACATGAGAAAAATAGAAAGTATCATGTTCTATATACAGATCTTTAATTAATACCTTTTCTTTAACACTGTTGGCGTTTCAACAGGCAGAAGAACTCCCTTGGCCAACGGGAGAATGTTTCTGGTTTCTACTCTTCTAGGCTGTGCTTTTTCTCCTGTTTTCCACTGTTAGAACTCCTTTATATAACTAATTGTGCACAGATTTATTGAGACCTCAATGTCTTTGATATTTCTGCTCCCTTTTCTTTACACAGCATTCTTTAAAAAATTCATATCCTATAAATTTGGGAGTATATCTAGAGGGAAAAACTAGAAACGCTTATGTTCAATCTTCCATCTTGAATTTGGTTTCTATCATTATTTTCCAACGTAAACACACACACACACACACATACAAAGAAATACCAAATCCAAATAGGCATGATGTTTTGAATAATTTGCTGTTTTGAATAATTAGCTGTTTTAAATCATCTTTTACTCTTTAACAGACTAATGAAGAATTGACCATAGAAAGTTGCAATTTTTAGTGTTTTCTTTCTCCTGTGTAGCTTACCCTAAAATAAGAGACATTAAGAATAGTTTGTTCTAGTTTCTTTTTCTTTTTTTTATTATTATACTTTAAGTTCTAGGGTGGATGTGCACAATGTGCAGGTTTGTTACATATGTATACATGTGCCATATTGTGTGCTGCACCCATTAACTCATCATTTACATTAGGTGTATCTCCTAATGCTATCCCTCCCCCGCAACACACAGTAGGCCCCAGTGTGTGATATTCCCCTTCCTGTGTCCAAGTGATCTCATTGTTCAATTCCCACCTATGAGTGAGAACATGCAGTGTTTGATTTTCTGTTCTTGCCATAGTTTGCTGAGAAAGATGGTTTCCAACTGCAACTGTGTCCCTACAAAGGACACGAACTCATCCTTTTTTATGGCTGCATAGTATTCCATGGTGTATACATGCCACATTTTCTTAATCCAGTCTGTCACTGATGGACATTTGGATTGATTCCAAGTCTTTGCTATTGTGAATGGTGCCGCAATAAACATGTGTGCATATGTCTTTATAACAGCATGGTTTATAATCCTTTGGGAATATACCCAGTAATGGGATGGCTGGATCAAATGTTATTTCTAGTTCTAGATCCTTGAGGAATCGCCACACTGTTTTCCACAACGGTTGAACTAGTTTATAGTCTGTTCTGGTTTCTTAAGTCATTAGTTCAAATCATTTATTTCTTGGTTTTATATGAAGAGTATCTATCTGACTAAAGGTAGTATGTGAGAAAAACTTGATCTTTACCAACTGAGGGAGAGTAAGAAAATATATAAATGGAGTTTGCATAAGCATCTAGTAAAGATTTAAAAGTGACCAGATGAGGGTCCGGCTGACAAAAAGACAGATGAAGTAGCTACATTTTAGCTGAGTTGCTTCGGATCTGAGCACTCAGTAAATCTCACAGCAAAATAGCTTACATCAAGCAAAGCTTAAGTGGCTTGAGAAAAGGGTAAACATACTTGTAATTGAGAGGACACTAATATTGGATATACTTGTCTTTACTTTCTAAAGTATTTTAAACTTCTTAAACTTTCCTATACAAAATTGAGTCCTTTGGTTGGGTACTGTCAGTCACTCACACCTGTAACCCCAGCACTTTGGGAGGCTGAGGCAGGCAGATGGCTTAGTTCAGGAGTTCGAGGCCAGCCTGGGCAACATGATGAAACTCGTCTATACAAAAAAATACAAAATACTTAGCTGGGCATGGTGGTGCATGCCTGTAATCCCAGCTACTTGGAAGCTGAGGTGGGAGGATAATGACCCTAAGAGATTGAGGCTGCAGTGAGCCAGGATCCCACCACTGAACTCCAGCCTGGGGGACAGAGAGAGACCCTGTCTCCAGAAAGCAAACAAACAATATAACAAAAAGTAATACAATTGAGGCCTTTGATACCAAGGCTATTCATATCTGGGTCTAATGAAATGATTTCCCTGGCAATTGTGTAATCAATAATACAGCAGTCCTCAAACTTTTTGGCACAAGGGACTGGTTTGGTGGAAGACAATATCTCCACGGAACAGGTTGCAGGGGATGGATTCAAGTGCATTACAGTTATTGTGCACTTTATTTCTATTATTATTACATTGTAATATATAGTGAAATAATTATATAACTCACCATAATCTAGAATCAGTGGGAGCCCTGAGCTTGTTTTTCTACAACTAGACGGTCCCATTGGGGTTAACAGGAAACTGTGACATCTGAAGTGTATTGCTTATGTCCAGTCTACTCTATAATCTTGTTTTGGTTGCTGTCACTGCAGAAAACCCTGCTTCACAAAGATAGGATGTTGGAAATGGAAGTAGGCTTTTCAGTGCTTTTGTGGCAATCTCAGGATATTTCACCTTGACTTTAATCCAGAATGTATGGACATTACAAGTTGTCTCAAACATACTTTCAATGCTACCGTCATTTGCGATCTCAAGCAGTTGATCCTCTTCCAGCATGGACAAAGTTGATTCACCTGGCTTATTAACAAATGTGTCAGGTATCCATTCCTTCTCAGTTCAGAGGTCTTTTGTGGTTTGGAAGTAATGTTCAAATTCTTTTGAAAGTTAAGATGGGTGATCGTGCACCACCTGAGAGAAAAAAGGTCCTGGCTGTTTCAAAAATCTCTGCTAATGTTTGAAACACATAAAAAAATCCCAATGTTCACTCATTTCCCCCATAATTCCAGTTTGGCTTGGAATGCAGCCACTTTATCTGCTGACTTAAACACAGTTGTCATTCTTCTCTGAATGACAGTTTGAATTTCTTGAGCAGGTTGAATATGTCACACAAATAAACAAGTTTTGAGACCCATTCTGTCACTGAAATGTGCTGCCAGTGATGACTGTTTATCTAAAAGAAATCTCTGGAGTGGCTCTCCTAACTCGAAAACTATGGCTAGTTATCTACTTTTAGAAAGCCAGCTCTTGGCTTCTGTGTATAAGAGAAGACGTGTGTGCCCTGCGTCCATCTCCTCACACAGCTGCACAAACAGATATGAGTTAACAGAATGTACTTCAATGTGTTAATACTTTTAATCACATTCTGCAAAACGTTGTTAAGTTCAGATGACTTTTTTTTTTTTTTTTTTTTTTTTTTTGAGACAGAGTCTCGCTCTGTCACCCAGGCTGGAGTGCAGTGGCCGGATCTCAGCTCACTGCAAGCTCCGCCTCCTGGGCTTATGCCATTCTCCTGCCTCAGCCTCCCCAGTAGCTGGGACTACAGGTGCCCGTCACCTCGCCCGGCTAGTTTTTTGTATTTTTTAGTAGAGACGGGGTTTCACCGTGTTAGCCAGGATGGTCTCGATCTCCTGACCTCGTGATCCTCCCGTCTTGGCCTCCCAAAGTGCTGGGATTACAGGCTTGAGCCACCTCGCCCAGCCCAGGTGACATTTTTTGGCTAGTGAGCATTTTGCTATGAATGACACAGTACATAGACTCACATCCAGAAGTGATGTCTTTGACCTGAGTAATGAAACCAGAAAGCAATCCAGTCATGGCAGCTGCTCACTTCAGGCAAATACTGGCATAAAATGACCAATTCAGTTTTCCTGATATGTAATCATTCAAAGACTCAATAGTTCTGCAGCTGTAGTGTTGGTTGGCAACAAGAATGCACATAATATAGCCTCATGAACATCCTCCTGAAAAATATATCACACAGAAACAAGCATTGTTGCCCTGTTGTCAACATCAGTAGACTTGTCAATCTGGATTGCGTACCACAATGACTCAATTCTCTCTAACAATTATGCTTCAATATCCTCTCCTATTTTATCAATTCGTTTGATTATGGTGCTAGCTGAAAGAGGAACACGTGCTGCCTTTTTAATTGCTGCCTCTCCTAAAAGTTTATGACACATGTCCTTAGCAGCAGGCAGGATCCACTCTTCACCCATAGCAAAGGGCTTCTTAGCTTTGGTAGTGCAGTTAGCCACTAGGAATGATGCTCTCAGTGCAACTATATCTGATGAAGCGGTGGCCTTCAATAATTGCTTCTGTTCTTTGTGTTGATATTTGTTTCTTTTGAAAAACTCCAAAAGACCTGTCTTTTAAGGCAGGATGTTTGGTCTCCACGTGGCAAAGCCATTTTGAAGGTTTCATGGTGTCATTGGAGAGGCGGTTGTCATATATGATACAAAGCAGATGATATAGTTTGGCTCTGTGTCCCCACTGAAATCTCATCTTGAATTGTAATCCCCACACATCAAGGGAGGGACCTCGAAGGAGGTGATTGGGTCATAAGGGTGGTTTCCTCCATGCTGTTCTTATGATAGTGAATTCTCATGACAATCGATAGTTTCAAAGTGTGGCACTTTCTTGTGCACTGTCTCTGTCTCTCTTCTGCTTCCTCGTGAAGAAGGTGCCTGCGTCTCCTTCACCTTCTGCCAAGACTGTAATTTTCCTGAGGCCTCCCCAGTGATGCAGAACTATGAGTTGATTAAACCTCCCTTGTTTATAAAGTCTCCAGTCTATAGCAATGTGCAAATGAACAAATAGAGCAGGCTTGGAGAATGTGAATCACCTGTTGCAATGAACCCATAATTTAAGTAGGACTCTTGGTATTTTCTTTTAAATGCAACTTTCTTTTTGTTGGCAGTCTTCAAGTCTTTTGCTGTCTCATCATTGGGTCTTTCCCCCTTTTCAAAGAAGATCTCCAATTATATTTATTTTTCACTCATTTTGGCTAGGTTTAGCTTGTGGGCCTAGCAAAACTATGACTGTCCAAGTGCACAGTGCAGGAAAGAGGTGTGGATTGAAGTGGTAAATAAAATAATGGGAAGGCCATGCACAGACTAAAATAAGTGCTGGATTATGACGTAAAGGCTACCACAATGCAGCTAATTGTCTCTTGCCACTCACTGATAGAGTTTTGATGTGAGTCAGCAATCAACTGATTTATTATGGTCTCTGTGTAGTCAAACCTCTCTGCTAATGTTAATCTGTATTTGCAGCCACTCCCTAGTACCAGCATCACTGCCTAAGCTCCACCTCAGATCTTTGGGCATTAGATTCTCTTAAGGAGCATGCAGTCTAGATCCCTCATGTGTGCAGGTCACAATAAGGCTTATGCTCCTATGAGAATCTAATGTCACCAACGATCTGGCAGGAGACAGAGCTCAGGCAGTGATGAGAGCAATAGGGAACAGCTGTAAATACAGATAAAGCATCACTTGCTTGCCTGCTGCTCATCTGCTGTGCAGTCTGGTTCCTATCAGGTCATTCCCCAGTCCCAGAGACTTCTTAAGAGCAGTGGCAATAGAATAGGAACAATGCCATCGTATTTATTAAAATGTATATTTTGATACATAAAACCTGAATTCAAGTTCTGGTAGTATTTTTATAGCTGTGTTACAATGAGAATATCTACTTAATTTGTTGTGAGGATCAAATTAGACACCACTGAAAAATGCTTGTTCATGAAATGGAAAATTCTGGAGTGTTTGTATAGTATTACGGTTGCCTAATTGTAAGGTAATTAATAATAATACACTATAATATTTTTTGGTAATTCTCTAAATGTTTCCATTTCTACAGAACTTTCACATTTATTTGATCTCCTGTTATTTTGCAATTTATGTATATCTGTCTGACATCCTCAACAGTTCTTATCTCTCACTACAACCAAAACATAACTATGTAAATTAATTTATCTTTGAGTCCTCCTTATATTCTCTGCATTTTAAAAGTACCTCCGAAAATGTAAGCTTATTTTTATATAAATCCTCCTAAAGATAATTGCAGAAGTTCAAATAAAACACCTGACATGTTGGCAATTGCATTCATTTTCTATTGATACAATAACATAGTGTGACAGACTTAGTGGTTCTAAACAACACAAATTTATTATCTCAGAGTTCTTTAGGACAAAAGTTCAACACGGGCTCCTGAGCTAAATTCAAGGGCCTGGAGTCCTGTGCTTCTTACTGAAGGTTCTAGGGAAGAATTCACTTTCAGGTTCACACATACTGTTGACTGAATTCTATTCCATGCAGCTATAGAATTAAAATCCCTGTTTTCTTGCTGGCTAAAGGCCTGAATCATTTTTTACCTTTAGAGATTGTCTGCTTTCCTTATCTTATGGCCCTTTTATCTTCAAAGTCAGCCATCATGGTTCAAGTCCTTCCATAATTCATCTCTCCTGTCATCTGTCATCTACTCTGACATGTCTTCTCTGCCAAGTCTTCTCTGACTGACTCTTCTGACTTCTTCTAGATGTAAAGGCCCACATACTAATCCAGAATAATCTCTCTATCTTAAAATCAACTTACTAGAACCTTAATTCCATCTTCAAAATTGTTTTTCCATATATCGTAACATATCCACAGGCATTTGGCACAAGAGGGTGAAAATTATGGCTTGTGTTAGCCATAAAATAACAGCACCTAACATGTAAACAACCATTTAGAAGACAGAAAAAAATTTTTAATTAACATCTTTAAAATGTTCATATGAACCCTTTACTTTTTTTGAGACGTGGTCTCACTCTGTCACCCAGTCTTTAGTTCAGTGGTCCAATCAAGGTGCACTGTAGCCTTGACCTCCCTGACTCAAGCGATCCTCCCACCTCAGCCTCCTGAGTAGCTGAGACCACAGGTGCATGCCACAATGCCCAGCTAATTTTTGTACTTTTTGTAGAGATGGGGTTTTTCCCTGTTGCCCAGGCTGGTCTATAACTCCTAGGCTCAAACAATTCTCCTGCCTCGACTTCCCAAAGTGCTGGGATGAAAGTCGTGGGCCACAGCATCCATACTTGAATACTTTTGGATACTTCAGTTTTAATGACTCAATTTGTCCTAAGAAAAATTGAAAGGTGACAATTTTGAAGGACCAAACCATATAATATTGTTAGTCTTGAGATATATTAAAATAAAATGTTCATGTATACAGACTGTATACATTTAACACATATAAAGACTGTATACATTATATAGTCTGCATACATGTATACCGTATACATTTAACATGTATACAGACTTCTTTTTGTAGTCTACTTATTATTATTATATTTTAAGTTCTAGGGTACATGTGTACAATGTACAGATTCATTACATAGGTATACATGTGCCATGTTGGTTTGCTGCACCCATCAACTCGCCATTTACATTAGGTATTTCTCCTAATGCTATCACTCCCCCAGCCCCCTACCCCCTAACAGGCCCCAGTGTGTGATGTTCCCCTCTCTGTGTCCATGTGTTCTCATTGTTCAGCTCTCACTTATGAGTGAGAAGATGCAAGGTTTGATTTTCTGTCCTTGTAATATTTTGCTGAGAAACATGATTTCCAGCTTCATCCATATCCCTGCAAAGGACATGAATTCATCCATTTTTATGACTGCATTGTATTCCATGGTGTATATGTGCCACATTTTCTTTATCCAGTCCATCATTGGTGGACATTTGGGTTGGTTCCAAGTCTTTGCTATTGTGAACAGTGCTGCAGTAAACATACATGTGCATGTGTCTTTATAGTAGCCTGATTTATAACCTTTTGGGTAGTCTACTTTTTAACTCATTACATTCTGGATTATTTACTTCCAATGATTTGATTAATTAAATTACATCAAACTCTAGCAGAATTCATAGATACCTTAGACCTTATTTTCTTTTGCAATCAATATTTCAACTAATTTTTTCCAAAGGAGAGAAGAAAGACTGCTTTCCTGCCTCTTTTAATTCTTCTGTTCATTACTTTTTCATACCATAGGAGAACAAGTTCCATATGATTGCAGTGGGAAGGAAATAATACCAAATACTAACTCATTAAGTATATTAAAATGCCAGTAACTTGGTCAGTACAATTTCAAATGATTTTGTTGTTACACCACATTACACTTACAAAAAGATATTCATTATATTCATGATTCAGTCATAGACATTTAAGAATATCTTCCAAATGAAGTAAATAAAAATTTAAGACACTCAATTATTTTTCTTCCTTGTGAAACCTCTCTTATCAGATAAAAATTTACCTCTGTCAAGAGTAAAGATTCAATAGTGGAATATCTATATTTCCACAACTGAAATTCTGAATGTATTCTTCAGTATTTATATAAATTAAAAATTTTATATTGTGTTATATCTCAGATTATTTATGTCCATATCTTTCAAATAAACTGAATCGCTATCAAACCATTCCTTTATTAATAGAGAACAAAGGAAGATATAAATATAGTACCATCTATTAAATGATTGACTAACATGTTCGATCTGAACTCAGAATTCGTGTCTGTCCTAGATCCAGCACTAACAATCTGAGTCATAAATGGCAGGTCATTTATTTTTCCAAATATGCTTACCCCTTTCTCTGATTTACAAAATACTGCCGAGTGATAGATCTTTATGTTTTTGTATTTGGAGCTAATTGTTCTAGTGGTAGCAACATAACGTCTTGATTATAATAAACAACACTGGAAGGACCACACAGTGGTTCAGATCCCGGCTCTACCACTTACGAGCTCTGTATCTTTGGGCAAGTTAATTAGCTTCCCTATGTTTCAGTTTCTTTATATGGATAATGCAGAAAATTATAGCAAATCCTCACACGGTTATTTCAAAGACTTAATGGCTACTATATGTAAAGCAGTTAGAAAAAATCTTGGCACATAGGAAATATTATAGAAGTATTAAAAATCATTTTGTTTTAAAGTTTATTTAAGTTTTGTGACCAGTAATCCTTTAATATATAACAATTTGTTTAGACTTGCTTATTAAATGAAGTTTATTGTATATTCTAATAATCTAGTTTATAGTGATATCTTATATTTACCATTCGTAGATGTCCTAATGTCAAAGAGTTAGAATACTAATACATAGACTAACCTCTACAACTAGGCTACTTATGAATAAATTTCAGCTGATATTTAAATAATTAGATAATTGCTTGAAAAGTGGTTATTGTAAGCAGGGAGAATTATTAAAAGGGGCACAAATATAAAATAGTCTGCCATACTTAAGAAACTGCTAATATTTTTATAGAAACCCCTGCTCTTGTAGGGGTTATAAAACAAGAGCAGGGGTTTCTATAAAACGGAAACCCAAAAAAAATCATTGTAAGAATGTTAGGCTGTTTCATTGAACTGAAAGACTAGGTTGGGGCTAAATAATGACAAACCAAAGACTGGAACACATCAACTGCACTCCCTAGGGTGTTGCTGCTTTCTTCTTCCTGTCTTTATTCTCCTTTTCTGTAGAACAACTTTCTTCACATGACAAAAGAATATGGTTAATAAGAATTTGCAAAATGTAAATTTTGACTTTTTTAACCAACTGAAGAGAGCATGGCTCAATTCTCTAGATCCTAAAGCAAAAATATTAGAAACATAATTTTATTCACCTAGCTTGGGACAGTTGCCCAAACATGGGCCAAACAACTATGGCCCAGGGACAGGATTTCAGAACACAAACTCATTGCTTTCCTAAAGCCAAGCATGTGAGAGGATCAGGGTAGGTAGGGGTGGAGCAGATCCAATAGGAAAGGAGGATGAGCAAAGAGAAAGACATCCATGTATGTCCATTTTATATATCCATTATATTTGAATATAAATACTTCTCCAGAATAGCAGAGGATACATCAACATCTATTTCCACAGTCAAATATGGTGCTCACTTTTTCACCTTATGGATCTTAAAAGAGTAGCTCCAGAGATTCAAAGCAAGTGGCCAATGGTCATTGAGAATGATAAAGGAGAAAAACAGAAGCAGCACCAGGATGGGGCAGAGAGAATCAAAGAGAAAAGTGGCGGAAAAGGACAAGGGAAGTGGAGAGCAAAGAGAAGAGGGAAAAGAGGAGTAACGTAAGAAGTATAAAGAGAATTAAAGACATCAGCGCTATGAAATGAGGCTTTGTTTTAAGACATTTATGATGCCTGGCTTCACTGTAAATAGAAGAAGGTGCAGGTAATTGTCATAGACATTTCTCTGGCAGAGAAGCGAGGTATTTAGAGAAATATTCGCAGTAACTACAACCCCCTCCTCTAATTAAATATTGATAAAAATTTCATAATGCTACTTTAATTGTAGAGGGAGAAATTGAAGAAAAACATTCTTGTTGCTCAGTGACGTTAAGTACTGGGGAAATGTAAACTAAATTGGATAAAAAAAATAACTAATTTTTAACTTATTTTTAAAAGTAACAAGGCAAAAGGAAAATGTATTAGTTATTTTTGTCTTGAGACTCTTGAATTCCAGAATGAAGCATTATACTAATGGGATAATTTATTTGACGTGAGGTTTAGGGGAGATCACTTAACTCAAAGACTTTTTAAATATTTATATATATGATGCACCATGACATGTTCAAAAACCCACTCAGTTGTCAATTCTGGTAGAAACAGAAATAATTCTTTTACATAAGTTTGTGTCTACACTTTGTACATAGAGAATTATGTGCATATGAAAGACTGTGGCTTTATATGATTTTAGATTCTATGTGGGGCAAGTATCTATATTTTTAGTTTCCTAGTAACCCCTGCTAAAACATTAAGCCATTTTAATTTCTCTTTCCTCATCTATCCTTCCCCAAAACCGATGGATATCTCATACATATGTCCAGTTCTACCTGTCTTTTATTGTCCATTTTTTTTTGGTGTTATTAACCTAGTCCAGAGCTTCCAATTCATACCTCAAATATTACTACCACGTCGGCACTGACACTTCCTCCATTGTCTCCATTCTGTCAAACAGTGCTTTTCCAGCTGTTTTGAAATGTGTAATGGCTTCTGGTTACCTGTAGGATAAGTTCCAGATTTCTCAGTGTGCCATTTGTGATTTTCAATACTTTTATCTCGTCCTGTGTTCAGACCTAACATTCCACTCTTTTCACAAACTAATCCTTACACATATTACTGGTATGGCTTTTTGTGACAAACTAGGTTTTTTTTTAATTTTTAATTTCAAAATGCCTTTAAAATATCTGGTTTTGTTTTGTAGTGTTTTTTTTTTTTTTTTTTTGTTACGTACACAACCACCATGCATTGTCCACCCTCAGTCGTTCTATCTATTTAGTTGTTCTCACCCTGCAAGGCCCCATTCATATCAATAACCCAGGTTTTATTACCTCTGAGCTGCTGAAACATTTATATTTATGAAATGTATATGTGTTGACAAATGTATATTGTTATATCTTCACTATAGCTGTGGCTTCTTGGAGACAATGTTTTTAGCTTTATTATATTCACTACAACACCCTTCTTTACAATAAAATTGTTTGGCTTATATAATGAACACAAACATTATAATGTAATTGAAATTTTATAATATAACATCATTATGTTTGTATGTTTCATATTAAATTAGATTACAGTAGGAAATCGGTAGTTCTCTGATATTCTTTTTTTTAATTTATTTATTATTATTATCAAATAGAAGCAGTAGTTCTCAATGTAATAATGACAAATACACTTTAAGATGATTTAACGTTACTTGCTTAATTCGAGAAATGCAAATACATGATGTATTCTGGAATTTGGTAAATTAAAAAAATACAGTGAAAAATCTGAAATAGTCCTCCAATGAATAAAAGTGTATTTTGGAAATTGTTTGTTGTCTATGGTGTTTTTAAAAATTCTAGCTTTACTACATATCTGAAGAATTGAAATTTTTTTTCTTCTTTGTAGAAAGGCTTTTTAATGTAACCACTGAGATTGCAGAACAGCCTTTTTTTTCTGTCTTTAATTTGTTCCATAATGAGAAGCTTGATTGAAAAAAGAAAAGAATAAATCCACAATTTCTTAAAAATTTAGAAAATATAACAAAAATTTTAAAATGAGAGTTGTAAGGATTTTTTATTACTCTGGATCTTTGGTTTGACACAAACAGATACATTCATTCCTTTCAAGAATGTGCAAGGTACTTCTAGAAATTAAGCAGATACAGTCATTAAATACAGTTTGTTTATTTGGGAACAAAACTTCAGAAATAGTTACAAAAGATGAGAAGATTATCTAGTCATGTCATTTTTGATAACTATAATTTTAAAAACTAACTGATTTTTTTAAGATTTAGCTTCCATAAACCAATATTCATAATGCCAGCTGATGGGTCCTATAAATATTGCTTGCAACTAGGACTTATCAGTTATAAAAATAAACACTAACTTAAAAAGCAAAGCAGAGAATAAACTATCTGCTTGATTAAAATTATTTCTGATGCAATATCAGCACACATTTACTACTATCTCTGATAACTGTTTTAAAATGTTAACACATTTCACATGGTACCGTGAACATCATAATGGTTTTATATGCAGATATATTATTCTTTGCCAATAGACTACACTATTTGTCAGGGAATGCAAGTTTACCCCCGATAAACTGGTTGGCTATTTTTTTTTTCTTTGAGTGTTTATTTTGTTAAAACATGATCAGTTCAAAGACATCAAAGGTGATAATTAAGAGTTTCATTTTATGCCCCAAAGATATTAGATAATAAATTTAAAATAATTATAGCTTTAAATTGCAAATAATATAAATTTTTATTTAAAAAAGCACATTAGTAACATTTCAATACCTATGAATATTGTAACAGCATTAGTTGTACCATTTTGTGTTTTGCTTTCTCTCTACCTTTTGGGGAGACGAAAGGACTTTTTATTCTCTAAGTGGTCTCACAGACAAACTTATTTTTTATTAATTCAAAATTGTCATTCGTTTACAATAATTATTATTTACATTTCTCTTATTGCTCCAAATTTGGCCAGCGAGATTCTATTTATATGGGTTCCTAGGCTCTTCTGACATGATCACATTAGTCCTTGAAAAGTTTCGTCTTCTTGGGACATGATATTCTTTGTTCTCTTTTTTCAGTTTTTGCTCATGTGTTAAAACCAGTCATTACTTCAAGGAGCCCAAATTGTTTAAGTGGATATACATGTGAAATCTATTTCTTATTTTCCAAAAGTATTAATGCTATTAGGAAAAGGAAATTGGAAGGAAGACTAGTATTTTCATTAATCTCCCTAGTTCCCAGGAGGATAAGTGAAAGACTCAATAGTCATCTGTCATTATGTTCTTGCCAGAACCCCGGAAGTTTACAGTCAAAAAAGATGTCAAATCATGAAGCCAATGAGAAATCCAAAATCTAGAATGTATACAGATTACATAGGTAAAAATAACAGAATATTTTGAAGACCATCAAAAGATAGAAGTACTAAAATATCAAAAAGAAAATGAAGACAGATGCCCAAAAATACAGAGAAGTAGGAAGGAACCATGAAACGTCAAATCCAATCAGACAGATACATCGTTGTGAGGCATCAGTACCAAGAAGATCTAGAATCTGAAGTTAATTATTTTCCTGAAAATATTGTATTTACATGCATTCTACAGAGATTATGTTACATCTTGGAGTTTGACAGTCACTCTACAGATAAGACAAAAAATAATTATCTAGATAAAATAACCAATAATTAAAACTTTTCAGTCTTCGAACTTTCCTCAAAAGGCATAAGCTGATTTACAAATAAATCAATTAATAGTCTCAACAAAATGTATCATTCTTAGTAAGAAGGTTGTAAATTTCGGATACTCAACAACATGACACTAAAATGTCCAACAGCTAATACAAACTACAAGCCACGTGAAGAAACAGGAACATGTAATCCATAAGTACGAGAAAAAATCAGTCAATACAAACCGACTAAAAAATGGCAAGGAAGATGGAAGTAGCATCCAAGAACTTTAAGAGAACTATGTTAAAACATTCAAGCACTTAAAGAAAAGTATAAACATAATGAAAAGAGTCATGGAGATTTAAGATATGGAACTTCAAATGCAAAAAATAAAAAAATAATAAATAAAACACCTTAAAATGAAATCATCACTGGGTTAGCTTATGGAAAAATTAGAGAAAGATGAGAAAGGATTAGTGAATACGAAGACAGGGAAATAGAATTACCTGAAATGACGCACAGAAAAAAGTAGGTTGACAGAAACAAAACGTTCTTTCAGTTTCCTTGTGGTGATATCAAGAAGTCTAATATATGTAAAATTGGAGGTGACATATAAAAAGAAAAGAGATATGATGGAGGAAACTACCAAGAAATAATATCTATTTCTCATCAGAAAACAGTTCAAAAGACAATGTAGCATTTTAAAGTACTGAATAAAATTTAAAAGATTTTCAATGCAGATGCTGCATCCAGCAAAGCATTTGAGAACAATAAAAATAAAATATTCACATTTTTAAATAGCAAAACCTGAGAGAAGTTTGAGCTCTCAGGTTCAGACCAACACTACACAAAAGGCTAAAACATTTTTTTTTAGACTGAATGCGAAGTTTAAAAAATGGTAAATATAAATAGAAATAATTCTTGATTTTTAATATTGTTAAATAATACTAGACTGTTTAAAGCAAAATTAATAGCAATATATTGACTGCTTTATTAGTTGTACAGATGTAAAATGTATTATAATAATAGTACAAAGAACAAAAAGGAGGAAATGGAAATACAGTCTACATGATTCTTTAAATATACATAATTCTACAATATGTTTTACAAGTAGATGGTCATAAGTTAAGGTTATATATTGTAAGTCTAGCAACCATTAAAATACAAAACAAACAAACAAACAAAAAACAGTTAATAAGACAATAGAGGAGATGTTTCTCATCCCCTCATTTTGGTTTCTAAGCTCCTTCTGCCTGGAATAAATTTCCTGCTGTTTTCTCTTTTTCTCACCCTCTCTATACCAGGGTTAAATCTTCTACTTTGGAATTTTTGTCACTGTATCATATATAAAATATGCCATACATTATTTCCCCAAATCCCCAGTCATGTGGCCCGCCATACTTTGGGCAAATACCTATTTTAGATGGTACAACATTATTATGTGTTTTCTTTCATGAGCTAGATATTAAAGTGGGTCCTGGAGATGTGTCACTGTGTTAGTCTATATTCTGTTGCTTATAACAGAATACCTGAAACTGAGTAATTCATAAAGAAAATGAATTTATTTCTTACACTTATGGAGGCTGAGAAGTCCAAGGTCAAGGACTGATCTGCTGAGAGCCTCCTTGCTGGTAAGGACTCTCTTCAGAGGCCTGTGTCATAGCAGAGCCTGGGACAGTGTGATGGTATTGAGCAAACTAACATTCTAGGTTAGGTCTCTCTTCCTCTTCTTACAAAGCTACTAGTTCCTCTCTCATGATAACCTGTTGATTTACTAACCTATTAATTTATGAGTATGTGAAAAAATTAATCCATTCATAAGAGCAGAGCCCTCTTAAGGACCCTACCTCTCAATATTGCCACATTGGGGATGAAGTTTCAACATGAGCTTTGGAGAGGACATTCAAACCATATCAGTCAGTGAACAGATTAGAAAGAATTTCTGTTCTGATAAAGCTTACATTCTATGAATAAAGGTGAATATTAAATGTGTGATCATAATAGCTAAAGAGAATTTTATTAAATCTGTTTTTTTTTTTCATCTCTGTTTTCCTATTGCCTAGTCAATGCTTGAATCACATAAAGTGCTCAATGAACAATTACTGGCTGAATAAGGCTACTCTGGGGACACCGCCTATGGGGTAGTCCTGCTACAAAAGGAGTAGTAACAAAAAAAATTATTGGCTGAATAAAAAAATGAAATCATGACTTAAATGCTGTCCTCTGATAAAGTCTTCTCTAATTTCTTCCAGAAAAAAAAAAAAAAAAAAAAAAAAAAAAAAACGGGCACTAAAGCTCTGTGTTGGTGTCACTTCCTTACAGCACTTATCATCATATTGATGATTACATATCTGCTGAAATAACTACGACTAACTTGAGAGTAAGTTTTGTACATTTTCTATAAACAACGTGAACAAATATCTTCAAATTAATAAATCTTCTGAAATCACTATTTTTTTATTTTATTTTTTGAGATAGGGCCTCACTCTGTCACACACTCTGGAGTGCACTGAGGTGATCATAGCTCACTGCATCCTCCACCTTCCAGGCTCATGTGATCCTCCCACTTCAACCTTCCAAGTAGCTAGGACTACATGCCCATGCCATTGTGCTTAGCTAACTTTTTAATTTTTTGTAAAGATAGGGTCTCACTGTGTTGCCCAGGCTGGTCTCAAACTCCTGGGCTCAAGCAATGCCCCCTCATTGGCCTCCCAAAGTGTTGAGATTACAAATGTGAGCAACCATGTTCAGTCTTCAAAGGCACTCTTTATTTACTATTGTTTTGAATAGAATTTGACTGTCTTTTAATGGAAAGCCACCCCTACATTACTGAAATAAAGTCCTTTTGTTCACTAAGTATTATGCTTTCTGTATAGGTTGGATTTTATAATGAGTTAGAAATTTTCCCTTGTATTTTATATTTTAAGAAAGAGTTTGTGTAAGATTGGTATTATTTCTTTCTTAAATATTTACTGGAACTTTTTGTGTGAAAGTTTTCAATAAGACTTTCCATTTCTTTAATATATCAGACACTAATCATATTTCTTATTTCTTGTATCAATTTTGGAAAACTTTGAATTGTAAAGAATTTTTAAATGTATTTAAATTGTAAAATTTACTGATGTGAAGTTGTTCATTTTACCTCTTAATTATTACTTGAACAATTGTAGACACTGTATTGTCTTTGTCTGCAATTTTACTGTGATGTGATTTAGATTCACATATTTTCTTTTTATTTATAATTTCTAGTCCTGTAGGAATTCATAAATTTATTAATTGTTTGAAAGCATATAATTTGGGCTTGAAGATATTCTCTATTAGATATTCATTGTTATTCCTTATTATTCTTTTATTGTACTTCCTTCGCACTTTATCTACCATGCTTTTTCTAACTTCTGGAGAAAAAAAATTGAAATAATTGGTTTTAACTTTTTAATATGTTCATTTCATTCTTTTTTAAAGATCTTTTATTTTTTATTTCTTTTTTTATACTTTAAGTTCTAGGGTACATGTGCACAACATGCAGGTTTGTTACATAAATAGGTTTTGGGGGAACAGGTGGTGTTTTGGTTACATGAATAAGATCTTTAGTGATGATTTCTGATATTTTTGTGCATCCATCACTTGAGCATCATTTCATTTTTGAAAATGGTTTATCTTTGTGCCTAAGTTTCATATATGTCTTCATTACATTAGGTTCAAACTATTTTCTAATTTCCGTTGTTCTATTCCTTTGATCCATGGGTTATTTAGAAGTGTAATGCTTAATTTCCAAGAAGTTGAGAACTTCATTATTGATTTTTAACTCATTTCACTAAGGTCAGAAAATATACTCTGAACTCTTGAGATGCCCTTAATAATTCAAAGTAGGATCAATTTTGGTAAAAGCTACACATGGATTTGAGAATAATATGACTTTTGTCATTGTTGGATTCAGTTTCTAAATATATCAATTAGTTCAGTTTATAAATTGTGTTTTCCAAATCTTCAAAAAGTCACTGATTTCACCATTTTATCCTGTCAGCAATTGTGTGTTAAATTCTCCCATTCTGATTATGGCCTTATCTATTTCTGTTTTTAATTGTCAGATGCTATTTTATCTATTTAACTATGTTACTGGGTGATATCGATTTTAATTGTTTTATCTTACTGGTGAAATGACTGTTTAATAAATTTTAAAAGTTCTGGAAATTTGTAGTGGTATGACCTAACTTAAATTTTGCTTTGTCTTATAGCAGTACATCTACATGAGCCTTCTCGTGATTAGAGTTTGCTTGGCAATTTTTTTTTAAATGATTTTACTTTCAAACTTTCTGAGTCTGTTTTTGTTTGTTTGTTGTTGTTGTTGTTTTTTTTTTTTTTTTTGAAACAGGGTCTGGTCTGTCACCCAGGCTGGAGTGCAGCAGCGTGATCATGGTTCACTGTAACCTCCACCTCCAAGGGTTCAAGTGATTCTCATGCCTCAGCCTCCCAAGTAGCTGTAGCTGGGATTACAGGCATGTGCCACCATGCCCGACTTTTAGTATGGCCCCAAAGTGTTGGGATTACAGGTGTGAGCTACTGCACCTGGCCAAATTTTATGAGTCTTTTTGGGGCATTTAGAATTATAGTTTAACCTGAATGCTACAGTTTCATCATTTTAAAGTTGTCATTTTATTGTCATATGACTTTTATCTTTAGTGTTGATAAACACTGTAGCTCATTTGAAAGTAATTTTCTTCCTTTGGTTAGTTTTAGATTCTTTGTCTTTGTCAGCAATTTCAACTATGATGTGCTTTAGATTCACTGAGCTTCTTGAGTCTATTGGTTGATACCATCTTTCAGTTGGATATACATTTTTGTTATTATTGTAAACATTACATTTGCCACATTTTAAAATTTCCTATCCTGCTGGGACTCCAGTAGCATATATGCTAGGATCTTCAAATACTTGTATAGTTGACCATGTCCCACATGTATCTTGTGGTCTCATCTGTTTTTTTTATTCTTTTCATTTTTGTTTTTCTACCCCAGAATACATATTTCCATTAAACTGCCTTAAATTTACTACCATGATTTCTGCTGTTTCCAGTCTGCTGTTAATCTCACATAATGAGATCATTATTTTGGACACAGTAATTTTGGAGTTTAAGAATGCCCACTTAATTATTTTATGGATTCCACTTTTTGTTGAAATTCTATATCTTTTAATTCTTTTTTATCTTATTTTTCCTCTATTTTATATTTATAGAAGTTATTTTAAAGTATCTATCTACTATTTCCAATATTTTAAGCATGTGAATCTGTTTCTATTATCTGTTGTTCTCTTGGTATGCCTAATAAGTTTTGACTGAATGCTAGGCATAGTATATGCACATTCTAGAGGTTCCATATAATATTATCCATCAAAGTGGGTTTTCCCTTTTTGGACATAGTAATTTTGGAGTTCGAGAATGTCTGATTAATTTTTTTATACATTCCATTTTTTATTGAAATTCTGTATCTTTTCTTTTTTATCTTATTTTTCTCTATTATTAATATTTATAAAAGTTATTTTAAAGTATCTACTACTTCTAATATTTTAGCCATGTGAATCTATTTCTATTATCTGTTTTTCTCTTGGTATGCCTATTAAGTTTTAACTGAATGCTAGGCATAGTATATACAAATTCTAGAGGTTCCATATAATGTTATCCATGAAAGTGGGTTCTCCCTTTCTTCTGCTAAGCAAATGCATTGATGGACTTGTTGCATTTTAGTCTAAATAAAGACTGAGATGAGGTGAATCCAGTTTGCAAATAGGCTAAAACCAAGAGTACTCCTAATTTCCTCCTGTCCTTAGATGTCACTCCTCCTGCTTTCAACTGGTATTTTCAGTAGATTCCTGGTCTTTTGAGCACCATTAGACTACAATCAATTTTGTTATTATTTTCAGAAATCGTCAATTTATCTGACTATCCAGAGCTTTTGAATTGGGCAAATGTCTGGCAGGGGAAAACAGTGGTTTGCTGATTCCACTCAAATCAATTTTGTCACTTCAAATTCATGTGACTGCCAAAAACTCTGCTGGCTTCTCTTTTCTGGTGCCACCTCTGTCCAAGCCCAAATTCTTAGCTCTCACAATTGGCAAATAACCTTAAGAGAAAAGGAGCTGTAGGTTATTAACTAGTGTTTAAAAACAACTCTCAGCTATATTTGAACAGTTGACTTTCGTAGTTATCAAACCATTCTAAGATTTCTAAGTGTGTGGGGATATTTTTGTCTACTACAAATTAGTTCATCCTACCAAAAAACAGTTTCATTTTTTGTTTTGTTTTGTTTGAGACAAGGTATCACTCTGTCACCCAGGCTGGAGTACAGTGGCACAATAATGATTCATTGCAGCCTCAACTTCCCAGGATCAAGCAATCCTCCCACCACAGCCTACCAAATAGCTGGGACTACAGACACGCACATCCACATCTGACTATTTATTATTATTAGTTTTTTTTTTGTAAAGATGAGGTCTCACTATTGTTGCTCAGGCTGGTCTTGAGCACTTGGACTCAAGTGTCCTCCCAAAGTGCTGGGATTACTGGCATGAGCTACCTGCCCAGTCAAAAGTGTTTCTTAACCTGAAAAAAGAATCACTCAAACTCCACTCCACCCCAACAAAATTCCAGTAGGTACAGTGCACTTCTCAGTATTTCTTCAGATCACTAGGTGTGAGATGTAATGTGGGAAGAAGCTGAAGGATATATTAGACTCTTCACGCTGCTGATAAAGACATACTCAAGACTGGGTAATTTATAAAGAAAAGGAGGTTTAATGGACTTATAGTTTCACATGCCTGCATCATCCTCACAATCATGGCAGAAGGTGAAAGGCACGTATTACATGGTGACAGGCAAGATAGAATAAGAGAGTTTATGTAGGGAAACTCCCCTTTATAAAGCCATCAGCGGCCGGGCGCGTTGGCTCAAGCCTGTAATCCCAGCACTTTGGGAGGCCGAGACGGGCAGATCACTGGGTCAGGAGATCAAGATCATCCTGGCTAACACGGTGAAACCCTGTCTCTACTAAAAAAAATACAAAAAACTAGCCGGGTGAGGTGGCCGGCGGGAGGTTGAGGCAGGAGAATGAAGTAAACCCGGGAAGCAGAGCTTGCAGTGAGAGGAGATCATGCCACTGCACTCCAGCCTGGGCGACAGAGGGAGACTCCGTCTCAAAAAATAAAATAAAATAAAATAAAATAAAATAAAATAAAAAATAAAACCATCAGCTCTCATGAGACTTACTCACTATCATGAGAACAGCATGGGAAAGACCCACCCCGATGATTCAACTACCTCCCACCAGGTCCCTCCCACAACACTTGGGAATTATGGGAGCTACAATTTAAGATGAGATTTGCATGGGGACACAGCCAAACCATATTATACCACCCTGGGCCCATCCCAAATCTTATGTCCTCACATTTAGAAACCAATCATGCCTTCCCAATAGTCTCCCAAAGTCTTAACTCATTTTAGCAATAACTCAAAGTCCACAGTCCAAAGTCTCATCTGAGACAAGGCGAGTCCCTTCCACCTATCAGCCTGTAAAATCAAAAGCAAGTTAGTTACTTCCTAGATACAATGGAGATACAGGCATTGGACAAATACACGCATTCCAAATGGGAGAAATTGGCCAAAACAATGAGGCTACAGGCCCCATGCAAGTCTGAAAACCAATAGTGAAGTTATTAAACCTTAAAGTTCCAAAATGATCTCCTGTGACTCCGTGTCTCACATCCAGGTCACTCTGATCCAACAGGTGGGTTCCTACAGCCTTGGGCAACTCTGCCTTTTTGGCTTTGGAGGGTACAGCTCCCATCCTGGCTACTGTCACAGCCTGGCTTTGAGTGTCTTCAGCTCTTTTAGGTGCACAGTGCAAGCTGTCGGTGGATCTACCATTCTGGGGCCTGGAGAATAATGGCCCTCTTCTCATAACTCCACTAGGCAGTGACCCAGTGGGGACTCTGTGTGGGGACTCTGACACCACATTTTCCTTCCACACTGTCCTAGCAGAGGTTCTTCATGAGGGTTCTGCCCCACACCAAACTTCTGCATGGACATCTGGGCATTTCCATACATACTCTGAAAACCAGGCAAAGATTTCCAGACCTCAAGAATTGAGTCCTGTGTACCCACAGGCTCAACACCATGTAGTGGTCCAAACTTTTATGCTGCCATGTGGGACTTGCACCCTTTGAAGCCACTGCCTAAGCTGTACCTTGGCCTCTTTAGCCATGGCAAGAATGGCTGGGACACAGGCTACCAAGTCCTTAGGCTACACACAGCAGGGAGGCCATGGACCCAGCCCACAAAAGCATTCCTTCCTCCTAGGCCTCTTGGGCTGTGATGAGAGGGCCTGCCACAAAGGTCTCTGACATTCCTTGGAGATATTTTTTCCATTGTCTTGACAATTAACATTTGGACTGTTTGTTACTTATGCAAATTTTTGCAACAGCCATCTTGAATACCTCCTCAGAAAATGGGTTTTCTTTCCATCTCACCATCAGGCTGCAAATTTCCCAAACTTTTATGCTCTGTTTCCCCTTTAAAACTGAATGCTTTTAACAGAACCCAACTCACCTCTCAAATGCTTTGTTGCTTAGAAATGTCTTCCATCAGGTACCCTAAATCATCTTCTTCAAGTTTAAAGTTCCACAAATCTCTAGGACAGGGGCAAAGATGCCACCAGTCTCTTTGCTAAAACATAGCAAGAGTCACTTTTGCTCCAGTTCCCAGCAAGTTTCTCAACTCCATCTGAGACCACCTCAACCTAGACTTTATTCTTCATATCACTATCAGCATTTTGGTCAATACCATTCAACAAATCTCTAGGAAGTTCCAAATTTTCCTACATTTTCCTGTCTTCTGAGCCCTCCAAACTGTTCCAACCTCTGCCTGTTACCCACTTCCAAAGTCGCTTCCATATTTTTGGGTATCTTTACAACCGTGTCCTAATCCTGGTATCAATTTACTGTATTAGTCCATTTTCACACTGTTGATAAAGACATACCTTAGACTGAGTAATTTATACAGAAAAAGAAGTTTAATGGACTCACAGTTCCACGTGGCTGGGGCAGCCTCATAATCATGGCAGAAGGTGAAAGGCACATACTACATGGCAGCAGGCACAATAGAATGAGAGAGCTTGTGTAGGGAAACTCCGCTTTATAAAACCATCAGATCTCATGAGACTTATTCACTATCTTGAGAACAGCATGAGAAAGACCCATCCTCATGATTCAGTGACCTACCATGGGGTCCCTCTCACAACAGGTGGGAGGGACTTGTCCTTATGGCACATTGCTGTAATCCCTTTTACTCTTTCTAAAGAAATACTTTTTAAAATCTTCTCTCATCTTTAAATTTCCCTCTTCCATACTCCCATCTTTGATTAGTATCTTCCTCTGAGACACTAGATAAAAACTAAAAGTTTCTCTTTTTATTTTATGTAGAATATATAACTCTTCATGTCTCTCTTAACAATCCAACTTGTCCTCTACCTTTCTTAATCAAAAGCCCTAATAATATTCCAAAGAAAATAATAGTTTGTTCCCCTATTTTCTTTGAACAATTTTTCAAATGGAAGCCAGTACTTAAAATAGTGTTTTTTGAGATACCTGTATACTAGTGCAGAGAAAAGTAATTAATACATAATCATTAAGTCTCTGCCTCAGATATGGTTATTGTTGCTGATATTTAGAAAAGATAAACCATTTTTGTTTTCAAATAGTGTTTTTTACTTACCAAATTCAAACAATTCCATTGATTTTCTTTCAATAGTCAATGCTTTTTTGATGGCAAGAACTGGGTAATCAGGAATTTACACAGATCAGTTTTACTTGGACACATATTAGAAGGGATTATTTGGGTGGTAGCATTATTTAAAATCTGAGAGTTTGTGTTGCATCCTGAATCTGCCATTCATTGGCTATGCCACCTTAAGTAATAAAAAGAATACTCCTTATTTTTGAATCTCTCTTTCCTCAAATGTAAAATAATAATTAAAATTACCAACTCTCGGCTGGGTGCGGTGGCTTAGACCTGTAATCCCAGCACTTTGGGAGGCCGAGGCAGGTGGGTCATGAGGGCAGGAGATCAAGACCATCCTGTTTAACACGGTGAAACCCTGTCTCTGCTAAAAATACAAAAATTAGCAGGGCCTGGTGGCAGGCGCCTGTAGTCCCAAATACCCGGGAGACTGAGGCAGGAGAATGGCGTGAACCTAGCAGACGGAGCTTGCAGTGAGCTGAGATCACGCCACTGCACTCCAGCCTGGGCGACAGTGTGAGACTTCGTCTCAAAAAAAAAAAAAGAACAAATCCAGTTCCAGGTCTGAAGGTGTTCAGTGTATAGTGAGAGACATGGAGACACAGACACATGATTACAAGTCAACGTGATTAATGCCATAGCAGAAGCAGGCTTATGATGTAATAGAAATCTAGAAAAGGGCTGTCTAAAATAGCCAGAAGGGGATAGCAGAGAAAATTGAGAGGTAAAATCAAAGACAAAAGTTGGGAAAATAAATTGAAGGTAGAAGGTGCTGTTTGTGTAGAGAGGCCTGTTGCATAAAAGCACATGGCATTTTGGAAGACTTACAATTAAATCAATATAACTAGATGATTTTCACCCAAAATTAGAGAGTTTATTCTAGAGAGGGTTGGGTCCAAATGCTAAAACCCTTGTGTGCCATGCTAAGGGATTTATATTTTGTTGTCAAGTCAATGGGGAGCCACAGAAGGATTTTCAGAAGGATCAGATTTGCATTTTAGAGGGATCTTCACATTCTTGTTAAACACTCAGTTGTGATTATATAAATGATAATCTCTTTGCTGAACCTAAATTCATGGATTTGCAAAAGATTAAAGTTAATTAGTGAAAGGACTCATAGAATAGCCTCATTAGCCTAAAAATTTACCAGTCACATTTCTGTCATGTTTGACTAAATGCTAAAGGACTGGACATTAAGCTCCATGAACTATTAAAAATCAGTAAATTTCCATGCCATTCCTACGATAAGCTACATGATCTACACCAAACTTCCGCACATTTTATCCTCTTTCAGTACTTCTAAAATATCAAGCTTCACAGAAATTGACATTATGGGACTACCATAGGGTAGAAGAGGACATAAATGTTGGCTAAACCAAAGTTGGTAGATAAAAAGTAAGTTTTATGGTGGATTTATGGATTTATGTTTCTGCAATATGCTTAACCTAGACTATCTTTTCTATCTTTGTCATCTGAGTCCTAATCAAAACATTCGCAAAATCAACATTTTCTTTTCTTACTTGCTTTAATAGGTCCAGTATCCTCTCTCAAGATAAAATTATATTGGTTTTACAAGATTTGTTCTGCACACAATGTTTATTGTTATCTGGTACCTGAGATCATCAAGGTCTTGTCAAAGTTGATTGATGATTTGTTCTCATATTTGTCCAGTCATCGAGTTAAAAATGGAAGTAAGTTCTGTAACCTCAAAAGTTTTAAGAAGTTCATTTACAAAAGGGGAAAAACAAGCATTAGTTTTGCCTCTTACTTATCAGAGGGTGGGGGAGTATTGTAATAAACTTCTATTCTCAAAGGTAATAGCAAAAGAATTTAAAGACTGAGAGGCATGACATTAACATTCCTATAAATGAAAGGATTTAGATTATTTTAGAGGAGAAATTTCTCTATTAAGAATGTGTTGGGGCTCAGAAAGTGATACCTCAAAATAAAAGCCTAAGAAACAACCCCAGAAGCAAAGTCTCTCTCTGACCTTCTTCTGCCTCCTGTCTCTTGCCTTTCATTCTCCCCCAGGGAAGCCATAGAAACTAGATTCCCTCTTCCCCAAGGTAGGTCATAAAAACCATAACATCTTTTTCCCAAAGCCAGCCATAAAGCCTAAAAACATTATAACTTCCCTGCACCACTTCTCTGTGCAACAGCTGGCCATAAAGAAATTAAGACTCTCTTTCCACAAGGTCCTACACCACACCCAGGAGTAAGGAATGCTTCACAGAGAGTCCAAGAAAAATTGGAACAGGCCTGACTGAGTTCCTCCACTCAGTCTGTTATCGTTAGATCAGATCCTTCTTATCCAATCATATTTCAACGTGGCTGTACATATTTAATTGAACCTAAGTATAAAAATGAACAGTTATCCCTGTGTCTTTGGGTCTTCATTCTGAAGATTCTCAAGTCACTTAAAACTATGATGCTTTACTTTTGTTTAATAAGGGTGTCAGACATGACCTTTATAATGGGGAAGAAAGGGATCGTCTTCTTTCCACCCCTAAAAAGGAATGCCTCTAATCACAGACTAGTTCAGATTTGGTTGCTTGATTACAGTTGAAATTTATTTTCTCAAATTAACATTTATAAATAAAACATTAATAGCTGAGTATCTTTGATATCAGTTTTCTCCTTAACCATCACCCCACATCTTAAATTATCTTATTCTTGATTTATTTAAAGGACTTTTAAAAAGAAAGTTTATGAAAATAAATGTTTGCTCCTCTTGTTTCTTTGTACATTTGTTTTTGGTTAAGCTGTTTGGTTGCTAAAAGGTCCTTTTCCTAAGAAAGTTTCTAGGTTAAATAAAATATCTAAACCTTAAGTCACATTTTATAATAGTTAAACATGGAAAATAATCTCAAATCAAAACGTTAAGGCTATTAGAAAGTACTAGAAACCTGCTAGGTATAACCATAACAAATGTAATCCAAACTTTGTCTTGCATCGCATAGCAGAATATGGTTAAATACAAAAACTACCTTCTTTTAATTTTTTTCTTTTTTTTTACTTGTATTAAAATTAATGCATTAAGCTACATTGCACAGTGACCAGACTCCCTACTGTTTCCTTTCCAAGCTCAAACTCACTTAAGAGATTATAAACCTCAAGTATTGAACCCAATTTGCCAATACCGCTAAAGCAGCAAGTAGAGTCCATAAAAGGAAAAGACAAATTCTACTTTCTCTATAGAAATATTTTTCTTACTATTAACAGAATGTATCAACTTTACTTTTTTGAGAGCCCCAAATATAAATTTGTGGCACCAGATATGAAAGTCCATTTGATATGCTCTCAAAATCTAAGGGCAGTACTTACAAAAGATAACAGAACATTGAAAACAGAAACATTAATTTCTCTATCTAACTAAGTATAATGACATAGGCTTTTTTTTTTTTCCCTCATTAAGAATGGTCAATACACTGTCTCTTGAGAAAACATTTGTAGTTGATGGCATGTCAATATTCAGAAATGTCATGTTCAAATAAAAGAATGTTCATCAGGCTGTTAGTTTTCTCCAAATTATTATTTATTTGTTAAATTGTTATAAAATATGTATGACATAAAATTTATCATTCTAATCATTTTTAAGTATACAATGTTTTGACATAAAATACATTCAAAATCTTGTTCAGCCATCATCACTATTTATTTCCAGAACTTTTGCATCATGTCAAGCAGAAGCTATGTACTCATTAAGTCTTCTTTCTCTTAACCCTGGTAACATTTATTATAATTTCCATTTCTATTAATTTGCCTATTCTAGGTACCTTATATAAGTGGATTCATGCAATCTTTGTCCTTTTGTTTCTGGCTTACTTCACTTAGCATGTTTTCATGTTTCCTAGATGTTATAGTATGTATCAGAATTTTATTCCATTTTAAGTCTGAATAATATTCCATTACAGGTATGTACCACATTATGTGTATCCATTCATCTGTTTATCTTCATTTGGGTTGTTTTCTTTTTGATTCTGGAAATAATGTTGCTATAAACATTTGTGTGCAAATATCTGTTTCAGTCTCTGATTTCAATTCTTTTAGATATATACCTAGAATTGCTGGATCATATGGTAATTCTGTGTTTAACATTCTTAGGAGCTGCCACACTGTTTCTACAGTGGCTGCATCATTTTACACTTCCATCAGCAAGGCACCAAGGTTCCAATTTCTCCACATCTTCAAAACACATATTTTCTGTTTTGTTTTGTTTAATAATACCCATCCTAATGAATGCAAAGTGGTATTTCATCATAGTTTTTATTTTTGTGTCTCTAATAATTAGTGATGTTTAGTATCTTTTCATATGTGTATTGGCTGTTTGTATACTTTATTTGGAAAAATGTTATTCAAGTATTTTGCCCATTTAAAAAATCAAGCTGTTTGTTATTGTTGAATTGTAGTATTTATATAGTTTAAATATTAATCTCTTGTCACACATATGATCTACAAATACTGCCTTTTCAGTTTGTTGATACTGTATTTTTAAAGACAAATATTTAAAATTTTGATGAAGTCCAATGTATCAATTTTTTGCTTTAGCCTGTGCTTTTAGAAAATTAAAATAATTGAACTCCAAATAGTTTTGCTGAGAGGAAATTACATATTAGCTTTGTTCAACCACTTACTGCCAAAAGAGTAGAATAAGTCCAGCTTATTAAAATTCTTGTATACTTAAAATATGTAAATATGTTTTTTGAAGTTTTTGATTGTTCAGTTATTCTTGGGTTTGGGATTGCATGGCTAAGTAATCCAATAGATGGCTGGATGTTCTCTCTATGACTTGTTTGGTCCTGCCTCCCACTGGATATTTTCCCATACATATCTGGGAGTATGTATTCTAAACTATAGCTCAACATCGAATTTAAAAAATTAATAATCAATTTATAAACTTCAAGGCACTTAGTATTTATATTAAGCTTTATAAATTTAAAAGTCAACTTCTAAATTATCTTGTAAATAAGTATTAGGGAATATTTCCAGTCAACCTTATAGGTTATCTTTGCCTTTCATTGTTTTGACTAGCCTATTTTCCAATCCTGGAGAGATAGAAATTAATTTGTAGAAAATAGATATCTATACAAGCAATTTCTGTTCATAGAAATGCAAAGTCTGTGTGGTGGAGGTTCAATTTATTTTGTTTCCCTAATGGAAGAGGCCAGTTTTGAATCTATTAAGCAAATTCATTTTAGGATTTCTAATGGCCTATACATATGTCTGCTCTGTGGATTCTTCTTCTTACTACTTATAACTTTTTTTCTGATTCTCTTGTTAACTAAAGAGTTAAATAAAACTTTGACAAGTATTTGTTTTCTATGAGAGTTGTAATTTTGAACATTAAAAATAGTATTTAATGGCCAGTACCCCATTAAAATAGTTCTTTAAAATAGTCAAGATATTTTTAGAGAAGTAAATATATTTTAGAAGTAGTTTAGTTTAATATCTTCTCTGTGGCATTTTAAAATTATTATCTATATCTTATACATCTTTTAAAAGCCAAATTAAGTATTTTCAAAGTCAAGTCAAAATGTTTTTATTCCTCTAAACTCACAGTTTTATGAGTCAATAATTTATTTAATAATTAATCCTGCACAGCACTGAACATATATCTCTTTTTTTAAAAAATTATACTTTACGATCTAGGGCACATGTGCACAACGTGCAGGTTTGTTACATATGTATGTATACATGTGCCATGTTGATGTGCTACAATGTTTAGTTTTTCACGTATTAATGCCTGTTTTTCAACATTAGTCTATAATTCTTAAATGTGGGATTGCATTGTAGCTCTATTTTTAGTTTTTGAGGAAACTCCAAACTACTCTCCATAGTAGTTGTGCTAATTTACATCTTCACCAACAGTGTAGGAGGATTCCCTTTTTTCTACAACCTCACCAGCATTTGTTATCATCAAGATTTAGAATCAACCTAAGTTTCAACAGACAAACAGATAAAGATAATGTGATACATATATACCATGGAGTACTATTCAGTCATAAAAAGTAATGAGATTCTGTCATTTGCAACAATATGGATGGAACTGGAGGTCATTATGTTAAGTGAAATAAGCCAGGCACAGAAAGACAAACATACCATATTCTCACGTATTTGTGGAATCTGAAACTCAAGATAATAAAACTCATGGAAATACAGAAAAAAAGAATGGTTACAAGAGGCTGAGAAGGGTAGTGTGAGGGACAGGGAAAATGAGGGGTTCATTAGTGGGTACGAGGAAAAATAAAAAGAATGTATAAAACCTAGTATTTGATGGCACAAGGAGATCGTAGCGATTAATAATTTAAGTGTACATTTAAAAACAGCTAAAAGAGTATAATTGGATTGTTCATAACACAAAGGATAAATGCCTGAAAAGATGAATGACAAATTTTTCATGATACAATTATTATATATTGCTTATGTATACCAAAATATCTTATGTACCCCATAAACGTGTACACCTATTATGTACCCACAAAAGGTAAAAATTTAAAAAATGTTGAGGTCTTTGTATATCCACAACATAATGCTTTGTACAGAACAGACATTTAAATAATTAGTGATTTGATTTGTTAATTCAATTAATGCCCGCAATGCCTAAAAATCCATCCAGGTACAATTCATATCCAGAAACAAAATCTGTTAAATAATTACAGAATTATCCAGGGTTCAAAATATAATACAAACACATCTTAATTCTTTTCATCAAGTTTACATGCAGTGGAACTCAGGAACCATGGATGCCTCCTTGGCTCGCTTTTTCTTAATACAGTTTAGTCTTTTAAAAATTCACTTTGCTCTTCTTCCATCTCCATCCCTGAAAAGCCTGCAGGACCCCTTAGGACTGACTATAAACCAGTGGTTTTCAACTTCATTTTTGCTCTCCCCAGGAGAAAAATAAATTAAGTTTAAATTCCTCTTAACAACTGTAATTAAGCACTAAGAAGTAAGATTTTGTTGTATAATGTGAAGCTTCAGAAGGGCCACAAAATATTATGAAGTATAAGTTTTTTCTTCCCTCCAAAGCCAACTTTTGCTCCCTTCCAAGCAATAACATATCCCTTAACCTCTGTCAGATTACCTTTTTCAGAGGTCTAAGATTACTAGGAATTCCAGGTCATCTTACTTCAGTGTTAGGGATGGAGATGATCAGAAGCTAGTCATAAAAGTCCCTGTAAAGACTGTTCTATCTTGATTTCAGCCTCACTTATAGGTGTTTAGCATTTAAATGTCTCTACTCAAAGTAGGAAGAGGGGGAGGTGGGGACATGGCTCTTAGGCAGCAAAACCTGGAATTCTAGTTTGTGTTCCCCTAGCCCTGTGACGTCAGAGGCTCCAACAAGTTTCTCAGTCTTTAGGTAGCTTCTTCTGAAGATGACAGCCACTCTTAATGGAAAAGAGGTACTAAAAGCCAGGCTCTCTTCTTATTTCTCTACTCTCTCAGACCTTGATCCCATATTTCATCACTGACGTTGCTGTTATCCAATGCCTTCAAGCAGTTGTATTTACATATTTTTTTCTGGTTCTTAAAGTCATTCTCAGTAAGATATGTATGGGAAAATATCACTGGAGATTAGTGTCAAGTGGATATGTATTTTAAATACATATTTAAATATATATGTATACACACACACACACACAAATAAACACCAATGTAACAAAGGACTTGTGCTTCTAGTAATGCAAGGCTAAATAATTTGGACCAAGTCTCTTACTGAGACTCAGCAAAAGATGGTTTGATAATGTTGGAAAGAGGTTTGGCTTGAAAAAAAAAAAAGTCAAGATGACAAGAGAAGCAGCTTCTGTTGACCAAGAAGCAACAGACAACTTTCCAGACACCCTTAAGAAAATTATTGAGAGAAAATGATATCTTCCGAACCAGTTTTTAACACAGACAAAAGTGCCCTGCTCTGGGGAAAAAAAATGCCACAAAGGACATTTATTAATAAGGAAGGGGAGGGAACACTGAGATTTAAGGCAGGAAAAGATAAGCTAACTCTACCACCATCGTGTGCAAATGCAATCGGGTTTATGATCAGGTCTGCCTTTATCTATAAAGCTACTAACCACATAGCCTTGAAAGGAAAACATAAACACCAGCTGCCAGTCCTTTGGTTGTGCACCAAGAGGACCTGGGCAATGAGAACCCCTTTTATGGACCGGTTCCATCTATGCCTTGCCCCTGAAGACAGGAAGTACCTTGTCAGTAAGGGACTGCTTTTTAAAAAGTTATCTTGATATCGAACAATGTCTCTGGTCACCTAGAACCCAAAAGTTTAACACTGAAAGCATCCAAGTGGTCCACTTGCTCCCAAACATGTCTCTTTTTCAGCCACTAGACTAGGGTGTCATAAGGACCCTTAAGGCTCCATTACACATGTAGAAAGGATTATCAACACTATTGAAGAGAACTTAAATAGAGAGAACTTGATCAAAGTTTAGAAGGCTTATACCATTAAAGATGCCATTGTTGTTATAGAAAAAGCTATGAAGGTCATCAAGCACACAACAAGAAATTCCTGCTGGAGAAAATTGTGTTCAGATGTTGTTCATGACTTCACAGGATTTATGACAGGGACAATTCAGGAAACCATGAAAGATACTGTAGATATGGCAAAAGAAGGTAAGAGGCAAAAGGTTTCAAGGTGTGACTCTTAAAGAAATTCAAGAACTAATAGGTACCGCACCAGAAGAATTGAAAGGTGACTTGATGGAGATGAGTGCCTCTAAGGTGACTTGATGGAGATGAGTGCCTCTAAACCAATGCAAGACAATGAGGAGGAAGACATAGAAGACAGTGCCAGAACACAAATTGACATTAGATAATCTGGTGGAAGGATTCAAATTATGCCAGATTACTTCTGACTTCTTTTGTGACATAGACACTTCTATGATACGGGCACTGAAATTAAAGCAAATGATGAACGAAAGATTGGTAATACATAGCCAACTTATTAAAAATAAACATGTTTAGAGAAAATAAAGTAAAAAGTCAGACAGAAATTACAATGTAATTTCTGTATACTTACACTAATAGTGTCTGCATCTCCTGTCTCCCTTCCCATCTCTTACATCTTTTCTGCCTCTGCCACCCCAGAGACAGCAAGATCAGCCCATCCTCTTCTTCCTCTTCCTTAGTCTACTCAACGTGATGATAAGGATGAGAACAGTTATGACTATTCAATTTCACTTAAACAATGGTAAATATATTTTCTCAATCACATTTTTTCCTCTAGTTTTATTGTAAGAATGTAGTATATAATACATATAACAAAAAATATGCATTAACTATTTATGTTATTGGTAAGATTTTGGGTCAAGAGTATGCTATTAGTAGTTAAATTTTGGGGGAGTCAGAATTATTTATAAATTTTCAACTACACCAGAGGTCAACATTGCTGATACCTACATTATTCAAAGGTCAACTGTATATCACACAGTCTGTTATCAAAAGAAAATTAAATGCATAAAACATTTAGCTAACACTATAACCAAATGTAGAATTAAGAACTTTTGTATTATTAGGCACAAATGTTTTAAAAATTTGTATCATTTGTTCTAGGTGTTGTATTGTACCACAACTTCATATAAGCTTAAGAAGGCCAACTTTGACAAGACACATAAATATCAAATACTTTGTTATGCATGCATTCAAAAACACAAGATTTCTAAATCTAAGTTATGTATAATTTTATGTTATATATAATTATGTATAATTTTGTAATCGGTTAACTACAGTTACAAATCTGAAGTGACAGCAAAAAAAAAAAAATGCAAGAAGATGCACCATTTATTACTTTTAGTAGAACCCTTTTTGACTAGCTAATGCAAGACACAAGATACAAAGAACTACTTGGAATTTCTTTCTTGCAATGAGAAATGCTCCATAGTTTGCAATGTATGAATAAGATATGATGTTACCTACAATGTTGTTAAATTGATTGTATGGAAATATATTATAAGAGGGTTTTATTACTAAATAAATTACTAACTAAAACCAATAGTTATCTTTAAGAGAAGCTATGCAACTGTATTGTTTTATTTTAGAAGAGAGATAGAGGAAGTAGTAGAGTATTGGTGAATTTTTACTGTTTAGATTACAGCTTTTGTTTTTCAGTGGCCTGTTTAATACAGCTTTGATTCATTACTGAACTTGATTATTCTCTACAAATGACAAAGCTTCTCTTATGGGAAATATGTTGTAAGTATGATAAGATCATCTGTTTTCATTTGTAACATAATTACCACATATTACTTATTTTGGATGTCTAAATATTATCATCTCCTTCCATCACATTTTTTCTGAAAAGATTTCATAGAATTTGTCTTCTTATTAACTTCTTGTTACAAATGGTATTCCAATGCCATAAAAAAGGAGCGTTAAAGAGAATAAAAATCTCCACCCACATAAAAGTTTTGGTCCAGTCACTAATATTGTAAACCATGTATGAGATAAGCATAATTCTGTTTCCCGAAAAAAAAAAAAAAAAACAACTATATTTTCATTATAAGAATATCTGTTTATCTTGAAGTGATAAAACTGCTATGATTATATTTTCATATTACTGCATGTGTCTGTTAAATACAGCTTCCTCTACTCAAACAAGTATTATGTACTATTACCTGCTAATTGACAGGTAGAGATATAAAAAAGATGGTAGAAGACATCTTGGGAAGAGGGAAAAGCATATGTAAGTACAAACAACAAAAAATGTATTTAGAGAATGGATAATAAAAATGCACTATTATAATCATTCAATGAACCCACCTCTGCAAATTCATTTTCAATCTGCACAGTCATATCAAAGATTTTAAAATGGATGCAGAATTTTCAATAATTTCAATGTGTGATTTATTAAAAAATTATGCTGATTTTATCCTACATAGATAGATAGGTATGTAGATGTGGATAGGTAGAAAAGTTTAGGTCAAGAAACAAGTGTAAAAGGAAAAAAAAGCTCTTTGACAAATATGTTCTAGGAAGTTATCTCAAAGAGTGGTACAACTCTGTAGTTTTATCTATTACCTCAAAATAATGGAAACTTCTAAAAATGGTTATGGCTGTTAAGGTTATTAAATTAATACCATCATAAGTAATTTCACTTTCTTTCTATGATTCTGCAATCTCTATTTTGCATGATCCATTCCGTCAAAAAAAATTATCAGATGTAGTGAACTTCATGCCATTTATGTTTATAGAAAATAAATACCTCCAGTAACATTGATAATATTAGGATAAAAACAGATGCAATATGTTGTAAATTCTTGGGGGCAATAACTTTCAAATGTATTTGAGTCCTAATTAGGATTTCTTATATTTAAAAATAGAGTATATATTCAGTGAAAGGTTGATGGAGATTTTATACTCGGTATGTGTCTGATATCTCAATTCATTGTCTTTTAAATGTGGAAGTAAAAGGAAGCAATGTCCACAACCCCAGTTTATATATTTTAACCCTTAGGAAGTATAATTTCTAGAAAAATCAACAGAAGATGGAAATATTAAAGGCATAATTGTACGAGGGGGATATTTCAGGATGGCTACCAACTTCTTCCTTTTTATATTATTGAGAACACTTTTTTTACATTCAAAGAAATGAAATTGCTTAAGTAAGGTTGAATGATGCAGGGTAAGAGAGTTTGCCATTTACCCTTTCTTTGCTCTTGTGAAGCAGGTATTCTGTCTTTTCTTGAGCCCTAGGTTACAGAAGTGTTTGAAAGCTTAGAAATAGTCACTTTTCCCATCCCACTATCCATCTATCAGTGAATTCTTCCTCAAGTAAAAACACAAGTCAGACTGATAGAAAAACTATATTTCCAGGTATGGCTGTGCATATGGGGTGGTGGAGCTATTTCAGTTGGGGGAACACTAATGGAATATACCATTTATAACTAAAAGAAGAATATAAGTCTCTTTATTTATTTATGCATAGTGTTTTCAGATGACCAAAATCCCTAGATAGATAGATAGATACACATCAATACCTAACCAAAACATATAATTTCAATAAACTATTCACAAATGACTGTACACATCTATAAATTACCACATTTATCTATCTATAACAGCTGAAAATCGTGTGCCTTGGATGACAAACACATACTGATAGACTGCACTGCAAACTTTGTTTAAAGCACTAAATACAATATCAAGTCCTCTGTCAATGACAGCAGAAGGTTCCAGTGCACTATTTGTTTCATAATCCTGTATTTAGCTGACTCTTTACTTCTCTGCAGCTCAAGTTGCCGGCAAATGCTGAACTGGAGCACGAGAGTCAATCCTTGTTCGGTTAACAAATTCCCCGCAAAATATCCCCCCGAAACCCCCAGGAGCTGTAGTGATGTCATATCCGTTGTCCAGGTCTCCACACCTCTCTCAGCAGTTACTCCCTTTATCTATTCCTTGGGTCAAAACTTTTGAGGTAGGCTGGCTATATAGCAGCGGGGGAGAGGGTAAACTGGGGCGCGAGGGTTGGAGGCGCTTCAGCACCGCGGCCAGCGCCCACTGCAGCCCAACCCACTCTCTTGAGCTCCCGGACTCCTAGCTCTGAGAATGCCTGCGGAATGATCGCCCCCCAGGGCGGCTGCCGCCGCTGCCGCTGCTGCTGTTATTGCTACTGCTGCTGCCGCCGCCTCTGCTTCCACTCTGCTCTGACTGGCAGGCAGAAAGTGCAACTGACGAGGGAAAGGTCTCTGCAGTGAGTGGAGTGCCTACATAAAAGAGAGTAAAGAGGGGGCAAAAACCCAGATCAGAATGCAGGCGACGTCCAACCTTCTCAACCTCCTGCTGCTGTCTTTGCTTGCCGGCTTAGATCCTTCCAAGGTATGAACAATATTTTGAGTCTTGTTTGAAATACATGTGCGATATGTAACAAACCTAACAAAAATGCAAATAAATATGTCAAAAACGGCACGAGAGACAGCTCTTTCAGCTACCTTATGGTGCCTGGCGTATCCCCACTGCCTGGAAGATAACAAGGTGAACTACCAGAGGAATAGCTCCTCAAGGTAGAGTCCTACCGCGCGGGGGGAGGGACCAGGAGAAAATATAATGTGCATGGGCAGCGGGCAATGAGGCTCTCCGGGGAATTTCGCTTATTCCATGTCCAACTGCTTAATGCTCTCTTTTGAAGCCGGACGGGTAATGCAAAGGAGTTTGCAGTAGAAACAATGCAATTTATAAACATGTATTAGGACATGGTGAACCGTTTCTTTGTTGAAAGCAGGGAAGCGTTTTCCAGCTGATCCTGGTCAATAATAGTCCCATCGCAGACGTGCTGCGGTTTGTGTCCAAAACATTTGGGATGCTGCTTGTAACACACATGGCAGAGCAGCAGAGCTATACTCTCTGCCATGGCTGAGAGGCGTTGGTGAAAGCAGCTTGTGTTTGTTTCTTTCTTTTCATTAAGAAAATTAGGGGGCACTGAGGAAGTTCTGATTATCAGTGTTAAGAAACAGAAAGTGAGAACCTTAACAAACTAAGGAGGGCAATAGGAAGGATGAGTTAGCTCGTAGATGTTGAACTCTGAAAATTATCTAGTACTGGCAATTAAAGTGAACGCTAAACTCCTTTGATAAAAAGACAGGAAAATATGGACAAATATTTTCAACGATGTCTGAGAAAAGTCTTGATGACAAAGTGAGATAATTTGAAAGCTTCTAAGAAAATCATGATAGGGAATAAGAGATAAGCCACCTGGTGAAAAAGAGTAAAATTTATTATTTTACTTATTTAACTGGCCAACAGCAATTTGACACTATAGGAAGAATGATTCCATGCTATAAAACTAATAAAAGCTATATTTTGGAATATTATAAAGTTATTTTTAAAGCTTTACATCATGTGTGCAGTGTAGACAAATTAAGTTTCCTTTCATTACTGAATAGAACTAAGATGTAATAAAGCATTATTTAATACTGTGGTTGTGATATTAGTAGGCCTAATATAGTATACAGTTAAAACTTAGAATCATGTCGTATATATTTGTAATCATTTCTGTACTCTTTCATATTTAGAGGGACCTGATGAGAATAAACTCATTTTATTTTAAAGCTTTGATTGTACTAGTATTATTGATGTAAACGCTTCACACTGTGTGAATGTCATCTTAATAATCTTAAACGCATATTTTATATGCTAAGGTGTAACTTTAAAGCATTTTATACTTAGGAAAAAGTGTTGATTTTGTTTTTACATTTATTTTTTTTTCTTCTTGACTCTGCACCCTGTAGTGACACATTCTATCCACTGCCACTCTTTTTATATTATATATTGCTTAAAACTTTTGAATACATTCCATTATATATCTGATTTGGAAATATTCTTGGTAGAACATTTTTTAAAGCAAAGTTAATCAGTAAGTTACTGCAGAAAAAGTCACTTGACTTAAAGTGAGTTTTATTTGTTTTTCTTTAAAATAAATTCAGAAATGTAGAGCTTCATTAACAATTTTGTGTATGATTTGATTTGTCTGGTATTTTTGATGCATAAATATCTTCATTGTTTGCATCCCTTTCTTTCCAAAATTAAATATATAGATAACTTTCTGTTAAATATGAAGACAAATTTTTACAATAAGCAATGCATCTTTGGTCAATATAATCTTTTCTAGTTTTGGTGAGTTTATTTGTGTGTATTCAATGCTATAAAACTTTTTAATTTCTTCAGAATGAACTGTGGATATTTGCCACAAATGAGTTGAAAAATCCAGGGAAGACATACGTTAACTTTTCAAACTGTCCTTCTTAGCTTCCACATACTGCAATACAGTGTGCAAAGAACAAAAGATGATTTTTTTCAAAAGATATTTGTTCTATATCATAGACATTACAGAGAATGTTAAAACTTTCAAAACAAGTAATTTTAATGTTATAAAAAGTTTTAGGACTTTTAGACAAAACATTACTTTAAAAAATGAAGAGAAGCTACTATTGTATTATATATTTATATAATATATATTTATATTGCCCCCCCCAAAAAAAATTACAGATG
This sequence comes from Macaca thibetana thibetana, assembly GCF_024542745.1. Classification (NCBI taxonomy): domain Eukaryota; kingdom Metazoa; phylum Chordata; class Mammalia; order Primates; family Cercopithecidae; genus Macaca; species Macaca thibetana. The sequence goes on along the minus strand of NC_065578.1, from coordinate 101,398,535 downwards.
GCACCATTGTGTCCTCAAAAGAATTGTCAATTAGGTTACAAGCTAAGAATTTTCTACAATTTTATTTTTTATTCCGCTAGTTACTTAAGGGCTTAGATTTTAAAAGTCAGGATTCATAAAGCAAATTATATATGGTGAAATTAAAATCAAAAATCCATTAATATAATACTACAAAAAATAGTTTTTGGACAAATAAGAAATAATTTGTGATAACACTTAAGTGAACAGAAATGCTAACCAACTGCTTTTTTACCTTTTAATACATTAGGAATGATATATATCATAATCAAATTTTCAAATAATTTTAAGTATTATTCTATATTATATTTTCTATTTATTGTAAACATATATATGTGTGTGTATATATATATAATATGGATAAACAGAAACTGGCAAAATAGGAGAACTCTTAAAATGGAATAAAGTTTTTTTAAGTATAGGATTTTACATATATCAAATATTGGAAATCTACATCTTAGAAAGCACTTCTTATATATCAATTTACCTGAAGACAACTGGGTTTTCTAACAACAGTGCCAATTCTATTTCATGGAACACCATATAATGTTTACATTTATAATGTTGTGTGTGTGTGTGTGTGTGTGTGTGTGTGTTTTCTGTCACTGAAGCTTACAGGTCTTATATGGCATTTTATAAAGTGCTTAAGTATCGCCATCTTATGGTAGATAAGTTACTTGAAAGTCAATATTGTTTTTAAATTTTTTAAAATGGCCAAGATCCATTGTTCATAGACTGAGCTTAGTTTCAGCATGTACTTAGTTTCTTCTCTCTCATTTACTGTATCAAAAAATTGGCAAGATTGGTATTCTCTTCCAACAAAGGAAGGCAATTCACACTAATTAATTATTTGTATTTTTGTAGGGACAGATGATCAATTTTTCTTTTAGGAAATTTGTTTGAAATACTTTTTATTAATTAAAGTATAATTAGTAAGTTTCCAGTTCTTTTTAGAAAAACTCAGATGTATATCACTGCCTATTTTAAGGGAAGTCAATTAATTTCATTTGTAATGGAGTGTTTGAATTATAGACAACATGCCAAATCATCATTCTATAAGCAAAATTTCAAACACTGAAAGCTTGTAGGAATTCAATTATTGCTCAATTTTATAGGGAAAGAACTATTTCTGTGTAGGGAATTTCTGAGGGCGGCTGCTAGATGGCATCTCTGTGCTTTTAAACTGAAGGCATTGATTTCAGTAATGACCTTCATAGTAGGAGAGTGGACTTCTTTCTGTTGCAAGAAGATTTTTAGCGGGCCATTATTTGAACATTGTAACAAAACAGTAATTCCTGTGAATCAGAACCATGAATTTCTCTGTTCTGAACTATAAAGATAGGAGGATATAAATATGACTGTGCAGATTTCAAACACAACATTGACACTGGAGCCAGCCAGATACTTGGGGAACTGTTAAAAAGAGGTGACATGGCCCTATCTACACACTATTGTGACTGCTAAACTTTAAATAAGTCATACTTGTCTCATAAATATATCAGAAAATGCCCTATCAGGGGAATTGTGCCAAGTTTGAGGAAACATTTACTATTTTCTTATGTAGAAATATGTTAAACTTATCTTCATGATACTTGCTCACACTACAGACATAAACTATAACAATGATTCAGCAATAATCTCCATCACTAAACTGTAGTTTCTGTTCAAGGCAACCCAGGCAATTAGATCTGTTGCCCTAAATAAGATCATTGCTTTAAAGCCCTATAAGCACGATGAGAATTAGGAATATTTTAATAATTATATTACTGAATGTTTCAAAATGTAATATACCATACAACCTTCATACTTTGATATTGCTAAAGAAAATAATCAGATTTAAATTGTCTAAGGGTAGCTTTCATACATAAATCTAATTAAAGTTCTTGTTCTTACTATTTTTAAATGAAACTGAGGAAAAGCAAAAAAAGCAAGAGAAATAAACTGAGATTACTACTTGCTTTAAAATTCACCTTAAAAATCTGTCGTTTCTTGTTTCTCCTGGGCGCTAGAGACATCCTCTTCATAACAGGATCAACTCAAATTAGAACAGAAATATGGATTGATGACATTTGGCAAGGACCTGTAATTATGCACCAGTAAACCCTGATATGGCAAAAACTGAAGTGTTCAAGGCAGCCTGTCTATGTTTTGAAGGAGCAAATAGCTTCCTGGTCTTATCTTTTCTCATCTTCCTTAACCTGATTAAACTTTTATTTTGGAAGAAGTAAATATTCTTTCTCACTCTTTCTCCTGGCAACTAGAAACAGTTAAACGGCATCACCTTTCTTCATTTTTCTTTTAAAATTCTTACTGCTTATAGCTTTGCAACTATTCTCTTTACAAAGTGGCTATTGTAATGATCGATGCTCTGTTGGGAGGGAAAGCAGCACAAGTGGGAGAAACACAGGGGATTCAAGGCCCCTCATTTCTAGACGCTACTTCTTCTACTGATGATATACATAGATGTGACTTTGGGGAAGCTGTGATTTTGATGCCCATACTTATAGAATGAGGAGCCTAGACATTCTGAAAACTTTGTTAAACTCTAGAATGACTCTTTTTAATAATATCTGACCATTTATCAAAAATTAACCAATTCTTTTGTAGGGTCTAGCTAGTAATATCATAAACTTTGTGAGACCTGAGAATGAGCCTCCCTGGATAATATCATGCAGTTTTCATCTGTTCGGTTTCGCATTTAAAACTTTCAATTTTCTACTTTCTGCCTCACCACTCTGCTTCCCGCCTATATTCATAGACACAATCCATATGCTCAGGCTTCAATCCATTCACCTATCAAACATTGCTCCCCTGAAGAGATCATTCATTAACTTAGTAGGTCTGAAAACCAACATGTTTCATACTTCAGCCATAAGTATTTTATTTAACTGAAAGTCATATAGGGAAAAGTAAAGTAAAAACTTGTTTCCCATATGAAAGGAAGTACTGGATGTATTAAAGACATGTGAAAGGTATTTGGGAGGGCTACATAGTCAGTTGCTGACTCTTCTAGGCAGACACATCCTTAAGGATTTTGGACTGGCAGTTATTTTTAAAGCTTCAATTTTTGTGCTAAGAAAATATATAAAGAAAAAACTGAGACCTGATAAAGCTTCAGCTTAAAAACTAAGACCTTGCATCTGATTTACGTAAGTATTAATTAAACATCAATTTACTTAAAAGCATAAAACACAACTTAATTTGCAGTAGTGAAACTAGAGAAATATGCAAAACCAGACTGTTTTCTTGGTAAGCTAGGTGAAATTAATTACAGTGAGTCCCTGGGATTATCTGTACATTTCCACATATTTGAGTGAAATTATTTCCCAATAGTATTCAAGTATTAGGACAATATCAAAGCTATGTAAACACTCATTACCCTGGTTTAAATCTACAATATGATGTTGAAATGGTGGTCCTTGAACATTTTAGTTCACCTAACACTGGTCATTAATCTATTCAGTCTATGCCCACTTACCAATCAAAAATCATGAAGTACATTTTTAATGAAACTAATGCTATTATGACAATATTTTAAATACAATTTTAAAATTTGTACTTTCACATCAGTGTAAAAGCAGAAGCTAGACATGAAATAAGAAGTGGCTTTCAGCTCTAATAGTAAAACTTTTCAATAGTGAGTTAACCTATCTGAAGCTCAGTTTTCATAACAATGAAATAATATAACAGCAATGGAACTTATACAATTATTTATGATATTAATATATACAAAAATATATTTTAAACCATAAAGTTTAGTGCAAATATTCCACTTACATCAATCAACCTATAACCAAATCTAAAGTCTATTGTGAACCACATATTAAGGACTGATAATAATAAAAAAAAGCTTATCATATTCCTTCACTCTTGCTGTTTCCTCTTCTCAGTTTTGCGAAAAGTGAATATTATATAAAGTTAGCATAGCTTCTCAGAACCAGTCCATCATTTTGGTCAAAGCTCCAATTTAAACTTGTCACCTTACAAGTTTACATCATAGCCGGGCGCAGTGGCTCAAGCCTGTAATCCCAGCACTTTGGGAGGCCGAGACGGGCGAATCACGAGGTCAGGAGATCGAGACCATCCTGGTTAATACGGTGAAACCCCGTCTCTACTGAAAAGTACAAAAAACTAGCCGGGCGAGGTGGCGGGCGCCTGTAGTCCCAGCTACTCGGGAGGCTGAGGCAGGAGAATGGCGTGAACCCGGGAGGCGGAGCTTGCAGTGAGCTGAGATCTGGCCACTGCACTCCGGCCTGGGCGACAGAGCAAGACTCCGTCTCAAAAAAAAAAAAAAAAAAAAAAAAAAAAAAAAAAAAAAAAACAAGTTTACATCATAATTATATCCAAAAAGTCACTTTTTACAAGTTTCTTAGGAAAAAATGTAAAACACGAAGTGTGGTTTCATAATATCAAAGCTGAACCACGACAAGAAAATAGCTTTTAAACTAATCATGGAGAAGAGATCACAGAGGGGAAAGATAGATTCAAACAAAGAATCTACCAACAGATAAAACTGCTTTTTCTGGCCAGTGTGCAAAGTATAGACTTCTTACGTCTTCGCAAACTATGCTAATGAGAAAGTAGTTTAAATTCTCTTGAAGATTCAAAAATAATATTAAAGAGGGAAGGTCAGAAAAGGGATTTTCTCAAGTTAATCAAGGCAGAGGGTCATGGAGAAAAGGCCACATTTAGGAATATAATTTCTCTACTCTTTTCTCTTGGATTGCTCTGTGTCCCTCTGCTTATATTCATCTTCTTGCTTTCTCAGTAGAGACTTCTAAAGAGTTTTTCAAAAGACCTTGACCCTCAATTAGTTATTGTAATATTTCTGCTGATGTTGCTCATCCCGTAGCAAATCCACCTCAGTAGCTCATAAGTTAATTTTTTTCTTTTCTATACTCAACCCATGTAAATAAAATGAAGGGTAAAAATCATACAAAAACAAATACGTAATGTCTAGAATAGATTCCACTTACGAACGACTAGTATTTAAAAAATGTTTTAAAATAACCATACCATAATGGTATGGCACACCATACCATAATGAGGTTTAATTTATCTCTGTTACTTTCTATAAGAGTTTCCAGATTATTTGGGGGAATCTAAAATACGGAAATCGCATAAGACCATCTCTATCTACAGCGCCAGGTAATTTCAATGGCACTAATACAAATATTCAAAAATGTAGCTGAAATAATAAAAAAAGGATTTTTCCAAGAACATTGATTCTTTTTGCATTAAAAACAAGGTGTTGTAAAGCATGTATCACAGAGCTATGCCTTCTGTTATTTTCATACCAAGCCTTCAGAAGTATAAAAATAAGTTTAGAGAGAAGATTGCAGATGCTGTTGTAGTCATGGTTTTGCCTCTCCCTGGAAAGCTTTTCTCCCTTTTCTCCATATGTCAAAATTTTACCTACATTTTAGGATGCAACTCCAGTACCACTTTTTCCATAAATTCTTCCCTGACATTCCTTGCACCCCAACAGTAGATAATCCTGATAAACTAAGAACTCCTAGAAGAAAATCATGATGTTTTCTTTATATTTGTATCTTTAGCTGCATGCACTATGTCTGACACAGAATAGTCGTTCATGAATGAAGGTTGAATTGTATTTCCTCCCTACCACAAATTTGCAGAACAATTTCTAATCACTCTTCTTTGAAATAGTATTCAGAAGTATGTACACATACTTGTTTCTTACTTTATTAGTAGTTATTTTATTGTACCTCTCTTATTAAATTGTGATGTATTCATTTATTGTATTTTATCCCTTCTAATAAATTATAAGGGCAGGTTCAGTGTTTTGGGCACTATCCTATTCTTTCCTATCTAGCAGCTAGCATAGTGTCTTATTGATATAAGATATTTAGTAAGTAGTTTTTGCATGAAAAAATGAATATATGAAGAATAAATAAGTCAAGGAACACCTAATAATCTTGAAATCCTGGGTTAAATGATGCATGAGTATAATCTATGTTTTTGATCCATTTTTCCATCAGACAAGATACTGAGGCAGGGAAGTGAGACTGAGTTTAAGAACCTTTAAAGACTTAAAACTCTTATGCCAGGTTACTTATCTTGACTTACGCTAAAAATTATGTTTCTTTAAATTTCTTATTAATTTCGTGCACACCCCACTATCTTCGGTGCTATTTTTGACTTGTGGTAGCTCTCTAGATTGCTACAACCTTAATACTCCTGTGAATTACCTGTGTTTAATGATGCTTGGTGGCAAAGTTAGTATATCCTCTTAGTGTCCATTTCATTTGCATGGACTTATAAGTACAAACATTTTATTAATGTGTACATGTTGTTTTGACTACTTTCATTATATGTAATGTCTTAGCTTCATTCGATAAGTTAGTATATTACCTATATTTTTCCAACTCTTTTTAAAGACTGACTTTTTTTTTTACGTATCTAAAGGTTCTGTTTAAATTATTATCTTAGTATATACACTTATAATGGTACTGTGCCATATAAAGAAAAGCCATATTGCCTCCATTTTTCTACTACATTATTTTAAGAACATAGCACCACCATTAAGAATAATTTTTAATAGTTAAAAACAAATATAAGTATAGTGGAGTCAGATTCATCTGAATTGTAACTTCTAAATAGTATCAGAAATTAAATATTTTGTATGATTAAGTTTGTGGGTTAAAATGCTCTGGAAAAAAAATGTCAGTAATAAAGTTGTTTAACTATTACAAATAAACAGATATCTAGATAACCCCAAAGGGAGGACATAAATTGAATAGACAAGCCTATTAATTTTTCCAACTAAGTTAAAGGTGATTAAGAAGCATTACTCCATGATGATTTAAATAATATTACTAGAGGGACCCATTCCAGATGGCGGGATTTCTTCAAATAGAGAATCAGTACTGGAAATGTTGATTAACTAGCACCAAAATGTCACTGGTAAAATATGACTTACAAAAGATGCCATCTCTTCTGGGAGTGATCTACATTTATGGCTGCGTCGGGAATTATTTATCTGGAATCAGGACCCACAGTCATTATTTTTACACTTACGTAAGTTTTGTGTCATAATGAAATCTTCATACATATCATTGTAGTAAAAACAAACAAATATTATTTGGCTCAAGACTCTCTAAAGACTTCTTATTATACTTATTATTTATAGATGCTACAGATATATTCTACTCTTTATGAAGCTGGGTACAAGAAACAGAGAGTAAAATGACTTCAATTTGATTGATCTTAAAGTACTCAAGGGATATGCAGAAGGAAATGTAACAAGAGTAAGGAAGCTTATGCCGAAGAGATAGCTATTGTAATATAATGACCCCAAACTGAGCAGAAGGTATTTGAGGGTAAGGAATCAAGTGAATGTAAATAACTCATTATTTATTCATTGCACCCCTCATTGATGTCAAAGCTTCAACCTCCTTGTTGGTCAAATCAAGATAAGACTCCATATCTAAATATTTTTTCTAAAACAAAAATAAAATAAGACTTTAAGTGATAAAATTAAAAATGAGTTTATATGTAGCATGGAGGTGAGCACATTCAAATACAGTTAAAAGAAAAACAATTGAGGAAAGCTATTTGTTTACATATCAGGGATGGTTTAAGTTGTTACAAATGATGATCCATTTGTCAATATGTATTTAAATATTTCAGTTAACTTTATTGCTTCCTACACCCCCCACCCCCTACACAGAGAATGATTATATTAATTAATATGAGACGTAGTTACTCTTCTATGACTGCTGGCATTAAACTTTGGAACAAGATCTTAGTTCAACTAATCTTAATATTTCTTAGAAAGAATAAATGAAAGAAAGAAAAAGGCAAGAAAACATCATTAAACTCCTTTTTCTTTCCCTACTTAAATCTGAACTTTGCAGAGAAAGAGGAAATAAGCTTGACTGTATTTGGTCTATTTGTACATAATGACATTGGAAAAGATCTTATTTCCCTCTCAAGAGACTCAACTAAATAATATTAATTTCGTATACAAAATGGAGATTAAGGAAAAGAGAAATTATACCAAATCAGAGAAAATCATATACTAAGTAGGATATTGAAAGTTTATAGTATTGTGGACAGAGTACCAAATTAGGAGTTAGAAAAGCAGGGACCTTATAACAGCTCTGTAACTATCTAGTTGTATGGCCCCGGGCAAGCCACTGACGTTGTGTGCTTTCCATTTCCTCATGTACGAGATGAGTATGTTGAACCACCAAATGCTGTTATACTTTTGGTAGGTCATCCTGAAATGGGGCACATCAATCTCTCAAAAATATAGCTCATTATTTTCTTCATTCATTTTACTTCTGCTCATAGCCTTTCAAATTGATTAAGTTAAAGGTAGAAATGCATATTGCTTTCATTTTGCTGAAAATCAGAATTAAAGTCTTGGAGAAAAATCACCGCAATTCATTGTATGCATATAGTGACACACACAAAAAATACAAAAATACATAAGCTCATTTTACATCCCAAGCATTATGGCATATTTAACATGTATTCTGTATCTTCCCTTTCATTAGTTTTTGCAAATTTAATTGAAAGATTAATGAGTAAATGACCTTGTGTTTCTACTGTCGTTATTAAAGTTAAAGCAAAAGAGATGGCTAAAGTTATAAGAAAATAGAGAGAACGTCTATTTCAAATCTATAACATAACTGATGGATGGTTATCTAGCTTCTCTCTATATGTTTCTAATATTGGGGAATAGAACAGTGTTCAAGGAATAGGGTTTATTTTTAATCAGAAATAATTATGGGAAAGTTTCTTTTTATATTGAGTTACACATACTTCTAATGATATTTACTGCTACTGTGTTATGGTTTTTTGGCAACATATAATAAAAATTGCATACTGACTGTGGTAGACAAAATAACATCCTTCCAAAGATGTCTGCATTCTAATCCACAAAATCTATGCTTATGTTAACTTCCATGACCAAATGGAATTTGTAGATGTGACTAAAGTAGGGATCTTGAGATGAGAATATGATCCTGAATTTTCTGGGTAGGCTCAATATAATCAAAATGGTCCTTTTGAGAGGAAGACTGGAGACCCAGAATCAGAAAAAGAAGCAAGGATGACAAAAGCAGAGATTAGGGAGATGCACTTTTAAAATGGGGAAATGATGCACAAGCCAACCCATGCAGGCTGCCTCTAGAAGCTGGAAAGCTAAAAGAAATGGATGCTTCCAGAGACCGTTTAGAAAGGAATGCAGCCCTACTGACAGTTTGATTTTAAGCTCGTAAAAGTCTTCAGGTTTTTGTCTGCCAGAACTCTAATAAATTTGTGTTGTTCTAAACCATTAGGTTTGTGGTAATTTGTTACAGCAACAATAGAAACTAATACACTGGCTTATATATATTAGTAATAATTGGTAATTGCCTTATTAATTAATGTGTACAAACATAATCAGCCACATAATGCTAGAGTCTATGATTGTGAATATGAAAATTAGAAAGACCATAGACATAAATTACAATGTGGTCTAAGTATTATAAAAGAAGATAGCTAATACAGAAATGAAAAATTGCAGCTGGGAACAGTGCCTCAAGCCTGTAATTCCAGCACTTTGGGAGGCCTAGGTGGGAGGATCACCTGAGTTCAGGAGTTCGAGACCAACCTGGCCAACATGGTGAAACTCCTCTCTACTAAAAATACAAAAAAATTAGCTGGGCATGGTGCAGACACTTGTAGTTCCAGCTACTCAGGAGGCTGAGGCAGGAGAATCCCTAGAACCCTTGGAAGTGTAGGTTGCCGTGAGCCAAGATGGCGCCTCTGCACTCTAGTCTGGGAGACAGAGCAAAACTCCTTCTCAAAAAAAAAAAAAAAAAAACTGCTTATTGAAGTAGGCTATAACTGGATTACACATAGCCCTAATTGAATTACATGAAAAGTTTAGGTTTTCCCTGATTGACATTTGTAATATAAAAAATAAATCATTTTGTTGTAAGGTAAATATCTGCCTTAGAATAGAATCTCACCTGCAATCTAAGAACTTTTTGTTTGTTTCTTTGTTTGTTTGTTTGTCTTTGAGACAGAGTCTCGTGTTTGTCCTTTTGTTGCCCAGGCTAGAGTGCAGTGGTGTCATCTCAGCTCACTGCAACCTCTGCCTTCCAGGCTCTGATGATTCTGGGCCTCAGCCTCCCGAGTAGCTGGCATTACAAGCCTGCGGCACCACGCTCAGCTAATTTTTGTGTTTTTTGTAGAGCCGTGGTTTCTCCATGTTGCCCCAAACTCCTGACCTCAAGTGATCTACCCACTTTGGCCTCCCATGGTGCTGGAGTTACAGGTGTGAGCCACTGAGCCGGCCTAAGAATTTCATTTCTTTGCCATCATAGGTCTTTTAAAAGCACTGGATGAAAACTCCTTTATATTGTTTTGTAATCTACTTTTTTTTGGTGAAAATACAAATAAGCAGGCTACCCGTGATTCAATATGATGATGACTATGATTCCATTTTTTTCCTTCTCCATCGCTGTCATCAGTCAAAATGTGATCTACCAAAGGCACTGGCAAGTCTTCCAATGAAAGCAATTTTGTTTAGAAAACCAATGCATATTTCATAAAGAACAGGCAAATAAATGATGATTGCTTAGTGACACATCTCTTAAAACATATCCAGGATTTCCTCTTTCATGTGAAACTGAGAAAAAAAAAATTTGTGTTTTTGAGTTTGCTTATTTAATTGCAGATAATTGAGAATTGCTTTTAGGTTTAAGAAAATTTATAAAGAAAATTATTAAAGAAGAATATAAATCGTTCAGATATTAAAGATTCTCAATGTTCTAAATTATCACATGGGATAGACTGGACCAATGGCATTTACATGGTAACTACTTTTTCAATAAATACAACTGGCACTATTTTAGGAGTTGGACATAACACATGTTTTTATACAGTTTCTACCCTTCTGAAGTGCTTAACACTTTTTACTGGAGGACCCAAAGATGTTTATTAATAATTATAGTACAGGATGACATGTCCCACAGCAGAAACCTGTATAAGACACAAGGAGAGAATGTGGCAGGGTTAAGGGTGGGGGACCTATAGCAGAATGAAGCATAGGAGAGAGTTCCCTGGGGACAGAAATCCTTAAAGAAAGGTTAACTAGACAATGAAGAATGAAAAGGTATTCCAGTATATGGCAACAGCATGTATGAAGTCAAAGAGATGTACAAGCCTGTGAAACACTGAAGAGCTTTTTTACGTAACTTGAGTTTTTCTTATCCCTAATTATGTGAGATGCAAAAGAGGCTGATGAAGATGTAAAAGAAAGAGAGCCACTGGTGGCATTAAAATGATAAAGGTATAATTACTCAAATATTTCAGGACTTAAACTGTACCAGATTAAAAATATTTATGGAATTTAGTTATCTTAACTCCAAACAACAGGTGAAAAAACAAATTTAAAAAACACACAATTTAGTTGTACTATTAGGGGTTCTCCAGAGAAACAACCAATATATAAATTGTGTGTGTGTGTGTGTGTGTGTGTGTGTAGAAACAAAGAGAGACAGGGACAGAGAGCGAGACTCATTAAAGAATTTGGCTCACATGATTAGGTAGGTGGATAAGTCCCAGATCTTCATTTAGCGAGCTGGACACCAAGGAGAGGGTATAGTTCTAGTCAGATGTTCTGGAGGGTGAAGAACCAGGAAGAGCCAATGTTCCAGTTCATGGATGAATGCAGGAAAAAATGGATAGCCACACTCAAAAGCAGTCAGGAAGGAGCAGTTCTCTTCTGCTCAGGTTTATTGTTCTATGCAGGCCTGCACCAGATTGGAAGAGGCTCACCCACATTAGAGAAGTTAATTTACTTTACTCAGCCTACCAATTCACATTTTAATATCCTTTGGAAGCACCTTCACATATGCATGCAAAATATTCTTTGTTCAAATATCTGGGAACTCCATAGACCAGTCAAGTTGACACATAAAATTAACCATCACAGTAGCGAAATATTTTAAAAACTGTAAGTATCTCTATATTCTCTATCTTTATCTTGCTGTCTCTGTACCTAGCTAGCTATGGGACCATCTATTTTAATCATCTAAACAAAAATTACTGAGAGGAATCCCAATGCATATCTTACCTCCAAGTCTCCATGATTTCATTGTGATTGTCTCTGCTTGTTGAAATTACACTGATTGGACCCCAAGATAATTATAAGTGAAGATTCTTTCCACTGTAGATTGCATCACCATCACCATACATGCATATTAATCAATTATTTTTTTATAAATTCTTTTATAATAAGTCTGTTTTTGGGGAGGTTCCCCCACATAAAGAATCTTCTACTATAGATGACTTTGGCTTGATTAAACTGACCTTCAATTTAGCATAACCTAAAACATTTTAGTCATTTTGATTTCAGATTCGAACGATTAATGTTTTTTCAGTGTTTATTCATCTTGGGATAAGAGAAATTATTTCACTCATATCTTTCTTATATTTCAATGTCTTTCCTTCTTTCCTCCCTTCCCCGCTTCCTTCCTTTATTACTTCTTCATATCCTTTCTTTCATTATTTTATTCATTCTATAAATACAATAAAACTCCATGATAATGCTACAATTTAGGCAAAAAAGTTCAAATCATGTGTAATGGGTTGATATGTTAGAAAAAATAACAAAATGACCAGAGTAAACCTGCTATAGATGTTTGACATTGGTTCCAATCATCAATTATATGACAAGTGTATTACCAAGGATTTATGGTCAAAATTTTTCAATGTATTTTCAGAATGTCTGCCATATACTTGTATCTAAGATCTAAGGATACAGCAGTGACCAAGAAGACACAAATTTCTGCCCTAAAGCTTATAAAATAGTTGAGAACAAATAATAAACAAGCAAAAACATATGTAAGATAGTAAAACATCACATGGAGGGAAAACAATACAGATGAGAGAGAAACAGTGGCATATTGTAGTGTAGGGACAAATGATTAGAATCAGTATCATGGTACATGCAATACTTGAAAGCGAAGATGTGATGAAGGTGGATAAGTGTTTTGTAGATACTTGAGATAAATTGTTCCAAGCAGACAATTTTAAGTATAAATTCAATAAGCCAAGAGCATATGTGGAATGTTTGGAAAAGGGCAAGAAGGATAGTGAACTTCAACTAGAAGGAGCAAGAATGAGACCAGCAGGAAATGAGATCAGTGATTTGTTAGAAGGCTAGATCACGTGGATCTCTGTGGGTGGTTTTAAGAATTCTGATTGAGATGGAAAGATATTGTGAGTTTTAGCACAGATGTGATATGACATGATTTATGTCTTAAAAGAACCATTTTTGCCTTTTGTGGGAAAAATTTGCTTTTGGTGGTAAGGGAGGGAGTTAAGACAGCAGGTAATATAAAATAACTAGGTTAATGTTGACATTAGCTAAAAGGCAAGAGTCATGGATGATTCCAAATTTTTTGGCTTGAGCCAAAAACTTCCCAAAATTTTCACAACTGGAAGGGAATATATTTCTTAAGATGGGAAATTTTGGTAAATGAGAGAGAAGATTAGGAGTTTGATTTTGAACATGTAAGTAAGTTTGAAATGTTTATTAGACATCCAAGTGGAATTGTAGAGTAGGCAGCTGTTATTTGAAGTTCAAGGGAGATGTCTGAACGGAATATATCATTTTGAGAATCATTAGTGTGCAGACAGTTTTTAAGCCCATGAAACTGGAGAATTCTGAGGAGTTTTGCTGTAAAATAAATGAGAAATAAAGTATACCTAGAGGAGAATATGGCATCAGATATGTTTGTTTTTATTAATGTCTAAAATGGAAGAAATAACACTCTACTGTGATGCTGATTGGAATGATACATGAGAGATTTTTTGTAAAATGGGAATGCAGAGACTTCCTTTAGAAGAACAGGTGGGAAGACAAAGTATATGAAACAAATATTGTTGTCAGTTCAGCTAAAAGTGTGTGTGAGTGCATGGAAGCTCCCTTATAATTGCTTTCATTTTCTCGGTGAAATAGGAAGCATGGTCAGCAGCTGAGAGGGAGGATGAGTTATCTGTAGGGAGCAGAAAAGAATAATGTCCTGAAAACTGCAATTAGGAGCAAGGAGGACAGCTTTTCACACTGCCAGGCTCAGTGACAGAAGTGTGGCAAAGGGTTTGAGAGTTCTTTTGGGGCAGCTGTGTGTTCACAGGAGAATCAGATTTCAGTAGAAGTTAAAAGGTGAAAAATATTTTCAGAGAAATGAGCAGACATGAGGAAATGTCACTAATGATTGATTGTGAGTTCCTCACTTGTTGCAGTCTGGACTAAATCGGTAATGAATCTTTCATAGCATTGAAAGACAAGCCTGAGTTTTCCCCAGGAACTACTTTTTTTTTTTTTTTTTTTTTTTTTCCACTGACACTGTGAAAAGGTTTAAGTTAGCCCAATTTTCTTCTGATGTGGAAAATGCACAAAACCATAAACTAGTTGGAGGGCATTCAACACAAAATATAATAGGAAATGGGAGGATGTATCACTCCCTTCCCTCTCACCCTGGGCCAGATTTACCCTAGGTGGTTGTGTTAGTGCATACTCATGCCATGGTGAAGAAATACCCAAGACTGAATAATTTATAAAGGAAATAGGTTTAATTGACTCACAGTTCCGCATTGCTGGGGAGGCCTCAGAAAACTTACAATCATGGCAGAAGGCAAAGGAGAGGTGGGCACCTTTTTCACAGGGTGGCAGGACAGAGTGACTGCAAGCAGGGAAAATGTCAGATGCTTATAAAACCATCAGATCTCATGAGAACTCACTCACTATCTTGAAAACACCATGGAGGACACTACCCCCATGATCCAATCACCTCCACTTGGTCCCACCCTTGACATATGGAGATTATGGGGATTATAATTTGAGGTGAGATTTGGGTGTAGACACAGCCAAACCATACCATTCCACGCCAGCCCCTCCCAAATCTCATTTCTTTTCATATTTCAAAACCAATCATGCCTTCCCAACAGACCCCCAAAGTCTTAACTCATTCAGGCACTAACTCAAAAGTCCAAAGTCCAAAGTCTCATCTGAAACAAGGCAAGTCCCTTCTGCCTATGAGAATAAAAATCTAAAGCAAGTTAGTTACTAGATACAATGGGAGTACAGGCATTGGATAAATGCTCCCATTCCAAATGGAAAATAATTGGCCAAAACAATGGGGCTATAGGCCCCATGCAGCTCTGAAATCCAAAGGGCAGTCATTAAACCTTAAGCTTCCAAAATAATCTCCTTTGACTCCATGTCTCACATCTAGGTCACGTTGATGCAAGAGGTGAGCTCCCATGGCCTTGGGAAGCTCCATCCCTGTGGCTTTGCAGGGTACAGCCTCACTCCCAGCTGCTTTCAGTGGCTGGCATTGAGTGCCTGCAGCTTTTCCAGGTGCACAGTACAAGCTGTCGGTGGATTTACCATTATGGGGTCTGGAGGATGGTGGCCCTCTTCTCACAGCTCCACAAGGTAGTGCCCCAGTAGAGACTCTGTGTGGGGCTGCAACCCCACATTTCCCTTCTGTACTGCCCTAGCAGAGGTTTTCTATGAGGATTCCACTCCTGCAGCAAACTTCTGCCTGGACATCCAGACATTTCCATACATTCTCTGAAATCATTCCACATTGCTGGGAAAGCCTCAGGAAACTTACAGTTATGGTAGCAACTTACAGTTATGGTAGCAGGTAAAGGAGAAGCAGGCACCTTTTTCACAAGGCAGCAGGATGAAGTTAGTGAAAGCAGAGGAAACACCAGATGATTATAAAACCATCAGATCTCATGAGAATTCACTCACTATCATGAGAATAGCATGGGGGAAACCACCCCCATGATCCAATTACCTCCACCTTGTCCCACCCTTGAAACATGGGGATTATGAGAGTTACAATTTGAGGTGAGATTTAAGTGGGGACACAGAGCCAAATCATATCAGTGGTCATATTTTACTCAAGGGAAGACTCATCCATTGAGTGTTAGAGGTGGATATGATATAACTATGAAAGAAGGGCAGAGTAGACAGCAGGTAGGACTGTATATTTTAACAACATTTAGTCAAAACTCCACACTGAAAATTCCCTTGGAACATCTTTAAAGCAATGTAAAAATTAACCCATGTCTAAGAGAATGTATTATTTCTGCACCCCCCTACAAGACATACAGAAGAATAGAGTTCACTTTTTTCCTTCCAAAAATTCTAAGACCAAAAATAAAATTTAATTTAAATATACTACGTTAATGGAAATAAACTTGTCATTTGTTACATTTAGCAATTTATTTCTGCTCTAACTTATGCCTAAGGAGACATGGATCACATATGGCTCTTAATCTATTATACAATGTCTTTCTAATTATCCAACAAACATAAAAGAAGAAAAATGTTAACTTTAGTTTTATGTGACTAAAGCAAGAAAAAAAAAGATCTATGTGACATTCTTCCCATTTCCCTTGCTATGGGATGATATAATAGAATGAAAGGAGTACATAAAGTACTGCAATGTTGTTGAGCTATAAATCTGAAAGTGAAAAAATTAAAGTGCTTGTCTGTGTGAGCATATATATGTTTGGCATAAAAGAGCAAGAGTTTGATCTGGTAACTACTAAAGAGTGAAACCTCAATGATCAAAACTAATCACATTAATTCTAGAAAAAGTAAGTGAATGACATAAATTACATAATTTTTTAAATGCACTTTATTATTTATAAATTACATAATAACCTAAGATAATTCTATGAATTTTATTTGAGCTGTTGTCTTAAACATATTCTTATAACTCATTGAAAAGCTAAATGAGGTGACTTTCAAATTATCCTATCAATTAAATACACATAACAATTTAAAATTATTTTTTCATATAATTTAAAGTCCTACTGAAAATTTCATTTACTCTAAGAAAGCTCATACCTTTTCTTCTCTGTATCTTATCTTTAATCTTTGTAGGAATTATTATGTGGTTCAAATGATGTAAAATTATAATAAATAATTTTTCTTGTTTGAAATTACAATAAAAGACTTGTCCCATTTGAAGCATGTTACTTCTCTCCAAATCACACATTTCTCCATAATACAATTGGGAAAATAATACTTCCCTCAAGGGACTACATAAACATTAAATCACATAACATTTTGAACTGAATCCACTGCCTGGCATTTAGTAAATGCAAGATAAACAGTAACTTATTTTTCAGTAAATTAGTTTTCAAAAAATATTGTTCATGCTATATGTTCTACCTTGTAACTAATGTACTAAATCTGTAATCTGATGTTACCTATTCAGTTCATCTTATTCAACTGTACATGATTCCAGTATATGTTATGACAAAGAAACAAAGTATAAACATATTATTTTTCATAAACTCTCTGCCTGTTCCTAACCCCTCTTCATGAAGTTTAATGTTTTCAGGTTAATTTATGAAGAAATGGTGTTAAAGTGTTTATGTTCATGAGAAAAAAAAGAGAAAAAAAAAACCCACAAAGACCCTTCTAAACATAAAATGCTATATTTGATGGAACAAATCATGAGCACAACTATTAAAAAGATATAGCAACCATTGACTTGCCATGAGAGTTGACTAAAGAGAGGTGAAAGGAAGCCATTTTAAATATTCTGTCTTTACTCATAGATCGTCTATACATCACTTCTGGTATTAAAAATTCTTTTGCATAAAGTAGGATAGAATTCAATTAACAAGTGATCCTTCATGTCCCTCCCAATTCTGAAATGTATTTTAATCCAACAAATCTTTGCTGAGCACATGTTCAGTTCAGGTCTCCCAGATGTTGTGATTTTAGTTTGTTCCAATTCTCTATGCTCTTTTTGTACTCATGAGCCATTTGGTATTTATTTATAATCACAGTTAGTATTGAAGGAAAAGAGAAATACAAACAGCTCTAAATGTGACTTTTTGTTCTGACTCTTAAGCAAGGTAGAATATCTCCAAAAACTCAAAAATTAGCTTAAAATGACCATTTTAATAATCACATGAAAAGTTTCTCCAACTGCTACGGTGAAAATATTTCAAATGAGAAAAATGTTGATTATAATCTCCAAATTAATTTTATTTAATTATAAATGCTTTTATACTCTTCCATTTTAATAAAGGATGTTAATTCTACCTTCTGAAAAATTGTTAAAACACATAGTTTGTATAACTACTACTGAGATTTCCAGAGTAGTTTTTTACTCTGGAAATTTCTAGTTTACTATCACCTAATTTTTATTGAAAGCATTGTTTAGGGCAAATTATTCAAGAAAGGTTTTAAAAATTGTCCATGAGCTAGGGGATATATACTCCTATAAAGGCACCTTTCCACTTTGTATTGCTTCTAATAAAATATACCTTACTATCAAATCAAGTAAATCTTTAATGTATGTGTTAAGAGTTTTGAGACTCTTAGAATAATTTAGATTCTTAGAAGGGAAGAAAGGAAAAGTTATATTTCTTGGAGTCTAGTATATGTTAAAGACTTCAAATTATTTTTCTAATTTACAGCATATACCATAGTGGTTAAAAACTCATGATATGGAGATGATTTTTTTGAGTGTGTACTTATTAGTGGCAGAATCTTGAGAAATTAGAAACTTCTACAAGCCTCAGTTTACTTATATACAAATTTAGGGGAAAAAATGAAGCCTGACTTATAAGATTATTATGGGAAGTACATGAGATACTAGTTTCTGGCAGCGTCTAAAACACAGCAAGACAGAAACAACCAAAAACACTAATACCAGTTATAGCTTGATAGCTAATTCTGTTCTTGTATTAGTATTTGTATCTGTGTGTAATTGTCTCTTTTTAGGTTACCAATTATGTAAATCCTCTCCATTTGGTGAAAAAGGCATGGGTGCAGCTAAAAGTCAGCAATAGTCTGTCCAGTCTTGGGCAGCTGTCCAGGGACCAGATGGTCACTACAGTCCACCTGGATACAATGCAGTTCAGCTACTGGTAATACCAGGTCAGAGTTCCTTAAGTGGGATTTAAACACAAAATGGAATAATTTAAAATTATTTAATCAGATAGAGCAAGACTCCGTCTCAAAAAAAATTATTTAATCATTTATTTGGTAAATTTATTTTAAAATAGTAACAGAAATACTCACACATCACCAATTGCAAATTGACTGTATTGTTTTGGAGACTTTCATGTCTTAATCTTATGTTCTTTTCTATTCTCTCCTTATTAATTATTCAAAGACCTTAAAATCTCTCATTAGAATTGAATAATGTCCACTTAAGTATAGCTAGACTTTTGTTAACTTGTAGAAAACCCTTAAAAGTTTGCTATTTTTTTCTTCCGTCGTTTCTTTCTTACTTTGCTTTTCTTTCCTGCTCTTTCTTTGATTTTTGCATAATCTTTGTTTTCCTGACCTTTTCAACTCTCTGTGTGTGGCTATATATATATATATTTTTTTTTTTTTTTTTTTTTTTTTTTTTTTTTTTTTTTTTGAGACGGAGTCTCGCTCTGTCGCCCAGGCTGGAGTGCAGTGGCGCGATCTCAGCTCACTGCAAGCTCCGCCGCCTCCCGGGTTTACGCCATTCTCCTGCCTCAGCCTCCCCAGTAGCTGGGACTACAGGCGCCCGCCAGCTCGCCCGGCTAGTTTTTTTGTAAAGAGGGGGTTTCATTGTGTTAGCCAGGGTAGTCTCGATCTCCTGACCTCGTGATCCACCTGTCTCGGCCTCCCAAAGTGCTGGGATTACAGGCTTGAGCCACCGCGCCCGGTCTGTGTGTGCGTATGAAGCTGCGTTCCTCCCTGTGTCTCCTGAATATTCTTTCCTCAATATAGTAGCCTCTGTGCAATGGGCTACATTCTGCTACCTTCCCCTTACTTCTGCTGTCTCTTGTGATAACTCTGAGCTGTGTGGAAATAGCAATCTCTGCTGAAATCATTGTACTCCTTGTTGTGTTACAAGCATTAATAATAAGTGGTTTACCTTTTCTGTGACAGTGGTTACTTGTAGTTTCAAATGACATTTTGCTGGCTGCAATGAGACTATTTTTATCCTCAAGAAAACATTGATATTCTGGCAGAAAAGGCTGGCTGTAAGTCAACTGCCAAAAAAACCTGTTCCCTTAAAAAAAGATACAGCCAACTATTTCATATGTTTTAAAGATTTCTCTATCCACCGCAGAAAAGGACATATCTTAAAAACTGAAAACCTTTGTTTTAATGTTTTACTATTAATTATATAATGTCCTCAGGATGTTGCTTATATTTCCATATAAGAAGTAAAAGCATCAGCACACAGATAATAAGCTTAATTTCATTTCTAAAGCTAAATGCATGTATGTGATTTAGCCAGATACTTACTTTCTATCCATGAGACTATGTAAGTGTGTTACTGTGTCACTGCAAGTGTTAATATAAATGTTTTCTGACAATATCCACACCACTGTCCCCAAACAGCAATTGTTTACCCAGGAGAAGTCTAGATGTGGAGTTAATTTCAGATAATTGAAATAATTTGCTTCCTGTGGAGCAGGGATAATTGTATGATTTACTTTCGTCTTTAAAGCATGTCCCTTCACAGACCATGAACTGATGAGTTTATATTGGCTTCTCTTTGTTGAGTTAAAGTCATAATCAACTCAGGAGACAAGTGCCATGGTAAAGGTGACTGAGAAAGAGCTTTCTGACTTCTCTTTTATGAAAGATAGAATGAAGAACCCTGAAGAACAACAAAAATGTTATTTCACGTTCCCAATTTAACCTGCACCATTTTCTAGAGAACATGGCTCAGAAATATATCAGGAACAATCCCTACTACATGGGGCTTATACTCTAGTTGTGAACCCAGGACCGAACAAAAAAATAGATAAGCAAATGTCAAAACTATCTAGTATTGGCAAATTGTTTGCCACAAGCCTGGTTCAGAGCACAGGCATCAGTTGGTTGTAGGGTTATGTAGCATTAGTAGACCCTGTCAGAACTAGGTTAAAGCAGTGCTTTGTTTCAAGAAACCCAGCAGAAGCACAGCAATACATTGACAGAACACTATGGGTCCTTATAACCTGGATAAGAGGAATTTTATAGCCTCTCCACAGCAACATAAAATTATGAAAGAAGAGCCATTGTCACAATGTCTAAAACTAGAAAGTGAGGGTAAAACTGGTCCAATTAAGGGATCAGGATCTCTAAGCCACTCCTTTAGTAACTATGAAATTATTGAGCTGAGGAATGATATAAAGATATTTACAGTCTAGTTACCCTACTAAAAATAATTAGCAATCAGAAGGTTGATGTCAAACAATACACTTTGTGTGGAAACACTCAAAACTCTAGAAAATCCATTTACCCCCTCATGCGCTAATTTCTTCCGCAAACACGACGAAGTGCTAGTCATTGGCAAAAATGAATAAATAAATAAATAAATAAATAAAATAAAATAAAATAAAATTTAAAAAGCATTAAACATAGACCTGATAGTGGGTGAAAATGATTGCTAAATTTCTCAATTTCTTTTTTTTTTTTTTTTTTGCATCTATCATGATCCAGCCACTAAATTTTTTGTTAGTGGTATAGAACCTCTACGAGTTAGGGAAAGGAGAAAAGCTGACTACTGGAGAGTTAATAACAGCCTTGTATATATGCCGTGTAAACAGGGTCTTGAAGCTAAACAAATTTAAAAAAAGAAAAAAAGAAAAAAGAAAAAAGCAGATGAACCAAAGTGCTCGGACTGTAAAAATCTTTTTGAAGGGTGGATGGTCTTACCTATATTATTTCAAAATCCTTGGGAAAACAGTAGAAGAAAGCACATTTATTTTCCATCTGCTCCTTTTATCAAAACTGCCAACAATCAGAAATTGACTTTAGAAAAAAATGAAAAATTCCACACAAAATCTTTGTCTGTGACCTCATCTCTCTTTCTAGTCCTTCTTGATACTTTCTACTATAGGCCTATTAAAACTACCATTCCCACATATGTGCCTTTGGAGTCTTCATTCCTTTGCTTTACAGTATTTATTTTGCCTGGAAGACCAACTGTTCTACTCTTTAACTCTTAAAGCCTACTGATTTTTCATGGTTTCACTCAACTATTTCTTCTTCCCCCAGGCAGAATTGACTTTTCTTTCCATGGCTCCTATAATGGTTAATTTTAAGTGTCACTTTGACTGGACAGACAGACACTCAGGTAGCTGGCAAAACATTATTTTTAGGTATGTTTGTGAATATGTTTAATATTTAAATCAGTAAACTCAGTAGACAATACCTACCCTGGACAATGAGTGAGCCTCGTCCAATCCCTTGAGACCCCGGAAGAACAAAAAAGAGGAAGGATGAATTTACTCTCTCTTCAATTGGAACATCTATGCTCTCCTGCCTCAGACATTGGACATGGAATCTCCTGGTTCTCAGGCCTTTGGCCTCCAGGGCTTACACCAGCACCCTGCCTGATTCGCAGGTCATCAGTCTCAGACTAAATTACAGCACTGGGTTTCCTAGTTCTCCACTGCAGATGGCATGCCTTGGGGCTTTGGGCTTCTATAATTATATGAGCCAGTTCTCATAAACAATCACTTCTCATACATCTATATGTACCTATTGGTTCTGTTTTTCTGAAGACCCTAATACAATCCCATAGCACTATTTTTTTTTTTTTATTTCTTCTATAACATTTAAACAGCTTTTTTTTCCCAGAGTCATTTGTGTAGGTATCCAATTCTCTCATGAATGCCTCAAGGCCAGAAATTCAATCCACTTTACTTTTGCCATTGCTGCAGAGGAGGCATACTGTAGCTAGTTCAATAAGTGGTTGTGGAAGGAATTGAGACTGATAGATCTATAAACCCACTTTCTATGGTACATACAGTCTATATTCAATATACCGTGCAGCTTATTCCACAAGTGAGAGGAGGGTCTAAGCTTTTGAGCATAGAGATGGTTTTAGAAAATAATTACATTTAAAAAGCAAAATGGAGCCCTGTTGAGAATAAATTAAAGCCTTGTTTCTTATAGTTGTGAACATTTTATATCAAGACCCAACCTGAAAAAACTACTAGATTGTGCTTCAAAGCACTGTAAGTTCTAGCCCTAGGTCTATAATGTTGTCTAAGACATTTATCATCATTGAGTTCTCTGGACTCAGTGTTCTTATCTGAAAATTGAAGGAGTTAGATATAATCATTTGTAAAATGTTTTCCAAACCAACATTCTAAAGTCTACTCTCCAGAATTAGCCAATGAAAGATAACAGACATTTCAGCCAGACAAGATAATCCACTGGAAAGTACTATTGATCAAGTAGTAGAAAGGGATGCATTTTAAATATTATGATCAATGCCCTAATTTTCAGTTTTTGCCACTGAAATGTATGAAAAAATAGCAGAACCGACAGCATTATGATAAGACATTCAGTATTCACAAAGGGATAGTTTCTACTATAAAGTGAGATTTTTAATATCCTTCTGGAAATATCACAAGACTATCCCCTAATGGGACAGAAACATTCAATCTGCTCAAGGAGCAGTAGGTGCCACATTATTATTACTTTCACAAAGGAAGATGAAAGCAGTAAAATCAAATGCCAAAGACTTGAAAGAAATTGAACATAAACTTTAAAAAATATTAGTTATGCCACAGATATAGATGTACAAGGGTAAAAAGATCTGATTTAAAAAGAAATAAACTTTGAACTAAAAGTTTACTTTAAAAAATTATCTTAAAGTCAAGTTTATATTTATATATTACAGTTACATATAATACATAAGTATGTGTATATATGCTACATATAAAATATATAAAGACACACACATATGCATCCTAAAATTATTAAAGCAAAACTAATTTGTATTATCCACCTACTGGGACATAAACTGCACACAAAAAAGATTCCTCTAGTTCTCATAAGAACAGTCCCCATTCTCCTAACAACATGATTAATAATAAGTGGACAAAGAGAAATTAAGAAATGATCTGACCAAATTTTTATCATCTCTGATTCTTGAACTATAATATAATTATAGACATCTTCAGGTCACTAAAGCTTGTCTAATTGGCCCTCAAAATATCTTCAATATTGAAAACAATACCATATACCCAATTAAGTAACTTACTCATTTTAACTCACCATGTTCTCTGAACTTTATTCTGGAATTTTTGCATCTTTAGAAAGCATTGAAAATGTAGCCTTGCCATCAAAGATCTGTCAACAGGTGGGGCTGTTCTCTAATTTGCAACAAGAACATGATTTTACCAGAAGACTTGAAAATGCAGACTTCTTCATTCTGAAGTCTTCACAAAATTTTCTATGCAAATTGCAAGTTCATATTTGGCAGAAACCAGCTGAAAAGAAAAGCATAGGGTCACCCTAAATTCTAATGCAAAAGCTATTCCAAATATCTTCCACATTCCACATTCAAGCAATCACCAATCCCTGTGTCTGCACCAATAATCTAATTTAAATCAGCCCTTCCACTCCAATTCTTTCATTACTGCTCTGGCTTAGATCCTCATCTCTCACCAGGCCAGAACAATTGATGCCCACTTCTCTCCTATACTGTATTTTTAATAATACCTGGCCATCAGCACTGCTGTGAGCATAATCTTTCCAACGATGGTTAAAAATGTAATTATTTCAGAATCCCACTCAAAAGTCATCAAAACAGTTTCATTATCTCAGAACAAAACCTAAACTCCTTTATATGGCCTATGGAGGCTTTCAAAGCCTGGCTGTACATTGCTCATCTGCCATCACTCAGCTACTTGCACTTTATACACAGCAGTAATGTCCTTTAACATTTAAAACATGATTTTTGTCATGCCACAATCTATTATGTATGTGTTATCCCTCAAGATGAGAATATCCTCCTCTCCATGTTATTCTGCCTTGAAAACTCCCACCCATGCTTCAGCTCAAATTGTTCCTCTTGTATGAAGTGTACTCCAGTAGAAAATCGGGTGGGGGGAAGATGGCCCTTTTCTCCTTTTGTATTTGAGGAAATCATTATAAAAGCTAATTTTATTATGATTTTCCTATGTTTGTGTTTGTCTCCCCAGTAGAAGGTGAGCATCTAAAAGACAAGAATCAAAGTCCTGTCTTCATTATCTATGTCCCCAGAACCTGGCAGAATGCCTGACAGGAGGTAGGTACCAGTAAATATTTGTAAAAGGAGTAAGAAAGGAGGAAAGAGGGGGAAAAGATTAGAGAAAGTAGGGGTAGATGACAGGTAGAAAGAAAATAATTAATTCATTAGGAGAAAGTAGTGTTTAGACAAATTACTTTGTCTTCATCTTCTCCTCACTATTCCCCGTTCGCTACTTGAAATATTTTTATAGTGATATCTGAAGTAAATAAATGCCAAGAATAATCTTACAGTAAAAAGAAAAAGGTCGGGCACAGTGGCTCATGGCTGTAATCCCAGCACTTTGGAAGGCCGAGGCAGGTGAATCACCTGAGGTAAGGAGTTTGAGACTAGCCTGGCCAACATGGTGAAACCCCATCTCTACTAAAAATATAAAAAATTAGCTGGGTGTGGTAATGCACACCTGTAGTCCATAGTCCCAGTTACTAGGGAGGCTTAGGCAAGAGAATCGCTTGAGCCCAGGAGGCGGAGGTTGCAATGAGCGGAGATCGTGCCACTGCACTCCAACCTGGGCGACAGAGTGAGACTCCATCTCAAAGAAAGAAAACAAAAAAGAAAAGAAAAGAAAAGAAAAAAGGAAAGGAAAGGAAAGGAAAGGAAAGGAAAGGAAAGGAAAGGAAAAGAAAGGAAAGGAAGAAAAGAAAGAAAAGAAAAGAAAAGAAAAGAAAAAAAAGAAAAAGAAAAGAAAAAAAAAGTCTGTCATTACAAAATGGCAACCAGTAGCCTGAAGGGCATGAGGGGACCTAGAGGAAACTCCTATGTCAGTTAATTACTCCAGACCTCCCCCACTGACTTGCTGGTTGGTATAAGATGCTCTCCTTTTTAATCGAGTCTCCACCTAGAAATACCTCTTCCTTTACCCCTAGTTCCAGTACCTTCTCATAGTGCCGACTCACTTATCCTCACCACCATTCTGACTGACATCCTTTCCCTGACATAGACACAGACACATCTTAGTGATGGTATGGAGGGAAAAAAAAAGCCCAAAGAGGAAAAAAAAATCAATAAGAAGGCAAATCCAGAAAAGATTTGTGCTCACGGACAACATTAAGAATTGCTGGACATAGAAACAGAAAGTCTCATCTAACATGTTGGTGTTGGCTACATGTTATGAAAGTCTGAATAACACAGGAAGAAAATTGATTATTTAAATAGAGGAAAAAGTATGTGTACGTTGACATAATCATTCTATAAATCTTTATTGAATACCTAATGCTTTGCCTCTTTATGAAAATAAAAAGACAAGTGTCCTGGCATGGTGACTTACACCTGTAATCCCAGCACTCTTGGGAGGCTGAAGTGGGCAGATCGCTTGAGTCCATGAGTTCAAGACCAGCCGGAGCAACATGGCAAAACCTTGCCTCTACTAAAAATAAATAAATAAATAAATAAAATAAAAAATAAAAAAAAAATTAGCCAGGTGCGGTGTTGCACGCCTGTAGCTCCAGCCACTTAGGGGTTGAGGCAGGAGTATCGCTTGAGCCTGGAGGGAGTCAAGGCTGCAGTGAGCTCTGATCATGCCACTGCATTCCAGCCTGGGTGACAGAGGAAGACCTTGTCTCAAAAATAAAAACAAAAATATGCGTAAGACATGGTTTAGTTTGTAATCCAGCTAAGTAAAATAATAAGACAAATAGCGCTGCCATGCAATGGCTGTTCACTCTGGGTCACTAACGTCATTGCCAGGAAAGCAATTGAAAACCTCACAGAATCTGTAAACATTGAAGTAGAGACAGGAGAAGGAATAAAAAGGCAGGAAAGGCTCCATGGAGCTATCTCAGGCAGGAATATTCCCATTCTTTTTTTTTTTTTTTTTTTTTTGAGTTGGAGTTTCTTTCTGTCGCCCAGGCTGGAGTGCAGTGGTGCGATCTCAGCTCACTGCAAGCTCCGCCTCCCAGGTTCACACCATTCTCCTGCCTTAGCCTCCCGAGTAGCTGGAACTACGGGGTTTCACCGTGTTAGCCAGGATGGTCTGGATCTCCTGACCTCGTGATCCGCCTGCCTCGGCCTCCCAAAGTGCTGGGATTACAGGTGTGAGCCACCGCGCCCGGCCGGAATGTTCCCATTCTTAATCTCTGTGCTTCCTGATTTCACTTGACTACCTTTTATCTTTCCTAAAATTCTACGAATCAATTCACAACAAAATCATCATTCTTTAAAAACTCCAGTGATTTCTGAGAATAATAAGGAGCTGTTGCTTTTTGTTCACATATTAGTGAAATTTGTTAAATCCTATAGCATTCTTCCTCTCAGACTGAAGTCATCGAGAGACAGGGACAATTTTATATAGCGGGAGTAGCTAATTTGAGAAAACACAGTATTGGAATAGAAGTTAATTTTCTTTTGCCTTTTCCATATAAGTGGCCTTAAAAAAGCAAGGGTATATGGACTACCAGTGGGATATATGAGGAAGGGGTACCAATGCTTTTTTTTTTTTTTTTCCCCAGAACGAAAAGAGAGGAAGTTCTTTTTCATTTCAGTTTCCTTTAATAGATGATACCCCATTCCTAAGATCCAGAATTGAAAATAGTGCTACACATTATCTACACTGTGGACTAAACACTATTCTGTGGGTTAACAGGAAAACCTAAGCTCATTTTGGAACATTATTTCTGTGAAAGCTATCTTCCCTGACTTGGAAATTTCTTGCAACATAATTCTTTATGGTGTGAAGTTTTCTTCTAGATGAGGAGACAATTGTAAAAAGGATGTGATGGGATGATTCAAACTAGTGCCAAATGCATCACGTAGGTAGAGAAGCTATGAACTCATAGGATTAGGAGATTTTAAAAAATATGTGGACTCACACAAAGTTATTTGCCGTTCAGTCTAGTACTCAAGCTTATAGTGACTAGGTAGAATGGCAAGCCACTCATTTTGTTGCTTCAGCTGCCTTCTTAAAACCAATGCATCATGGAACTACTGTTAGGTCAAGAAAATAAACCAACTGGCTAGTTGACTTCCTGAAACTTGAAACTTCCAAAAGGAGAAGTTAAGGGCTTTCTTCGTATGTTTGATCCAAAAATAACAGGCAACCAACCTTTCAGAAGAGTCAGTGGTAAAAGGGAAAAGAGTGAGAGTGGATGCTGGGGGTGGAAGAATACTCTGAAGAATGACTGCCACATACCACCTCCCCCAGCTCCTCTAAAGGAAAAAAAGTTAGTTTGCTACCATTCTTGTTTCTCAGGATACCTCAGGGCAAAGAAACACAGGCCAGGGTGGAGAAATGGTCTGCATCTCCATGGTATGACTGTATAACACAGTTCCCAAGCCAATTTCTGTTTCCGCTGATAAGTTTTCCCACTTTCAGACCATGTCCTTAAAATGATTGGTGCTTATTCCTTTCGTCCTCCAGTTATTTTCCTTTTTCTTTTTTTTTTTTCACTGACTAGGATGGAAGTAAAAAGGCAGGACCTTGAGCAGTCACCTTGGATCCCGAAATGAAAGTGTTATATAAGTGGTTAGCAGAACCCTTTGTGACCAGCCCTGAACAATTGATCTTTTGACTGTTACATGAGGGAAAAATCAACTTCTGCCTTTCTTAAGTCATTGTTTTTTATATTACTTTTTTTCTCTTTTTGCTACAGCAGCTTACACTGCATTCCAACACAGTAAAGTTGAAGGCAAATCACTTATAGCCACAGAGGTCATGGTATTTGTTTTTTTGTTTTTTGGTCAAAATGAAATGAGAAATTGTCAGAGTTTTGAATAGGGAAGACATTTAAGGGTAGGCATGAGTACACAGTTGGACTACAACTCAGAAATATAAACAAGAAACCCAAATTACTGAGTGATTTAAATATAGATATAGTATATTGAAATCCTGCTGTGTGTTAGATCCCAAAAGAGATAGGTAGTATAAAAGATAAAAATGTGAAGGGCAATATACAGCCTGGAGGAATTTTAATATGAATAGCAACTAGTGG
Organism: Macaca thibetana thibetana; assembly: GCF_024542745.1. Classification (NCBI taxonomy): domain Eukaryota; kingdom Metazoa; phylum Chordata; class Mammalia; order Primates; family Cercopithecidae; genus Macaca; species Macaca thibetana. Next base: position 101,369,518 of record NC_065578.1, on the reverse strand, counting down.
AGGTTAATGAGCAAACATGACAAAAGAAACAGAGAAGTAGAGAAATAAAATGCTAATGAAACAACCACAGTTGCCCTAATTTCTATAGCAGACATTCAGAATATTTCCCTTTGGGAAACTTACACTGTACTTATTTTTTTTATATCTGACTTTTATCCAACAATCAGATATAAGAAATATATCAAACCCAAACTGCTAACAATAAAAAAGGAAAAGTATTTTCAACACACGTACACCCTTCAAAATCAGAAGGACACCTGCCAACATTAAGCCCTCATATCAGTGTATTAGCTAGAAATATGAGAGCGCCAAGCCAGGATCTCAGTAAAGACCTCCAGATGCTTTGGTAAGTGTCAAATAGAATGTCAGGGCTCACTTTCTCTTCCCTTGCTCTAACTAATTGGTTTTCTGTCATCTTGTACACTTTCCTAACACCAGATCAGCACATAACATGAAAACATTTCCCCACAAGCTAAGCCATTTACCTTTTAGTAAGTGGATACTTATCAATCAGTGCCCTGAACAGGAACGAATGGCAAATTCAGACAAAGAACTTTAATAAAGGATTCATTTACCAAAGTATGAGAAGGACCCAGCACAGTGGCTCACGCCTGTAATCCCAGCTCTTTGGAGGCCAAGGCAAGTGGCTCGCTTGAGCGTAGGAATTTGAGACCAGCCTGAGCAACATAGTAAGCCCTTATCTGTAGCATCAAAAAAAAAAAAAGAAAGAAAGAAAGAAAGAAAGAAAAAGAAAAAAGAAAAAAGAAAAAAAAATTAGCCAGGCTTGGTACCAGCTACTCAGGAGGTTGAGGCACAAGGATACCTTGAGCCCAGGAGATGAAAGCTGCAGTGAGCTATGACTGCACCACTTCACTTCAGCAGAGCAAGACCCTGGCTCAAAAATGAATAAAGTAATAAATAAAAATGAAAATGAAAAATAAAAAACATATGAGAAGGTTAAAGGAAATCAACAAGAAATGTTACAGCACCACGGGGCTAATAGCAGAAGAGAACAACTACTATCCCAAGCTTAATGAAAGAAGGGGAGTTAGCTATCTAAACTGGAGAGGTATACACCTTTTAGAGAGGCTCACGCAAAATAAACTAGAACTTTTAGCAAAGGCAGATAATTAAGGGAATAAATATATGGACTTCATTTTCCTCCTGTCTTTGATGTTCTACCAGTATCTCCCATTTACCAAATACAACCAAAAGGCAATGATCAGCCCCTTTCCCCCCAAACACATTGCAGGAGGTGAAGGGTAAAGAATGGATCTGGAGATGCAAATTGAAAAGATATGACTCTTCAGTACATAAAATATATGCCTCTTCAGAATATATTTAGAAAATATATAACCTCTTCAATTTGGTTATAGTGGAATGGGTACTATAAATAAATCTGTTGTGTTATTTGAACTAATGACAAAGTAGAGTAAATTGAATCTATGAACAATATCTTAGCTTTTCCCTGGAATGAGATATTTATGGTTCTTGGTTTAATACCCAGTGACACTAAACTCTGCATAAAGATATAGGACATCTGGGCTTGTACGTTTCTGCCAGATGGTGTGGGATGCTCAAAGATCTGGATAGCTAATTTTACACAATAACTGCTTCTAATAGGAGTTTTATATTGAAACCTCTGACATTCTTTTACCAGCAGTTGTACTGCCAAGTCTGGCTACAATAAATGTACATGACTTAATGGCTAATTCTCCAGAAATATCACATTTTTTTCCTTCCTTCGAAATCTTTGTCCTCTTTGCAGCCCACATTTTAATTCCACAACATTTTATTCTTCTTTTGATTATTTTCTGCCCTTAGTTCCCATCAGCCTGGGTGTTTATATACTATTGTGCATTTATTCAGGTTATTTGAAGATAATTTTTGCCAAAAATAACAAAAGCACTGTTTCCTAAGTACTAAGGTAATTCCAATTGATCCTTCTGTACTTTCCTGGGGTCCTTTAGTATCCTTTAAACAATTGCTGCTGTCTCCTAAAAGAGTTGCTGTCGGTGCTATTTTCTTTGCTTTTAAACTTCATCACAATTTATTTTTTTATTTTTTTTTTTTTGTTTCCTTTCCTATTTTTTTTTTTAATTTATTTATTATTATTATACTTTAAGTTGTAGGGTACATGTGCATAACGTGCAGGTTTGTTACATATGTATACTTGTGCCATGTTGGTGTGCTGCACCCATCAACTCATCATTTACATCAGGTATAACTCCCAATGCAATCTCTCCCCCCTCCCCCCTCCCCATGATAGGCCCCTGTGTGTGATGTTCCCCTTCCTGAGTCCAAGTGATCTCATTGTTCAGTTCCCACCTATGAGTGAGAACATGCGGTGTTTGGTTTTCTGTTCTTGTGATAGTTTGCTAAGAATGATGGTTTCCAGCTGCATCCATGTCCCTACAAAGGACACAAACTCATCCTTTTTGATGGCTGCATAGTATTCCATGGTGTATATGTGCCACATTTCCTTAATCCAATCTGTCACTGATGGACATTTGGGTTGATTCCAAGTCTTTCCTATTGTGAATAGTGCTGCAATAAACATACGTGTGCATGTGTCTTTATAGCAGCATAATTTATAATCCTTTGGGTATATACCCAGTAATGGGATGGCTGGGTCATATGGTACATCTAGTTCTAGATCCTTGAGGAATCGCCATACTGTTTTCCATAATGGTTGAACTAGTTTACAATCCCACCAACAGTGTAAAAGTGTTCCTATTTCTCCACATCCTCTCCAGCACCTGTTGTTTCCTGACTTTTTAATGATCGCCATTCTAACTGGTGTGAGATGGTATCTCATTGTGGTTTTGATTTGCATTTCTCTGATGGTCAGTGAACTTCATCACAATTTAAAGAGGTTTGAATGATCTTCCCTCTTTAAGCCAGAACATAGACTTGAGTGTCTTATACTGACTAATTTGCTGTCACAGAAATGCTTCTTTATAGTTTACCCACATGACAGGACATACCCTCAAATAAATGAGAGAGGTTATTGCAAAATGTCAGTTCCCTTGAAGCACTGCCTTTCATCTAACCCAGTTTCTACTTTCTTCCCTTGGTTTGTACCAACTTGCTTAAAATAAAAATGGGTTTCTCTTGTATACTGTCAGCTGATATTCTTGTATTTAGTTTTAGTTTCTTTAACTCAGAATTAAATGAGCACTTGTGGAAAGAATCTACTTGCAAGGAGTGGAGAGCAAAATTCCCAGGTCCCTTTCTTCATGATTGTGAGGTGAAAATAGCAATCACTTTCATAGTTTAAACAATAATTTCTTTTTTTTCCTAAAAACAAAGTTTAGAAAGTGCAAACTGTTTGATAATGGTGAGGGTCCATTTAAAGTCCTACATAACTAATCAACAGAAACATGAAGCTTTGTTGCTGAATATTTTAAAACACATTGCACTTTCAATTAAATTTTTTACTTTCAGTCTTTCTCTTATAAATTTGTAAAAATATATTCTATTCTCAATTAATGTATTTTCCAATTAAAATTCTTCAAAATCCCCCCATTATCCTAAAGATAAACTGCACACCCTTTAGTGTGGTATATAAAACCCATATGCTGTTTTCTAATCTCGTTTCTTGCCTTTTTCATTCTACCATACACTCCAGCAATATTCAACGTTTCCCAACATGCTTTTCCTCACACCCCCATGTTTTAGTACTTGCTGTTCTCTTGGCCATACTTCTCTTAAACTTTCTTCCACATACATATACAACCACCATCACCACCTACAATCTGCTTCAAGACTAATTTAGGAATCTCTTCTATAAAACTTTGCTCAGTGTTAACTGAACTGAGAAGAAAATCAACGATCAGACATATCAATGAAAGTGAAAGCTGTGCAATATAAGCATACATTTTATTTTCACTACTATTTATTGAATATCCGTATGCCCTAGGCACTGTACTAGTTACTGTGGTATTAACATGAATAAGGAGAGTCTGCTCCTTCTAGGACATGGTTATCCTTGATGAAAAAAAAAAACTCATTTGTAAGTTCGTATTTACAATACATTTAATAACTGTTATGTTGGCAGTGTAAACGAAAAAAAAAAAAAAAAAAAACCTAAAATGAAACTCTTCCTTTCCTCATTTTCAACAGATAACAGGGTAGATATCCAATCCCACATGAAGAATTTATTAAAGGGATGAATGTAAGTGTCCTCCCAGCTCTTTTGGTCTCCTTATCAAAACCAGTGATACAAAAAGGATATAAAGGAATTCACAAAGAGGTGAAATGAAACTTGTTTGCATCTCTTGGATCTCATTAAACTCAAAGACAAAGTAGTCTGAGAGTTTTTTTTTAAAAGAAAAAAAAAATGAAGGAGACATTTCTCCTAAGAGAGTCAAGCCAGGCTGTTTAAGTCTCAGCCTCCTCACCCCAGATACCTGTGGTGCTACCTTCTAATACAGATCGTAGTGAAGAGGGCTTCAAAAGAACCACTTGCAGAACTTTGAAGTGGATTTTCTGCAATTAGACACATAAAACTTATACTGGACCCAGTCGAAGTTTACTGCGGTCAGGGGTTACCCTCCCACTTGAAAAGAATTTAGAAGTCAAGGGAAAAGCTGATTTTCTGCTTTGGAAGCAGAACAAGGAGCGTGATTATGGAAGTGTCTGTACTCCTCGAGTTTGTCAGGAAAAGAAATAGGTGAGAATTTCCACACACTATGGGTGGTAATGGGGGAGTAATGCATAACGAGAGCTCTGAGTCCTGCCCAATAAGGTGACCCAGAAGCATTGAAGAGACCCCAGAAGAATGAATCTGAAGGTGTACTGCCAGGTGTCCAGTGCCGAGAAAGGAGCTCCATTCTGCACATGGTGCATCTACTAGTATCAACTGAACTGCGGGAAAGAGAGCCCACCAGGGAATTCATGAAAATCCCAAAAAGTTACACAATGAGATGGTTAGCTTCAATTAACTGAACACCATGTAGGGTTGCCAAATTTAACTAGCAGCCCAAAGAGCGTAATAATATTCAAGCAAGTAAGAACTGGCTTTTCCTCCTCCACTACTCTCTATGTACCACCCTGGACTGTCAACTTTGACAGTGAGTTAACTATTAAGGAAAAGCAGAGACAAACAGGTTGAAATGATAAAGAAAACTACAAATAAAGCTCCAGGTTTTCAATTTGAAGTCAGATTGAGATGGGAGAAGAATATTTAACACAGAACAGTTTCTGTTCTTTGATTATTATGAAGGACAAGATAATTTCTGAATCAAAACTATGTTTGTTCTATGAAGTAACTTTAAAGCTGTTATTTTGATCAAAATGTAAAAAGCCATGGAATCTGCTAGAATTTTCATTGGGAGCCAGAGAAACTCACCCCATTGGATACATGATCAAGGATCAATAAAAATCAAGAAGAAAGTTGCATTTGGCCATAATCCACGCATCATTTGTGCTCAACAATCCAGTTGGAGAATAAAGCTCAATTTTCTTAAAAAAAAAAAAAAAAAAAAAGGTGATTTTTTTTTTTCTTTTATTTGGTGTTTCTGTATTTTATAAAGGAAAAGAAACAACCCACTTTACTATAACTTACATTAACTAATCACATCAAAATCCCTACTAGAAGGAAGGAGTTTTGCTAGGTACTCCAGATTGAAGGGGGTGGGATGTATAATATTCAGTCAAAACTCCATACAGGCTGATTGCATCAAATTGAAGACCTCCATGAAGTTTATAATCCCTATAATTGTATCCATCACCCCTTCTTCTTACAACACTGAACTCCCCAAAAGAAAAAGGTGCTGATAACTAATGAGCAGTGACTAACAGTAAACTTTTAATTTAGCTTCAGTAAACTTTTAATTTAGCTTCAATAAACACCTCTACACCTATTACACGACAAGCAGAAATTGTGCTTAAAAAATTGAGTAATTTGAAGATTTTGGTGAGTAAAATGAAAAATGTTGACAGGAGTGTTAACAGATGAAAGGGAAGCTGTTGTGGGTGGTAGAAAAGAAATCTAGAAGAGAGGAAAGGAAGCTAAGTAGCTGAACCCTGAGATCTTCTCAGAACTCTCTGTACCCTTCAAGGTACACATTGCTATATGGCTTTCTTTCTTTCGATTTTTTTTTTAAACATACTAGCTCTACGTAACTCACCTCTTGTGAAAACTTTATGTCCAGTGTCCTGAATAACTTTATATCTTTCAGTCATGAAAATATATTGGTTACCTTGTGACCTATTCTGATAATTTACTTATTTCTAATGCATGGTCTCTCCTCACTGTCTGCAGTAAATCTCTATCTCCTCTATTCTGAAATACTACAAGACTATAAATCAGGACAATATTAATGACTGTTGATTATATAATTCTTTTAGTCTTTCAAGGATCTGTATCATTAGGAAAGGGATTTCTGCAGGTATTTTCTATCTCTAACTTAATTTTATTTACTAGACTTAAATATCTTAAAAAGATTTTTTATAAAAAATGTCTATGTTAAGAAAAATGATTTCTTATGCCTCTGCTATTTTTCACTAACAAAAAAGGCTTCAAATGTGGTATGTAATAAGTTCTAGGAATGAAATATAAAATGCAAAATTTGATAGATTACTAAATACAGTATCTATCTTAAATATGTTACTATAATTTACAAATGACTTTGATCATCTTGTTTACTGAACTTAAATTTCTCCATTTACAAATTAAATGTAACATTATATATAATTACAAATTAGTTTCTCTTTCAGCTTCTACATGCAACAATCTATCATTAACTACTTGAGAAATTTACAAGTCATTAATCCTCTAAAAATATACTTCTGAGAAATTTTTATTTTCCCCAAGATCTACTCTTCCCAGTTCTATAGATAAGCATTCCTATGGTAAATTGCCATATCTAAAAAGACGACTCCTAGAGCCATTGAACATTTTACTTATGTTATCCAAATAGTCTCATCATCGTCTCCAAATCAGAATTTTCTTTCTGTCCAATTTATTCTTAAACTTAAGACTTATTTAAGTATTTTGTCCTTTCTAAACACTCAAAATGTTAGAAATACTATGATCATGTGTGTTTTTTATAAGTAGATGAATAAATGGGCGATCTTAGAAGTCAGTGAACTTTCTATCTCTGTATGAATTGAAGCAGAGTGGTTAACATGAACGATGGATGCTATTCTGGGGTTTTCTCAATTGGACTAGCAGAACTCTAGAGTTCTAGTTAACTCTAATCCCTTCTGTCTGTAGAGGGGGTTGAGATACCCTGACTAAAGATATTATAGAGCTTAAGAATGTGTCAATCAAAAGGGAGAGTTGGTCAGTCATATATAAATATAAAATGAGCATTACTAAGGCAATTTGGCAATACTCACCTAAGAACCATACACAGGGCTAAGAGTATACTCTTAGGACAACACAGCCAGACTGCTCTGTTACAATGTATCTTCTGTAACACCAGCTAGCTCATATGATTGGCAAATACAGCAATAATGCTAGTAAAACAGAAATGTTGTATGGTTTTATACAAAATTTATTCTAGGCAAGTGGAGCTGGAATAGTGAGAGTGAAATTATAATGAGCCCTTGACCTGGGTTACCCTCCCCGGATCTCCTCACTCCCTGCCTTGCTCTAAGCTCCTGGCATGTTGTGGTTACTGCGGAGTGCATCTGAAGAGCAGTCACAACGAGTCTGAGTTCTGCTGTATTCTGCATTGTCATACCAATGCTGGCTTAAAAGTCAGCATTTCCATTCAATTGTTTTCAGCCTTTATAATATTTCATGGTGCAAAGTCTAGCTATCTTGAACTCCCTTTCCAAGTTATTCAAGTAATCTCTCTAGGTAACAATCACTGTTTATGTTAGTGCTTTGGGTACACAATTACATAGGTTTTGCTGCACCCCCATTTCTTCCATCAGCCTTGTAATTTTATTTTTAGTACATAGTTTTGCAGAATACAGGGTTTTTCAAGAACACAAGTGTCGTGTTGCAACAGAAACACTTTTATCCTCTGTAGAGAGAATTAAGGATATAGACACTGATATTAGTGTTATATGACGAAGCATTCTTACACAGATTATTTTCTGATAATTAGGGGTCAGTATAAACAAAATAATCCCTTTGTCATAGTTCTCATGGGAAATTGTAAATTTGCATTTTTATTATGTATTCCACTTTCTTGTGAGTTTGGTTGACATATCAGCAACCCTCAGTTCTGTCATGTCCAATCACTAACAGATTCTGAAATTGAAGGAACTTATATAGATTAATGCTGCCTTATGGGGTCTTGACTTAGCAGCCATCTAGCTTCATTGGAGATTGAGTCGCCTTTCTATCTTGCCATGCAGTCTTTTTAAAAGTCTGATTTCTGTATTGCAGCCCAATGGAGACAGATCTAAATTCAAATTTAAAGATCTCTCTAAGACTAATTTTCTGCATTAAGAACTGATAATATTCAAATACCTATTGCATAAGGTTGTTGTAGATGTTTTATAAGCCGAACACAGTGCATGTCATGTAGAAGTGCTTGATGAGGGATACCTGTTACTATCAAGATTCACAGTGGACAATGCACTCAAGTTGGGGGCCAGTCTTTTCTCATCCTTATGTCCCCAAATTCAACAGAGCTTTAGAAAGTGAAAGTAAAAACGTTAAAAAAAAAAAAAAAAAAGCAGGGGAGGAAAGGAAGAATCTGTTGACATTTTAGAAATATGTATTTTTCCAAAGTCTAGGACCTATCTTGTTTGGCTTTATATTTTTATCTCCTTTAACATATTCAACAATAAAACATTATTCTGTAATGTTGAAAACTAGGATGCAGTATAACTGATATGCCTGCATGCCCTGCAGCCTCAGATGCAGCTTATAGGTAGTCCAGAGCACCTCCTGGTCAAAAGCTTTGTAACTATTTTATCCAAAATTGTTTTCTAACACCAGGGGCTGAGACCAGGGAAGCGGGGGCGAATGGAGAGATGTTGGTCAAAGGGTACAAAATTTTAGTTAGGAGGAAAAAGTTCTGCAAATCTATTGCACAGCATGGTGACTACAGTTAATAATGTATACTTGAAAATTGCTAAGAAATTAGATTTTAAATGTTTTTACCATAAAATATAAGTATGTGAGGTAACAGATATGCCAATCACATTAATTTAATCATATATATAATCATCTATATATATAACGTAACTGTGTATACATAATAACATAAATTTTCATTTGTCAACTGAAAATAAATAAACTTTTAAAAATAAAGTCATTTAAAAGACTGTACCGCTCTATTTGAGGGGAAAAAATCACTTTAACTCAAGAATCCACTCTCATGCTCATACATTTTATACAGGAAAATATTCTTGTGTCTTCTCCAAATCCCCTCTTTATCTCGCCTGATTGGAGATCACAAACACTGCTACATTCTAAAATTAAGATGATAAAAAGCATACATGTTCTGAAGAAAACTTACGATGCAACTAATCTGTATGCTCTGATAGTCCCCAAATCTACAATGTAGTGTTGTAGATAGAACTCTCAAATACTGGAATAATGTTGACTTCAACACTAATAAATTATATGAATTGGGAAAAGCATTAGACATTTCTGAGCCTATTTTCTCCCAGTAGAACAGGACTGATAACATCCGTCATACCTACTACCTCACAGTGTAAAAAAGAACCACTGAAATGACTTAGTTGAAAAGGTATGATGGGCTAAATAATGAAAAATCTGTGACATTCCAATATTGCAATGTTTTAAATGTGAAATTTAATAAAACTTTTCAAGCTAATAAGAACAGTGGGCACAATGAACATGTAATTCAAAACTTCAGTACTGAGTAAAGCATATAGAGTGCTTTTTCCCGCTATGTTTTTAAAAGTTTCAATGTTTCAGGGAAATTGGGTTAGTTACTACAAGCTCAGTAATTAGAGGCAGAATCGGTGATATAAGCCATTCACTTGCCAATGTCTTCAGAATGCGGTAGCAACTCTACGGCTCATTCATTTAGCCACATAAATCATAGCACAATCCACAGTTGCTGCACCTCTTTCTGCTGTGCACTCACATTTTTCTCTGGTTGTCAGTTAAATGCAAGCATTATGTTAGCACCCTCCCTATCCCTTGGGATATTTTCAGAATCAAATATGCTTAGGAGGAAAGTAATGTCTACAGTTTCTCTAATTTCCATTCTCACTTCCTTATTATTGCTAGATATCTGATGCTTGGAATTGGTTATTTGTCAATTTCAATAGTCTCTAACCTTTTAAGAAGCCACACTGTTATTCTCTTACTTCCTAATTATTCAGCCTCTTCCCAGAGATACCTCACTTACGTAACATAAGGAAGAAAAAGAAAGTACGTGTAACTTTTTAGCAATTATTTAATTCCTGTGCAATAATCAATCATGCACATTATTATTTCAGTTACATGTGGCTATGAAATTAGCAACATTTAGATCTTTAGGTGATGTTTTAACTGAACATTGTGTTGGGTGTTTTATTTTTAATCTGAATTCCCCTGGGTGATTTACTGTGAAGGTGAAAATGTTTTCCATTTGTATTCAGAATTTGCTATGTAGCTTTCATACTGTCCCTTTGGTGTTTCTTGATCTGCTTGCCTTTTGATCTTCATTGTCTCTGACACTGATGGAATACATTGCATGGACATTCAGCCTAAGCGTTCTTCAAACATCTTTCATTTTTTAGCAATCAAAACACCAAGAAAAATGTTCTGCTCACTATGGGTTGAGTGGAAACTCAGAGATAATCCACAGGTCTGGGACAATAGCTATAAAATTACCTTGTTCTTTTCAAGCAAGAGTTAGTTCTGGAAGCAGCCTTTGAATGCACACCTACATAGTTTATATTTTTGGGAATACCTGTATTCCCTATTGGAAATCATACACCACGATAACAAACCTCACAAAACACCACCTGAGCATTTTGTTTTAGATGTAATCAACTTGCCTAAAACCACAGAATATTTGCAAAGACATAGTACAGGCATGAAAAGACATAACTAAGTCTAGAAGCTTATCAACCTAATTTTGTTATCATAAGAAAATTGGTTGAATTACAAAATTTGATTATCGGAAAGAGAGAAATTGATGAGTAGTGTTTTCAAAAATTCTTCCCAGAAATTAGAGTTGTAGGAAAAGCATCACTTGCCTGACTATATTCCTCTCACAAAGGACCATTTGCTAGTCTCCAGTATGTAATGAAGTTTAATGCCTCTGAGAATTAACTCATTCTTTTCAATTATGAATGACAGTGCTCAGTATTCTTTTTTTTTTTTTTTTTTGAGACGGAGTCTGGCTCTGTCTCCCAGGCTGGAGTGCAGTGGCGCAATCTTGGCTCACTGAAAGCTCCGCCTCCTGGGTTCACACCATCCTCCTGCCTCAGCCTCCCGAGTAGTTGGGACTACAGGTGCCCGCCACCACACCCGGATAATTTTTTGTATTTGTACTAGAGATGGGGTTTCACCGTGTTAGCCAGGATGGTCTCGATCTCCTGACCTTGTTATCTGCTCGCCTCAGCCTCCCAAAGTGTTGGGATTACAGGCATGAGCCACCATGCCCGGCTCAGTGCTCAATATTCTTACAAAACCCTGCTAAACTTTCATATATCCTATTACATTTTCTCATCTTTATACTCCAGACTCACTCACTCAACAGAATTATTTGCTTCCTTCTATATGGCTTCATAGCATTTGGTTTATACCTCTAGTGTGGTACTTAGGGTATAGCTAGAAAATACTTGTGGTTTTTACATATGTATGCCTATCTCTCTGAATAGGTAATAAACTCTTAGGATAGGATTGTTTTAGCTATCTTTGTACAACTCGACACTGATAAAGTCTCATAAAATACCAATATCAACCTTTTATCAATAAATTTTTTCAAATGTCAAAATTCTATTTTTAATTAGTAAGGTAATTAATTACTTATATTTAGTGATACTACTGTGAGCTCTAAGCTAACATTACAACAGCTACTTGACATCTTGTAGATGTCTCAAAAGTACCTCACATTTAATATGTCCAAAAATTAATTCATGGACTTCCAGTCCTTAGTGTTAACATATATTTGGTCTAATTATTTCTGCTTTAGTGAATTTTACCACCTATCCATTTGTACAAATCAGAAATTTTGAAGTCACTTTTGACACCTTCTCCTTTACCTTCTCCCTTTCCATTTCTCTTGATTTTGCCTGTCAAATACCTTTTGTCTTTCCAGTTTTTTCCCATTTCTGCCATCCCATCCTAATCCAAGACACCAGCAGCACAAGTTGGTTTAGGGATAGTGAGTTAAGGTGGATAATTAAAAAGTAAGTAAAATATAAATTGACTTGTAGAGTTTTTTGCTGATGAAAGAAGGGAAAATAAAACAGTACAAAATGTTAAACAATCACAAAATCCCCACATATTGGGATTAAGCCATTTAGATATGAGACTGACTCCAAACGTCTAAAAAGTGTATCTCTCATCACAGCCCTTCTCAAATGATATCTTTAAAATCATAGCTATGCAATTGGTTTTATTTGGCCTCTCAATGAACATTGAACACCAAGAGAGGTCTCGTGGAACTAAAAGAAAGATTGAGACTTTAGCATTCCGGAATTTTTCTCTAATGATTCTCCTTTGATATTATCAAGTTATCTTATCTGAAGTTTGATCTACAGCCACTTTTTGTTATTGTTTCTGCTATTAGAGGTCCTAGGATGGACATTCTCTATCTTGGAGGAGTTCATGATATGATTAGGAAGATAGAGGAATAATAAAGCATTAGTTATTATGTCATGTCACAATATATGGACACAGAGTTAAGACAGTCAAAACCCAAATAGATGCAAAAGATCCCATCTCTCTTTCTTTGATTCCCTATAGATTATGTTTGGGGAAATCTGTCCAGTTGTAGTTACATGTTTTTATTTCTTACTAAATGTTCAAAACAGACATTTGAAGAACTACTAAGTGCTATTCAAAATATCAAGGTTTCCATTGACATTATAGTAAGTCTAGATAAAATGAATAAGCTTATAATAAGCTTATATTTACAGACTCAAAATTTTCAAAGCCAAATTTATATTTAATATTGAAGGTATTCACTAGTCCAACGAAGGTAGAGCTCTGCCAAAGCGTCAAAGAACAAAAAGGATATTTGAATATTGGAAGACAAATAGATATTTCCTAGGAAGAGAAGGTGAGAGTAGATGGAGTATTACCAGCAAGAAAACAAAATTGAAAAAGGTATGGATTTTTTAAAAAAATAGTTGATGTTTGTGGGTCCAGTGGAAAGTTTGGTATACCTGGAATCAAAGACAAATGAGGAGGTGGGAATGAATCATAAGAGATGAGACTGGATTAACTCAGTAGATCAGGACCACATTATAAAGGCCTTTATGTGGCACATTAGAGGCTTTTTCTTTTACTTTATAATCATATATCTAGAAGAGGATTTTCAGCAGATTTTGTTTTTAGTAAGATTGCTATGGTAGTGCTGTAAAGTTTAGACTGGTATAGAAAAAGATTGGTATCAGAGAAGGGAGAGAATTCCAAGAAAATTCTGTAAAGGTTTTTTTTTTTTTTTTAAATGTTATTGTGTTGAATTGAGACATGACAGATGCAAGAAAAAAAAATCATAAAGTAAAACTGGCAGAATTTGGTGACCAGTAATGTATAAACTGAGAAATAGAATAAATTAATAACTCTGTGACTTGTATCTTGATGGTGGATGGTGATGCCATTAACTGAGAAAAAGAATAAAAGAATAGGAATAGACTTTGGTGGTAAAGGAAAAGCGTGAAAGTACTCTTTGGTACTCATAGCATTTGAGGAACCTGTGGTATGTGCAATAAGCAATTAGATATAACTATGTATAGCATTCAAGACTGAAGATATTGATCTGAGAGGTATCAACACATTGCAAATAGTTGAAACCATTGGGTAAATGAGATTATTCCAAAATATATATAGCTAGAAGTGAAAACACAGAACCAAAACGTGTTGAACTTCAACAAGTTAGAAGAAGACTTCGGTAAGGGGAACTGAATACTAGTGCCAGAGAGATGAGAAAAATAGAAGTGAGAATTGTCTTAGAAATCATGGGATGAAAAAAACTTTAAGAAGTAGAGGATGGGCATTAGTAGTAGAAAGTGCACACAGAAGTCAAGTAGTGCTGAAAATAGGTTATCAAAGATGGTGTTTATTAGTTTGTTTAAAACTCTAAAATTTTGTCCACAAAAAAGCAAGAAAGGTTAAATAAAGATGTCAAGTAGGTGTGACAATTTATTAAAATCTTACTTTTACAAAGAGCAAGATACATCATAATTTGAGTAAGAATAGCCCAGAGTGATAGTCCCTTGGATAAGAATGATTATTTTGTTAAAATGTGATTGAAGTCTGTCTCCCAATTCCAGCTGGGATGGCATCATGATGTTCAGCAAACCTAGGGGATACCTAAATCCTTTCTTAAATCCAATCACTTATTTTTGCTCTTTGGATTTCCAATGAAGATATACGTACCGTAGGAGAAAAACAATTTAACATTTTATCCTACAAACTTTTAATGTAGAATTCTAGTATGCCAAAATGAACCATATGGAGACTTGACTTTACATAATACTTCATCTACTGAAATAGCCTCATAATGAACCAGGTGGTGCAATTGGCTCAGCCTTTCCCTCCCCAGCAGTAAAACTGTTGAAATTGAGTTTGGTGTGCAGAAAGGTTACACATATCCATACACTTACAATTCAGTGTATTTTGACCCAAAGCATTATTGAGAGGAAGACAATTCTCATAGGAACAACACTGAAAACAGTCATACGTAGCTATCTAACTTCACTTGAAAATGTCACTTATTAGCACAGTAGCCAATAAAATGTTTTAAATTTGGACTAACCCCAGTCACCACGCCTACTGCTTTAGGATAGAATAAAAGAGGATGGACTTCATTCTTGAGGAAAGGAATTTATTGATAAAACATTAGAAACACTGTTATTTGCCTTTTAATTTACTTTATCTTCAGGTTTAGGTGACACATCTAGTTCAAAATGTTGAAAGTAGAGTTATTACTTTTAGCCACAAGTTATTATTGACACTCAAGGTAAGTATACATCTTAGAAGAGCTATGAAATTATCAAAAGCTAAAATTAAAGCTAAATTAAAACATTTTAGAGTACATGTTCATTACAAGCAAGAAACAGTGTGTCATGTTTCCAGAAATAGAATGAAATCCACTTTGATTTCACAATAGTCATATATATCCATCTGTTCTAGCCAACTTTGCACATTTACTCATGTTATTTCTGAAATAAAACTTATAGGTAGAAGAAATTATACATTCTTACATGTAAATTTGAAGTAAATCCTTTTATAATGAAAGTTAACAAGTTAATTTAATTTATTTCATTCTGTGACATAAGATAGAAAAACAATTTGCTTTTGGATTATAATTCTATTCAAAGGTTGGGCAGTTTGGTTAGTTCTTACTTATAAAAGAAATGGTAGTATCATTAAAATAATTTTAAATGGATAATATAAAGGTCATTTTAAATTTATGTTAGAATACATATTTTAATACTTATACTCAGATCTAAATCTATACTATAAGTAAACTCAATTTAAAATAAAGTATTAGCACTGTGATTCATAAAGATCAAGGAAAGAAATCAGAAAGGTGAATAGTTTTCCTTACTTTCTTAGCTGTCAACCAATGCTTCCTTTCCCCTCAAAGCTTTCTATTAAAGACTCTCCCTCATAACCCAGAATCTGAGCTAGTTGTCTCTTGTTATATGAATCTATATTTGTCACTCTCTTATCTTTTTTACCCAAGGACTAATACAGTGCTAAATATGTTGGACACATGGGTCACAGTACCTGCTGGGCCCAGCATCCTGTTCTACCTGCTCACAGAAGTATGTGAAGGGTAAAAATACTAGATTTATTTTTTGCCCAAAGCTAGTCACTTAATGGACTGAACTAAACATTTGATCTATAGGCTGGATAATACAGTCTGGTCGAAAATACTCTGAACAAATAGGATTAATAGTAATTGGATAAACCAAAAAGTCTGTTTACTTCTAGAACATAGTTATTACAAAGGGGCTTGCCTAATTCATAGCAAGAAGGGGCAGAAAGGCAGATAAAGAGAAGCAGAGATAGCGAGAGAAAACAACATCTAGTGTAGGCGTCTTTAAAATTGTTCTGTAAAGTGCCAGATCATAAAGGTTTTAGACTCTGTGGGCTATACAGTATCTATTGCAACTACTCAACTGCCAGTGTAGCACAAAAGCAGGCATGAACAATATGTAAACAAATGAGTGGGGCTGTATTCCAATAAAATTTTATTTACAAAAACAGGTGGAGGGACAAATTTGGCCCACAAGCCAAAGTTTGCCGATCTCAGTCCTAGAATACTGTTGTCCAGTAGAAATATAATGTGAGCCACATATGTAATTTCACATATTCTAGTAGTCACAATGAAAAGTTCAGAGAATCAGGTGAAATTAAGTTGACTAATAAATTTCATTTAACCCAGTATGTCCAACATGCTATCATTTCAATGTGTTATTAATAAAAATATTGAGAAGTTTTACATTTTTAAGTTAATAAGTCTTGGAAACTAGCATGCATTTTTGTACATTTACTCATGTTGTTTCTGAAATAAAACTTGTAGGTAGAATAAAACTTACAGCACCCCTCAATTAAGACTAGACACATTTCAAGTGCTGAATAGCCACCAAAGACTAGTGGCTCTCATAATGAAATATGCAGCTCCAGACCATGAATGTGAGTAGTCAGTCTCCTGTGTTGTCCAGAGTCCTTTTGATTTTTAATTACAGCATTTAAAAAAAAAAAAAAAAAAAAAAAAAAAAGATAGCTCAGGCATATCTTGTTACTGGTAGCCCCAAAAGTTTTTGTGTGAATAAATAAATGAATGAACCAACAATGGAATGAATGCTCATTGGTAAGTGGTTGTATCATCTCCTGCTATGCATACTTTATTAATCTTAGTAGTTTCATTATTTTTAGATAATTTTTTTAGAAAAAAAGATTTTGTCTTGGATCTTGGATATGTTTATAACTCTATATCTCCTTTATAAACATATGCAAGACATATACACATATGCATGTCTTACATATATTTATAATACTACATCTCTTTTTCTTATTTCATTGCAGAGAAAGGCAAAAAATCTATTTGCTATCATTGATTCTATTAGTCATTATATTTACTATCTACTCACAAAAATGTTTCTGTTGCTTTAAAATAAATAATTGAGCTGTAAAATAAAATTGTGTTCAGTACTAGGTAACTAAAAAGATTAAATAAATCTGAGATTTAAAATAGAATTGTATTCAGTAGTAAGAAACTAAAACAAAAGAAGATTAAATAACTCAAGGACTCTATAAATTAGTCAAGAAGACCTATATGTAAACAACTTAGTCCAGTAAAGGAGAAAATAAGAAATTATACTTTCTTCATAAAGGCAGGCTTTCTTGAACTGAGTCCTGAAGGCTGGATATGTGTTTCTAAGACAAATCGGTTGTTTATTGTGGTAAATAGCAAAGCCAGGGTACATTTAATAAATAGTGACTTTTGATCAAAAGTACCAGTGAGAAAGTTAATCAGATAGATAGATAGATAACTATTAACTAGCTACGTATTTGGTAAAGTTTTTTTCAGATCATCTGAAAAACTTTAAATATTTACATATTTTACTTTTATTTAAAAGAAAAATTATCCCAATCAACACCTCTCCATTTACAATCCACCTTGTTTATAAAGATAGAAAAATTGAAAAAATTCAGTATTTGTTTCACCAGTGGCAATCCTTTCATTATTTGGAACAAAGAAATTTGAGTCTGGCCGGGCGCGGTGGCTCAAGCCTGTAATCCCAGCACTTTGGGAGGCCGAGACGGGCGGATCACTAGGTCAGGAGATCGAGACCATCCTGGCTAACACGGTGAAACCCCGTCTCTACTAAAAAACACAAAAAACTAGCCGGGCGAGGTGACGGGCGCCTGTAGTCCCAGCTACTCGGGAGGCTGAGGCAGGAGAATGGCGTAAACCCGGGAGGCGGAGCTTGCAGTGAGCTGAGATCCGGCCACTGCACTCTAGCCTGGGCGACGGAGCCAGACTTCGTCTTGAAAAAAAAAAGAAAGAAAAGAAATTTGAGTTTGAATGGTTTTGCTGACTCAAGCTCAAAATACTCCTTATCTTAAAGATTGGAAGATCTTGTAATTTATGATTCTGAATGAAACCTTTATAGATGCAAAATATTTCAAAGTCTATCAAGAATACTGCATGTTTGCTGAAGAAATGACACCTTTGAAATCTTGAATCTGGCTGACCTTTCCTGTTTTTGGCTTATTCAAGACAAATGGCTACAGAAAATGACTAAGTATTAGGGAAAAAATAGAACCTACGAACCTTCAGAATTCTGAGGCACTTACAGATAGTAGATCATTTCCTTTTATTACAGGAACCCCTGCCAACGTCTGATCATTCTGATGATTAGTTCAAGCTAATCATGAATGATTCATTAAGTCGGTCTTCAGCTTATTATGAGGTCTAAGCTACATACACCAGGAATATTGAGATAGGAATGAGACCATTGTGTTTCATTTAACATATTTTGCAAAAAATGTAGGTTAATACTTTGGTTTTCCTTTGTATACCACAGCATAAACAAACTTCAGTGAAAAATGTTATAAATTATCATACAACATTCACAATTACTAATTCAAATTTTGTGTATTTGTCTCATTTGATCTTCCAAAATACATGTTTGTGATGGTCATTAATTTTTGTCAGGTGAAACTGACTCATAAATAAATTAGAATAGGAAAATTCAAGTGCTAAAAATCTGTGCTAATGCAAATAGTTCCTGGCTAGACTGTCAAAGTAACATAAATTATTCATTAAGATATACTACCTGCTCAGGTATCCCCATAGCATATAGTGCCATTTAACCTTAAATAGACCGTGTAAGTTAGGTTTTCTTTCTTTTTTGCTAGGCAAATAGAGAACCTGGGACATCGAGAGTTTACATTACTTGCCCATGTTTGCAGTAAGTGGCAGATGTGGAATTCATTTATTTGTTCAATCAATAAGCGTTTATTGAGTTCCTTTCCCAAGCTTGGCACTTTTGTAAGGAATATAGCAATGAATAAAGCAGACAAAGCCCTTGTTCTTACAGAGGGTACTAGTAGACAGAGATAGTAAATTTTTAAAAATGCAGATAAACCTATTACTAGTAATATGGGTGTGGTAAGTTGAGAAATCCACCTACATAAAGGGATATAGGGTAAAGGGTTCAGTTGGTCTATGAACTTTATACACTAAAGTCATGGTTGGCCTCTCTGTTAAAATGACATTTGAGCAGAAATGTGAAGAAAGCAAGAGGATGGGGAGGATGGGTGTTCAAGGATGGAGAGAGTAAAAGGGTTTAGCGGTGAATCATGTTGGTGAGTTCAAGGAACACTAAAGAGGCCAACCTACTTCTAGGCGATTAGGGAGGGATCAGAGATGATATTAAGAAAGTAGCTGGGACCAGATCCCAAATGGTCTTAAATACGGTAAGTAGATTTTAGATTGAACCCTCAGTAAAAACTGCTGCCATCAGAGGCTTTTAAACAGAGGAATGGCTTGTTCAAATCTTTTGTTATAAAAAGATCACTTTTGCTACTCTGGAGAAAATAGGAAGATGGAGATGTAGGGGTTCAAAAATTTGGAATATATACTAATGTATATCTGTACAGTTGGAATAGAAGTCAAAGCATGAGGATGGCTCTGATTTTGAAAGTAGCACCAATATCATTTGCTGACCTGTCATGAGATAAGGTATATGAGACAATTTTGAGAAACCTCAGCATGTACGTGATACTTTAAACGATATGATTGCATAAACTCATTTAGGGGGTGAGTTCAGGAAAGTAAAAATACCTTTCTGTCTTTCTGGACCTGAGGACTAAGCACTCCAGCATTCAGAGGTCAAGAAGATAAAAAGAGCCAGCAAAGAAGATTGAGGAGGAGCTTGCAGTGAGGTAGTGAGGGAACACAAAGAGTGGTGTTTTGGAAACCATGTAAAAAAGTATTTTAGAAGAAATAAGTTCTGGATATTTATTGTGAAAAACAGATATGATTGGAATAGTGTTCTTATATATTATACAATTAAAAACAGGCAAAATATAAGACATGTAATTTCATTCCAAATACATAGGAAAAACTTTTTTTATATGTGTCATTAAAAGTTTAGCAATCACTTTTTTACAATCATAACTTCCTGCATAGTTTGTGTTAAAATGGCAGGCTTGCTTTTATTTGTTTGTTGTCATTGTTGTTTATTTTATTATATGTATGCATAAAATATATAATATCTATAACAATAAAAATATATAAATATATAATATATAAAAATATATAATAGCATATATAGTCGCAGCATTGCTAAGAGAAAAGACTCATTTCTATTATACTAAAGATAACTAGAGATATAAAATCAGTGTTTATGCAGAGGGGAATAAAAAGAGAAAACCCTGAGTCTTTTGACATCTGGTTCTTTTAGTACCCAATTTTATGCAACAGGGAATGAAGGTATGTGTTCACAAATGTGTTTCAGTGAGACTTATTTAGACAAAAATTTAGAAAACTAAAGTGAAATGTGAACATTGAAAATTAAGAGAAATCACCAATAATGTGAGGAACCAAATAACATTTATTTAGCACTAAACTAAAAAATAACTGGAAAAAAAAATTACCTAAACAAATCTGACTCAAGTTTTAAGCGAAGACATACACCACTCTCTCTCTCTCTCTCTCTCTCTCTCTCTCTCTCATACAAGTCTTAACACAAAACTTCAGGATAAAAAGAAAGTCTCATCTACTTCCTTAAATCTTCTCTGATAATTGATTTGGTAAGAAAAGGAATGAAGGAAGAATGGGAAGAAAACTTACTTTCTGAAAATTTCTCCATTCATTATCTCCAATTAATCAATGTAATATAATTTCATAGGTAAAGAAAACACACCTGACAGGATTTGAACCACTTATTATCAGTATCACAGACAATAAGGGACAGAACTGACATTAAAATCTAGGCAAACTTAATTTCAAATACTTAGTTTTTGTTTTATCAGCAATTGTATTTTTTTCAAGTATGAGAACCTTGTTTCAATGTTAAAAAGGCTTGCATCTCCCTATTCCAATAATGTGCTTATAAATTTTAAACCAGTTATCTTTTGGTTTTCATTTGAATTTTCAGATCTATTGTGATAATTCCCAGGCCTCTAAGATTTCCCAAACACACTGGTGGCAAAAGTTGGCTTGGTCAACCACCTTCCCTTTCACTAAATAATACTGATTGACATCGTGGAGTTCTTACTTGTGCAAGGTATCATTCTAAGTAACTTAATACAGAAATTGATTTAGTCTTGTCAACAGAGCTCATATAAGTTAGCAACTATTATTATCTATATGCCATATAAAGAGCCATGGAGCAGTTAAATAACACACCGAAAATCACATGCCTATTAAGTGATGGCACTGGGACTTGAACCATGGTGCCACATTATCTCACTTTAATCAATGACTGAAAGTTCATAAGCATTTCAATACTTGTAGCACTCATATTGAAACTTAATTCTAGACTACATTTTATCTTTATTCTTAGAAAAATAATTTTTAAGAAAATTGCTATGTCTCAATATGTTGTCCAGGCTGGACTTGAAATCCTGGCCCCAAACAATCCTCCCTCCTCAGCCTCCCAAGTAGCTGGAGTTACAAGTGTGAGTCAACACACTTAGTAAACTAGAAACAATTTTGTTTCTAAATGGCAATTATTTTGTCTTACCTCCCTAAACAAATTATGAACTACAAATTGGATGCCACAACTTGAACTTTGCTTGTATGTACTCTTCAACTATAATTACATGAAGAGTTAACACCAACTGCAAAAAGGAAATGAAATTATTTTGATATTTCGGTTGGTTTCCTCCTAGTAAAATTCAGATCATATAGTGAAACTTTAAAATTATATTTTTTGCAACAAGCAAAGCATTCTATGATATTAAAATGATCTAAACATTATATTTATATTAATATTATTATATAATATTTATATTAATATTAAAAAGTATATAATAATATTTATATTAATATTAAGTAGTTCTTAATAATTATAATTTTCAAACTTTGAGAATATGCTTAAAACTGAAATAGAAATTCTCTTGGGAAAGTATAGCAAAAAATTATCAAAGCATCTCAAGGAAAAATGGAACCATGCATTTGTCTGATTGTTGAATAGACAATAAGCCAGATTTTCTCACTTAAACATTTCTCATTTTCTTTCACATAACAAAAGCACTTAATTTCATCTTCCAAAAGGCGTTTTGTTTTTTACTTCACTATACGCAATAAAACAGAATAACTGTATTTTTAATTTCCCTGTGTGCTATGTATTTATGCTTCACTTGTTCAATCATTGTAAGTACACACTTATTTAAAGTATACGATCCTACAATATGATATAATATATTTTATTGGCTGATTTATCTACTAAAGTTTCCATTTTACTTACTTATAAAAGTTTATAGAATTCAGCAGAACCTCCTGGGCCATGGGAACTATATCTTTAATCTTTGCATTCTTCATTATTAATGACAGTTCCTGATACACCATTTAATAGTAAATAATCAGTATAAACATTGTTACGTTAATGCCTAAATAACTGAATGACTAAGAATACAGTTAATTAAGTAAAAGATTGCCACTTAATCCTCTTTGTAACTTTTCATTTCAAATTATAGGTACTCTAAAAATATAAGTTGAATGACTCTATCAAACAGTTCTGAAAGGAAGTTTTAAATAATTTAGGTACTTACTTGCTTGCCTGTTTATTTAAAGGGTTGGAACCAGATACAGTCTTAACATTCTGACTTGCTTAACAACTTTGAAAACCACTTCTGTTGTTCAAGTAACATATCTTTGTCTCTGGATTTTCAAAGGATTCTCGTGAGAATCAAATAAATTATGTCTAACACATAAGTGTTATTTATGTCATTAACATATTCACGTTTGCAGAGAAAATTAATTCATTACTTATCATTTGACAGATATTGAATCAAATTGGATTCTGATTACTTAGAGAAATATCTAAGCCATCAGTTTTACACTGCTTTCCTTTTTTACCTTCTGCAGTATTTCTCAGTGATCTGCAAACTTAAGAATGCTGCTGACCAACGCACCAAGTTGAGGTTTGATGATAGTGCTGGGAACACACTAACCTCATGCATTTTCTGAAATGATAGTCTCAGCAACAGCATTCTCACAAGACAACATTTTTGGCACTTGATTCCATTTTTAAAACATTCAGACTCTTGCCATGTACCTGCCTCAACATTATCAATGGGAAATACATTCACCTCATTATAATCATTATAATAACAATATTTATTTGTGCTCTTTTAAAAAAAATTGTTGCTGCTGTGTTTGTTGTTTTAGTTTTGTCAATTATATCCCAATAACTTTATTGGGATAACACACTTCTTTTACTATAGAAGGTGTCTCACTATGCTGCCTAGGCTGATCTCAAACTCTTGGTCTCAAGTAATCCTCCTAGCTTGGCCTTTCAAAGTGCCAGGATGATAGGCGTGAGCCACTGTGCCCAGCAGATTTTTATTATTATTTCAAAAACATAAAGATAAATGTACAGTTTTATGTTTTATAAATTTCAACATATGTATTAATAAAACTATCACCAATATCAAGAAAAAAAAATCTATCACCACTCCAGTCTTCCCTTTGTAATCTCTTCCCCCCATTTCTTCCTAACCCTCCTCCCACAGAAACCACTGACCTGCTTCCTGCAACTATAATTAGTTTATATTTTCTAGAATCTTAGATAAATGGAATCATACCATATATACTCTTTTTGTCTGGCTTTTTTCACTCAGCATTATTTTCAGATTCACTCATATTGTTATTTATATCAATAGTTCATTCCTTTTTATTACTGAATAGTACATTATTGTGTGGATAAATAAATATCCCATTTATTTATTCATTCACCTTTTGATAGACATTTGAGTTGTTTTCATCATTGGTCATTACAAATAAAGCTGATGAAACATTTATGTACATGTCTTTTGTATTGGACATATACTTTCATTTCTCTTGGATAAATACCTATAAGTGAAATGGCTATCTAACATATGTATATTTATTTTTTTAAGAAACTGCCAAACTGTTTCCAAAGTGGTTGCACCATCTATATTTTCACAAGCAGTGTATGAGAGTTCCAGTTTTTCTACATTCTTTTCAAAACTTGATATGGTCATTCTTTGTAATTTTATTCATTCTACATGTGTGTAGTGGTATATCATTGGAGTTTTAATTTCTGTTTCCCAATGACAAATAATACTGAGCATCTTCTCTGGCATCCGGTAATTTCCTCACAATGACACATGCCCAGGAAATTTTTTTTTTTTTTTTTTTTTTTTTTTTTTTTTTTGAGACAGAGTCTCACTCTGTCACCCATGCTGGAGTGCAGTGGCGCTATCTTGGCTCACTGCAACCTCTGCCTCCCAGGTTCAAGCAATTGTCCTGCCTCAGCCTCCTGAGTAGCTGGGATTACAGGCACCCACCACCACACCCAGCTAATTTTTGTATTTTTACTAGAGATGAGGTTTCACCATGTTGACCAGGCCGGTTTCAAACTCCTTACCCTCAGGTGATCTGCACACCTAGGCCTCCCAAAGTGCTGGGATTACAGGTATGAACCACTGCCCCTGGTGTCCAGGTACTATTAATGGCAGGTTGAATGTCTCAGATTGAAGAATGAAGGAAGATGGGCAGGTGCACATGTGGAATCAAAATAAGGAGAGTTAGATTTATCCATATGTAGGTTAATAATGGTTTTCTCCAGGAGGTAAGCCCCTCCTTTAAGCACGGCTGGAACAGTCACTATCGAACTTTGTCTCTGGCTCTTTCCTTTATCTTTCCTGACCAACTACTGCTTTTCATTCTCTGTATCCCTCCTCTGGATTATTATTGCAATGAAGTCATAGGCAATTCTTGCAGGATTAGAGTCTTTAGGTGTAAATTTTAGTATATATTCTGGTCCGTGATAACTTGACCTTAATATAAAGTAAGCCCTTAATTTTCACAGCTTACTTTCCTAGGTGTTGGCAATAATTAAACATAATTTTTATGCAATAATAATATATCAAATAGAAGTAGGCATAGATTATTTAACATCATTGATACGTCAGTAATCTAGTTACTGGTGTGTGTGTGTGTGTGTGTGTGTGTGTGTGTGTGTGTGTGTGTATAAAACCTAGATATGGATATATATATATAGTGGGAATACAACTTTCAATGAAATATTCTGTTGAGGTTATTTTATCATAAGTTATTAGGCAATGTTGCAAGAAGCAAACATTTTTATTTCAATCAGAAATAATAAGCAATTGGATTTCATTTCTAGAGTTTTAGGAATTTAATCAGTTAGGATGTTATTAAATATACCAATATACAATAACAGCAGTAATCCTCCTTTAGATATACCTGTGCAAATACACACTAAATGGTATTAGATACAGACATGGATAGGTGATCTATAAATACATAGATACATACATCTATACATTTTTATTTAAGAAGACATTGCAACTAAAGCTGATAAGTAATATATTTGCAAATTAAGTTAAAATAATAGATAACAGTACATCTAGAGTAGCAACATTCTGATCTAGACTAGTTCAATGTTTTGAAATCTTCAAGAGAATCATCACATTTCTCTCTAACTCAGGGTAACTCCTTGTGTTGAGCTTGTACATTTTTTTGAAAAATAAAGAGGTACCTGAAGTTATTGCTTTAACTCAATTGATATTTGCATATATGTTTGTGCCAGTAAATGGACAACCAAAAAAGCAGAACTGATAAGAGGTATGTAAGAGATTTATTGCAAATAATTGATTTACAAAATTTTGGGGCTGGCTAGACGAATCTGAAATCTGTAGGACAAGCTATCAAAAAGGGCATGCTGAAACTCATAGCCCAGGCTGAAGCCACGGTCCACAGGTGGCATTTCTTCTTCAGGAAACCCTCATCTCTGCTTTTAAGATTCGTCAGTCAATTGATTCAGGCTCATCCATATTATTTAAGACAGCCTCCCTTACTAAATGTCAATTTTTATGAACATTAATACAATTTACAAAATAACTTTCACAGCAATACCTAGATTTATGCTTGAAAGACTAACTAGAGGCTAGAGCCTCATCAACTTGACACATCTAAAAGACCATCACGATGCTCCATTATCCTGTTAGCAGACAGGAGACTAGAAAGCTAAGAGTTTTGTTAGTCCTGTATGCATCTGAGCTCAGACATTCATAAATCATTCAACCCTAAGGTACAATGAAATAAATGGAATTGTAAATAGTGACTCTCAGGAGTCACTGTTAGTAACCAAAGAAAAAAATATGATCTAATTTCTAAAAGGCTAGAGGTCATTCTTGATTTATTTTCCCTCTGGTTTTGTAAGAACAAAGCAAGAATGGAAATTTGGCTTCTCTTAATGCAATGCTATTATTCAAATATCACTCTCCAATAACTTATTCATTAACTGTGGGAGAAAAATAAGTTAACAGTCCTCATATTGTATATCACATGCAAGATCAATTCACCTCATGGCTGCCAATTAGGACAGGCAATTGTCTAGTAGAAGTTGGAAAAACCTTAGCAGGTACATCAAATAATAGAACTGTAAAGTACCATTCTATATAGCAATGATGTGGATTGCTGCTACTGGAATAGAGAAATACAAAGAGGTGTCTCAGAAACATACAGAAGGGAAATAAGAACTACATTTACAGAAAACCTTTTCCCTCAATATGAACATATGAATTATATTAGGAGAAAACTTTTAGTAATATCACCAAGGAACCCAAAACATAAGACTGCGATTACAAAATTAAATTTCCTGAGTTTCTTTTGCTTTTTCCATAAACTTTTCACTTATTAAAGATTGTTACAGCACCCCAATTTACCACTTTCAGCTTAGATTTTTTATCCTGTGGTCTTTAGATGTGTAGCATATCCCTGAATATGTTTCAGAAGTGTTTCTGAAAGAATATTTTAATTTTGTATATATGCATATCTATGTAGCTATTCTGGGGCAACGGTTTACCACTTTCTTTTGATTCTGAAATATTCCATTACCCTAAAAAGATTAAGATGCACTCTGGGCTTTTATACTTATAGCTAGACGGTTGTAATTAGAATCCAAATAATTAAGTTCAAAGTCCCTGTGTCCTAGGGTGTGTTTTCATATCTCTGAACCTTGCTTCGTCATTTACAAAATTACGATAAAAACATTTTCTTGAAAAGGCTTCATTATGAATAATAAATGAGATGATGAATAAATGAGGTTTGTAGATTACAAAGTGTTTTATGTAAGTTTGTTTTACTGGTATCTTTTTAAGAGTAAAAAAGCATGGTCTTCTATCTGAGAACTCTTTCTGACAGCCTGGAAATATTACACAGCCGCCTTGAGAAGCAGCTAATATCAATGCCCCACTTGTTTGAATCTAGGCTGTGCTTCAGTTTTAACAGACGTTACTTACATCTTCCCTTAGCAAAGATAAAGAAATACCTGAGTTAAAATGTAAGTAACCTCTGATTATAACTTCTGAAATGTCATATGCTTTTTTAAAGTTTTTAAAATGTTTCTACAATTTTAATTTTGTGATGTCTCTAGATTTTCCTTCCTTTTATTACCTCATCATTAGTCAATATCATACTTAAGTAGGGTAACAGAAATAATTTAAAATTGCACTGTCTCACCAGCTTCATTCATGGACACAAATGAGGTGACATTCATAAACTTATTTTCCCCAAAGAATATAACTATAATCGCTCAGTTCTACTTTTAAAAATGATCTCTCTGCTGGCATATCGCCAGGCCACCCCAGGGAGATTCCTACATTCAGCAATTCCATCCAGGAAAACCAACTGTTCTACCCCTCCCTGCTGAGCCACACCCTGATCCGTGCTTGCCATTATTATGCTGCTGTTTTTCGGTCTTCCTGCTGCGATGCTGCAATTTGGGCCTTACCTGGACCATCCACAGGCCCCAGGTGCCAATAACTCTGCCGCTGCTGTGGTTGATCTTTATTGCTCTGTTCTGCGATGGACCTCTGTCAAACCTTGGCAACCTGTGCTTCCAATCTGCTGGTGCCATCACACCTCACACTTTTCTGTGAAGTAAAATGGGAAACAACACACTTCCTTCTCTTATGACGGTTCAGCAGAAGGGTTCCTTTAGCCTCACAATGCTGCAAAATTTAACGAAGCAACTCTTTGCATTTTATCTACAGCCTATTGTTCCCCAGGGTACAAATGTATCCACCAGTACAGATTCAGGAAACAGACACTTGTTGTAACCTCAAATACCACTTTTGAGTGCCAATTTCTTAGGCTTGGATAGTGAGATAGTTGGATGCAGTTAGATTTAAATAAATTAGGTATAGAAACAAATATGTATTTGGATATAGCTACATAGATAGTTATAGCTCTACATGTACTTTTTTTGTGTATATATATACACACACAAACAAATATATATATATATATATATATATATATATATATATTTACAGTTTGGGGAATATCAAGGAATGTGTGACACCTGACTACACCCACCAAACATACCCATATTTGCCTCCAACATAGCTGGGACTTGGTGTAGCACAAATGTAGATAGATGATAGATAGACAGATAGATAGATAGATAGATAGATAGATAGATAGATAGATAGATAATAGATTAGATAGAGATAGATGATTGAAAGATAAATAGGTTAGATAGATAGATAAAAATTTTTAAAAATCAAGGCCTAGATTTTTTTTCAAAGCTCCAAAAGAGAGGGATGTGAGAAGAACCTGAATGCAGAACCCAAAAAATGTTCCAAGACATTTCCATAGACCATGGATCCTGAGAATAGCACGGCTCCATTGTGGTTCTGAAAAATGAGTCAAACTCAAGAAACAAGAAAGCATCCTAAAGTCTTACTTTGTTTCATCAGTTTTTTATTGACCCAGTATCACTGTTCTATATTACTGGCTGGAGACACCTCTCTATAACTTCTTCCTTCAGAATATTAGCGAGAATGCATGTGCTTGCCTATCACAAACATACTCAGACTATGTCTATTACACTCCAATTGGCCCATATGAATTCCCACATTCATGAGTAAATAATTATGAACTTTAAATCAAATTGAGATGAAAACGTGAAGTTGTTACATTTTTACCATAATTTTATAGATTCTGAATGAATGTTCTTTTTTAATAACTGATTTATGGACTAGATGAAAATAATATAATGGAAAGATAAGCACTGTGTGGGTAGAGGCTATGATAATATCATTAAGTTTGATCACCCAAAATACTCTAAAAACAATGTAAGTATAACCTCTCACCAACACAAAACAAGCAAAAATAAAAGACTTCTCTTACGACTGTTTAAAACTTCCACCACTTTGCTCCTCTGAAGGTAGCCCATATTTTCTAAACAGTCTACTTGATACATCTTTTTCCTCAATGTTCTCAATCTTGCATCTCTTTAATTTTTCCTTCTGAAGCCACACACATTGAGTCTACTCTTTTGTCCACATGACAAAATCCTTGAAGACAGGTATCTGGGGCCTTCAGAATGTTATCTTCCCCCTCAGCTGCTCCAAAGATCCTCAACAGTATCATCACATTTATGAAGATGCACTCAGGTTTGTCAATAAGCCTCTTAAAGAGAGTGATTTAGATTTATATATCTACTATTATTAGTCCTTGAGGGCAAACACTGTGTATATTCATCTCTGTTGGCTCAACATGTCTGACCACTAATGAGCAATGAGCATGTTTGTTGGATGAACACACAAATTAAAAAAAAAAAAGCCACTTTCAAAATATTCTTCTAACATAAATTATGTTTGGCCATTTACTGTCCTACGTATTAATATTTTGCCATCCAAGTTTAGTTGCCAAAAAAGTGCTTAAGCAAACAGCAAGTAGAAATGCAAGTGAAGTTAGTTTCTTGGGAATAAAACTCATGAAGTTTAGTAAATGAGTTGCAGTCTTCCTCTTTACCTGTCTGTAGCACTGGATGATGTTGGTGCAAGTTGTGAAATGGTTTATTTTCTCATGAAGGCTTTTTGTGGATTTTTTTAAGCACTGCAGGGATCTTACCAAGTGAGACCTACATTATACATTAGCATAAGAATTTATAAAAGATACTCAAATTAGGACTACGGAACAAAAAAAAAAAAGAGAAAGAAAGAGCCACTGCCTCTCTTCAGTCCCAGTCTCTCAACAAGGACTCCTGGTGGGTAGGAAATTTACCCTAGATTGAGAGACACAAACCATCTGGGATTTGTCCTGACAAACATGTTGATTCTCAGCATGGGAAGATGATTTGGGTGAACACTTGATAGAGACACTCCAATTTTCTCAAGCCTCGGGGAAGACTTGTTACAAATACCTTGAAAGAGGCAGCTGTAAGAAACCGAGATAGTGGGTCTAATAGATCCCTCTAGTATGTGCCAGGGAGCAGTGCACAAAACTGAGCAAATGGAGAAGCTCAGCAGGAACCCCAATAACTTTTAACACAAGTGGGCCAAAGCTTCTCTCTTTTCCTTGCAAAAGCAGCCTGTGCTATGATGTGCGTAACTTTAAGAGACATTTGTGTTAATGATCTTGGTGGGAATAGCAATAATCATGTCACTATGTGGCAGCCAGGTATGGGTCACAAGGTAGACCATCAGAAGACAGCAAAGATAAGCAAAAGAAGGCTAAAGTGGAGGATGCGTTCATGGTCTCCTAAGGACTCATGCATGTATTTCAGGGGACTAGAAAAACTTGGAGGATCCCTCAATGATTCACCAGGATAGAAACTCAGAGGTAAAGGCCTGTTCTAGTTTACGTTGGTGTTTCTAGTCATGGATTGTGCTGGAGTTGCCTATATATAAAATATTATACAAGTAGCAATAGATTATATAGAGAGAGCTCAGTGAAATAGAAAGCACAATAGTGGGCCCTATTTGTTTAGGAATTATACCTCTGATAAAGGATGTTAGACAAATACTAAGGAAAAAAAGCATCATTCTGAAGAGTATTGATATTGAAGTAATTTGTTAATAAGTTACAATGAAAAATATTCAATTTCTGCATTAAATTTGCTATATCTCACAACAGAAAGCAAGAAGAGCGTCATGCAATAAATATTTATTGAGCAATTGCTAATTGCCAAAGTGTTCAGGAAGCTCAAGGGACAGCAATAAATAGAGCTCATAAAATCCTGCCCTTGAGGAGTTTACATTCTAGCGGTGAGAAACAACCAATATGGAAGTAAACAAGAAAATCTATAATCTGTAAGGGATAAATAAGTGCTTAGAATAATGATAATACAAATAAGGAGAACCAGATATTGTGTATGTATAGGGTGGTCAGGAGATACCTTTGATAAGAAAGTATTTGAGATATGAAAAAAATGTAAAAGTGAACCTTGATATATCTGATGTACTAGTTCATTTTCATGCCGCTTATAAAAACATACCTGAGACTGGGAAGAAAAAGAGATTTAATAGACTTACAGTTCCATGTGGCTGGGGTGGCCTCAAAAGCATGGCAGAAGACAAGGAGGAGTATGTCACATCTTACATACATGGCAACAAGCAAATAGAGGGTTTGTGCAGGGAAACTCCTTATAAAACCATCAGGTCTCATGGGATTCACTGTCATAAGTACAGCATGGGAAACACCTGTCCCCATGATTCAATTACCTCCCACTGGGGCCCTCCCACAACATGTGGGAATTCAAGATGAGATTTGGGTGGGGACAGAGCCAGACCATGTCATCTGGGTTGGAGCATTTCGGGGAGAACAGAAAACTCACACTGGAGCATTTTTGTGTTGTTTTATGAACAGCAAAAATGCCACCTCAGCTGTAATAGACAGACACAGGAGCAGACCAGTAAGAAATGCAGTCAGTGATGAATGAGTGGGTGGAGTAAAAAGCATGTAGCCCTTGCAAGCCTTTTAAGGATTTTGGGGATTACTCTGACTGGGAAGGGCAAACACTGAGGTTGTAAGACTGAGAAGTAGCCACTGAGGAAGAAGAACAAAGAGAGTGGTGTTTTATACATCAAATGGAGCAAATGTTTCAAGAAGTAGAGGCTTAAATGTGCAAATATAGTCGCAGGAAAGCTGACATACAATAGAAGAATGTGTTTATTAATTCTTGTGGGAAAAAATAACTTTCTTAACCTTGAAATAATAGAATGAATCATATACTTAGTTTTGATGGTACAACAATTTGAAACTTCTAGAGAGGTCATTAAAATAAAATGTAAAAAAAGTAGTTACATCAAATACAACAAAAGATTCATAAATAATAACATACAATTTACTAGCTCAGAAAAGGAGAAAAAATATTGAGACCCAATAGCAGATGAGTAACACAGGTTAACAAGAAGTAATGTGAACTGAGTTAAAATGTATTTGAAGTCTACTCATGTGATTTCTATGTACTAGAGATAAAAAGACAATGAAGAAAGCTTTTATTGTTGGGCAGGTCACTGTATAATGATTTAGAGATTTCAGTTTAGGGAATATTTTCTGAATTTCTACAATGTGCCATGTATTATACTAGATGATGAGGATAAAGAAACAAACAAGCAGAAAAAAACTATATATGGACTACTAATTGTCCAAAAATGCATAGAAAATATTGTAACTCATTAATTTAAATTTTAAGCTAAGTTTAAAAGTCTTTTTTTCTACAAAATTAACAATTTAAAAGATGACCACACCTATTTCTGAAATGAAAATAAGTATGGGTAATAGGTAGGTAAATAAATATGTGAAATAGCTATGTGAAATTATAAATATGCTTTCCAGAATCAGGTTTGCTAAATTCAAGTCGTCTATTGCTCACCACCGGGATAACTCTGGGTAGGGATTTAACTTCTCTGTTTTTCATTTTCCTTATGTGTAAATTGGGATAGTAATAGCATCTATATCTTGTTTGGCTATATTACAAGAAGTTCATTTAAAATGTCTGCACACAGTGGACACTTAATGTTTAAGTGTCTACTATTAATATATAAATGTCTATTATTATTTACTATTAATATTATTACAATAATGTAAAATTAAAACAATTTAAATCTTCCATTACAAGGGCTATACTGAGTAAAAATGGTAAAATAATTCATTAAAATTATACCTATAATAGAAAATGATGAAATTTCCACTCATTCATTCATCCATCCATCCCTCCACCCATACATACATACATGTAGCTCTTATATGACAGATACTGTTAAAATATTTCTATCATGAGCTTTTATTACGTAAAAGAAACCTGAGTTTTTCTTTTCAACTCTCCAACCTTTCTAGGCCATAGCATAACTTTTTGTAGAATGCAAGTAAAACAGAAAGAGATATTTCTCTATATAGAAAGATGGTGGAAATTTAAGTGTTGTCACCTGAATCCAACCAGCATGACAGAGAAGTGTGAGAAACCAGGAAGCATACGAGAATGACGGGTCAGGAGTGAGAGGTCCAAGGTGATAATAGTAAGCTGATACCAAAGAAAGAAAATGGAAAACAAGAATTCACCTCAGAGGAGTATGTGGTTGATGAAAGTTTAGATAACAGTAGCTAACTCTTTGATATTGTTTTATATCTTGTTTTGTACTATGCAGTGTATATATTCCACAACCTTCATCCCTGCTTCTAATCAACACAGTTTTGTATTAGTGCTGCTTAGGGTAATGGGAGATGGGCATCGGTTCCATGTCTGGGTCAATATGGCACCGAGAGGAACGCAGTGCAGGAGGCAAAATAGAAGAGGCTTCAGATTTGACCTGTAATGGGGAATTGGAGTAAATACTAAACATTGCATAATTTGCAGAACCTCTGAGAAGCAACTGCAATTACTACTTTTTGGAGAGTGTGCCTAAGCCATCCTATTCATAATTAAAGCAAGAGTCTTCTTATATGGCTGAAAGACTGGGGGAATGGGGACATTTAAGAATATCCAGTGGACATTTTCGTAAGTTCTTACATGCAGATGAGCATATATAGAGGCAACATTCTTAACTCTGGAGGCGAGATAAGGCGTCTCGGGAAGTGTGTCTGAAGACATGGTGACATTGAAATATTTTGGAAAATAGGTAGGAATTACTCTGAGGAAAATAAAATAGTGTATTTATGCCACAGAAAAACATGAACAAAGACCCAGAAACATGAGAGAGCATAAAGGATTTTGTAGGCTATGCTTTATATAAATAGCTTATCATAACATAATTCTAATTTGTTTTATGGGAAAATTAGAATCCAAGAATGTTATTAGTAGAACTTTGTAAATATAAGTTTATTTATAAGTAATATACAGAGAAAAAGCTTGGAAAAAATGTTCCTGGAAGTGTCAGGTTATGTTATTTTTATATTATTTCCATGCCAAATTGAAAGACTGTAGGGAATTTCTCTTACGTTATACTCTATTTTTTCTCAAGTAATAAGTAGATTTGAGAGCTAAAATCACTGGTTTTAGACTTGGTTTTACAAGCATATTTTCACGTTTGGGCTTCTTTGTAAAGCATTAGTCTGCTGCTAATCAATGTAATACGCACATAAAATAAACACATTTTATAAGAAAAAATATTTTTAGGTAATCTCTTATTTTTGTTTGTGAAACAATAAACAGGAAACGTAACAGGAAAGGAATAGGTGAAAGAAAACTTGTTAAGCACCTCAGGCACTCTAAATATCTTAGCACACTGAATATTCCTCACAGTGTTGGTTGATTATTATTTTCATTTTTCTTAAGGAAACAGAACACTTAGGTTTTGAAAATCTTGAGTAATCTTCTGAAGCCATCTTAGAATCAGTTTGTACAAGTTGATCTAAATTCAAAGGACAGACTTTTTCTGGTTTAATATTCTTTCATTTGTTCTGCAAATACTTATTGAATGACATGATGTGTCATATAAAGCAAAGGAGACTTCACAGAAAAAAAAGAAAGAAACCCAGATCCAGCATACCCTCACCAAACTTATAATCTATGCTTTTCAGTGAAAATAATGTATAAGAGAATTCTTACTGCATGATTCCATTTATACATCAAAAGTAGACAAAAGCGTTCTTCAGACTTGGAAGTTAGGATTGTGATTACTCCTGTGTTGTGGGGGACAGTGATAGCAGAGTGAAGAGAGCTTTCCTACACTTCCACACATTTGTAACTGGAAAAAATGTCATAAATATATACTTATAAATATTTAAAAACATTCTTTTAAAATATTTACTTCTAAAAAACTTGAGAAGCAAACCTAGGACACTAGTCTGGAAGGCAGACAAATAAGGTACGTCTCCCTGATTTTTGCTGCTTGATACATCATTGTGTTCAAAACATAAGGTCTGAAGGGATTTGGGAAAAGAGACATCAGTGTATAGGGGTTTTCTGTTCTAGAAAAAAAAAAGTATTAGCTTTGCTTTAAGGAGTCTCATTTTAAATAAAGGGGTGATGGGAAGAATAGGTGTCTGTATAATTTTATTCATTAACATGCAGAGTTGTTCAAAGTTATGAATATTGTGACTGTTTTAGGGTAGCATGGAATGTTATCTTGGTTTACTCTGCAAATACATTTTCCACTTGTGAATATAGTTGTAATAGACTATATTTTCCAAAGATGGCCAAATCAACATTTTTCCCATTTCATGTCGTTTTCTTATAATGAAACATTAACCCTCCTCCACTGAGAGGTAGGGTTTTTTTGTTGTTGTTGTTGTCGTTGTTGTTTTTCCCTTGAAGCTGGGTGGGCACTTGTAACTGCCTTGACTAACAGAATGTAGCAGAAATAACATTTTCTGAATTCCAATGCTGAGTCATAAAAGGCAATATGAAATCTGTCTGCTATTCTCTTTCTTAGGAGATATGCCTTTAGAATCTGGTCACTGTGTTGTAAGAGAAGCCCAGGCCACATGAAAAGACTGCCTAAGGTTATTCCAACCAACAGCCCTAGGTAGGCCCCCGCGAAAGGCTATGCCAACCTCCACATGAGTAAAAAAGCCTTCAGATGATTCCATCACTCAGTTTTTGAGTCTTTTACCTGAGATATCAGACATCATGGAACAGAAACAAGCTATCCTCTCTGTAACCTGTCTCAGTTCCTGACCTATGGCAACCATAGAAAATAATACACAATATTGTTGTATAAGCCGTTAAGTTCCAGGGTAATTTGTTATATAACCAAAGTAAACAGAATAATATATTTAGATATTTACAACAAATATTCATTTGAACTAATCAACAAATCCAGGTACATGTGGTTACCATATTTGCAAACTAAATATCATTTTATTACAATCATATTTACATAAAGCTTGTGGTGTTCACAATATTTTCTCATTCAAAGCAATATGATACAGTAAGTAGAAGATCCAGTTCCGAAGTCTGGCTATGTGAATTTGGATCCCGATTTGCCATGTACTAGTTGTACGACCTTAGAAAAATTAATTAAGCATTATGGGTTTGTTTTCTCATCTATGTATCTTACAATGGGGACAACAGCATTGCTAACTAAGAGTGCTGTAATAAAGATAAGGGAGACACAACACATAAAGTACTCACAACTTGACTGGAACACAATAATCATTTATTAATTCACTAAATGTTAGCTGCTGTTATATTATTCTTTGATTTGCTCAACAATACTACAAAATTAAGTGCTAATATTATTCACAATTAATAAGAAAGAAAGAAAAGCTCACAGAAATTAAATGTTTTACTCAAAGACAGGCAACTAATAGGTAACAACATTGAGAGTGAAACTTGAGTCTTCTGACTCAAGTTCCTATTTGATTTCACTTTATTATTTAATATTTTTGTAACTTTTATTTTAGGTTCAGTTGTACATGTTCAAGTTTGTTATAGAGGTAAACTGCATGTCATGGGGTTTGGCATACGGATTATTTTGTTACCCAGGTAATAAGCATAATGCCTTATAGGTAGTTTTTCTGATCCTCTCCCTCCTCCCAACCTCCACCCTCAAGCCGGTCCTAGTGTCTGTTTTTCCCCACTTTGTGTTCATGTATTCTTGTTTAGCTGCCACTTATAAGTGAGAACATATGATATTTGACTCTCTCTTCCTATGTTAATTCGCAAGGATAATGGCCTCCAGCTCTATCCATGTTGTTGCAAAGATATGTTCTCATTCTTTTTTTTAATGGCTGCATAGTAATCTACATTTTCTTTATCCAGTCTGCCATTGATTGGCATTTAGGCTGATTCCATGTCTTTGCTATTGTGAATGGTGCTGCAATGAACGTATGTATGCATGGGTTTTTATGGTAGAAGGGTTTGTATTCCTTTGGGTATATACCCAGCAGTGGGATTGCTGGGTTAAATGGTAATTTTATTTTAAGCTCTTTGAGGAATTGCCATGCTGCTTTCCACAATGGCTGAACTAATTTACACTCCCACCAGCTGAGTAAAAAGTTCCCTTTTCTCCACAACCTCTTCAGCATCTGTTATTTTTTGACTTTTTAATAGTAGATGATCTGAATAGTGTGAGATTATATCTCATTGTGGTTTTGATTTGCATTACTGAAATGGTTAGTGATATTGGGAATTTTTTCATATGCTTGTTGGCCGCACGTATGTCTTGGTTTGAAACGTGTCTGTTCGTGTCCTTTACCTGCTTTTTAATGGGGTTGGTTTTTTTGCTTGTTATTTTGTTTAAGTTTCTTTTCAATTCTGCATATTAGACCTTTGTTAGATGCATAGTTACAAATATCTTCTCCCATTCTCTAGGTTGTCTGTAGGTTGCAGAAGCTCTTTAGTTTAATTAGGTCCTATTTGTCAGTTTTTGTTTTTGTTGCAATTGCTTTTGGTGTCTTCATCATGAAATTTTTGCCTGGTTCTATGTCCCAAATGGTATTTCCCAGGTTATCTTCCAGAATTTTTAAAGTTTTAAGTTTTACATTTAAGTCTTTAATACATCTTGAGTTGATTTTTGTATATGATGTGAGGAAGGGGTCCATTTTCACTCTTCTGCATGTGACTAATCACTTATCCCACCAGCAGCACCATTTTTTGAATATGGAGCCATTTCTCCATTGCTTGTTTTTGTCGACTTTGTCAAAGATCAGATAGTTGTAGATGTGCAGCTTTATTTCTGGGGTCTCTATTCTGTTGTATTTGGTCTATGTGTCTGTTTTTGTACCAGTACCATGCTGTTTTGATTACTCTAACATTGCAGTATAGTTTGAAGTTGGGTAACATGATGCCTCCCGATTTGTTCCTTTTTCAGTGTCTTTTTGGGTTTCATATAAACTTTAAAATCATTTTTTTAATTCTGTGAAGAATGTTGTTGGTAGCTTGATAGGAATAGCATTGAATCTGTAAACAGATTTTGGCAGTGTGGTCTTTCTAACAATATTGGTTCCATGAGTATGGAATGTTTTTCCATTTGTTTGTGTTATCTCTGATTTCTTTGAGCAGTGCTTTGTAATTCTCATTGTAGATATCTTACACTTCCCTGGTTAGCTGTATTCCTAGGTGTTTTATTCTTTTTGTGGCTATTGTAAAAGAGATTGCATTTTTCATTGGCTCTCAGCTTGGACATTGTTGGCATATAGAAATGTTACTGATTTCTGTACATTGATTTTGTATTCTGAAACTTTGCTGAAGTTGTTTGTCTGGCATAGGAGCTTGTTGGCAAAGACTATAGGGTTTACCAAGTAGAGAATCATATCATCTGCAAAGCGAGATAGTTTGAGCTTCTCTATTTCTCTGATGCCTTTTACATTTTTCTTTTGCCTGATTGCTTTGGCTAGGACTTCCAGTACTATGTTGTATGAGAGTGGTTAGAGTGAGCATCCTTATCTTGTTTCATCTCTCAAGGGAAACATTCCAGCTTTTGCCCATTCAGAATGATGTTGGCTATGGGTTTGTCATAAATGGTTTTTATTATTTTGAGGCATGTTCCTTTAATGCCAGTTTGTTGAGGGTTCTTAACATGAAGGGACGTTGAATTTTATTGAAACCCTTTTATCCATCTATTAAGGTGATCATGTGGTTTTTGTTTTTAATTCTGTTTATGAGA
The DNA here is from genome assembly GCF_024542745.1 of Macaca thibetana thibetana. Taxonomy (NCBI): domain Eukaryota; kingdom Metazoa; phylum Chordata; class Mammalia; order Primates; family Cercopithecidae; genus Macaca; species Macaca thibetana. The sequence continues at coordinate 101,330,385 of NC_065578.1, read as the reverse complement.
TGAATCATATTTATGGATTTGTCTGTGTTTAATCTTGTATCCTAGGGATAAAGTCTACCTGATTGTGGTGGATCTGCTGTTTGATTCAGTTTGCTGGTATTTTTGTTGAGAAATTTTGCATCTATGTTCATAAAAAATATTTCCCTGTGGTTTTCTTTTTGTGTTGCATCTCTGCCAGGTTTTGGTATCAGGATGATGCTGGCCTTCTAGAATAATTTAGGGAGGAATCCCTATACCTCAATTTTTTGGAATAGTTTTAGTAGGAATGATAGCAGCTCTTCTTTATACATCTGGTAGAATTCAGCTATGATTCCATCTGATTCTGGTATTTTTCTGATTGGTAGGCTTTTTACCACTGATTCAATTTTGGAACTCATTATTGGTCAGTTCATGGATTCAATTTCTTCCTGGTTCAATCTTGGGAGATTTATGGAAAATAAATCTATCTGTTTCTTCTAGGTTTTCTAGTTGTGTTCATAGAGGTGTTCACAGTAGTCTCTGACGATTTTTTTTGTTTGTTTGTTTCTCTAGGGTCAGTAGTAATGTTCCCTTTGTAATTTCTCATTGTGTTTACTTGGATCTTCTCTTTTTATTTCTTCATTAGTCTAATTAGTGGCATATCAATCTCATTTATTCTTTCAAAAAGCAAACTCCTAGATTCGTTGATGTTTTGTATTTTTTATACAAAAGATCAACTTTCTTCATTTCAGCTCTAATTTCAGTTATTTCTTGTCTTCTGCTACCTTTGGGGTTGGTTTGCTCTTGTTTCTCTAGTTCCTCTAGGTGTGATGTTAGGTTGTTAATTTGAGGTCTTTCTAACTTTTTTATTGGGCATTTAATGCCATAAACTCCTCTCTTAATCCACTTTAGCAGTGTCTCAGAGATTCTGGTATGTTGTATCTTTGTCCTCATTAGTTTCAAATAATTTCTTGATTTCTGCCTTAATTTTATTCCTTACCCCAAAGTCATGTAGGTATATATTGTTTAATTTCCCTGTAATTGCATGAATTTGAGTGGTTTTCATAGTATCGATTTCTGTTTTTATTGTATTGTTATCAAAAAGTGTTTTGGTATGATTTTTTTTTTCAATTTTCTGAGGACTGTTTTATGGCTGAAAGCATGTTTGATTTTAGAGTATATGCTATGTGCAGATAAGAAGAATGCATATTCTTTTGTTTTTAGGTAGAGAGTCTGTAGATGTCTGTTAGGCCTATTTGGTCAAGTGTCAAGTTCAGGTTCTGAATATCTTTGTTAGTTTTTAAACTTGATGATTTGTCTAACATTGTCAGTAAGATGTTGAAATTTCCCACTATTATTCTATGGTAATCTGAGTCTCTTCGTATGTCTCTAAGAACTTTATGAATCTGGGTGCTGTGTTGAGTGCACATATATTTAGGATAGTCAGCTCTTCTTGTTGAATTGAACCCCTTATGATTATGCAATGCCCTTCTTTGCCTTTTCTGATTATTGTTGATTTAAAGACTATTTTGAAGTTAGAATAGCAACTCATGTTCTTTGTTTAATTTTGTTTCTGTTTTCTATTAGCTTTGTAGATTTTTCTCCATCCCTTTATTTGAGACAATGAGTATCATCACATGAGAGATGGGTCTCTTGAAGACAGCATACCATTGGGTCTTGCTTCTTTTTACAACTAGCTTTTCTGTTTCTTGCAATTGGAACATTTAGCCAGTTTGCATTCAAGGTTAATATTGATATGTGCAGATTTGATCCTGACATTGTGTTTTTAACTGGTTTTTATGCAGACATGATTGTATGATTGCTTTATAGTATCAGCAGTTAATCTACTTACATGTGATTTTGTCTCAGCCAGTAATGGTCTTTCCTTTCCATATTAAATACTCCCTTAAGGACCTCCTGCAAGGCAGGTCAGGTGGCAATGAAGTCCCTTAGTATTTGCTTGTCTAAAAAGGATTGTATTTCTTCTTTGCTTATAAAGTTTAGTTTGGCCTGATATGAAATTCTTCTTTGGATTTTTTTTTTCTTTAAGAATGCTGTATATAGGCCCCTAGTCTCTTCTTCCTTGTAGGGTTTCTGTTGAAAGTTCCACTGTTAGCCTGACAGGGCTCTTTTTGTAGGTGACCTGCCCCTTCTATCTAGCTGTCTTTAACATTTTTTCTTTCATTTTGATCTTGGAAAATCTGATGGTTATGTACCTTAGAGATGCTTGTATTCTATAACACCTCACAGGAGTTCTCTGCATTTTCTAAATTTGAATGTTAGCTACTCTATTGAGGTCAAGGACATTTTCATGGAAAATATTATCATATGCTTTCTAAGTTGCTTGCTTTCTCTCCCTTTTTTTCAGGGATATCAATGAATCACTGATTGGGTCTCATTACATAATTCCATATTTCTTGGATTTTTGGTTTATTCTTCCTCATTTGATTTTTCTTAATTTTTATCTAATTGAGTTATTTCAGAGAACCAGTCTTTGAGCTCTGAAATTCTTTCCTCAGTTTAGTTGATTTTGCTGTTAATACTTGTGACTGTATTCTGAAATTATTGATGTGAATTTTTCAGCTCTATGAGACCAGTTTGTTTCTTTCTTAAAATTCCCATTTCATCTTTTTTCTCTTGTATTTTTTTTTCTTTGAGATGGAGTCTCACTCTGTCACCCATGCTGGAGTTAAGTGGTGTGATCTTAGCTCACTGCAAGCTCTGCCTCCTGGGTTCATGCCATTCTTCTGCCTCAACCTCCCAAGTAGCTGGGACTACAGGTGCCTGCCACCACACCAGGCTATTTTTTTTGTATTTTTAGTAGAGATGGGTTTCACCGTGTTAGCCAGGATGGTTTCGATCTCCTAACCTCATGAGCTGCCTGCCTCAGCCTCCCAGAGTGCTGGGATTACAGGCGTGAGCCACTGCACCCAGCCTCTTGTATTGTTTTATTGTATTCCTTAGATTCCTTGGATTGAGTTTTGACTTTCCCCGAATGTTGATGATCTTTGTTTCTATCCATATTATGAGTTCTATTTCTGTCATTTCATCCATAATAAGAACCATTGCTGGGGAACTAGTGTGGTCATTTGGAGGCAACAAGACATGCTGGATTTTTGAGTTACCAGAGTTGTTGTGCTGGTTCTTTGTCATCTGTGTAGGCTGATGTTCTTTCTATCTCTGGAGTTGCTATTCTTTCCATGTTTTTAGTTTTGTTTTGTTTTGCTTTGCTTTGCTTTTTTTTTAATCTTCTGTGATGCCATTGGGGATTTTATTGTGGTATAAGGTGGATTCAGTTAACCGAGTTTGTTTCTCTTCCCACAGTGTTACCAGGGTTTAGGAATGAGTCCCAGTGTTCAATAGCCCCGTGCAGGATTCCCAGCTTCCTCCCACTTCAGCCCAGTGTCTGTGTCCTCCCTCCATCCACTCTCAATGCCTTTCCTCCAAAGATCTGATCATAGTGTGCCTGTCTTCCCAATGTCATGGTCTATTGGTAGCAGCTGTTTCTCCTGGTTGCATCCAGTCATTCATTTTATGTAATACTTTTCTCAGTCAAAATCCAATTTTAAAATGCATACTCCTGGGTCTCACCACAATCTTACTGAATTAGAATATCTGAAGATGAACCCACCAATTTCAATTTAAACATGATTCCAGAAAGTTCTTGGGCACACTAAAATTTAAAAACCACTGCAGCTAGTCAACACACAGAATATAGTATTTCCACAAAAGAAGAAATAAAGCTTTATGGTACAGCAGGGAAAAAAATCGCACTCTACACTTTTTATCTCCATCTTAAGTAAAATAATCCAGAGTCATGCAGATTTTTGCCATGAGATTCCCCAATGTATTTAATACATTCATGCCCTATAATAAACAATTATTTCATTATTGTAGGTCACCTTTAGTTGATCATGTGAAAACAACATGAGTATGTCTCAGGTGATGTTCTGCCCTTTTGCTTTTTGTCAAAGATACATTGCCATAAGTATTTTGATTCCATTTATCTGGACAAAGCTACAGAAAGGTTCTTGTGCCTGTAAGATGGAAAATTCAGGTAACCCCAGTGGATTGCCAGTTATTATTAGGAGATGATATTGATGAGCTCCCCACAGCTATATTAGTGACACAATTCAAAACACCTGTGGATTCTGGAAAGCATGAGCAGTCTTCTATCTTCTCCCACTTCCCATTAAAAATCAGGCATCTGCTCAGTATAGCTATGGGCACCTTATTCTCATTATCTGTGTAAACACTAACTTGGACTATGCTGTATATTCTCTCTGTGATTGCTCATGCAGTAATACATGAACCATTATTGCATCCACAGTGGAGGCAAAGGGAGGAAGATGATGACAAAGGCACTTACTGAGAGTCACTTACTGTAAGATCAATTCTAGCAATTCCTCAGCAGCTGTACCATGGGATAGTGGCTGCCTTCAAATGGCAGGGGAAAGTGTCACCAGCCTTTCCCACCCTGTATGAGAGCAATGGGAAAGCAGGGAGGAATGAGAAAGTACAGGATAGATTTCTTCCCTTTGAGAGGATTGATTTATATGAATGTCCTAAGCAATGAGAAAAAAAAATCAATTGTTTGGCCTTATGCATTTGTACAAAAGAATAGTGCCTTGACATAGGATAAAAATATGCATTTGATGAGGTCACGAGAGCTTATTATTGAACTACAGAGACAGTGTATTTTATCCCCATTGAAATGGTTTGGAAAGAAAAACTCTTTTTGAAAGTAACCTGAAACTAGAAGACTTCTTAAATATTTCCACATACTATTCAAAAGCCTGCTTTGCGTAACAGTTATATGAGTGAGTATATGTCACCATTAATCATAAAAAGTAATTGCTAAACAAAATGCCAATTTCTTTAAAATGCTCTGAGATATTGAGGTATGCACATTCCCATTGATGTAAATGATTCCTTTAGGTCCCGTTATTTTGATAATCCTTTTCAAAGCTAACACAGAATTGATTGTCTCATGTAAAAATGCTGGAGCCCTGGTTCCTGGCTCAGCCACTTAGTAACTGTCCACCCTGGGGACAATTATTCAAATGTTCTTAGCTTTCATTTTCTCATCTGCAAAGTAAAGATCATAATGGCAGCTCCTCTACAAGAGACTCTGGATCTCCCTTGAGTAGTAGTGACCACACTTTTCTTTAAAGCCCTAATATATATTATCTGCATATCCATTTTATCATAGCACTTACCATACTTTTGCTGCCCAACCATACTATAGACTGTACAGCTATAGAACCAGGCAAACAGTTAGCAATCAGTGCATACTTCTTTATGGATTAATAAACAGATAATGAGAAAATCTTGTAAAAACCACTTGTGAAGTGCATCTTATATCAAAAGAAGCTAAAGCTCCAAAAGTTTAAATAATTTCCTAGGACCAAAAATGAGAAGGTGGAAAAAACAGATTTAAACCTCAGTTTTATATTTTCTCACTCTACCATGCAGACTTCAACATGATTTAGTTTCCTTTCAAAAAGCTCACAGACCATTTTGTGCTTTGCCCGTGGCTACTATTATATTCTTCCTTGCACTGTAAGATGCCAGTACTTGCCTTATCTAATAACTAAATTGTAGATTACTTAAGGATGGGACAGCACTTTACTGACCTTTATATTTGAATTCATAAGCCTAGTTTAATAAATATTTGCGGAATTGAGAAATTTAGCTCGGGAGGAAATTTCAGCAGTCCCTCTGGGTTGGTTTAAGTGAAGCTCAATCTGCAACAAAGGAAAGGATTAAATGGTTTTCAGCAGTAAGTTTATTATGTCTCTTCTAAAGCAAAGTCAAGGTCCCTTTTCATTCTCTTTCATCCATCATATAATTTATGTGGTTTCTGCACAAATACTACCCTTTTCCTCTATACTCTATGTTCTATATTGGGCCGTAATTTTTATCGAATTTTAGAAATTATAAAATAATTTATGTAAGTTTATTATATGCTAAAGGTGTTGCCTACATGTACTTTAAAATGTGTAAGCAATCTTTAAATCAGATCTTAAAACATTTAGAACTAATCAAGCAAGAAAACATTACTGGGATTATTTATTTTGCAAAAGACTTGGAAAAATTCTGTTCTCTCTGACTTTAATAATTTTTAGATATTTCAAATGACTTTAATTTATTTTGCGTGGCACAAAGTTTGAACTGGACTATTCTGACCTCTGCATGTCGTATTCTAAATTTGATTTTATAGGGCCCTAAATGATTTCCTAAGTTATTTTTAATTCGTGTGAATTACCTGAATTGGAGGTCCATTAACTTTCATTATGCTGTCTCAGGAGCTGACTGGGTGGCAAAGTGCCAAACTCCTGGAACCCGAGAGATAGAGATAGATGAGGATCTGCCAGAGCGAGAAGAAAGGAAATAAAGGTATACTTCCACCAAGAGCTGAGTCCACTTACTCTTCTGCATTTCAGTGTACAAGACTGTAATTCAACTAGCACTTTTGGCATTAAATAATCAAGATCCAAGAAAGCTTAGTGTGACACAAGAAGTGGGTTTCCCAAAATACCACTTGGCCTCTACTTTTGGAAGGACTTGGCATTATTCTAATGCTTCCTGATTTTACTCATCCAAATGTAGCAAAGAAACAAAAGGATGATTACACTGAGAGCACTTATGACATTTTACAGTGCCAGAATGATTGAATATCTGCTTAGTTAAGAAGTTTTACCTGTGCAATTGCTGCTGCTAGAAATCCATCACTAATGAGTTCAGGCCCATTTATCATAGCTAGAAAGCATGTGACAGTTTGAGTGCAATCCAAGTTCTGGCATTTCAGGATTGTACTCTAATTTTCATCAGAATTTCCCAGGCTATGCACACTCTTTACATAGAAGGGGCAGCTGTCGAGCGAAGCCATAAAAACAATGGATTATATTAAAGTTGCAAAACAAAACAGTCACAGCAGTAAACATCCTTAGATCCAGACCTACCAGAATTGAGTCTCAGGTAAGTCATTTTAATACAAGCCTCATTTGAGTACATTTAATATCTCTGAGCCTCAGTTTCACCATCTAAAAACAAATATAAAAATGCCTACCTTATAAGGTTTTTAGAAAAACTACATTAGAAAATGTATTTAGTGCCAAACACATAGCAGGTCTTCAGGACACAGTAGTTGGTGCTGCATCTACAGTTGTTGTAGACATATCTAAGGAAAGTATTACCCCTTATCACACCCTTAGAATCTCTGTGAGAGAAGAAACCACCAGGAATGAGCGAAATTCTAAGACTCAATGAATTTTCTCAAGTTTTCTTGGTTAGAAAGTGGAAAAGTGCTTATGAATGAAAGTAAAAGGAAATATGAATCCTGTGCTAGTGTTCCTGGGTAGGCTGCCAGTAAAACACTCTCTCAGAAAAAGAAGACACAAGTAGATAAGGAGCCAGTAGCTATTCCTCTCATTTTGTAGATCTTGCCAAATTCAAAATGTGTCAAGTCATGCACAATAGACCTCTATAATCCTACAAAAAGAGCCATTCTAACAAACATAATGAACACACTTTTTATTTGTTTCTTGCTGAATGACTATATTTCCAAAGACTTGCGCCTGAAAGTATTTCCAAGGCATGTATTCCCATGGCAATGGTCAAAGATATATTATCCTAGTCTAACAACGCAAATGTTCCCATATGAAGAAAGATTTCATGTGGTCTCTAAAGACAGCTTCTAAATTAGTTGTGGCAGCTTCTTTAATGGTTTGATTCATTCATTCAAGAAATATTTATTAAGTGCCTTCTGTGAGACAGGCACTGTGAAACATAATCTTGAACAAGACAGAAACAGAGTCTATCTTAATGGGGTTTATATCTTCTCCTTCACATATCACTCTCTTAATATGTTTATCTACTAATTTTGTTAGGAAATATTTTCTAATTACCAAAGATACTTATGTTCTTAACAAAAATTCAAGAGATATAGCATAGAAAGAAAACTTCCTGTACCATATATTCTCTGTGAATCTACCACCAACAATAGTCTAGTATGTGTTTTTCCACTTTTTCTTATATATAGACAAAATATTTATAATATTTGTAGTATATTATATTAAAACTTTAAATATTTAAAATAAATATAATAAAAGTGAAAAATTATATAATTATACATATTATATATATTCTTGCTTTTGCAAAAGCAGTATATTATAAAATTGTTACTATTTAGCATAATGACTAAGTGATAGTAGTTAATATATTTCATGAACTTGGATTTAAAGTAAGGAGTTTTGGGAACAAGACCTTAGGCTTTAGAAAAGCCAAACAGTCCCTGTAGACTCAAGAAAGAAAATTTTCCACAGTGCTGCTAGCTTTAACCTGATTATCTTCTTACCAGATAATCATTATTCTTCAAATCTTAAAAGATTGACTGACTTTATGAGACAACGCTTCTTAAAGAAAATTTTGAGTGATGACAAGTCTTCCTCCATAGTGCCAAGAAATGTTTGAATGGATTATTTTTTGAAGAATGATTAAAAAAACTATATTCTAGATTAATAGGAAGCTAGTTCTTTTCTGTTTCATTCAAAATATTTGAAAGACAAGTCACAATCATTTTAGAAAAAAATGACATTTTATATCAAACCATTTCAGGCAGTTTTTACTTCTTTTCTCACAATTCCCCTCTAGGCCTTTACAGCATAGGGTTATAGAAGACTGTCATTTTCAGTCTCTTCTATTTTTATAAAAGATGGAAGTAGTTATATGTAAAAACTAAAAGCGACTCTTCCTTAGAAATAAGGCTAAATAATTCTAAAAAGATTCAAGCTAAGCACGGCTCTCAAATGCTTTTCAATTCTAGAAGTGCTGCATCATTCATTCATTTATGGATAAGCAAAAGCAGTTGTATTATTCTTCCAATTCCTTTGCTATTGCTGTTGTTTTCCAGAAGGCAATGCTAGTATTAAGGGACTTCTTTTATAGAAATGCATTAAAAATAGTAAGCCTTTTAAAAACCCAATGTTAGAAAACTTTGTTCAGTTTCCCCTTTTAAATGTTCTGCCATATTTGAGAGACAATTGTTTACCCTATGTGAAGTGTAAACAACTAGTTTTATAATTCATCTTAATAGAATAATACACTCATGATGACATCAGAAATGACTGCCACTAAACCTCCTACTTTAGTAAGTGAAGAAACTCAGGGAGGTGACCAGGGAGGAGCCTAAAAATTCCAATATGCCAGTTATTGTACTAGAGACTTTGTATACTTCACCTCAGTTAAGTCTGCTAAAATTTGAAACCAGAAGCATTAGATCTAGCCTCTGATAACTTGTCCAAACAAGAGAGTTTAATTGCAAGGCTGAGACTTTTGTTGAAGACTTCTGTCTTAAAACAGGGTTCTCCTTGCTACACCAGGCTGTCCTGTTCCATTGATCTATTGCATGAATATAATGGCAGCCCAGGTAAGTAGAAATGGCTTGGGGTACTGAATCATACTGTCAAATCTAAAGGAAGATACTGTAAATATGATTCTCCCACTATTCCCTCTCTGGCACCCTGCGTCCATATACAACTATTCCATTCTCTTTGCCAAGTAGGCCATGTTTTATGAAAACCCATAACCTGGTCTTATTCTCTGTCTCTTCCTCCTCCTTATTCATGAGAAATGCATCTACTCATTAATTAAAGCACAAATTGAATGTTTTATGTTTTATTTCATGTCTCTTACCCTCTTTCCAGCCCTAGATTTTATTCATTCCCCTGTGGTCCACAACATTCTGTGCACGTCCACACTATAGTGCTTCTTGAAAATTGCCTTCAACATTCTTGAGTAGTTTATTCATCTATGAATTTTCAGCTTCTTGCTACATTATTTGACCTATCTCAAGAACTAAATAAATATTCATTGAATTTTGAATAATTTTCTCCTGATACTGAAGAGCTTTAATCTGATTGGAAATACTACATTTCCAGAACTGTAGTGTTTAAATAAATAAATAAAAGAGTTAAAAATTAACCATTATGGGAATTAAATTGAGAGACCCAAGAAGCAGCCAGTTAGGTGTGACTTGGATGCAAGTGGAAATATTTCACTAGACTTATTGGGAATGACAGTATTGCATAGAATTGTCAGAAAGACAAATGAGAATTAATGAAGAAAGCAAACATCCTTTGTAAAAATATACAATATTATATCATGCAAATGGGATCTAATACAATGTGGTTAATTTTCCAGAATTCAAACTTTAATAGTGATAGGTTGAACACACATTACTCAGATTAGATTTGTTTTCAACTCCATGTCACTCTTGCTTCATTTCATCCTTTGTTAGTTCAGATTCAATGTTGAAAGAAAAGTAATGTATTTGAATTCTTAGAATCAAGAATAAAAATAAAATCCATAAGAACTGTGAATTTCACTCTGGTTTTGATAGTGGGTTTATTTGCTTCCATGCAAACATACTGAAAAGACCACAGTGGCACTGTGTATCCACTATTATGCAAATAATTCACTATCAAAATTTTGATAATCAGTGTGAAATTGATAGAATCATGTCAATTTATGTTTAAATTTAACAAAGCTGGTTCATTTTCTAAGCAAAAGATGCACAATGAAAGCATTTTCATTGAAGACTGTGGATACAAAGTTCATGTGATTTACCTCTGTTATTTCTTAGCTAACAGAAATAATTTTCAGTTCTCAACAATGGTTTCCTGCACTTAAAATAATAGTCAGGCCTCAAATGTGCATCAGAAATTTTATTCCTCAATAAATTCACCTCAACTATTATTTTTTTCAAAGTTTCTGTTATCACAGTTATATTTCTAAGTGGAGAAAATAAAAAAGTAAATTAGAGACTTTTAAAAAATATGTATGGAAGAAATCATATAGAATATTTTAGAAAAAAACACAGTCCTAGCCTATTGAAGGGAAACCACTGTAACTGTAACTGTCTAAGTTCTGCACATATGTACATAAACTGAATTAGAAAATGGAAGAAACTATCAAGAGAATTATAAGTTCAGAAGATAAAAATAAGTAAAGAAGTTTTCGAGACTTAGATTTTCTGATAATTAACTCAATTTTTCTCTTCACTTTTTTAGAATAAGTAAAAAAAATTCCATATACATTTTATTTGTTAGAATTTAGTAAGACTTTCCCCCAAAGCTTTGCTAATTACATTAAACTTTAAACAGATTTTATCCATGCTTTAATTACTCCACTAGCAAGATGAAGCTAAGAATATAACTTGAGACATCCCTATTTTCAGGTTGTTCAGAATTCAGAAATGCTGAAGTGTTTTAGATTCCCCTGTAGAATTTAGTGCAAAAATGTAAGTTAAAAATAAGTAATTGGATTGAAATTATAAATACACAAAGGACATGGCCACAGGAGAAGCTTAAAATATTTATAAATTCTACCACATCTTATATTATATTCGGGAGCAAATATTCAAAAGCAAAGAAAGAGTCACCCAGGAAGGAATATATCCTTGTGTAAATTTTAAAATTTACATACTTTGGGGCAATCAGGTTAAAATCAGTCACTCTACAGAGATATGCCCATGAAATAAAGGGCATTGTCTGCTGGATAAGACCACCTGGCATCTTGAAAACGTCTGAACAGAATCTTCTGAGGTTCATAGTTAAGCCATAGGGCCTTGTAGTCAGACTGTCTGGATAACGCTCAGATGCTATGACTTTGCTTGTTTGAGCTAAAACTGAGTCACACTTTTATCTCTATATTGGGAGAAATTCTAGCAACTGCTTTATAGAGCTTCCATAAGAATTAAATGAATTATTGGATGTCAGCTGCTTAGTACAGTACTCCCCTCATCATAAACTCTAAATATGTTAGCAATTGCTTCCATTTAATTTCACAAGATATTCTTCACATTTTCACAGGTATTGATTTAAAAGGCAAGCTTACATATTCACAGGCACATTGTGATACCTCTGGGGGAAAATATTCTGGGTAACAACACATTTTTAGGGGTTCCAGGTAACAACACATTTTAGGGTAGAGTGGGAGAGTTTGTATTATAATTTTAATCATTCTTACTTCAGAGAAGACAAATACAAGAGATCTCTGACAGGTATTCATAGGAATAAGTGATTCTAAACGGCTTAATCCATAGGAAGGATGAAGAAATGAAGAGGTAAAGTTAAACAGAGGAACGTCCTTATGAAAGAAACAAACGCCGGACCTGTCTGCTTGGGCCTCAGTTAGCCCTGCTTAGCTAGCATGAGGGAGATTCTATTCTTGAAGGTCAACCACATCCCATTCCTCTCCAGTCTTTACAATAGCGAGATCAGCTGTATGTATGGGCCTGTATGTACGGTGTTCAGAGCACGGGTTGGAGTCAGATGAGTCCTGGTTATACTCCTAACTCTGCTGCATAATAAATTAAGAGCCAATATTTATTAAGCATTTACTAAAACTAAAGCACTTTACATGTATTAACTAATTTAGTACTAATAAGAACCATATAAAAAACTATAATTTTTAGTATTAAAGATGAAGAAAGACAGCACAAAAGCACAAAGTAACTTTCCCAAGGCACACGACTCACAGGAAATGGAGTCCGGTTTCACACAAGGCAATCTGTCTGTGGAGACCACACGCACTCTTGTGTCTTGTGGTACAATTTTAGGCAGCTTTTTTTTTTTTTTTTTTTTTTTTTGAGATGGAGTCTCGTTCTATCACTCAGGCTGGAGTGCAGAGGCATTATTTATGCTCACTGCAACCTCCGCCTCCTGGGTTCAAGCCATTCTTCTGCCTCAGCCTCCTGAGTAGCTGGGACTATGGGCATGCGCCAACACCCCAGCTAATTTTTGTATTTTTAGTAGAGATGGGGCTTCATCATGTTGGCCAGGCTGGTCTTGAACTCCTGACTTCAAGTGTTCTGCCCACCCTGGCCTCCCAAAGTGCTGGGATTACAGGCGTGAGCCACTGCACCCAGCCTGGCATGTTTCTTAAACTTTCTGAATTTCAGTTTTCTCATCAGTTCATACAGAGTTGTAGAGATAAATCAGATAGCACCTTTAATGTATTTATTATGCTCAACAAATTTTGTTGTAAACAAACAAATAAATTTCTGAGGTAAGACATTTACCCCTCTGTAGTTGAGGACAGAGCTCTAAGGCTTACTGACTCACTGGTCCCAAATGGAAATGAGCCCGACTACCTTCTACTCAAGCCAGGCTTCTCTGAGGATTCTAGCACCACTCCTCCTCTCAAGGAGCCTACACCAGCTGTAACTATACCTCCCGACTGAAGTCCCTCTCTTTCTAGCCCAGAGGAGCTTAATGTTGGGAGGAGGTGAAGATACTTGCAGCAGCCTCTGTTCTTCTAAATATGTTTCTTTTGTGGCTGCATTTTAGATTTTATATCTCAGAGACAAGCATTTGACTCTTTTACTCTTGTTCTGCTGTAAGAACCTTGTAATCACCAGCCTTATGAGAGGTTGGAATGAAAGGAATATTAGCATGTGTGTGTGTGTGTATGAGTGTGTGTATATATATAAACTTAGATTATCAACTATCTAATAATGTCATTGTTATATATCTAATTAAGAGATTACCAGACATTTTATTATAATTATTATTAACTATTATATTTTCCACTCACCACTGAACATCTCTAAAGTACTGAGTGAAATAAGAAAAATAGTCAAGACATTTCTATTTGGGCTTATGGAGAATTCTCAGTGGGGGCAGGAAAAGGTGAATGATACAAACAACCTAACAGAATATTGTACCTGTAACAGTAGAAGTAATAAAAACCCAAAGAAAAAACTTTTGAGAAAAATTCAAAGAGAAATTGTAATAGCTTTCAGATGTTTAAGAAATTCAATACACACATAAAACAAACAAACGAAAACCAGGACCTGCCTGGTTGCTATTAGCAGCAGCCAGACTGACAGTGAAGAAAGCAGTGGGTATGCGGCTCTATTGTCAACTAAAGCACCAGAGATAACTCTGAGGACAGCTGATACAAGAGCTCTGGCAAAAGCAGAAGTTTATTTAATACCAATACCTCTATCACTTGTCAAGTAATCCTTAATTTGAAAAATACAGGCAAGTCACTGGTTATATACCATTGCTCAGCCTATACATTCTTTTAGAATCAGGTGCTAAACACAAACAGGAAAAATAAACCCTCCGCATTTTTGCTGTTATTAGATTTTCTAAGTGGAAAAGTAGTGAACATATTTTACTTCACATTTTATTTTAGATAAAATATGTTCACCTATTTAACATTCTCTGAGTTCCTTCACTGTGTCAGCGTCTATGTCTGAAACTGAAAATATAAAGGAGATAAATACCCTGCTTTCATGGGAAAGAACATTCCAGAAGGAGAAAGAGCATGTGAAAACCTGTGAGTTGAGCTCAGGTAGGTAACGGAAAACCAAAGAATGCAGGAGTTTATAGGCCACTATCCTGACTTTGGATTTTACTCAGAGTTTACTCAAACTGAGGTTAAGTGGTTGAAGAAGAGAGGTAAATGTTGCTGAGGACTCAATGGTGAAATAGTAGGAAAATTAAGAGAGTTGAGGTTCTGAATGTCAAATTAATAAAGAATTTCAAACAGAGAATAATCATCTGCTTTGGATGCTACTGAGAGATCCAGTAAAATAAGGACTGAGATTTGATCTTTGATTTAGCAGTGTGGTGATCACAGATAACTTTCACTAAAATTAAGTTTCCATATAATGGGAGCAAAACATGACTAAAATAGGCTAAACATAGAATGAGAAAAAAAACTGGAGATCGAAAGTTCAAAAAAATTTTTCAAGTCATTTTGTTTTAAGATGCAACGGAGAAATGGGATAATAGAGGGATATGTGAAATAAAAAGATCTTATAAAGTATTTAAATATTTTTATCAATTTAATAATTTTGTTTTCAAAGCTAGTATTTCATTGTTTTACAAGTCAGCACAAGAAATTTCTGTAGAACCAAATTAAGTTCTGTCCAGTTGTGTTTGCTTTCTGATAATAAGATTTTTCAAATAAAATTAAAGTACAGTTAGGTGGTTGATATGTGACAGTGAACTAAAAATACAAATGTAAATTTATTTACTAAGACTTAATCTATGCATTATCAATAAATTTGCTCCCTTCTTTTGCAACCTGAAGTGTGAAATTTTTCTTGCTTACTTAATTGGGTATGATAAACTTTTGGCCTTATAATCTTCCCTGTTAATATTTGAATGTTTTAATATGAATAGGTTAAAACAAATGTTGAATTTTTGAGTATGTCAGTGTTTACATTTAAAATGTAAGGTATTTATCGCTTCACCATAGTTTAGTCAAGTGTAATAGGCAGAAGAATGCCCCCCTAATAAAATATATTTACACATTCAAATCCCCAGAACGTGTGGATATGTTATCTTACATGGACAAAAGACTTTGCAGATGTGATTAAGTTAAGGATTTTGAGATAGAAAGGTTATCCTGCATCATTTGAGTGGGAATAATGTAATGGAAAGGCACCTTATAGGTTAAAAAAAAAAAAAAAAAAAAAAGGAGGAAAGAGAGTCAGAGTGAGAGATATATGGTGGAAACAGAGATCAGAGTGATGCAATTGCTGGTTTTGAAGATGGAAGGGAGCCACAAACCAAGGAATGCAGGCAGTCTCTAGAAGCTGAAAAGACAAGGAACTGAATTCTTTCCTGGAGCTTCCGGAAGGAACTCAGTGCATCAATAGTTTGATTTCAGCCCCACGATACTTATTTCAGCCTTCTGACCAAAAAAAACTATAAGGTATTAACTTTTGTTGTTTTTAGTCACTAAATTTGTGGTAATTTGTTACAGGAGTGACAGAGAACTAACACACTATGTATTAGGGCAATTGCTGAATTTGTTCCAGATCCCTCAGGAAATTTAACTGTTCGAAGACAGGTTGTGATGTCCTTCATCTCTTTATTTTTTACAGATCTCCACATTACCTTGCCTATAGTGGTTGTTCAATAAATGATCGTTGAATTTCTTTGGACAACTTAATTAGTATTGAAGTATTATATCAAAACCAGAACAGTAATTATAAAAATGTCTGTGGAAAGAAACTCTCAAAGGGAAGAATGATAAAATGTGGTATTTTTTTAATCAATGTTCTTTCCAGAATAAATACATTTATCAATATAAATAAAAGAAAACCTCAATAATTATAAATTATGTGTGCTTTTCTGCTCAGGAGAATACCACTGTAAAGGCTGAACATCAGAAGAAAGATACATTATTTGATTTCTCCAAGTTTGTACTATGATTGCATTATAGGATTTGTGTATTTTTAATTATGGGAAAAGTAATAAGATAATTCAATATTTTTAAAAACTTCAACAATAATGAATGTGATTTATAAAATATAGTGTTTATGGGCTGGACATTGTGGCTCATGCCCATAATCCCAGCATTTTGGGAGGCTGAGATGCGTGGATCACTTGAGGTCAGGAGTGTGAGACCAGCCTGACCAACATGGTGAAACCCCGTCTCTACTAAAAATATAAAGATTAGTTGAGTGTGGTGGCGCATGCCTGTTATCTCAGCTACTCAGGAGGCTAAGGGAGAAGAATGACTTGAACATGAGAGGCAGAGGTTGCAGTGAGCAGAGATCCCACCACCGCACTCCAGAATGGGCAACAGAGCAAGACTCAGTCTCAATGTATACATATTATTTATGGCTTTTATTTTTACTTTTGGTGCAATGTTTACAAAAAGAAAGACTAACAATGTATCTATTTAAAATAATGTTTTCTGAAAACAGTTTGTTTATTATACAAAACAAAATCTGTGCTTATTTACATAAACCATGCTGTATTTTATTTCAACCTTTCATTGCAATGTTGTTACTACAACAGATGATACTGCAATTTAGGAACAGTATTAATAATCATCGTGATGGTAACTCTTGACTTAACTCTAAAATAGACTGACCTTCCTCTTGGCACACATAACAGAATACTGTATTCTTAAATCATAAATAACATAAATAAACTCAAATAAAATTGTCCAGATGATTATTTTATGTTTAACAAATAATGTAAATCTGTTGTACTGGTTTCCTGTTTGTGGTTTCTTTATGCTATGATTAAATATTAAATTGCTTATAGATTAGTGAAGCATTTTTCCTAATATCTAATTGTATCTTGTTCAGAACTCTGATGCTGTCAGTATTGGAAAATCTAATTCATGTGCTTAGCTCACTCCTACATCTATCCCCTTTGCTATAGCTTAGTATCTGGTTCACAGTAGGTGTATAATAATAAACCAATTACCCAGATCTCACAATCACAAAAACTCTTTGACATTAATGATTTATGTTTAAAAACAGTATTCAGTCATATATGATGATCAGTACAGATTCAAGTCCATATGCTACCTTCAATATTTACACAAATGTTTTGCAAAGTAAGATTAAAATAATGTCTCTAGCAGTTGAAAAGTAACCATCTTCAACCAAAACTACAGGTGCTCTAAATGTATTCTTCTTAGTAAGGCAGGAAATTTAATTATATACTTTAAAAGAATTGTCAACAATCACTAAAATTGAAAATCCAGCCAGCCGGAAAGATGATTCTTCAACCAGTGTATTCTTGTAATATTAACTCTCTTAGATCATTTCCAGATCTGTTAAAAAAAAAAAAAAAAAAAAAAGGAAGAGACACTATACCTACTTCAAAGTGATAATGTAAGATTTAAATGAAGTAATATCTCAGAGGGAAGATCTTGAACTTGGAAGTCAGACAGATCTGAATTTAAAATTTATTATGCTACCTCTGGGCTACTGCATTCTCACCTGAAAGAGGGGAATGATAATATCTGTCTTTGAAAGTTTGGTTGAATTTTTAAAGATAGAGTTTGTTAAATTATCTGGCACAAAGAAAATATACAATTCACAATAACTATTATTAGGAGATGAAAGTGACTGCCCATAACAGATGTTTAATAAATATTTCCACTACTTTTAAATTACAAAGATTCCTGATCTGTAAGTCACAGTTTCCCTTTGTGTAACTTGTAGTGTCAATTCAGTCTTTTTGTGTCAATTTCCCATATATACAATGGGAATAATAATACTAGTCCTTTTCTACCTCGCAGAGTTGCTGAAATAACTAAATGAGGCAGTACAAATGAAAGCTCTTAGAAAACCACAGGGTAGTATTATTAATAGCTGTGCTAATACTCATAATAATTTTAACAGCACAGATAAATCTGGCATTAATTTAACAATGGACCTTCTTACTGAGGATATTACAATGATGTATTTTCAGAATAGAAACTTCCCTATGATTTGGCAAGTATATGGAAATAACTTCTGAAAGGATGCCAAGGTTGGAATATCCTCAGCTGTGTGTGGTTTCCAGCGATAGGATGTGAAACCATTCTACCTTGCAAAGATGATTATTACTTTATTTTAACATTCATCAATTTCTTCATGTTTTGAATATTTGCCAACTTATTTTCTAGAAATGTTGAACTATTTCTACGAAGAGAGGAGAGATATTGTATTTTAGCTGCATCAAATGATTATCATTATGTTTAAGCTCATCAACAGCAGATAATCCATCTATTAAAAAATAAGGAATTTTAAGATAAAGCGCTTCATTGTTTCAATAGCATGATACTTCATTTGGCTTAAAATAACAGAACTTTATTTATTGGTGCCTTTTACTTGTTTTAAAGATGGTTTTTTTTAAACAGATTGAATCCTAAGAGGATTATAGTGTACAATTATTTATAGCAAGTTTTTAAAAAGCAGAAGTAGATATTATTTAAATAGTAATTCCAGCTGGTTAAATAAAGCATACCAAAAAAAAAAAAAAAAATCAAGTATTTTCTGTATCCTAAGAGCATAAAGGCCCAATTATACATGTAATTTTGATATTAGCGTAATATCTTGCAACTTAAAATCAAATTGACTTTCTTTTTCTGCAATGTTGTATTGCGAACACTGAATGTGTACAATGTAGTATGTAGTATGAACCTAGTTTATGTAGTGTTAGTACCTATATAATTTTTGGAGCTCTTGAAATTGTTAATGTTTGCTGACTTTACTTGAAATATACATACTTTAGTAGGTCAAGTGAGGAATGAAATCAAGATAAAAAGTGAAGTATCTTCATCAAGTACCAAGTAATGAATAATGCAAACATTAGCCAAACTGTCAAGCATTTAAATTACCATTCTACAAAGAAATTTCCCAACCTCTTCTTTCTGTTAAATATGTTTTTATAGCTGGGCTCCATGAGTATACATGTATTTAACTTCAATGATTTCCCTTCAGACCACTGAAAACTCTTTTATTGTTTTGACCACTGCAACAGGTTAAAGGCTGGAAAGAGCCCCATGCAGGATTTCCCCCCTTTGGCTATACCTACACAGCATTAATTTCTGGCACTTGATACCAGCTTCATCATGTTCTCACCCTTGAACAATTTCCAGCATTGTAGCACTATTAGAAGTAACACATATGTTGGCACAGGTCACTGCAATATCACTCCAAAACAGTGAGCTAATTTAATAGTATTGAAATAGTATTCTAAAAATTGAGAAATTTAGGTGGGAAATAAGTCAGGTTAAGCTCTGAATTTGGGACTCAGACTTGTTTAAGAACTACCGTTGTATACAACCATCTAAAAAGCAATGCTGAGGCAGCAGAGTATTACCAATTTGTAGAAAACATGGTTACCACCCTCAGTTATGCTCCCAGTTACTGGCGGAGACTGATATTTAAGTAGACAATTTCAAAAACAATGTGGTAAACCCTAAGACATACGGTGTGTGCAGTACACCGTAGGGGCAAAGAGATGGGAACCCAATTCAGATAAAGGGATCCAGAATGCCTTCATGATGACGGGTCGTCAGGGCAGACTTGCAGGATGACTAAGAACTGTTAGATGTTAGTTCACTACAACACATAATAAACATTTTAAGGTTTATGTAATTAATTATGCATGTCCCCATACCTGAAAAGGAAAGGATATGCTTAGAAAATATTGACAAAAATAATTAAAATTCTTTATGAAAGTCTCATTGTAAATATTTAGTTTTATATATCTAATTTGTAGTTTTGTACGTCGAGTGTAGCATTCATTAGCTTAGTATACAGGGAATATATTTGGAGTTTTACAGTGGATTCTCTGAGCAAAGTCTAGATTTAGTAACGTATTGATCTTCCCTAGTCCCTTTTATTTCATATTAATTTACCTAATCTATTTCTTCTCCTGAAACATTTAAATCATTGTATTTCTGTTGATAAATTTTTAGATGAATTCGAGTCCTAATGATGATGGGGGTTATTGCTTACTATTGTCACTTAATGGCCTTGGGGATATCAGTCATTTTGACAATTGAATAGTGAGTGTTGATTTTTTTTTTTTTTTTTTTTTCCTGTAGGGCTTTTGGGATTAAGGTTTGAACTCAGCCTCTGGATGGCAATAGTTACTAAATGATCATTCTGACCTTATCTTCTTTACTTAAATACCTCAAATGTTAACAACAATGTCAGTAAAAATGATGTCAGTTCTAAAGGGGAAGTAAGTTTTGAGTAGTAGTCTGTATCACAATCAGCAAAACCAATAATGGCAGAACATTCCCACTCATAAGCTAAGGTTATTTGAAGTTCATGTCTTTTATTTCAGTCCCAGCTTTAAATATTTTCTGTTAATTGGTACTAGTAATACTCTTTTTCCAATAAGTGCAATGTTTCTTACAACATTCTTAGTCTCTTGTCTGTTGAGGGCGTTCAAGTCACAAATTATTTAATGCAGAATTAGTAACCTCAAACATTTCTGATCCAGCTTCATCTTAACCTTTCAATTAAAATGTCTGATGTGGAAAATCAATAGCTGCAGTTACATAATCTGTAGCCTTTCATGAGAGGGAAGATGGTGCAATTATGACTAAGTCAGATGTATAATTATTTCTTTATATCCTAACTAAAGTTAGAAAGCTAAACTTGGAGCACTGCTTTAGAAATTGCTTTGCTCCTTACACACTTTCAAGACTTTTTAAATAAAAAGGCTTTCCTACCAATTAATCGTTTTTTGCTTTGAAGTTTCATTTTCCTTATAGTTACTAGTAGGAAAAACCTTAAACAAAATAAATAAAAGTGAAATTTGACTTTGTAGCTCCTTTACCTCTTTTAATTTCACTTCCTTCCCTGTGATTTTTATATCTTAGGAATGGATTATACTCTTTCAAAGCTATTGCTCTCAAATAGCTAACAACTAGCCCTTTTTTACCATTAAGTTTAGAGTAATTTTTCTAAAAGGTATTTGCCTTTGAACAGATCTTGAAGACCTAATAAATATCTAATGGAGGAAATTGAGATAATATCGTAAGAGATTGTGGGTAGAAGGCATCATCTAGATAGTCTCCAAACCATTCCAATTTGGAAGACATCATATTTGAAGTACCTCAATTGTATGATTCTCTTTCTCTCCCTGTAGGCATCTCTGCAGCTTTCTCAACCTCTGTCTTATATCCCTTTAGCATTTCTGCAGTGAATAAGTGTAGTTCAAACCTCATGTTCTTCATTAAGAAATTGTGTGACTTTTGGAATTTTGCTCTACATCTCTAAACTTCAGTTTTGTCATTTTAAAAATAGAGATACAGAATTTATGTCATAGGGTTGTTGTAAAGATTCCATGGATGGCAAAAGGAGTTATTGCTGATGACCTTCAGAGAAGCCAGGTTGAATGCACCTCGGACTGCTTACATAAAATGATTAAAAGGTGTGTATTTATCTTCTGGCTCAGGTCTCCAATTAGTTGAGATTTGAAGTGCTAAACCCCTTGCACTTCCAGCTTTGCACATACGTCAGTTCAAATGTCTGTGTGGGTTCCCATAGGTATTCCAAAATATAGCAGTAGAGAAGGTCTAAGCAGAGAAACCCAAAAAGGCATATGATTGATAGAACCAAAAAAAAAAAAAAAAAAAAAAAAAAAACGCTGTTAGGTTATATCAGCACAGCTCATTGCCGAGAATAAGTATGTGGGCCAAGGACATGTCAGGCAGAGCTCAAAGGTGCTCGATAAACCCCCTTCTTCTCCTGACTGGGGACCTGTCATGCCTCTCTGCCAAAGCTTCACCACTTGTGATATTTTTAATATTAATAACATATGTACTCCATATGAAAATAACAAAGCAACTTGAACTATTAAATAAACACCTTCCACAATTACCTACTTAAATAAGGTTAGAGATTCAAGATATGGGAGAGAGTTCAAAAAAGTAGTTCGAAATCTTATAAGTTTAAGGTAGTGTGAAGACTCATATAATTGCCTATATTCAAATTAATAATCTTCCTTCTTCAATTTACAAACTGCTGGTTTGGTGGCAGCTTCCTAATCTGATTTAGCCTGGATTTCCTCCTCTCTGAGAATTGGGAAATTACATTTTTGTTGTGCAGGTATTAGCCCCTTAAAACATTAACTGTATGTGTAAAGCTCATTGCTGTCTTTTTACTATAACTGTTCAATTGACATTTGTTGTCCTTCTGACAATCTTAGGGATTGTTGTGAGGTTAAACTTGGGTAGCGTGTAGAGACCCAGAGTATGTTAATTTCACTTGTTTTTTTTCCACTGTATCGTAGTTAAATAGGTAGCTATGTCATCCCAATCCTTAAAGTGAGTCCCTTTCTCACTCCCTAACAAGTAAGGGGCCCAAGCAGTTTCCATCATTTATCTGTTTTGCCTCACTGCTGAATTTACAATGCGGCCTCAACTCAGTCTCAATTTTAATGTTGCTTTTCTGGTATTGACTCTCCATTTTAAATTCTCATTGTTTTTTCTGTGTAAGTTAAAAATCTCATTTTAATATTCTGCTACCCTTCCTTCCTATTTTCTAGTGTCTTTTTCTAAATATAACCACATTTATCTTAAGTTACGGAAGATCATGCCTTTGCCCTACCAGATATTTGCTTCCATTTTGTTCAAAGGATACCCACTGAGCTCCTTAGTAAATCATTGACTAGATTTACGATGGTTTTACACACAGAGTAGCTATGCGTGAAATCATAACGAGATTCATAAAATATTACCATTGAGTCACTATGCCATTGTGCCGTTTTCCTTTCAAATATTTTAACATTACAATGCTAATAACTCTATTGAGTGAACATCCTCTCTGGATTGTGACTAAAAAAAATGCTCACTACAATTCTAAGTTTCCCGAAAGAATCACTGAATCTTAGTTTTACCAATGGCTCTATTTCAGAAGCTTTAAATATAGCTGTTATGTAATCTGGAAATAGTAGTGATTTCTATCAGGGATTTAGGCATAGCTTCACTCCCTCATCAAAAAGAATTTTAAACTACTAATTCTTCATTGCGCTATTTTAGGATCTGTACAAAGAGAATTATTTAAATAAAATCCCAACCCCTCAGGACTTTATAATCTAAGAAAGTACTGCCAAGGAGAAACATAAAAAGACATGCAAAACATTAACCCAAGAAGAAAACCAGGAAATTGACACAACTAATCATGATTTTAAGTATATTTTATGTATACAGCATACATTTCTCAGTTCATGTTGATAAGCTTTTGAGGACAGAAGGCCAAATTTATACTCTTTACAGTATATTTAGAATGTACTTGTTTTTCTTTCTTTTTTCTTTTTTCTTTTTCTTTTTTTTTTTAAATTGAGACAGAGTGTCGCTCTGTCGCCCAGGCTGGAGTGCAGTGGCGCGATCTCGGCTCACTGCCAGCTCCGCCTCCCGGGTTCACGCCATTCTCCTGCCTCAGCCTCCCGAGTAGATGGGACTACAGGCGTTCACCACCAGGCCTGGCTAATTTTTGTATTTTTAGTGGAGATGGGGTTTCAGCGTGTTAGCCAGGATGGTCTTGATCTCTCCTGACCTTGTGATCCATCCGCCTCGGCCTTCCAAAGTGCTGGGATTAAGGGCGTGAGCCACCGCGCCGGGTCAAGAATGTGCTTTTTAACATGATAGATACTCGATAAACATCTTGTGATGAGGAAGAGGATTATTTAACTGTAAAGCTGAAGCTTCTCTGAGACAAGGGATGTGAAGAAGGAGAAGAAGGAAGGCAGGAGGAGGAGAATGGAGGGGAAAGGTGAAGAGGAGGAAAAATAGCCTTAATATTATAAATCAAGGTGAGATGTGGTCTAGCTGTGCTTATATGGTACATTGAAGATTTTTGGATGAGTCTATAGCTTACCTAGACACCAAGTCTGCCTTGAAAGATAGCTTTCTAGCTTAGAAATCTTAATATTTTTCAAACCAGTGTACACCATTTTAATTGCAAACATTTTTAATGTCCCCAAAAGCAATTCTTTCCATAAATAAATAAACCTGCCAGCCTACACACAAAAATAACATAGCTTACCAGCATCGAAATTTAAAAACTCAGTATAACTATCTAACTGTAATATAATTGAGACACATAAGACATGTAATTATAATGGAATAATACACATTTCAATATTTAAAATATATAATTAAGTAATTAGGTGCTCACACTTATATACAGAATAACCGTAAATGTGAGAGTTTCAAATGAAGATTAATGAAGTGTGTGGTATGGGTAATTCGCATATTGTTGCTAACAGAACACACTACATTTGTTCATAGACAGTTTTTAAAATAGTGAACTAGTCTTAGTTAAGTTCCAACCCAAACAGAATACAATGTATCTTCCCTCAATTTACATGATGAATATATTCATGGAAAACTCAGTGTATATTATAAGCCTGCCCAAACACTTTTCACTTGTGCAAAAAATGTTATTTATAGGATCAAATAATTACAAATAGAATTTTCACCCATATGAATGTCTCCTAAAGCATTTGAATGTCTTGAGGGATTCAGGAGAGTTTTGTTTTTTCTATCTGAGGCTGTCCTTAGATCTGCAATACCTGTGTCCTCTCTGTGTGTTAGCCACCCAAGGCCCTCAGAATGACTGAGTGGTTTCTCAGAGATGTCCAAGTGGCAGCAGAGAAGCCCCACACAGAGTGAAAAATGTATTGTACAACTAAGTGGAGACAGGAAATTCATAGCAACAGCTAAAGAAAGAAGGTAAGCAAAGTGAAAGGGGGACACAAAAATATAAAGGTAGGATATACCTTTATGTTCACTTCCTGTGACTACTGTAACAAATCATCACAAGCTTAGTGGGTTAAAATAAAAGAAATTTATTCTCTTATAGTTCTGGAACCGAAAGTCTGCAATCCAGGGGACAGCATGACCTCTAAACCCTCCAGGGTAAACTTTAGTTTTTGGCTCTTCTAGCTTTCTGGTGGCTCCGGGCATTCCTTGGCTTGTGACAGAATCACTCTAATCTCTGCTTTGGGTCACACTGGCTCCTCCTCTTCTCTGTGTGGCTGCCTCCCTCTATATCTCTTATAAGAACATTTGTCACTGGGTTTAGGGCCAATCTGGATAATACAGGATCATGTCATCTCAAGATCTTTAACTTAATTACATCTACAAATATCCTTTTTCCAAATAAGGTTGCAGGGTCTAGGACTTGTACCGATCTTTTAGGGGGTCACCACTTAACCCACTTCCATTCCAGGCTGTGGCTTTCTTATGCCTCATTGTGACAACCAAAAACACTCCTACAAATATTTGAAATGCATCTATGTGTGCAGAATTGCTCCATTGAGAACCACCTGGTCTGCCTAGTTTTTCTGTCTACAACCTTCCTTCCAATAAAAGGTGTGAAGTATTCAAGAGCTTCTAGCACATATAATTTACTCTCCCCCACTGTTTACTAATTGGGTTTAGATTATTCCTCATAATACTTTGCCTTTGTTCTTTTAGTTATAGACCTTTTTTCTGCTGTTGACATATGGCATAATCAAGAACAATACGGCTGTGGAGAAAGGATTTAATTCCTCCTACTAAGATGTTATCCCATTTTACTGGTCAAATCACTTAAACTGTCTATGACTCATTTCTCACATCTGTAAAATGAGGATATAAGTTTTTTCCTCAGGCATGTGCTATCATTAAATGAAATTATGGAGGCAAATCCATTTGTAACACATAAAACACAATGTAAAAATAAAGTGTATTTGTTACAGTTTGGATTGTATCTACGTATTTAGTGAGGAAAAAATTCTAAATAGATGACTTTTGCAAATATCAACTACTATATCTCCACTTAACATTTTTCACAATTAACATATTTTGGGGATGCTTATAGATAATAATCTGTGAGTAGAGGTTAATAGGTATGTATAAAATTTAATTTGAACTGGAAAAAATTATACATTTTTTCGTATTACTTCCAAGTGTCCGAGTGATTATTTTAAGGGAAATAGAGCTTTCTAAAGAATCCAAATACCTTTCTCCTTTTGCAAAAAAGAATCTTCTGAACTCAAAGTAGGTAACCATGAAATATCCCAGATTGATTAGCAACTTTTGTCTCTTCATTAGAAGTTAGCCTTAGAGCACACAGTATCCAAAAGAGCTTTGACATTGCAGTAATGCCAATGACATGTGATGTTGAAAACTTTAAAATGAATATTTACAAATGTGCAATTTGGAACATACCCTGACATCATCTCCTTCCCCCCGTTTGCTATCCCTACCTGGTGTCCTGGGTTGCTTCTGCAATTCTGTTAATTAGCATCACAGAAACAGCTATCAAAGTCAGAGTGTCCTGGTTATTTTCCTCTACAGTCTGCACAGATAAGATCAAGTAAGGTCAAGCAGTCAGCAGGAGTGAGGCAGAGTTTTGACACCAGCATCCCATTGTCTGCATTTAATACCACCTGGCTCTTCCAGGGCAGAGAATGGCATTGTCATCAAAATGGTTTTGTATATAAATAGTCCTAATAATTGATGAGTGATTGATGTTTGTATATGTGAGTTGTGTATTTTAAACATACTCTCTACAGAGATTAAAACTTAAAAATTCCTTTTACTGCATGTAAATGATTATCCAAATATCTCATTCAGTTTATGATTTTATCTGAATCCCATAGCAATTAAAAAAATGCTAAAATCTTTCATTGCTATTGTAATGGAAACCTGGTCTAAGAGCACATGCCATATAGTCACATTTACCTTGTAACTCAATTTTAATCTTTTTTATTGTCCCAGAGAACAGTTAGAAAATTAAACATTTTAATTTCAAAAGTAAGTGCTTATGAAAAATATGAAATGTAAATATGAAAAATAATGGTTGATTATCCTAATCAAAAACTTCTCCTAGCTTAGTTTGAGAGTAACATATACATATGTATGCATGCATGTTTGTGTATGTGTGCATATATGTATTCATATATATCATATTCAAAATGCTTGTATGTGAATGATTCATACATGTATGTATAAAATCTGGTGACTGATGGTGATAATCAACTGAATGAGTCTAGCTGTCAGATTTCCAAATGATTGTGGTAGTTTTCCATTTCATTTTAGCTTTTGTCAAGACTGTGTAATCTTCATTTACAGACTGCCATTGCTTGGGATAAAAGAGTGATACTTGCTCTACATTTGTGGGCACTGGAAAATCTTAGGTTCTTCCATGGTTTTATTGTTTTGTTTTCAAATATGACAGAATTTACTTATAATTATGAAAAGGTTATTAAGCTAAAATCAAAGGAAATGAAGTCCTTGACCATTTATCTTTCTAATCATGGAAATCAGTTTAGCTTCATTCGGCCTTAGTTTTGTTACATGTACAATGAGGACATTAAAATAAATTATTTCTAAGATAACCTTTTTGGTAACATAAAATACATGAAATAGAATATGAGAATACTTAAGAGGCAATGCACAGTTGAAAATATTGAGACATACCACTTTTTTTCAGATATTTGCATTTTCTTGCTGTGTCTAGGCATAAAATTAAACTTAGATCTGTGTCATTTGTAAATAGCTATGTGTTCCAATTCAATAATTTAGGAATGATATAAGAAATCAGAGTATTTTATGAGTATACTTATCATCAAAACATTAAAATTACTGGAGCTATAAAAGGCATTTCTTCAAGACTCTAGACTCTGATTTCTATGGAATTGATTTATTAGTCAAGGAAACATCTTCAATTTGTGGAGAAAAAGATAGCTATTTCTTTCCTGGCTCCTCAAAAAGAAATCACTCAAAATTCAGCCCTATTACAGCTTTTCTTAAAAAAGGGAAGAGATGTGAGAAAATGAGTTTTCCCTCATCTTCACTGGTTACTAGTGATTTAACCAGATAGTAAAGAGAAAAGAAGCCCATACAAAGTTAATACCATAAGAGTAGATCATTTGCTGGTTGCATTGCTGAGAATTGTGGTTCTCTGCTTCAAGTCAGAGGCAGATTATTTTGGGTTTTGAATTATTCTTTCAACTTTAAAGGTAAATTTGGGCCAATCGGTGTGTGTTTTCATAGATGCTTGCTGCTGCCAGTAACTCTGCCTTGAAAACACTGACGGCAGCTGTGATTTCAGGCATTAATGACCAATCACAGTTCTGAAAGCCAGTGATCACAATTTTTAAAGCGCCTTCCCCTTGTGATGTCATCTCAATTTCAGAGGCTTTATTTATTCCCTGGAAACTGGCTGTTAGCTTGATGAGCACTCCCCACTGAGAAATTTACTTTACAACTTCCTTAAATTTACAGGGGAACCCTTACAGAACAAATTGTAGGCTTCCTCCAAGAAGTAAATAGATCTAAACTAGAACAACTCTTTTGGCAATATAGCACCAGGATGAGTTAACAGTTTCTCACACCCAGTCTGGATACAGAGTATTAAATTACATTTGGCCTGACTCCATCATTGAGTGTATCCTAAGTGATATTTTTATTCAATAGCTGCTTTTAATGAGATTTTGATGTTTCAGGAAGTTTCATTGAGTCAATTGCAATCCAATGAATGTTTCTGTGTCTTCACATTACTCTCACTGTTTCAAAACTGGGGGAGGTGTTTTCTTGCACAGTTACGTTAGAGTTTTGCAATATGGAAAGAGGCATGGTATTGACTGTCCAAGAATGTACACAGAAGTAAAAGTAGCTAGCTGATTGAAGACTTACTAACGAAAAACAAAAACTCAGAAATACACAAAATGTATGTTCTGATGAGTACACATCCATCAAATCCTTTGTTGCCACAACCTCACTACCAAAACCTTCTTTCAGAAATTTCGGAGAGGTTCCTTTTATCTTACCCTACAGCAATAATTTTTGACAAATAACTCTTTAGGCCTTACCACTTTCTACCTTCTATTGTGCCCAAAGATTATGAGTTTTGTCTGTCTACCACATACTGATAGGGAGTTATCTGAGACATTAGCTGGGCATTGGTTTTGTTGTGATTGTGGGGAGTAGAGGTAAACAGGTGGGAGGAGAATTCATCTCAGCATTTTATTTTTTCTGGATGGCTGCTTTTCATAAATGTAAAAGTTACTCTCAGTGATAGGGAGAAAGTTGCTTGCCTTGATTTGTTTGCCATCAATTTTCTCCTTCCAGGAAGAAAATTTCTTTGAAAACAGTCATTTGTCATCATTGAATTGTATTGCTGGCCACCAGCTTTTTGGAATTCTGTTCACAGCTTTGTGTATTGCAGTTTTCATGTATTTATCAACCACTTATTCAAGTGCTCAAACAGATTTAGCTTCCCTCCACATATTAAAGGATAAACAATATATTCCAAGTTACTTAAAAGTTAGATATTGACAAATTCATTCTCATCCACTCTTTCTGTAGAATTATGGACCGTGTGTCAGGCTAGCACTAGCAGCTGCATCTTCAGAAATGAAAAATGGAACTTCTCTCTCTTCCTCCACCCTACTAAATGTTACAAATAACTTCTGACTCGTTCCTAAAATAAAGTCAAGATATTTTTTCCTCCTGCCTGACATGATTAGTTTTGGAGTTCTGTTCCAATTTACCCTGACCATATCCTCTCCCATCTTCAATCATTCAAGAACATTTCCTTTTAACTTCTTCCATTTATTTTTTGATGATCTTAAACAGTTTCTTCAAGTAAGTGTGTTATTGTGGGCTATTCAATATGAAGAACTATAACTTGGCAAACTGTAATGATGACTGAGTCAACAAAAAATTCCCCACAATTGCCCATATTCTCTAATAAATAATAGTTGTTACAGAACAGGCAAGGTTTGAAAAAGTTTGGTTTTGTTAAAATAAAGGGATACTTTGTTCCTGTATCCAAAGCCCTCTGAATACAAAAGTAATAAAAATTACTTTGTTAATAAATGTAGAGGTGTCCAACATCATATTAATAAATCAAACACAATCACATTTCCTTATGTAATCAGTCATTTAAAAATAATACCTAAAATAATTTATTGCCACATATAAGTATTATAATGGTAAAAAAAATCTTTTTATCTGCTTAAAATATCACAATGTTTTGTTTCAAATCTTTTTTCAGATATCAAATTTCCTTAAGAAGGACATGCATTGAAATATATAAAACTATATTTTGACAAAATAGTTTCAAGGAAGATTTTTCTTCGATAGGACATGCAAGAAGCATAGATTTTAGCTGAATCTGTAAAAAAGCAGTTCTTAAGTGTCACTAATCATAAACAAAGTATAAAATAGCAAAAGCAATAAAAACTATATAGCATACAACCTTACTAAAGTCAATATTATAAACCTTACAAACTCAACAGTTAACATCATGCACGGACTAAAATTTCTGCCTATCTGTGAGTTTGGTCCCTTAGCTCCATGACTGCAGGAACCCCAATTTCCACTCATTTTCCTTGGTATTAAATCTTTCTCTCAGGCAGAACTAGGTCTAATTAACCTTTAAATATTCTGAGTTTATCACAGGGGCATCAGTTTGACATATAAATACTTTTGAAGGAATGAAACTCCTCTCTTAACACAGTTCTTCATTGTCTTCTACATAACAATTGTCTTTGTTCTTGTGTTGCCCAAGCCCTTGCTTATTCCTTGTGCTTCCAATTAGCCACTCTCTTTGGGCTTCCCTTCTGTTCCGCTCAGACTGGACTCCAGTGTCAGTCATTTAAAACACACGTCAACTCTCACCTTGGAATTTTCTTTTCCCAGCCCTTCTATAATGCTTGTTTGCAAGTCATGAAATTATCTACTATCTTTGTTGTCAAATTCTGGAAGTACTCACAAAACCACACTAAATACAACACATTAGAAAGCCAAGCTGTAAAGTGGATTTCCACTGCTGCTGGAGAATCTCTTTTATCCTTCATGCAGTGGTGAATCTTCGTATTTCAATCCACTCACCCAGCAAGGTGGTCAAGCGTATGGGCTTGGGAGCCAATCTTAGTTTGATTCACAGATATAACTCTCACTGACAGCCTTGAACAAGTTCTGTTCTCTAATGATACAATTTCCTACATTTAAAATGGAGGTATTTATAGTACATAATCCATGGAGCTGTTGGAAACATTAAATGAGGTAGTACATGTACGCTATTAAGCACAGTTCCTGGAAAATAGTAACCCCTCGACAAATAGTAGCTATTTTTAAATTGATTACTGCAGTTAGAATCAACCAAGTGGTGTTTGTTTAACGTATCAATTATTTCTAGAACTTCCACTTCTTTTTTTTGTATACCTGACTGAGACCTTCCTTCTTATAAACATTTCTCTTTTAATGTGTACTTTTGGTCCCCTGACTATTCTAAATTTCCTAGTTCCTCTTAGTTTCATTTCCATCTTTAATGTCTCCCTCTCTACGACTTAGTTCCTTCCCTTTCGGGTGGCAAACATGCTCAATTTCTTCATTTCCTCTGTGTGATGCTACTATTCCAAGCTTCCACACCATCTGTCCCCCTGCCTTGCTGCCAAACTTATGGAAATAGATCATATCTTGATGTCACCACTTTCTCAGAAGTACTTGCTTCTCAAATTTAACCATTATAATCAGGATTCAGTGTGGATTTATTCTATTGAATAGATCTTTTGAATATTATTTTGAAATTATTCTCTCCAAACTATGGTTGGCCTTCACCAACCATGCCCTCCTTCTTGCACTCCCTCCCCATTTGGCTTCCGTGTCATACAATCATCATTTACCTCTCTTTTTTTCATAGCTACTTGGAAATTTATTCCTTTTCTATTTCTAGTTCTATCTCCCCTTCCTCCTTTCACCTTTTATTAGTAATATCTCTCATCAAAGACAAGTTCTGTTTTTAACCCTGTTGCTCTCTAATAATTTCTTTCATTCTGAAGTTTTTTTAATCTCATCTCTACCCAGATGATTACTGAATATGAAATTCTAATTATGACCTCACTTTTGAATTTGTAACTCAAAATTTAAATTGAATGTTTAACCTCTCCACTTTGATTTACCTGTAGCATTTAAATCAAATCAGAAAATATCAATTTATTATACCTATTATTTTTCCACTTACTCTCCTGTTTCTATTGAAGTACCACTGCTCTCCCAGTTGAAATTTAGTAGTCAACTTTAACACCATCCTTTGCCATTGCCCCCATAGTCAATTATCTATCAGGTCTAGAAATCACCATATAATTCTCACGTCCACATTCTTCTTTGCTCATACTTCCTTTATTCTAGTTCAGGCTCTTATTAGTCGTTGCTGGATTTTTTCAGTAATATCCTAGTTGGTATTTGTGTTTCTAATCTACTTCCTTTTCCATTTTATGTTTTGCTGACAATGTCCCTAGCCATCTTGAAAACGTTCAGACCCATTTAAGTCCGGAATCTTATTCCTGTGGTATTATTCTCTATCTCACCATTCCAGCTCTAAATCTCTATACCCATATGTAAGGACATCCCATGTTCCATGTACAGTACTCATTCTTTCTCAAATGCTTGTCTCATTTGATTATCTCCACTATTTTCTCTGAGATTTTTGTCTTCATCTGAA
The DNA here is from genome assembly GCF_024542745.1 of Macaca thibetana thibetana. Classification (NCBI taxonomy): domain Eukaryota; kingdom Metazoa; phylum Chordata; class Mammalia; order Primates; family Cercopithecidae; genus Macaca; species Macaca thibetana. The sequence goes on along the minus strand of NC_065578.1, from coordinate 101,297,648 downwards.
ATTCTACTTTGTCCTACATGATTGATAAAATTCTATGTATTTTTCAAGACCCACTCAGATATAATTTTTCTGAAGTCTTCCCCTGCTTCTTCCAACTGTATAACAGCTGTTTATTTTGCATGTCCCAAACTATGTAAACTTCTTAGAATATTCCCTGCCTGTCTTAGCCAGTATTAGTCTTAACCAGTTTGTTAAGTGAGGAAATCTCATTTGCCTTTGTAACTCTCATACCATATAGTGGGCTCTGAGGAACAATAATAAATTATATTATTGATATTGACTTATTACTAGGAATATGATTAAAGATAAATAGAAAGGTCATAGAGAATCCAAAAATAAGAGAACCAATTGTTGCATTTCACCCTACTTTTGAACAGTTTTAACAATTTATTTAAATATAGGCACCCACTTCTGAAAGGAATTTCTAAATTTGCAGTAAATCTGTAAAGTTAATATTTTAGGACATTCCCAGAATAGATTCCATTAACCTTTATCCTCAATCCACTTTAGCCACCCATTTTCCTGTCTCATTCTGGCCTTGCCACCTCAAATATCCTTTACATCTCAATCATAGTATCATATCCCAAATTCAACTCTTTCACCTATTTTTTTTTACTTTATTTAGCTTTCCTATTTCAAGCAAAGATCTTGTAATTTCTTGTGACAATTCAACTTCCAATACCTTACCTAAAATTCTAGGGTCAAGATATGACAGAGAAGAGTTCCTTAAGTGTTGCAGGAAGTCAGGGACCCTGAATGGAGGGACCGACTGGAGCCGAGGCAGAAGAACATAAATTGTGAAGATTTCATGGACATTTATCAGTTCCCCAAATTAATACTTTTATAATTTCTTACGCCTGTCTTAACTGCAATCTCTGAACATAAATTGTTAAGATTTCATGGACATTTATCACTTCACTAATAATACTCTTGTAATTTCTTATGCTTGTCTTTACTTTAATCTCTTAATCCGTTGTCTTTGTAAGCTGAGAATGTATGTCACCTCAGGACCACTATTGCGAAAATTGATTGTAAAACATGTGTTTGAACAATATGAAATCAGTGCACCCTGAAAAAGAACAGAATAACAGCGGTTTTCAGGGAACAAGGGAAGATAAGTATAAGGTCTGACTGCTTACAGGGTCAGGCAGAATAGAGCCAAATTTTTCTTTTTGCAGAAAGCCTATAAATGGATGTGCAAGTAGGAGAAATATTGCTGAATTCTTTTCCCAGCAAGGAATAACCCTGGGGAAGGAATGCGAGGAGGTCTATAGACAGCTGCTTTGGGAGAGACTGTCTTATGCGGTTGAGATAAGGACTGAAATATGCCCTGGTCTCCTGCAGTACCATCAGGCTTACTAGGATTGGGAAATTCCAGCCTGGTAAATGCTAGCCAGACTGGTTCTCTGCTCTCGAATCCTGTTTCCTGTTAAGATGTTTATCAAGACAATACATACACAGTGGGACATAGACTCTCATCAGCACAGCGGGACATAAACCCTCATCAGTAATTCTAATTTTGCCTTTGCCTTGTGATCTTAATCGCCTTTTGAAGCATGTGATCCTTGTGACCTACTCCCTGTTCATACACCCCCTCCCCTTTTTAAATCCCTAATAAAAACTTGCTGGTTTTGTGGCTCAGGGTCATCATCACGGTCCTACCAATATGTGATGTCACCCCCAGAGGCCCAGGTGTAAAATTTCTCTCTTTGTACTCTTTCTCTTTATTTCTCAGACCAGCCGACACTTAGGGAAAATAGAAAAGAACCTAAGTTGAAATATTGGGGACTGGTTCCCTCAATACTTAAGAAGCTAAAATTAGAACAAAGAAATAACATTATAAGAAGCTAACATTAGAACAAAGAGCTGACATTAGAATAAAGAATGAAGTTAAGTAACTTATGTGTTAAATGTTTAATTAAAAAATATAAATACATTTTCAAGTTTAAATTATTTGTTTATTTAAACTTATCAATGTACTTCTTCAATCCATTTTTATTGAAAATTCAAACCATTTTGTTTTTTTTTTTAACAATTCAAATTATTCTTGCATAAGTATGTTTAGAATTTTTTGTCTTTCTAGTTATTTTGGGGAGGAAATTCCTATAGATTGAATTTATGAGATAAAAGGTATGCAATTCATATGTCAAATGTTTATCATGTATTAGCAACTAATACATGTTAATTGCTATGGTAGGCAATTTCTACATTATCTCCCAAATTCCTACTTCCTTGTAATTATGCCCTTGTGGAATCCTACCTGCTCGAATATGGGGGTCCACCTAGTAACTCCCTTTTATGAATAGAATATGCAAAGGTGATAAAATTATGCCTTAAATATTAGTTTCAAAGACACTTTTGCTACAGTCTTGCCCCTCGTCTCTGTCTTTCATCTGCTCTTATTCTCCCTTTTGCTTGCCAGGAGGGAAACAAGCTATCATATTGTGAGCTTCCCTAGGGAGAGGCCTACTAGCAAGAAACTAAGGGCAGCCTCTGGCTGGTAGCCAATGAAAAAAATGGCACCTCAGTCCCCTTCGGTGGGGAACTGAATTCCAGCAATAACCATGTGATTGAGTTTAAAAGCAGATCTTCCCGCATTTGAACCTTCAGATATGATCACAAGTCTTGATTGTGATATTATGAGAGACCTTAATGTAGAGCCACCCAGCTGAGCTGTACCCAGATTCGTGACAAAGAAACTGTGAGATAATCAATGTTTGTTGTTTAAAGAAAATAAGTTTTGGGGTACTTTATTACATAGCAATAAATACTTAATATCATTGCTTTTTTTCTATGTACTCCATGGCACCTGTATAATGAATGAATGAATTGCTGAATAAGTGAATTAAATACATGCTCAAGATTTTGTACTGCTGTCATTCAATTCTGTTTTGTTTGTTTGTTTTTGAGACACAGTCTTGCTCTGTCCCCCAGGCTGGAGTGCAGTAGCATGATCTTGGCTTACTGCAGCCTCTGCCTCCCACGCCCGAGTGATTCTCATGCCTCAGCCTCCTGAGTAGCTGGGACTACAGGCACACGTCATGACACCTGACTAATCTTTGTATTTTTAGTAGAGACAGGGTTTCACCATGTTGGCCAGGCAGGTCTCAAACTCTTGGCCTCAAGTAATCCACCCACCTTGGCCTCCCAAAGTGCTGGAATTACAGGCATGAGCCACCATGCCCAGGCTCAGTTCTGCTTTTTATTTTATGGGAAATGCGTAATTGTTGATATAAATTAGTTCCCCAAACTGCTCAATATTAAAGAGAAATGCCTAAACATGGAGAAGTCAGGTCTGAACATCATTTAGAATTATGCTTAACCACCCACTATAATTTCAGAGTTTTGATGCACTTCACAATAAAGCTGTATGTGTTTGGAATCCATCAAAAAACAAATCCTGAATCTACCACTTACTAGTTATATAATGTTGGGTGAGTTGCTCAGTCTTACTACATATTCTCAGTTTCCTGATCTGTCAAAAGGAGATTATCTTACTCAATTCAGATATTCCACTCAATAGTATATTCTATATAATAATTGCTCAAAAGTATTCAGTTTTTTAATACTCATCCTTCTAAAACTGAAAATATGGGATAACTTCTCCAAAATACTTTTTTTCAGTAAGCTATGGATATTTCTATTGTAGGTAAATATTAGGGAAGGGTGAATTATGTCTTTTAAAAATTTTTCTTATCCCAATTCAAAAAAATATAATAAATGTCTAGAAGGAAAATAAAATAAAATTTGCCTTCAGACACATAGTACCTCAAGCTAAGGGTCAATACTCAGTCAAAACATAGTAATTGTTTATATGACTTATAAAAAATTTTGGAAAGTTACTTTAGAAAAATGAAGTTTTTTTTGTTGTTTATGATCTTACAAACTGTACTTCTAAAAATAATCTTAGAAGTTCTATTTACTCTAGAAATCATGATTTTCCACTTTGCATCACATGAGTTACTTGGATTATGTTAATCAATATCCTCAGCTATATATTCCAGATTAAATCAAATCTAGATTTATTTAATATTTTATATAGAACAATCTTATTTACTGTTCTAAAAGTTGGTAAATTATAACTATTTCTAATATTATATTTAAACATTTAGTGTCATGTCTCATAATGTATGGTTCATAACCCACATGAATTCTTGTGGTTGCAAACTGATTTTTAAAAAATATGCACTCTAGTCCCATTAATTTACAACTGTTTTTCACGCTTTTTTCACTTGAGGGTTATATTAGTAACTTCTCAAGAGAGTAAATAGATATTATTATACTTTGGCATTCACAATTTAAATTAGGGAGTCGAGTTCACTTAGCATTGCAATTTAGTGTTCTCCTGCCATGTAAAACTTAACCATTTTACAAAGCTCATTGTATACATACACAAATACAAATTGTTGGAATTCTAACAAGTTTTAGAAAGAATATTTTGTTATAAGTACATTATAATTGCTGTCTTGTGTTGGTAATGGTATTTATTTTAAAATATTTTTATAGGCATTTATTTATTTTTAGCACACAGTAGATAGTATTACTTTTGAACATGTATAATTCCTGCATAAACATTTTATTTCTTTCAATATTTTTCTTATCACAGATTATTTTTCTACAGGTAGTTGGTACATATGAAACACACACACCCCTGCCGTTTCAAAATGTGAAGAAATTATCTAGATCAGGTTTTCCACATTGGCATTTATGAACATCCTAAGCTCCAAGAATACATTCTGGAAGGTTTTATGACAGATTTTAAATTTCATATTCTGTATTTCAAACATAAGCAAAAAAGGAATTAATCCAATCATGTTCTTGATCATTTTGTGAGCATCTTTTCTCCTAAGAATTTTATTGTTTTCATTTACTTGTTGTTTCCCACTGCATTTGTTTTGAGCGAGAGTCAAATGAATTCAAAGAATGATATAAAACAAAAGTTATGCATCAGTTCTGATAGAAAAAAGAGATCAGAGAATGGAGATATTGTATGGGTTAAGAGGGTGCAAGCACGCTAAATCGAAAAATAAAAATGTCCTGCACGACTGCAGTAAATATCATATGCAAATTGTGAGTGCACGAACTGTGTCCACTCTTAGAACCAGCTTATGGCAGTTTTTAGTAACAAGTGCCAAGGTAAATGGCATAATAACTACAATGACTTTCACAGTGATTCAAGGACAACACAACATTCTTAAAAGTAAAAGATGAAATCAATAGCAACTGAAAATTAAAAGGTACTAATACATCTTCATATTATTAAACACAACCTCATCAGTTTAAATTCAGGAAAGCAGGTGCGTGTGCCATGTTGATGTTATTAATTTAAAATGTATTATTTAACTGGAACTTTCTGGCATTTTTGCTACGTAAAGTAAAATGAATAATAAAATTTATTCCTAATCTTTATACATATTTGTTGCATAGCTTTGTACATGTATATTTTATTACATAATCCTTATAAGCAAATAATATGCATACTTTTATTATTATTATTATTTTACCTATGTTTTAAATGGATTATTTGGTAACTGTTGCATGAGAAATCCTGCTCTAGGCTTTAAAACTTTTCAAATACAAACCAAAGTAAGTAATGAAAGTAATATATTTACCACAAGCATATACATAACACACGCATACACTGAAAATTTTACAAGTTTTTCATTTTCAGTGTAATATAAAAATTATAAAATTCATTCCGAGGCTTTTTATTCTATTCTATTTCAATTTTAAGTCTGTTCATAGCCCATTAAATTAATTGAACAGCCTAATGATAGTGAAGCCACACAATTTGTAAACCTCTGCTTTGGAGACCTTGCCAAACAGTTCAACAGTCTTCACAGGCTATCTTGATATGGATCAAAGGTCCAAAAATGGGTTACATATGAGAAGACTGAAGTTTCAACAGCAGAAAAGGAAATTGTTAAAAGCTCTCATTGATGTACAGGATTAAGATAAAATTCATGGAAAATGATTAATGAAGCATGGAATTTAGGTGTATTTTAATATAATCGTGTGTGTGTGTGTGTGTGTGTGTGTGTGTGTGTATTCTTGAGCTTTACCAAGGTAGAATAGCACATAAGTCTAAGGTCAAAATCCCAGTTTAAAAGTAGTTTTGTCAGAGTGTGCTGATATGCTTGACGTAGCTGTAGCAACAGAGATAAGTGGAGGTTTGGGATTCTAGTAGAGTGCAACAGAAAAAAGACAATAGATTGTAAACAAATAAACAAATAGAGGAATTTAGTCCAAAGCTATGGTAAAACTGATGGAGAAGTAAGTCCCATTGTGGTTAGAAATAAAGGTTATACAACATGCACAAGGACATAATGACTCTCAGAAAGGGTTTAAAAATAAACACGTTAAACCTAAGTCCATTTGTCTTATTTAGTCACTCCAAATCCAGGGGCTTGAAAGTAGGCAGGGTGTTTACATTTATTAGTATTATATTTATTCTCTTTATACAAAGTGAATAGCTCATTGCTGGGATCATGTCCCCTGTGTCCTGAGTGTTGTGAATCAAAGAAATCTCTCAGGTGCTTCCATGCCACAAATAACATGCTTAAGCTCCATGTAAGGAAAATATTTCCAAACATGCTAATGGAAAGCTTAAAGAAGGAACCTGTCTTTTCAATATATATAATTTGTGTTAAAGGTGCTTAGAGTTACACAGTTATAGAATGAATAGTTTAAATTACTGAAATACAATTACAATCTGTATTAGTGTTCCCTTTATTGGACTGTAAAACACATTTAAAATAAACTTTAAGAGGAAAAATTACATATGACCTAAAGACAAATAGTAAAATAGACATTCATTATGCCAAATACTTTATTTTTCTTTAAAATTGGAAATATTAAATGACATGGTCTGAAAAAGTGTAATTCTCTTTGAGTTTATGCAAAAGAAAATAAATAGAATAAGTAAAAGTCAATCTACTGGCAAATAAAAGTATTCTTAGTGTTTAAATTATCTGAATTAAATAGCCTCACTGGTTTACTTAATGAGATAATTTATATGTTTACAATTTTATGATTCTCAGTATATATTTAGTATCTCAAAAGAGATTGTTTTATAAAATATCAGATAATAATTAGGAATAATCACTTCTTTTCTGGCATCTCACTAATAGAGCACTTTGTATTTCTGGCTCTTTGTGTTATACCTTCTATTAACTTACACTAGAAACCAAATTTAAAACTATTTTTTGCCAAAGTGGAGAGAGCTTTATTGGCCATGCTCATCCTTGTCAACTTTTAAAAAATTTGTATTTATTATTCTTTCAATTTTTAAAACACTACTCTAGTTGAATAGTAAAACAAAACAGTAGCCAGTAGTGAGCATATTAGGATTACAGTCCTTTGCTCATTCACTACTGCACATAAAATGCCAGCAGCGAGTGTTATCACTGGTCTGCTTAAGAGGTTTGACACTGAACAGCTCTGAAATGATGTTTATCACCTTCATGCTTTTCCATTGTAACAGTCCTGCATTCACTTCTCCATTGTAGTGGCATCAGCGTCGTCTTTCCTGATTTGAATCAAAGTCCACCAATTCTACTTGATTCATCTCATCAGTCTCTTCTACTTCTTTCCTCTTGGGTAGGAGTTTTTCCAGCAAGAAGTTTGTCAAAAAAGGGAAAGCCATTATCAAGAAAGTTTACCTTAAAATTCAATGATTAAGCACCTTTTCATGTGGTCTACAATAAATTGGCCTGCCTTCATTTAACACATACTCGATGGCTCCTTGCTTGACAACATGATCTGGATGAGAGATGATGACTATGGTTCAGTTGTCAAGAATGGATATTGGCTTTCAGAAGCCATGCAATACTACAACCAGCTGTATGTCCATATATATGAAAAGGTCTTCTCTTTGTCAAAAACAGCATGGTCCTTCTGATCTAACGCAATGATAATATCTCCTGGCTCCAGTCCTGGTTTTTGGTCTGCTTCATCATGGGATGTTATTTTCTGGCCATCTTTCATGCCTCTATCAATATGAATTACTAGAACTGTCTTCTCCCAAAACTATCTTCTTTCCATTGCAGCTTTTACATCTATCTTGAGGACTGATCTGTTCTGCATGGCCCTGGGTTTCCATGCACACAGCTTGAATTTGCTGAGCCATTCCGGGTTCTATCTGATGAATTCTTATTTGCATTCCAATACCTCAGCAATTAGGACAGCACTGTGCTGTTCTATTTTTTTTTTTTTTTTTCCACCTCTGACTTCACATCTGTCACAAATCACATTATGTTGCAGAGCCCATTTTCTTGTTGCAGCATCATATAAATCTTCTAAGGTTACTGAGAGCTGGTGTACAACATTTTTACCTTTCCTTTTAGTCTGCATCCTTCCTCCTCTTCAGAAACCAAAACTTGGCTCACATGGACATTAAGAATCCTTTCACCTATAAGAGAGGTCAAAGATTCAGGAACTGAGGTTGATTAGAATGAATAAATGAATGAATATAAATGTTACCATACGATCTACTTGAAAAAATTCAAATCCTACTTTTCCTGTTACCTTTCACCAAAAATATTAAGAGTAAAATTTATAGCAAAGTATGAACAGAGTTAACTTTTATTCCTTGAATAGGTAAAGGTTGAATAGAGAGGACAAACACTTGTTTATAAACACATTCTCTTTTGGAGAGAGCCTGTTTGCCAGCCCCCGTGGATTTCTTTGCCGAGGCTATGATAATGCTTACAGCAAAGAAGAAAAGAAGAGTTGGGCATCAGCCACAATGGTGGCTAAACTTTGAAATCAATGCAAATTTTTCACCATTTTTATAGTACGAGTAGGCAAAATCATGTAGTTTCTTTAATAGCCTTGCACATTAAAATAAAAAGAACAAAGAAAAGGGAGGGAAAGGGCAGCAATGGGAGAGGAGAAAGGAGGAGAAAAGGGAAGCAAACATATTGTAAATCAGATTGTTTAAAGTAATTTTTTAAAAATTTGTTAAAGACTGACTATATTTTTCTACTAAGATTTAATTTTTGAAAAAGGAATTAGGAAAAGTATGTTTGTTAGATACATGCGCAGATCTCAAAGACTGCTGTTCAGTTGTTGCTGCTCATAAGCTTCTATAGATGAAGTCTTTGTAGAGAATCTTAAATTTGACTGGCTATCTGCTGGGATCTCTTATATTTACCAGCTTGTTGTTAGAAGGGTTTTTGGGGAATACAAAAGCTTTATTATCTCCCCAGGCTGCTCTAGTCATCCTGACACAGAACTGAGACTAGCACCAGTACAATACATCTCTTGCTTGGCATACCTGTATAGTGTAAACAGGAAAAATAAATTGCAGAATCATTTGTTATCAAAATTAATAAAGTCTCACAGAGGGCAGAGTTTAATTTCATTCTTGTCCAGCAGGGCCATAGAAAATATGAAGCTTGAACCAATAAAGAACTTCAAGCTTTATACAATTAAGTTTACACATTAAAAAATTTAAAATGTTGTCTTCAGTATGCCTAATTCTACAATCCACAGTGTACCCAAAGACAAGTTTAAGATTTGGGGAGAACTAAGTATTAGATAAATGCATATCATACTGGTCATGTTCAACATTTATATCTTTTAAAAATGGCAATGCCATATAATTCTAATGAATGCATAGTGAAATATTACTACACTTTATGATTTTCATGGTAAATAATGTCCGTGTTAAACCTGAAATTTTAAACATCAGTAATGAGTATTAAATGTAAATAGCTTTGCATATACACATTGGAGATTTGGCCACTAACATTTATTTTCTTTAATAGCTAAACACCATGCTTGTCTATGAAAAATGACATTACTGTAGATAATCTAATGCATATAATTACTAGTCTTTAATATTTATCACAATATGAAACATTCAGTGAAACATTCAGTAGTATCTCAAAAATGCTATACTATACAAGAAAGTGGTTCATATTTTAAGAAAACAAAACCATGCTTCCTATGACTAACAGTGATTAGCAGCTCATCAGTATTTTTGATTATTCCTCTAGTGCTTACATTTTATTTTTATTGCTTTTATTTTAATATTCATACAGTAATAACTAGCATGTTATTCATATAGTATCTACCTCCCTTATCTGGAATACTTGACAAAGTATACTATTATTTCCTTCAAAACTACTGACCATTTTAAATATCCTCCCGAATCTCTGCAAAATATTTAAATTGCTGTGCTTAACCCAAACCACTGTTTATTTTTTATACTAGGTTAATGATTCATGGGATGAATTAACTAGTGCAAATTTAAAATCTCTAGCTAAATGCTGCCAAACTCTGAGGCCTGAGTGGAAGAAACATTCTCTCACACCAAGAACAATCTGCAGGGTGCTAACATCAGTTCAACCAAAATAATTAGAAAGATAAATTTGCTAAATCACTGTGAAAACTAATGTATTACTAATAATGTATGGGAAAAGGGGCTGTTTCATTAAATTGAATTCCTAGATTATCTAAATATTTGGTTAGACTATATTGCATAAGGCATGAAGGACAATGGTATCTGCTGAAAAGTGGAAATATTTGCTGTTTGAAGGCTAATTTTTTCCAACAGTGTTAATCCATTCTGTTGTCTTCAATTTGCTGAACTATTACATCTTTTTATTAGTATTCAAATATTCCCAAATTATTTCTTGAATTTCATTTTTATAATCATTTAAGCAATGAATCAAGTAGTTCTTTCTTCATTGAGTTTTAGAATTCAGGATAGTCATTATATTCAGTACTATTTCGTGGAGTCATTTTTGTTTGTTTAATTTTATTTTCTGCATAATCAACTTTGGTGAATAAGCATGGGAAATAATTAAGTCTTTTATACAGATATCAGAAACAAAATTTTACCTTGATTAGAAGGATAATCAACTAATACCTTGTTAAAGAAGTCACAAAATTCCTGACTTACTGTGATATTTTCATGTTGGCTGTGATATATTCTTTTGGAGAATTAGAAAACCAATGATAATTATTAAAAAAATTTCAGAAATTATAGAAAAGTCTAAAAAGTAAATTGAAACTAATATCACTCCTAATTGTAGCAAAATTTCATCACAATAGTTTTCTTCTAGATTATTTTTTTCTGTGTGTATGTGTGTATCTCTATAGGCATAATTGTGTTTTAAGGTTGTTCATATTATTGTACACAAAGATTATCCTCCTTTTTTCACTTATACTACATCCAAGTGTTTTCCAAGATCTTTAACTATTTTCCAAGGTCATTAAAAGCTCTTTGAAAGACATACGGTTAATATGAAGAAGTATCATATTTTCCAAGATCATTAAAACTATTTTCCAAAATCATTTTCCAGTATCATTATTTTCCAACATCATTAAAAGCGATTATTTTCCAAGTTCATTAAAAGCTATTATTTTCCAAGATCATGAAAAGCTCTTTGAAAGACATACTTTTAATATGAACAAGTATCATAATTAAGACTTCAACCTGATTTACTTGATCAGTTCCCTGTGACTGAATTTTTTGGGTGTTTTCAACTTAGTCATTATATATAATATGGACGACAATAGTTGTTCTCCACTTCTTTCTGGCTTTTTCATTATCCTTAAGATGACTTCTGAGAAGTAGAATTATAGGTTCAAATGATATGAAAAATAAGATATTTAAAAGAAAAATTATTTAAATTTGACAAATACATGTAGAATAAAAGTAACCATCTTAAACTCCTTTTAATATTTTACCTCTTAGTCAAATACTACTAAGTCTTATGTACATTTTTATATACATTATGGTAGATCAGTATATCCAAGTATACAAATTTATTACATGCACGTTTTTTGTTTATTTCTGTTTATTTTTTGACCAATAAAAATGAATCGTGCCATATTTTCGCATTTAATTTTTCCCGCTTAATAATATAAGTATTTTTCCAAGTCAATAATTATAAATGAAACACACTCATGTTAATAGCTGCATACTATAAAACTACGCAGTTTGGATATATGATTTTTTAATTTAACTATTCTTATTGATTGGCATTTATGTTGTTTCAAACAATGCAGCCATAAGCATGAGACATGTATCCTCATATACTGATGCTTTTTTTTCTCTATAATAGGCTCAACTGTGGGATTTGTAGAATTTTAAAATACAATTTTAAGGTTGTTTGTATTACTTATACACAAAGATTTTCACTTTATACTACATCATAACTGTTTGGAAAATAAGTATTTTCCAAGATGATTATATTATTACTTGTACACAGAGTACAATAATACTGAATTTGCAAAAGATTTTAGCAATCATGTTGCATAAGAGACTGCCTGTTCCCCATATCAAATTGAATTAAGAGATATTCTAGACATTATTGACCTTAAAACCTTATTGGAGAGAAAATTCTCTTAAGGAGAATTTCTTTCAAATTTTATTTTTCCTATTGATGAATTTAAATATGTTATTATATGTATATTTCTAATTTTCATTTCGTATTCCATAAATTGCATTTCCACATTTCTTGCCTATATTTTATTGGTTTGACATTTTATTATAAATATCTAAGAGCTCTTTAATATTAAAATTTTTTAACATTTTCTCTGTCATAGATATACAATTCTTTTCTTTCAAATATTTGTTCTTTTATTGTGTTTATTATGTTTACTGCCACAATAATTTTTTTTTCCATTCATGGAGTCAAGTCTAAATTTTTTGATTCATGGCTTTTTGTGTCTTGATATTTGTATAACCTCACTTACCAGGAGGTTATAAAAATATTTCACCTATATCTATATTTTTATGCATTATAATTTATTTAAGAAAACAAAATTTTCCGCAGATAATTTGAGAAAAAAAGCATCAAATTAACTTATTACAGAGTATTAACTAATTGTTCTGATAGCAAATACTAAAATATCCATTAATTCCCCTCTTAAGATTTTTCAAGAGAAGCAATTATATAACTGAGGGTAGTCCATTGGAGGAAAGTATGATATTTTATTTACCTTATTATACCCAGAGCCTGTCATAGGAGATGACATTTAATAAATGTTTGATGAATAAATTGGAAAGAATCAACAAGGAGCAAATATGGTCTCATTAGCAATCTGGTAAAGGAGTTTGTTCCAATAATCAATTGCTATGCAACAAACCATCCCAAAATTTCGTGGCTTCATATGGTGATTTTTTAATTGCCTCACAGCTCTGTGGATTGGTTTGCCTCTGCTCTGTGGTTTTTATTTGGAGGTCTTTCATGCAACTGCAGTCAGATGACACCTGGAATCATCTTAACTAGTGTCCCCACTCACATGTCTGATGTCCTAGCTGGAATGGCTGCAGTAGCCAGGGGCTGGTTCCCCCAAGCCAACATGCTATGCCTTGGATCTTGCTTCTTCCCCCTCCAGTCTCACTTCATTTCTTTCCTTTGCCTTGTGACTGAACTGGATGAGAAACATCACCACTTTATTTTATGTACATACAAAATTATCACCCTCCACCTACCTACCAGCCGGCCTCCTCCCTCCCCGAGACTTTTATGTATCATTGCATAATGTCTGAGCCAAAAGTTGAGCTGCATTTCTATAAAATGAACAACTTAAAATTAAGTATTAGTTAACTTAAGTCTTTCCACTTTTTATTACATTTTTTTTTCCATACCATGTATGTTTTCTCCTCCCTCGCCTCTCTTTTCTTACACATTTCAAATCTTGGGTGGCTGCGGGGAGAGGGCGGAACCTTCTCATTTTTGCATGAACTCAAAAGAAGAAAGTTAAACATTTTTTAAAAGACAAATACCTTTGTTTTTGTATGTACTCCCTCTTGCCCATATTCCAAATTAAGCTCAAGCTTGAATATTCAAAAATTCAACTGAAGCTTTTACATCACGTATTATAAAATATTAATTGAGTGTTTACACACCTCCTCCTTTGTCACTAATATCTATACCTGTACACTGGACCCTTGAACAATGAGAGGCTTAGGGGTGCTGATATCCTGTGCAGTCAAAAACCCATGTATAACTTTTGATTCCCTCAAAACGTAACTACTAATAGCCTGCTGTTGACTGGAAGATGCACCAGTAGCGTAAAGCGTTGATTGACACACATTTTGTGTGTTATGTGTATCATATACTGTATTTTTATGACAAAGTAAGCTAAAGAAAAGAAAATGTTATTAAGAAAATCATAGAAAAAAGAAAATTTATATACTATCCACTAAGTGAAAGTGAATCATTATAAAAGTCTTCATCCTCATTATCTTCACATTGATTAGGCTGAGAAGGAAAAGGAAAAGAAGGGGCTGGTCTTGCTGTCTCCATGACGGAGGCAGAAGAGATGAGGGAGATGGAAGGAGAGAAAGGAGAGGCAGGCACTCTCCATGTCACTTTATGGAAATACATCATAACTTCTTTCTGACGTTTGCTTTTTCATTTATCTAAAAATGTTTCCATATGGTACCAATCCTTTTTCCATCATTTACTTTACTTCAGTGCTTGTATCATGGAAGGGCCCATGTCATAAAAAGCAAAGGAAGTCTTGAATAATCATAAACTTTCTGTCTGTTACCTGGCTCTGGTTCTGAAGCTCCCATCTCCATAAAGTGGTCTTCTGTTAATTCCTGTGGTGTGGGGTCTACTAGCTCTTGAACGTCTACAAAATCTATAGCTGGAAACCCTGTATTCATCACCTTGTTTTTCATATCCACAGTCTCTTTCATAGTTTTCCTGACTGGCTCTGTTGTAAATCCTGTGTAGACATGCACAACATGTGGACAATTTTCTCCAGCAGAAATCTGATGGCTTTCATGGATTTCATGGATTTTTCTATAAGAACAATGACATCTTCAATAGAATTTCATGGTGTTCTGTCTTTTGGGGTCACTTTCATAGCCCTGAAAATACTTCCCAGAGAGTAACATGTGTAATGAGCCTTGAAGGTTCTTATGACCTTCTGATCTACAGGCTGAATTAGAAACATTGTGTTTCAGGGCAAGTAGAACACTTAGAGGTCTTTGATATTGAACTCATGGGATTCTGGGTGGCCACGGGCATTGTGCAGTATTAAAAGAACTTTAAAAGTCAACCCTTACTAACAAGGTACTTCCTGACTTCAGGGACAAAGCATCAATAGAACTGCTCCAGAGAAAGGATTTTCATTGTCCAGGCCTTCTTATTGTATAACCAAAAGACTGGCAGCTGGTATTTATCTTTTGCTTTGAAGGCTTCAGGATTGACAGCCTTATAGATAAAGGCAGTCCTGATTATAAACTGACTGCATTTGCACAAAACATTACAGTTAGTCTATTACTTTCTGTTTTAAATCGTGGTTCTCACTTCTCTTCCTTACTAATATATGTCCCCTGTGGCATTTTTTGTCTGTTTTTGTTTTTGTTTTTGTTTTCAGAATAGAACACTTATCTCTGCATTAAAAAAACTGGTTCAGAAAGGTGTCCTTTCTTCTCAACAATATTCGTAAGGGTGTCTGGGAACTTATCTGCTGCCTCTTGGTTAACAGAGGCTATTTCTCCTGATATCTTGACATTTTTAGTCAATCTCTTTTGGAAAACATTAAACCATCCTTTGCTGGCACTAAATTCTCCAGCTTTAGATTCCTCACCTTCCTTTTACTTTAAATTCTCATATAATGACTTTTCTTAGTAAAGAGGGAAATCCCAAGGGGACCAGGAAACTGGAGAGGATGCTGGGAGAGGTCTGGGGCTCCAGAAAGTCCATAGATGGGGATAGAAAACAGAAGCTCTAAGAAGTCAAAGAAAGTGCAGATTCTTCTAGATCATTGATGGTGCTGTGAACGAATGTTGATGAATAAGCCCGAACTTTCTCCCATATTTTCAAGACTCCTGGTGATAGTGGCTTAAAAGATGGTGAGAATCAATACAGATCAGGATTTTTTAAAAAAAACAAAGATAACAAGTTTTTATTTCCCTTTGGAAGGCCAGATGGAACCTGCTGTCTTGTCCTTTACTCTTAATGTTTATTATTCTAAATATTATGAATGTCGTGGATGTATTTAACTCTGAAGATGTTTGTCTTTTACACATGTAAACAGTAACTCTAAAAGTATACATTCTTGAGAAAGCAAAAATGCAATTATATGTATGTAAATAGATATAATAATTATTAATTGCACATCAGCTCTTTTTCATACTATTCTGGCAAGAAAAAGAGAGGCAGGTAATTATACTAAAATTGATATTGTACCCAGGTGGGAAAGCCAAGTAACTAGAACATGCCTTAGAAAAGTGATGCAGTGAAACACATAATTGGACATTATCAATGACATTAAGGGTATGTCACAGACACACATTGGTAAGGAAGGAAGGGATTCTGAAACATACAGTAGGAGGTTCTCCTCCTACCACTTAGGGAGCTTATACCACAGTGGAATAAGAAATGGCTTGAAATATTCTATGACTATATTATTTTAAATGGAAGTAGAAATCTGAATTTCCATAATTTTGAATCATATGTGTGTGTATATATGTGTGTGTATATATATAGTATAGAAATTGTATATATGTATATATACTATATATAGTATATATATAACAGTAAATATAAGCAGGCAAATATTCAGGTTTGATATTAACCAGGCTCCTCCAGGAGTCAAGCTAAAATCATTGATTTTTTTAAAACTGTAATACCGGTTACCTTCATCTTCTATTCCACTGGAAAAATGACAGCCACCTGGGACAGTTTTGCAGAGTAAGATTGGCTGATAGAATTAACCTTAGGCTCACTTGATCTTCATTGGTCATGTCTTAGTTCCTTCCTATCTTCACTCAAGAAGGTCTTTGGTAAACAAACTACTACCCAAAGCCTTGACCTAAGGAACTATGCCCAGAGCCATTCTGACTAGATTATTTGGGGTAAGTAGATATGAAAGATAAAACTGTCAAAATGGGAGACAATTTTATTTTTCATGTCTACTTTAACCTTACTATTGTTACTGTAAAACAGGTGATCAGTCTCCTTCTCAGGAGACCTGACTTCATAAAACACCAGATGATTTCCTGGACTTCACCATCCTTGGCAGCTGTCCCTGCCTTGTTGAGGTTGGTCAAACCGTCATAGGTTTACTCACTACAGGCAATTACATCTGGGGCAGTGTCATTTGGTACTGCCCAAGAGTCTATCTAGATTGTGGTCTTCTGCACCAAAATGAAGCAGATGTAAAACTCATAGCAACCATCTCTCACTTTAACTTCTCATACCCTGTCAGGCTTACATCAGTGTTGTCCTGGCAGAAAAAGCAGTTCTCCAGGTTTCAGGAGTTCTCAAGGATCCGGATCAATACTATCTTATAGGCAGCCCTGGCAGCAGGATTGGCAAGCTCTACTGACTTGGGTTTGCATAGACATGAAAAGTGACTTAGTTAAAGATTTGTTTGGTAAATTTTAGTTACCCTAATCTAATATAGTGGATATTCTATATATGACTATATAACGATAGCAGAACTAGAAAACTTCTTTTAATCTTTTTTATATATATATATATATGCACTTATATTAAGGGTAGAAGTAATATAGTGTTGTTTCGTTGCTTTGTTGATTTTGACATACATAAATTTTTGGATATAACATTTTTGAAAATTTGATTGTTATATAATCAATACTCATGTAGTTTTCTAAAACACCATTAATCTTCATTTTAATGTCGCATGTTATACTCAATGGTATCTTAAAATCAAATGAGTCATATGTGTGTGTCTGTGTGTGTGTGTGTGTGTGTGTGTATTTCATGACTAAATTTTCATTATCTGTATTTAAAATAAAACTAATTAAATTATGTTATGTGGTATGAATTTTCATGAGGTTAATTTCTAAAGTTGTAATCAGTGAAGAAATGGTTAATCTCTATGTGTTTTTATCAGATGTCTAGACATAATTATTAAATATTTAGGCAAAAGTACAGAAAAGCAGATGGGATTTCTGACAACAAAAGGTCTGAATGCTTGTTGTACAGCTGCTCTTTTTATAATCCCAGATTTTAGGAGATGGAAGAAAGAATGTTTTGTGAGATTTTTCATCAATTACATGCTATTTTCCTTTACAATAAGAATGTAATTTAAGAGAAACTTTATTTTGGGGTGTTATTTGGCCTCTTACAAATTCATAAAAGAGTGACTACTGACTCAGAATATGTATGAAATTCAGAAAATGCATTTACCAAGTAAACCTTGCATCACTTTTCCTTAAATTAAAATTTCCTGAATACAGAATAAAAGACATTTGGCTATTTGCTATTCAGAATTACATTTACCAAAAGGGCATTCAATCAATCCACAGCTTAATCTAGGCTTCTATATAAATCCACTTATATTAAGTGAATTAGTAATATTCCAGCCATGATAAAAGATAGGAATACATGATTTTTGACCCAGACCCAATGTATGGTATCAAAAAGCAAAATAGCTCATTAAGTAAGACATAAAAAATATCAAACAAATATCAAACAAAATCTTTTACAAACAGAAGAAGAAATGATATAGAGCCCAGCATCAAATAATTTAAGATATAGCAAAACAGCTGAAATATTGAATTGAGAGAAAATGATTATTGTAAGGAATAATTTCTCATTTATATAAGATAGAGGTATGATCAAGAATAGGAAGAACTATAAATACATTTGGAAGTTCAAATTCAAACTATGCTATATAGTCAGTAGCACGTATAAATAATGTCATAAAAACTGACATTGAAAGAAAAAAATGTAGTGTTTAATAAAATCAATCCATGTTTCCTGTGTTTTAAGCAAAAAATTGATTCTCATTAGTCCTTGACAAAAGAGTGATACAACAATCCACTGAGACTCTGTGGCATCCTCTGGATAAGTTTCATAGTTTTTCTTTAACTTTAGTACAATCTCAAAGCTGAGGTGATAATTCAGCTCATTCCAAATTATCCCTTCTCTGCTTCCCTCCCTTGGTGATATTCCTCAGAACTTTCACAAGCATTGGTGGTCAATATGTTACCAAATGTGGTTCAGTTACAAATATTTTGCAGCTCATATGATTTCTCTAAGGGGCAATGATTACTGGTTGAAGTCCATGATGAGGTACACCTAAAAGCTATTTCTACAACTGCTCTCTGCCAATTGAACTATAGCTGATCTGAACTGCACACATTTGTACCAAAGCTAATTCTTCATTAGTTTTCGAGGACTGTGGTTGCTTCTGTCTTCTAGAGCTGTCTAGTAAGATTTTCTGCCACCATCATGAGTTGCTTCCTAGAACTCTGTTGCCATTGCTCAAAAGATGGACCCAGAAGATGCATGGCAACTAAGACTGCTACTAGCTCACAGGTAATGGCTTCCAGCATGAGCCCAGGTTAATACTGGAATCTTGTCTCCATTATTTCTACTCCTACTGCTTCCTGTAACCACTAATCTCAAACCAGTGTTAGAGCCTCAGTGCTACAGATGGCATCGGTATTCATCACTGTAGCTGATGTAGAATACAAATTTATCAGCTTATGAAAGTAACCTTCCCTCTGATGTGACCAGCTTAATGGGTGACCCAACATATATGAGTGCCTGTGTATTTTGTGGACTCTACATAGTAAGTTTACTTTTGCTTCCTCTGGCACTGATGGGGTCCACACAGAGCAGTTCGGAGAAGTTAGTTCAGGTGTGCTGCACCATCACTGCCTACCACCTACTATCCAAAAATGAAGCATATGACCATTTAACACAACAATGGAGATAAAACAATCTAACCACCATCACATTAATTAAAAAATAGTACCCACACTTCTCTGATAAATGTCTCTAAGACATAAATCCAGCTTTGGGTCTTTCCAAAGATTTTTCGATTTTCAGAGTCTCAAGGTCTTGCATTGCAATGAAAGTCTTAGTGCCTAGTTGTAGCTTCTCTAGGACATGCAGTTGAGAAGGCACTTAAATTCCCATTGTGTCTCAAGAGTATGCTCCTAAAGTCCTTTCACTCTGTGAGCTGTATCTAAGGTGATACCATCAGCCATACATATCCTAAGCCAGTTTTATGAGTATTAAATAGAAAAAATACTTATCTAGCACACTCTAAAACTCTAAGGGAATCTGAATAGTACTAAGACTTTATTATAATGATATTAAAGTTACAACTAAGCTTTAGTAAAAGATGTGCTGTACAAATAAAATTTGAAAAAAGCTGCTTCATTAAAGACCAAATATTTAAACACAATGTTAACAACTAAGTGACTTTAAATACTTAGACTAAGATCATTTTTAGTAAGATTGTACATGTTAAAATTACTCTTACATTTAATTAAAAAAACAAGTTGATAATGAAAGTAACACTAAACACTAAAAGTCCAGAGTAGGTTTTACCTATTTATCATTCCCTCTTTCTTCTCCTATTCCAAAATTCTTATGCAATATTGTCTCACAAAAATTAAAATATACAAAGTAACTTCTGATGATGCTGTTTATTTTATGTAATAGTGTTGTTTTGGAAATATAGTTCATTGAAAAACTGTTTTCTAATATGTAATATCAGTGTTAACAAAATTGGAACATGTTTAGTCAAACAAAATACACGTTCTGTATTTTGATCTCCTGATCTCCTTACTATTATAAAATAGTAGTCAAGGGATAAAACTTGTTGGTATCAAGAAGTCCTTCAGGAATGAGGAAGAAGTAATGGAAAGAGAGGAATCTAGTTATCCTGATAGATACTGATGGTGTCACTCTTAAAGCTTTATCTTAAATAAACAGCTGGGCTAAAAGTTTCAACTTTCAAATCCAGACTTCTTCAAATGATCAGCAAATTAGAAATAACCATGGTTTGTATATTTACTATTAGTCAAATATTGCAACTATCTGAATATTTTACAACATATTTGCATATTTACAACTACTTTATTGTTTACAAAGAAACTTTCATACGTAAGCTCATTTGTTCTTCAAAATGGCTCAGTGAAGGATCCATTCACCAACAAGTATGTTTCAGATATTGTGTGAATAGGTTGGACTCTCTTTTTCTAGACAAACTGAAATTATAACCCAAGTGATGCACCTAAGAGGGTGACAAAGCTAGATAAGGAATTGAGATATGATGATTGCAAACCTTGTGTCCATCCCACTTTAGGATACTGACATTTACAAGACAATATGAACACAATTACATGGCACAGTGATTTGTTACAACCTACACTAAAACCCTGGAAAAACCACCATGCAGTCTTCTAAATGATTTTAACATATAGAATTCAGGTAGGATGAGTATTAAAAAAATAAAAAGTAAAATAGAGAAAAGCTTAATAAGCTAGATAAGTGAAAATATTTAATTTGGAATTTTAATGCTAAAATCATCTCTTATTTTGGCCAGGCTTAAACTTGTTTTTATTCTAAAACAAACAAATACAAACCAAGTAACAGAGCTAGAGCTGTTAAATTGACTGCCCTAAATTTCTGAATGTAGGAGTCATTTTTTTAGATACTTTTCATCCCAGAGATACAGAAGTACTTTAGTAACAATAATTTTGTAAAAGCATTTTACAGAATATAGGTATGTAGTGGCCCAATAGCCTCCATTTCTCTGAGTGCTCATTGCCTAGGCACTTTTGGACTTGCTGTATGGAGGAGGGAGCTTAAGAAGCCAGCCAACACTTAACACCACTGTCTTCTGGCATTCGCCAATTCCTTTTAGTATAGTTTGCACTCTAAGGCTGTTCCAAGCAGGTGGCGCTTGCTGTAAGAAGAGAGTTGTGGGAAGATATCCATGAAATGAATATTTATAAACAATCCCAATCTTCATTTTAAGTATGAGAGAAAAATAAATTTTAAACAGAGAGGTCCTTAGGAATTGCTGATCTAAGGCATCATCTCTTAAATATTTACAACATTCTTATGTTGTGAAATTCTTTAATCTAAAGTACTGTAAATAAATTAAGAGTGCAAAACTGAATCTGCCAGAGAATTCTGATAAATTCTCTTTTAGCATGAGCAAGCCAGTCATTTATGTAAATAGTTTCCTCATTTTTTTGTGCAAATTGTTTTTCAAGGGAAGTTAAATCATTTTGTTATTTAACTGAAATCTACTTTGTGACATCCACTTAAATGATAGTGTTGAAGTCTTTTCTTGTAGTTGTTTTAAAACTGTCAGGGCAATTCCAGCAAGATTACTGGAAGTTATGTATAAGACTTGATGACATTCTCCAACTCAATTCCATGCATACATATTTTGAGCTCTTGATATGGCTTTGAAACGGAGGCAAGTGGTCTGATGACAGACAAAACAGAATATTTGAAATGATACTCTTAAGTTCAGCATAGGGACTGTAGATAACCACTTCTTGTATGCACATTTTATTTTCTATTTAACTCATCCCATGTCCTAGAATATACATTTTATTTTTTTTTAATTAACAGACTTTATTTTTTAAAGAAGTTTTAGACTTACAAAAAAAAATGAGCAGAAATTAGTGTTCCTATATCTTCCTTCTATTCCACACACATGCACATAGTTTCTCCTATTATTTACATCTTGCATTAAGATGTTACATTTATTACAATTGATTAGCCAATACTAATGCATTAACATTAAACGCCACAATTTACAGTAGAATTTGTGTTGTACATTCTATGGATTTTGGCAAATATATAATGACATGTATCCACCATCACAGTATCATATAAAATAGTTTCACTCCTCTAATGTATTTTAATTGCTTTTTCAGATTGCTCGCTGCCATCTCAGTATTTTTCCTCCCAATCTAGGGGAGATTATCTATTTTAAAATTCTGTTTATACAGAATCATTTAATTTTTCTTCATTAACAGTGAATTTAATTACTTTTTCATAAACTAATATCTTTAAATGGATTTCATCCAGGACTATGAGGTCAGAAATAATTCTACTTAATGAAATTGTTAGTCATGAGGGGATTCATAGTCATTGTGACTCAGAAAGTCTAATCCACAAATAAGAGAAGCTGGGATTTAGAATTCTGCAATGACTTTCAGTGTAATGTCTGCTCATTACTTAAATCAGGATGGGAAAATTCCAGCTGGCCAGTTGGAAACTACTTAGCCAGTGGGGGAAGATGAGCCTAGATCCCTGCCCCTATTTCTTAAAGTTAGATTTGCAGATAATCTGCCTTCTCCTTCCATTCAATATCTCAAACAGTATCACAACACAGAGCAACAGATCTAACACTTGAGCTAAAATAATACCAGTTACACTGTGTGACCCTGGGCAAGATATTTAATGTTGTTGAGCCTCAAACTCCTTACTTAAAAATGCTGAATGTGGGTAACAGGTTGACACTTGCCTCAATATCTGTAATGATCAAATTATTTAGTATACATCAAAATTATATACATAGTACCAGACATTTGACAGATGCTCAATAAATATTTGTCACTGTTGTTACTATTACTATCATTATTATATTATTAGAATTCTTACTATATTGTGAAGATACAGAGTAGAAATTGGCCATAGCAACACCTGACTGCGGTTCAGGCAAAAATGATCAAGGTACTTATTAGATCTTCCATTCCAGACATGGATAGCTTTATCTGTACAGCCAAAGTAAATTAGCATTTTAGTGGTGGATACAATGTTCAATTCAAGTAATATTCATTGGAATTTCTCCCAGCTTCCCTCTGGGTTAGTTTGACATGTGTCTATTTACTTTCTAATGTGAAATCATCCAAAATATAATTAATCTTTGAAAACCACATGGTCAAGACACAGAAAAGGTTTTTTCAAAAACCGCTATTAATTGTAAAAGTATTATATATTTTAAAAAGTTCCCTATCTATTTTTCCAACTTACAGAATTAGAGGACTACAAAGCTATAATGATTATTCCTGCTCTCAGGCCAGTCTGCTCATAATAAGCAATGTAGGTAAGAGGAAGAAATGAATAACTAAATGTTGAAGTCATATTACATTTTAATAGTCAAAATATTTTCTCTGCTAGATCCTGAAGTTGGAGATTACTTATTTTTAATAAATAAAATGTAAATTTTTGGAGAATAACAATAAAAGTCAGTATTTATTAGTGTTTAATTGGTCTGGCAAAATTTAAATGATGAGCAAGTATTGCATCATTTAAACCAAACAGTAGCTCTCAGAGTACCATTATTTTCTTCATTCTACACTAGAGAAAACTGAAAAAAAGATCTACTAGTAACTTGATTAGAAAATGATGTGAATAGAATTTGAACACAGGCCATATGGTTAACACAGACTCTGTACTCAACTATTCTGTTATACTAGGGAAGAACAAATACATTATAAATAAAAAAAAATTAAAACCTAGATCTACCACATAGTACTCATAACCATGAAAAAGTTACAATACTTGCACCCCCCACCTGGACCCCAGTCAGTTACATTTTCCTTAAATTAAGGTCCTATAGGCCTTACAGGGTTGCTGTATTTTGTACAATTTTCACAAATCACTAACGTGATAGTATTATAACGTGTATGTTTTTCTATTTTTAATATAAAAGCTTGCATTTTATTAGCCTATCATTTTATGAGCCTGAATTTCATATATTGAAGACAATTTCCCCCATACAAAATAAATTGTGATATATAAAACAGCAAGAATACAATGTTAAATCACTTTTGGGATTTTCTTGAGGCTCTTCTTTCCTGCTTATGTTCTTATAAATGAATATACATATGCAGAAGGAAGAACAACAAAAAGGAAGCTTGGAGGCAATGTAAAGGGACACAGAACTCTTCTCATGCTCATATTTTTATTCTATGAAGCCATTCAGTTCTTCTTCATGTTTATTCATATTGAGGTAGCTATGTTTTATGGTGACATTTTGATAGACTTCATCTTATTTTAGCAATTCACTTAGTTTGTGAAAATGTAAGTTGTATATTCTAAAATTTTTAACTATTCACTGAAATATAAATTTTCAGCTGATATCAGCTTTTAAATGTTCTACAATCATGTCATTAAAATTAGGTTGATTTGTTTTTAAAGATTTTAAAATTTAATCCTTTTTTTTTGTCTAAAACTAACTTATTTTTAGCATTGTACCCATTAAGATATAGAGTGGTATACAATCTTCAATAGCATTTCTACAGAAGCCAAAATGATAGAACAAGCCTTTTGAATTCTAAAAAGTACCAAAATGTTCATCTTCATTACTAAAATACAGTAATTAGATGCAAACTTTTAATCCCCATTTCATGTCGTCCTGTTTGTTGATGCCAAGTTGAGGTTTTATTACAGAATAATTATCATTCATCATCATTTAGCTTGGAAAGTCTAACTTCTGAGGAAATGAAATTGAACCAGAACAACTGAGATCTTTCCAGGGAAGCTACATAAATAGTTTTTACGGACACTATTTTTTAAAGTTGAGAAGTAAGCTATAATTTTAGTTTTAAAAACAAATCCCCTCTAAGGAAAAGTATAGCACTTACTTCAATCAGACATATATGTATTAAAGCTTCCACTCATCTCTTTATTTTCTCCTATCCAATCAATCCTAAATAGCTTTTTAATATATCATCAATCATTAGCCTTTTTCAGACCTCTAAAAATAAATTTTCTGAGCTCCTGCCATAGCCACCTAACTTTACCAGATCTATTCTCCACTCAACCACTTGGGTTTTCTGACTAAATCAAAGAAACAAATAAATTTGCTCATGCCACTGCCTTGATAAACACCTTTGCTAACTCCCTGTTGCCAATATGTTGATGCACCTATAGCCTATGAGGCTTTCCATCTCTTTTCTTTCTTTTTCTTTTTTTAATTATACTTTAAGTTCTAGGGTACATGTGCACAATGTGCAGGTTTGTTACATATGTATACATGTGCCATGTTGGTGTGCTGTACCCATTAACTCATCATTTACATTAGGTATTTCTCCTAATGCTATCACTCCCCTCTCTCCCCTCCCCATAATAGGCCCCAATGTCTGATGTTCCCCTTCCTGAGTCCAAATGATCTCATTGTTCAATTCCCACCTATGAGTGAGAACATGTGGTATTTGGTTTTCTGTTCTTGCGATAGTTTGCTGAGAATTATGCGTTCCAGCTGCATCCATGTACCTACAAAGGACACAAACTCATCCTTTTTTATGGCTGCATAGTATTCCATGGGGTATATGTGCCACATTTTCTTAATCCAGTCTGTCACTGATGGACATTTGGGTTGATTCCAAGTCTTTACTATTGTGAATAGTGCCGCAATAAACATACGTGTGCATGTGTCTTTATAGCAGCATGATTTATAATCCTTTGGGTCTATACCCAGTAATGGGATGGCTGGGTCAAATGGTATTTCTAGTTCTAGATCCTTGAGGAATCACCACGCTGTTTTCCACAATGGTTGAACTAGTTTACAGTCCCACCAACAAAGTAAAATTGTTCCTATTTGTCCACATCCTCTACAGCACCTGTTGTTTCCTCACTTTTAATGATGGCCATTCTAACTGGTGTGAGATGGTATTTCATTGTGGTTTTGATTTGCATTTCTTGATGGTGAGTTCCATCTCTTTTCAAACTCTCTGAACTTATCTATTATCTTCACCTTCCTATGCTTCAAGGACATGAACCTTCTTACCTTCCTCCTAAACACACCAGGTTCTCTGTGCTTCTGCTTTCACTCCTACAAAACTGCCACCCATTCTTTAATGCTCAACTCAATCATCATCTAACATATTTCCTAAATCTTTAACTCAAAGTGAGTAGCTGACTTTGTGATCACACGGTTATAATTCATATTTCTATGACAACATTCATCACATTATGTACTCATGATGTGACTACTTCACTTCTCTCTGTGCTACTTAAGTTCTAGCACATAAGTAGCTAAAATACATATGTTTTAAATAATTTTAATGTAAATTCTAGTTTCACTGTATATTCAAAGTATATCAATGCTTATTTGTGTGCATTCTATTTTGAAAGTGTTTAATAGTATTATAAATCATATTTATATTACTGGTATCAAATATAAAAGAAATTTAACTTTTTTGATACAACCTAGATTATAGATATGATTTGTTTTGTTTGGTTTGGCTTTGGTTTTGTTGTGCCTGAGTGACATATCTATGGAGATGTTTATTGTTAAATTAAAACACATGAAAGTTCTCAACTGTTTTAGGATTTGTTCTGTTTTAGGGTTTGTGTCTACTGGTAGCCTGTCAAGCTATCAATTCTTACTGCTGCTGATGCATCTTTCTGGAGAAGATGTCAGACAAACCACACAATATTTTTACACAAGTTACTATGAGTAAATTAACTAGTAAAGTAAAACTAACCTTATTTATTTTGTGTACAGTAAAAGTGAATGATGACCTGGGGGCTTTCTTATAAAACAAAATATTTAAACTTTAATGTTTAGACTGTTTTTTCTCTGTTGAGATCTAAAAAAACTTTTTTTCAACACACGTTTTGTTATTCTACTTAAGATTTATAGTTAAGTGACAATAAAATAAGTAAAATGTTCTTAAAATATATTCACCATGTGTCAGCATAAAAAGACACTTACTGATTTTTACCGAGTATTTAGCATTATACTTTCTTGGTATTAAAAAGATAAAACTCCTGCTGTCAAGGATTTTGGTAAGGGTGATAAATATAAAACTAAACTGTTATAAAATAAGGTGACTGCACAGTGACTGGGTATGTATAAGAGTTATAAAGTCAAGAATCAATGTTTCTGTATAGTGTCATAGGAAAAGGAAGTAGTGGATGCTTTATTAAAGTTACCTTGGAAAATTTTTATATTATACATTCTTGCACTCATTCCCACAGCATTTGGGGAAGAAAAGCCCTCAGCATATGGATATTTTTTTTAAAAAGTTCTCTAGGTATTATAAATCTGACCTTTCTGCTTATACCCCTATAGGAAGCCACATTATGTGAGAAAAAAAGACCCACATTATCTCCTAAGTTTGCTTGAGGCCAGGAGTTGGAGAAACCTTCTGAGAGGAAATAAATTTTGAGTTTAATTTTGATGTGTTAGTAGGCCATTAACAGTCTGTAATATCTAAGGGGACAGAGGCATTAGAAATGTAGCAATTGGGATGTGTGAAGAAGAAGTAGAACAAGCAGTTGGAAAGCTAGACAAAGATTACATAAGCTTTATGAAAAGTTAGGAATCTCAAATACTTGTACTGCAAGGCAACTGTGTTGTCTTTAGCTAATTCAGGGTGGATACTTTTACATCCAATAGTCCCAGTGATAGCAGTGGGGAAAAATATGACACCAGAAGTCATTGCCATGCACTGTAGCTGAAATTGTGTCTGGGAACATTGTGAGGGAGAAAGGTGAGCATGATGTTGTTGATGAATTATGGAAAACTTTTAAGGTAATGAACAACATCCCTTGAGCTACTGATGTCTCAGAGATTTTTTTTTTCAGCTACAAAGAGATATGTCCACATTATGGGGGAAGGTGAAGCAATTATTTTGTAATTACCAAGTAAAATTTCACAATTTTCTGTCAAGTACAAGTTGTCTATTGGGACTATTTAACAAATAAATATGATGGGGATGTTAATATTGTTAACAGCTAATATTTTGAAGCTAATATATTTCTGGCATTACATTAAGCATTTTAGCTGGTCAATTATTTCACAATTGCCTGTATTAGTCCACTCTCATGCTGCCATAAATAACTCGAGACTGGGTAATTTAGAAAGAAAAGAAGTTTGACTGGCCTCAGAAAACTTACAGTCATGGCACAATGGGAAGCAAATATGTCCTTCTTCACATGGCAGCAAGAAAGAGAAAATGCCAGATGGTTACAAAACCATTAGATCTCGTGACAACTCACTCTCTATCACGAGAATAGCATGGGGAAAACTACACCCATCATTCAATTACCTCCCACTGGGTCCCTCCCATGATGTGGAGATTATGAAAGTTACAATTAAAGATGAGATTTGGGTGGTGACACAGCCAAAACATATCATTCTGCCCCTAGTCCCTCCAAAATCTCATGTGCTCACATTTCATAACACAATCATGCCTTCTCAACAGTTCCCCAAAATCTTAACTCATTCCAACATTAACCCAAAAGTCCAAGTCCAACATCTCATTTGAGATAAGGCAAGTCTCTTCCATCTATGAGCATGTAGAATCAAAAGCATATTTGTTACCTTATAGATTAAATGGAGGTACAGGCATTGGGTAAATACTCCCATTCCAAAAGGGAGAAATTGGCCAAAAAGGCAGTCATTAAACCTTAAAATTCCAAAATGATATCCTTTGACTGCATGTTTCACATCCAGGGGACTCTAATGTAAGAGGTGGGCTCCCAGAGCCTTGGGTAGCTCTGCTCTTGTGGCTTTGCAGGGTACAGCCCCACTTCAGAGTGTTTTCATGGGTTGACATTGAGTGTCTGCAGTTTTTCCAGGTGCACGGTAAAAGCTGTTGGTGGATCTACCATTCTGGGGTCTGGAGGATGGTGGCCATCTTCTTACAGCTCCAATAGGTAGTGCTCCAGTGGGAACTCTGTGTGGAGTTCTGACCCCACGTTTTCCTTCCACATTGTCCTAGCAGTGTTTCCCCATGAAGGCTCTGCCTTTGCAGCAAAATTCTGCCTGGACATCCAGGTGTTTCCATACATTCTCTGAAATCCAGGTAGAGATTCCCAAACCTCGATTCTTGACTTCTGTGCACACACAGGCCCAATAGCACAGGTAAGCCACCAAGGCTTGGGGCTTGCACCCTCTGAAGCAACAGCCTGAGCTGTACATTGGCCCCTTTCATCCACAGTTAGAGCTGAAGCAGCTGGGATAGAGGGCACCATGTCCCGAGGCTGCACACAGAATGGGGAGCCTGGGCCTAGCCCATGAAACCATTCCCTCTTAGGCCTCCAGGCTTGTGATGGGAAGGGTCACCATAACATGCCTTGGAGACATTTTCCCCATTGTCTTGGTGCTTAACATCTGGCTCCTCATTACTTATGCAAATTTCTGCAGCTGGCTTGAATTTCTCTCCAGAAAGTGTTTTTTTGTTGTTTTGTTGTTTTTTTATTTTTTTAATCACATTTACAGTCTGCAAATTTTCCAAATTTGTATGCTTTGCTTCCTCTTCAATGCTTTGCTGCTTAGAAATTTTTTCCTCCAGGTACCATAAATTATCTTTCTCAAGTTCAAAATTCTACAGATCTCTAGGGCAGGGGCAAAATGCCACCAGTCTCTTTGCACAGCAAGACGTTTACTCCAGTATCTAACAAGTTCCTTATTTCCATCTGAGACCACCTCAGCCTGGACTTCATTGTTCATATCACTATCTGCATTTTGGTCAAAGCCATTCAACAAGTCTCTAGAAAGTTCCAAACTTCTCCACGTGTTCATATCTTCTTATGAGCCCTCCAAACTGTTCCGATCTCTGGCTGTTACCCAGTTCTAAAGTTGCTTCCACATTTTCAGTGTCTTTACAGCAACACCCCACTCTCGGTGGTACCAATTTACTGTATTAGTCCATTTTCACACTGCTATAAGACATACCTGAGACTGGGTTATTTATTAAGGAAAGAGGTTTAATTGACTTACAGCTCTGCAGGCTGGGGAGGCCTCAGGAAACTTAAAATCCTGGTGAAGGGGAAGCAAACACATCTTTCTTCATAAGGTGGCAGGAGAGAGAAGAACGAGAGCTGAGCAGAGTGGGAGCCCATTATAAAATCATCAGATCTTGTGAGAACTTACTATCACGAGAATAGCATAGGGGAATTGCCCTATGATTCAATTTCCTCACACCAGTTCCCTCCCATGACACACAGGGGTTATGGGAATTACAATTCAAGATGGGATTTGGATGGGGACACAGCCAAACCATAGCATAACCCTCATGCTGACTTTGTGAAGCAAAAACTATTATTTGTTCCTGTTATAGACATAGGTAAATGAAATATTTATAAATTAAATAACTCTCTGAGTCAAACAGTTGTTAGGTAGTAGAGGCAGGATTCACATCTAGGTCTGGCTAATCATGGAGTACAAGGTCTTCATCACTGAGTTATTCTGATCTAATGGGGCAAATAATTGTGAAATTCACCCTGCCTCGGAAAACAGAAAACTGTCTAATATGGAAACAACTGGGTTGGGGAATAGTATTCTAGTCTCGATTGACTTTATAAACATTATGTGGCTGACAAGGAAGGTAACAATCCTTCAGGAGTTCTCCATATTAAGAATGTTAAGAACAATTAAGATACTAAGAACATGACACCACTGTAATATTGAAAAGGCAGTCTATCATTTTTACGTTAGTGATGAGGTTCTTATAGCAAATGCTTTGGTCTTAGAAGATCAAAAAGGATAAAATTAGTAGTAATGACTATCTCCAGATTTGATAAATAAATCAGAGGTTCAACTTTTCCTGTTACATTGCTGTGCAACAGTGGTCATGTTTTTAGCCTTTCTTGGCCTCCTATTACTCATCATTAAAATAAGTATAGCAATGCAAATTGACCACCAAAGGCTGTTTAATGTATAGGCAATATAACTGCTCAGAAGAGGATGTAAAGTAATGTGCTGTTTAAATATAGTGTCATAATGCTCTCCCCATTGACTGCATGAAGGTGCAGACCAGTAAGTCACTATTGTCCATGTCAGCAATGAGCCAAGTGTTTGGGGTTTAAATAATGGCCTTATCTTCTGACTCCATTAAAATGTAATATTTCTGCTCTTCTCTCAGGCACAACATGTAGTAAAACCAATAAATATTTTAAATCACACACACATAAAACTTGAAATTAGAGAGGTTACATTCCATTACCCTTCCATTTTATTTATATTTTAAAACCTGGTAAATATTTGAATAAAGGATAAGTGATATTACATATTGCATTTAAATTATTACCTAACTTGCAAAAATTTTAATGCAGAATGCATATGTAAAACAGTAATATGAGCAGATGAATGCTTATTTAAGTAATTTACTATGTTTATATTAAGTAGTATTAATGTTCTTTAATTTTCTATGTTCTTTCATAGCTATTTTTTAAATTAACATTAACAGATTTTAAAATGCACATTACATTCCTAATATACTTTGACGTTTAACAAACTACTTAAGCTTTTATGAAGCAAGCATTTAAATTAAGGTACTAATCAATGTAAGCTAAAAAAGATGTGGCATTACATATTTTTAGAATTTTATTATCTATTGATTCAACACATAATTTGCAGTATTTGAACAATAATATTGAAGATATTTTATTTCGGTAAAATTAAAATAGAATGGATATATTTAAAGCAGTTTTATTTAATTTAATACCAGCTCAAAAATACGTTTTATTCAAAATGATTCAACTGACTAAAATAAAAAAGTAGTGATCTTCTAATTCCAACAGAGCAATTACATTTTAATATAGAAATAATTATATAATATTTATTTATATTACTAAACATAGTGTTTCCTTAAATACATTTGGCTGAAGAAAACAAGTTTCTGGAAATTTGAGACATTTTATTTCATCTGGCTATATTTTAAATATACAAAAGGATGGTCATTAGTGCTCTACATACTGATAGATTCCTTCAGCTGATGAAATATGATTGCTGTTTTTTGTATGCATTTGGAAAGGCAAACAGCTTTGTTGCATATAATGAAAATCACTGGCCTAACTTTCTCTTTAAGAAGGATTCTGACCAAATGCAATAAACACCCAACCAAATAGCCATGCTGTGTAAATTCATTAAGATGTTAATAAAAATTATTTTCCTTTTTAAAGCAAATCTAGTAGAGTTAAATGTTATATAATTTTATGGTTACATAATTTTGACCTCGTAGTCCTTGAGTTTTCCAACTCTGAGCCAATGTGGGCATTATTAGACTTTCAGTGACAGCACTACAGCCAGTGTCTCCAAGAATTTGTCCAGGCTGTGACTTTCTGGGGCTGTTGGATATGCTAGGATAGATACTAATGATTGTAGGGTTAGAAGTGGTTATATGGTACATCAGCACAAAGCACTGCTGAATGACCTGTCAGTGATTTGAAGGAATCAATGTGTCTTTACTTTCTATTCCAACATCCTCCCACATGTGGAGTAATATCACATACTTGGAGAAGCTACCAGAATGTGAAACAGCATTTAAAAACACTATAAAAGAAGAAGTAAAGGCTTAGGGGTCTGCAGTGTAGATTGAGTTCTACTCTGGGTTTGTGCTAATAGCTCAATTGCTTTTGCAGGTATAAAGATTGAAAAGGCATAGCCTTATTGGAAGGTAAAGTGACTTTGAAAGTAAGCCCGCAGGATCAAAAATGCCATTATATTCTCTCATGATAGTCTTACTACATCAACTTCATTTTAAGGATTGGCCAGGGCTGTTTCAACGAGGAGCACTGCTGAGAAATCAGCCTGGTGCAGGGGGCTCCATAATGCTCAAAACTGGAACAGGGAAGACAGAATAAGCAAGAAACCACACAGAAAGTCCATGGTACAAATGGCTGAGGGAAACCAAAGGGAATTCTACATAAGGAGGAGACAGAAATACTAATCAACTTTGAGGCTCTGAGCCAAGAAATTGAAGCCAAGGAATTAAGCTAAAGCAAATTACTTTTGCACCATCCTAATAGATAAAACCAAATGGAATGGGCTAGAAGTCATTAAGATGAGGGCAGAAATGGGAGAATCCTGAGAAACTGTTTTTATGGGCCAGCATCTGTGGTAGTGTGGCATGTCTTAAAAGCCTTGAACTGGGAGATAAAAATATCATATTTTCAGCTATTAACATTTCACATTCAGTGAGACATATTGACACTAATATTGAAGTTGACCACAAATGTTTGAGGTAAAGGATTTACAGCCATTGAGATGAGTTGAGAGGACCCCAGCCTCACAAACCCCCTCAACCACACTGTCTCTTGGCCTGTTCTGGTTGGGAGACTCCTGATCATGGTGCTAATAAAATGCAAAATACACATTTCTCAGGAAAACCTCATGCTTTCCAAAACAATGCATTATGAACAAGAAGAGTTATGGCAGACCCCTCAAACCTATACAATTTTGTTAGAGAATTAACAAAAAACAGTAACTGTGTTACATACTAACACAGCTAAAAAAAACTTTATATTGCTAATAAATAAAAAATACTTCAGTAAATACTGTATAGGGTCTTAACTTTCAAGTTGAAAATTACTTGACAAAAATGGATGTAAGGATAGATTGAGGTAGCTGAGCTACAGAGACAAGAGAAACGGCACAATTAGGGAGTAACACAGGCAACACTTGTCCGAATCAAGTCAAGAAAATAACTGTAGGCAAATTATCATTGTGTAAAGGACTACATAACTGCAGCTTGCTGCTTTCAGCTATGATAATACACTTTGCTTGTTATTTTTGGTATAAAATATTAAAGATTTTGGGGGGAAAAAAGCATGTGAACCAGAGCAAATTCACATTATACTGACATCACTCCCCAATTAACCAATTGCGTATAAGTTAATTCAATAACACCTGAAATTGTTAAGAGAGTTAGGAGAAAGGAGAGTGGGCTAAATTTGAAACTAAAGTCCAAAGCCCTGAAGCAGAAGAGAAGAGGCACTGGTGCCCTCTAAGCTGTTCTCCCCACGGAGTCTCAGCCCATTTCTGAAGCATCAAGTTGCTCAGAGATCCATCCTATAAGACGATTGTCTAGGAGCCAATAGCAATTAGGGATAGTAAATCTTTAATGAGATTTAAGAATATAACTTAAATCATTATATGCAGTGATGAGGAAATTTTAATTCAGTTTATCACTGAGATATATATTATCCTAATTGAAAAATAACCATGTCCTCTGCAATAGAACTTCACTTTAGCAGACAGCGTTTGTTGAATTAGAATAAAAATGTTTTCTTTGTGTCAGTTATATAACCACAATTCTACATGAAAAAATAATATATTTAAATTGTGATAATTTTCCTGATTCTATAAGGAAAAATATATTGACATTTTTATGAATAAGCCTCCTTACTTTCCTGATCTAGGCTCATCACACCAACCTAGAATGTTTCAGAGTATATCATTCTGTAGTGAGCCTATGAGATTAACCAGCAAGAATGTGTCCAGCTGAGAATAACCAGGAAGGGGGAAGCTCTGAAAGCATATCATAAGAGAAATGTTCAAAAATCTGGGCCGTATTCTTCCCTGAAACATACAAGTTGAAGTAGCTTGATATTTGAAGGGCTACTATGCAGCAGAAAGAAGTAAATCTTGACTAGTGCAGCAGAAAGCAGAACTCAGAAAATGAATGGAATATGAATATAGCAAGGACTTTTTCATGATTGGAAATATCCAATATCGAAAGCAGCTACTGGCCAGGCACACCGGCTTAAGCCTATAATCCCAACGCTTTGGGAGGGGAAGGCAGGTGAATCCAAGGCAGGCGGATCACTTGAGTCCAGGAGTTTGAGACCAGCATGGCCAACATGGTGAAACACTGTATCTACTAAAAAATACAAAAATTAACCAAGTGGGATGGCTCATGCCTGTAATCCCAGCTACTCGGGAGACTGAGGCATGAGAATCGCTTCAACCTGGGAGGCAGAGGTTACAATGCGCTAACAGAGCAACACTCCATCTCGAAAATAAATAAATAAATAAATAAATAAATAAATAAAGCAGCTAATTACATTGGATTTATTTTTACCAATACTGAAGGTATTCAACTTGAAAAATCAATGTATCAGGGACTTTCAAAGGGCATTACAACACTGAACGAAATCTATTTATGCCACAAGATCATATTTATGCCACACTTTTTAATGTTCTAAACTTTTACTTCTGATCATTTGGGAATAGTGTATGTACTGCAATACTTTCTCATGGTCATTTGGTTATATGAGTGTTTCTGAAATTTGGTTGCATATCAAAATCAGGAGCTTTTGAAAAGTGCAAATACATATTTCCCTGTAAGCCTGTTTATTGAATAGCATTTGTGGTGAGGTGGGATCAGGAAATCAGTATTATCAAAGGCAACAGGTGATTGTGCTGCATCTAGACTCCTCTTGAAAGCATGGGGTACCTAAGGTCATAAGGATGAATTCATCCCTTTATTGGCTAGCTAAGTTTTCAAAATTGTGCTTTTCAGTAACTAAAGTTTGGTCATTTTAAGTCAGCACCGAGTTTTATTATGGGATATTTATTTGTGAAAGGACAGCTAAACAATACTAGTAAGAGTAACAATTGCTTCTAAGATAAGCACTGTGCTCAGTACTTCATGTACATTGCTTCATTTGATTTGTACAAGCCTATGAGGTCAACCTCTCAATTCTGCTTTTGCTACTTTACCAAAGGATGTAACACTGAGACACTTTGTTCTCTAGAATCATAGACTATTAGAAGCTTTGCCGTTTGAAATCAGATCAGTAAAAATGGAACAACCTACACTTGCCTGGAAGATTTTAGTCACTGACACCAAGAAACAGCCTCAATTTTCAACCCAGGTGCAAAGTTTCAGATAAGGGTTTTTCAAATACAATATTCAACATCTATCTTAACTTTGGAGTTTCCAAGGAAACAGAATCCAGAGTCCACTTCTTAACTCTGGCCTAATGTTAACCTCTTTACTTTGAGCATTGCTCATTTTTAGCACTATCAAGATTCTGCTTTAAGTATGCCTAAACACCTTTTCCCCAATCCTATTTTTAACCCTGTTTCTTCCTTTGCCTGATAGGATGCTCGATGCTTCTGCTGTGCAATCTCCCTTCATACAACAAATTAAAAAACCCAACTTCGTTGAACTATAAGTATGTCTTTGGTGTACCTTGTCAGATGGACTTCATCAGTAGATATTATAATCTCTAATTTGCAGATTAGTAAAATGAAGTTCAGAAAAATAATTAATTTACACAGGGTCACACAGTAAGTGACAAACCTGGCATTCCAATCCAGATCTACATGACTTCAAAGCCCATGCTCTTAACAGAATGCAGAGAGTCAGAGAATGTTGAAGCTTCAAAAGAATCTAAAACATATCATGCTGCTAACTTCACATGGACAGTAAGACTAGAATTCCGTTATCGTGACCTTCCAATCCACTGTCATGTGGGAATAGCTTTATCTTTGTTCAGCTGCCAATCGGCTACTATTCAGGCTTTCCCTTTTCCCTGAACCTTCTGTGGTGTTTCCTGGATACTCGGGCCTCCCTGAGACAGTAGTAATGTAGATACTACAAACGCTGGTAACGTCTAGGCAGCAGCCAGTGATGCAGTTATCTTCTGATCATCTTTTTTCTGACAGACAAAAGTATAATCAAATCTCCGGGCACAGTGGCTCATGCCTGTAATCCCAGCACTTTGGGAGGCAACAGAGCAAGAATTTTTCTCAAAAAAAAAAAAAAAAAAAAAGGAAGAAAAAAAAAAGAAGTATAATCAAATCAAACTATTTCATTTCAAATTTCTGTAGCTGCTGAGAACACAATGCATTAACTCTTCTGCATGTAGTTAGTAGAATCCTTCCCTAAAATGAGTGAATTATGTGAAAGCATCATCCTTCTCTTTCTTTTCTACCTATATCAAAACGTCAGAGCATATGGGTGCCTGGCTATTATGTTTAAGCCTCTTGACAACCCTGAGTTAAAGTTATCAAAGTATGTGTTATCCAAGCCATCAGAAATATTCACTAATTATATAGCCACTTATTTAATGAATTACCTCTCAATCCCACTAAAGTATCCCTTATTGCCTAACAGTGGCAATCCTTCTTGAGCCACTGACTTTTGGATATTATGACTACTTAATGCTATTTATTGTAAATATGATGGAGGTTAATATCATGTAAAAGACACATACATGATTTAATGAAGTTGATGGAAGTGTTATGAGAGAACTGGTCTGACCAAATGCAAAGGGATTGATAAGAGTAGCTGGAAGGTATATATTCTTCAACGATTGAAGAGAAAATTTATGGGACAGACTCTTCAAAAGACAATGATATAGATATCAAAAGAATAAAAGAGGCTCTGAAAAAACTATGGAATTCCTTGAAGTGTTTTGCAAACACAAATCTCTTTATGATTGTGGGATGAAACTAAATAATGAGATTAAAATAATTGCATAAACACACACATACATGAATTAAGACTTCATTATTCATGCTGAGTTAACACGCAGTTGCAAATATATCCTCACGATAAGGGTAAGATTTTTGTTGTTGTTGTTCAAGATAAATTTTTTTTTTTTTTTTTTTTTTTTTTTTTTTTTGAGACAGAGTCTCGCTCTATCGCCCAGGCTGGAGTGCAGTGGCCAGATCTCAGCTCACTGCAAGCTCCGCCTCCCGGGTTCCCGCCATTCTCCTATCTCAGCCTCCCGAGTAGCTGGGACTACAGGCGCCGGCCACCTCGCCCGGCTAGTTTTTTGGGTTTTTTTGTTAGTAGAGACGGGGTTTCACCGCGTTAGCCAGGATGGTCTCGATCTCCTCGCCTCGTGATCCACCCGTCTCGGCCTCCGAAAGTGCTAGGATTACAGGCTTGAGCCACCGCGCCCAGCCTGTTCAAGATAAATTTTTAACTACATATTTTCTCTGCTTCTATGGAATGTTGATACCTATTTAAAATGGATTACTTTTAAATGTTTTCTGTTAACAATTAGCTCTGGATGACAAGAACTCTGGACCCGCTTTCTGTGCCTGTGGACAATCCTCACTCTCACTTCTCTTACATAGTTGGCCTTTCCCCCAACCCCGCTTTGGTTGTGCCTCCTTATTGTCTACACACATCTGCACTTCACTTAATTCCACAGTCTCTGAGCTGGCTTCCATGGCCCCTTCTACTCAAAGAGTGTTTTCTTTACCAGCTCCTTTTTTCTTGACCAGCTCCTTCTGCATCACTTGGGAGCTTGTTAAAAATACAGAATCTCATACTCTATCCCCAATTTCTTGGACAGGGGCCACACTAACCTTCCCTGTATCATTTCCATTTTAGTATATGTGCTCCTCAAGTGAACACTCTATTCCCAACTTCTGAACCAAAATCTACATTTTCATAAGATCCTCAAGTGATGCATTTGCACCTTAATATTTAAGAAGCACTGGCCCAGACAATTCTTAAACACTTTCTGTTTTGTAGGTTGAATTTTCCTAATCTGAAAATCTAAATCTGAAATGCTCCAAAATCCAAAACATTTTGAATACCAACATGACGCTCCAAGGAAATGATCATTGG
Source organism: Macaca thibetana thibetana (assembly GCF_024542745.1). Taxonomy (NCBI): domain Eukaryota; kingdom Metazoa; phylum Chordata; class Mammalia; order Primates; family Cercopithecidae; genus Macaca; species Macaca thibetana. The sequence continues at coordinate 101,258,599 of NC_065578.1, read as the reverse complement.
AGCATTTTGGATTTTGGATTTTTGGATTAGAAATGCTCAACTAGTAAGTATAATGCAAATATTTAAAAATCCAGAAAAATTCAAAATCCAAAACACTTCTGGCCCCAAGCATTTCAGATAAGGGAAATTCAACTTGTATTGTATTTTGTGAAATCTAGAGGCCACTTTTGTCTTGTTTCTCTCTCTCATCTTTATATCTTATTATTCACAAAATCCTGTGTAATGTGCCTAGCCCATGTCTTATTCTTCCCTAGTCTTTCTGTTATTTCTTATGCTGACACTGAAAAGGCCCCCTAACTACTCTCCCAGCTGGCATTCTAACTCCTCACCCACTCCCTAATATTTAGTGAATCTTTTCTGAATGATATTCATCTAAATAGCAAACTGGTTGGGTATCATCAGTTTCTCCCTGAAACTCTGTAAAGACATAGTGGTAGCAATGTTTAATCTTCTCTTTGTAGAGCTAAATGTTTCTGCTACCTCTGTTTCCTACTACCTTTCCAACTCTATTTCCTCTCTCCCTTCCCCCATCATGCATTTTTCACTGCTCCCACTGCAAGCAACTCAGATGTCCTAAATAACATGGGATCTTTCACACTTCAGAAATGAGTTTTCACATGCTGTCACCAGTGCTGAAATGGCCTTTCCTTCCTGATTTTCTTGGGAAATTTATTGAAGCCATGGAAATTCACTATCCCTCTGAAGCCTCCTCTATTCTACCCAAATGGAATTAATCACTAATGGTTTATGACTGTATTAGTCTGTTCTCACATTGCTATAAAGAACTACCTGAGACTGGGTAATTTATAAAGAAAAGAGGTTTAATTGACACACAGTTCTTCAGACTGTATAGGAAGCATGGCTGGGGAGGCCTCAGAAAACTTACAGTTATAGTAGAAGGCAGAGGGAAAGCAGGCACATCTTACATGGCTGGCACAGGATGGCACAGGAGGAAGAGAGTGAAGGGGGAGGTGCTACACGTTTTAAACAACCATGTCTTATGAGAACTCACTCACAATCACAAGAACAGCAAGGGGAAAATTCACCCCATGATTCAATCACCTCCCACCAGGCCCCTCCTCCAACATTGGGAATTACAATTTGATATGAGATTTGGGCGGGGACACAAATCTAAACCATATCAATGACCCATTGCATATTGTACACATTACGAGTCCCATTATATTTAAATTATACTTACAGCTATATTTCTTTCTTGTTCCTGTCAGTATCCCACTAGAATGGGAGATCTTGAGTCAGAGTAAATTGCATTAATTCCTGACCTCTAGCATTTAGTGTCTAGCATATAGAGGATGATCAATAAATCCTTACTGAATGCATAAATGCCTGTTTCATGTTTCACTGTGAAATAGACCTTGCTCTTCAAATAATTCTAAATATATTTTTGGTAGAAAAATATTGACTAACTTATATGGAGATTTTAATAGATATTAATGCACATATTATTGAAATGGAAAATATATGAGAGAAAATTTATTTTTTATAGTTGACATATTTATTAACCAGTCCTGTAAGAAAAAGCTATTAATGAGGATCACATGAATAATATACTATGATTATTAAACACCAGTTATGAGGAGTTTCTGGTTTTAAGATCAATAAGTTCTTGAAAACCTTATGGATTGCAATAAAATGTAAATTGTGACCTACACATGCATGTTTCAATGTTCAGATAAGAAGATAGTTGTTTTGTTTTGTTTTAAAGGAGTGTTGAATGAATGGAGAGGTAAATCAAAAGTTCCAAATATGAAGTGCAAAATATTACAATGATCTGTGCTTAAATTGCAGCCATATGGCCCAGGCAATGGTTAAAAATGAGAACACATCAAAATTACCGGGGGAATACTTGGAAACCATACTTAAATCCCACTTCAGTGCAGAATACCTAGAAAGGACTCAGTAAAGTTTGGTGAAAGTGAAAGAGAAGAAAGGAAAAAATACGGATGGAAAAAAAGGAAGAAAAGGAGACCGAGGTAGAAAAGAAGGAAAGATGGATGAAAGTAAGAATGTAAGAGAAGGAAGGCAAGGAGAGAGAAGGGGAAAGGAGAAGGGAAAGGAGAGCATGAGGAGGAGTTAGAATGCTTTGCAAAGTTGATCCATTTTCAATAATGGTAAATAGCTTGACACTCCTCATGTTGTAATGTTTATAAAATGTATATATACCTCTTTGCAGAGACCTGACAAGAAGCCTCTATATTAGATTTAAAGTTTTAGCTCTGTATTTTATGACTTACTATGTGTAAATTTATAATCCAAACTACTTGTTGGATAATATTTGTTTGAAAAAACATTTCATCAGATTTTTTCATGTGGGTCAAGTAACATAAAGAATCTTGAAAGGATTCACATGAACAATTTTGAATATATTTTCTTGATAATGCAAGGTTCTCCAATAACTCAGATATTTCTACATGTCTGTTGTGCTTCTCAAGCAAAATACTGTTTTCCTGACAATGGTTACTTCCTTTTCACAGTCTCTTTACATTCAGTAGCTCTATATTATGTACTAGGTAAATATCACTATTTTATTTTATTAATGAAAAGAGCGATGAAAATGTAAAGTACTAGGGCAACAGATGTACATTGACAAAGAAAGAGCTAACATATATAAATGTCTTTTGGAGTATAGGACTAAGATCCTTATGACTTAAATTTTATCTTATGTTTACGGCCCGTAGTAAATTTTACTGTCAGTTTCTCTGAGTGAATTAGAAATTTAGATCTGAATTTGTAAAACTAGCTCAAGCATTATCTTTTCCACTGTGGTCTTTCCTGACCATTACACTATGTGATACTAATTCCCTCTTCTTTTACTCCTCCATTATATCCCTATAGGTACTTACAAGCTTGGAATTATTTGAATCCAATATACATAATCACTTGTATTCTGTTACAATCCCAGTTTGATAAATTACTCAAAAGAAAAGGCTGTTTCATATTAATCTTATTTCAGAATAGTACAGTTCCTGCCCCAAAGAATGCACTTGATAAATGTTTAATAGATCAGTGCCTTTAAAGGTCAATGAGAGAGACACAACATACTTCTGCTTATGTTTTTCTGGCAACAGAAAATAATACATAATTAAGCTGGAAAATGTGAAGAGAACAAAAAAAATTAAGTAACAGAAAAAAATCAGCTATTTAATTTTAATAACAAGAGACAACCTTTATCAACACTTTTTCCTTCACTTATTTATTGATAAGTTCAGACATAAGTCACTGGTCTCTTTTCAGATGAGTATTTCCAAAGGAAGTTGTTTTAAAATTGAGTTACTTATGTCCTCCTGAAACAGTTTTTATAACAGTTTTTATAAGGTTAAAAGTGTTTAATTGCATTGAAGCCAAAAAGGGCAATTTAATGAAGTAAAGGCTTTACACGGCTTCATCTATGTGGTGGTTATTTTAATGAACCAACCTTAACTGTTTCCGGGAACCTCGCATAAAAATGTGTAACTCTTAGGATGCTTTCAGTGATAAATAGTGCCTGACTTTTTTCAACACCATATCTTTAGAGGTTTATATTTAACCGTATTTGTCTGCCCAGAGCTTTCAAAACACAAAATAACCTTTGCTACACATATTGATAAGAGGACGATGATGACAAACAGTGTAACTATGGTACTGCATAAAACCCTACTCTGCAGATCTCCTATTTGCATGAATTTGTTAAAAAGCAGGCTACAAATGTAATCCTCTTTCATACTTTGATGTTTGGGGTTGTTTACTACCACCAGATTTTTGGTACCTGCTAAACATACATTTTATATGCCATGAGGGAGATAAGCTTTATGAAACAACTCATAACAACTTTTCAGAAAATTGCACATTTGAAGATCCAGTTTTGTTCTTTCACACAACCACTGAAACAGTCTCCTCACTGATCACCAGGCAATTTCCCAATCTCTTTAAAATTTCTCTTTCTAAACAATTTCTTCCAGAAAAGCCTTTGGCAATAATTTAACACTTCAGTCTGCCCTAGGGAGTAGGGTGAATTAGAGAAGTCTGAAAATAGATTGCAGTGAAAATAAAGCAGGGGGACCAAGTCCTTACCTGAGTGTCAGTGCCTCCCTGGTGAGAGCTTTGCTCCATCACATTCAAAGATAAACTCAATAAGTGAAGACATGTTGCTTTTAATTTTTGTGCTTAGCTTTTAGCACTCACTCACTGATAGAGCATGTAAATAACTAACCTATAATGCTTCACTCATATAAGTCTAATTATTTTAAAAAGACAAAATTTGAAATCAATATTGGCTTTTTTTTTTTTTTTTTTTGGCAGAACTATGATAGTGAGTGTGTGTATGAGACACAGTGAGATAGCATAGCTAACAACATACTATCTGGGATCTGACTTGGGGGTTCATATACTGGCCCTGTCATTTATTAGCTGTGTGACCTTATCTAATGTGTTTCACCTCTCAGTGTCTCAGTTCCTTAACTATAAACTGGTTACGATAACAATACTAACTCATCAGGTTTGTCTGAGGATTAAACAACTTCATACATACAAAGTTCTTAGCATAGTGCCTGCCTGATGGGTTTAAATAAGGAAGCATCTCAATAAAACATAGGATGGGCACATTTTATATTCTTTCTAGAATGTTTGAAGTCAATCCATATGAATAAACCATATTAGAAAGATGAATATTTAAACTCTAAAGATGAACTTTTATATTGTTAATTTACTCCAAAGTTTGATGAACTTCGCTTTTTTGTCACTAACATCTGTCCTTATGCTTTCTTCCATGAAGATGGGTAGAAGATGCATATAGTTCTTTTGCATAGTGGTAGCAAACATTGATTGAGCACTGATCATGTTCCAGGCCCTGAAACAGGGCTTTCTATGTAGCAGTTTATTTTATCTTCACAAACACAAAAGAGCATCTCTTATTTTCCCCAACTTACACATGAGAACACCACAGCTCTGGGAGGTCACATGGCTAGTCATCTACTAGTGCCAGAACACGGAGTGAAAGGGTACATGTGAGACTGCAGGGATAGAGACTGAGCTCTTGAGAGCGGCACTATATTATGAAAGGGGCTAGATAGGAAATTCAGTTTAATAGCTTTATTTCCTATTTGAAGAACCTAAGCCCCAAAGCAAGGTAGTGACTAAGCTGAAGGTTTCTGTCACACCACTCTGCATTCTTCTTTTTTATTTCTGGACTAATCCTGGATTTATATTTTCCCACATCTTCAATTTTGAGTAGAAAGAGAAAAAAAATGTTTGCCCTGAATATATTTCTCTCCCACACATCCATTTTTTCTCCTTTGAAGTAGCAATAACAGCCGCCAACGGAGGATCCCCTGGGCTTCTAGAGCATCAGTCAGCTTCACAGATGAAGACAAAGATGAGAAGACAGAAATCCTTCCTTTAAAGAACTTTGCAAATGTTTTTCATTCTAAATTCATTCTTTCATTAGTGAGTACTTTTAAGACAATACTGAAACCTCAAGGCAAAAATGACAAAGCACTGATTCTAGGACCTACAAGTGGTCCCTAATTGGTTGCCAAGGGCCAAATTGAAGGAGATTTGGTTCAAAGGAGACTCAGATCTCTAGCTTCTCTAAACCATTTTTTTTAAATCTGTCTTTTCTTTTTAAATTGTATCATATTTATTGAGGGTGTACAACATAATACTTGATATACATATAGATAGTGAAATGGTTTTTTAAAAATATTCTCTACATACCATACAGTTCCTTCTACCACCCCTATGCTATTAGAGAAAAATTCGGCTAGCCAAAGGCAAGAGGAAGAAAAGATTGCTTCCATATTTATGTAGGGTTCCAGTGACCCTTGAGGCTTATCAATAGAAGACAGAATCAAAGTCAGAGCTAGTACTTCTTTGCTTAGACCAAAAGTGCTTGCACTCTACATGTGAAAAATGGAAGGAAAAAATATATGTAACTATAAGCATAATGTTTCAATACTTTTCACTATCCATTACCCATGTATAGATCCATCATGCACACGTAAAAACATACATGCAAAACACAATACTGGAATATATTGTACCGGTTTGTTTTGCAAGAATAAGCTGTACTGTGTATTCACACTAAAAATGGTTTCTTTTTTAAACTGACAGCAGGCGAGGCATTAAATAGTAACATATTCATTTTTCCATTTCTCTCATAAATATTTATTGTGAAACTACTGTGTGCTAGACATTCTTCTAGGCTAAAAATACCCCAGTAGAGAAACCAGGAATCATTTCTCCCTCATGGAGCTTGATTTCTGGTGGAAAAAAACATAAGAAGCAAGATGTATAAATAAAATATATAGCATGCTAACTAGTTCTAAGGAGAAAAAAAGTAAAGCAGAAAAGACAATATAAAGCAACCAGGTGACAAGAGTAGACATTTTAGATAGTGTGGCCAGAAAAGACCTCACGGGAGATGATCTTGGCAGGAAAGAGAAAAAGAAGTGAGAAGATATTTGAGAGATTGCAATTCCACAAGAGAAGAGCAAGTGGAAAGGCCCTAAGGTAAAAGATTGCCTTTCTCTCTGAGAAACAGCCAGGGGGCCAGAGTGGCTCCAGTGGAGTTGATAAAGGGGAGAACTGAAAGAAATGAAATCAGAGCGATAAGAGGAGGTCAGATTATGTAGAACTTTACAATGCAAGCTAAATATTTTGACCTTGACCATGAGAGAGACGGGAATCTAGGCATTGGAATAACATAATTTGATTCATGTTTTAACAAGATAATGTCAGTTTGCAGCAATAACAGATGGGCTGAAGTGATACAAAGTCAATAACTTGTGACTTTTGTAACAATCCAGATGAAAGACAATGGAGGCTTGAAGCAGCACAGTGGGAGCGGAGATGGTGCAAAATACTTGAATGTTGGATATATTTTGAAAGTAGACACTAGCTGACTGAATTGATAAGAGATGTGGAGGAAAACACATTAAGATTGAAACTTAACTTTTTGGCCTGAGCAAATTAACCATAGTGTTGCCAATTAACTGAAATGGGGAGACTGCAGGAATGGCTGCTTGTGTATTTTTGTTGTTATTTGTTTGGTGTATTTTTCTTTTGTTTTCTTTTCTGGGGTTGTGGGAGCCATAACAGGAGTTCACTTTTTCAATGTGCTCAATTTAAGATGTCTATTAAACATTGAAGTGGAGATGTCAAGTAGAAAATTGGATATGCAGGTCTGAATTGATAGGAGAGGTTTGCTGGGAAACAATGAATTTGGAAATCATTAGCATATAGATGAGGAAGAATCAGCAAATGACACTAAGGAAGAGAGGTCATAAAATTGGAGGAAGACTAGTGAGTGTGGCATCCTGGAAGCCAAGTGAAAAAATTATTTCAAAAGGGAGAAAGTAAATTCTCATGAATGCTGCCCATAGGTTAAGAAAGTTGGGGACTGAGAATTGACTGCTAGACTAGCAATCTGGGGGGTCACTGGTAGCCTGATGAAAGCAGTGTCAGCAGAGTGGAGAAGTGTAAACAAAAATGCAATTGGAAGAGAGAACTTGAAAATGGTGAGTATAAACAATTCTTTCAAGAGGGTATGCCGTAAAGGAAGAGTGTGAAATGGTGGAATTACTGGAGAGAAAATAAGATCAAGAACGTTTGTTTGTTTGCATAAAGTAGGAAAAGTATGGTGGTATTTACATGATGCTGGGAATGATCTGCTAAAGAGGGAAAATGTATTGATGCTGGAAAAAGAGGAAATAAGAATTGTCTTTGAGTAGGTCAGAGAGATATAAGCTAGGGCAGTCTACTCAAAGGGTGGGCCAAAAATTGCAGCATCAGCAACATCTGGGAGCTTGTTAGAAATGCAAACTATTTTGTTCTGTCCTAAAGTTAAATCAGACTCAGGTGAGACCTAGAAATTTGGGTCTTAACAGGCTTGCAAGTAATTATTATGCATGATTGTCCAAAATAACTGATGTGTTGCACAGAGGAGAGAGCTACCTTATCTAGGAACACAGTCAATTTATCCACGGCAACCAACTGGAAGGTACAGTATGTGGGCACAGGTGAGGAAGTGAGCAGATGTGGTAGTGGGACCTTATGGAAGTTTTCTAGTAATTACTTCGACTTTTCAATGAAGAAGGAAGCAGAAATAGCAATCAGTCTCTTTCCTCTACTTTGATTTTATTAGCCCCAGAGCCACAGACTGATGGTGTCATGCCGCAAAGTTATATTATTCTCTTCACCCAAGGTGACTGAATTGCAAGACAGCCTATACTCCAAGTTCCACTCAGCTACCCCTTTGCAAAGCTACAAAACTTTCTACCTTCTCTAGGCCTTATTGTTCCTTCAGCTGGTCTATTCCTTTTGGCCGGCTCAAATCATGGTATTTCTTATCAAAATTAGGGTTGCCATTTATTTTACATTGGACATACTATAGACACTTCCAAAATATATCATCTCATTCAGTCTCTCAAATAACCATTTCACAGTGGTACTTCTATCTTCATTTTACAGGTAATAAAATGGAGACTGAGAGACTAACTTAGTCAATGGTATCTTTCTAGTAAGTGGAAGAATCTGGAGGGCGACTCACTAAACTGCTTTTGAAGTGCCACGGGAGCTGGAGAGCTGTTTATGTACCTGGTCGTTCTCAAACCACACCCCATCCAGGGTATCCAGCATTCCCCAGGTGATTTCAACACAAGTACTCTGTCTTCCACCTTCTTCTATTTTATGCTACTCTTCCTATTTTTCCTGCTTAATGTGCTAACAAGGGCCCACTGTTTTTCTCTAGAGGTCACTCTGGTTTAATCAATCATTACAGTTCATTTTTCGGTGTTCTACCCAATTGCCGTCCTCCTTCTTATCTCTTTTTTTCCTTCTCCTCCTCCTCCTTCTTCAACAATTTCTTCAGCCGATATTTGTACCTTTGCAACTATATCTAATAAACCACTTTCCCCTCTGCCTGAAGACATTCACAAATTTAAATTTTGGTTTAAATAATAAAAATAAAGTACGAGTACACTATTTCTTCTTAAAGTTTCTACTGCTTAGCAAAAGCAATCTAAGTCTTCTCATTTTACCTAAAGTCAAATGTTTAGGTCACAATTACCTCATTAACTGTTTATTTTCTACCATATTTTATGTGGTCGTCAGGTTTTTTTCATGTATTTGATTTTTCATATCTACCTAAGTTGTGTTTTCTGGAAACCTTCCCACATCTACCATACATACAGTCCCAAACTAGGAAATATGTATTATTATATGTCTGTGTAGGGTCATTAAAGCAACATTTAACTTTTGTTCTACAAATAAAAGAAAAAATGAAATTCTAATGACAGAACATGCCAATATTATGTAAATTACCTATTACTAATTCTCACTCATTATTTATTTGCTTGTTAATTATTTACTATATAAGTCTATCATGAAATATACTCTCTGGGTAATAAAAAGGATAGGCTACTATAAAAAATCTAATGAATAAATATATTAATCAATAGCTTTCAGCATTCCATGAGCAATAATGCACAATTGGAGGTTATATAGTTATTGATCCACTATGAAATTCTACAAAGATAATAAGTGTGTGGTGTGTAGTCAGGTCACATTTTGTGTGAGATTATTAGATTTAGTAATATTTCACTATTTACTAGTGATAGAGAGATTTTGGTTTGCCATTTTTAAGGAAAACTGTGTAAGTAATTAAGTTTATAGACTGCCATGAATTGAATAAATGAAAATCATGGTAGTTTTAAAGCTGCATTTTAAAGTTAATCATTTCTTTTTTTCATACATGTATGACACATTACTCTCACTAGTCCATTAAGTTGTTGTGGCCTAGGGAAATTAATTCTTTTCTGAACTCTAGGTGTGGGGCACATCATCATCCAGTGACCCTCTGTACTATAGGTAATGCATATCAGCTGTAATAAATTCTATCTTCTTCATAAAGTTATCCTTCTACCTGTGTATCTTATGCTGAGGATTGACACTCATCATCCAAACCCCAAAACTAAAAGTGCTCCCAGGTAATTTCCACTGTCTCACATTTATTCAGTCACTAAGGACTGCCAATTGTTGTGCAAACCTTTATGGAATTCATCCTTTTGAACCTCACTGACAGTTCATTATTTCAGGACCTCATCGTCTCTTGCCCAAACTGTGAGAATATACCTCTAAGTGACCTTCCTGTCTCTGATATGCTTTGCACTTTCTGTAGCCCCCGCCTGCCTATCCTGCATCATAAAAATGACAAAGCAATGATTCACAACATAAACCTAATGATCTTACTGCTTTGCTTTAAACTCTTGAATTACATACAAGATAAAGTCCAAATGCTTTGGGGTGACCCTGAAGCCCTTGGAGCTGGTCACAGCCAGCATTTGCAGCCTCATCTCATTGCCAGTGGTAATATCATTACCACTCACACTATGCTTGTGGAACTTCCGCAAGTACTGAGTTGCTTGCCCTGAACACAGTCCTCTACTTCTAAATAGGCTAATCCCTTCTCCCATTTGCAAACTAGGACTCAACTTTTCAAATGGATATCACTTCAGTAGACTACGAGAGTACTAACTAGTTAGCTCTTTGCAAATTTCAGTTATTTTAATTTCCCACAACTAATAATTATTGTAATTTGAGCTTTTCTACTTCAATGTGTGCCGTTTAAACCTGTTCTAAAACAACACAGTTTAACTTCTATGTTGTTCATAAACATCGCCAAATCATAAACTTTCACCATTGTTCTACTTCAATTCTTTAGTATAGTAATTTGCATCTCTGGAAAATTACAAGAAGTATTCCATTTGTATCGTTTTTCTCTATTTCTTCCTTTCTTTATAATTTGCAAATCAGAGCACTGTTTTTCCCTGACAATCTTACATTCTTCTAAAAATGCTATTATTTTGTGAACTGATAGTTCATTAATAAGTATAATTACCATCTGCCACCTCATTTCTTAAATTATCTAGTAATTATATGTATATTGTCTTTCAATTTTGGAAATTAAGCTCTTGAAAAGACACCCCCCTTCTTTATTAAAGTAAGGTAGAGTTCCAGGTGTATTTTTCAACATTAGATTTGTAAATCCACTTTGCTTTTTGTCATTACCACATTGTAATACTAATGTAAAATTTCACAGGGCTTTCTGCTAAATTTAATACATAAAGTACTGTGACTTTATTGGTTTTTCATATGGCATGATTTTTGAAAGAATAGAAAAGTAATAACATTTGGTTTTCTGGGCACTGTGGTTAAAAAATAAGAATCAATTGAAGTCATTTGGATATATTTTGAAAAAATAAAATGGCCTGGATTCTAAGCTAATAGTTGCAAGGAAGATTTGAGGAGTCTCTTAGCATCCACCCCAGTTTAAAGCTGTTTTTGAGAATAAAGTATACACACACTATAAATATGTATCTCTTTCAATTTTATTAAGGATATTTTATTTATTTCTCCTGCCAAAACTGTTTAAGAAAAATATACATCTTTGGCTGAAGATTTCAAATACAAACAAGTCCAGAATTCTCCCAAGAAATCAAAACAACATTTTTCCTTTTTGTAACCAATTTCTTTTCATTTAATTTTCATTCATCCATATTTTGTTTTGTGTCCTCTCTTTATATTTTTATTTTAAAGCACATATATTGGATAAGACAAAGACCTCTGATTTCTTTCATTTGGAACCTGAGATTTGGATGTGGGATATTTATAGTATTTATGAAACTAATATAATAAAGTTATCCATAAACCCTGGATTCTATATACCACACTTGCTAATGGAATCTAATAAACAGATCATTGAATTTGAGAGTTGGAAGGGGCCTTGTAGAGCATGTTTTCCAACACCCATATATTGTAGAAAAAACTGAAGCCAAGGAATCTTATCACTGGCCAGTCACATGGCTAACTAGAGGAGAACAAAGGCTAGATCCCCAGACTTCCTGAGTCCAAGTCCTGTGCCCTTTATACTAAATCACATGTTCTCTCAAGATACAGACTTTCCATATCAGTCCATCATTCCTCACAAACTGAAAATAGAGTTAACTGAGTTTCCTGTGTGACTGAACACCTACGAAGCAAAGCCTTCATTCTCCAAAGCAAAACTGGAAACATATAAAATTTCTGTAACACAAGTTTTTCTGCAAGGCTGCCTTTTCTGTCTGTTCAGGTCTAAGATGCCTAAAGGTAATGTTTGCCACAAGCAGTAGCTATTAATCTTTGACTATATTTTTAAAGCAATGATGCTAATTTTAGTTTACTTTCTTAAAAAAAAAAACAATTATCTCTTACTTTCAATATGATCATCTTGAAAATTATTTGCAGAGTTTATTTTCATGTTCTTCCTAAAAGCACTCTATCCTTGCCCAGAGAAATCTGTAGATATTAAATTTGGTGTTGAAATGTGCACTTTGGCAGACCTCCATTTAAAGGTGTGGGTTTTTTTTAAATGAAAGATAAAAAGTAGCTGATTATACTTACACAAACCCCAGAGGAAATGGATTCTGTTGATATGAACTAACTAAAGTGGAGCTGGGAAAGCTCAAGTTTCAGCCTCCCTCCAGCCTCTGCTCTCTGATAATTACCAACCAAGCCTATCAAGAATATTTTGTTTGATGATCCAAGTCTGGCAAGGGAGGAAAAAGAAGGGCAGGGCACTTCCCACGAGGATGGGGGAAGGATGTTCCGTAAGCTTTCCTGGGTGATTAGAGCTGGGGAAGTTGATCTCTTTTCATGCTGTAGATGTGGCGCGCTGCAGTCACGCCTCCCGCTGCCAGCCCGGCACTGGGATCCTAATCAGTCACTATGAAAACTCATTAGCTCCACAGCAATGAGTCTTCCACTGCTGAAGCTTGGCGCTGTGCTTAGTACCATGGCAATGATCTCAAACTGGATGTCCCAAACTCTCCCATCCTTGGTGGGACTGAACACCACGAGGCTGTCGACTCCGGATACCTTAGTAAGTTACTGCGGTGGGTTTGGCCATCTTGAGAAGTAAGTGCATTTAGTGGGCTTTGTTTGTAAATTGCAAAGACTAAGATTTTGCTTCTCCCTTTACAGGTCAGCTTCAAAAATGTGGTATCTATACCATCTATCATAGATATTTCTTTATGAACACTTTATAGTTACACCCCAAAAATGGACTGCTTGAGAAATAAGCTATGAAAGAGAATACTAGAGTCATTAAATTCTTAAGGATGAAAAGCTTTAACTATATTACTTGGAAGCTTGGGCAATTCTTAAAACTATATACATATGTTTTGTTTCTTATTCTTTTACTTATTTTAATATCTGTAAAAATCTTCATAATTGTTCCCACAAAGTAAGCTACAAAGTATATTCTGTCAAATCTAGTTTTACTACAGCAGATTCTTCCTTGGAATGCAATGCCTGTGACTATTTGCAATGAATTCACTCAAAGAAACTAACATCTTTTAAGCATAAATGAATTAGAAAACTCACCAATTTAAAGCCTGCCCAAAATTCCTTTAAGAAAGCTAAGAAACATGAACAATAGAAAACTAACTTGATAAAAACATCTTCCTGTATTTTTAATATTTTATGAAGACTTCCTATCACAAGACTATCTTGTATAATCTTCATTCATTTAAAATTAATGGCTTTTTAATCCTCCCTACATTCTAACAAAGTATTTCCTGATAGTTTGAAGCAACGTTCAGTGAGCAACATGTTCGACATTTCAAACAAAAATGAAAACTATTGTTTTTTGAAATAGAAATTTACAAATTCAGATAAAAAGAATTTATTAGAAAATAATTCCTCTGCCCTGAAATAAAAGGTACAGAAGCAAAACTAGGGGTTTTTCACTTTCATGTGGGTTACTCCAGTGGATCAGAAAAAGTCAGATATGAAAAGAAGAGTAGCCCTCCATTTCCAAGTGCTATTTGCAGTTACTAATAATAAACTATCAACCAATGTTACTTAACTGAGTATAGTCTGACCAAATAATTACATAATTTTCCAGAATCTCCCAGTGCTTAAGGCACCAGCAGAGCACATACAAGCCACACTTTGACCTGCTTTTACATTTTCATTTCCCTTAGGTTACTTATGGAACCCCAGAGCCTCCACTGCTGAGATTCTCTTCCCTACCTGCATGAAGTGGCCCGACAGGAAGGATGTAAATGATATTTGGAGTTATAAAGAAAGCAAGATAGACATCAATAAACAATTACAAAACATAGATTTATATTATCTAATATTTACTGAGCCAATTTTTTTTCAATGTCCAAGTACCTGATTTCAGCAACATCATTGTTGAATTCACTCATGCAGGACAATGAATGCAAACTGAGGTACTAATGAATGAGTTATATTTCAAACTTGGCACCTTAATTCTGACATGTATTTTTTTATGTATATAGACATTAGCTTGGTTATTTTTTTTTTATTGTTGACTGATGAGAATCAAATTTTCAAAATTATACATGATTCTCTTAGGAGTTCTAGTTATCTTGCAAGTGAATAAAATATCTTTACTTACTGATTGAAAAATTGTTAGTTGAAAAATATAAAGCACTGTTGTATGTGTGTGTATGTTTTGACAGACAATTCTTACTTTTGATCCCTCCTCTTTGCAAATAAAATAAAATAAAATAAAGTAACAAAAACAGAAAATGTAGAAAAGTTTGCACTATGGCTACTGATAATAAATCAGTAAATGGTATTCACTGGAATGGAGAAAACCTTTTTTTGGATTTTCTTTTTTCTTATTTTTAGTATGCTTTACAGAAGAGCAATGCCTGTGACATTTCCCTAATTATCCAAATGAGTGCTCATACTTTAAGATTCCCATGGTGAAGAATGAATGCATCAGTATCTCTTAGACTAAGAACATAAAATGTTAATGATAGAAAGGTGGAAAGGATCTTTGAAACCATCAAGCCAGTTATGTTCATATTATTTTTAGCAGCAGATTTTTTGTGTGCAAATTAAATCGTATATGTGCTAAATAAATATTTTTCAATAAAACAAAATGAAATTTCAAAATATAAAAGAGGTCGTGGGTGGGATAATAAATGATTGGAAGAGGCATTTACTGGACCTCCACCATGTGTTATCTCCTCACACAATCAAATCCTTGCCTCAGTCAAGATAGCTCCTTAGAAATCTTAGGACTCTCAAGAGTTTAGCTGGAAATACGACTGATCTAATTCAGTCTCCTTATTCTAC
Source organism: Macaca thibetana thibetana (assembly GCF_024542745.1). Taxonomy (NCBI): domain Eukaryota; kingdom Metazoa; phylum Chordata; class Mammalia; order Primates; family Cercopithecidae; genus Macaca; species Macaca thibetana. The sequence continues at coordinate 101,243,452 of NC_065578.1, read as the reverse complement.
AAATGGGGAGACTAACTAGAAATATGTAAGCCACCAATCAGATTTCCCCCATTTGGTTAATGCCAGAGCCAAGTGTAGGGCCAAGTTACATGACTACCTCCCTACTCAACAAAGTCATTTCACCATTGCCTTTGCCAGTCATTGGCCCTCTTGGTGCTGGGTGCCCCACTAGGTTCTCACTACCCTTCTCGGATTGTTTCCATGTCCCCAGATTCTTCTTCTTTCCCTCCTACACACCAACACCTTCATCCTTTAAAGTATATTTTCTCATCTCCCTTGCCTCACAGAGTTGGAGAAAAGCTATACTCTCAATTATGTCATAACCATTCCCAAAGTTTTTGCATTTATAAAGAAGAAAAAAAAACCCCTCCTTTGTTGGCATTTTAGGCATGTGGCAAAGCAGTGAAAGTGGTTCTTTTGCTTAGGGGATTCTTCCTGCTGCCTCTCAAATAATTCCAAGGGACCCTTACTGCTGCTTCCACATGGAGAGCCAGCAAAACTCTTCCCTTAGATGGAAGGGTTGACAGCTCCCTGGCTCACTAGGTATTGCTGTAAAGTAGTGAACCAGCTCCTCTCATCAATTTTCTCATTCCATGTTCTCACTTTAAAGAGTATGAATGGGATGAGCCTGCAATATACTACATGCACACGCACACACACACATAGGTCTTGAAATCTGAATGTTCATGGAATATGCAGAGGATAAAAAAACAGATTAACATAAACAATGGTTTAAGAAAAGGAGATTTATACAAATATGATCATAGTCGTTTTTTTAAATGATAGTTTCAAATGACCTGGAAAAAGAAAATCAGGAAAAATAGGATTTAAATCATTAAATGGCAATTAAATCTATTTATGGCAGGTGCCTCTGAAACGGGGCACATTTGATTATCTCAAAAGTTGAAAGGGGTTTTTAAATTTCCAGGATGTTTTTATTAGTAAATAGTTAAATACAACTCCTTATTAGGGGAATAAGCTCCCTCTTGTTTTACTCAGAATCTTGAAACATTCCTTTGTCCTTTTTGTTGGTCCTGTTTTCTTTCTGTTTTATTCCCCTTCCAATCTATCCACTGGGCCCATCAGCCTTTGGAGACATTGGTTTCTGAGCAGAGGAAGCCTCAGCTCTCAGAAGGCTCCGGCTCCCTCTGGCGCGTCTCTTGAATGCAGAGTAACTTCCCCTTGAGGCTGAGCTTCTGAGAAATCCCCCACGCTGTGGGCTTCACACCAGGAAGACCCCGGGAAAGAGCAATTTAAAAAGTTGAGGACATTCAGCAGACACCCGCTGTTCTCAAATAGTCAGCCCAACTGCTGTGGTGGGAAGAGGCCTCGAAGGAACCTGTGGGCATGTCATTTGTTTTGGTACATTTTCAAAGGTCTAGCTGGCTTCTCCTCATGAATAACTACTTAGATGAGTTAGTCAATTTAGATTTCTGTAAAATGAGTAGAATACCCTGAAATGAACTGTCGTCAATATCTTCTAATTTTCTTAACCTCAATTAACCAATGTGTTTTAGTCCTGGATGAAGATATTTGATTTAACTGATTCGTCTATGACTGTTTTTTCCCCCAAAATTCTGTTTTTCTTCCCTAAACTCTTAGGTAATGCTCATTTTGTGATAGAGCAACTGAATGAATTAAGGAGGGGAGCCAGGTGAGAGAACAGAATGGCAAATCTTGATGGTGACAGAGAATATGATCATTGCTTTCTTATAGAAGAATCATCATGTGAATAAGAGAGTAGATTTATTCTAGTTTTATTTATTCTGTAGATTTCTTTATTCTAGTAGATTTACTCTGAAGCAAAAGTAAGGCCAAGGAAGGAAAACTGCAGAGAGAGAAGTTTGGCTCATGCCCCTCTGCTTTTCTTCAGTGGAGGGGGCTGCCTATAAAGCAGTGAAATCCCTTTCACTCAGAGGTCCAATGGAAACACAAGGAGAATTTGGAGATGTTCCATTGTGTGGAAAGACATGGGACAAAATATGACTTCTAAGGAACTTCCTAACTGTAAGTCATTGTGATTTCCAAAGGGCATGAGCAGAGGTGACCAACCTAAATTTATTATTATTATTATTATTTTTAAAGACGGTCTCACTCTGTTACCTAGGCTGTAGTGCCATGGCACTATCTCGGCTCACTGTAGCCTCGACTTCTCAGGCTAAAGCCATCCTCCCACTTCAGCGACCCCCCACCCCACCCCACTGGGTAGCTGGGACTATAGGCTACCACGCCCAGCTAATTTTTGTATTTTTCCTAGAGATCGGGAGTCTCATTATGTTGCCCAGGCTGGTCTCAAACTCCTGGGCTCAAGCCATCCACCCACCCCAGCCTCCCAAAGTGTTAGGATTATAGGCCTGAGCCGCTGCACCCTAATCTAAATTTGATTTTTGTTTGTTATTATTATTATTATTTTGCTTTTATAGTTGTTTTTTCTTAAAGCCTGGAGGTTTCCTTCAGTGAAGAATATGAATTTCTTATTCAGTCCTAAGTATTCTTACAAGTAATAGCAAGAAAACTACTATGCAGTGACATCTTTATTAACACATCCTCCAGAACACAGCTTCTTTTGGCGTGGTCTGTCGACATCTCTCTAATTCCTGTCCTCACGTTTCTCTTGTCTCCACAACTGAAGTCATTAGCATGCTAAACCACATGCCAGTCTCTGGGACCAAGCCTATCTTCAGACAGAAAATTTATCAGAGATTTTTCATCACTCAGGTATCTCCACTCTAAATCAAATAAGCTTTAATAAACAGACTTATTTAGGCTTTATTTCCTCCATCTGTACACCACTTTCAGTAGCTATGTCCCTTTTTGTCCTTTTTATGAAATACCCAGAAAATCAGCATAATACAAAAAATGTAGCAATATTCAATCACTTGATTTTCTTCTGTTCAAAGGATCAGAATTCTCTTACTTTACCTGTCCCTCCATCTAGAACCTGATAAATGATTGCCGTGCCTTCCACAGGAATATCTGACTATATATTGCAGAGCCTTTACTGCTATCTGTTCCTCTGGGTTACCAATGGCTACTTGTTTCCATACTGTTTGGATAATGCCCTCTACCTGCCTGGGTACGTCTCTTCTCATCAACTACAGTAGGACCTGTCTTCTCTATACCAGTGTTTATGGTTACTGGTGAAGGGACATAGATGATCTATCTACATTTATCCAAAGAGGATAAGCATAAAAAGCTCTGGGCTAGAAACTGGGGAAAGCTGGTATAAGTCCTATATATGAGATTAACTAAATGGATGACTTGGAAAAACATGTGTAAATTCTTTAAGTCTTAGTTTCCAGTTTCCTCATAAGTAAATTTAAATACTGTCTATTTCTAAGGATAAGGGAGACTGAAACAATAGAAGATATTTTATGAGCAAAAAATCTATTGAAATGCAAGGTAGTTTGATTACTTTTTACTTTTACCTGTCAAGCCTCAAGATCCTTCTTTCCTATTACAAAGCCCCTGAAGCTTTAGAACTGTCATACAGTAGCTTTATATTTATAAAGCACAGCTTTGTAACTAAGTTACAAGCAAATAATCCAGATTTGAAATACAATTGTTAAAATTATAATTTTAATTCTATTTAGAGCATTCTTAAATATTTTATGAGTTTTACAATATTAAAAACTGCTCAATACTTCATTTAATTCTTCCAATTAACACGAAAGGTTCAAAGAGAACTGCATCAGTAATCACTGTGATTATTAATGCTTTGGGTACCAATAAACTATATGTACCCTCCAGGTCTAAGCACTGAGCTTCACAGCAGTTCAGAAAATGCTACCAAGGTTATAATCATTACATATGAAAGGGGATTAAAATAATTGATGGTGTAGTGTGGTGGTTAAATTTCAGTCTCTATTGGGAGGCTGAGGTAGGTAGATAGCTTGAGCCCAGGAGTGCGAGGTTAGCCTGAGCAACATGGTAAAACCCCATCACCAAAAAGATACAAAAATTAACTGGGCATGATGGTGTGTGTCTATAGTCTCAACTACTCAGGAGACTGTGGTGGGAGAATCACTTGAATTCAGGTGACAGTGGTTGCAGTGAGCTGAGATCACCCCACTGCACTTCAGCTTGGACAACAGAGTGAGACCCTGTCTCAAAAAAAAAAAAAAAAAGTTTCAGTCTCTGAAATAAGACTATCCGAGTACAAAGCCTAGGTCTGCTTAAAATGCAGATTTACACAAACCTCCCTACTCGCTGATACTCCCTGCCTGACTTTGAAGAAGTTCCTTTGTGTCTCTGTTTCCTCATCTGTATAATGGGCAGAATACCACCACCTAATCCATGGGGGTTTTATAATATTCAAAAGCCATAGCACATATGAACTGCCAGGTAATGAATAGAACTCCATTAATGATTGCTCTTACTATTGTATGTTTTATTGACACCTGAATAATTGCTCTTATAAGTTAAAATTAGAGCAAGTCTTTTCTTATGGGTATCCAAAAAACATCTAAATACGTCCTTCCATCCAAGATCTTAGTTGGTTTTATTTTGATTCTCTTTTCAACGCCAGCATGGGTTCTCTAAAAGAGAACACTAGAAACACTCACAAAGCTTCTTCTATTTATCACTGACCCCAACACAGAGGTCTCTAAAAAACCCACGGGACTGTCAAGAACTCATCTTTTCTATTAGGTTTTTTCCTCTTTTGAGTTACCTTTCTCTTGTCAAAAAGGTGACATTTTATAGTTTAGATCATTCAAAGTAACTCTGTAGTAGAGAAGGTCATGGCTCTTTTCACTGATTCTTACAATAAGACAATTGGAAGTACAAACAAGTCTGGAGTCTTTAGTTTTATTGAACTGACACTTCAGGGGAAATGCTAAATGAACATTAAACCCTCTTCACCCTTCCCACTTCCCCGGTTCCAGAGAGCAACTGACATGGAGTTCTGTCATGATGAGCTCCACACTAGTTAGCCAAACACTTGGCAAGTGCACATCAGTATTAATGCTGCCAGGTTTAATAATCAGTGTTTGGACTGCCGTTAAAATATTTTAATATGATAATCGGGTGGCCCCTCATCCTTTGTCCAATAGCTTAATTTATCCTAGTGACAAGCCTTAATTTTCTGACATATTTTAGACTCGTGTCCAATGTTAGGAGAAGCCCAGCTAAAACTGCAGGGCTTATGTCCAGATACATCAATCGCATACTGTTACTCAACTTGAACCTTTAATTATATCATTAAAATTACTCTGCTAAGCTGTTTCTATCTCCATTCTGTGGGAAGTCTGCATTTAAAAAATAATATTAAAAAACTAACCCAGTAATCTCTAAGATCTTATTTAATTTGAATAATGTGTAATTTTAAGTACATCTTTGTATCCTAACTGGATATTCAGGCATAAGAGCTAGAAAGAAGGGATGTGGAGAATGTTAATGAGTCTGACCCCCAAAAATAAAAGGCAGTATTGGACACTTCTATGAACTAATTTTTTAAAAAGGAGTTAGAAAATAAGACATTCAAAAGATATGTCTGGGACCATTTGCTCTACGTAATAGATCAAGGACAACGACTGTGGTATCATCATGAGTTTTTTGAGTTTATAATTTTTAACTTTCCCAATATTTGTTCATGATTGTTGTTGGAAGGCCTATCAGCACCTGGAAGTAGTTACTATTGAAGCTTTCAAAAGAAAAAGACCTTTATGGTGGTTTATGGTATGTTATGAGGTGGAACCTGGGACAAAGTATACAGGAGATTGTGTCTGTTCTGCTGCGAACTCTATAGACAGAATACTCCACACACTATGGCAAATCTGTGGAGAAAGAAGTCAACCTGGCTCATGCTTTAGTTACTTTAAGAATTTGCTCCTGGCCCCGCATGGTGGTTCACACCTGTAATCCCAGCACTTTGGGAGGCCAAGGCAGGTGGATCAGCTGAGGTCAGGAGTCTGAGACCAGCCTGGCCAACATGGCAAAATACATCTCTACTAAAATAGCTTCTATCTGTATAATGAAACGAACTTTTTAATGGAAAATCAGGAGAAGCTAGAAAAATAAAACCATCAAGTTTATTAATACGGACACTTCTAGTTTACAGAATTTCAAGTCTACATGTGGTAACTTTCTTCCACTGAAATTTATTTATGAAAATAAATTTGTTTGGTGTACATTATTTGGAAGTCTATTGATGTTCTTGCTAAAAAATGATTTTATAAAAAATAATAATGCTCATCTTTGTGCTTGACAGAGTCTACTTGATAGGGCAAATAGGAAATATTTACATTTCTAATAGCTAGGCTGGGTATAGTGGTTCACTCCTGTAATCCCAGCACTTGGGAGGCTGAGGTGAGCCTAGGAATTCAAGACCAGGCTGGCCAATATGGTGAAACCCCACCTCTACCAAAAATACAAAAATTAGCCAGACATGGTGACACATGCCTGTAATCCCAGCTACTCAAGAGGCTGAGGCAGGTGAATCACTTGAACATGAGAAGCAGAGGTTGCAGTGAGCTGAGATATCAGCTGAGGTGGGAGGATTGCTTAAGCCCAGGAGGCTGCAGTGGGCTATGACCTTACCCCTGCACTCCAGCCTGGGCGACAGAGTGAGACTTTGTCTGAAAAAAAAAGAAAAAAAAACACAGACAATTTCTTCACAACAGGTAGAAATCACAAGGGCTGAATAAATTGATGGTTTATAAAGGAGTCATTCCAAGCAGGAAAAATGAAGTAAGTGACATACAAAGATGTGAATCAACATGGCATGCTTGCACAACACACACAGACTGATTTGGTTAAAGGTTTCTGTTGGATGGTACAGAAGATAAATCTAGAAGCATAAATCGTAGAAAAACTGCAGTAGAACTGGAATACCACCCCTTCACACTTGAGTTCTAAGAAGGTAGAGTGATAAGTGCACAGAAGGGAAATTCAATTTGGCAGACTCTGCCAAAAACTCTAAGTCCTCTAAAAGTCTACATTTCTTGCGAAATAGTGCTGGTCTAATTATTTTTACCCTATGTCATCAATGATCTCTTTTCCACTTTATTAATAATTAAGCCTTAAATATATAGGAAACCTCCTTGAAACTGGACTTTGTTTCAGAATGTCACACATGAATTATAATTAGAAAATAATATATTAATATTAGTAATTGCCATTTACTGTTAAGAAGATCTTATGTAGAAAGACTAGTCATATGTGATGAAGTAGTTACTAGATGCTTCTAAAGTTGCATTAAAGTATCACAATATGGAAAAAGCATTGGGATATAGTATGAGATCAAAATCAGTTACTAATATGGCACCTAAAGACGAGAAAGGATCTTGTTTTGGACATTGATAAGGAGGGTATACTGAATGAAGCTGTGCTGCCTATGTAAATTGTTTAATATCGCTCTGATAACTTTAAAGAATAAAAACGCAAACTTAAATTATCAAAAACATGTTTTACTTGAAATGCTACAAACCAACACTCTCTTTATCCTGTAACGGGAGTCTGTGTTTTATGTTTCCCACTGGTTTCCTCAGACTCAGATTAGTCCTAAAGAAGGGTGGCAGGTGTACAGCTCAGCTCAAGATCCTGATGGGCGGTGCATTTGCACAGTTGTTGCTCCGGAACAAAACCTGTGTTCCCGGGATGCCAAAAGCAGGCAACTTCGCCAACTACTGGAAAAGGTAGGTGTCCTGTGTCCCCTATGCATGTTTTTAGTAAAATCGACCATTCTTTGCAAAGGAAATATGGCAGAGCCGATAATAGTGAAGAGGATTCTTTCCATTTTCGTCTCCTTTCTCAAATAAGCTTTTTTCGGGTCCTTGAAAGGGTTACCTGAAGCTTCCTGCTGTTGTCCTTGTCCTATTTCTATGACTTTTTACTTTTTCTAAACTTGGCAACTTAAGACTGGCTCTCTACCGTATATCTTAATCTCTAGTTAATATCTCATTAAGAAATTAAAAAAAAAAAAAACATCTTATTCTGAAGCCAAAAATTCAGTTTGACTCTCAGGATCACACTACACTCTTGGATCTCAAACTTTTGAATCCCATGAAAACCTTGCAAGAAAGTTAAAATAATTGCATGTGATATGCAAGCTATCTGGACAGATAATGAATAATTCCAAGTGTTTATCATCATTCTCTATGTCATTCCGTTTAACATTAAGCTCTTCAATTTCATTCAATACCATTCTCTCTATAATTTACTTAATATGGATTCATAACAATCAAATGCAGAATGTCTTTGATTTTTTCTCTGTTACACATAAATGTGAGCTCATGAAAGGTTATTTATGTTTAGTTGGGAAGGAGGAAAACCAATGAATGGTTCTATCAAATATTCTCACTCAGACTTTCACTGTGCTGGGCTCTAAATGTAGTAAGACAGCTGGGATGGCCAGATTATGGAAATATGACGTGTTTGAATTCTAAAAGTCATTAGGAATAATAAGATAAATTAGTATGTGTTTTAGAGGACATCATGCTTAACAATTCACTTGGTGTGATGTCATTTTCATGATCACCCACACATTTATGGCATTGAATAGAAACTTTTTAACAAAAAATGAAGAGAAGCTAGAAAAATGAAATCATCAAGTTTTATTTTTAATAGAGACACTCCTTTACACAATTTCAGGCTGCCATGGTGACTTTCTTCCACTGCTATATAGTGAAAATAAGTTTCCTCTTTGTATATTATTTGCAAGTATATTGATGCTCTAAGATTTTAAGATTTTTTTCATGTGCTTATGCAAAGCGTAGTCTGTTTCTCCTTCCCCTCTGCTTGAAGCTATCATCACCTATTGGCTCTTTCTTCTTAAGCCTCCTTTTATGGTAAGATCCCATCCTTTCGGCTCCCTCAATATCTGTCTTTCAACAAGAGCATATGTCATTTTCATTCAGATTAATGACTCCAGCTAACATGCATCTAACTATTAGAAACCATGACAAGGCCCGGTGTGCTGGCTCATGCCTGTAATCCCAACACTTTGGGAGGCCGAGGCAGGTGGATAACCTGAGGCCAGGAGTTGGCAACACAGCCTGGCCAGCATGGCAAAACACCGTCTCTACTAAAAACACAAAAATTAACTGGGTGTTGTAGTGTGCACCTGTAATACCAGCTACTCGGGAGATTGAGGCAGGAGAATCTCTTGAACCTGGGAGGCGGAGGTTGCAATGAGCCAAGAACTCACCACTGCACTCCAGCCTGGATGACAGAGCGAGAATTATGATTATTCTTGGGTTTATTTTCCAATGTTGATTTTTTATTTATATAAAAATTCAAATATATATTTTAATGTTTGTTTACCAGGGAAATTATTTACATTAGTAAAAAGATCTAATCTTTTACATCCAATTTTGCTGTTCTGTTAAATTGTATTTCCCTTCAGATAATCAACATTCTTCACCAATCTTCTTTTCTACCCAGAAATACCTTTTTTTCTACATAAACTAAGGTGAGAGATTTTCTTAGACACCATACTTTATCTACTGTGTTGCTATTTTCCAGTACACCGTTAGATACACCTACACATAGACTCAACCATTTCTTCAAAAATCAGTTGAAAAACTTCAAGTAAAGTATAAATGTCAGAAGGTGGATAATTCCCTTTACAGGTTCAAAGTGAAATGTATTTCAGAGCTATGATAAAAACTGGGAATTAGTGAAAGATGAATAAAGCAAAAATGTATGAAAGCATTATACTGGTTGGTTGAAAATAATCGTAGAAATTAATATGACCACTCCATCCATCCAACAGGTAATTTGTCATCCAACAGGTAATTTGTCTGAATGTTTTCAAGAAATTCTAGAACATCATGCTTTTCAAAAGTTATTAATACATAAATGACAAAAAAACAACAAAATTTATTAACAAATTTGAAGTCACCACAGGGTAGATGTGTTACATTTACCCTATGGTAGTTTTAGGGCAACGGAGGAATCGTAAATTGTGTGCGCTCTTTTACAGTGGCCTGAAGGAGGTTAAGTAGCACTGGCTTGCTGCACTGATCCAAAGAAAAGATGTCTGGGATATCACAGTATTTCAGACTGAGCCAGTCCCTTGCTCATCTCTCTATAGTTTCACATATATCCAAGGCACCAAAGGGCAAACAAGAGCACGACCTTTAAGAACCTCCTTCACTTTTAACCAAAAAGATTGATTTAGTCATATAGAAGGGAATATTGTTAATAAAAACAATATTCACAACAATAGTTCCCATTATTAGTATATTTTCGTATTATGTTTTGTATCCACTTCATCCAATCCTTGCAGAAGGGGTAGCTATCTTTCTAAGTTTATATGAAAGAAAACTGGTGGTTTTTAGGTTGAAAACTTTCCAGTGTCACTCGATCAGTAGGTTGTGGGTTGTAACAGGTCTGTTTGCATTTTCTCAATGCTATAACAGTATCATACAAAATGCCATTGGTATATCCACACTTATTTAAGTTACGCTCTGTTTACCATTTTTAACAAGTATTTATACTATTGGATATTAGAAAAATATATATAATTGGTTTCACAGTATTTCAGGTCTTAGTATGCCAAAACTAAAATTGTTCACCTAAAAAAATTATTTGTTTGTTAACTATGTAGCTTCCCTGTAAGTTAAAGATGCCTTCTATTATCTAAGTCAATATTTCCTAAAGTGTGATTTTTTGAATAGGACACTGCCATCATCCTCACCAACAACATAAATTTAAGAAACGTTGTATATGATACCTCACTCTTGAAGATTTCTAATACACTGTTTACTACTAAAGGTTTTGTTAAGTCCTACAGTCAAGATATCTGTTTATAAGTGTTAAACTCAAGGCTGTCCAAACATATTTAATTAATAGAATTTTTTTTCAGGTAGCTGCACTAATCATGAGTGAGACTGAAAATCTAAGTTAATTTGTGTTTAAGTTCAGAAAATCCCCAGATATTTTATTTATACAAAGAACCAGAATAAATAAAAATTCCAAAAAAATTATCCAGGAAGGGTGACAATGAACTTGCCAATCTATGCTGAGAGATCCTAATCACAGAAACACCTCTGGAAAAGCTGAATCACAGAACAACCGCAGAGACAAGCCGACAAAAAGAGGGAACATAGCAGACAGTTCTCCTTCCCTATATATGTCGTCATAGGTATCCAGACTCCTGTATCATCAGGAAACTGATGCTCTGTGGGCCTCCATAGCCAGTGGGAAACTAAACAATCTTAGATACAGCCAGCCGGAGATGCTTAAGACAACCTGAAGCCAAATACTGCCCAATTAGACAGCTCTAGCTCTAGCCATTACCCCTAATGTAGCTCCTCTAATTACACATGATTCTGCAATATAGGTCACAATCAAGTCTTAGCAAAAATTATCTCAGTGCATTTTCCTGTAACACAAATGAAGTTGAAAATTAACTTTATAGGGTGAGTCAAAGACAGAAATAAAGACAGTCTATTTTAACTTTATCCAGAATACCTTATCTTTCCCATCATTTTCTAATTGTAGGACTTGGCCCAGGTACATAGAATTATTTCCAGTATATCAGCTATGCTAATGCTAGACAAATGGCATATGTAAATAGGTAGACAGTTTTTTTAATGCAAATGGATTTTCCCTATTCATGTTTAACCACAAAGGAAGTTAGAAAATTATGTTGAAAGCATTGCATTTATCCACAATGTCGTCACCATGCTTTCAATGTTGTCTTAGTAATTTTGTGCGAGACTAGATATTTTTAAAAATAAAAATAAAGCTTTCTGAATATTAAACTTTTAGTAAATTAAGAAATACTTATAGTCCTATAATGCTGTTGCTTAACCAGAGACAGGAGGAGGAAAACTCTCCTTAAAATTCTAATTACTTATTATTACTATTACAAACCCAGATAATTTCACTCAATAAATATTTATTGAACACTTATTCTGTGCCTGGTTCTGTGTAAGGTTTTGGAAATAGGAGATATGAGTATGACACAGCTTCTAACCTCATGGAGCTCACAGAGGAAAAGCCACTTCCTTGCCCCTACCCCACATCCACATAACACAATTAGTTTTAAGATAAGCCAGACTGTATTATGTCCTAAAAGGACAGGATTCAAATAGGGCAAGGTAATGGATCAAGACAGCAGAGGGAATAGAAAAGGGAATAGAAAAGGGTGAAAAAAAGGCAAAGAACTGAGGCAGGCCAAGGCAGTATTCATTACCTTTTGCCAATATTATAGTTCTAAGGAATGTATCAACTATGGGACTTTTACATTTGGTTGATCCATTAAGCGTTGTCACTTTATCTGATGACAAAAATTTGTGTCTGAACAAGTCATCCCTTTGTAATTCACATTTTTTCAATGAAAATAGCTTTCTACTTATTATGTGTGTGTGCAAGTATGTATATTTGATTTAGAATAAACAGATTGGCCAGGCACAGTGACTCACATCTGTAATCCCAGCATATTGGGAGGTCAAGAAGGGTGGATCACCTGAGGTCAGGAGTTCGAGACCAGCCTGACCAACATGGTAAAACCCCAACTCTACTAAAAATACAAAAATTAGCCAGGCGTGGTGGCATGCACCTGTAATCTCAGATACTCAGGAGGCTGAGACAGGAGAATTGTTTGAACCCGGGAGGTGGAGGTTGCTGTGAGCTGAGATCACGCCACTGCACTCCAACCTGGGTGACAGAGTGAGACTCCATCTCACAAACAGCAGCAACAACAACAACAGCAACAAAAAAGATGAAAGTATGTAAAGATCTTTACGTTTGCTTTTCTCATTGAAATCATTCCATGTTGAGCAGTACTTCTCAAACTTTAATAGACATAGGAATCACTTGGGAATCTTGACAAAATGTAGATTTTGATTCAGTAGTTCTGGATGAGCCTTTCTGAGATTTTGCATTTCTGACAAACTCCTAGGTGATACCAAAATTGTTGCTTTGAGTACTAACAGTAGAGAGATCTATCTTATTCTTTATAATGGGTCATTCATATTCCATTTCTCTATTTAACAAATCCCCCATTATTAGATGCTTTCTCTTTGTTTTTAGACTTTTGTTGCTGCAAAAATTAGACCAGTCATTTTTTCCTCTCATTTCCGCATGCTTTATAGGTTGCCTCTTCTTTTACTTCTAAACAGCCCAGGGTTCAGTGAACCTGGGATGGTGCCATTGGCTTAAAATGTGTTTAAGACCTGTCTACCAAGCACTTGATGCAGTTACCATTTTCCGGGTTCCTCAAACACCATGCTGTCCAATTTAGGGAGTCTTCTAGTACTGCTACTTGTCTTGGTCAATTCAGTCTCACCCCTGGGAGTACTTCAGGCCCATTAAGAACTTATTGAGCTAGAATGAATGCATTCTAGGCCTCTTCAACTCTTCACTACCATCCACAATTGCTAAACATCCTAGATATTTAAGAAGTTAGAATTAGTATTTAGAGAAACAACTTATTTTGACATTTAACAGGTTGGGGTGTTATTAGCTTACAAAGCCTTAAAATGAAAATCCTATTTTTAAAGCTTATTTTTCTATTGTATTAAACTCATTTATATTCAGTCAGTTCTAATGATAAAATGCCCATTTTTAAATTTCCTGTCTAGGTATAATTTTCTCTTGCTGAATTGTTTAAATGTTTATCTTGAAGAATTATTCTTCTGAAAATGTGTCATATGGGAATGCAATTATGAATTTGGCACTTCTAGTTTTAATGTTAACGACATTTTTGCTATTTTTTTAGTGATTGCACAAACCTTTAAACAGATAATTATGTGCAGACAATATTCTTGTTTAACAGGTTCAGAACATGTCCCAGTCTATTGAAGTCTTAAACTTGAGAACTCAGAGAGATTTCCAATATGTTTTAAAAATGGAAACCCAAATGAAAGGGTTGAAGGCAAAGTTTCGGCAGATTGAAGATGATCGAAAGACACTTATGACCAAGCATTTTCAGGTAGGTTTGACTTCTGCAATCTTGTCAATCCAAATCAGACACGGAGTGGGATGGACAGCAGTGGGGCACTCAGCTAGAAATGACTATGCATTGGCCCATGTGTGCAAGGTAAAAGACTCATAGGGATTTCAGTCATCTCTCCACTGAAACTGACCATTAGCTGGTAGGACGACATAGAAGCCTTGCTATAAAAAAAAAGCTTCATCATTATAGAGTTTGGTGGAGTTTCTGAAACAAGGAAAATTTCCTCAAGGAAAATTAATAATTAAATTATAAATGTTTCTCTAATGGTTTTATGCCCTGCTAATATGAAGAAAGATGTAGATGGTATAAATTATTTAAAGAGATAACTATGCCATTAATATGAGCATATGGAGAGAGTTATTTCATAAATTTATACAAATATTTTTCTAGATTTTAAGTGTTTTATTGGTAATTATTTACAAATACTGAAAATGGAGAAAGAAATCATGCTATGTGGACTTTTGTTAACTATATATGAAAGAGTTATGAATTTTAAGAAAAAAACTCTTGGCCTACTAATGCAATTTGAGCTCCCATTAAAAGTAAACCATTTGCCTTACCAAGGCACAACCCATAGTTCATAAAACACTGTGGTTGCCCACTTAATAGCCTCTAGATTTCTTGTGAATTAGGAAGTGAGATTCACGGCTGATGTTGAGGGAGTGGATCTGAATTCAAGTCCTTGGAAACGAAAGGAGTGCTTCCTACACATAATGGTGTCTGGTGGGGAGCTAGTGAGGAACATGTAACTGAGTCTCTGCATAACACATTTGAATGTGGCAGAAAGTTTCATGGTTTTGTAATTTTCTTCAGTGGTACTCAAGAGATTGAGTAAAGAGGTATGGAAAAGAGTTACACTCTGAACTCATTTTAAACTTTTACCCAGAAGGTGACAACAGAAGAAAAAGAGGGCAAGAAAGTTAAGGGTATTGAAAAGAGAGGGAACTGAAGTGATTAGTCATGAGGTCTAAATTGAAGAGAGAAGTAAGCAAAGCCAGCAGGTTAAGAAATTAGGACAAACTAGAGCAAGATTTAGAATATACTTAAATTTAAAGATTATTGAAAATGAGAGTATAAGTGAACTGGATAAGTAGGAAACTTATGGATAAATGGTAAACAGAGAAGAAAATGATGTTGAAGAGCAAAATAATTAATTTTAGCCAATATCTATTGAGCACATACATACCACACACAAGGTGTGGCTGGCCCCTCTGCTGGATGTATAATACATAATCTCTCTTCTATGAAAGACAACTAACAGGCAGGTGAATTGATGGTGAATGGAGGCATAAACATTACTTAGGAGTACAAAGGGAGGAGCAATTAATTTTGCTTTAAAAAGACCAGGAGAAGAGTTATGAGAAAGCAGTTTCATACTAGTGACCCTACCCCCCCACTACTAAATTATAGGGGGAGTCAAGAAAACCAAAGATTTACTATGTCAATTTTCAGTGCTCAGGGTTAGAGTGTAGATGGTAAAATAACAATGTGAACCCAATGCTGAGGTCATCGGCAAAGTAGAAAATAGTAAGCTGGCACCTTAGGTGTGGGAAGAGCATTCCCAGAAGGAACTAGTCAGGAGGAGAGGAGCTCAGACTGTTTAGCACAGATGGACAATGCAGTGAGAATTCTGCAAAGCCAAAGGACAGCTCGAGAGTGTAAGGGTTGACAGGGCTGGGAAATGCATGATGAAGCATGTGCATCTTTGGGAACTTTTGACAAAAGACAGGAAACTAAGAAACAAAAAGGATACAAAACTCAGATAAACCCCAAAGAAATAATGTGCCTAGTCCTGTAAATTGCCTAGCAGCAAATCAGCAGGCTACTGATAAGAAAACAATTTTCAAGCAGCAGCACCTGTGACAATGACTTGGATTTTCTAGTTCATGTATTCCAAGTATATGCTGAAGTTATATGTCAAAATCCAAATAACAGTAATGATAATAACAATAATGATTTTTCAGAATATTATACATATTCGAAGTACAGTTCTAAGCACTTTCAGGATATTAACTGTATAATCCTCGCAACAATCGTATAACTCAGGCACTATTTTCATTTCCATTTTAAAAATAAGGAAACGGATGCCAAAGAGTGTATTGGTCTATTCTCAACACTGCTATAAAGATCTGCACTGAGACCGGGTAATGTGTGAAAGAAAGAGGATTAATTGACTTACAGTTCTGCATGGCTGGGGAGGCCTCAGGAAACTTATAATCATGGTGGAAGGGGAAGCAGGCACCTTCTTCACAAGGCAGCAGGAGAGAGAGAGAGAGATTGAGAGAGAGGAGCATGAATGCAGAAGTACCACACTTTAAAACCATCAGCTCTCATGAGAACTCACTCAGTATGAGAACAGCATGGGGGAAATCGCTCCCATGATACAATCACCTTTCACCTGGTCCCTCCCGACATGTGGGCATTACAACTTGGGATAAGCTTTAGGTGGGGACACAGAGCCAAACCATATCAAAGAGGTTGAGTAATTTGTCCAGAGACATATATCTAATATGCATGAGAACCAAGATTCAACACACAAAATCCAACTCCAGACTTATACCTCCTAATACTAATGCTGCATTGCTTCTCCAAGTAGACTTTAGGTCTCTGAATTACAAATAATAATAATTAGGTGCTCAACATATATTTGTGGAATTTATTTATTTGTTGAGACCTACCATGAGTTGAATTTTGTTCTAGGTGCTAGTACTATACTTGAAAAGAGGAAATGGAACATTCCAAAGTAAATTCAATATTGAAGAATACTTTTTAAAAAATCTTCCTACCCCGTCTCTACTAAAAATACAAAAAAAAATTATCCAGGTGTGGTGGCAGGCGCTTGTAGTCCCAGCTACTCAAGAGGCTGAGGCAGGAGAATGGTGTGAACTCCGGAGGTGGAGCTTGCAGTGAACCGAGATCGCACCACTGCACTCCAGCCTGGGCGACAGAGCGAGACTCCATCTCAAAAGAAAAAAAAAAAATTCCCTCTGATACACAATTTCCATCTTATCAAGAATGTTAAGTAGGTTTTGTCTTCTACACTCTTTCAGACAGAAAGCTTATACCAACTACTATACTTGAGATTGTCATTCTTAGATGAAGAGATTGATGTTGGCTTACTCTAGCTAAGAACTTGGATATAAAAGCAACATAATAGAAAGTGAAATTTTAGAAGAGATTAGCAAACACAGATCTATGCTATTCTACTGTAATCTTTTAAATATTTGATATGAGCATTGGGTGGACTTTCTAATGCTCTCATATAAGTTTCCAGAGTTTCACAATTGATTGCCAATCATCAACTTAGGAATTGTTGAAAAGATTAACAAATC
This sequence comes from Macaca thibetana thibetana, assembly GCF_024542745.1. Classification (NCBI taxonomy): domain Eukaryota; kingdom Metazoa; phylum Chordata; class Mammalia; order Primates; family Cercopithecidae; genus Macaca; species Macaca thibetana. Next base: position 101,226,211 of record NC_065578.1, on the reverse strand, counting down.
TAAATACCTAGTTTTGAATTGAGGGAGAAGAAAAGCTACCAGCATTTTCACATTGAATTGCTCTCTTTTAAATATGGCCATAGTATAATGTAAAACCTTTGATTGTAACAGTTGTTATAATGTGCAGAAAATGATACTAACAGAAATATTCTCATTAAAATCCTAATGAAACAATTGTGTCTTCCTTTAGGGATGCTGCAAGATACTCTAATAAGTCTGTTTCCAAATGAGCTGACAAAATGAGCAAAGCTCTGCAATTCTGCCTTCGACTGTGATATTTATGAATCTTTCTCATTATTAAGTCTCTCCATAGCCTCCCACTCAATATGTACATGTGAACAAATTCAAAGATTCTGAACTTACAGAGCAAGTGGAAATTTCCCCACAAGAAACTCAAGCCCATAAATCAGGGCAGCAATGAGAGCTCCTGCTATTTTAATGCATTTATAGTAATAACATCTCCTGAATGTAATCTAAAAATGCAATTTTCAGCTCCTTACATTAGTGTACAGTATGATTTCTGACAGCACCTATGTATTATTCTCAAATAATCATAAGAGGGACAACTCTTTCCACAAATGATATTATTTCTAATAAATTAGTAATTGAATCAAACTCCTGAAATAAATGAGTAAATATATATACACCTATCCACTACTATGAAGTTAAAGAGAAAAAAGTAAAGGTGACATGTCTAGAAACTCAAGGTGAAATTGTAGGCATGCTTCAGTCCTGTTATGGCTAGGGGTGAGGGATACTGCTTGACAACATACACTTCGTGTGTGTGTGTGTGTGTGTGTGTATTTGTGTGTGTGTGTGTTTGATGAAAGTCAATGCTTCAGCTTCAAACAACTCTGTGTAACTGGCTCATCTGTTACATAAATTACACACTTTGGTTTCTTAAAGAGTTAATTTACTACATGGGCAAGCAATTCTGCCATACATAACGACCTCTAAATTATCTATGGTAAAATAAATGGAGTAGAAGTATAGGTAATAATTCAAATTAGTAAACAGTAACATACATTTCTTTGAGCCTTGGGAAGCTTCACGTGATTTATTATACTTTCTAAACTTACCTCATAATGAAGTTGTGCTAAAATTGATATTTAAAAGATCAAGGAATACCTGAGCACAAAGGAAAAACAAAGTTGGCAGATGGCCATGATGGAAAAATTCTAAGTGTCAGAGAAAAGCTGATCCAGAGTCCAAAATTTTCTGTATGTGCCCCATAACATGGATATTTAGTAGGTGGATGATTAGACTCAACTGGACAATCATAGGGTATTTGATCTATTTTCAGTCACTTTATTCAAACTTAATTCATAATTAGAAGATGGATTCTGCTTATATTTCTTAATTAGATAATACATCGTTCACTATATAAAATGTTACCAGAAAACAAGATAGTATATAACCCCTAGTTTCTACCATAGGAAGTTTTTCTAATTATAACAAGGAGACATTTGCTGTAGAAAAGTAAGCATTAAAGAAAGATTCTTGTATGGAAAAGCTGAAATAAATGGACTTACTACTAATCATCACATGACCACTTAAATTTTCACAAAATACCTAATTTCAACCAAAAATCAATAAGAAATGTTGAAGCTGTTTTAATAACTTCCTTTAAGTATCATAATAAAAGGAACAGAGTAGCATGATCTGTTTTAAATGACTCTCAGGAACAATAGACTGCTTTTCACAGGAGTTGAAAGAGAAAATGGATGAGCTCCTGCCTTTGATCCCTGTGCTGGAACAGTACAAAACAGATGCTAAGTTAATCACCCAGTTCAAGGAGGAAATACGGAATCTGTCTGCTGTCCTCACTGGAATTCAGGAGGAAATTGGTGCCTATGACTACGAGGAACTACATCAAAGAGTACTGAGCTTGGAAACCAGACTTCGTGACTGCATGAAAAAGCTAAGTGAGTATGGCAATTTCATTTGTCTAAGTTACATTTTTATATAGTTTCAAAGAAAATTGTGTTCTTACGTTTTATAAAGAGTCATAAAATATCTAATTATAAAGAAACCAGAGCCCATTTTCTAAGTGTGAAGTGTCCCCTATTGACTTAAGCATGTCTGGGTACTCTGTGCTAGACTAATGATTTCTTGATTTTTAGAGCACTGTGTTACCATTTGGTGGCTTCAAATAAGTAGTCTGGCAAATACAGTCAATTCTATGGACTACACAAGTGGATATACATTTTATTTTCCAATATGTGATATCAGTCATTGCTTGGCTAGAGGAAAAAGGCTTTTTTTTTTTTTTTTTTTTTTTTTTTTTTTTTTTTTTTTTTTGGTTAGTGGAGAAATTTAGAGACTAGGGAAAGGTAAGTTATCCTGGGACCAAATGTCAAACAGCAATTATTAAAGAAAATGGAAACAATTCCTCCAATTTACAGAATTGCCATCAACTGCTCTGATCTACTCAGGAAATGATAAGGTGGCAACTACTTCAATAGGAACTCACCACTACGTAAAGAATCAAGCATGTGACATGCATGGGTCATGGACTCTAGTTCTTGCCTCCTAAAATGTGTGGTCCAATCTGGTCTGAGTTACAAATTCTTTCATGATATCCATGAGCTAATTATTCAGTTGAAGTCAACATGGGACTAGTCTGCAACTTGAATGTAAAATAAACAAGTGGTCATGAATCGAATAAGGAAGAGTTATAAGTTTATTTAGGATCAGTATTTTAGTTGTTGACATGATGTGACATGACAGGGAGGGCAAGTCAATACCCATAGAAAGTGTTCTCTCAAGATAAATACATCCTTTTGTGGATCAGGAAAATTGGGAAGAGAAGTAAAGAACACACAAAAAAATGATTAATTTCTAGTAAAGAAAACTTCAGTGAATAAATGTAAACATTTAAAATAAAATCTGAGTGGCTTACAAGAACATTGTAAAGACTATTTTACAAATATGCTTCAAGTGATAAAAAGAGATCCAAAATGCAAAATGTTGCATTTGGTTATCGCAGTCTCAAAATAGTGTGGGAAATTGCTACATTGGAGGCTCCTCTGTCATCATAACAGGATTTCTAAAAGAATCCAACAAAATGAATCAGGAAGAAATAAGGTAAACCTGAAGGCCTAAACACACGTTCAAGAATCCTCAGCTCTTTATTCCTCGTCAAACACAGTCTGCATTTTTTCATTTACGGTTGGTCTCCTAGCAGTCAACTTTGTATAATAGATTCTGTGATTCCAGTTTTCATTCCTCTCTAACTCATTGTACACATTATTGCCCAAGGGATTTTCTGAAGTATAAACCTGAAATTATTTTGCTCTGCTTAAAATCTCCTATGGATACCTTATGTCATAGGATACAGTCCATGGCTTACGTGACCCTTCACGTGTGGCCCTTTCTGCATCTCCAGGCTTAGTTTTTGCCACTTCTCTCGTCACACACTAAGTCCCAGTCATGTGTGCCTTACACTCTCTTACCATGGAGCTGTTATAAGATGCTGGTTGTTTCTGCTCCTGAAACACTCCTTCCCCTATGTACCCAGCCTCCATCAACACACTTTCATCTGCCACATGTGATAAACTATTCATTCGTCAGGTCTCAGTTTAAATGTTGTGTCTTGCTAGAATCATTCATTGCCCTCCCGGACTAGGCTGGTGTCCTTGCCAGGCACTTCCAAACCCTGATATGTCACTAATGATTGGATTTGTCTTGTTTCATTATCATTGCATGTGTAGCACAATGTGTCTTGCTAGACTTTTTTTCCGAGGACAAGAACAATGTCTATCATGTTCACTCTACATGTTGTATCTTCCAATGCCTAGAAAACTACCTGGCGAAGAAAAGTCACTCAATAAATATCTGGTGAATGAATTTACTCTATAAGGAGTCATAGGAATAATTTATACACTTTTCAACAGAGTATTACCTATCTCAAGTAACAGAGAATTATCTGTTTTACTCATAACAAGAAATGCATCTTTTTAGCCACATCCTATTTGAGCCAAAATGGCAGGGCATTATAAGACTAAGCAAGGGAAAAGTTATTTATTTAACATAACACTTAAATAATTCTTTTTTATGCTCTGCTTTTATAATTCAAGTTGTGGAGTTTATGGTTAATATACAATAGGTAAACATTACTTACATAAGGAAATTCTGCTGTTATATTTGATTCTTTTTATATTAAGAAATATCTTTAGTTTAATGTCCATATTAGTTAGTGACAGGGCTTGGCAGATGGTGTCTCCACAAAATAAGATTAGAAGTATATCTCCAATGAAGAATTACCCAGTATCCTCAATAATATGAGGTTTACAAAGAAATATCCAGATGCATTTTGTATTAGCTTATAAAATATCTGGTTAAAGATTTTCTGCAAGTGACAATCTGTAGGATTTGTCTGTGTGGGGTTTTGACTTTCTTTTGAGGAGGAGGTCCATTTGTTATAGAGAAACCATTCCAGACCCTGAGAATCAATTCACTCTTTTATTCCTAGCATGTCACAATAAACCCAAGCACATAGGCATTGCATGTAGTGACCCAGCATCTGCTAAGTACAAATGCGCTCTACTGAAGTAAGGATAGGCAATAGAATGATTCTAGTTAGTAAACTTCCTGAAACTTAAAAGTATGTCAGTTATGTTTTTGAATGAACAACACAGAAAACAACTTCTGGGATTTGCTCAATTTTAGAAATGAGCTTTCTTTCTACAGGTATTCTGTCTGGTTTACCTAGACGGAAATAATCTGTACTGCAGTTGGGTAGTTCTATATTCTCCTCAGCTCTTTTTTAATCCCATTTGTTTGTTTTTTCTAACCCACATATAACCCCCCACATATAGCCCCTTCCAATACTGAAAAAGATATTTTGGACAAAGAGGGTTAATCTAAATAGGCACACATTCATCCTTTTTATTCTTCCTGTTGAACTTTGCATAATATTTCTATAGCATCCTTATGCTTAGGACTTGATCCTTAATATATGTAACATCACGGATCTTCTAAATTAATTTTCTCCAGTGGACCACAATGTTAGAAATAATTTGATTGTCAAATAAACTGCACTAATTAATCAATATTTATTTTTATTTTAGCTAACCTAAAACAAAACTTGGCAACTAATATAATAAAAATATCAAATAGCAATAAAATCGGTATTCAACTTTCTTATTTAATGAGATGGTTGCTACATAAATTAGTGGAGATGCTTCTATAAAATACTGAAAATAGTTCCCACATTTCATAAATGCTTTCATAGATTATTAGCCATCCTCAGCTTTTTATTCACTTAGTAGAGAGGCCATTGCCACAAACAATGAATGTAACTTTTTCATGCTTTTTATCTCAAGAACTGGATAGTTTTTACTATCCCACCATGTTTAGGTCAATTAACCACTTATTGAGCATCTCCTGAGCAAAGAGGATATTTTATCGACTGGACCACAACCCTTAATTACAATGTAGAAAACGTCCAGGCAGAGCCATACAGTCATTTATACAGTGAAGTATAAAGCCACATGGTTGCTGAAAAAATAAATAATTGAAACTTCATATTTTTCATTTTTAAAAGAGCCACTCTATTTGAAAGAAGATGTGCGGTAGTATATATTATATATATTATTATATATGGTGCATAAATATGTGTATGTATATACACAATTGCAGAAGAAATGAAACATATAACTTTAAGTATAGCAGTAGGTTATAGTTTGATTAACACTCAATTTAGTGTTTACATTTCCTGGCAATTGGTACAGTTGGATCAGTTCATCGCTGAGAACCCTTGAACTCCAAGGCTAATATTATCTCATAAATAAATGCCCAATTATCCATATATCAGAATGCATACACTTAGGGAAGAAAACTGATACTAACATCAGGACCATTAACAGAAAGGGTAGAGAAAAAAAAGCATATCAGGGGCTCAGTTGTTCCAAAAGCGCCTATAATTCAGTTGCTATGCTGCTCAGATCTAGAGTGGGACACTGGATAATTATAGAATCAGCAATATAGTAACAAGAGGAAGAAGGCTTATTCATCAATGGCATCTTCACTCTACACAAATGCTTCTTAACCCACATGGCCAATTAGTACAGGGTAGAAATGGATTGGAGAGAAACAATAAAATTGCAACAATGATGAATGTGTTTTCCCTCACTTTTTCAGTGGATTTGCTTTTAAATAAATGTCACAGCGTATATCACATGAATTTTAAGATGCTAAAAACAAGCTAGTCTCATTGCCTACAAAATCTAAGTTACCCCCAAATGATAAATAAGGCCCCAAAGGAATCACAACTCAATAAGACCACTGGGGCGCCATGGGCACCATTTTGCTTATTTCTACTACAGAATTAAAGATTTGGAGAAATTAGGAAAATCTGTCAATAGCAATGGACCCTCTGGCCTGAATGAGGTACAGTAATGTCCTTTTCTAAGTCCTTAATGTACTCCAATGAAAGACAGAATAGAATGAAGTCCCCTGTTCTTAACTGAATCATATCACATTCCTAGATATGCAGAATGTAATTGTATGTATGTGAGAATTCTACTGAAAAAACATGGTTAAAGTTTGTACACACCCCTGAGAACACAAAATAGATATTTAATGTAGATTATAATAAGACTTTCCAGCTTTCCAGTCCTCTGCCCCTGACTCTGTCGTGTTAGTGCTGTTTTAGGGCAGTGGTTTGGTGCCATCTAGGGAAGCACTAGATTCTATGACACAACTTTGAGACTTCATGTTTAACAGAAGGAACATTAGAAACTTCAGGTCACAAGTAGAGACTTGAGTTACTGTCTTTACTGTTTCTGCCAAATTAGTTTTTAAACGAGAACCAAATTATCTATGGGCTAATACTTTAGTTTAACAATTATTTATTGACTCTCTAATGTGTGCTGGCACTTTGCTAGGTATTTGTGGATACAGGGATGGGAAGGAGACCATCTTCTTCCTGTCAAGGTTACATTTTAGTGGGGACGTCTGACACATAAGTCAATAACTACAGCAATATTGAGTGCCTACTGCTTGACAAGCACTAGGCCAGCTGCTTCACATGTGCTATTTCCAATCTATGCAAGACCTCTGGTTTAGGCATTAGTATCAACAACTTCACTAAAACAGATACTCAGAAAGTTTAAATTAACTTGTCAAAGATTCATGTTAGAGGCAATCACTTTACATGGAAGTCCTTCTGAGTTCAAAGACTGAGATTTCTTTCCTCACACATAATGTCTTTTGTGGGGTACAAAATAATAAAAAAAAACCCTAGATACATCTATAACTTTAATTTAATGAATAGAGCCTCCATCCACCCAATTGTTATGGAAAAAAAGAAGTTAGATTCATTTCTGATTCTTCCCTAAGCTTCACACCACCATGTAATCACTGCATCTTTTATCTCCCCTCTCACCAATTTCTCAAAACCACCTCTTCTGCATCGTCACTTCCACCAGCCTAATTCAGAGTGTCATTCGTGATTTTTCAACTGAGTTACTCAAATGGCCTCCTAACCATTTTTTTTAGCTCTCCCTCACTAAAAAATATTTAGTGTGATCTTTCCCCAATACAAATCTTGTTATACTACACCTGTATTCAAGTGGTTTACGTTTAAAATGGAATCCAAACACCTTTGCATGCTTTGTCTTCATGAAATGAACTCTGCCCGATTCTCCAGGCCTTGAGTTCTCAGGTTCTCATCATGCACTCACTCTAAGTTTTAACCATTCTTATCTTTCAGTTTCTAAATTGTGCATGCTTTCTTTACCTTCTTGACATTGAACTTCCTCTCCCTTGTCATGGGACACTCTTCCTTCCCAATTTAACTATTCCATGATTTTTCCTTAATGTGGTTGGATTTCCCCGGCATAGTCTTCCACAGCCACCTCCCCTGCTCTCCCATGACACTTAGTACATTAATACATTTTACAGAAAATGCCCATTTGTTTTTTTTGTTTTAAATCTTCATACCCTTATAGATAAATTCTCCCTGCACTGAGAGATCAGAATCAACGTCTTGTTCTAGTTGAATTTTGGGAGACCATCACAATATACCTGAAACATAGTGGACAAAAATTAGTGTCTGCAGAACGTTCAAGAGCAAATTTAATTTGTAAAATCAAAAGCTTCAAGTTGCTTTAAAGACATAAATCAATGTGTATCAAATATAAAACACATCAATATCTCTTACAAAGCCAAAAAGCTTCTGGGGGGAAAGGAAAATAAAAGCACAGCCTTTTTTTCATGTTTGTTGTCATTGCCAACTGTCCTGTCTTCAATGGCAATGAAGTATCTCATTCCAAAACATCTGATACTTTGCTTTATTAGCACTTAAAGCAAGAGACACTGAAGATCTCAGTGAAAGCAGGAATTAACAAAAAAGTCAAGCTGTGTGCCTTAGGTAGAGAGGAGTGAGGTTTGACTCAGAAATGTAATAGAGGAAATTTATAAGAATATTCCTTTAAATTAAATTGAATCTTTAAATAAGTCATTTATCAAAAGGAGTCTTGCTCTTCTCAAAATTCTAGGTTGTAAAATAGAATGGCAATGTCTCCATTGTCTATGCATTTTATTCATTCTTCTGGAACTCTGCAACCTTAGTTATATTTTAGCCACATTTTTGGTAATTGGTAAATTTTATCATATATTTATTTATCATTAATTGTCCTCCTTTTATCTCCTACATTTTTCTAGATTACAACTAAATTATGAGCCTCTTAATAATATAAAACCTGTATTTACAAAGGCAAATAGGAATTGTAAAATTAGTTGGGATTTCATAACACAAGTCGTCGTTCAGTTTGAATGCTGAACAGGCTTCTCCTTAAAAAAAAAAAAAAAAAAAAGTTCGTAATATAGGCTTAATCCCAGAAAAGGCAAAAGGAAGAGTCAAGGAAGTTTCAAAAATAATAAAAAGGGTAAAACTGTGTTAACATTGCAAAATGTGTGTTATTTAGACATGTTCATATTATTCTTGATCCCATTAGCCAGATAGTCATTAGAAACTCATTCAGGTGCTCTATCCAATAAAATATTTTAAATATCCATTCTTATCCCTACCTTTCCCTCACTAGTATAACTCGTAAGACTAGACAAATAAAAGTTTAAATAATATAAATTTATTTTACTACCAAATGTATGGTACAGACAAACTTATTTTAAGTACCTAAATAGGTAGACTTTAAAGATCAAATCAGCAGTATTTCTTAATGCATGAGTTCTCTGATGGCCTTAAGTAAAAAGAAATACCATTCTGTCCATAAACATATTCAATAATCCATTTGATTTGTTTATAAAGGCATGGCCTTAGGATTCGAATCCAGAAGCTATTAGTGCAGGATATTACAGAGTAAGAAATATATATACATAAAAGAGAGGACAGATGGTTTTTACACTTCGTTAGTGCAAACAACTGATCTTCCTGCTGAATCCCAAATGATAGCTTTTCCTGAGCTACTGATTGATAAATATCGATTGTAACCTATTATAAGAAATTTAATGTCCAAAAGTCATGATAGAAATAAAATGATCACTTTCTTCAATTATTACATTTGGTAAGATGTATATTTCAGTACATTTTCTGAATATACACAATGTGCACATGCAATATTTTATAAATGCTAATGTTTCCATATCTTACTGCAGACAGAAGAGCAGAGCAGGAGAAAATCAATGAAGCAAGACTCCTAACTTCCTTCTTTGCCATCCACCTTTGCAGGAACATTTGTCTTCCAGGCATTTGGGAAAATTACCCTTTCTGTCTGGCTCCCTTTGTCCTCATAAAAAGTGAGAGTAAAGTGAGAAAGATAATGATTCATTCGAACAAAAGCTAGTTTGAGGAAGCTGAGAAATAAAAAATGACTCATTGTTTGTTTTATGTTACCACATTTTACAATATCTGTGCTCCATTAGAATCTGGGTATACCTATGTTTACTTAACACTTAGGTACACAAAATTATAAACAAAAACACTGCCAGTTTTATACATTCCTGTAACTTTAATTTTACTAATTTCATTTGGCAAGATGAATTCTAGCTTAGGAAATCAATAACCATTTGTAAGGGAAGCATCTACTAAGAAGAAATCAACATTGAGAGCTCTGTCAGCTTTTTGCTTCCTGAGAATAACGGTAGATGATGGTGATGATAAACATAACGCTGATGGTGTTTATTTTACCACAACCACAAATACCAGCTTCTCTCCATCAGCATATATACGCTGTTGATCCACTATCTAGTCAGTGTTCCCTTAGTTAAAATGAAAAAATGTCAAGCTCAGAATTTTCATGTTATAGATGAGGAAATTCCACTCCAGAGAATAAGTGCATTGTCCAACATCATACGATAACTGAAAGCTGTGGCCTAGATTTGAAACCAGGCTTGCTAACTCATGCTTCAGTGTTCAAACCTGGATGGAACATAGCACTCTAAGAATGTTTCCTGGGAAATTAATGAGAGTGAAAACAGACAGACACTTACAGACAAAAATTATAAAAAAAAGGAAAGATAGAAGCATGATTACTCATGGTTACTAAACAGATTAAACTACCATCTGCTCATGGGCTTCATTTATTTAATTATTGTCTTTCACAACATTAGCGTATTGCTCCCTACTAGATTATTTTTATAAACAAATCTTTCTTAACCAACATCAGCACAACAATAAAAATGTCCTGTCATCTCATATTTTCCTACCCCTATCTCCCTGCTTCTTTTCCCTTGAAAGAATATTTTATAGCTGCTGCTTTGGTTTACGTTCTTTTCAAACCAACTTCAGTTCATTTTCTGGGATCACCACTCTTTATCTGAGTTTTGTAATCAGCAGTGACTCTTGCTGCCACATTTTATGGTGATTTCTTTGATGTTCTGTTGCTAGACATCTTAGTGGTATTTGTCACAGGTCAGTACTACATCCTTTTTAAAACACTTTCTTCTTTTGGATTTCTTAATACCACATTTTTTTTATCCCATTTATATATATTCATGGGCTTCTTTGCTGAGTCCTATAAAAATTGTGAGTTACAGAGTTCTGTGCTAGATACCTTTCTCTTTTCTGTGTATACCTTCCCTCTGAGGTAATATGTACTCCTGGCTTTCACTGTCATCATTATGCTAACAATCATCAAAGCTGTGCTGTCAAAACTCAAAGGAGTATCTGTTCCCTAGATTCATATTACTGTTTCCACTGGTATGTGTTACAGTCATGAACAACTTAGAATTGTCCTTGTTGGATTGTTGATTTTTGCTCCCAAACCCATTCCTCCCTCAATCATTTCATCTGAGTAAATGACACTAAAATCTGCCTAGGTGGACAAGTCAACAATCTAGATGTAATCCTTTTTTTTTTTTTTTTTGAGTTTGTAAATTCCCTTTCTTCACATCTAATCCAAAGCCTAGTCCTATCCACTTTATTCTAAAAACATACCCCAAGTCCATCTACTTTTCTCCATCTCCACAACTGCTTCCATCATCATCTTTCACCTAAATCAGCCTGATAACCCTTTTTTATTATTTACTTGTTTATTTATTTATTTATTTTGAGACGAGTCTTGCTCTGTCACCCAGGCTGGAGTGCAGTGGCATGCTGCAAGTTCCACCTCCCGGGTTCATGCCATTGTCTTGCCTCAGCCTCTCGAGTAACTGTCACTACAGGCACCCGCTATTACACCTGGCTAATTTTTTTGTATTCTTAATAGAGACTAGGTTTCACCGTGTTAGCCAGGATGGTCTTGATCTCCTGACCTCATGATCCACCCAACTCGACCTCCCAACAGATAACCTTTTAATGAAACTATCTGTTTATACTCTATCTACTCTGCAATTAATATTCTATACAGTAGCTAGAGAGATCTTTCTAAGGTGCAGCTTACATTCTGTCACTCTCCTCTCCCTTTAAAATAATCCAATGACTTTCCATCATTCCTAGAGTAAAATCCAAATCTTTCCTTCACAAATTTTACAAATTTAATGTGGACTACTGGACTACTCATCTCTCCAACCTCGTCATCTTCTGTTCCAAGTGTATTCTAAACACACTGATCTTCTTTCTGTTTATTTGTTCCTCTTAACTCATCAACTATATTAAGGCCCTTGCAATAACAATAATAATAGCTAATATTTATTAAGTACTTAACTATGTACCAAACACTATTTTAAACATGTAGCCTGTATTTTTTGTTTAATCTTTTCAATAACACTTTGATATAGATATTATATATATATTGTTACACGTGAGACACTGAGAGGTTGTAAAATTGTTCAAGGTCTCCAGTGAATAAGAGATAAAATCAGGATTCAAATCCAGGCAGACTCTTTCACCCATGTCCCCAACCACTTTAAGATGCTGCCTTCCCCTAGCTATTCTCTAAATGGCTAAATCCACTAAACAGCTGCTCCAGTAAATAAACTAAATGCCTAAATGTCCTTCTCTCGTCAATAAGATCTCAAATTAAATATCACACACTGAGAGGTCTTCCTTACCCTCCCAATGTCAAGTAGCTCCCCAGTCACTCTTTATAAAATTGCCCTACTTAAATCTTGGCCTTACATTTATTTCTGTATGATATGTTTAGTTTGTTTGTTTGTTTATTTTTTATTTATTATTTCTCTCTTCTCACCAAAATGTAAGCTTCACCAGAACAGAGGTGTCATGCTTTCTCATTATTGTTAACTCTAGTATCTGGAACAGTTGGAACAGTACTTTCTGCTAAACAAAAAACCTTAGCTGGATGAATGAATAAATAAATCAATGAAGCACCCCTGTTTATAGGTCACATACAAAAGCTATTATTTTAAGCACCTAAAAGTTTGCTTTCTAAGGTAAGATTGACTGGAGTAAGAATCAATTTTCCCCACAAAACCAGGTAAAAATAAAAGAGTCACCTAGTCAAAAGACCACTTTACATGATCACCAAATGTAGAGAAACTTTACGCAAAGCACTTTGTCTCCTAGTCAGTGAAAAGTAAAGGACATTTTCATACATAATTATCATATACCTATTTTGGATTTTAAGCAAGTATATTGCTTTTGAGTATAACACTTTTAACGTACTCACTATTTCAGAATAAGAAACTGAAGATGCAGTTATTATTTTTAAATTGTTAATGCTTTGGGACATTGACTTCATTTATAGTATGTTTCTTAGATTAATACAACAAAAATTAGTTTACCCAAAGGATTTGACTCCAAGAGTAAAAGTTGTGATGGACTGAGATCAAATAAAGATTAATACCATGAAGACAAAGCCTGGAATTGGACATTTTGAGTCACTGGGCAGAGAGAAGACAGCTAATGGATGGTAGACGTGAAGGAACATAACCCAAAGATTACACAGAGGAGAATCAAATAATGCAAAACACTAAGTTCGTAAGTGTTCATAAGACCTTCCCTGGCCAACACTATATATATATATATATATATATATTGATTTCCTCATTATAGGAATAAGTTCTATCATATAGACAGAACAATTACCTTTAAGATACATGTGCAGGGACAAATCAGTGAGATTTGGTGAAATATAACTGTATTTTATTTTTTTATATATTCACTTTTTATAAACACTAAACATGGAGCAATAGTTTAATTTGCTTGTTTCTATGTTGACAACTTATGAATATGTTTTGTGGAAGAAGAGTAGAGGCAAATACGGCTAAACATATTTCAAGTTATCTAAGAAGACTGTCTTAAGGAATGCTGTTATGGTACAGTACTCATGACTGAATTTCAATAATTTTTATTTAATATTGACAAATATTTAGTGCACTCATTGCTATGTCCTTTTCTTCTCAATGCAGATTTGGTCTGATACAACATCTTTCTTTAAATTTATTTGCCAGTTGATTTAAAAAAAGAGAAAAGAAGAAGAAAAAAGGCAACAGTAGAACCATAAGCAATAGTATTTTGAGAAGCTGTAACACACGACTTGCCTCCCTTTCACCTTTGCATTCCCAGCACCTAGAATAGTTCTGGTACAAAATAAGTTCACAGTAAATGGTTGTCAAATTAATAAATTAATTATTAAATCTTTAAATAGTAACCATTGTTTTTACCCTCTAACATATTTCAGAGAAATGCTTAGTGCTACAAGAAAGTAAAGTTTGCTTTCTAAGGTAAGATTGACTGGAGTAAGAATCAGTTTTCCTCACAAAACCAGGTACAAAATAAAAGAGTCAACTAGCCAAAACACCACTTTACCATGGTCACCCAATGTGTAGTTTAAGAGCCAGAAGCTTTTAACCTCTGGTACAAATTCTGTCCTAAGTTTTGGCCAAAATCATCTAAGGCTCAGCAGTGTCTCTTCGCCATAGAGATGCAAGGCTGGATTAGATTCAAGCACTATCGAAGCCAAAGACACCCCAAGCCAGTGATATGCTGTGGGTTGTTTGGAAATGTTGATTAGATAAGGCTCATGGTATGATTAGAGCCCCACGGACAGTTCTTGTTCAGGTTTCAACTAATCAACATCTGATTATGTACACCTCAACATCTGAAATATGCAGACATTTGGGACAAATACCGGGATCGTGTCTTCTTGCTTTGTACAAATCATGCTTCAGTCTGGCTAATAAGGTACCTATATCATAGGAAGCAGTTTTTCTGGTAAAGCAAACTTCACTTTGAAGTTTAATTTTATAGTTTGGCCATCTAAAATGTTTAGTCAAACTCCGTAACTACAAAATCTATATTCATTTGGACAACAGAAAGAACTTGAGGTCACCATAAATTTTTACCTATTGTATTTCCACTTGGCAATTTCCTCTGAGTATAAAGTTTTGTGGGAATGCACAATACATTATGTTTATGTTTCATATTTGAGACATTATATTAATCTGTATTCAGAACAAAATTCGACTCACCTGACTTCTGAGATCCTGTGTATGTATATTTTTTCAAATAATCATAAAAACCATTCACATTTTAAAAATATTTTTAAGTTTTAGACTAACATTTTCTCCTTTAACTAGTGGATCTTCAACAGGAGTATATTTTTCCAAGATTGTAATCATTTAACTACTTTGAAAATGCACATTATTCTTACTTGAATCATATGTACAGCATCTTTTATTACAGCTCCTGCACATTTAGTAACCACTGTAAATTTTATTAGCTCTGACGCATTAAGTGATAAATATTATCACAATTCATAATATAAGTTCTATTTTTTTAAGGTTGAAAGAATTAAAGAGCAAGAGATTGCTATGTCAATTGTAAGAGCTAAAAGTTTAAAGAACAGAGTTTCTATCTATTCCTTGCAGGATGAAGACCAAATTAAAATGCAGAACATTCACAGTTTAAATTTCTGCAAACTATTTACATCTTCCATTTTCATCTACTTCCTGGCCCCAAGGAAGCATGGCATATTAAACCTGGAAATGATTTTTCAAAAGGCAATATATAAATGTGATTTTTGCTTTATAAAATTAAAGGCTACTAAATTTTTGTAGCTATTTTAACTTTTTACATTATAACCTAAATATTGTATGCACATAGCTGGAAAATTGTATGCTTAGAATAAAAAGCAACAGTCTCCTTCTTTAGCTCTGCTCCCCAGTTTCAACCACATTTTACAGTTTAATTTTAGGGCTATTAGTGATTATGTCTAAATTTTTAATAACATGCTTTTTTTCTTCAATTATTTTGGTTTACAGTTTTAGACCTTGTTTATTGACTTCCTGCTCTGCAAGATGAGGATTTAGATAACTTTGCCAACTCCGCTTTCTTTCATGTTTCTTCCTAATATGATTTCATGACTCTTCACACTTCGACCCTATCAATTTTATGATTTCAAGTCTTAGATTTAAATCTTCATTATTTTTCAACAATAGGAAAAATCTCTTACCACCATATTTTTTAAATATGAAGACAGTTACACCCCCATCTTTCTTTCCATTTCTTCTCCCAATGCTTAATTCCCTAACAACGTGGACTTTACCTATTCTTCCATGTTGTCATGATTGGAAACATTTTGGCTTTCCTGTAATCACAGAGCAGATGAGATGTCTAACAAGTTTTATGTAATTAGTTTATGGACTGATTCTACAAGTTAGACATGAGTGTTTAGATTATTATAGCAATGTTTGTATTGTTCTGTGGGAGCTAAGTGTTGAACTGAGATACATTTCCTTCCTCTTTACCCCCAAGGTCATATTTGTTCCATTCAGTGGAGACTATTACTAGAGTTAAATTCAAGTGAATTATTTTGTATACATCAATAATTGCCTTTGCATTACCCAGTTTTTCTAGAATATCTCATACAGTCTATCTATGTATCAATTCCACTTATTTCTGAGACCTCCCTCTTGGAACTGTGTTTCCATTCTGGGATGGTTGCTCTCAAGGTCCACTGCATAGTTGCCATTCTGGGACAGGAAATCACTATTTTCCTGTCTGGTACCTTCCCCTGTCTTGGTGTACTCACTGCAATATATACCCAAGTAATTTATGAAGAAAGAGTTCATTGTAGGTAAATTTTTGGAAAGTGCACATGTCAAAAAAATATCTTTATTCTGTTTTCTTCTGATTTTCTTCCTAAATATAGAGGCTCTCATCATTGTCTCCTAGCATCCAGTATTGGTGATGAGAAGCCCAATTCTGGTCTAATTCTACCTGTTTGCATGTGACAAGCTCATATTCTTTCTCTAAAAAGTTTCCATTTCAATTTACTCTTAATCTTGTAACATTTCACAGTAGTTTTTTTAGAAGTAGATCTTTTTTTCATTCATTATCATGTGTTCTTTTAATCTGAATATTTAGGTTTTGTTACTGGGGAGATTTCCTGTATAATTTCTTTGATAATTTTCTCCCCTCTTTTTCTCTCTCCTCTCATTATAGAAACCTTGCTCTCCGGATGTTAGAGCTTCTAGATTGATCTGAGATGTGTCCATATTTTTTCTCTTATTTTCATTTTTATCTTTTTTGCTTTATTTTGGGGATAACTCTTTTTATCTTGCAACCTATTTTTAATATAATTATATTTTTGTTTTCTAATAGTTCTTTTGTGTTTTCCTTTTACAATACACAGTATATATTATACAAATCTCTTAGAAGGTACTAGGATCTTGTTTATTCTGAGTCATCTCTTCTGTGGGGAGCCCTGGTTTTTCTGAACATTTACATCAGTCATTCTTACAAACTTTTTGAAACTATCTGGCCATCCTTGGATATGCATACATTTTTAAAGTTTTGAACAATAAATCTGCTTGGAAACTCTTATTATTAAGATAGGGCTTGACAATTCTTTCTATGATCAGTAGGAAGGGAAACCACCAATGTCATTGTGTAGAAGCCTTTGTTCTGGCCCTCCAATGTCTTTATTAGTCACCCTAAGTACTCTCAGATCACCAACATAGTTTCATTTTTTTTTCCTTTGCCTTCTGGAGTTCTGCATCTACAGATGAAGATGGAATCAATTGCTTTTAATGCATGATTTAAGTGGTGTACCTGTTTTCAGAGTCCCATCTGACTCCTAGCATTCTTTCTACTTATATTTCTGAGTCCTTTCCTTTTTCTCTTCAAGGCAGATCATCTCCCTCCTTGGTTCTCACTTGCTCTGCTTAAACACAAATGCATCTTATTCCATCTTCATCTTTAATGACCACTCTTCATCAACCCTGCATTCTGGAAATTGGTTCAAATTTCTTCACTAATGGCTCTTGTACCTTTTCTTTTCTTTTTCCTTTTGTTTTTGTTTTTTTTTTCCACTCATGGTTTACTCCTTTACCATCATTTTAATGAGATCATAGAAAATGAAAGCAGATAAAATCATGTATCACTTCATCATCTTAAGTCAGAATTACTTTTCTATGCTTAGAAAAAAAAAATCACATCTTTTATGATGTTTTTAGGGGAAAGAGAGGCCCTTCTATTTGTTATACTCTACTTACACTTGAAATTGTTATGCTCATATCATCTGTGGATTAACAAATGTATATGGGACATTATTAAAAATAGTATTACTCCCACTTATTCTGCATTCAGAAAATATACTCAACTAGATCTGTTCAGAATATGATTAACATTTTCTAGTTCAAACTGATACTACTTTACTCATATATTGTTTGTGTGTTTATAGCAGGTAGAGCTTATATAGTCTAAATAGGCTTAATGCAAGGTCTTGGTATTCTATAGATAATGTCATAAAGTCTTCTGAATTATTGGTCTAGTTTTACTGATTTGAGGAAATCATAAAGTAACCCACTCTATGGATATAACGATACTATCACATTTGATTTCTTTTACATAAAGGGAAAAATATATTCAATTCAGGTTTTATGAAATGCTAGAGATTACTAAATTTGTAGTTATCACTGAACTAATAATGCAAAATATGCTACCATTCATCATCTTCCTAACTGCAAAGCTTAGTATTCTGCCAATTATAAATTATTCTTATAAGAAGTACATATAGAGAAAACTGAGCCAAAATAAGTTTCAAGTTATAATTAGTTTGTCTTTGATTTGCTTTGGGTATTCTTGTCTTTCCAAACAAACAAGGACCAACAGGAACTAATAGAAATTGATCAATTCTAAATAGTCAGAGGAGGAAAGAAGATATGTAGAACAAATAGGACGCAAAAAAGTTTTTAAAAAAGAAAGAAATAGAAGAAAATAACATGATATAAATGGATGAGAAAGAAGACTTTTTTGTTTACACCAAAATCCAACATTTATAGGCAGTCATATTGCCTTTCACAATGTGTATAATTAATAAATCACTTTTAAATTTTGCTGTTTAAAAATCTCATAAAACTATATATTGGGTGCTATGCTTACTACCTGGGTACAAAATACCTGTGTAACAAGCCTGCACATGTACCCCTAAAATAAAAGTTGAATTTAAAATAAATAAAAAAAAAGATAAGCATAATAAGTGACCCAAACTAATATAATTCAGATAAAGGGACAAAAACATTATTTTATAATATGGTTAAAACTTTATAGTAATCTTTTTTTTTAATCTCACAAAAATATGTAGCTTTCTGTTTGGTTTTGGCTTTGGCATTTATGAAGTCCAAGCTATTTCTAAGATCTTATTCACAGCCAGGCTGGGTTGATAAAAATATTACAACTTTTTTTCATGAAAATCATTAATTTTTTGTCACGTATTACATCTCCTCATCTTTCTTTTTTTTTTTTTTTCCCCAAGACGGAGTCTTGCTCTGTTGCCCAGGCTGGAGTGCAGTGGAGCGATCTCGGCTCACTGTAAGCTCCGCCTCCCGGGTTCACGCCATTCTCCTGCCTCAGCCTCCCGAGTAGCTGGGACTACAGGCGCCCACCAGCACGCCTGGCTAGTTTTTTTGTATTTTTAGTAGAGACGGGGTTTCACCGTGGTCTCGATCTCCTGACCCCGTGATCCACCCGCCTCGGCCTCCCAAAGTGCTGGGATTACAGGCGTGAACCACCGTGCCCGGCCTCCTCATCTTTCATCTACATGTGACTTCAGGGTCTGAGGGTTTGAGTTTTGGGGGTTTTGTTCTGTGTGTGTTTATATCTGCCCTATCAGACCTGTTATCTGTATAAGGCATTTACCTTTAAAAGCTCTACATCTTTCTTATAGACTGTGGTTGAATTTTTTATTCTTATAGCCTGTAAAGTTATCTTCTTGGGGACTGCTTCTTTGCCAATATAGAATGAAAATCAATTGGTAGTGTTTTTCTGGCTGGCATAAGTTATCCATAGTCACAAAGCATAGGGACAGGGGAAGGGCAGGAGTTTCTAGCCATCAATTAAACAGATCCATGGGCAATTTGCTTCATTTTTCTAACTTTTTACTTAAGAGAAGCTGCCACCGAATTGGTATAATGATAATGATGTCCCTCATTTATTTCTTTACAGATTGTACAAATCATTTCCCACTTTAAAATTTTATGTTTAAAATTTGAAGCATTGAAGAAGCAACTCCTCATGGTTCAATGTTGGGTTAAAGGCCCAGCACCCACTGTGAATAATCATTTATTCAGAAATGTTATATTAATCCCATGCATTGGCTTAGTTCTATGATCCCCTTCTTTGCTCTTAGTGTGAGTATGCATACTGGAATCATTGGCTTTGTTCACCTAACATGTTTGTGTTTCTCTAATTTCAGCATGTGGCAAATTGATGAAAATCACAGGCCCAGTTACAGTCAAGACATCTGGAACCCGATTTGGTGCTTGGATGACAGATCCTTTAGCATCTGAAAAAAACAACAGAGTATGTTTCTCCCACAAACACCTTTGCTTAGAATTAAGTTCTGCTTACACTTTTTCTCCTCTGGACTATTCATTTTCTTCAGGGATATTTGTTTGTACTTGAAAACTGTTACATAATTTGCAAATATTTTCTGTTTGATATTAACATATCTAAGAAAGAATGGCAAATCTATTTTAGTAAAATATTACATCTTCTAATTCATCAGTTTAGCAAATCTAATTTTATTGATTTTAGTCATGTTTTATGCTTGAGAAGGGCTAACTTCCTGTATACTCTTTCTAAAATATGTTCTTTAGTATGAAAACATAGCACTAAATAAGTGAAAAACTCAAGGGCAAACTTCCCTGCATACTCTTTCTAAAGTATGTTCTTTAGTGTGAAAAAAATAGCACTAAATAAATGAAAAACTCAAGGGCAAAACCAATTTACTAAATAAGCTTAAATATCCCTGAAGTCTAGAAGTAATTTTAAAAACAATAGCACTGAAACTTTTGGGGGGTATTTTCATAAGTTAACAATGTTTGTGTTATATAAATCAATATACTAGAAGCTTGCCAAGCTCTATTTATGTCATATTACAGAACTCAGTATAAATTAAGATTCTCTTGGGTTCCTTCCAAATAAGTTAGTTATTAAGTTAGTAAAATGGTTTCTTTAAAATGTAGTTGTACTTACAAGCTAGCCCAATAAACAAGTGTTTCTAGAAGATTCTATGGTACTTATTTCAGTTTAATATGCAAAACTAGACTATGCATTTTTTTCAGAGCAAGAGAGAGAATAAATGTAATTTGCTGAAGGTTATGTTTGTTGTAGTTTTCACTGATTGTATTATTTATCAGGTGTTGTAATTTGCATTGACATATGTTTGGTTCACTCAGTGATATGCACCAAATGGTCAGGAATTTAAAAAACAAAGAAAGAAAAAGCAAAAAAGCAAATTGATGTCAAGGTAGTAAATTCAGTGATTTCTTTTTCACATAGACCGACCATAGCAATATTTTTACAAAAGCCTGAAATACATTGCAGCAAGTCAGCAGTAAGATAGTGTGGCTTCCAGAGCCTGAGAATTATAATAAAAAGTGCTGACTCTCACTGTCTTTCTTTTGGAATTATCAGAAAAGTACAGAATTTAGTCACTCCATTTATTTTTTTCCTTCTTCTCAGGTCTGGTACATGGACAGTTATACTAACAATAAAATTGTTCGTGAATACAAATCAATTGCAGACTTTGTCAGTGGGGCTGAATCAAGGACATACAACCTTCCTTTCAAGTGGGCAGGAACTAACCATGTTGTCTACAATGGCTCACTCTATTTTAACAAGTATCAGAGTAATATCATCATCAAATACAGCTTTGATATGGGGAGAGTGCTTGCCCAACGAAGCCTGGAGTATGCTGGTTTTCATAATGTTTACCCCTACACATGGGGTGGATTCTCTGACATCGACCTAATGGCTGATGAAATCGGGCTGTGGGCTGTGTATGCAACTAACCAGAATGCAGGCAATATTGTCATCAGCCAACTTAACCAAGATACCTTGGAGGTGATGAAGAGCTGGAGCACTGGCTACCCCAAGAGAAGTGCAGGGGAATCTTTCATGATCTGTGGGACACTGTATGTCACCAACTCCCACTTAACTGGAGCCAAGGTGTATTATTCCTATTCCACCAAAACCTCCACATATGAGTACACAGACATTCCCTTCCATAACCAATACTTTCACATATCCATGCTTGACTACAATGCAAGAGATCGAGCTCTTTATGCCTGGAACAATGGCCACCAGGTCCTGTTCAATGTCACCCTTTTCCATATCATCAAGACAGAGGATGACACATAGGCAAATGTGATATGTTTTCATTGATCTAAACAGTGTAACTTGTGATAAACTCTATAGGACCCCTTCCATTTTTTTTCTTCATTATTATTTTTCATCATTTCTCCAAAGCAAAGCATTTTTATTGTAAAGTTGGTGTTTCAAAAAAATAGCTGAGCTTGTCTAACTTACCATGTTGGAAACACATCTTAACTTCTAAATTTATAAGGCCTATCATGTCCTTGTCATGAAAAGCACTAAAACAAAAGAGTTTAAGTGGCAAAAGTCATAGTTTTGCAAGAGATAAATGATCTGCCTTATATTAGAGTCAGAGACTAATGGTGGCTTAAATGCATGAATGTTTTTTTTTTTTAACTGTCATTTTTTTACTGTCTTTTGCTCCATACCAGGAAATATTTTGGTAGGAATTAGAAGAACAAAAAGCACTTTTACCCCATCTATTTCTTTTTAAAAAAGTAAGGATTTCATTTATATTGAAAAACAATATTAATCATTTTGTTGTTAACACAATTCTCTGATGCGGTGCTGTACAGTCATTTTTAAATCTCTTGCTAACATTTTATTGGCAGTATGTATTTCTACCATTGTAACCACCATTGTGCTATTGTAACTCTTCACTTCTGTGAAAGTAATATTTTTTATAAAATACACTGAAATTTAATCTCAGTAATTGAGTCCATTTTCAAGTGTGGTCAAGAATAATCTTCTTGGCTTACCCCTTTACATAAGCATTATAAACTAAAATGAAGACCAAACCAGATACCTTACATAGAGTCTTTATTTTAACCCAAGTTTATTGAGCCACTGACATTGAATGCAACACCTCTTTTCGTACACCTTAGTTACTCTGCTCACTCCACTGAATGCAGCCCATATAGTTTTTGGCACAAGATGCAGCTGGATTCCAAATATTGGATTTGAGTTGACTCTACTCATTTCTTATATACTAAAGAAATTTTGTTCTTCATAGTTAAATGTACTAGCATTTAATTTATATTTGACATACAACTTGCAATAATGAAATTCCTTTTGTCAGGACCCTGAAAAGTACATAAGCACATTTGAAAACTATTAGAAAAAAAATTTCTGTAATGTCCTCTAGATTTACATTATGAGCCTTGAGGAGTTATTGGCAAGATTTGTGCAAAATAAAATGATGAGGAGACTTGGGAGTTGTCTTTGTGGTTTCAAAAGTGTAAATAACCAATTCAGAAAACGAAATGGAAAAACAACCCCTTGTTACCTTGATTCACTGTATGTGGGAAAATAATGTAATCGAAAGGGAAGAGCTTTAATAATACTTACATTAATAACTCTATAAAACATATAATCAAACTATATATCAAACATTTCATTGAGTTTGACTGCATTTTCCACATATTAAAAAAATAGTTCCCTAAGGCAGCTTTATGGAAACTAATATGGGTTGGTTTTACAATTTAAAAAGTATATTCTATAATAAATAATAAAACATTGTTTTAAATGTTTAGTTTCACACATACATAGTACCACAATTTTCTTTGGAAGATAAGGATGTAACAATTTAGATAAAGCATCATGTAAAGAAATCCTAATATGTAAGTGTAATTCATTTCAAATGTCACAAGTAAGGCATCATCCTCAAATATCTCACTGTCAGAATTGTAGAATTAAATGACCCAATATTGAAACTGTCAAAGTTTAACAATGATTTCTTTTTTTTGCCTACAAAAAGTTAGCATGATTTAATGACTACTGTGGGTCCTTTTGCAATATTTTATTCTTTTTTTACAAGTTGATGTAAGCTCTGGTTTGCTACTGGGAGTTGGAAAATTTCGGAGATTCACTTGTCATTGCACACACACCACAAAAATAATCAGTCTGTGTTCCATATATTGAGTTTGTACGAGGAAAGGAAGTCACTTTAATTTTTAAAAAGAATGAATTTTTAAGTAGAGAGCCTCTAATAGATATCTGTATCATCACTATTTGTTTGTTTAAAACAATGTTATGTGGTACCACATACATTCAAAATTTGGCTGATTACAGCTTATTCATGAGGTATAAAGCTTGCAAACCACTTTATTGTTTTCTAAGTAAGATTTTATCACCATTTCCAATTTATAGTGTATGTGCTGCTAGAGCAAACACAGATATTATTTTCACTAGAAGTGGGGAAACATGAATTTTAAAATGTGATAATTATTAAACATTTGCAGTTTAAAAGCATTTTTCTTAATGAATTATTATCAGTTTTGTGCCTGAAATAAATAAGAACTACTCTATTCACTGATTTTTAAATCTCCAACAAATAAAATAAATCTTATGAGGGAAATAATGAGTATTTTTAAATCATGCACATAATCAAAGCATTGGAGAAATCCAAGCTCAGAAACTCTTAATCCTAACTGAACCTATGTAACTGATATTTTCTGAATTAGCCAGATCATTAACAAGCTTTCACATCACTCATATAATAATACGTTCATGGTCTGATTGTGTATGTGTGTTATTTGTGGTGCTTGAATCACATGCTTATTATTTGCACCTAAACTTACATCTACGAGTTCAGATAATGATAGTATTTCAGTATGTTTCCAATATGTAGAGATAAAAGAAAAAATGACAGCAGATGTGTTATATAAATAGAATTATGATTAGTTAAGGTTCATTACAAACTCAGAATCTCTGATTCGTGTCTCCATACTCATGGAGTCATTTCACCTTTGTAGTCAGTAGTATTCTCTCTGATGATGAAATGTTATCTTCAGAAAATAATGTTAATTTTTTATTGTTTCTTATTTTTAATAAGAAACAAGTTTTTATATCTTAAAATAATTACCAAATTTAGGTGTATGAATTTTTCAACCAGCAAAATTATTTTTAAAATGTAACTATATAAAATTATGCTTATGTTCATTTCAAAATAAAACCAATTATTTCCCTATTAAGCTAAGTTTTACATGTAACAGTTCTTTAGTGTTATTCTCCTTAAAGAATAATTTACAAAAAATTTTAAAAACTTATCTGATCACTTTAACCATTGCAGAGTATGTAAAAGCCAAGCTTTATAGAAATATAATATTTGGAAAACAATCAAAAATATCATCTTGTTGAATTGATGAATAGTTATGATTATATTCTTTATTGTACTCTATGTGATAAAGTTCCCATGACATGATCAAAGGATGGATGCTCATGTGAAGACACAGCAAGAAGGAATCACCTACGAAGCAGAAAAAGGCCCTCGCCACGCACAGAATTTACTGGCACCTTGAGCTGGGACTTCCCAACCTCTAGAACTGGGCGAAATACATTTCTGTTGTTTATAAGCTTTAAAAAAAAATGGACATCTAGAAATGAAGTATACTTCACTTTCTCCATCATCAGATGATAAGTAAAACATGAGATAAGCTACTATGAAATAGTCTACCGAGTGTTCTAGGAAAGGAGCATGAATTGTATGCGGACTCTGTAGGATGAAACAAAGCCTTCATTACTTAATGTTTATAGCTTTAAACAGTTATTTATAGAAAGGCTCAGAGTCATAAATATTCAGTTCAGCAAGCAGTATCCTTACTGAAATCAAGATTATAGAATCATTTCTCATTCTAAAAGTTAACTAAACTCAGCATAAAACTATTAGCCAACAATTTGTCATTACTAGTGGCTTCAGAGAAAGTCTGGGACTTAATAAAATCTGTTCTTTTGAACTGTTGAACTTATACTAGAAAATAAAATAATGACAGCATTAACTTATGGAAGAAGAAACAACTTCATGAAAAATTTGTCATTATTTTTCTAAGAAACCATGAATGCAAATCTTGAAAATCACTTGAATAAAGCATAGAAAACTATTGCTCTACTATTTAGCCAATCAGAAAAATAAATGTTCCCCCCAACTGAATTTACCAAGCTGATTTATCTGACTTACATCTTCAAATTATGTTATGCAGTTTTTCTCTTTTGGTTGATCTATTCCATCAGGCTTAGTGGAATTTTAATCTTGTTTGGAGCCTGCCTTGTCTCCAAAATGTCAAACTGGTAGGCATAAAACTTACTCCCTTTGAAGCTCAGTTTATCAAGTGCCAAATAGGTTTTACAGATATTATTAAATATGACTTACAAGTGACATAAAAGAAAAGAATAAAGTTGTACATTGCTAAGAGGATATAACTTTTATATTTTATATCTATGGCAATCTTAAAACATAGTATTAATATAATTATTCCTAGTTAAAGATATGAAGTGATATGGTGAACATGGAAAAGTTCTCGGGAATATTTTAGTGCCCTGAGAAGTCTGCAAGTAAACCATACACATCTATGCAGTTCAGCATCATGTTTCATCCCTATCAATGTTATATTATGCCTGGAAGAGCTTGCAGCGGATTTTTATAAATGACTACAATAGTGCCATAATATATATTCCCTACCACAATTTAGACTTGAAAACATTGGATATAAAGAGGCATTTTAAGAAAATTAATATTTTGTGACAAAAAAATGCTTAAATGGAGAAAGAAATGAGCTGAATAAAAGAAACACTGACCATGTAAGTATGTTATGGAAGCGTATCATGCTGCAGTAATACATTTCCAGCCAGCTGTTTGTCTATATCATTCTTGACTTAACATGGATTCATATATATTACCAGTGGGTAGTTATCCAACTTTACAACCAGATACTACTGCATTATGTATTCCCAGATGACATTCTAGATGCTAGGGTTATAGCCGTTAACAGACAAATAAGGTGTTCATGTGCTTACATTCTAATGGGAACAGCCTGCAACAAAAATAAGTTCTAATTGTATTAATTGCTGTGAAAAAAATAAAAAAATTATATGATAAAGAGTGACTGGTTGTTGCTAGGGGTAAGGTTAAGGGATAAGAGATAATGTTTAGAGGAGATAGTCAAGGGAGGTCTCCTGTAGAAGAAGCCTACCATGGTAAATTCATACAAAGAATGAAACATCATCACTTATTCCATGTAAAATAATATATCCTCTTTATTTCTGTTCTTAGAAATCTATGGACCAAACATTGTTAACATTTCTCAGTTACAGAAGTTTTTTTTTTTTTTTTTTTTTTTTAACCTGAAGTCCAAAAATACCCTTCTGTGAATGGCTGAAGCCCCTGAAACTATATGCTAAATGTAATATATAGATGTGGTTGTGCACTATTTCTGGTAGAGGATTTCCAGTTTTCATCAGATTTCCAAAGAAATCCATATCCCAGAATACCACTACTCTGTCAATTCAATCTAATTTAATCCCAAATTTATTAAATATCCTTTAACAAACACTGAATGGCTGTCATCTTTCTTGAAATCTTCAAGAATTTCAGCTTGATTCGGAAAGAAAAGAAATCAACATCCCAGTATCGGTAATTTTTTTGTGTTTTGTTTTCATAAGAATTCAAGGCAAAGTAGTCACCTGTAAAATCTCTAAGGAGATTTTATATATATATATATTATATATATATGTATGTATGTATGTATATACACATATATATATACACACACACACATATATATATATTTGAATCCAGTTATTTTTCTGTGATAGAGCCTTACAGACACGTTCTTGTTAGATTCAGTGACCCAAGAGTCTCTATTATGAAGCCTGTCCTACGTCTATTTGAGTCTGGAGAACATTGTCTTATAATGCTAATGCAGCCTTTTGGCAGCACCATTAGACTGTGACTGGAATTGAGCAAATGCAGTGTGCTCCATCAAATTTAACTGCAAATTCCTCTCCTGAAATTAGCTACTGCAGCAACATATACACAGAAAAAAGAAAGCTTTTAACACTTGCCATGGTTTAGAAACTATGGTGGTTGACATGCACATAATCTACAGCTTTCAGGATTTTAAGAAACGTTTTTATTTAAAAAACTACAGTCACACACAGATAAAGTAATGCTGAGTACAGAATTGAGGCTGTTTCCATCAGTGATATTTACTTTGACTTTTTCTCATAAAGGACTTGAGAAGACTTACCCATTAGCTTCCATTTCAATGTAAACCAAAAATAATAAAACTAAGTATTTTCATTCTCTAGTAACTTTATTAAACTTCATTAGAAACTATTATTGGAATATGAAATATGCATAGTAAAAGAAGTTGAACAATTTCTTACATCAGATTTTTATGAAAAGATAAAATCTAATCATGTAAATAAATGCCTGTTTCAAGTATTTGTTCTCAGCAAGTATCTTCCAACTTTTCTGTTCACTCAGTGATTTCAGCTTTCATTCAATCAATTTCCCGATCTCCATCTCTACGCCCAGATTTTGGTGCCCTGTTTGGAAATGATTATTTTGTTTACTGACCTCTGTTACTTTTCCTGTATAACCAGTTTTACTTTTTCCTTTGGCCAAGGAGTATTGCCATCAGCTACGGCTTTATGAAATGTTCCTTGACGAAGTAAGCCATTATTTTCCAAATCAGATGAAAGAGTGAGTTATATAGCCTAACTAACCTAACTAACTTCAAGGTTAACCTCGAACTCCCTTTCATTAAATTTTGATTCATCTTTTAGAATTTACTTAAGACATCATCTTATTTCATACAAAACCATCATTATTTTGTGTTCCCTTTGTATTGATTTTGTATTATCAAATTATCACACCACATTGCAATGATTAGCTTCCTTCATGTTAGTGTGAACTCCTCAAGAATGGGGTCAATGGAAGATTTGCCTTACATACCTGCCCCAGCGAAGCATCTGACAGAGTAATACCAAAATAAGTGTTAATAACCAAAGAAGTATAAGACTAAGTAGTTAAGTAACTTCTTTACCATATATAAAAACACTAAAATATTTGCTTCATTCTGGGAACATCATGATAAATTAATTTTTCCAAATTTATTTTATTGGAAATAAATTTCTATATCTTCTTAAGGTAAAATTCTAAAGATAAGAAGTGTCAAGAAGGTAAAACTAGGCTTAATTTGCTCTCTTGGATGAGTGGGCCCCTCCTGATACAATACATTTTATTCCAGGAAAAAGAAGCTTAAAAGGGAGCCCATAGTTATTTTTATTATTTTTCTCATTAATACCTGTTTTTAAAATTAAAAAAAAATCATTTTAACTTTCACCCACTCTACATTTGATTCCCGACTTTCCCCTTTTTCTCCTGTAAGTAAAAACTTTTCATAGAAATACGATTTGTCTTTGGCAGAACAGACAGGATTTTATCAAAGGAACATGTACTACCAAGGCCAGGGAAAGATGAAGGAGTTACCCCCTCCTTTCTTAGCCCATGTTTTCATGGGGTACACCAACAAGAAGCCTGATGTTCATTAATCCATCTGGTTTCTAAGTAAGTGCACCTGGCAATGCCTTTTAAGTAACATCAGTGAAGAACAATTCTTTATATAATGTAAGCAATTCTTCCAGAAGGCAGACTATTTATTCTAAAGTTAAATATAATGATACGTCTTTGAGCAGGGTTTTGTTTTTGTTTTGTTTTTTTTTTTTTCTGTAAATGAAAATATTGGGCATAGTTTTCAAAAGCTGCTCTTTTGAGCTTGAGGTTTTCCTCAGAGTCTGCCATAAAGGGATAGATGAACTTAATTGAGATGATATAACAAACCACAAACTCTTTCATCAGTTCCAATATAGACAACCTTACTTTTATTTACTTTTAAAAATGTTTCTATGTTGGCTTTTTTTGTTTTGTTTTGTTTTGTTTTGGTCAGAAAGCATTTTGTAGTTTAAAAAAATAGTATGAAAACCACTTAACCAGATGGTCTCCGAGCTTTCTTTCTGCTCTAACCTTCTACTATTCTGTGATTCTAAAAGATCAATAAAGACTGTGCGTGAACTGGGACTAATGGTTCTGTAGTTCAGATTGAAAGGGAAAATACCGAAGGGGAAGGAGAGATAAAATAAAAGTTTACTAATTCAGTTTCCAAAAGTTTTTAAGTAGTTTCCGGAGAGTTACCCACTTTATGTTAAAACTAAGACAAACGTTTCATATTGCTATTGTTTGACTAAACTTGCAGCCTAACTAGGAATATTCTCTCCCTCACCTCAGTACAAAAGTCTATGGCTCTTTCCTCGTTACACTACTTTTAAGAACTCCTCCTCTCACTTCCTTCAACTATTACTGAATGACTTCCAAATTCATCTCACGTCTGCAATTTTAGCATTTCTAGCTATCTAAATATCTGTATACAAATGTTCAATGAATTTAAAGGTAATATCTCCATAAATGAACTAATCTCTCCCACACCATCTTCCTAGGGGATACAAAGTCTAATCTCCTTAAAACAGTATACACAACCCTTCATCATCCTCAATAAATAAGAATTTAGGTTTCACTCATCATTTTTTCCCTGCTGTCACTTCTACCTATAACACTATCTGCCATATCTTTCTTAAATGGTTACTTCTTGCCCCTGTTTCAGAGATGAGCTTAAATTTTTGTTCTTTTAGGAAGCTTTCCTAACTATTCCCTTGGGTGTGTGATTTGCTCTTTTGTGTGTGCTGTCATATTACCTTGTACTTACCTCTATCACAGCAATTGTTACAAATAAATATCTATTTACTTGTCCACTTCCCACCCTAGACTATGAATCTCCTGGAGTCAAGAACATTTATATTAACATAGTGATCTCTGCTAAGTAGGTTCTATATGTTGCTAGCTTGACCAGCTAAACCATTGTATTTGATCAATAATGTCACTATTATTCTGGACACATTTAACTCTTCCATCACCTTCATTCCCTATGCCCAAATTCTTAATAACATACACAAATCTGTTATTTCTTCTTCCAAAAGGCTTTCTCCTCAATCACACTGACTCACACCAGCATTACAAGTGACAGAAGGTCTCACCATCTTCTATCGGGAAAATGTATTACAACATGCTGCTGGCAGATATCTCTTCTTCTACTCTCTCCACACAAAATGTAACCTGCATTATTCCATCACGTTCACATTGATAAAACATTTATAACACACCTTTGCTCATCAACGAACCACTTTCTGTTTCCCATTACATCAATTTCAAGCTGAATTGGCAGAATTCGCCGAACATTTAGAACTTAGTTTTTGTTATTCTCCAAAATACTCATCCAGCCGTTCAGTCCCCATCCTTGTCCACAAATGCATGATATAGACATCTTTCCTCTAAGCTTATCTGGTATCCATATTCTGAATGTCAGCTTTCCTCTCTTGTTGAAATCTTCACTTACGCTTCTTGGACCAATGCAATGCCTACTCAGGCCAAATAATTCTGTATATAGCATCAACATTAGAAAGAAAGGTAAAACAAGAGTCACACAAATTTAAAAGAAAGTATGTGTTTTTGGTTTCTGCAGGAGTATACAGTGATATTGGTGAAATGATTTTCAGGAAAGAGCAAGTTCACATATCTATTATACAAACAAACAAAAACCTTGCTCTTGACATTATAGCACAATTAATTACTTTCCCAAATATATGTGAGCTATTTGTCAGACCAATTTATGTCAGAAGCTGACTAATGGTGCTATACAATCTGCTCAAATAAACCTTGTTTTTGAACCAGCATTTCACCACAACAACTCATATTAGGTGCATTACTCTGGAGGAATGATTCAATTTCTAGTGGTTCTAAAAAACAGAAGCAAAGACTCCTCTAATGAATCTCCAAAGGGAATTGGAGTATTTATTATTATATAACTATGTTTGTACTACACTGAAGTTCCCCCTTGAGGCTTTATCCTCTCTGGGGCTTTCTTTAGGCTGACTTTGAGGCTTCTTAGGTCCAGTGAAAGCTTCTTGACACCTTAATAAACATTAGGTTTATTTCACCAAAACCAGGGAGATCCCCAAAAGCAGTTTAGATCATAGATGAATAATAAATAAAAGATAAAAGAGCCGGGCGCGGTGGCTCACACCTGTAATCCCGGCACTTTGGGAGGTCGAGGCGGGCAGATCACGAGGTCAGGAGATCAAGACCATCCTGGCTAATACAGTGAAATCCCGTCTCTACTAAAAAATACAAAAAAAACTAGCCGGGCGAGGTGGCGGGCGCCTGTAGTCCCAGCTACTGGGGAGGCTGAGGCAGGAGAATGGCGTAAACCCGGGAGGCGGAGCTTGTAGTGAGCTGAGATCCGGCCACTGCACTCCAGCCTGGGCGACAGAGCGAGACTCCGTCTCAAAAAAAAAAAAAAAGAAAACATAAAGGCAATGTAGAAGATAAAGTCAAGCTTTTAGTAAGAATTTAAAAAAAAAAAAAGAAGAAGAAGAAGAAGAAGTTTAAGCTATATACAAGTTGAGTTGAAACAATTCATTCCTTCATTCAGTAAATATCTATGGTGTGTTCAAAAAATACCAAATGTATCTACTAAATAAACTAGATACTGGTTACTGTGGACACAGAAACTAATTAAAGGCAGGCTTAAAGGCATCTTTTATGAACTTTGCAGTCCACAGTGCTTGATCAAGTTCGTCCTGAATTTCATAAGTGCAGGAGGAATTTCATAAGAGCCACTGATGACCAAGGAGAACATCTCTGTTTCTCACCGTGTGCTCTGTGGGCTTATTTTCTCTGCTGGTCACTTTGTTAAATGCTGCAAGACTCAGTTTTGTATTTTTGAACCTGCTTATTTTCTCTAATTTTCATACACTGCCAAACAGCAAGTAAATACCATTATAACAGAGACTATCACTGTGTTACTGATGTTTCTAGTTGCAGTGCTTAGATTAGTGCCTGGGATATAGAGGTTTCCCAATGAATGTTGAAAAAATGAATGAACAAATGAAAGAATGAAGCAATCGATTGTTTAAAAAAAATGATCTCAAAGTCAGAATTCCAACGTGTATATCTCAACATCTGATATTGTTTAGTTGTTTCTCTGTTCATTTTTTAATTGCTTTGAATTTTTTGTGTTCATATACATAATAGGATTAAATACATGTTTGCCTAAACACAGTTATTAGGTAGCAGGTTTAAAGAAACCTCAAGTCTGGAATCTACAATAACACCAGTCAACTGCCTCGGTTATTTTTACCTGTAACGTGGTAACAGTGGAACAATACGCTTAAGACTTCATACAACTATTGTTACTACTACTCCACGACTACTCATACCAATAATAATACTCAACTAACAGCAGGGAATATTTGCACTTCTGCGGTCAGCTTAATTTTTTAAAAATCAGATTGAAACAGAGATGAGTATTTCAGAATGTAGGGTTAAATTTCTTTTACCTCTTCTCTTAATCGTATCTGTGGAACCATAACCAAAGAATGAACCATTGAGAGAGAAATTTTCTTCCTCTCTAATAATAACTGAGATAAGTCTTCTCTGTTATTTTTTTTTTTTTCCTCATCAGAATTTTAGTGTTCCACTTTTATAGCTAGGCCGTTTAGCCCTTCTGTTCTTACAGCTTGCAGGCAATTGAAAACTCCTTATTTTTCCCTAAGAGAGGTAGAGATCCATGGTATAAAGTCAGCATTTTCTTAAAAATCATCGACATCTGTTGCAGTCAGAAGTATCTTGCCTTTTGAGGCTCCCCAGAACATCCTGCAGACAGAACTTTGCCCACACCTACTGCTTCAGCCAGAAAAATAAAATAAATGCTTTGCAAGACTGATGTAATAGTCTGAGGAAACAGAATACAGTTGAGTAAAGAAAGCATAAAGTCTGCAGTGCTGCATATGACATAGGAAAGGAATCTGATTAAATTAGATGTATTGGGCCATTTACCCATGTTCCCATTTCTATTTTCCCCAAATGTCACAGAAGTATCATAGTATAAAAACATAATAAGAAAAGTTAGGTCCACCAGGTCATCTCCTACATCTAAAAACTGTGTTTTCACTTTATTGATTTCCAAAATTCTTAAATCAAACCATATAGTCTTCAGATCATGTTGATGTACATTTTATCTTCTATATCTTAGACCCTCAGAACCACAGGAGTTGTAAAGTCTCATTTTACCAGCAACTTTCCGATAGTCAAGAGGCCAGACTGCAGACTTTAATCCTCAGAAGAATCATACTGAGTTTTAGTCCCCAGCAGAGAAAGCTGCTTCTACCTTTCTTGTTATTAACAGGCAGGTTGTGTTAAGATGATTTCATTTTTATTGAATGCCATCTATTAACTAGCTAGTACTAAATCTTTCATTTGTCAAAGCCTAAATTGCTTACCTGCATGAGATACAAGTTTTCTAAGCATGAGAAATGACCATGAAACAGTAATTCATAATTCGTTATAAGGTATGTTAATCAAAGCTATTTTATAAAACAAAGACATACAATAAGGCTGATATTTTGGGTAACTATTGAAAAAGAAAAATAAAGGCGAAAAAAGGTAATCTGGATTGTGGTTTATATTCATCACTACTCCTAATGGCAAGGATCAAAGGAAGACCTTACTTGCTAAGAATCGAATTTTCCTTCTCCTTTTCCCTGTGACTCATGGTAAAGAGTAAAAGGGAAGCAATAGAACTCTGAGAGTTCCTGACAAGAACTTCCTGTTTTCCCATCCTACTACCCAAGGTTCACAGCCCGAGATCACTCAGTCTAATACCTTTGGTTCAAGAAACCTAAAACTAGAGTTCAGTCTACTTTCCTATGACATGTTCATTCACTTTCAGATTTTTGACTCCCAACCAGTGTGTCCTCTGGAACTTAAAATTGGTCATAAAAAATATCCCCCACCTTTCTAACCTCTGCTCCCAAAGCTCCGTTCATCTTGATCTAATGGAAACCTGCCTACCGTAACAGTTCTTAAGCTTAGCTCAATTTTCTGGAGAAGTATCTGTTGGTTTTTTGCTTGCTTTTTAAAAACAGACTTTTCAGAGCAGTTTCAGGTTCAAAGCAAAACTGCACAGAAGGTACAGAGACTTCCCACATGCTTCCTGTCCCTACACAGGCAAAATTTCTTTCATTGTCAACAGCCTGCGTCAGAGTGCTTCATATGTTAGAGTTGAGGAACCCACACTGACACATCATTATCACCTAGAGTTCATAGTTTACATCAGGGTTCACTCTTGGTGTTGTACATTCTACGAGAATGGACAAATGTATAATGGCATGTATCCACCATTATAGCATCATACAGAGTAATTTTACTGCCTTATAAATCTCTAGTTCTCCAGCTATTCATGCCTCCCTCCCTCCTAACTCCTAGCAACCACTGATCTTTTTACTATCTCCACAGTGTAGTCTTCTTCAGAATGTTGTAATGTGTAATTGGAATCATATCATCTGCGGCCTTTTCACATTGGCTTCTTTCACTTAGTAATATGCATTTAAGTTTTCTACATGTCTTTTCATAGCTTGATAATTCATTTCTTCTTAGCAATGACTACTAATCCATTTTCTGGATGCACCACAGTTTATTTATCAGTTCATCTACTGAATTGGCATTGTGGTTGCTTCCAAGTTTTAACAATTACAAAATGAAGCTGATATAAACATCTGTGTATAGGGTTTTGTGTGTACAAAAGTTTTCCATTTCTTTGGGTCAATCCAAGGAGGAAAATTGCTAGGTCCTATGGTAAGAGTGTGTTTAGTTTTATAAGGAACTGCCAAACAATATTCCAAAGTGACTACACCATTTTGTATTCCTATCAGCAATAAACAAATGTTCCTGTTGCTTCACATCTTCACCAGCATTTGATGTTATTAGTGTTCTGGATTTTATCCATTCTAATAGTGTAGTAGTGCTTCGTTGCTGCTTTAATTTACATTTATCTGATAACATATGATGTGGAGCATTGTTTCATATGATTGTTTGCCCTCTGTATATCTTCTTTAGTGAGGTGTCTGTGAAGGTCTTTGGCGCATTTTTAATTGGGTTGTTTGTGATCTTATTGTTGAGTTTTAAGAATTATTTGTATATTTTGGATGATAGTCCTTTATCTGATATGTCTTTTACACATATTTTCTCCCAGCCTGTGGATTGTCTTTTCATTCTTTTGACAGTGTGTTTCACAAAGCAGTGATTTTTAATTTTAATAAATTTTTATTATTTTTGTCATAAATTGTGCCTTTGGTGTTGAAACTGAAAAATAATTGCCAAACCAAAAGTCACCTAGATTTTCTCCTATGTTTTCTTTTAGGAAT
Organism: Macaca thibetana thibetana; assembly: GCF_024542745.1. Classification (NCBI taxonomy): domain Eukaryota; kingdom Metazoa; phylum Chordata; class Mammalia; order Primates; family Cercopithecidae; genus Macaca; species Macaca thibetana. Next base: position 101,190,150 of record NC_065578.1, on the reverse strand, counting down.
TTTACAGTTTTATGTTTTACATTTAGATCTCTGATCCATTTTGAGTTAATTTTTGTGAAGGATGCCCAACTATTCCAGCATCATTCATTGAAAAGACTATATTTTCACTATTGCATTATCTTTGCTTCTTTGTCGAAGATCAGCTGACTCTCTTTGCATGTTTCACTAGCCTTTTTATACTGTTCTCTGGAATCTACTCTCTATGGATTCTGATTGACTTGGTCTTGGATGGGGTCCAGCAGCAGTATTGCTTTTAGCGTTTCTGAGGAGACCTTAACGTTTCTAGTAAGCTCTCAATGCTGAGAACCTCTAATGAGTCTAATGGAAAACTAGCTCTCCCCAAGGGACATAACTTTCTCTTTCAAAGAAGGCTATTTTCTCTCTCACTGGCCCTCATACACCTGGGTCTAGAGGTGAGTTTGAGTTCCCTCTGCTCTTCATTGCCACTCACTGTTCACTCATTGAAACAGCACCATTGCTCAGTTTTGAGTCTATTGTTGTCAGGCTTCAGCATCATTAAATTTCCTTGTAGAATCATCTGCAGACCTTCAGATCTTACTCCTTTTTTCCCAATATTTTGCATCCTGGCTTATCATTGCTGTCTCCAACACTACGACTGTAGATGATCTTCCAACATTGGAACTTCTCAATTCCTTAACATACCGACTGGTGGCCTAATCCTAAACTACCTGATCATGTGGTCAAAATCCCAGATAATAGTGTATGTACACAGATTGCTTTTCTTGTGGAAGCTTTTTCTTTTTAGAGAATTAGCATCCTCCTTACTGAGATAACACTGCTTTTTTCTTTTTAACCAAAAAGCAAAAGTAATCAATTCATCACACAAAAAAAGTTGGGGAATTGCATCAACCCTATAGATGGTGGTATAGAAGACACCACATTTCATGACAAGACTATAAGTCAAATTCACCATCACTATTACCTTAAGGTATTAGAATTTTTATATATTACATGATTCTCAACATAAAATATTTTCCCACAGTTATATTTTTGTTGTTACTAAATAAAGAATTAGATTATGATGTAATTAGTTATAAAGAGATTTGACCTATTATATCATATGCCACAAGCAAGGTTTTCTTTTAGGCAATTAGTCAGTATTCTAATTAAAATAAATGTGTTTCAATCATCCTGTTCCATATAGGAAAGGAAAAAATGACTTTAATAATTGCGCTTTGCATTTCTATAGCCACTTTCATCTAAGAAGCTCAAAGAACTAATTTAATTAAACCTCCAAATACACCCACGAAGTAAGTGTTATTATTTCCATTTGACAAAGGCATAAATGAAGTCACAGAAAGATTAACTAACTTGCCTGTGGCTACACTGTGAATTATAGGGAGGTCAGAATAAATGCTCCAATCTCAGAAAGATTGTTCTTTATAGTATAGGTTGACAATCTCTCAGTATCATTGGCTTAACTTCTGCTTGTGGTTGAAGCAGTGGGGATTTTAATTCTTCATTAGTTGGGGGAAACTGAAGCATAGAATTTACAAAATGTTTTAGATTTTCATTTTTGTATCGTACTTTCTGGAATGGTATTCATTTGCGGCAAATTCTGGTAATATTTTCTTCCCTTTTCAGTCAAACATTTCCTATCAACATATTCCCTCTTTTTTTGTATAATTAGGTAGCTTAATCCCAAAAAGCAAAGCTGTTTGCTTTTAATTAAGGAGTGAATTGTGCTTCAAAGTTTCATGGGAAATTTTCAAAATCTCTACCTAATCTTTTCTTAATGAAATGGATCTCATGGCTGCTCTGTTTGTGTTAGTCACAGTACATGCTGTACATGAATTTAAGGAATATATTGAACAAATAAAGTAAAAATATAGCAGGAATTATTCATTATCCATGGGATGAATATGCAGACATTTTCAAGTGCAAAAGTTTATCATTATATTAAATTACTATATAGAATTATCTTATTTTTGTCATAAGTCAGTTTTTTACCGTTGATTTCTTACCTTTCAACCAAGGACACTAGCATCCCTTTCAAAGCTTAATATTTTTAGAAAAGTCCATCTAGTCTCAGCTAATCACATAATATTCCAGAGATGTTGAGACCAGTGGGATCAAATGAATAAAATAAAGATATACTACTTCTTAATGTTAAGTAATGTATTAGTCAACTTGGGCTGCAACAGAATACCACCGACTTTGGGGCTTAAAGAATGGAAATTTATTTTCTCACAGTTCGGGAGGCTAGAAGTCCAAGGTCAAGGTGCCAGCAAGGTTGCTTTCTGGAGAGGCCTCTCTTCCTATTATGCAAATGGCTGCAGTCTTGCTGCAATCGCACACGAACCTTCCCTCTACATTTGTAGAGAGAAAGGGATGTTTGTTGTCTCTTCCTTATCTTAAGAGGACACCAATCCCATTGGGTTAGAATCTCACTTTATTTAACCTTAATTACCTCCCTACAATCCCTATCTTCAAATACAGTCACAATAGGGAGTAAGACTTCAACATTTACATTTTGGGAAGTCACAATTCGGTCTATAATAACTAATTTCTGTCTTAGTCGATAAAGCAGAAGAAAACGGTCCATTGCTATGTTTAGGAACTCTCACATGCAAGGATGACCCTGATCAGGAAAGACATAATTTAATACTCTAAAAGCAGCATGTATTCAAAATTTTTTAAAAGGTCTTCATTATTTAAAAGAAGGCAAATTCCATGGTTCTCTGATAATTGCTAATTCAAGTTTCACTTTTCAATCTGCTCTGCCACTCACCCCTATTCATCAACACGACCGCCACTCCAGGCCTGGGAAACTCTTCATTTAAAGCCTGCTCCTCTTTGAGTATGTTCAAAACATAGCTCCATTTCAACTTTCAAAAGCAAGTAATGTCATGTGGCAAAAATTTTCTTCATATCATAAATCATATTATAAATCAAAATATCTGAAATTTAGTCCTAGCTCTGACACTTAATGACACTATATAATCTCAAGAACACCATTTAAAATTATTTTCCTTCCAGCTTCAACTTTTATTATTACTTCCAAAAGAATATCTAGGATTAAAAGACGATAAGCACTTAAATATATATATTGGAGAAATACTGACAAATTAAACTGGTAACTCAGCAAATGGTTATGGCCTTCAAATAAAGTGAACCATTAAGAACCATTTAGAAGCATAAACGGACAGATGCAAAGGGACATGGTAACCAATTTTTGAGAACCCTGATTTAGGCCTGAATAACATGCAAAACAAGCCTTGAAAAGTTACTGGCAATTTTTTTTTCTGTATTTCAAAATAAAGGGATACATGTGCAGAACGTGTAGGTCTGTTCCATAGGTATACATGTGCCGTGGTCGTTTGCTGCAACTATTGACCCACCCTCTAAGTTCCATCACCTCACCCCCCACCTCCAATAGGCCCTGATGTGTGTTGTTCCCCTCCCTATGTCCATGTGTTCACAATGTTCAACTCCCACTTATGAGTGATAACATGTGCTGCTTGGTTTCCTGTTCACGTGTTAGTTTGCTGAGGATAATGGCATCCATGTCCCTGCGAAGGACATGATCTCATTCCGTTTTGTGGCTGCATAGTATTCCATGGCATATATGTACCACATTTTCTTTAACCAGTCTATCATTGATGGACATTTGGGTTGGTTCCAAGTCTTTGCTATTGTAAATAATGCTGCAATAAGCATACGTGTGCATGTGTCTTTATAGTAGAAAGATTCATAATCCTTTGGGTATATACCCAGTAATGGGATTGCTGGGTCAAATGGTATTTCTGCTTCTAGATCCTTGAGGAATCACCATACTGTCTTCCACAATGGTTTTAACTTCTGCTGCTTAATTCCACCAAACCTAATAATATTTACTGTTTTGAATAGCCTAAAGAATTTTAAAGAATTTGGGTCATTCATGAGATGTTTCTTTCTAAAAATAGTTTTCTATTTATACTGCATTTTCTACTCTCTTTTGTATGTTCTCATACTATTTTGTATATACCCCTATTGCATCAGATTTCAAATTATATTATATTTTAGTTATTTGTAAGTTATCTTCCTCATATATTGTAGACTTCTTAAAAACTAAGATCAATTATTCATTTAAATGTTTCTCCAGCAGCTAGTATAATGCCTAGGACATGGTGTGACTCAAAGTGCTTAAACATGTAAAGATTCCTTCAAAATTACAAATAATAATTTTATTTCCCTAAACATATAAAGTGTCCCATCTTATTTATAGAGCTACATACAGAAATACGGAGTGGGTAATAAAGTATTCAAATAACCACTACTTTTTAAATAATATTTTGTTCTTTAGGACTCCAAATAATTCAGTTTAGCCATTCTTTAAATTAGAGGTCATCATTAGACATTTGTAAAGGATTTGGATTTATAAACTAGAATATGAGTATAAAACATGACACTATATAGACAGATAGTACTTACTTGTTGATGGTCTGGAATTCAAAGAAGTTGGAAAATGGATTATCAATGATTGGTGAAAGTGTTAGTTCAAGAATGTGTCAGCTATATCAACATTTTTCATTTTTCTAACTGTCAAAAGAATACCAGAAAGCAAAAGGAAAGAATAGCTAGAGATGGGACATCCTAAAAGTAATGAAAGCAAATATTCTGTCACTCCCCACCCCCCAAAAATCTCATAATTCCATTTATTTTCAATAATATAATATCCAGGGTGTCACTAGAATGTACCACTGACTGTCTTCATATGTTATAATAATCTGATTATGTTTCTTATAAAGTAGTCAGATCAGTGGAGTGGTCCTAGATTATAACTGAAAATAATTCTTTTAAGAATGTGTGTGTGTGTGTGTGTGTGTGTGTATGTGTGTATATATATATATACACATATTTTTTTTTTTAAAGAAAAGTATGTATATGCTTTTAAAAAGGACTTCTCACAGATAAATACTTTGGTGGTAAGTAGTCTTCAGTCACATTCTACACCTAAGAAAATGGGTTTCAGGAGGGTCCCAGTGATATCTAAACCCATGGTTCACGAGTGTGGCTTCCAGTCTAACAGCATCAGCATCACATAAGAACTTGTTATAAAGGCCAGTTTTTGTGCCCTCACACCAGAGGTTCTGAATAAGAAACTCTAGGGTAAGGCCTGATAGTCTGTGTTCTTCGAGATGGTTCAATTTTGTCTTAACACATAGAGTTAGTTAATGCCAAAGTCTTGATTTCGATGCTTTGAGTCCAATCTGCTTCACATCCATTTATTTTGGCCTGCATGGAATAAATGTTTTATTGATCACATTAATAATAGCTTTGGAAACAAATGATAAACCCTCAAACTCTTTTCTATCAACATCTACTTTTTTAACTAAAATCTGTCTTGGGTGCCCTTATGCTCACTGCAATGCATATAAAGAGATCTGATTTATGATGGAAAGTTCTCATCTCTCTTTTTTTCACTAAATTCTTCATATAAATCATTCTTATGTGTTAATTTTCATGTGGTCCTCTAAACTCTTTCCAGCTCCCTCATTCTGTTTTCTGTTGCTTCCATTTTATCTCTTTCTCTCTGGCCTCTTTATATTAATAGTGATCATTGCTTACACCTGTGCTAGCCCAGCTTATCTTATTGAATGAATTTTAATGCCAAGTTGTTTAGATAGAATTTGAAACTGCAAAGGAGATTTATAGTTCAGGGAGCATCATCTGGAAAAGGCCCTAATTTATTTTCACAGTTAGGTAAAATTTAGATCTCTTGTGTCTGTAAAACCGCCTGGAAGCAACAGCAATTATATTTCACAGGCCAGTCTGCATGAATGATTTAAAACACACTCTAGACATCAGGTGCTCTTTTCCTTACTTTTCCCCTCAGGAAAGATTTGAATATATTGTTCTCTAAAAGAAAGAAAAAGAAATTAAATTAGACCCTCACAGATATAAACAAAATCATTATGTCCTTCTATATCAATAAGCTGTGTCCATGGCTAGGAAAATTTGACCAAGCTATTCTTTCCATTTCTTTAGATAAGATAGACACTTTGTTGCTCTATAATATAAAGTAAACAGCATGTTCCTTTTGGGAGTTTTACTCATCCGCAGAAATGACCACTGTGGCCATTTTTTGTTCTTTCCAAAGATGGCCCGGAGAACAGAAACATAACTGAAGAGTTGCTGAGTGCTCACTTCTCTAACCAGCCCAACTGAATCAGCCAGCTGTCCTTGCATGCTATTGCACCCTGTAATGCCACCTGCTTCTGTCTCTGCTTTTATGCCATGTACCGTCATGTAAGTCAGAAGAAGGGCTTAGGATGCAAGAAAACTTGCCAAGTTCAAGTGCTGGCTCTGCCAGTCACTAGTGAGAGAACACTGCATAAGTCACTTAAATGCTCTGAAATTTTGTTTTTCTCAGCTGTGTACTTGAAACCTGATACTATCATTCCCCACACAAAAAAGTCTGAGGATCAAGTGAGAATTCATGGATCTCAGGTAGAGGTAATTTTGACTCTCATAACGTTTAACAACGTCTGGAGACATTTTTGGTTACCATAACTGGGGGTGGGGGGAGTGAGGAATGTGGATCCAGTTAGTAGAGACAAGAGATACTGCTACACATTCTCCATGCCCAGAACAGTCCTCCAAAACAAAGAACCATCCAGCCCAAAATAGCCAATAGTGCTGAGCCTGAGAAACCCTGGATGAGAAGGTACATGTGAAATTGCTTCGTAAAGTGAGAGGACAGTTATTCGAGAAAAATATTCACTGTGTGTCAAGCACTGTCTTTGGAGCCAGGTGCTATATTCATTTTAACCCTAAATACTTAGGGATGAGACAAAATCTCTACAAGCTTCAAGTCCTTTTGTGGAAAAGAACTCCCAATCTATTTCTTTGACTCTCTAATGCTTTGCCCAGTATCTTCACTGTAGCACCAAGGGCTATAGATGATTTGCTTGCTTACTTAACTAATTCAATCAAAATAAATAGCAAAGTTCGCTTGAAAACTACCAGCTTTTATTCTCTGTCATATTTATCCCTATGTCAGATATTGCCATAGTCATCTAAGAGCTAATAATCTGGTTTTCTTTCATCAACAGCACTTATGATAGCGATATGAACAAAGTACATATAGTCAATAAATATTTCAGACTCAATTGTGTGATGATATCATTAGTTTTTCTGGATCAGCAAAAATAAGAGGATTCAATAAAGCATCAAAATTTAACCATGATGATAATAATGATAACTTATGCTGATGAAGTACTTAAATATGCTAGCCACTTTTACCTATGTTAGTTTACTTAATCCTCACAAAAAACATTTGAGGTAGCTACCTCCACTTTACATAGAAGGAAACTGAGGCACCAAAAGTGTAGGTATATTTCCCAAAATCACACAGCTAATTAGTGACAGAAGTGAGATTTGAACCTCAAGATAGTCTGGCTCCAGAGCCCATGTGCTTTATCTATCACATTATTTATCATTTAAGTCTGGAAGCAGCAAAACCCATTTTACCTAACAAAGCCACAGCTATGGAAGGCATACAGCACTGGTAAAATTAATAAATCAGGTCAGTTCAGGACAATATTGAAATGAAATAGTGCAAAGCAGACTAAGAGTTGCCAACCTGAAAAGTTGCTGACATATTTGGGCCAAGTCATAATGCCCCCAGTGAAATTGTAGCACTTCAAAACACTGGGGCCTTTGGTTTTGGTCAAACTGTTTAAATAGCCAAGTACATGACCTTGTTGCCAAACATATGCTCACTGCAGGTGACATTTCAGCAGCTTTCTGAAGGAGAAATTGCTGCTTTCACTTTGCTCCTATAAATTGTGCAAAATGGCCTATTACCCCTGGTCCCTGCAACAGGAAACTTCAAAGTCAGACTGAAAGGAGAAGAACCACTCATCTGAATGTCAAGCTGCCAATGAACAGACCATCTAAATCGACACACACCCATACAGGATTAGGGAACGACAGAGTTTTGTAGCCTCAAGAGCAGTCAGCAATTGCTTTATCGGCATTCTCGGTTTTCTTCTTTCTCCTGCCAAATGTGATTGGACGTGATGCAAATCCTTGACTATGAAGCAGGTTCTTTTTATAGAAAAACAACCATACTTCTCTACTTTGACCGCTAATTCACAGAAGCTCAGCTTAATGTCCAGAACTTTAGAAATAACAAAACCAAAGAGAACAGTCTCCTGGTAAAGAAATCCTGGACTTCACTAAATCAGACTTTTTGCCAGTTAAAATGATTTAAGTCAGTTGTTTCATTCTGACCATAAAATTCATTTAAAAATCAAGTCTGTCTTTTAAAACAGAAAATCTGCTGAGAATACAGAAAAGAACACAGATTTATTCATGCACAAGAGTCCCATTTTAACAGTGTTTATGATATGGCTCGTTGACCAATCCTTCAAAACAGAACTATGAACAAAAAGTGCTTGCTACACATCACGTAATTAGCCCATAAAACAGATGTTCATTTCTTCACATAATGTGAGCATTTTTGAAAAATATCACTTTATTTAACTGTAACATATTCAATGAGTGTGCATTTTATAAAATTTGAGTTAAATTGTACCCAAAATGTTAGCAAAAAATTGAAACCATATATTGTAATGACTGTTACAAATATTTCAAGCTTTGAAAGATTCCTCATACATGTAGAGATACAGCTTAATTTACCAAAGTCATTCAGAGATTAAAATAAAATTTCTCCAGTCCTCAAGTCATAACCACGGGTAAGAAATTAATAAATTGTGCACTATATTGACATTAAATTTTTGAACATTTTTATATAAACTAGCTTGTACATTTCTTCTCAAAACTAGCATATGGGATAGCTATGCAAGAATCGTTTGTTCCAGTTAAAAACTGAAGGGTCGCCCATTCAAGTAATCCAAGTAACTGTCTAATAATCTGTAATACTGACTGGTACAAGTTAAACTTAAACTGTTGTCTTTTGAGCCTCAGTTTAGTTACTGTCCTATTGGACCAGTCATTCCTTAGTGTCTTTTGATAAGGTTTTCACTTGTCTGTTAAGAAATAAGAACATTAAATGCAATGACTTTATAAAATTAAATTATTTCTTTTTCAAAGGATTGTCTTTTATTCTTTTTCATGAAGATGTTCTTTTTTAAAATTAAATGATGATGTCAGACAAGAGAAAATTACAAAGAGCATCCAAATTGGAAACAAAAAAGTCAAATTATCCTTATTTGCAGATGATATGATCTTATATTTGGTAAAACCTAAAGACTCCACAGGAAAACTATTAGAACTGATAAAGAAATTTAGTAAATTTACAGGATAAAAAATCAACATACAAAAATCAGTAGCATTTCTATATGCCAACAGTTAACAATGTGAAAAAGAAATGAAAAAAGTAATCCCATTTATAGTAGCCACACATAAAATTAAATAATAACTAGAAATTAACCAAATAAATGAAAGATTTATATAATGAAAACTATAAAACCCTGATGAAAGACATTGAAGAGAACATCAAAAAATGGGAAAGTATTTCATGTTCCTGATTAGTAGAATCAATATTGTTAAAATGTCCATATTACCCAAAGCAATCTACAGATTCAATGTATTACCTACCAAAATACCAATGACATTCTTCACAGAAATAAAAAAAATCCTAAAATTTATATGTAATCACAAAAGACCCAAAATATCCCAAGCTATCCTAAGCAAAAAGAACAAAACTGGAAGTATCACATTCCCTGACTTCAAATTATGCTACAGAGCTATAAAAACCAAAACAGCATGGTACTGGCATAAAAACAGACAGATGGACCAATAAAATAGAATAGAGGTCCCATAAACAAATCCACAAAACTACAGTGAACTCATTTTTGAGAAAGTTTCCAAGAACATACATTGAAGAAATGACAGTACATTTAATAAATGGTGTTGGGAAAACTGGACATCCATATGCAGAAGAATAATACTAGAGCCTTATCTCTCACCATATACAAAAATCAAATCAAAATGGTTTAAAGCCTTAAATCTAAGACCTCAAGATATGAAACAACTCCAAGAAAACATGGAGGAAAATCTCTAGGACATCGGTCTGGGCAAAGATTTCTTGAGTAATACTCCACAAGCACTGGTGATCAAACCAAAAATGGACAAATGAGATTATACCAACTTAAAAGGTTCTGTGAAGCAAAGACTACAACCAACAAAATGAAGAGACAATCCACAGAATAGGAGAAAATAATTGCAAACTACCCATCTGACAAGGGATTGATAACCAGAATATATAACGATTACAAGCAAATTTACAGGAAAAATCTTGCTAGAATCTGATTTAAAAAATAGGCAAATGATTTAAATAGACATTTCTCAAAAGAAGACATAGAAATGACAAACAGACATATCAAAAGGTGCTCAGTATCATTAATAATCAGACAAACGCAAATCAAAACTGCAATGAGATATCATCTCACCCCAGTTAAAATGGCTTATGTCCAAAAGACAGCAATAACAAATGCTGGGGAGAATGTGGAGAAAAGGGAATACTTGTGTGCTGTTGGTGGGAACATAAATTAGTACAACCACTATGGGAAATGTTTGGAGGTTCCTCAAAAAACTGAAAATAAAGCTACCATATGGTTCAGCAATCCCACTGCTGGGTATATACCCTAAAGAAAGGAAATCAGTAAATCAAAGAAATATCTGCACTCCTATATTTTTTGTACACTATGTACAAGAGCTAAGATTTGGAAACAACCTAAGGGTGCATCAACAGACGAATGGATAAAGAAAATGTACATATACACAATGGAATACCATTCATCCATAAAAAAAGAATGAGATCCAGTTATTTGTAACAACGTGGAACTGGAGGTCATTAGGTTGAGTGAAATAAGCCAGGAACAGAAAGACAAACATCATATGTTCTCACTTATTTGTGGTATCTAAAAATCAAAACAATTGAACTCATGGACACAGAGAGTAGAAAGATCATAACCAGAGACCAGGAAGAGTAGTAGGGGCCTGGGAGGGGGCTGGAGATGGTTAATGGGTACAAACAAAGAGAGTTACAAATAATGAATAAGACCTATTATTTGATAGCACAACAGGGTGACTATAGTCAACAGTAACTTGACTGTACATTTAAAAATAACTTAAAATGTGTAATTGGATTATTTGTAACTCAAAGGATAAATGCTTGAGTGAAGGCATACCCCATTCCCAGGATGAACTTATTTCACATTGCATGTTTGTATTGACACATCTTATTACCCCATAAATATATACAGCTACTATGTACCCACAAAATTTTCAACCATTTTTAAAAATAAAAATAAATAAATGCTTATGATAAAACGATGATAGTTATTTGCATTTCTAAATGGTCTTTCTTGGTATATTAGTCTGAATTCTCTCAGTTGCACATGTTTAAAACCTAACCCAAACTGGCTTAAACTAAAAGAGAATGTATTGACTCATGTAATGAAAAAAATTCATTGTCATAGTTGCAAATGTGTCTACATCTACGTTTCAAGTGATGTTTTCAGGACTCGATCTCTCTCCATTTCTTGGCTCTATTTTACTTTTAAAAAGGCTTTATCCTCAGATTTGACAGTGATCTCATAGGAGTCAGGCTTACATTATCCTTACTTCTAATCCTAGTAGTAGAAAGAAAACTTTTCCTAATAGTTCAACAAAAGTCTTACTGTATATGGATAGATCGTAAGACTAACCCTGACCCAATCATTGTAGCCAGAGGGTTTCATGGTCTAAATGTCCATATCTAAGCCCAGAGATAGAGTCAGATCCTTATGAACAACGTGGAGTAAAAAGGAGGAAGAGCTGGATCCTCTAAGAAAATCAGGGTGCTGTTACCAGAGAAAAGGTGAATAATTTTGAGTTAAGCAAAAACATCAGCTGCCCACAAGTCTTGCTAAAATAGTATATTGGCCATGCAATATAATTGTGCCAACTTTTTTTTAAAAAGTTATACATTCTCCAAATCCGAAAGGCTAGAAACCACTGTGGTAGACTACATGGTCTAACAATGAGTAAACTTTCAGGATACATATTAATTAGTCACACAAGAATCTTTGGACATCTAAGCAGCTAATAAGACAATATACCAAAAGCTGCTTTTCTCCTTAACTATTCAGACATTTGAAGGCCAACTTTTTTTTGCACTCTTAGTCAAACATGTCAAGTCCCCCTCTCAATGTTTTCAAATACAAAGCTAGCCCTGCTACCAAATAGATTGCTGCTTGTGAGCTATATTTTAATTTACTTCTACCAAAATTGAGAGAATAGAGGAGAAAGAAATATTCAGCCATCATTCCAGCACTGCTTTCTAAGTCAGACTATGCTTACATAGGACAAAAGGCTCTAAGTCAAGAGTTGGTACTGTTAGAAACTTGCTATTCTCTGTGTTTGGTCAATAAAAAAGTGTTAGGGTTATGATACTCTAAAAATAGAGCAAGAACATAATTTTTTAAAAACAAAATTTTACTTGTAACCAAAATTTCATCCAAAGAATTATTGGCATATTAATGCTGAAAAAAGGAGGCAGAGTGGTCCTTTAAAATAATCCCATCATTTTTTCTGTGTTTTCTGTAAACTGCTTCCAGCTCTTGCATATCCCTAAAGACAGCTGGTTTTAGATCACCAGCCAAAGTTTCAAGGCGATTTGAAAGAGTCTAGCAAGATTCATTTTCTTAAACATACACTTTCTGTTGACCCTCATGTCTTCACATTATCAATGTAAGAAATTTTAAAAATAAAAATCCTTCATATAGAAACACTAATATAAATAAAGCCTATAGATCTCTTCTTATGGTTACACAGGTAAATAAAGATTCTAAAAATCTAGACTTACCAAGCTTCTGTTGCTTTTAAAGCTAGGATTGAGGAAATTCCAATCAATGCAAAGTATTTACATGATTACTTCTTAGACCCTGGTTACTTGTTTCCTTTTTAGCCACTAGAAATTTGGCTTCTAACACTACCACTTTACTAAATATGCTTTCTTGATAATCTCCTCCTTGACAAATAAAAGGGCCTTTTCTCAGTCCTCATTCTCTTTGACCCTTTTCAACATCTTGACCTTCAAGATATTGAACTTTTTATTTTTTTACTGTATTTTTATTCTGATTGTTCTCTTTTCCCTTATGCAAATAATCAACCCTGGGCTTTTTTTCCCTACATTTAGAATAGCTTCTCTAGAGAAGCTTATTTCTCCTTTTCCTAAATGTAGATAAGCTTAAAGAAATTGATATTTTTCTAACTTATGTTTTTCTGTTCAACAGTACCTTGGAAAGCACTCAAGTAATAAATGGAATCTAATATTTGAATGAGAGGATCAAAATATGCAATAAACATAGTTATGTGATTAACTAGTTAACTAGTTGGGGATTCAACAAAGGCCTTATTAACTTCTCCTCCTTCCAGTTAGGTTTATACAATCTAGAACTAGCTGAACGCTGTTTCCCCAGCTAGGGAGTAAGCTTCTCAAAAGTAAAAAGGGAATTCTGTTTTTTTTTGTATTCCCAGCACCTAAGCAGTGTCTAGTCCAGAGAAGATAATAAAAAGCTTTTTTAAAAAATAGCAAGTAGCACCAAATGTCTAGGGCACATGATATATGCAGGAGAATAATGAAAATACTAAAAAGTATGTGGGAGAGTATTGATCTAGATGCTAAGGATTCTGGATTTATTCTTTATATAATGGAGAGCTCTGGAGGCATTTTATACATAACATAATATAATATAAATTATTTAATACATGTGAAAAGACTTAGAATTGTTTATGTCATATAGTAAGCCCTCTATAATTGCTTATTATTATCATCATCTTCATCAGAGCAATGTTTATCAATCCTCTTATAAGAATTTCTAGCTAATGTTCATATTCTAACATCCAAAACTGTGAGTTTGCTTTTGGTATTTTCAAAGCACTTTCTTTGCAAAAGCAAATTGCAGGAAAGTTGCTCCCAGTTTTAGTCTCCTACTCTTAAAGAAGTCTGGTTCCAAAGTCAACCACCTGCTTTAATCTCCAGGACTCACCCCAAGTTAGAAATCACTCAACTCCAGTCTCTCACCAAAAATGAAAAAATTCAGTTTAAAGGATCTCCAGCATCTGTCTGGCACCATGATCGACAAAGCCAGAGTGAGCCAGGGCTCCTGCTTGCATGAAAAGGAGGAGTCTGAGCATATTTTCCTGGTGATCTTTGCAAAAAATGAAGAGACGACCGTAGAGGAGACCCAGCTGAGGAAATTGGATAAATGAACAGGCAGCTCTACACAGACCACAAAAAATTAATCAGGCTTTGGAACAATTTTATTCTAGTTTGTATTCTTTGGGGATAACTTCCTTAGTAGCAGCTAAATGGGGAGCCCTAAGGCTTGCCAAATATCCCATTTGAATTAGCATATATTTACATATATTGACATACAGAAAGATGCACCACCAGACTACCAAAAAAGTGCCCTTCCACACTCCCAGGTAGGTCATTTTCCCTCTGCGATTCTCTGGGCAACCAAGGCAGCAATCCTGCCAGAACAATGACCTGGGAGATCAGGATTCTTTTTCTGTGACTGCATACCTGTGATGCTCCAGGCAATTCACTTATTTATTTTTGGCCTCAGTTTTCTCATTTAAAATGAATGGAGGAATGCCACAGAACCTCTCAAATTCCATATGTTTCTAAAACTCTGATTTTTATTTTCCATTCTTTTCCCAGAGGTAGGCTGTTAAATTAAGTAAAGGATTAGCAAATTACAGCCTAGAGACAAAATCCTCCCACCACCTGTTTTTATGCATAATGTTTCACTGAAACAGGCACACCCATTTGTTACATTTTATCTGTTGCTGCCTCCCTTCCGTGGCAGAGCCAAGTGACTGTAACAGAGACCAATCATAGCCTATAATATTTTCTATATGGCTCTGTAAGAGAAAAACTTTACTGTTTTCTGATCTAAGTAAAAGTCAACAGAAATTTTCATTTTCTCATTTATTCCTTATGCTAATTTACATACAAGTAAATTGAGAAGCCAAGAATAAGGTCTTGGCTGAGGCAGTGTGCACAATTATTTGTTCTGCTCTTCAACAATAAGTATTAGAGCAAACAAATAACAAATTTATGGCAAATTGTTCTAATGTTCTAACCTTTAGAAAGTGTCATGTGAAATGCTGTTGTCACACCAAAAAAGCCAGTTTTCAAGCCATGTGTGAATTGAAAAAACAAACTGTCATTTTATTCTAAGTAATTTTCTTGCACAACTCACTTGAAATAGGTTGATATTTGCTTTATGGGTTATTCTGGTAGACTTTACGAAATGAGAAGTGATTCAGCATCTCAATCTCCCCTTTCTCGATTGAATGACTCTTTGATTAATAACTGAAGGTGGTAGTTGTATGAGCTCCATAGTGAATTCTATTTTAATTATATAAAAAAGAGCAATGTTAAATCACGCAATGAATAAGAAGGGACTTAAGGAACATTAGCTAGGCAAAATATATATAAAATAATTATAGGCTGATTCATGTCTGACTTGACATTTGACTATAAGTGTGTATCTTCTTAGAACATTAAGTAGAAAATAAAAGCAGCTATTCAGAATTTTTGCATTTTATAAATGGAGCATAGCTGGAAAAAACTGAAATGTGTATTTTTTTATTCTTTAGAAAAAACTCTCACTTCATTTGAGCCTCAAAAAATCTCAAGTAGCAAAGTTTCTCCTGCTTTATGTTCTTCTTGTGGATGTTTTTCTTTTTAAATTTCTATCTTTTTGCTCACCAAGTGACAACCCTGTTCTTTTTCACCCCTTAAAATTTATCACCTTGCTTTTCCAAACCATCTTCAAACTTAAAGTCCGTTTGGAGTCCCACAGACTGTAGCTGATTTCCAGCATTGTGACTTTAAGAAAGTTATTCAACCTCACCAAGCAAACCAAGGTTTTCACATCAAATTTAGATAATAATAGCTACTACTTCATAGTGTGTTTTGAGAAGTCTATTTGCTAAATGTATATATCTAGTGTTTAGCTTATTCTTACAAACATCATTAATCAACTCATCTTCCACAGAAGAGTCATGAGACTTTCTTTCTCCTCTCCCGTATCCATTGGTTTTCCAAAATTGTAGTATCTTACCAATTGATGTGGTTAGGCTTTCTGTCCCTACCCAAAACTCATCTTGAATTGTAATCTCCATAATCCCCATAAAACCCACCATCTGTCAAGGGAGAGAAGAGGTGGAGGTAACTGAGTCATGGGAGTGGTTTTCCCCATGCTGTTCTCATGATAGTGAGTGAGTTCTCATGAGATATGATGGTTTTTTCAGGGTTTCTTCCCCCTTCACTCAGCACTTCTCTTTCTTGCCACTTCGTGAAGAAGGTGCCTTGCTTCCTCTTTGACTTCTGCCATTATTGTAAGTTTCCTGAGGCCTCCTCAGCCATCTAAACTGTGATTCAATTAAATCTCTTTTCTTTATAAATAACTCAGTCTCTAGCACTTCTTAATAGCAGCATGAAAACAGACTAATACACCAATCATTCATTTTATGGAGCTCAGTCATTTGTGTCTGTCAAGTGTTTAGTTGAAACCTCTTGATCAAATCCTGTTTTTGATAAAATTTGTTTCTATTAAGTTAAATTTACCAGATAGTCATGTGTCTGTTTCATAAACTAGAAATAAAACTCATTTTCAAAGATACTGTATTGGAAGTACTACTAATGAGATCCCAAGGTTTTAAAATGTTCTGAGTCCAGCAGTCCATGAAAACCTAGTGGATCTCTGTTACTTCATCACTCTTGACAGTAACCTAAGTGGTGGTTAATTATTTTCTACTTTCTTGAATATATCAAGTGTAAATCCACAGAATATATTAACCAAAGTCAATAAGCAGAGAGGAATGAAACACTTAAAAGCCTTATATCTAGACAGGAAGGCCATTCTGATGATATGCATTTAATCATGTCTGTTATTTTTAAAGGTCAGCATTACAGTTCAATTAGTAGTTCTATTTGCTAGATGCATTTTTCTTAATAGAATTATTCATCCAGGCTTTTAAAACATGTTCAAGCCCCAATTATATATATCTCTTGGAAGAAATTCCCATCAGATCTCTTGGTCTGACTTCAGGGTTCTCGTTAAAGTTGTCACTTAATATCATCAAATCCTATTCTCTCTCAATCATCTCTAATTCTCTGCATAAACATATAGAACAGATACAATATTTGCATAAACAGATAGTTAAGACCAGAAAAGATTATATTTACAGAGATAAGCAACCTGTGCTCCCTAGTTTGTTTTGCTCCAAAAGAATAAGTAACTTGTTGGCTCTCAAAAAGTTAATCCAAGATGAGTCTAAGGTGATATTGAAGACCATACTCTAAAGCTTCCCTGTCTAAATAAAATAATTTTAATAATATTAAGGCATATGAAATCTAGCTTACTACTATTACTAGAATGAACTCTAATAGCCTGTATTGCAATAGAAGGGCACGTACAAAGCAAGAATTAGGTAAGGGACAACTTAAAAAATAGTAACAGAATAATAAGAGTTAAGGGAAGTAAACCAAATAAAGTGGAAAAGGGATGACAAGGGGTGAGTAATAGCAACTGTCATCACTTTAACCTTTCACAATTTATAACAAACAAACAAAATACGAAGGAGCCAGGCATAGAAGTGTGCACCTGTAATCACAGCTATTTGGGAGGCCGAGGCACAAGAATCGCTTGAACCCAGGAGGTGAAGGTTATAGTGAGCTGAAGTCATGCCACTGCACTCCAGCCTAGGCAATAGAGCGAGACTTTGTCTCAAAAAAAAAAAAAAAAAAAAGAAAAAAGAAAAAAAAAAGATTAACTTCAGGTAGTAAAGCTTGCTTCTCTCAAATTCCATGTACAATAAACTCAAGATCTAAAATTCTATTTTGTATTTGGAAAATATCCAGTAAAATCAAAAATTAATGTCAAAGTTATAAAATATTTTAACTATTCAAATGGTCTCCTGCCATATATAAATGCTGAAGAAATTCAATGTATTTATTTTCATAGCAAGAGAAATTTATTCTCTTATAATAGACTAAGTCTATTAATAGACTTATTAGACTATTATAAGTCTAATAATAGACTATGTGCTCTAACATGGATGACATTACAAAATGAAAGCGCACGTGTAAGCATGTGAAGTGAACATGTAAGGGGATAACAATCTATGGTACAGAATACCTATATAATCAGAAAAGAGTAAAATGTTTGAAGAACAAGATAATTTATTAAACTTCTGAAAATATTGTTTTTATTTTCTGAATTTTCAAAGACAAATTAACCCAACGCTCCAAACTATTTGCAAGCAGTCCATGTCCATGTATATTCCCTGCCCCTTGGAATTACTATTTCTCCCAAAATATTTTTTGAACACACTATTATGCTTCAAACCAACCATTTCCAAGTAACTTATTTTCACCAGTCCAGTTATCCGATTGGTTGGCGGTGATTTTCCTTGGCTAATTGGAAAGATTAGCAGTGCCACTTTGAAAGAATTGGTGATAATGAAACCAAACTACCTGCCTAATGACACAATTTAGAGCTCATTAGTAAACTGTGCAACTCAATGTATAAGGGCTGTTACAAGCAGATAAAGGGCTAGAATCTCATCAGAGGCCTCCTCTTTCATTCCTAAGTCTACTCTAGTTCAAATAGAGATGTCGGAAGTGCTCTGACCTTACTGGGTTGTAAGGAAGAAAATAAATTAAGCAGGATATTGGCTAATTAGTCATCAGCTCATATTAACAGAAACATGACAGGCACTTTCTCCTTGTGGCGTTCAAATTCTGTATTCACATTTCTACGATATGCACCACTTTTAAAATTGTGTTCTCTTTTATTTGTTAAGCATTCCTTTCCTGTATTTTTGACCACCAACAGACTTCTCAGGAGTAGAGACTTAATCGTTCTTTGAATCTACTCCAAAAATGTAGGCATTCATTAAAAGTTAATTGAAAGAATTACTGGATGCGTGATTGAAACACACTAATACCTAAAAAAGAAATTGGAGAAAATAATCACATAAGAACTAGGATAGATGAAGCAGGGTTATATAAGTACACACATTAAAGAGACATTTCTGTATTTTCTTCCCCAGAGACGTCCTTGAAGCGATGGATGGTCTTTGAGCCAAGTAGTCCTGAGATTGGTCGCCACCTGGTGGCCATAGATAATATTATAATATGTTTCGGAGCGTACCTTGATTACATAGGCAAACTGTTTAAAAACTGGACCCCAAATTGGAACACGTCAGACATAATAGACATTTGTTTGCTGCTTACATGTATGTTCCAAGCACAAAGGACGTTCTCCTCCTCACAGAGATAGGGATGCAGCTGAGTTGCCATACCCAGGGTTAGTCAGAGTAAGGGAGAAAGTATTTGAAGAAGAGAAGGCACATCCATTCTCTGAAAAGCTCAGGCTTAGAGGCACACATAGTTTCTCTTACGAGATGGGAGAGAATTCGCCAAAAGGACAAACTATGTGCCAGCCAGAGTCCTGTTACTATGGAAGGAGGTAAAGGATGTGGAGGGTGGCTAGAAGACTACCAGTGACTTTCTTTATTTATAAAAATAAGAATAATGGTATTCAGCTCAGATTGGTGTCTCTAAGATTAAGTAATAAAAATCCAGAAATATATTAGGCATAAAGGATAACAAAGTAAAAAAATATATAAAAATGTAGCTAGGCTAAAGGTTCTTAATTCCATGAAGAGATTCATAAAGGGTAGTTTCCATTTATCTGGGTAGTAAGAACTGAATTATATTTTATTTTATTCTAGATAGAATTCTAGAGTTCTAGATGATCCATAGAGAAACTTCATATATTGACTCATTTACCAAATGAGTCATTGCACACCCACTCTGTGCCACAGTCACACAGTACAGCAATAAACAGAATAGAAATCCTGCCCTCAAGCAGAAAACAGGTATGACAGGGGAAATTTTAGAGCATAGCTATTTATGATCTTTTACCATCTCACTTTCTGAGGGATCTCAAATATTTTTTACACTACTCAGCTATAAGGACAAAAGTATAAGAAAAACAAAAACTCTGTGTTTGTTTGAGTTACAGAGATAATTTCTTTCATGATTAAGAATTACTGTGATATAGGTTATTTAAAAAAAGAAAAACAGCATGCACAAAAGCAATTAACAGGCAATCTGACCCAATCTATGGGCAATGGAGGAATGCCTCTTTTAAGAAGTGACATGTAAAGTGCTGCCTGAAGAATGACTTATTGGTATCCAGGTGGCAGGTGAGGGTGACCGAGCTTTGCAGGCAGAGGAACTGATATATACAGGCTTCCAAGGCTGGAAGAAGCATAGGTATTGGCTAAAGTGAAATAAGGTCCATATGGCTACTAGGTATAAAAAGAGGGGGAAATAGTATGATATGAGATTAGGTAAAACAGATCATCTAGAGACTCAAAATCCATGTCAGGGCTTTTCAACTTTATTTGAAGAACAACTGGAATTCACAAACTATTTCAGACAAAGGTACAGCATTATTGAATTGGCAATATAAAAGATCGATCTAGCCACTGGAGAATGAATTAAAAGAAATGTAAAATAGATGCATTGGTACAAGTTGAAAGATGTTTGCTGTATTCTAAGCAAAGAAGCATTTTGACTTGGACTAGTGTGGTAGAAAGGAGATGAAGAGAAGAAAACTAAATCGAGAAATACAGACAAGGTAGAAGAGACAGGATGTGATAATTGATTAAATGAAATAAGGATAGGGAAGTAGGGATGAAGGAGGAAGGTTAAAATTTTAAAAAATATAATACCAATGATTCTAGTTTGAGCAAATGGCAGATAATTAACTGATATCTCCTGGTTTAGGGACCATAGATAAAGAAATGTCTCGGGGAAAATGCATGTTTAGAGAAAAAGTTTAGCATCTCATGCAGATTCCTTGTTACCCTCCTGGTATAATGCCATGTGCTATTCTTATGTCATTATAAAAACTTAAAAAAAAAAAAAGACCTAGGTAAATATGCTAAGAGTAATTTCATGTACTATTTACCTTAGAATAATTCTTGGGAAAGTATAGGAAAAGTAAATAACTCACTGACTAGCAAGAGTATACTCACATTTAGAACTTTTTTTCCCTTTCTTTACAAGGGCCACTTTAGGAATTGGAGTAAAATTAATTTGGATGTTGAAATAATGCAACAGTATAGAATACCCTTATCACTTAGTAGCTGTAAGTCTCATCTTCCTTATCTGTAAGGATGTTCATAATCAATACTACTTTATGGATTTGTAGTTAGAATTAAATGAGATAATCTGCATGGCTTCTAGTGCATTTCAAACACTCAATAAATTAGCAATTATTACGGTAATATAGTTATTGATAAGAAAAAGTTTTAACAAATAAATTCAGATAAGATTTTATTTTTTATCAAATTTATTTATTTATTTGTTTATTTATTTATTTATTTATTTATTTATTTTTTAACTATACTTTAAGTTCTGGGGTACACGTGCAGAACACGCAGGTTTGTTGCATAGGTATACACATGCCATGGTAGTTTGCTGCATCCAACAACCCACCATCTACATTAGATATTTCTCATAATGCTATTCTTCCTCTAGCCCCCTACTCCCTGACAGGCCTCAGTGTGTGATGTTTCCCTCCCTGTGCCCATGTGTTCTCATTGTTCAACTCCCACTTATGAGCGAGATCATGCGGTGTTTGGTTTTCTGTTCCTGTGTTAGTTTGATAAGAATGATGGTTTCCAGCTTCATCCATGTCCCTGCAAAGGCCATGAACTCATCCTTTTTATGCTGCATAGTATTCCATGGTGTATATGTGCCACATTTACTTTATCCACTCTATCACTGATTGACATTTGGGTTGGTTACAAGTCTTTGCTATTGTGAACAGTGCTGCAAAAAAAAAAATACGCGTGCATGTGTCTGTATGGTAGATTGATTTATAATCCTTTGGGTATATGCCCAGTAATGGGATTACTGAGTCAAATGGTATTTCTGGTTCTAGATCCATGAGGAATCACCACACTGTCTTCCACAATGGTTGAACCAATTTACACTCCCACCAACAGTGTAAAAGCGTTCCTATTTCTCCACATCCTCTCCAGCATCTGTTGTTTCCTGACTTTTTCGTGATTGATTACCATTCTAACTGGCATAAGATAGTATCTCACTGTGGTTTTGATTTGCATTTCTCTAATGACCAGTAATGATGAGCTTTATTCGTATGTTTGTTGGCCACATAAATGTCTTCTTTTGAGAAGTGCCTGTTCATATCCTTTGCCTACTCTTTGTTATGATTATTTGTTTTTTTCTTGTAAATTTTTGTAAGTTCTTTGTAGACTCTGGATATTAGCCTTTTGTCAGATGCATCAATTGCAAAAATTTTTTCCCATTCTGTAGGTTGCTTATTCACTCTGATGATAGTTTTTTTGTTTTGTTTTGTTTTGGTTTTTGTTGTATTTGTTTTTGCTGTGCAGAAGCTCTTTAGTTTAATTAGATCCCATTTGTCAATTTTGGGTTTTGTTTCCATTGTTTTTGCTGTCCAATATCATACAGAATGGGCAAAAGTTGGAAACATTCCCTTTGAAAACCAGCACAAGACAAGGATGAGGATGCCCTCTCTCACCACTCCTATTAAACATAGTATTGGAAGTTCAGGACAGGGAAATCAGGCAAGAGAAAGAAATAAACGGTATTCAAATAGGAAGACAGGAAGTCAGATTGTCTCTGTTTAAAGATGACATGAATGTATATTTAGAGAACTCCATCGTCTCAGCTCAAAATCTCCTTAAGCTGATGAGTAACTTCAGCAAAGTCTCAGGATACAAAATCAATGTGCAAAAATCACATGCATTCCTGTACATTAATAATAGACAAACAGAGAGCCAAATTATGAGTGAATTCCCATTACAATTACTACAAAGAGAATAATATACCCAAAATACAACTTACAAGGGATGTGAAGGACCTTTTCAAGGAGAACTACCAATCACTGCTCAAGGAAATAAGAGGGGACATAAACAAATGGAAAAACATTCCATGCTCGTGGATACAATCAATATTGTGAAAATGGCCATACTGCCCAAAGTAGTTTATAGATTCAATGCTATCCCCATCAAGCTACCATTGACTTTCTTCACAGAATTAGAAAAAACTACTTTAAATTTCATATGGAACCAACAAAGAGCCCATTTAGCCAAGGCAACCTTAAGCTAAAAGAACAAAGCTGGAAGCATCATGCTACCTGACTTTAAACTATATTACAAGGCTACAGTAACCAAAACAGCATGGTACTGGTACCAAAACAGATATATAGACCAATGGAACAGAACAGAGGCCTCAGAAGTAACACCACACATCTACAACCATCTGATCTTTGACAAACCTGACAAAAACAAGCAATGAGGAAAGGATTCCCTATTTAATAAATGGTGTTGGGAAAACTGGCTAGCCATATGCAGAAAACTGAAACTAGATCCCTTCCTTACACCTTATACAAAAATTAAGTCAAGATGGATTAAAGACTTAAATTAAGACCTAAAACCATAAAACCCTAGAAGAAAACCATTCAGTCTTTGAATGGGCAAAGACTTCATGACCAGAAATTTATTTTTTACACTGTAACATTCACCTTTATTTATTCACCTCTACAATCATGACAAACGAATACATTTTATCTAATCATGATATTTTACACTGTCATAACAACCTATATGTTTCAAAGTACTTTCATGTGCAGTGGCTCATTTGAGCCTCACTTTATCTATGTGAGGTAATCATGGTAGGTATTATCATCCACATTTGTAAATAAGAAAACTGTTCCTCAAAAAAATGTATAAATTTTATCACTAGTTCACAGAGGAACCAGAACTGGCCTCATAAATCAGGTCTTCTGATCCTTAGACCAATACGAAACTAGAACTCTATATAGATCCTGCTGAGGAAAGAAGTCACCTTGCATTCTGAGAAAATAATTTGTTCATACAAATTTCTTCTAAGGGCCTTATAGTTCCCTTGGTTTAACGCTGCGCCTTTGCATTTAAAAAGCAGAATCTGCAGTAGGATTTGTAAACTATATTATGCCAATTTTGGAAGACACCTGGGATTTTGTCTCAGAATTTATGATTTCATGTAAATCTGAATCTTGTCAGTGAGCTGTTGATTAGAGCTTATTTGAGAATGAAAAATGTTACTGATACTTGTATAATAATGGTTTTGTAATGGTAGGTCATGAGAACTACATATATTTAGTAAATATTTATTAAGCATCTATTCATTAATAAACATACAATAATATTTATTGGTCATTATGCTAAGCACTAACAACACAAAGATAAATTAGATAGAACCCATGACCTCAAAAAGATTATAATTTAACAACGTAAAGACATATAAACAAATTATTGTAATGAAGTTTCTATTATGACATTTCTTTATATTAAAATATTCTTTTGGCTTCCCATCTCTCCTTCTAAACTGAAAGCTTCTTAAGTCATCATCACTTCCTAAGAGAGTTAGGGATCCAAAAGAATGAGATGGAGACATAAAGGAAGCCCAGGAGACTTGTGCTCCAGGCAAAGGAAGCAGAGTATAAGAAGGTTGTGACATTTGGAGCTGCATATTCTATAGAATAAACTTTGAGTAGGTCACTATGGAGAGAAGGTTAAGTCTATGTTGGAGGGAGGAAGCAGAGAGAACCATTTAGTAGGTGAGGCTTGGGGAAATGTGTCTCATTTAGAATATTCATTTAGTATAAGATGAATAGGGTTTGGGGAAAAATAAGGAGTTCAAATTTAGAAAGGTTGTGTAACTTTCAGATGATTAGTTCATTGTGCATATAGATCTGCAGTTCCAAATTAAAGGTTTTTAAATCATTTGTGAATAAGGGATAATCAATGTGATTTCCTAAGAAGAAGAAAATAATTACTTCTAGAGATACGCTCTATGTAAGAAAAAAATTACTTTCCTTCTTTTTTGATACCATCAATAATGTTGCTAGTTCTTGAAAAATCTTATAATATTGTGCCAGGAAATAGAAATTTTGGAGTGCTAAGATAAAAAACTTAGGTTTTCTTTATGTGCTAGAATTGAAAGAAAGGTGACACGTTTCATCTCTGCTATAATTTAAAGGGAGAATTTGATGTTAACAGAGCCAGCCTTCATCTGAGAGTGCCACTGCAAGCATAATAAGTGAAAATGAGGCACTTTATGTATTTTTCATTCAGAATTGTGAAGGAGGCAGAGGAGAAAAAAGAAATTGTTGTATGAGTGTGCTTCTAGTTCTTTAGGGCTTCTAGAATTCTGGAATGCCTTTTTTTCCTCCTTTTATAATAATTCTCATCAGAAATGTATCTTACAACAAATTAACATCATTCTTGAAGCTTCACTTAGAGGCATTCAGCTTGAATAGCTTTTTTCATAATTGTTCATAGAGACAATTTCCCTGATTATTTTATGAGGGTGTTTAAATTATGCCAGAAGGATAGAAATAAAATAGAATCTATCATTTTCATTCTCACATTGTAAAGCAAAGCAGTGAAAATGTCATTGTAAGGATAACATAACAAGAAATAAAAATATTAGATTTTATAACTGTCCTAAACTTATCAGGCTTAAAACTACACCTGTTTTACTGGGTTAGCCTGGGAAGCATAATTCAATAATACATGCCATATCTATATGAACATAATCCCAAAGGATATTTAATCCTGGTCTCCACAGCATGAAATCAAAAAGAATCTTAATCAACAGAAACACTCATGAACATTCTTTTTTTTTCCTTTTTGACCTTTTATAAGTACAAGAGCCTCAGGCATATAGTCTCACTGGATCTAGAAACCATTCTGAACTGCTGCCTGAAAAAGTCCAAACATAAAAGAAAAAAATAACATATAATATTGAACTAGGTCACTATTTTTTCTTTACTGAACTCTATTCTCCCTTCTCCCAGGAAACGATGTGTCAGGGTCCAATGGTTAGCATTATAAATCATGTTCTTTTTTCTATGTATGGCCTACTTCAGCGTACATATCATTCATATAGGCCAGAGAAGGAAGAAGGAAAGGTAATGATGAGTTATAAGAGGGAATTACAAATCAAACATATTCTTTGGGTTCTACATCCCTGTATGAGTCAAGACAGACTGGATGGCAATCTGTTTGACATTATTCAAATTGATTGAAATTTGGAATAGATAACATTTTGGATTTCTTTAAACTCTGGAGGAACTATTATTCAAGGAAAAGTTGGCAACATAAATTGAAGCTTGCATAAAAGATGTGACATGCAAAATCTATAAATATTAAGTTATCCATTATTATTGTTAATATCATTGAAAGTTTGGAAATCGATACTTCAAAGGGGTCATCAACTGTTACAATAGTGCTAGTAGTAATAACTAACAGTTACTAACAACTTAGTATGTGTTTGGCACTATTGAAAGCACTTTACACGTATTATGCTATTTGATCCAAACAAAATCACAAGAAATAGACAATTTTATCATCTTTATTTTACAAACAAAAACAAGGCACAAAAGCTAAAGTAACTTCCCCAAAGTCATTGTTAACTACTGAGGGAGCTCCTTAATAAAATAGAGTGAGTCTTTTTTAAAGAAAAGAGGAAAACCTCTAACTCAGATATATGGCAGAATAGATGCCTTTAAAACTCCCAAAACAAAGCATTTGAAAATGATCTATAATGTACAGCAAACATCATTTTAAAGACATAGCTGAATTTATAAGAACTAAAAACAAAATCTCAGAGGCAAAATAAAAGAGGAACTGAAAACATAAATAATGAGCTTACTCAAAAGGCATGGCTAATCTAAGATGATGTATTAATCTCAGTAAAATAACCTTTGTCTTTCATGCCAATTATGGAATAAGTGGCAAGACCTTGAGTATCACATAAGGTAGAGTGCTAGAAAGGAGCTCCCTACCTGAAAGGGTATGCCTCAGAGGTCTATAACCTTAGTAAAATTATAGATGAGAAAACATAATGTCGGCATAAGGGGAAAACAAGGAAATTTTAGCTTTTATGTGAGATATAGATGAAAAAAATTCTCCTAGAAATTTCAAGTCACACCGAAGCTGGGAATTCTAATCTATACTATTTGCAAGGTCCAAGAGAAAATTAACTTAATAGTAGCCTCATGAAGAATCAAAGGCAAATACTGTATTCTCAAAAAAGTAGCACAAAAAAATCAATAACTCCTGGGATTCTAAAAAAAATTCATGTTACAAATGATCTAATTACTTAAGATCACAAAACACTTTAGGAACATAAGATACCATTAGGGAGAGTAAGCAGAAACAGCCAATAGTATAATTAGACATTTGATAGTATCATATAATATAACCATAAGACTTAGAATATGATGGAAGTATCTTTAAATATTTAAATACATTTAAAATGGAATAAAGATATAAAACACCAATAAGATATTTTTTAAAAGATAAGGCATATTTTTTAAATAAGTGAATAGTATTTCTAGAAATAAAAATTATTACTAAAATTAAAAACATAGTTTGAAATCAAGTTCAGATTAGACAGCAGGTTATAAAAAGCTCAAAAGAAAATTTATGAATTGAAAGATGTGTATTAAGAAATTACGGGCCGGGCGCGGTGGCTCATGCCTATAGTCCCAGGAGGCCGAGGCGGGCAGATCACGAGGTCAGGAAATCTAGACCATTCTGGCTAACATGGTGAAACCCCATGTCTACTGAAAATACGAAAGAAATTAGCCGAGCGGGTGTCTGTAGTCCCAGCTACTCGGGAGGCTGAGGCAGGAGAATGGCGTGAACCCGGCAGGCGGAGTTTGAAGTGAGCCGAGATGGCGCCACTGCACTCCAGCCTGGGAGAAGGCGCGAGACTCCGTCTCAAAAAAAGGAAAGAAATTACTGATAATACAAGCCAGTAAAACAATGAGCTGGAAGATAAAAGATATGAAAGAAAATAAGAAAGTCTAACATATATGTAACTGGTTTTTGAGAAGATGATTTTTTAAGGGATATTTTAAAAATAATGGCTGTATTTGAAAAATAAAACGCTACTCGGTGATTAAAATAAACATTGGGCAAAATAAGTCAACATAAAATCATATGTACTATGGAATTCCATTTATGGAAGGTTCAACAATTAGCAAAACTCATCTTTGGTTGCAGAATTCCAGACAGTAGAAGTGGTAATACTTGGCAGTAGAAGATGACTGAAAGGGAAACTGAAGGAGGCATCTGGAGTTCTACAAATATTGTATTTCTGGATTTGTGGGCTGGTTAGATCAATATGTGTGGTTTGTAAAAATTCATTGAACTGTACACTTATGAGCACTTTTCTGAGTGCATATTATACTTCAACAAAATGTTCTTAAAATTTGTATGATGTTCTGGAGTTATTGAATACACAAATCCTCAGGTCCAGGAAGTACAAGGATAAAGAAAAAAAATTTAACAAAAGCATCATTTGAAAACCAAAGAAGAAATAAAAAAAGGGAAGATCTTAAAAAATGCCTTGAAGATAGAAACAAAGACAGATTGTATTTAAAAGAATGAGGATTAACTTAAAAGAATATTCAGCAATGGCAAGAGTGGAAGCCAGAAAACGGTGAAATAATATTTTTAAAGTGCTGAGAGAAGATAATCACCAACCTATAATTACAGATTTTCACAATAATCATTTGAAGATGATGATAAATTTTAAATATGTAGAAATAAAAACTGTGTTTAATCATTAAAAAAAAAGCCCTCTAAATGTATTTTTTAATGTTTCAGGAAACATTTTATTTTTATTGTCAGGGAAAAAATTATACCAAAAGAAAAATGTGATGAAAAAAAGGAATGTTGAGAATTTAAACAATTTAATAGCAGATTGTCAAAATATGATAGAAAAAGAAAAAAAAATAAAAAAAGCACATCTACAAAAGTGGAAAGTTGAAAAAAAAGAGCTGTGTGTAACACAGTCAAATATCTGACATAAATGTAGATATAATCCCAAACACAAATCAGAAAGGAAATGAAGCAGAAGCAAAATTTGAAGAGAAGACAGGGGAGAAACCAGAACTCAGGAAAGACAACAATCCACATATTCAAGAGGCACTGGATAATTTAAATGCAATAAAAACAATAACAACAACAACAAAAACACACCTTATCTAGTTATAGAAGAAAACCTCAAACAAAAGGAGAGAATCTGAAAATAGGGAATAAAATTTTTAAAGACACATTATTCAAAGTAACAAAATTAATTTTACAACTGATTTCTCAAGAGAATAACAGAATCCAACTAAAAATGAAACAAAATCCTTAAGGTACTAAGAGAAATAACTGCCAACTTACGTTCCCATACTCATATAAAATAGCCTTCAAAAACGTAGACGCAATAAGTGTATTTTCACAAATAAATCAATCAAGAAGAATTCAAATAATGAACCAGTAAACCAGCACAGAATATGTTTAAGAATTTACTATCAATAACTACATAATCCAAGATGGAAACCCAGAGCCATCATAAGAAATAAAGAGTAACAGAATGGGTATGTGAATATTGATAATACAAATTAATAATTTTTAAAAAGATAGTTTACTTGATTGAAGCCCTGGATTTCATGTGCTGACAGCTCTCATTTCTGACATAATTAGTTATTGTCTACCACCCTAGCTGTGCACAAAAGTCCTAATCCATACAGTATGAGAACCACAAATTGGATAATGTGAGTATTGTCTTTGCCTGGAATCTTTTGCTTCACTAGATTAATCTCTCAAGTTGTTCATCATGGTTTGAAGCAAGCTCAAGGTCACTATAAAAGGACTTCAGATTTTACTGATCGCATTTGGAATTTTTAAATGACAATATCCCTCAGATAAAATCTCATTCCATGGGCACCAGCAAAGCTCAAATGTCCCATTGTGCTTCATGAATAATACCATTCAAATTTGACATTTTAACGTAGTTCTAGGAAAAATGACACTGCCAATTCGAGATCATTTGTTGATTTCATTTTGAGATTATAACCAAAGTCTAGATTTCAGGAAATATATTCAGGCCAAAATTTAAATACTAGACCGGAAAATTTGTTTTTATTTTGCTTTCTCGTCTTATGATTTGTAAATACAGAAAAGCTAAAATGTTACTGAAAGGAATTCATATTTAAGTGTATAGTTATATTTTTCAATAATAATTTAATATTATGTTACTGGATGCTTTTAATCACACATTTATGATGAGAGGCTGAAAAGGCTAACATAATATATATTTTAAATTTCTCTGCTTAAGGAAATCTTTAACTCAGAATATTTAGGAATATCGTAGTCCTCCCTTTTCCTCAGGGGATACATTCCAAGACCCCAAGTGGATGTCTGAAACTGCGGATTGTACTGAACTTTACGTATAGTATGCGCGGATTTCTTTTTCTTTTGTTAGAATTTTAGGGATAAAAGATTCATTCTAACCACAGATTTTAGCAATCTCAGGATTTATTTCTTTTCTTTTCTTATTAAGTTGAGAACTTTCACATTTCACTTAAAGGAAGCACTTTACTGCTTCTCTTTGTCATATACAAGTTGCCAGCATCATTATTTTTGTACTCTGAGGTAATTATTAAGTAAAACAAAGGTTGCTTGAGCACAAGCACTACAATACCTCAACAGTCAATCCTATAACCAAGCCTGCTACTAAGTGACTAATGAATGAGTAGAGTCCACAGGAGAATACTCCAGAAAAAGGGATGATTCACTACTCAGGAAGGACAGAGTCTGACAGTGTGAGGTTTCGTTAGGCTACTCAGATGAGTGCACAATTTAAAACTTATAATTGTATATTTCTAGAATTCTTCACTTAATATTTTTGTACCATGATTGATCTCAAGCAACTGAATCAGAGAAAGCTACACCGCAGATTTAAAAAAAAAAAAAAAAAAAAAAAAAAAAAAATTCTGCATATCATCTATTGTACATTTTTTTTTTTTTTTGAGACGGAGTCTCGCTCTGTCACCCAGGCTGGAGTGCAGTGGCGCCATCTCAGCTCACTGAAAGCTGAGCCTCCCAGGTTCACACCATTCTGCAGTCTCAGCCTCCCAAGTAGCTGAGACTACAGGCTCCCGCGCCTGGCTAATTTTTTGTATTTTTAGTAGAGATGGGGTTTCACCGTGGTCTCGATCTCCTGACCTCGTGATCCGCCCGCCTCGGCCTCCTAAAGTGTTGGGATTACAGGCGTGAGCCACCGCGCCTGGCCCTATTGTACATATTTTTAAAATTGAAGTAAATATATGCATTATAAATATATGTTTTATATACAGATGAAAAGTCTCACACACTCATCCACATATATAAAAGAGTAAAATTTTTTATATCAAAATAAGTCATAAAATTACTAATCCAATTGAGTTTAATAGATGAGAAATAACTTTTTTAAATAAATGGATTATGTATTCATAAGCTCAATATAATTAGTGGCAAATACTGCATAAGTTTTTTTCTTTTCTTACAACTTTTAACACTACTGAAACATTAATCCATTTTATCTTAGGCAGCATTGGCTACTATGAAGAGTGAGAGGTATAGTTTCTATGTAAGGGAATGGAAATGTGTAATAATGTTCTTTTGAAATATTTCATGGTTCATTATAGAGGATTTCCAGGCCCTCTACCATGTCATTTGTTGTTTCCTTATTACAGCTCTTTCTTCTGACCTGGGAACATCAACATGATTTTGCCCTGTTGCCTGGTTAATGCATACCACCAGATTGTAATTTTTGTTGCGCCAAATAAAGAGAATGGTTATTTGTAATATTGATTTTAATTGTTCACAAAGCAAATTCTTCAACCCTACTTCCAATTTACATTGGCCCGAATGAGATTATTGAAAGCCTTAGCTTCAATCTAGGCTCCAAAAATTTTACTCATTTCCTTCTTCTTCCTTTAATTAATTAATTTATGTATTCCTTCATCCTCTTAGCAAACCATCGTTAAGCAGGCATATGTTCCAGGAATTGTAGAAAGTACTGCAACCTATAAAAAAAATTAAAACATTATTTTAATTTTTGAGGAATTCCAAAGAAGGAACTCTCTATATAAGCCAGTAAATGTAATAAAATGTATTAAGTTAAGTAACAACTATAAACAAAGTACTATTTATATAGATGTTAAAAATATTTCTGCAAAAGAATGCTAATAAAAATGCTATTTAATCATAAAGTCATTTTTTTGCTGTCTTTCCAGTAGAATACAAGCTTCATAAGAAATTTTGTCTGTCTCTAGCATCTAGAGATCTAGAGCAGTACCTGGTACATTAAATATGTGTTTGAATGATGAATGAATGGAATTCTAGTCCTAACGTCTTGCGTTACACATGATGAAACAGAAGTCCCATAGTAAGTTGAACTAGGATCTGGTTTCTCACTTCTGGGTTGTCTTTATTTGGGAAGTCAGCTTTGTATAACTTTACATGCTATTATTTCTGCTACTGGCTATTTGTAAGAAAAATGAGCTAGAAAAATCTATTTTAACAAGCAAAGATTGAGAAATGCTTGAAGCTAACACTCAAGGGCTACGATTGACCAATACACATATGATAAAGAACCTGTGTTTTGAAGAAAGACTTATACACTGCTAAGTTTTAAAAAAATAGAAAAACAGGCTTCATGCAATAAATCACTTTAGATTGGAATACTTTTCCTCCATTATTCTTGTTCCCTATAAAATTTTATACAGAATTTTATTTAGTTCATAATAGGAAAGTATACTCAACTTAAATGTAATATGCTATATACTCAAAGATTAGATGCCAGTATTTCTATTATTTTTTGCAATTGTTAGAAATGTCCTTAGGTATTTTGTCTTATTTATCTCAAACAGTTTTGTGAAATAAATAATTACTTTT
Source organism: Macaca thibetana thibetana (assembly GCF_024542745.1). Classification (NCBI taxonomy): domain Eukaryota; kingdom Metazoa; phylum Chordata; class Mammalia; order Primates; family Cercopithecidae; genus Macaca; species Macaca thibetana. The sequence goes on along the minus strand of NC_065578.1, from coordinate 101,157,279 downwards.
AATTTAATTAAAATATCTCAAAAATACATTAGGAAACCTGTTTATCATATGTAATAGTTCTGATTTTTAAGCCTGTAAACATATTTAAAATATGATTTTATAGGCCTCAAGAATATAAAAATAATTTATCAACTCTCTGCAGTTATCTCACACTATAAGAATGCAAAACAGCATTTTCCTCTGGCCATGAAGTGTTAGAGAATTGTGAATACCAAATATGCAATGTCAAATATGACAAAATTCTCACAGGTGAGAACTGACTAACAATGGATTACTGCAAAAGGAGGCATGAAAGAAAAATAGTCCTGGCAAAAAATAAAGAAGCACAGTACTGGCCATAAAATAGCATAACTAATCTCCATGTTACACAGAAGTGTGCTTTTCATTAGATTATATAGATATAATAATTAACACCTGTATATTCTGATGTACACTATACACAATATTTCTCATGAATATTTTGTCTAATCCTCCTGATACATAAGAGTAAATGAAATAATGAATGTAAAATGCTTGAAAATATGTTGGGCATATGGTACTATATAATTGTTAGATGTTATTGTTTTAATTTTTATATTAGTATGTATTTCATAGGAATTCTAAGGATGAATGGACATGCCTTTACATCATTTAGCCAGCTGTCTAATGCATATAGTAAATTTATCATAGTTTAGCTATTATTTCTATCTTAAAAATGACATTGAGGTGGAGCCTTGCTTAAAGAGGCACAAGTATGAAATTGAAGATTCAACATCTAAAATTCTGTCACTTGACATCTAGCCCAGTCATCACTTTCTTTTTAACACTTTCTTCCAACACTTCTATTATTTAATTTGCTTTGAACATAAAGGGAGATATAAAGTTTATACTTACTATTCTAGAAATTGAGAAGTAGAATCTAAATGTCTTTGCTTAATGCATTCGGACACTCATGCAAAAAGTATTTTTTACTATTTTGTTCGAGATACTGTGTGCTAGGTGCTAAATTTAAGTGGTGAGCAACAACAAGAACAGCAAACAAAGTTAACCTTGGCAACTCACGGAGCGAAAGCATTTGTTGAGGACTTAAAAATTGCATATGTGTTAATTTACAATGGCCATCAACATTATAACAGAGATGTACATGGTTCTATAAGCATTGTCAGTAAGGACAGTTGATCTGGTTAAAGATATCAGGGACTATTTCTTGAATAAGTGAACATTCGGTTGGGAATTGAAGAAAATAAGTTAGCTAGGCTACATTGTGTTAAGGCAGGACAAGTATAGCAGACGGAAAGAATAACCTATGGAAGAAGAAAACCTACAGAAAAAATAGCTGTATTCCCAGCTACTCAGGAGGCTTCAGCAGGAGAATCGCTTGAACCCAGGAGGTGGAGGTTGAAGTAAGCCAAGATCACACCACTGCACTCCAGCCTGGGTGACAGTGTGAGACTCCGTCTCAAAAATAATAACAATAATAATAATACATAGGAATAAATTTAACCAAGCAGGTAGAATATTTATACATCAAAAACTATAAGGCATTGATTAAAGAAATTGAAGACACGAATAAATGGAAATATATCCTGTGTTCATGGATTGGAAGAATTAATATTGTTAAACTGTCCATGCTACCAAAAGTAATCTACAGATTCAATGTAATCGTTATCAAAATTCCAATGAATTTTTTCATGGACATAGAAGACAAAATCCCAAAATTGGTATGGAACCACAAAACACCCAGAGTAGCCAAAGCAAGCTTAAATAAAAAGAAAAAAAGCTGGAGGTATCATACTTCCTGATTTCAAAGTGCATTACAAATTGATGGTTATCAAAACAGTATAGTACTGGCATATAAATAGACATATAGACCAGTGGAACAGAATAGAGAGCCCAGAAATAAAACCACATATATATGGTCAACTAACCTTTGACAAAAGCACACAGTACACATGGAGAAATTATGTCTTCAATAAATGGTGTTGAGAAACTGGATATCCACATGCAAAAGAATAAACTTGAGCTAGTCTAAAATATTCTAAAATTAACTCAAAATGGATTAGACTCACATTTAAGACTTAAAACCATAGAACTCCTAGAAGAAAACAGGGAAAATATTCCCTAACTTGGCTTTGGCAATGGTTTTTATACCAAAAACATAGACAACAAAAGCAAAAATAAACAAGTGAAACTACATCAAACAAAAGCTTCTACACAGCAGTGGAAACAATCAAAATGAAGAGGCAGACCAGGTGCAGTGGCTCACGCCTGTAATCCTAGCACTTTGGGAGGCCGAGGCGAGTGGATTGCCTGAGCTCAGGAGTTTGAGACCAGCCTGAGCAACACGGTGAAACCCTGTCTCAACTAAAATACAAAAAATATTAGCTTGTTGTGGCAGCATGCACCTGTAATCCCAGCTACTTAGAAGGCTGAGACAGGAGAATCACTTCAACCCGGCATGTGGAGGTTGCAGTGAGCCGAGATCTCATCACCATACTCCAGCCTGGGCAACAGAGCAAGACTCCACTAAAAAAAAAAAAAAAAAAAAAAAAAAAAAAAAAAAAGGCAACCCACAGAATGAAATAACGTATTTGTTAAACATATATCTGATAAGAAATTAATATCCTGAATATATAAGAAACTCATACAACTCAATAGCAGAAAAATGAATAACCCAATTTAAGAAATTGACAAAGAACCCAAATAGACATTTTTCAAATAAAACATACAAAAGGCCCAAAAGTATATGAAAAAATGCCCAATATCACTAATTAGAGAAAGGCAAATCAAAACTATAATGAAATATTATAGTTTTGATGTTGGTAAGGATAAAAGTCAGTGAGTAGAGAAAAGGGAACCTTTCTATACTGTTTAAGGGAATGTAAACTGATACAGTCAATATGGAAACAGTACGCAGTTTCCTCAGAAATTAAAAATAGAACTGCCATATGAACTAGCAATTCTACTTCTGGATATATATCCAAAGGACATGAAATCATTATGTCCAAAAGTTATCTGCACTCTTATTTTCGTTGCAGTGGTGTCATCATGCATTGATGATGTCCATCATCAATGAATGGATAAAGAAAATGTGGTATAGATACATAATTGAAACCTGTTCAGCCTTATAAAAGAAAAGTCTGCTGTTTGTGACAACATAAGTAAACCTAGAGCACACATGCTAAGTGAAATAAACCAGGCAAAGGCAGACAGATACTGTATTATCTCACTTATAAATGGAATCTAAATAGGTGGGACTAATAGAAGCAGAAAGTAGGATGGTGTTTGCTGGGGGCTTGAGAGGGGTGGGTGGCAAGGAATGGGGAGATGCTGGTCAAAAAGCAAACATTATCAGTTATACGATGAATCAGTCACGAGACAAATGAACAGCATGGTGATTCTAGTTAGTAATACTGTAATGTTTGCTTGAAATTTGCCTAGAAAGAGCTATAGTGTCTTCACCACACACACACATGCACATGCACACACACACACACACACACACACACACAATAGTAACTTGGCATGGTGATGGATGTGTTAATTAATTTGATTGATGTAATAATTTCACAGTGTATAGGTATATCAAATCATCACATTGTACAACTCGAATATATACTGCTTTTATTTGTCCATTATACTTCAATAAAGCTTAAAAAATAGCATAAAGGAAGAGAAGAAAAAGAAAAAACTAAAGCAAATTAATTTAGAAAAGTGATTCTTGATTATTTAAGATGACATAACCTACATTCTAAATTTCCATCTTTGTCGATTGGTTTTCCACATTTACTAAAAAACCTAGTTGAATGTACATTTAAATTTTTAATCCCATCTTAATACCAGTAAATAACATTTTTGAGCACCTATAGGGTTCCAGAGACTGCAGACATACATACACACACAATTTAAATTCTCATACAACTTTGAGATAAAGAAATTATCTATACTACAGATGAGAAATTATCTATATTACAGATAGGGGTTGACAAAACTAAGTTAAATGCCTAAGGCCATGTAGTTTGTAAATGGCATGACTAGCACATCTATAATTTAATCCAAACCCTGTCTCATTTTAGAGCCACTTCCTATAGTGTCCATCTAGTGTTCTAATTTGTGGTCCAGGACTACCTGAAGTAGCATAAAGGCAGAAGTAAAGAAGATACAGCAAACAAAAACAAAGATATAAAGTAGAAGTAGGATCCACAATCTGTGCAATACCCCACCCTCACCCCAGGATGCCTGCATTCATTTCCAGCAAACTTTCACAAACAGCCCCAGGAAGTCTCTGTATATGTATGAAAACAAGTTCATATTCGAAAAGACCTTTTCACTAGGTTTCCCAGGGGGCAGAGATGAACTGTCACACTTGAATCTATGAATCAAAACCAGGCAGAGCTTTGCAACATTAATATACAAGGAGACTTTCAAGGCTGAGAAATTGTTGAGTACTAATCATGAGAAATTTGATGGCAAGTTATTCAAGAAACTTGAAAGTGACTTTATCTCAGGAGAACAAGTTACTGAAATCAGTTCTATCTAACAAGACATCATCTCTAATGGAAACAGAAATCTTCTGCTTCCTGATCTAAGTCCCAATGTGCAGAACAAGCATAAGGACTTTACAAGGATTAGAAATCAGAAAAATTGCCACGTTTAGAACAGTCCAATAATATGAAAATGCAGAACCACAGGGAAAACTTCATAATTTGGAAAGTGAATCATCAAAATAAATTGATCAGATATGAACTGAAGATAAATATTACAGAAAAAGAGAAATGATCTATGTCCCCATGTGACTATTAACTTATGAACACAATTTCCTCCAAAGTTAATGTATTCAATCATCATCTTTAGACTTCATTTAAGTTGATTTCCATCTCTGTAGTAAGAAGTAAGAATTAAATACAATGCCTCAATCTTGGCATAGAAACATTAAAACATTTGTAATTATATTTGAGATAAACTGTTTATTATTTTAACATAAGCAAAATAGAGCCAATTAATAAATTTGAAGAATTATCACAGAACATCTGCCAATATATACCTTTATAAATGAAATTACATAAATTTTCTATTTTTTATATGTATCTGATGAATCAGGCATTGTTTTGGGCTAGATCTAAGCTACTTAGTAATAGAAATAAATATTAATGGATAGGAATAAAAATAATGTTCAGATATTCCCACACTCATGGAGTTTATATTTCTAATTTGGAGATAGACAATAAATATACCAAAGGAAGGAATTTTATAGTCAGTTGGAAAGTGATGAGACTACAGAAAAAAGAAAATGTAGAGCATAGTAGAAGCATGTGAAGCTTATCTTCCCAGCTTCTGGTCTGCCAACAGCAACCCCTGACTCACCATCAGATTCATATCTATGACTCCAGAGGAAGTAGCCACACAGAGGCAACCACTTGTCATAGACCTCTCCACAAACAACTCCTTCGAGTTTTCTCCAGAGGCTGGATGTGCTTGGCCTTTTAAATCTTCATGCTCTCTTTCTAGACATTTGCATCCCTCATTCTCCTACATTTTATAAGGCTCATTTCCTATAGTAAATCCATAATTCTAAAGTCACCATAGCTCTGCTTCAACTGAATGTGACCAATAGACAAACCATTCTCCACAATACAAGCAGAATGTTCTTTCCAAAGACAAAAATGTGACCATGTTCTTCATCTGTTAAAAGTCATTGGTGGCAGTTTATTTAAAATTCTTCCTTTTTTCTAATGTCAATTTCTATTTTAGATTCAATGGGTACATGTGCAGGTTTGTTACATGGGTTAACTGTGTAATGTTCGGGTTTGAGGTATGAATGATCTCATCACTCAGGTAGTGAGCATAGTATCCAATAGGTAGTTCTTCAGTGCTTGTCCCCTCCCTCTCTCCCACCTCTAGTAGACCACTGTGTCATTGTTATGGTCTTAAAGTCCTTGAGTACCCAATGTTTAACTCTCACTTATTAGTGACAACATGCAGTATTTGGTTTTCTGTTCCTGCATTAATTTGCTTACGATAATGGCTTCCAGCTGCATGCACGCTACTGTAAAGGACATGATTTCTTTTTTTTTTTTTTTTTATGGCTGCATAGTATTCTGTGGTATACATGTACAGCATTTTCTTTATCCGGTCCACTGTTGATGGACATCTAGGGTGATTCCTTGTCTTTGCTGCTGTGAATAGTGCTGCAATGAACAGACAAGTGCATATGTCTTTTTTGAAGAATAATTTATTTTTCTTTGGGTATATATACAATAATGGAATTGCTGGGTTGAATGGTGACTCTATTTTAAGACATTTGAGAAATGTCCAAACTGCTTTCCACAGTGGCTGAACTAATTTACATCCCCACCAACAGTGTATAAATATTCTTTTTCTCTGCGGCCTCATCAGCATCTGTTATTTTTTAACTTTTAAATAACAGCCACTCTGACTGGTATGAGATGGTATCTTATTGTGGTTTTGATTTGCATTTCTGTTATTAGTAATTGGATCAATTTTTTCATATGTTTATTGGCTACTTGCATGTCTTCTTTTGAGAAGTATCTCTTCATGTCCTCTGCTCACTTTTTAATAGGGTTTTTTGTTTGTTTTTGTTTGTTTATTTGGCTTGTTGAGTTGTTTATGTTCCTTATAGATTGTGGATATTAGACACTTTTTGGATGCATAGTTTGTGAATATTTTCTCCCATTCTGTAGATTGTCTGTTCACTCTGTTGATACTTTCTTTTGCTGTGCAGAAGTTCTTTCATTTAATTAGGTCGCATTTGTCAATTTTTGTTTCTTTTGTAATTGCTTTTGAGGAATTAGCCATCAATTGTTTGCCAAACAATGTCGAGGTTATTTTCTAGGTTTCTTCTATGATTTTTATGGTTTGAAGTATTTCATTTAAATCTTTAATCCATCTTGAATTAATTTTTGTATATGATGAAAAGTAGGGGTCCAAATTCATTCTTCTGCATATGACTATATGACTAGCCAGTTATCTCAGCATCATTTATTGAGTAGGGAGTCCTTTCCCCATCCCATCACTTTTTTTGTTTGTTTGTTTGTTTGTTTTTCTAGTGGCTTTGACAAAGATAAGATGACTGAAGGTGTGCTGCTTTATTTCTGGATGCTGTATTCTGTCCCACTGGTCTATGTGTCTGTTTCTGTACTAGTAATTGTAGCTTATTTTCTTCAGCATGATGTCTTAAGTCTGAAAATGATTTACCAGGCCTTCATGTTCTTATCTCAACACATCTAAAAAGGCTTCTCTGTCTCAGATTCAAAAATACAGAAATTCTACCCTTTTCTGAAACTCTCTCTCATCTCTAGGTCATCGTACATCAGTTCTCTCTCCCTGGAGCATTCTCTTCATTTTTCATATAATAAATCTCTTACTCTTCAGAACTCAAGTGAAATAACACTTTTTAAAATAAACCTTCCCAATACCAATGTTATTAGTCAGGTTTTTCTGCCATTTAGACTCCCAGTGTCTCATGATCCCTCTTCTGTACTCTCTTACCACACTTTATTAAAATTGCAAATTTAATGATATGTCTTCCCTTCTAAACAATAAGCTCCAAAAAGACAACAGCCATGTCTGCTTGTTCATTGTTATATCCCCAGTGCCAACATTGTTCTAGCACATAATAAATACTTCATCAACATTTGTAGAATGAACAGATGGTTGAATTAATAAATCACAGTTATGTTAGTTATCTATTCCTGTGTAAAACATTATCATAAACTTAGAGGATTAAAGTAACACACATCTATTATCTCATAGCTTCTATGGTCAAGAGTCCCTGCCCAGCTTCATTGGGTCTTCTTCAGAGTCTCTCTCTCACATGCCTCTTATCAAGGTGTCATCCAGGGCTGTCATCTCATTTGTAAGCCTGAATGGTAAAGATCTGTTTCTAAGATTGTGTGATTGTTGGCAAGATTCCATTTTTCACAGGTTTTTGGACTGAAAGCCTCAGTCGTTTTTTGGTTACTGGACAGAGACCAACCTCAGTTCTTTGCCATATGTAACTCTCAACATTTCAGCTTGCTTCATCAAAGCCAGCAAAGGAGAGAGTGTGCTACCAACACAAAAGTCAGAATCTTTTGTGATCTAATGACAGAAGTAATATCCCGTCAACACTGAGATATGTTAGTTATGAGCAAGTTACTCAATGAGAGGGAATTATACAAGGCCATGATTACTAGTATGTAGGGATTATTGGGGGACCAACTTAGATTTTGATGGCCATAACAGTTGGGTGCCAGGAGTTGTGCTGGAATAACTATGATGAGTTTCTATTGGTTTTCAAGTGCTTGTTGGAAGACGGTTCACGCTAGCCTAAAAGTTCCGTGACAAACTAGTCAGAAGATGTACTTCATCTTCTGTAAGATGATGTAAGATTGCCTCACATGTGTAAGATTGCCTCACACGCTTCTTAAGCTCTTCTTTTCTAAATATATTTAAAATACCCAAGTGAGGCCGGGCGCAATGGCTCACGCCTGTAATCCCAGCACTTTCGGAGACCGAGGCCTGTGAATCACAGAGTCAGGAGATGGAGACCATCCTGGATAACACGGTGAAACCCCGTCTCTACTAAAAAATAGAAAAAATTAGCCGGGCGTGGTGGCGGGCGAGGTGGCGGGCGCCTGTAGTCCCAGCTACTCGGGAGACTGAGGCAGAAGAATGGCGGGAACCCGGGAGGCGGAGCTTGCAGTGAGCCTTGATCGCGCCACTGCACTCCAGCCTGGGCGACAGAGAGAGACTCTGTCAAAAAAAAAAAAAAAAAAAAAAAAAAAAAAAAAAAAAAAAACCCAAGTATAGTAGAGAAATTTTTAATAAATGCTAGTAATATTATGGAAAAATAGACTAGAAAAGAAAACTTGAAGAGTGAATTATTCAAATGGTTTGCAACAATTGTTTAAATCTCATTCATAGTATATCTAGACTACACATCAGCCATAACTCTAATTCAGGCTCTTAACTGAAAAACGTTATGCTCAAAACTGAAACACTGTTCCTTCCCTTGGCGTTGTGATCATGGATGAGAATTATACTTTACCTACAGGAAGAACTGGGAGTTGCCTGGCACTGAGCTGGGCTATATAATCCACTTTGAGGGACAGGGAAGGGGCATTATCGATTGGGTACAATGATGTGATATACTATAAAAATAATCTATTCCAGTACTTTTATTTTATAGGTAAAGAAACTTCGACGGTGAAGGGGCCAAGGACTTTGCTCTCTCAAGGTTAGCTGACAAATCGACTCAAAAAAAAAAGGTAGATTAAGTAAAGAAAATGCATACAAATTTATTTAACGTGTATACACAGGAACCTACCAAATGAAGACCCAAAGATACAGGGGAAATTGTCCATTTTTATACTTTTGTTCAACAACGTATGGTCTGCCATGTAGAAAGATGATTGGACAAAATGAGCATGTTCTAATGCTAATAGGCTGAGTGAGGAAACCCAGTAAGGCCTGTCCGTCTGGATTCTTCTTGGCTTTTCAGAGCATGTATTCCTTCCTTCTGGGTATGAGGCAGGACCCTCTCCAGAATGAGGGTCTTAGGATCTATAATCAACTAAGTTAGGTCAGATAATTTCTTTGTGGCCAGCTTTTATACAGATAGGGTTTTCTGTTTTCTATGACCCAGCTTGGGGAAGAGGGATTCTCATTTCTATGGCTTACCCCAGGGGAGAATGGGACGGGGAGACAGGGAGCAAGAGAAGTTCACAGAAAAACTGTTGCTTCTGAGGCTGCTTTGAAGGCCTTCCTTTGGGAGTATCATTTTCTGAGTCCCAAATACAGGCTAATGACTTACTCCAGTGTACATAGTAAGTTAATGGCCAAACTTAACCTAAAAACTCATCTTTCATCTATTTGTTCATTCTTTCAACAAAATTTTTATTTCATTTTAATATGCATTGCCAGAACTTACACTAGGAGCTGGGGATAGAAGAATTAAGTGAGCTATAGAGATCACAGTTTATTAAGGAGATAGGCATGTGAACAGGAAGCTACAGCATTAATTTTTCCAAAAAGCTTTACATTGAAGGCCATTTGAACTATGTATTAACTAATGAGTATAAGTGTGCCATTATACCCCACACTATAATTAAGAGGGATAATGTGGACATTTTAGTAAGGGAGAACAGAAAGTGCAAAGGCATAGAGGCGGTGATGAGCATAGCGGTTAAAGTTTTACGATCAGAACATGTGTCTACTGAGTCAGTAGAGTATATGAGGGGCCCTTATAATGGCCCTCCATATTATTAGGTTGGTGCAAAAGTAATTGTGGTTTATGCCATTAAGAGTAATGTCATCAACTTAATACACACAGATTTTCCTACCTCTGGCCTTACAGAATAGTAATATTTATGTTGAGTTAATAGTAGTAAATATTGAATAGAATTGAAAAAGGGACGTGTTTAAAAAATTACAAAATCCATTACTTTTTAGTGAAATAAGCTCACACTCTACCTTCTCTCCTTAGCTTAAGATTTTCAATTACGTGCAAAAGTTGCTGTGAAGTCCGTGATCAGCAAAGTATGGGAGAAAAGTGCCTAAGTTTCTGAGCTACAAATATATGACCAAATATTTAAAAGCACAAAGCAGATATATTTCTATTTTTTAATACCAGAATGCTATATTCTTAGACTTAGTGAGTCTAGACCAATCCCAGAAAGCAGGGAAGGATGAAGTGAGGTAAAATGACATGCCTCTGCTGTAATGTGCCATATCCAACCCAGAGCTGCTTTACAGTTCATGAGGAGTCAGCCTAAAGTTACCAGATCTACCTCTTTGACCAAAATTACAAGTTAAATCAGGAAAGTCACATGTAAGTTTAAGCAGTAGTTGAGTTTTTCCTACCGAACTGACTAAATCAAAGTTACCTGATGTTGTGTAGACAACTTTATTAGAGAAGATCTTCGCCTAATGCAACACACCACCTCAAAGGCCTTGAATATTCATGTGAGTTACCTGGAATACTCAGAGATATTCAAGGACTGTAAAATGAAGTTCTTAAATACAAGGCTCCATGTAAGTGTTGAGGAGGTCAGTTTTACAGCAAAAAAATTTAGAATACATGTCTTTTGCAAAAAGTATTAGCTTACAGTCTTCAAGGACCAAAACACCTGTGAAAATTAGAGGAGGCTGACATTGACTTAGTGCTCTCTTTGTAAGAAGTTTTTCCATATTCCTTCAATCCTGTGAGATAAACATTATTATCTTCATTTTACAAATGTAAAAACATGGGGTGAAAAATGTTCACTATCTTGCCTAGCCACAAATAAGTTAAGCAATGACCTTTTCATTTTAAAACCATGCTTTTTTCATTCCTATGAACTACCGCAGCTCTTAGTTGGAGGAAGAGAGAGGGGGCCTGAAAAGCATTTATCTGCTTGTTTACTAAGGTGACAAGCCATCCTGGCTTGCCTCAGACTGCCCTGGTTTTAGCACTAAAATTTCTGTGTCCCAGGAAACCCTTCAACCTGGGGCAAACTGGTACTGTAGGTCACCTTAACACTCTGAAGTGCTAAGGTCACACCTCTGAAATTCGTATGGAGCAGAGATAAGCAGGGCAGGGAGGCCCAGAGTCTCTGTAAATACAAGTGGAATAAATGAGTACCACAGGGATGAGAGGGGCATTACTGGGAAGTATAATGCTTTTACTGTTGGTCCCTTTTCTGACAAAAATTATCTTTGCATTCTGTGGTTCTCCTTATCATCTTTCACATTTCACCTTTGTTTCACCTGGCTGACCAACTAACAGGACTCATAGAATACATTTGCATCACCTTAGACAGTTTCATTCAGTAAACTGAGGTGAATTAGCTATCATTAACACAAAAGTAATTTGAATATTAAGGCTGCTGCTAAAAAGGTGCTTGCAGAGAATAGTCTGCCCTTCTATTTAAAGTGAGCTAGCCTCCTAAAAATGAATCTAGTGCTGGCAAGTGAAAAAAAAAAAAAAAGAAAGAAAACAGAGAAAGCTAATCTTTCCTGGGACAGGTTAGTCTCAGAAAGACTGTTGCTAAGTTAATCTGTCACTAGTTCAAAATGACAGTCTGTCACTGGCCACTGTCACCATCTATAGTGGAGGCAGCTTCTGCATTCTTTTTTCCTGGAGCACTGCTTTGTGTGTCTCTGAAATTATGTTAATTGAAAGTTTGTAAATGGAAGAGCATCAGTATTGTACAGAACCAAATGGCGGATGACTTGGGAGGTAAGTGTAAAGAGCTCTGGGATGTGAGAAGTAGAAACAATGATAACACTAATAATGAATATTTATTGAGCAGTTTCTATGTGCTAGATATTATTCTAAGCATTATCCTTTTTTTTTTTTTTTTTTTTTTTTTTTATTTTGAGACAGAGTGTCGCTCTGTCACCCAGTCTAGAGTGTAGTGGCGCGATCTTGGCTCACTGCAACCTCCACCGCCTGGGTTCAAGCAATGCTCCTGCCTCAGCCTCCTGAGTAGCTGTGATTACAGGCATGTGCCACCACACCTGGCTAATTTTTGTATTTTTAGGAGAGATGGGGTTTCAGCATGTGGGTCAGGCTGGTCTCTAACTCCTGACCTCATGATACACCTGTCTCGGCCTCCCAAAGTGCTGGGATTACAGGCGTGAGCCACCACGCCCGGCCAGCACTATCCGTTTTTAAACTCGTTTTACTCTTGGAAACTTATGAGGTACTGTTACTATTCCTATTTTACCAAGATGGAGGTCAATAATCTACACAGATCATGTTCCAAACTACTATACCAATAAAGTTTATTTATAATTAAAAAATAATAAAATAAAGTGAGCTAGCCAGCCTCCTGGTTCAAGTAACCCTCATGACAGATTGAATCAGTGTTGGCTTCTGCAGTGTGCTATTTGGAGCTCTGGGCAGGCCTTCATCTCCCAAGTATCTCCATTTCCACTTTAGTACATTGCCTGAAATGCTGTCATTAGTAGAGGTTTTAAAAGGATGCTCCAAGTAAGACAGGACAAGAGAAAGCAAGGACTCCAGGAAGTGGGATAGAAGAACATTCATTTGCAATTTGGCAGAGAGTCAGCCCTGTCCTTGTTGAAGATGCAGGAAATGTGCTTCACTAGCAGTTTCTGCAAAGGTGAACTACAGGCCAGTGAGTCAAAAGTATTACAAATTCATTTGTTTTGTAAGGTTTTTGGCCTAAGCTCATTTAAAACTTTAAGGCAGTATTCGGCAGAAAAGATCATTCCCAACAGAAAAAATATGTCGTTTTATGTAAAAGACAGTTTACTGAGTGAGTCAATTTTCTGGGGATGTTATAAGTTTTCATTAAGTCAAAGGTCTCTGAACATATAGGAGCTATTTTATCAACTTCAGATGACCTCTGTTGGGATGGCATAATACTATAAAATTGTTACCTTGATCCTTGGCAATGTTTATTGCCTCTTTGTATAATTATAAGAACAGTTGCATCCTAGCATAATGAGGACACTTTCCAAGTCTCAAGTTGAAGTTTGGCCTTAAGGAAAGAATGAAGCCAAATCTCTAAGAGAGAATTACAAAGACAGCTTTGTGGCAATATTTTGTAACACACAGTTCATTAGAAGAATGCTCTTTAATATGCAAAATCTATTGTTAACATTGTGGTTTGTAATGCTTAAACTGCAGATGCACAAACTTCACTTCAGTCAATATGCGGGATCATGAATTCTTTATTTTCAATGCCTCAGAAATCTGCAATTGTGTTATGTGTACAACTACACTATTGCCCACATCAAGAGTAGAAAAGAGTATTGTTTATAGAAAAGATTCTCAACTAAAATGATGATCTTAATTTAAAATATTAAAATAAAATAAAAATATTTATGGCCAAATAAAGCTTGGAGAATCACAATGTATAGGAGCATAATAAAAATTCTCAAATCCCTGATGAAATATTCAGACAGCCACCACCAACAACAAAATTATTTGATTATAGAAACATACTTCAACATTTCTATTGAATGCATTTAGAAAATATTAATAAGGATCAATTAATTGCAATAATTCATGACAGAATCACAGACATAAAGTCACTGTGGTTATTGATAAATAAAATCAAACACATAGAGTTGCTGTGGTTATTGATAAACTTTTGTCATTTATAAGCTTGTTTGGTGTTCCTGGAAAGCTGTAGAATTAATCAAGACATCATACTACATCAAATGCTAGGTCAGTTCTCATGAGGAAGTGGAGCAACTGTCCCGTCTGCTAATGCTAGCTTACTTTGAGGGCTATGGTGGCTAACTATGAAGCCTCATTAACTCTTTCATATAAATAGAGCCTGTCTTCTTCTGCTCTGCTGAACTGAGTTAATGCAATGCTGGGAAATTACCCATCAAAGTAATCTATGATAGGCTGGTTAATTTGGGACCATAGGGAAAGGCAGCAGCATATCAGACAGCAACGGGATGCACTGGGGCTGGTAATGAGCCCTACCTGAAGGTCAACAGGTGTCCTTCCTGAGAGCACGATGGGGAAAATATCACAGGCCATACATCAGTCTTTCTCTACCTTAGTCACCCACCTAGGGAACACTTTGATAAGATGGCTGTTGAGGAGGAAAGATTAATATTCATTTCATGGTCTACCTGTGATTTGTAACAGCTTTCACTAAATCTTGTTTTGTTTTAATAGATATAATTCTATCTGCAACCCATCAGAAGATGAATAAAAAAATAAGGTTCAACTCTATATGCTTTAGGTACTAAGAAATTCTGTATTGCTGAGTTAGAAAAGAGGCATTCCAAAAAAAAAAAAAAAAATCACCAGGTAGAAAAGAATTCGTTATAAATAATACCACATTTTACTCATACTTATGTTTTAAACTCATTTGTCAAAGGCTGTAGAATTCTTATGTATTACTAATAACCCTCTGAGGAAACATGATTCTGTAAACTGCTTCATTAAAATTATGAAATTATAAAACTCATACAGCAAAATATAATAAGAAATGACTCATAGGAGGTATTTTCCTATTACAAGAGGCTCAGATTCCTTCAAAATGTGCTTTTCTGTTGGTACAGTCTTGAAAATAAGATGCCAGAACAATAACTTCAATATTATTAAATCCATCAACTATAACACTGCACTACCAGTGAACTCTACTTAAAGAGAAGTATTCTAATTACTATTAGAACTACAAGTAAATAGCTCTTTTTAATAAATATTTCAGTTAAATAGGGAAAAATGTCAAATAATTATTCATTCAATGAATGAAAAAATATTATTCATATTATTCATTAAAGTATCCAGTGAATCTACAGGCCATAATTTTCTAATATGCAATTTTTTTAAATTTGCAAATAATGTTCCAAAAATTTTTACTATGGTGCTAATTTTAAATTTAGTATATGATTAGATGTCTAAGGCCATAAAGATTTCATTTTGTCCAGATTAGTGCAAAATGAGAACATATTACATGCGTAGAACTATACTAGTCAGTGAGGAGATACAGTCAAAGGATACAGGATTTTAGATAGAAGACATTTAAAAATCTGTGGTACAACATGGTGACCATAGTTAATAACAATTTATTACATGCATAAAAATTGCTAAAAGATGCTTAGTGTTCTCACCACAAAATAAAATAAGTATGTGAAGAAATGGATACGTTAGTGAGCTTGATTTAGCCATTGAACAATATATGAATATTTCAAAATATTATGTTGTAAACCATAAGTATATACAATTTTTATTTTTAAATTTAAAAGATTTATTTTAAAAAGAACTATACTGGGTTAGGCTTATTACAAAAATCAATAAACAGGATTCCTTTAGAAAATCGTTTTGTAGTAACAGCAAATATTTTGAATACAGTAAAATAGCTTTGAGGCATAAGGCTTATTTTTCAAACATTTAATTTGTAAAGAGAAAATGGACATAATGGTGATGAAAAATATGTTTATCTAATTCTGTTATTTTTTAACTTATGCATTTTTGTACACTGCAATAAATAGAATACATTTATTGCAAAACTAGAGTGCTAAGTTTTGAAATTCACAAAAGACAATATTTCGACTTATGTTTTGGATTTTATATTTATTTTATCACTCCAAAAGCTTAGTTTTTGGAGGTTAAAAAAATAAAATGCATTATATTTCAATTCATTTAAATAACATAAAATATAAAATGTACTTTCCTTAGTTTTTAAAGCCAATAACCTGCTCTTTGTTTCTTTAAGGTCTTTCTTGCATACAACCCAATCTTATTTCAACTTTCTTGAGCAGTCAAAAAAGCAATATGCTGGTGAGAACACTGCTGGGAACAGTAATTGAATGAGTCAAGTCTGAATCCTTACCCTGTTCAGGTCCAGCAAACAGATCACATTTAAGAATAACTGTTTCTCCTTTGTAGCCATATTAGTTGCAGTGCTTTCTTTCAACAACTCATGAAAGTATTCTGAAGACTGTTGTATTTTTAAGCAGCACCTGGCTGAAATAAAGTTGCTTAGTATTTCTGTCTTGTCTTTTTGTTGTTGTGGTTGTTTTATTTTCCTTTTTCAAATACAAGCCTTATTTTTTTTATTTAATAATTTGAGCACTTCAATCAAGTATGTCTAAAGTAAGACTTCAAATATGTATGTCTGTTTCTGTGGTTAAGAATAAAAATGAAATTGATTTTAGTTTAGGAAATACATAACTGAGTTAAACTCATAAACTATGACCAAACTTACTTCCAGAGATCTTTCAGTTTACAAACTCAATCTGTATTCTCTAATAGGATTTAGGGACTCAATGTCCTTGTGGGAACAAGAAGATATTGAGAATTTATACAATATGTGCAATCGGACATGGTGTTTTGTTTTCTTCTATACCCTTTTCTAATTTATCTCCTTTATTAAAGTGCACCTAATAGCTTATAAAAAGGAAAACAAGTAAATACATGTAAATAAAATTCCAGCACACTCTCCCTGCCATGAAAATCCAGTAAGGCAGTATCCTTATCTGTGGATCTGTCTTCATAGTCAGCTCAGATTAACAGATTAAACTCAGGATTTAGAGAATGAAGAAGAATGAGGGAGTTGCCCACTCCATCTGGAGGAGAAAAGGGCAAACTAAACCATGCATGAGATTTAAGAATAGGGTCTACTTACTATCTTCTGAGTTACACCTACGAATGGGTCCATTTGCCCAGGTGTCAGATGAGGTAGAGTTAAAACACTTCTGCAATTCCTAAACCAAAATTTTGTTATGAAAATTTCAAAAGTGAGTTGATATCAGTTTGTAAGAGAAATTTCCCCCAAAAGGACATTGATCTGTCATTTTAATATAGATATATTTGCTAGAGAAGAAAAACTCTACTCCTATGAGAGGAGTGTTATTATTGGTGGGTAAGCCGTATTTGAAGGTTAGAGATATAGTTAATAGTTCCTATGACTAAATGTATAATTAGTCTTTTCAAAACCCTACAAATCTTTTACTTAATACATTATGTGGCTGTTATATTTAAATGTGTAGTCACTCTGCACATCATTTTACATATATCACCCAGCTTAGAGGAACAGACAAGCTAAGACATAGATATCTCCCACTATTTCTTTGTTGCTGTCTCTAGTGGGCTTGGGGGATCATTGTGAAAGTTATGATCTTAACCAGCTGACATAGGTAGCTGTTGATGTGTTAGAGTCAGCTCAAGCACAGAAGCCTCTCTCAGAGGCTGAATCTTCAAAAGGACTAGACTCCATCCTACCAGCTATGGGAAGAATACACTCTTCTATATGGATATGCCTTCTTGATTTCTTAATAATTCACATACCAAGAAGTTTACATCTTTATCTGTCACTTGCATGTGGTCTAGTTTCTCAATCACTTTTTTAAGTCTTCTGGATTTCCTATCTAGCTAAGAAAATCTTCTTCATTGAAAGAGTAAATAGTCATAAAATGTGACCATGTTTGTTGCCTCCACCTTTTTCACAATTGATCTAATTAAAGTCCTCACTCACTTACCTAGAATGCAGCCAGGCCTTGCCCTTTACGCTCCAGCAACACTGCAGGGCTAAGTAGGAGTTTTCTTTCTTTGCCAGGCTGTATCTCACCTGGATGACTTTACTCTTGCTGTTTTCCCCCACCTAAAACATTTTTCCCTCTTCTCCTCCCTTCTACCTGGTTCACTCTACATACCCTTAAAGATTCTGCTCAGTGTCACACTTTCTTCCCCCCAACAATGTTAGTTGCCTATTTTGTGTTCCATAATAACCTGTGTTTAATAACCCATTCCCTGTCTCTCCCATGTGACTGTGAATTGCTTGTCATAGAGAACTATTCCTTAGTCAGCGCTATATATCTGAACCCTTATCACAGTCCTTAAACCTATATGAGATCAAAAGTTATCTGACATTAGCAAAATGAAGCATTTACAAACTGCTGTAATAACAGGTTGGGCAGAGGTTCGGAATTTTTGGAACAATTAAGAAAGTTACCAGTTTCAAACCCAACATAAGATGGCTTTGAAAGCAAATCTCAGCTTCATGGGTCTATGGGGCTTACACTTCCCCTTTATCGTAATTTTCTTTTCAAATACTGTGCAAGAATTGGAGTTTGAATCCATCAGGAGTTTTGTGGATTTCTTATTATATTACTCCAAAAAAATTGCTTTATACTTTGCACTTACATATGAAAACTGCTTTTTTCCCTCCTCACTAAAATCCCAAAAGCATTTCTAGAAAACCTAGATAAATTTAATTTATCAAAGCCACCAAAGGGATTTTAACATATTAAAAGAAAAGCATAGGTGAAGATTTTTGAAGTATGTGCTTTGGTCGAATTATTATTATATTATAAGTACAAATCTCCTTTTACAAAAGAAAGTTCTCTCCCAGAAAGTCAGATTCTTAAAGATTCAAAACAATTTTTAAAACTAGAAGGAAAATCATTTCAGTTCACTGACTCCTAATTATGACCTACATCAAAATATTTGACCCCTAACCTTTCTTCCTGGCCTCTGTACCTATATCTCCAACTCTCTAAGAGATGATTTCACATGAAATGCAAATGCCATAACACTAATAATAGTAATAATAATTATCAGGCACTTACCTAGGGCAAACACATATCGGAAACTGTTTTTGAGTGATACGTATATATCTATATAATATGCACTTATTCATGTGTGTGTATATGTATACACACACACATACGATATATACATAATCCACATACACATATATGCACTCGTATCACTTAAACTTCCAAAACCAACCTTATGCAACAGATACTACTATTGCTTTGTCCTTTATTTAATCGAAGATGAAGATAAGGCACAGGGTGCTTAAAGATCTTGCTTCAGGCCACAAAGCTTAAAACTTGCAGAGGTGGGATGTGAACCAGGCACTCTGTTTCCAGGGTCTTTGTACTGACTGCTCTCCAACTCCACTTCATACCCTTTAGCTTTTCATCACTGGAAGCGTGTGAATAAGACACAGCTAGATCTGGGTTCAACTCTGGGCTACACTACATTAATCATGAAATTTTACCATTATCAACAAGAATTTGCAACTTAATTAACTAAGTTGTACAGAAGGCAGGATCCTTATCTGTAAAATAAAATTATTAAATTTCATGTTGTTATTGGGAGAAAAAAATGAAACAACATGTGTAGTTTCCAACACTGTACAAGTGCTTAGTAGGTGGCTAATAAATATTAATTTCCTTCCATCTGGTTGTCTTTCAGAAACCCCAGACATTTGCTGCCCCTTCCACATGCCTTAACGTGTGAGAAATTAACATGCATCCATTAATCCAAATAACATGTAGACAACTGAAATCCTTGACTGTTCTCTCTCCCCCATCGCATCAAATCCATAATCTAATTGGTCTATCAGCTAAGTATTTCTTAAATCTCTCACCTTCCCTGTTCTCCAACCTTCATGCGACCACTGTCTTAATGTGGGCCCTTAGAAACTCACACCTAAGTTATTATAACAGTTTCCAAGCTGATAGTCCTGTCTGTGGTCCCTGCACTTTCCACCTGATCAGTGGCTGCCTCAGTTGCTAAATCCCTGAGATACAAATCTGAATCAAGTCACTTTGATGTTTAATTACCTTCATTGTTTTCACACTGCCAATAGGGTAAAGTTCAAACACCAGCTTAGCAAGTCTCATTTCATCCTGCCTTAGTAAATTCGGTTCCCATTACTCTGTTCACATTTAAAGCAGCACCAAACATCTAGGTATTTTTATTACATGATGGAATGTGATGTGAGGGTTGGTCTCCCATCTTTTGCATGTGCTCTTTCTCTCAACTTGAAAGACCATTAAATCTTCTGATATTTGATGGTAGATAAATTGATATACAAATGAACTCACAGATAAATTTAGCAAACAAGGATTTGTTAACTCCATATATCCAATTGTTCTCCAAATACATTCTTTCATGCTTTGGGTACTATATCCTTCAAGGAGGAGGTGGTGTAAATATATAGAGAATCAGACTGGGAATAAAGATGCGATGATAAGTCTTCATGTTAACAGGTTATCAGAATAGCAAGAAAACACTACACTAACAATCCACAAAGAGACATAGAAAGATGAAAACTTTTAATGGCACTATAAATCAAAGCTTTGGGAATGCCATATTTTCTTACTTAAACTACACTTTTACTAATGGTGATATTTAGTGGGCATGGGTGAAAGGCCTGGATATACTCCACAAACTTCATCAGAATACAGAAGACCCTAACTCCGTTAGATATAACATTTTAACAAACTCCAGCCATGTACTACTAATCCCAGAATGCAAACATTTAAAAAAGACCTACCTCCACCGCACTGGAATTCTGAGCAGCTTAATCTCTGAACCTTGTCCTCCTCTCAGCCACTTCCCTGTCAGAGCCTTTATTTACAAAGTCAGACAGAGATTGAAACTCCCAGCATACAACGTGACAGGAAGTGGAACTTTATGGCTGTGCACACTGCATACAGGACTATTGAGTTATATACAGAAGAATATTAAAAGGAGAGATAGAAGCACTGATACCATTACTGTGTTTAGTCTTTCATTTTCCTCACTTATAAAGCAGGACAGCTAATGCATATGATCCATTTAACAAGGCAAAGATACCCACAGCTGAAGCAGAGACAAGCCCTCTGGTAGGCCTCTGTATACGAATGGCCACGGTACTCGACAAATAGAGCTAAGGACCAAGGACACAAAAGTGTCTTTCAGGGCTAGATGCCAGCATGCAAGTGGACATTAAAAGAGGCTAGGGACACTGCAGTCATGACCCATCCACCAGTTGGATAATGAAAAATTTTTATTCGGGAGTGAGTGGAAGGAACAGAAAAAAGTCATGCAATTTCTGAAAAGATACTTACAATCAAGGAGAAGGAGCCTTTGCTTTGAAGTCTGAGAATAAAAACATATCACTGAAAATAGTCTTCTTCAAAAGACAGAATAAAATTTGGGGGGTATGTTTAAAAGAGCATGGTCTGCATACGACAAAAGGGAATGGCCTGCCATGACAGCAGAGACACAAAAGGATCTGGCTTAAGGTTAAAAATCAAAATATCCCACCAAATCACAGGCAAAATTAATGGAGAACTTATACACACTCTGGCAATTAAACATATCAATTAAAAAGCAAAAGCATGACTTGGGGCTTTAAACAAAATAAAGCTGGTTCCTTATAAGAAACATACTAAATCAAAGTGATAGAAAAAAAAATTAAAGAATGGTCAGGTGCGGTGGCTCACACCTGTAATCCCAGCACTTCGGGAGGCCGAGGCAGGTGGATTGTCTGAGCTCAGGAGTTTGAGACCAGCCTGGGCAACACGGTGAAACCCTGTCCCTACTAAACTACAAAAAATTATCTGGGCATGGCGGCATGCGCCTGTAGTCCCCGCTACTTAGGAGACTGAGGCAGGAGAATTGCTTATACCCAGGAGGTGGAGGTGGCAGTGTGCCGAGATCATGCCACTGCACTCCAACCTGAGCGACAGAGAGAGACTCCGTCTCCAAAAAAAAAAAAAGAAATACACATGTTAGATAAAAGAATACCCACAGGAAACTAGAATGGCCATATTAAAATTAGAATAAAAATACTTATAAAATATTATTTTTCTATAAAGCATGTCCCCTAGCATATGAAGCTTATTTTCTCAAGTAAGTAGAAGAAAAGTATAATATAATAAAAGAAGTCACTGATCAGTTTTAAAAACCATACTACAACCCTGGTATGCAGGAGTGCTGCCCCTACCATCTCCCAAACATACTATCACCCAAACATACCATCACCTAAACATACCATCACCTACACAGGCAGAAAAGGAAACCCAATGCCGAGCTCCTTTCTTTCTGAACTTGCTTCTGAGACAAAATCTCAAATACAGAAATCTCCTTTATGCAATCAGATGTCACCTGCAGGAGATGGTAGGCAAGGGAAAAAAATAGAGGCACTAATTAAAATATTAGGTAGGAATAATTTTACTGGATTAGACTAATTTAGTGATTCATCTCTACTCAGTGTGTGTGTGAGAGAGTTGGTAAGCAGATTGACGGTGGTTCATAAGATTCTTTGGTGTGTAAATTCTATCTACATTCTCTTTGCATATTGCAAACTGGAGTATAGCCCAAATGACCGGGGCATGTCAATATGGCCTAGCAGTTAAAAACATAGATTTTGGACCTACATTCTCTGCTTTAGAATGTTTCTTAACCTCTCTGCATCACAGTAACCTCAAATATTAAGTGGAGATTATAATACATATTACATAGGACTGTGGTAAACATTAGATGGGTATATATATGCAAAGTGTTTAATATTTATAGTAGAAATGTTTGTCTAATAAACGATGTCCAGGAAAATATTAATATCCAGGAAAATAAATGTATTCTTTAAGACTCTTTGATTTGACTCTGAAAATACTGTAAATTGGATAGGCAAAAGGAAGATTTTGCCCACCTAAGAGTCACAAGATAGGATACAGAAGCACAAAGAGAGCAAAAAGTATCAAGAGCAACTGGAGCTAGCACCACAAAAACTCTCTCTCTTCTCTTCATCTAGTCAGTTTATTCTCCTAAGTCAGCAACTAATGTGATGGTTCCCACTGAGTTCAAGTGTCCATGCCAAAACCAGCCACTATAACAAGGTAGGCAAGACTCATATAAAGATGGATGAATTTTCTCACTTGTAAACCTCTCATTTGCAATTGCATGGGTAGAAGGGATAAAAATGGTTTTAACATTTATATAGTCTTCACTTTGTGCATGGCACTCTTCTACTCATTTTACATGTGTCAATTAATGTATTGCTCACAATAAGCCAATCAGATATTATTATTTCCATTGTACAGGAGAGGAAACAGTCTAGAATGACTAAGAGATTTACCCAAAGCCATACACCTTGTTATTGATGAGGCTAACATTTTAAACCTTCCAGTACACATGCCAATCTATACTTAAAATATAAGCTCTGGCTCACGCTAGACACCTTGAAATGTATGTTGTGAGAATACTAGAGAAATACAGAAATACTGACGACGGTAATCTCTAGGTTACAAGATTGTGGGTGGATTTTCAATTTTTTCTGTAATTTCTCTATAGTCCAAGTTACTAAAATGTACCTTACTACTTTTTTAACCAGATAAAATAGTAAAGTTTGTTTTCAATAAGGAATTAGTCTCTAGGATTGAAGATGAAGGCAATGTATTTAGATCTGCTAAAACATAGAATTACCTATTATAGTGAAGAAAAGAAAATAGAGAAATCAAGAGATGGCATTATATTGACAGACGACACTCTTTGGAGGAGGTTGTAATCCAGAATGTGGCATGAAGAAAACTGCAGGGAGGAAAGGAGCCACTCTGCCCATCAGAGACTAGAAAATCTCTGAACTCAGAGTCTCCAGGAGCAATGGAAGAACAGCTAAAAACAAGGGGGATTCCTTCAAAGTCTGCATACATAATAGGTACACTAGTCACCCACTATCCACGTCTTTTACATTGGAGTCCAGAGGGCAGCTCAACGTTTGCCCTAAAAAAAAAAAAAAAAAAAAATCATTAGACTCTTCTCCACAAAAAATGAAGTAAATTTCCTTACAGCTAATAATTCTAATATGAGTAATATTCAAATGTTGGTGCCTGGTTCCATTCTATTTTCCCTAAATAAAATATACATGCTAACATATCTGTGATAATCATTGTAAGAAAAGAAATAAACATAGTCTCTAAACTGATCCAAGATAAAATAGAAATTAGATCGATCTTATATACACTAGATAAATTGAGTCAATAGCCAAAAATTATTTCCGCAGTTAGAAGAAAAAATAGAAGACAAGAAAAAGTTTAATCAATGTAAATAAAGACAAAAAAAGAAAGAAAAAATACAGTAAAAGTGGGAAAAACAGAAAGCACAAAATAATAGGATAGAAATGAATCCAAATAGTTAATTCCAGTAAGTATAAAAGGACTAAAATTTCCAGTGAAAGACGGAAAGTTTTTTTTTTTAGACTGTATTGTAAGTATATCCAAAAGCTCTTTATAAAAGGCAGAGTTAAAACGTAAGTACAGTGCTCTACTGGGCAATACTTATACAAAAACCAGAATGATTAGCATGATTCCTGCATAACGATGACATGCAAATTAGTGGTGTTGTCTATGTTTGTACTGTACATTTAAAGATGTTTAAGAGGATACATTTTATGTTATGTATTTTTTACCACATTAAAAAGAAACACAAGGACAGGAAAGTTGAATATAAAAAAGATTGGCATACTTTAATCAAGAGAAAGCTGATACACAGTTAATACCAAATACAATACACTTTAAGACAAATAACATTACTAGAAATAAGAAATTCACTCCTTACTTATAATAGGTTGAATTATTTGGGAAGGTATAATAATTCTAAACCTATATGCACCTAATAGCAGTTTCAAATACAGGCAATCTTCGTCATTTGCGGTTTCCACATTTGCAAATTCTCCCGCTCACTACAATTTATTTGTATCCCCAAAACCAATAGTCACAGGACTTTTGTGGTCATTTTCAGACATGTAGAGAGTAGCAAAACATTTGAGTTGCCCTAAATGCACCTTCCCAGAGGAGGTTGAAGAAAGTGACATTCTGCTTTCTTGTTTCAGCTCTGACACTGTAACCGGGTGTTCTTTTCAAGGTCTATGTAGTTCTGTGTCTTTCAGACTTTTGTGCTTTTTCTTGGTGATTTCACAGTTTAAAATGGCCCCCAAGTGTAATGCTGAAATGCTGCCTAGTTTTCATAAGCACTAGCAGGCTGTAATGTACCTTATAAAGAAAATACTTGTATTAGATAAGCTTTGTTCAAGCATGAGTTATAATGCTCTTGGCCATAAATTGTGTGTTAATGAATCAACAATGTATGCTAAATAAGGTATCTTTAAATAAAACCACACACACACAAAAAAAAACCTTATGTATTGGTAAGTTGATGGAAATATTATGACCAGAGACTCACAGGAACCTAACCCTGTATTTCCCCTCAGAATAATGGTTCAATATTCACTAACTCAGTGTTCACAGCAACTTTATAAAACAGAACTATGAAAAACAATGAGAATTGACTGTATGTAAAGCAAAAACCAACACAACTACAAGTAGAAACTAATACATCCATTATCAAAAGATTTAATATATATCTTCCAATAACTGACAGATCACACAGACAAAAATAAATCAGTAGGAACATAGAAAATGTGAAAAACAGAACAACGAAAGCGTTTGTGTGAAAGGGCATACGAATGAAAAACAGGATCTGGCAGAAGGTAAGGATAAATTGATTACTCTTGTTTGAAAGGGCAGAGAAATGATGGAGAGTGATTCAGAGGGCAGGGATCAGAGTTATCCTAACATTTAGAAATAATCTAAGAGGATGATCTGTGAGAAGACTAGAGCAATAGGTTAAATTAATAAAAGTGAGCACAGAGTGAGCCCAACTCAGCTCTGTGCCCAACATCATTGCAAAATTGTTTCTCAGAATTTCTCCCCATCTAATCTGTTCACTTTTCGCCTGTGTATAATCTTGAATATATAGGAGCAGAGTGTTTGCTACATTGTATGGAAGCATCAGCATGTATATTTATTTCCTCCCCTAGACTATTTATTCTCTCTGGTCAATAATTTTTTTTTTTTCCATTTGTCCTTCCCAACATGTTGTACAGTGCTGGGCACAGAATGAGTTCTGAATAAACAGTTAAAGATTCAATAAATAAATAAATATTAATTCAACAGAAATCCAAACTATAGCAGTTATTACCAAAAATGGAAAATAAAAAATAACCATAACATTGTCAGAAAATTATTGGTAATTTGCATTATTTCTATAAAATGACAAAAATTTTAAAATGATGAAAATCCAGAACAAACATGTATTGGACATGGGAGATCTGTTTTCTCTTTCTGACAAGATCCTTCATCTCTTTCTCTCACCTTAAAGATTTTACAAAAGAGTTGAGATCCAAGAAGTCATGTTTTTGAAAAAGACAAGTAGTCCTCTGGCAAGGAAGACTTTCTTAGTGGATTAAAATTGAGCTCATGACTAAATGTAAAATATAATTTCCCTTGTATGTAGTCATAAATTGGTTGCCCACTTGATGTCTTCAATATGACATAAGTAGTTAAAATCCTTCTAGCTGAAATAAAACTTAGATCTAAGCAGCTAAAAATTCAGAACTGACATGGGAAACTAAATATGGACATAGTCCAAGATCTTGCAGCTCTGTTAGCTCCCTCTGAAAAGGACATTATCATTTGTTATTCTAGCATTCTGCTTAATATGCTTTCATCTGCAGAAGCCCTTATTTCTTTTCTATAGATCGAATATTCTCTTTCTCCTTACTTCTTTGCACAGATTTTAAAAAGTAATTGACTTATTGTGAAGTAGTACCCTACTTTTGGAGACAAGTTCCCAGAATAATAAAAATACAGAATTATTTACCCAGTTTCAAATTTGAGGATCAGAGCACTGTAGCAATGATATAAGAATCAGAAGCAAGAATAAATTTCATCTACATTTGCTCTATTTCCTGCCATTTAGTTTCTAAAATGGAAGCCATTTCTTGCTGGGAAAAGAAAAGATCTTTCCATCCTCTAATGGAGAATGATGCAATCTTAGACTTGGGTATGCCTTGAGTGAGTTCTTCCACCTCATGTGCCACAACACAATGGTGTACTCTGAAAAGGTTAGAGATGAATGGATAAACCTTTCCTGCCACCAACAGGGAGTGGGATGGGCTGAGCTTCAGCCAACTCTCACCTTAAATGGCCTATCACATTGTGAGACACAAATATTTCTTTCTTTTGTGCCATGATATGGAAAATGTTGGGAGCCACTACCTTGGAGATACATAGTCAAACTTACTCGAAAAGAAATGCTTGCTGCAGTCATTCTGGCACAGGGCTCTTTGATTTCTATGTGTATGTTTTCTGTGACAGATTCCTCAGTACTTCATGAAACAACAACTCTCTTTGAAGGATCTCTCAGAGAAAAAAGTTTAAAAGATCCCCTCCAGCTTCTTTGAATTGATGAAACTTCTGGCATTTGAAGCCACAGTAGATACAACTTTATGTGATGGCTTTGAACCTTGGAACGCGGATATTAAGTCTTTTTTTAGTTATTGCTTTTCCAGGACATCCATCTTCAGTTCCCTCAAATGTTTGTAAAATGAGAAGGCTACGGAAACTTCCACAACGTAACCACAATACGTTGGTATTTTTATTTGCGTTGAATTTGTGGCCAATGAAAAACCTCAGGATATTTTATATGAATTACTGTTGAGTCACATCTTCTTCATCCTGTATTTACTCATCTTGTTAAACATAAAAACAGCAATTCTCTTTCCTTTCTCCTACGTGAAACTTAAGTATGGTGACTTCTCACATAAAAATAAAATTATAATCAATTTGTAAATCAATTAATTGTAATTATTGATAGTTCTTGCAAACATGACCTCTTTATAGGTTTCCAGTCAAATAATTGTAACATGATTACAAAGCATGTCATACAAGTCAGACAGGACAGGATCCCAGGACACGTCACTACAGACTTCCCTCACTACAGACTTCCCTTCAACCTGGCATCTAACCACCTAAATATCACTAAAGTACTTCTTATCTGTAACATTTCCCTTATAGGAAAATTTAAAATAAACACAAAATTGTGCCTTGTTTATTAGTTAATAACATTAGCTTATTGTAACCAATCAATCTAAAAACAGCTCATATACATTTAAATTTTATTTCTTCCTCTAAAAAACAAAGGTGTTCCTGATTGGAAGCTTTCCCTAAAGTAATAATTCAAGGATACAAACTCCTTCCGTCGTATGTTTCTGCCATCTTCAATATGTGGCTTACAGGGTTGTCATGTTCCCTGAAACCAAGATGACAGAAGGTGAAAACGCCCGTGAAAAAAGGCACATGTGCTTCTTTAAAACCCTTGCTGAAAAGTAAAACGTAAAGTAGGCACTTTGGGAGTCCGAGGTGGGCGGATTACGAGGTCAGGAGATCGAGACCATCCTGGCTAACACGGTGAAACTCCGTCTCTACTAAAAAGACAAAAAATGAGCCGGGTGAGGTGAGGGGCGCCTACAGTCCCAGCTACTCAGGAGGCTGAGGCAGGAGAATGGCGTGAACCCGGGAGCCTGCGGTGCAGTGAGCCGAGATCGCGCCACCGCACTCCACCCTGGGCGACAGAGCGAGGCTCGTCTCAAAACAAAAACAAAAACAAAAACAAAACAAACACAAACGTAAAGTAGGGAAAGTATTTGCTAGATGGAAACCACATCTTAGCCACAACTCTGCATTATGGGCATTATGGAAGGAGACACACAAATTGTGAGGGGCGCTACTAGCCTTATTTTAAATGGTTCACCCCTCTGGCCATCTATTTCCCTCACACATAGGACATAGTCAAGCCCTGGCCAAGACAGATCTTCCAAAATCCCATCAAGAAATTTTAACCAAATCAAAGTTCAGAATGTCCTGGTGAAATACAGCCTTCTTCACCAGATCCTAATGGCTCCCACACATTAACAGACAAATTAGTTTCTACTTGCCCCATCCTCCTCCCTTCCCCCACTTATCTCTGTCTTTCTCTCAATATACTATAGAGGAGGGACACGAGAAGTATAATTAAAACCTCTTAATTGGAAAAGAAAAGAGAAAATAGTAAAACTCTACAGAAACAGTTAACTCCTGCTGGGTAGGCATTCGCTTATTTGTCAGTAGAGACTATTCCCAGATTAGACTATAAACCTGCTCTCTGGTAGAAACTCTCTTGCCCGTCGTTATCTCTTGTCTCTGGTTCCAGCCCTGAGAAGTTTGTCCTTGTACCATGTCCGGAATTGGTAGGTTCTTGGTCTTGCTGACTTCAAGAATGAAGCTGCATACCCTCTCAGTGAGTGTTACAGTTCTTAAAGATGGTGTGTCCGGGGTTTGTTCCTTCAGATGTTCAGATGTGTTTGGAGCTTCTTCCTTTTGGTGGGTTCGTGGTCTCGCTGACAGGAGTGAAGCTGCAGACTTTCGCAGTGTGCGTTACAGCTCTTAAAGGCGGTGCATCTGGAGCTGTTCCTTCTTTCCGGTGGGTTCCTGGTCTGGCTGGCTTCAGGAGTGAAGCTGCAGACCTTCATGGTGAGTGTTGCAGCACTTAAAGGCAGCGTTGACCTAAAGAGTGAGCAGCAGCAAGATTTATTGTAAAGAGCGAAAGAATAACGCTTCCACAGTGTGGAACGGGGAGCCGGTTGCCACTGGCTAGCTGAGGCAGCCTGCTTTTATTCCCTTATCTGGCACCACCCACATCCTGCTGATTGGTCTATTTTATGGAGAGCCCATTCTTCTGTTTTGACAGAATGCTGACTGGTACATTTACAATCCCTAGCTAGACACAGAGTGCTGATTGCTGCATTTACAATCCTCTAGCTAGACATAAAAGTTCTCCAAGTCCCCACTAGGTTAGCTAGACACAGAGTACCGATTGGTGTATTTACAAACCCTAGCTAGACACAGAGTGCTGATTGGTGCCTTTAGGATCCCTTAGCTAGACAGTAAAAGTTCTCCAAGTCCCCCTAGGTTAGCTAGACACAGAGTACTGATTGGTGCATGTACAAACCTTGAGCTAGACACAGGGTGCTGATTGGTGTATTTACCATCCCTAGGTTAGACATAAAAGTTCTCCAAGTCCCCACTAGACTCAGGAGGCCAGCTGGCTTCACCTGGTGGATCCCGCACCAGGGCCTCCAGCAGAGCTGCTTGCCAGTCCTGCACCATGCACTCCTACTCCTCAGCGCCTGGGCAGTTGATGGGACAGAGCCCCACAGAGCAGTGAGCCGCGCTCATGGGGGAGGCTCGGCTGCGTAGGAGCCCACCGCCAAGGGTGGGGCTCAGACATGGTGGGCTGCAGGTCCCCAGCCCTGCCCCACAGGGAGGCGGCTGAGGCCCAGGGAGAATTCCAGAGCAGCGCCGCATATGCGGGCAGGCAGTGCTCCAGACCCAGTGCAACCTCTGCAGCTGCTGGCCCTGGTGCTAAGCCACTTACTGCCCTGGGCCTGTCCAAGTGCCGGGCGTGCCAAGTGTGCCAGCACCCACTGGAACTCCCACTGGCCTGGACGCGTGCATCCCCGGTTCCGCCCACGCCTCTCCCTCCACACCTTCCCAGAGAGCAGAGGGAGCCAGTTCTGGCTTCCGCCAGCCCAGAGAGGGGCTCCCACAGTGCAGTGGCAAGGTGAAGGGCTCCTCTGATGATCCGAAGCTGAGGAGGCATGGAGAGTGAGGGCTGCTAGCACATTGTCACCTCTCAATACCTTATCTTATGTGAGTATTGAAGAGTGAGCCAGTTTTGGGGGCCTGTCCAAATTCCAGAAACTCTTTCCTGCTAGTACAAGTTTGAGGATTGGAAAAAAGTTGTAGAGTCATAGGCTTTTTCTTGGCCAGTTCCTAACAGTTTTAACAATCAGAATCCCTCAAAATCTTAGTAGGTTCTAGTTTATTTATTTCCAGTTATTTCCATGTGCCAGTAACTAGGACCAATTTTCTTTCTTGAGTGTAATTTTCAAGCCTACCTGAATTCTTTACTTCCTTACTCCCATGCCTTTCTCTCAAAAGTCAGTGGTGTCTTCCTGGAAGCCAGCTAATACTTTATGGTTGATTAAGAAGGCAATACCCATAGTCTGTTCTTTGTCCCAGGGCTGTTTACCTGAAAAATATTAATAACTTGTTATTGTTCAATGCTGTTTTCAGTTTCATTTCTTGCTGTTTGGAACGTAGAAGCTGACAATTTTTCCAACTCTACAAGCCCTAAAGCTTTCAGAATCTTTCTACCCCCTTTCATTGCTGCTTTCAAACTGTCAGTTGTTCTTATACTTTTTGTTTTGTTTTAATAATACATTTCCATGTGCTATAAGAAGAAAGTAGTACACAATCAGGTTTCTGTACTCCTAGAGTTACAGACCTACAAACAATTGATTGTCTTCCAGGTGATTTGCAGTTTTACCAAATGTTTTGTCACTGCAAATATAGATTGTCATTTTTACAGCCTGTAATATGCATTTCTTGCCCACCAGTGATTATCAAGCCAATGCCACATATTTTAATTATTTGTTGGAGAAATAACTCTTTTTCAAAGTTTCAATTTTTGTATTAATTAAAAGCTAGATGATGTAACAAACAAACCCCCAAATTTTAAGTGGCCCAAACACATTAGAAGTTTATTATTCACTCCTACATAGTCCTAATGCTCCTAATCTGTGGAAGACTCTCCTCCAAATAGTAACTCAGAAAAGTAGGTTGCTTCTACCTATGGCACCACCATCTTCCCAGGTCACCATGTTGTTCTGCATTAAGTTAGTGGACGGGAAAGATCAATTAAAGAAGCCACATCCAATTCTTAAAAATTCATTGTAACCATTCTATTTCTAAACTTTCTATTTCATGGAGAGCATAAAAATGCTTGTATAAGGGGCTTGGTTATTGCTGGTTCTGCAGCCACTGACTGGTGTCCACTAGCCTTCACTGACTCACCATCAATCGTAAGTGCTAGAGGAAAATAAATCCAAATCTTTGAATTATCTTGGGAAAATATGCTTAGGGTATTCATTCCAAATTAGCATATACTCCACAACCGCCTATTCTTTACTCTGAAATTTTCATTAGATCAATATCATGCCTAATGAGTAAGGACAAATTATTTGCAAAGAAATTGAAAATTGATGTCCTTATTATGATAAAATACAATTCAAGAAGAACAACAATACTCAGTGGTACTTGGTAGCAGAAATTAGACTAAACAAAATAGAACTGGCAAAAATAAGAAAACAATAACACTACGAGAACCACGAGACATCATTAATACTAAACCACAATCTATGAAAAGAGGAGATAAATAAAAGAATGATAGCTGAGTTTGAAATGAGGTATTACCACCTATCCACTAGAATGAATAAAATTTTATCCATTAATCCATCAATCTAACAATGCCAACTGTTAAGATATGAAACAACTGGAACTCTCACTCCCTGCTAGTTGAAGTGAAAGTGGTAAAACCACTTTGGAAAACTTAAAAAATCTATTATACAAACTCTGATCACATGCATTCATATTGTTTAACAAGTCCTCTCTAATTATATACTTAACCAAAATGTGCACAGATATGCAGCAACAGATACATACAGATATTAATACATATTAGAATGTTCATAGCAGCAATATCATCAATAGCTAATACTTGGAAAAAGCCCAATTGTCCATCAACAGGAGAACATTTTTAAGTGTATTTTTAAACAATGGGGTACCATATAATGATGAGGAGCACACTACTACCATATAACATCACACAGATGAATACAACAGGCATGATATAGAGTGTAAAAAGTCAAAGACAGAAATACATACTGAATTATTTGATCTCATAAATTGCATAGAGAGGCAATCTAATATGTGGTATTAAAGTCAGGATAGTGGTTACCTTTTGCCTGAGCTGGGACAGGGGCACAATGCGTAAGTACTGGGAGCATCTGTGAGAAAGTTTCCTGAGATGCTGGTAATGTTTGATATTTTCATTAAATATAAAATGATAGGTGCATGTGCTGGTACATTCACTTAGTAAAAATAAGTTTACTATACCCTTAAAATTTATGCATTTTCATGAAAAGGTATCAATGTTTTCATCACTAAATTTTCCTTTTATTATTGCTTTATGGACACCATAATCTGAAAGAATTTGTCTGCTTACAAAACTGTATTTATTAATGTTTATCCCTATCTTTTCTTACATTTATTCAGATTTTAACCCTATATTCTGCATTTGTGATTTCATAATATTTTTATGATTTCACATAAGTCAGTTGTATTACTAAGAAGTAATAAATAAGTTGACAGACACTTAGCATTTTTCAGTGCTACCAGTAGCTCATTTTTACTGTCGCTTAGCATTTGTATCCAAGGTTTATCACACATAGGACATATTCAGTTTATTACGGTGATCATCTGACAGGTTTCTCGTCACAGTGTTTAATCTCCTAACTTGTTCCAATAATTTCCATGATATCACCAGAAGTCAATCATTACCTA
Source organism: Macaca thibetana thibetana (assembly GCF_024542745.1). NCBI lineage: Eukaryota > Metazoa > Chordata > Mammalia > Primates > Cercopithecidae > Macaca > Macaca thibetana. The sequence goes on along the minus strand of NC_065578.1, from coordinate 101,123,760 downwards.
TTACTTTCAAAATGTGTTGCTTTACTTCTAGCCCACAGAAAAGAAAATATATTTTGTTAGCCAGACCATCTAATTCAGGGAATTAAGCAATTTCAAGAAGATTATTAAAATTTTGAAAACACCATAGAATTTTATATCCACATTCATGAACCCTTAAAAATCTGGGAACCAACAACATATTATTTCTACTGCAGGTTCAGATGAAGTAGCAGGGAGTCTATTTCCTAATTTTTAATAAATGGTTGTTGTTGGACAATTTGAAAGGGCTATGTAAAAAGGTCTGCAACAGTAATATTTTAAAGGCTTTATATTTGAATTGAGAATCTAATCTGTCTATTGATTTCTTTTCTCAGATCTTCTCTTTGAAATTCAGTCTCTGCTCTCTATAAACCTTTACTGACTTTGAAGGGGAACAGGATATCTTTCTGGGTTTAAATATCTTTCATGCTATTGCATTAATTTTAACTTAAGGTTTTTGTTTTCCATTTTGGCTGGCGGATGGTGTTCAATCTACTCTGTCAGGTAATTTGATAGGTCCTGGGTATATAGCAATGATGGAGACACAGCCTTTGTTCTAAAAAGCTGAGTTATGCAGAGAAAAAATTGTAAGTAAGTAAATAAACTGAGATATGCACCAGCAGCAATGAGTGCACTGAAAAAAATGATTTGCCAGTTCAACCTGGCAAATCAAGAAAGTTTTAGAAAATAGATCATCTGGACCTTGAAGTGTCTGTAATAATAACTTACATCTGCATAGTACTTATTACTTTCAAGTACTTCATATGTATTTCATTTTTCTTAAGAAAAAATTCCTATGAGTTTTATATTGTCATTATTGTTATTATACTAAGTTAAGTAACTTACAAGGCTATTCAAAACATGAAATATTTACATTAAGGTACAAATCTCGGAAGGGGCAGTAAGGGTTAGAAGGAAGATAGAGGCTTTGTAATCAGAGTACCTTACCTTTGAAAAACTGCTTTGCCATTTCTGTGTGAGAAAATTATTTGTACTTCTGAGCTTTCTTAATCTCTAACGTAATATTATCTCTGCATCAGGATTACCGTGTACTTTATGTGAGACAACAAATGTATGTGAAGTGTTTAGCATTGTGTTTAGGAGAATGGGCTTTCAATTAATTTGGTGCTTTGTTTTTTTGATCCTAAACAAGGAGATGGGATGAGGACATGATAAATCAATGTTTTAGAAATATAATTAGGTCAGCAACGTGCAGGATGGGTTGAAATATCAAGAAGCACAATAAATGTAAAAGAGGAGTGTTTTGTAATAGTCTAGCCTTAAGAAGATGAACGTTTGAACTAAGGCAATAGCAGTTGGGATAGACAAGAAGAAAGGATGATGAGAAATATTCAAAGGTAGAATTGCCTTGAAAATTGATTGACTGTCAGGAGTAGAGAGGAGAAGAATTACCTAACTATCATTTTGGAAACTGGTGTATTGTGCTGCCAGGAACTGAGATAGAAATACAAGTTGATGAGATGCTTTGAAAATGGACATTCAATACTGTTTTAGACATATCGATTTAGGGATACATGCAAGGAGATATGCCTGAGCAGGCAGGTGGAGATATAGGTCTGGAGCTCAAGAAAGATTTTAGAGTCAAGTCATAGATGTGAGTTGAAGACATGCTAGAAAATGTGATCAACCAGAGAGAACATATAAGCCAGGCACAAAAATATAAAGACCAAAAACCTGAGGAATAATAACACTTTAAGAGTCAAGAAATGAGGTGGGGGTGAGAGGAATTCAAGAAAGCCCAAATATGACTAGTCAGATATTTAAAAGAAAATAAGGAAAGTGACATGACATAGAAACCAGAAGAAGAAGGACTTAAGAGGGAAGTCAACCAATAAATTACCAAAGAGAAGATTAAAACCACAAACACTAGTATCAGGTCAGCAGTAAAGCTTTGACAACTTTAGTGGATTGATTGAAAAAAGAATTTATTGTTGAAAAAAGAGACTGGGAATGTACAGAAGACAATGAGCATGAGCAAAGACACAAACAGATACAGGAAATTGTTTAAGTTGTATTTGGTGAACATTGAGTTAACAGGACCATGAGTTAACAGGACCACCTCGGCCTTAACTCCTTTTCCTTCAGAGTAGAAAAAAAGCACCTCCTTTGCGCGGACACAACTCTGAAAGTGTGTAGCTAGGTCAGAGCGCATGCCGAGTTTCAGTCCCCTTATCCTTCTGCCTTTGTGCAGTTCACTGCTGCACAGCCACTTGCAGCAGCCCTAAGTCAACAGTCCTATGGAGTTGAAATGCAGAGTACTGGAAAGGTATCACTATAGCATAAATATGAAAAGATGACTTATAGATCACAATGTTCAGAGGCTTGAAAGCTGGTTGAGACTATTGTGTTCAATTTAGGAGACAATGGGGAACCATCCATGTCTGTGAAGTTCACTTAAGGAAGATGAGCCTGGCAGCAAAATGCAGATAGTGGGAGGAGGGAAATACAGGTGGTAGGGAAACTACTAAGAAAATGACTTCAACTGGATATGTAAATGCACAGCCTCGTGTTCCCTTTGATCTGATTTAAGATGCTTTAGATGAAGTCTGGAAAAAAAAATCATGAGGTCAGAAAGAGCAGTATTTATTCATGGAGCTTTGATTTCCAAAATGTAAAAAGAATTAACTCCTCCAGGAGCAAATTAGGCAGATACAGAGAAAGGCAGTCTCTGCACACTTTGGCAACACGATTTACTGCCCTGCTTCCCACCTTTCCAAGGAATTACAGTGCTTTGAAGTACTATTTGTGACCTTTCCCTAGGGTCTTCCTTGTATTTCCTGCTACTGGGAGAAAAGTTGAGTCCTACAAGGCCAGAATTTTAAAAACCAAAAAGTTCAGTCAAAACAATTCACATGACATCACTTGGATTGCCTCTGGTGCTCATTCCTGTAGCTCATAAAATGACTGTTGACCTGTAATTACTTACTGGGTTTAATGAATTAGTTAGCCTTGTTTGATAAATCCAAAAAGGCAAGATAAAGTAGAAAGAAAGAGAAGAGGAATTAGATTAATAGAAGAGAAAACCATCTTAGAATAAATTAAAACTTACTTAACATTGTGTACTTTGCTCCTTTTGAACAACGTAAGACACATTTTATAATTCTGATAACAACTCTGCTATTGCTATCAGTATTTTGCAGATAAAAAATCTGCAAATTCGTAATGTCAACTGCTCCATTATAATAATGGCAACTGGTTGAAAACGATGCAAAGTTATTGATAAGGAAACAAGTATTAGCGTAATATTTCTACAAATGAAATATACTAGTCTGGAGGTGTAAATCTTGACATATATGATTGAGTAGAAAAAGTAAGTTTCAAAAGAATATGTACAAAGTGAAAACATATAGGTAATATTTTTAATTAAAAATATGTATATATAAAATTGTCATACATTTCCAGCCAAGATGGAATAACAGAGATCAAATTTACCCCTTACCCTCCCTCCTTAAACAATTGAAAAAACAAGTGAACAAAAACAAAAAACAAATGAGGTGAGCCCCATCTTATTGGCCTTGAAAGAGATTTTAAACTATGACAGAGAAGGAACTGAGGGTGAAACCTGGCAGACCCCATGAGGTGAAGAGATAGAGCTGAGATTCCTGAAGAATTAAGACAGGCAGTGTTCAAAGAAAAAATTAACCAGGGACGACAGACCTGTGCAGAGAAACGTCCATAGTCCTCAGTAGAGGGCCGCATTCCACCTTCACATCCCACCCTTATCGGCATTCAGTGGAGTACTGATCAATGCAAGTGTGTGAGAAAATTGTCCAAGGCTGGAAAACACTGTCCAAAATAATTAGAATAAATAGGGCCCAACATTCACATAGGGCCAAGAAATGTTTGTGTTCTGACCAATCAGACTGCAAAACTTCTTAATTCACAGGACACTGGGTAGAGTACCCAGGAAGGTAGTGCCTCAATAACTGAAAATTAATTATAGACTAAGCAGTGCTCCCAAGCTACTGACAAATTATTTTTATTATGCACCAGATCCAAAATGATCAAACCACTTCTAAGTAACTAAAAACAAACTGTAGAAGATTTATAGAAGTACAAAATTATCCAGCACCAAACAAGGTAAAATTCACAATATCTAGCTTTTGATTAGAGTACCAGGCATGTAAACAATTTAGGAAAGCATAAGCCATAATAAGAAGAATAATAAATTAGGTGAAATTGACCCAAAATTGACATAGACATTAGAATTAGCAAACAAAGACATTGAAACCTTATAACTATATTCCATATGTCCAAAAAATTAAATGAAGTTAAAAGAAGACATAGCAGATATTTTTAAAAATTCAATTGAATTTCTAAAAATGCAAATGATCATACTAGAAATTTAAAGTGTATTAGCCAGGATTAATGATAGATTAGACATTGTGAAAGAAAAGATTGGGGAACTTGAAGGTATATAAATATAACAACCCAAAATGAAACATACAGAGAAAAATACATTTTAAAAAATAAAAAAGCATCACAAAGCTATAGAACAATTTCATTTGAAGTCCTCAAAGGAGGGGGTTGGAGAACCAAAATAATATTTGAATAAATAATGACCAAAATTTTTACAAACCTGATGGAGATGGAATTTTTTTTTTTTCGAGATAGAGTCTCAGTACGTCTCCCAGGCTGGGGTGCAGTGGCACAATCTTGGCTCACTGCAACCTCCATCTCCCAGGTTCAAGCGATTATCATACCTCAGCCTCCCAAGTAGCTGGAATTACAGGTGCCTGCCACCACGCCTGGCTAACTTTTGTATTTTTAGTAGAGACGGGGTCTCACCACATTGGCCAAACTGGTCTTGAACTCCTGACCTCAAATGATCCACCCACCTTAGCCTCCCAAAGTACTGGGATTACAGGCATGAGCCACCCTGCCAGGCCTGATGGAAAATGTTGATCCACATATTCAAGAAGCTCAATGAACCTCAACACAAGAAATATGAATAAAACAATACCAATGTATAGCTTAATCAAAATTGCTAAAAAGCAGTGATAGAGAGAAAATCATAAAAGCGCCAGAGAAAAAGACATGTTATGCAGAAAGAAACAAACCTAGGAATCATATCAGATTTCTTATTGGAAATAATGCAAGTAATAAGACAGTGGAGCAATGTATTTTAAGTACTTTGGAAAGGGGACTTTGTAAATCTAGAATTCTATACCCAATGAATATGCCTAGCAGAAAATAAAGACAAAATAAAGGTGTTTTTAGACATACAAAAGATGAAAGAATTCATCACCAGCCAACTTGCACTGTTAAGGGAGTTAACAAGACATGTTAAGGGAGATACTTAAGGAAAAAAAAAAAAAATACCATTCATGCTTTCGTCTTTCATGAAAAAGCAAAAAAAATATTGATTAAGAATATAAAATCTGGAGACAACTCCATCATTTCCTAACTGTGATTTTGGGCAAGAAATATTTTGGGCTTCAGTTTTCTCATAATTAATTTGGGAATAATGACAGTATCTACCTCAGAGGATCATTGTGAAGATTAAATTGTGTGGTGTGTGCGTGTGTGTGTATGTGTGTGTGCCATCAAAATAATGACTACTGACTGGTATAATAAAAGCACTATAAATGTTGGCTATTATTTATGAATACATATATCTGTAATAAAAATATAAAAACATGAGTGAGAAGAATATACACAGATTAAAAAAAAAGACAGAGGAAAAGAGAAAAAAACAGCTGGAGGTATATATCCCCAGTGACTGAGTATGTGATGACTGGAGGAATGGAGCAATGAGCAATGCTTACCTTCTCCACCTCATGGTAAAAAGAGAAGAATTCTGACAAGAAAAAGAGAGATGCCCTTTCCATTTCAGTTACATGCAGCAAAGAGGCTAAAGAAAAGAATCCAATCAATGGATGGATGTGCTTAACTTTTCAATCATTTTGGAAGTCCAATTGCCAAGGACTATTGGCTAGTGAGGATGAACATTTCTCCTCTTTGGGGTTACTGGGCATAAAATCAAACTTTGAGCAGCATTTAGAAGCTTCTGTAGTTTGAATGTGCCCCCCAAATTCGTGCATTGGAAGCTTAATCCCTAATGCAACAGTGTGGAGAGGTTCCTGTAAGAGGTGATGCATTCATGAGGGCTGGTTTTATCTGGGTTTCTAGTAAAAGACTAAATTCAGCCCCCTTCCCACCCTCAGTGCCCCCACAACATTGTGTGTGCTGTCTTGTTTTCTGCCTTCCACCATGGGATGGTATAGTGAGAAAGCCCTCACCAGATCTGGGTTTCTCAACCTTAGACTTTCCAGCCTCCAGAACTGTAAGAAATAAACCTCCTTTCTTTATAAATTCCTCAACCTCAGGTGTTTGGTATAGCACCACAAAATGGAGCAAGAGACAAGCTTAAACCCGAACTACAGTGAGGTAGAAAGTTCCTAATTCTCAAGCAAATGAGTGAGCTTCAGAGTCCCAAGATTCCTTTGAAATTGTACGCAAAGAAAGAATATATAGAATTATGGAAGGTGTGTGTGTGTGTGTGTGTGTGTAGTGAGAGATTGCATAGTCTTCATCAGAATGGCAAAGACAAGACCTTAACCCCAAAAACAATCCAAACGATTGAGCCAAGAGAAAGCTGATTCAAACCAGGAACCACATTAGCTAGCTTGGTGGATTCTAAAAACTAAGTCTATGCTTTAAAGGCTCTTGGGATTTTTTACTACACAAATTAAGTCAACTAAAATGCATTGAAAATTGAAGTAGACACTAGAATGTAATTTATTAATTATGAGAAACGTAATTGCTGCAAGACCTGAATTTTAGAGGATGTATCTAAAGCATTCTTTCTCTTATAATCCAACTTTTAAAAGAAGCTGTGATAATCCTAAGTTTACATGGTCAAAATTAGTGCTAAAAGTACTTAGACAGTCTTATTAAAAATACCCAAATAAGATAGTTTGGGAGTATTTGCCACTTTCTGGATAATCCTGGCAGTGGGAACAGAATTTGTGAAATATTTTTACCACAGAGACACTCTCTTTTAGCTAAGCATAACTGGATTCTTCGTGTCTCTTTTTTTTGTTTGTTTGTTTGTTTGTTTGTTTTTTAATGCTGCCAGACTGTCTTCTGTCACTACCTTTTTTCTTTATACCTGCTAATAATATTGTTTATGCTACTGCTGTAAGTTGTCAATATAACTTGGAAAGGAAAAATAAAACAACTTGTGGTTTTATAATACAACTTTAACAGTACAGCACTATTCCCTTTACTCAAGGTCTAAGGGAATTATTTTGTAAATTTAAACACCAATCCTAACAATAACTTTATTACCAAAACAAAAATTTTCCTAATGGTTACCACTAAGTGTTTCAATTGTGCATAATACTTATTGATTGAGTCCTCCACAATCTGATCCATTTGAGGTCCCACCTTCCTCCCTTCATGTTAACCTCTTACACCACCACCACCACCCTCTGCCATGGGGAAAGAGAAGCTAGGGATGCACACACGCGCATGCACACACACATTAATAGGTTCAAGTTTATGGTCTGTGAGGTTAAAATTGTGACTGCCTTACTAATTACCCCCTGGGACTATATACCTATAAAATATAAGCAGCAAATTTTATCACTAACTCACGTTGATCTTAAGAAAAAAAATGTTAATCTACATGAAATATGAATGGTGTTCAGTGTGAAGATGTCAATTTCTATTGAAATGATAATTTGAACAACATATTGATGATAAATTTCTTTTAAGAAACAAAAACATTAACTGTTGAAAACCATTCAATGAGCTGTTTCTATAGATGTGCTTATTAAAAGGAGACTCTGGATTTTTTTCTACCAACAAAATTATTTAAAAGACTCTTTAAATATTAAATATTTCTTACAGATGCTCATTAAGTGCAGAGTGTTAGAACCATTTTACTTATTTTTTACTGTTTCTCTCTCCCTCTACTGGGATGGCGAAGATGTGTGAATAGGACTTCTGAGACATTTCTTAATTGTTTTGGGAGAGATGAATTAGAAGCGGGAGGAAGGTAGTAAAGTATTAACCCAATCATAGTACTGCCATGCCTTTAAACTCTGTACTGGTACAATTATGGCTTATCTAGTACTCATCTCAGAGGAGTCAGAAACTCTTCCAATAGCGAAAATGACTCCAAGACAGGCATAGTCTCCATAATATTTGTATTGCATTAAAATGAAAAATACTGAACTTGAAGAAAATGAGAGCTAGAAAAAAAGACACAAAACAAGTAACTATCACAGTCTACCCAAAGAGAGAATGAGAACCAGAGAGAGACAGAGACAGAGAGAAAGACAGACAAAGAGAGAGAGAGAGAGAGAGAGAGATTTTTAATATATGCCTGAGATTTTCAAATGCAGTGAATTATAACATAAATTAAAATGAAAATTTGGTTTGGAGGATAAAAATGGGGATAAATAGCTCAGATAATTCCCCTCTCTACACTCACCAACATCCCACCATCTGCATCATCATCCCTTTATTAGGATAAAAATGCTTCCACTTGTTTAGGGTAGAGATATGGTTTGGCTGTGTCCTCACCCAAATCTCTTCTTGAATTCCCGCGTGTTGTGGGAGGGACCAGGTGGACAATAAATGAATCATGGGGGCAGTTTCTCCCAAACTGTTCCCTTGGGAGTGAATAAGTCTCACAAGATCTGATGGTTTGAATAAGGGAAAACCCATTTCATTTGGCTCTCATTCTTTCTCTTGACACCACCATGGAAGAAGTGCTTTGGGTTTCTATCATGATTGTGAGGCCTCCCTGGCCACATGGAACTGTAAGTCCATTAAACCACTTCCTTTTGTAAATTGCTTACTCTCGGGTATGTCTTTATCAGCAGTGTGAAAATGAACTAATACAGGTAGACAGCAAAACATGGAATTAAAGTTTACTGCAGATCTGTAACTAACTGGTGATAGTTAATCAAACATATATATATTGAGCATTTTCTGTAGGTGAGGACTCTGCTGTTAGCCAAAGCTGTACAGTCAGCATCTGTTCTAGGAAAAGTTACAGTGTATTTATTGAACAAATATTTGTGAATGCCCTCATCATGGCAGCATATACAAGATACTTACAGATACAATGGCAACAAGATAGACATTGCCTCTGATCCCATGGAGATTACATTCTGATCCAGAAGATAGGTGCTAAGCAATTTATTACACAATTATTCATTACAAATCTGATGAGACTTAACAGCATGCATACTGACTGCCATGACCTAATTTAGAGAATCAAAGCTTTTGTTCTTAATCATGATCTAAGCTTTAGAGCTACCCTGTCCCCAACCAAGTTCAAATCCAAGTTCCACTTCCAGCTTTGGAATCTCAAACCAGTCACTTAATTTTAATAACTTATCTGTGCCTCAGTTTTTTAACTGGCAAAACAAAAATAAGAAAATTTTTATGTAGGTTTATGGTAAGATTTAAATAATCTAACATATTTAAACTGCTTAGGACAGTGCGTGGCACAAAATAAAGCTCAGAAAAATGCTAGCTGTAATTGCATTTATTAAAAGATGTGGAGAAAGAAAGATGAGAAAGTAAGAAGAGGGAAGAGCATGTGCAAAGGTCCTGAGAAAGGAAACATAGTACATTTGAGGAACTAAGGAAACTGAAAAGAAAAGTAATGCAAGATTGGCCTGGAGAGGTAGGCAGGGTTCATATCTAAAAAGGCCTTCTAAGCCCTGAAGGGTTTTAGACATTAATGCAATTGGATGTTATTAAGGGTTTTAATTGTGACAGTGACATGGTTATATTTTTAAGTAAAACAATTTCCAGTGCAGAGAATATAGAATAGGAGCAAAAATGGAAGAAGGAATATAAGGGGCTATAGCTGCCATATCAAGTAAAAGGCAATGGTGGCTTAACTTGGAAGGCACCAGTGGAGATGAAGAGATATTTAGAATGAAGGTGCAGTTTAAGATTGAATACAGATCAATCTACATTAATTACTGTGCTAATTAACAAGGTTTCAAATGTCTATAACTGGGTGGATGATGGTGCTATCCACTAAAATAAGAAAGATGAGAAGAGGAGATTTGAAGAAAAATAAATGAATTCAATATTTAGGCATGTATATGATTTCTCTAGGACTGCCATAATAAAATACCACAGAATGAGCGGTTAAAACAACAGAAATTAATTTTCTCACAGTTCTGGAAGCTAGGGGGTGAAGATCAAAGTGTCAGCAGATTTAGTTTCTTCTCAGGTGTCTCTCCTTGGCTTGCCAGACGGCCCTCTTTTCACTGTGTCCTCACACGAACACCCCTCAGTCTATGTGTCTGTGTTTCTTATCTCTTCTTCTGTAGGATGTCAGTCACATAGGATTAGGGCCAGCTCTGATGATCTCATTTTAACTTAGTTACTTCTTTAAAGAACCTGTCTCCAAATACAGGCATATTTGAGATCTTAGGTGTTAGGACTTCAACTTATGAAATTGCGGGGAATCAATTCAGTCTATATCATCATGCTTTTTGGGGGAAGGACTGTGAGAAAATGCATGAACATATTATATAAACAGATATACAGATCTAGAGTTCAAAGGGAAGATCTTGGACATAATTATAAATTAATGTTATTTGTGTTTTACTGATAAAGTCAGAATTTGGATGATATCACCAGATAGATGATAGATAGATAGATAGATAGATAGATAGATAGATAGATAGATAGACAGACAGACAGACAGACAGACAGATAGATAGATAGATAGATAGATAGATAGATAGATAGATAATGTAAGATAAGTTAGCACTGAGTGTTCAAAGATGAGAAGAAGGAGGGGAGGGGGAGACGAAGAGGAGGGAGGGGATAAGGGAAGGAGATATTTTACAAATGGAAAAAGAACCTTTAAAGAAGACTAAGAAGCAGTGGCCACAGACATGAGAGGAACAGAAGAGAGTCTTTTAAAAAAGCATGGGGACCAACTATGCTAAATGCAATGCAGATGGCAAATATTAGAAATCTAATAGGAGATATTGATATGTAAAGAAGTAAACAGTAATACAATGCAGTGTTATAAAATAAAAACAGTGATATAGGAGCATGAAAGGCCTATGTTTATTCATTTAATACATATTTGTGGAGTGGCACTGTAATTCGTATTGGCAGCATAATGTTTAAAAAGTAGAAAAAGTACATGCTCTATTGGTCTTTATTAGTCTAATCAGATTTAAAGTCAAATGATGAGCCAGTTAAAACAGAGCATAAGTTCTATGATAGGTGACTGGTTCTGAAGAATTGCAATATTATTTTATTTTATTTTACTTTATTTTATTTTATTTTATTTTTTACAAAAAGAAGGGGTAGAGGGTGGAAGCAGAGACTAGGCACACCTAATAAAGGCAGCAACTACTCCTTAAAGCACTCAGTTGTGAAAGAGCCCAGTGTTCTGGGGAACAGAGAGATATTCAATGTGGAGAGAGCTGAAAACAGCAAGAGCAAAGAAATGTGCATATGAACACACATGTTGAAGTTATATTATGAAGGAATTTTCATGCAAACTAAGAAATTTGAATTTGAATTTTTCTGTATGAAACGGATGTAACAGAGGTGCTTAAACAAGAGTAAAATAGTTATTTTTCTTTTATAGAAACATCATTTACAGTAAGCTAGAGGATGGACTGCAGTAAACAGAAATTGGTGACAGACATACTTAATCAGGATTCTGTCATAGTGGTCCAAAGGAGAGTTTATGAAAGCGGTATTGAATTGGAGGTGAAAGGGATGTGAAAGAAAGGACTAATTGGAGCAACATTTCTAGATAGAATTGTCACATTCATTTCCAGTAAGAGTGAGAAGGGACAAAAGGGGAAGTCAAGAAAGAAGAGTCAATAAAACAATAAACAAGGGAAATGATGATGCTATTATTGAAAGACACAGTAGAATGAAACAATCTGGATGTTCAAGAATGAAACCGGAATTGGAGGATATTTTGCAACAATAGTCATGCCTCTTTCAATCTCATACTCATTTCCTTGAAGTCAGGCTGCAGTAAGGGCATCTACACTACTTCACTCAGAGTTGCATTATTATGCAAAAATGCAAAGAGAGTGGAAGAGAATTGGTTTTTGTTTCAAAACAGAACTTTGAAATGTATGGTACAAAGGCTTTTAATGGAAAAAAATGGTAAACTGTGAAATTCAAAATTTTAATGATCAAAAGCCAGAGCTCTAAATAATGAGGGGCATAAAGTTTAAGCCTTAAATAATAAGCACAGAAAAATCTGAGCTTGGTCAGAGTTAATTTTTTCCTCCCTATCAGAAAAAAGATAAACTTGTCTTGAACTAGTGAAGAAAAAAAGAGAAGAAACTTTTATATACCAATATGGGACTCTGAGCAGTAGATCCCCAAATCTAAGTAAAATTTTTTAGTAGGAGAGATGGTATTAAAGACAGTAAATTGCACAACTGGAAACTCAAAAACGGTATAGACCTAGAGACCACTGCAAGTTTGGTTTAGCATTAGCAGAATACAAATGAAGGCATCAATCTCCCAGTCCCCAGGGTGTCATGAAACAGAATCAGAATATTTCCATGTCTACACTGGAAGTCTCAGAAGCAAATGACTGAGGGCCAGGAGAGCTGTGTCATGTTATAAATGAGTGGAGAGTAAATTGTCTAAGTGAATGCTGAAAACTAGATGGAAATATAGCTATCTCGGTAGATCACTAGGACAGACTCTGATGAAAAGGAACCAACATTTACGAGGCTGCGAGACAGGCACCAGCAAGAATAGCCATAGACTAGGGACAGCCCCACATGTTCCTCCCTCCCACCATACCCATTTATGCCCCCTGGAACTTAAGGGCAACCTCAGAGATAAGTGGCTGAGGGATAAACTATGAATCAACTGACACTAATCTGAAAGTTTCTGCTACTAAAACAGTAAGTTCGGTTATAGAAAAAAGGATATATTTTTGCTTGTAGAAGTTCAGTAAGTAATGGAAATGTAGATCTAGAACTAAGAAAAGTCTGAGCCAGAGAATCCAGTTTGAAATTTATCAACACAAAGATGATAAACTGAAGCCACAGGAGTGGGTGAGATAAAGAGATGAAGGAGGACAGAGTTCTCAGTGTTGTAGCATTCAGGGGCAAGCAGAAGAGGAGGAGATAAGAATAGAAGAAAAAAGATGTTGTCAGAGATGGGAACCAGAAAAGCATACTGATAAGGAGAGATGGCAAGAAGTCCAAGGTCACCAGCATCTAAAAGTTGCAAGATCATGTAGAATACACCCTGGATATATGCCAACTATAATTGATCTGATCCAAAGAGTTTCATGGAAACGGTGGGAGCAGGAGCCGGGTTCGATAGATTCAGAAGAGAATGAGGAATCTGACAAAGTGAATACGGGAGGTGCAGGTGGTATTTTTAGGAAAAGAGTGCAGGAAAGAAGGAGGGAGATGGGGAAGAACTTTGAAGGTGGTGCTTAGTTAAATGAATGGTTTGGGTTTTAACTAGACCTTTATTTTCATTGTGAAGATTTACTTTCTTTGGCTTTATGGATGTAGAAAGTATATTGTCAATGGAAAGGGAGAGAAAACAGGTGGAAGAGTTGATTGATTATAAGAGTAGTTGTGAGAGTATTGGATAGTGCAAAGTGAAAGACTTGGCCTTGGAATGGAACAATGTAAAGGAACAAATTAAATTGCAATGATAACTGTAATGCATACATTTTTGGGGGGTAAGGAGTAAATTAAATAAATTCCTCATATATTTTTCCTAGAAAGAGGGTGAGAAATGGTCGACTAGGTTTGAGGAGGAGGAAAGGAGAAAGGCCCAGTAACACCCTGGTACAACTGGGAATGAATAAAGGACTACTGAGTAGTTCTGAGGGCCCAGCTGAAAGTAAAACCCTAAAATCTTAGTGCCACCAATCAACACAGTATTTTCTGCATCAAAATTTATTGAGCACTACAAGTACAAAAGTAACTTAGACACAGTTTCCTATGTTCAGGTTGCTCTGATGCAGAAAACAATGGATAAATAAACACTTGCAGTTCGATGTGATGAATCCTTTAGAAGAGGGGTAAAACAAGGTGATATATATGAACAACTAACTTTGGATGTTAGAGAAGGCTTCATAGAGGCCATGACATTTTATTTAGGATTTGAAGGAGAATGTTTTTTAAGGGGATGGGACAGGAAGATTTCTAATTATAGATGCAGCATATAGAAATCATGGAATTATAAAAGGAGTTGGCAGTTTTAGGATATTCACAAATTTTATGTGGTTCTATGATGGGGTAAGAACGAAGAAATTTGGAGATTATTTTAGAAGAAAAAACTGGAGGTTACAATAAATTATTTCACAGGTTTCTTACAGTTTTTCAGCAATGGTTTTATAATTTTATTTCTGTAAAAGTCACAGGAAAGGAAGACTCACTGCAATCATGAAATAAAATAGTTTTTAGTCCAATTGTGGAACACATTCAAAGAAAAGGCAGAAAAACAGTCTACCATTATGTTGCATATAGCCAATTAACCCTTCAGGATGATGTATCAATAGATAGATAAAAATAAGTAACTAGATAATGAATACAAATAAACAAATAGAGATATTGATAGATATATTCTCTAAAACTTCTTTCATTGTTTCAATTTCTTCTTTGGAAATCATAATTAAGACCTCATTGCAGAGTCATCAGTTGAAAATAAAATATTTTGTTGGCTACAAAAGGGAAAATATGCTGCCACAGAAGAGACTCGTTTGCAGTCAGTGGCACACCAGATGGCAGCAAGTGGTCTGTGCAACAATCTATTATACCTACAGTGTCTACAATTCTCCTTCCATAGGGCATTATTGAATTGATAAAACCAAAAGAAACTCTCTGAGAACACTATGCTCATAAAGAATGCAGTGGGTGGACTCTATTGCTATAGATCTAGAGGTAAAATACTTAAGGAAAGTGATTTCTGGACCACCTTCGTTAATGTATCAGGGCCTAAGAGTCTTCTCGCTCTGGGAATTGTGCTGTAGTCCTAATCTCAACAACCTCTACAACATCATCTAGTTTTATTTTATTTCATTCAGAAAAAATAAATTGGCACCTCTCCATATATTTTTTCATTCAGGAAAAGTAAATTATTTTCATTTCTTTTTAATTCAGAAATGTGAGCAAATTTCCTAAATCGCTATTCAGATTTACAAAAATGAAACTATCTAATCTCAGATCTCCTCATACTTCTAATTTTTTGAATTCTCACAGTAGATATTTTCCAGGTTAAATGCAGAATTTATTTTAACAGTCCATTAATTACTGTTACTGTTTTTTTTTTTTTTTTAAAAAAAACCTTCAATATTTAGCAGCTTAAAACAACTGTTTTATTTAGCTTAACAAGGATTCTGAAGTCCAAACTTTCAGAAGTATACAACGTGACTGTCTCTTATTGGCTTCACAATATCTGGCACATAAGCTGAGAAGAATTGAATGACTAGGTCTCTTGATAGAGAACTTGGGCAGAACTATCTAGAGGTGACTTTACTCACTTATCTGAGGCTTGGTTTGGGTCTGTTGATGGGAGTACCTACACACAGCCTCTCTTTTTGGCCTGGGCTTCCTAACAACATGGTGGTTTCAGCGTACTCAGACTTCTTACATGTAAGCATGGCTTTTTATGACCTGACCTCATAAGTCACCCAACCTAACTTTCATTAATTTCTATTAGTTACAAATGAGTCACTAAGGCCAGCCCAGCTTCTCCATAAGAAAATGTCAGAGAATTTTGTAGAAATGTTTTAAACCATTACAAACAGCAAGTAAATCATTAAGTCATTAATTTAAAACAGACTCTTCAAAGTAAACAAACAAACAAAAAAACAAACGCATTTACCCACTGTGCAAAGAACCCTTTCAAACTTTTTGAAGGCAATGTGGACATCATATGTTAAATTCTAATTTGTTCTGAATGAATGGTCCACTGTCAACATTAGACAGATCAACGAGACAGAAAGTTAACAAGGATATCCAGGAATTGAACTCAACTCTGCACCAAGCGGACCTAATAGATATCTACAGAACTCTACACCCCAAATCAACAGAATATACATTCTTCTCAGCACTACATCGCACTTATTCCAAAATTGACTACACAGTTGAAAGTAAAGCACTCCTCAGCAAATGTTGAAAAACAGAACTTATAACAAACTGTCTCTCAGACCACAGTGCAATCAAACTAGAACTCAGGACTAAGAAACTCAATCAAAACCGCTCAACTACATGGAAACTGAACAACCTGCTCCTGAATGACTACTGGGTACATAACGAAAAGAAGGCAGAAATAAAGATGTTCTTTGAAACCAATGAGAACAAAGATACAATATACCAGAATCTCTGGGATACATTTAAAGCAGTGTGTAGAGGGAAATTTATAGCACTAAATGCCCACAAGAAAAAGCAGGAAAGATCTAAAATTGGCACCCTGACATCACAATTGAAAGAACTAGAGAAGCAAGAGCAAACACATTCAAAAGCTAACAGAAGGCAAGAAATAACTAAGATCAGAGCAGAACTGAAGGAGTTAGAGACACAAAAAAACCCTCCAAAAAATCAATGAATCCAAGAGCTGGTTTTCTGAAAAGATCAACAAAATTGATAGACCACTAGCAAGACTAATAAAGAAGAGAGAAGAATCAAATAGACACAATAAAAAAATGATAAAGGGGATATCACCACCGATCCCACAGAAATACAAACTATCATCAGAGAATACAATAAACACCTCTACACAAATAAACTAGAAAACCTAGAAGAAATGGGTAATTTCCTGGATACTTAGAGTCTCCCAAGACTAAACCAGGAAGAAGTTGAATCCCTGAATAGACCAGTAGCAGGCTCTGAAATTGAGGCAATAATTAATAGCCTACCAACCAAAAAAAGTCCAGGACCAGACGAATTCACAGCCGAATTCTACCAGAGGTCCAAGGAGGAGTTGGTACCATTTCTTCTGAAACTATTTCAATCAATAGAAAAAGAGGGAATCCTCCCTAACTCATTTTACGAGGGCAACATCATCCTGATACCACAGCCTGACAGAGATATAACAAAAAAAGAGAATTTTAGACCAATATGCCTGATGAACATTGATGCAAAAATCCTCAATAAAATACTGGCAAACCGGATTCAGCAGCACATCAAAAAGTTTATCCACCATGATCAAGTGGGCTTCATCCCTGGGATGCAAGGCTGGTTCAACATATGCAAATCAGTAAATGTAATCCAGCATATAAACAGAACCAAAGCGAAAAACCACATGATTATCTCAATAGATGCAGAAAAGGCCTTTGACAAAATTCAACAGCCCTTCATGCTAAAAACGCTCAATAAATTCGGTATTGATGGAACATATCTCAAAATAATAACAGCTATTTATGACAAACCCACAGCCAATATCATACTGAATGGGCAAAAACTGGACATATTCCCTTTGAAAACTGGCACAAGACAGGGATGCCCTCTCTCACCACTCCTATTCAACATAGTGTTGGAAGTTCTGGCTATGGCGGTCAGGCAAGAGAAAGAAATAAAGGGTATTCAGTTAGGAAAAGAAGAGGTCAAATTGTCCTTGTTTGCAGGTGGCATGGTTATGTATTTAGAAAACCCCATCATCTCAGCCCAAAATCTCTTTAAGCTGATAAGCAACTTCAGCAAAATCTCAGGATACAGAATCAATGTGCAAAAATCACAAGCATTCTTATACACCAGTAACAGACAAACAGAGAGCCAAATCATGAATGAACTCTCATTCACAATAGCTTCAAAGAGAATAAAATACCCAGGAATCCAACTTATAAGGGATGTAAAGGACCTCTTCAAGGAGAACTACAAACCACTGCTCAGTGAAATAAAAGAGGACACAAACAAATGGAAGAACATACCATGCTCATGGATAGGAAGAATCAATATCATGAAAATGGCCATACTAGTAGCCCAAGGTAATTTATAGATTCAATGCCATCCCCATTAAGCTACCAATGACTTTCTTCACAGAATTGGAAAAAACTGCTTTAAAGTTCATATGGAACCAAAAAAGACCCTGCATTGCCAAGACAATCCTAAGCCAAAAGAACAAAACTGGAGGCATCACGCTACCTGACTTTAAAGTATACTACAAGGCTACAGTAACCAAAACAGCATGGTACCAGTAGCAAAACAGATATATAGACCAACGGAACAGAACAGAGGCCTCAGAAGTAACACCACACAGCTACAACCATCTGATCTTTGACAAACCTGACAAAAACAAGCAATGAGGAAAGGATTCCCTATTTAACAAATGGTGTTGGGAAAACTGGCTAGCCATATGCAGAAAACTGAAACTAGATCCCTTCCTTACTCCTTATATGAAAATTCAAGATGGATTAGAAACTTAAATGTTAAACCTAAAACCATAAAAACCATAGAAGAAAACCTAGGTAATACTGTTCAGGACATAGGCATGGGCAAGGACTTCATGTCTAAAACACCAAAAGCAACGGCAACAAAAGCCAAAATTGACAAATGGGATCTAATTAAAGAGCTTCTGCACGGCAAAAGAAACTACCATCAGAGTGAACAGGCAACCTACAGAATGGGAGAAAATTTTTGCAATCTACTCATCTGACAAAGGGCTAATATCCAGAACCTACAAAGAACTCAATCAAATTTACAAGAAAAAAACAAACAACCCCATCAAAAACTGTGCAAAGGATATGAGTAGACACTTCTCAAAAGAAGACATTCAAACAGCCAGCAGACACATGAAAAAATGCTCATGATCACTCACTATCAGAGAAATGCAAATCAATGAGATACCATCAACCACAATGAGATACCATCTCACACCAGTTAGAATGGCAATCATTAAAAAATGAGGAAACAACAGGTGCTGGAGAGGATGTGGAGAAATAGGAACACTTTTACACTGTTGGTGGGACTGTAAACTAGTTCAACCATTGTGGAAAACAGTGTGGTGATTCCTCAAGGATCTAGAACTAGAAATGCCATTCGACCCAGCCATCCCATTACTGGGTATAGACCCAAAGGATTATAAATCATGCTGCTATAAAGACACATGCACACGTATGTTTATTGCAGCAGCATTCACAATAGCAAAGACTTGGAATCAACCCAAATGTACATCAGTGACAGCCTGGATTAAGAAAATGTGGCACATATACACCATGGAATACTATGCAGCCATAAAAAAGGATGAGTTCATGTCCTTTGTAAGGACATGGATGCAGCTGGAAACCATCATTCTCAGCAAACTATCGCAAGAACATAAAACCAAATACCGCATGTTCTCACTCATAGGTGGGTATTGAACAATGAGATCACTTGAACACAGGAAGGGGATCATCACACACTGGGTCCTATTGTGGGGAGCGGGGGAGAGGGATAGCATTAGGAGAAATACCTAATGTAAATGATGAGTTAATGGGTGCAGCACACCAACATGGCACATGTATACATATGTAACAAACATGCATGTTGTGCACATGTACCCTAGAACTTAAAGTATAATAGAATAGAATAAGAATTTAGAGTCAGGTGAAAGTTTCTATGCTTTTTAGAATTAAGTCTTCTCCTTTTTGATAAGGCTTGTATAACCATTCTGCATTGACAACGTGAAGGTTCACAGTCAAATTTTACTCTGCAACACAAGATTTATGTTAATGCATAGAATTTAGCATATGAAATGCTTCATTTTACTCTTTACTAGTTTCCCTGACTTCCACCTATTCTTATATTATTAACCTTAAGGTGTGTGTCCCATTATTTTGCAACAACACAAATCCTTTTAGAAAACAAATACGGTGTACTAATAAATACTTATCATTAAAGTTATTCTGAATGTAATGTAATATTCGATAATTCCAAAGATTTTAACAGCTTACAATATTTTGATGAACATCTATTTTCTTTTAAAGTAAATTAAAAAGTTGAAAGAAGTTAGGCTATATCTACACTAACTTCATAACATAACTTGAAAGTCATTTCACTTTAAAATATTTTTATATCCATTATGTATTTTTCATCTGTTTTTTCATAAAAATTTTTAGGAGGCTAGAAGCCTGAGTTCTGGTCACTCCTCTCCTCCACCATTCCTCAGACAAAAAACTAGTCAATTTCCTTCTCTGGACATTAATTACCTCATTTGGGGAGGTAGACATTAAAGGAGAAATTTCGTATTTTTTGTCCTTTTAAATCTTTTGGATTTCAGATAAATGAAATTTGAATATGATGGGGCCAAAAGAGAGATTGATTTACCATGTTTGGGAATTTTTTACCCTTATTGTCAGACCCCACCCACAAATTTATAGTTTAGGGAAAGAAAATAGGGTTAGTCTTGTTAAATGGTGAAGAAATAGCA
Source organism: Macaca thibetana thibetana (assembly GCF_024542745.1). NCBI lineage: Eukaryota > Metazoa > Chordata > Mammalia > Primates > Cercopithecidae > Macaca > Macaca thibetana. The sequence continues at coordinate 101,103,366 of NC_065578.1, read as the reverse complement.
TGTTTAAACACATACTTTGTGCATTATAATTTTTTACAATCCAAGTTGACTATTAGTAGTGTTTAGTAAAAAATATAAGATTTATAATTATTTATCACTTGGGGTTGTTTTATAATAAACATATCAGAAGTCCTCATATGCTTGTTTTGTATACATTGAGATTTAACATCTCAAAGTGAATTTTGAAATTTTTAGTATTTTAAAATAGATGCTGGATTTCCCTTAATATCAGACTAAGTTAACTGATATATTTTCGTAAGTGTATGATCCTTCAGCAATATGAGACATGTAGTTTTTTATTGAGGTGTTTTTTATTATAGATATATAAATATATTTCCATCTTTGTTCTCTTGGACATATGACAGAATAAGAATAGTAATATTCTTGCTTTAGGCAAAGCCCTGTTCTGTTTTATATGCCTTAACTCATTTCATCTTTTGGAAAATGATATAACATTTATGTACATATGGTTTTTAGTTCCCTGTTAAGGAAGCAGAATTTTGCTAACACCCCTCACTCTTCAGAAGTCTAAAGAACTCTATTTTTATTTTCATGTAATACTTCCTGAGCTTTCTTACTTTAAAACAATACTTATAAATATGGGGTTGGGAATTATTTATGCCCAAATCTCAATTACCCATACATTTTTCCATCCACTTAGCAGACTCAGAAGCAAATAGTTTTTATCATTTATATTTGTATATAAGACATTAATCCAAATAAAGCAAGAAATGAGTGAATTATTTTTTATTTCTCTCCACACGATCCAAAATCTTTTTCCTATGCTGGTTTCAACAGATATATAACCTAAACTGAAATTGCTTTAGTTGAAAAGTATTCTAAAAGATCTGGAATCATCTTTGAGAGCTCTTGTTCTTGAGTTTTGCAGTGCAAAATAGACCGAACATAATAGGCAATTATGAACGCAAGATTCATTTCATTGTTGAAGCTTTGAGCAAACAAATGCAGCAATTCTGACTCAACCAGTCTTAGGATCAATATCATGCCTCTGGGAAACTCCCAAGGATGGTAAACCTTGCTTATTAGCTTTCAGAGCAAAAGTCTTCCATTGCTATGAAATCTATCAGATACATGTGTAGTTCATGATGGAATGCAGTGATGAAGAGCACAAGCTCCAATTAGTCACAGACAGGCCTGGAATGAATCCTAGCTCTACCTCTGGGCAACAGGTCGGCCACAGTCATGATATTTAACCTTTGCCATTTCCATCTATTACAGCAAAATGGGAAGAACAAACTGTGTTTCATAGAATGGTTTTGAGGGCAAAACGAGAAAACGCATGGAAGTGCCTGGCATATAGAATTGTTTTCCATAAATAATGTTCACACATACTGATATGGCATAAATATTTTATATTGTTTCTCTACTCCTTCTCCGTATTTCATGTAGAAAAAGATTATGCCCATGGCATTGAACAACAAAATATCATTTAATGACACCGGTTGAGTGGATTGACAATATGTGTTAGTTAATTTAAAAGACCTTCAAAGAGAACAGAAACATCACAGCAGCCTTCACTCCCAGCTCTCTATCCCTTTTTCTTAAACATCTTATAGAAAAGATCTCTGAAATCTAGTAGCATACTAGTAACATCTCACTTGTTACATAAGAAATACATAAGTTGTAAACTATTTCCATCTCCGAAGTTGCATCAGCCGTACATAAAATCTGGGAGCCTGGACAGTTTTGGCTGTAATGGCCATTTAATCCTTAAAATTTTGAGGCAAGCTCTGCTGACCCTCAGGGTAAGAACTGACCTAATTTTATTATTTCAGGAAGAATATAGAAGACTTCCAGCACCAAAGATTACCTACTCGACTCCTTCTGTGCACAACTGCCTAAAATTCCTTCAAGAAAAGACAAAATTATTCCTCCCAAAATTAGCAATGAAACAGATACCTTGTAAGAGCTAACATTTACTGAGTACCTGCTGCATGGCAAGACTATCATGGATTTCACATTTTAACTCATTAAACCAAAACCACAAACCTCTGACAGAAAAACTCCTATAATTCCATTTTACACAAGAGAAAACTGAGTTATAGAAAAAGTGAGTTACAAACACATTACACTATAAGTGGTAGATCTGGGATTTGAATCCAGGTAGTCTAGCTCGCAAATGTCTGTTTTTAACTACTATGCAAAATAAGGGACGAAGATGGACAAGAGAGTTTTTTCTGAGGTTTTATTGAAGGAGGGGAGAGAGACAAATTGCTGAAACAAGGCGTAGCAAATACCATGAAAAGGAGAAAATAACAGTAAGAAGAGGCTAGAGGCTGGGCACAGTGACTCACGCCTGTAATCCTAGCACTTGCGAGGCCGAGGCCGGTGGATCACCTGAGGTCAGGAGTTCAAAACCAGCCTGGCCAACATAGTGAAACCCCATCTCCACTAAAAATCCAAAAAAAAATTGTGGGGCATGGTGACGGGTGCCTGTAATCCCAGCTACTCGGGAGGCTGAGGCAGGAGAATTGCTTGAACCCGGAAGATGGAGGTTACAGTGAGCCAAGATCACAGCACTGTACTCCAGCCTGGGTGACAGAGAGAGAGAAAAAAAGAAAAAAAAAGAGGGAAGAAGGGAAGGGGTGGGTAGGGGAAGGGAGGGGAGGAGAGGTGAGGGGAGGAAAAAAAAAGAAAGAAAAAAAAGAGACGCTAGAGATACCAAATAAACACCTCATTGACTTCACAGTTTTATCAAGGGGCTGTCCTAGGCACAGGATTCCCTTGAAGTTATTTTGGCAGACTTCTACCCCCACCCCCGGAAACTAATTCATAGAAACAGAGTGTATGAAAGAGACCACCTGGCATCTAGTCACAAGATTTCTTCCCCCTCAGCACTGAGCTAGCACTTTACTTAAAACTGCATTTTAGGCTAACTAACATCCTATTCTGATAATTTATTGGTCTATAACATAATCCATCTTAGAAAGTGCTAAATAAATATAGTATAACCATTTTTTATAAATTGTCTGTTATCTGTGTTAAAGACTGTAGTTAGGGCTAATGAACGTTTATTACATTCTGTCATACTAACACATGAAAATTTTAAGTGATACCTAATGTCCATTTTTTTCCTAAAGTAAATGCCAGATTGTTAAAAATGCTTTATTAGAAATAAGCTATTCATGGAAATAAAGAATACTGTATTTTCCCTTCAACAACAAGAGCTTTCCTAAGTGGTTTACAAATCTTAGAGCTGCATAAATCAACATCAGAAACTCACTAGGCTGTATATCCCATGACTCAAGAGTCTCCTTTCTTAGGAAATGGAGAGGAAGAATATCAGGAAGGAGACCAGGAGTTAACTACATCCTGGGCAAGTGCTCAGTCCTAGTAAAGATCAACACAGAGTATGTTGATCTCAAATCCTAATATGATCCAGTATTAATGACAGTCTTGTTATTACTCTTCATGGATAATATTTTCTATAACCAGATGAGGTGTCCAGAAATATAAAAATATACTCTTAACTGTTTTACTCACCTTAAAAATTTTAGGTTCACTTACTAGTAATGGGTTCACTGAGGAGAGAATGGCAAATGGATGCCAAGCCCATGAGCTATATGCCTTTATGGGTCAACTTTCTTACTTCCTAAACTTACACTGTGCTAAAACCTTAATCAAATCATTTTGAAATATTTTTCTTTGGTGACAATGAAACACAGACCAAAGTTGTTATGATTGTTTCCTATGACTGCATCTTATAGATATCACACTAATTCTAAATCAGCACTGTTATGGTTATATGACAAGAGCATCATTTTTTACCCATGCGTTCATTCAACATTATCTATCTGATACAAGGCACTGTTCTATGGTATATACAGAAGTCAGCAGGGCAAAGTCCCTGTATTCATCAGTGTTATATTCTAGGAGTAAGCAGACAACAATCATATACAAGCAAATGATATAACTTCAGAAGCAAACAAAAAATGGTCATAAAAAACTGTTGAATGCTCTTCATACTTTAACTTTTTAACTACTATGCAAAATAAGAGGCAAAGAATGACAGAGGGTTTTTTCTGAGGTTTTGTTGAAGGAGGAGGAGACACTAATTGCTGAAACAAGGAGGAGCAAATACCATAAAAAGGAGAAAATAACACACTAAGAAGAGGCTAGGGATACCAAGTAAACACTTCAGTGATATCACAGTTTTATCAGGGGCGATTCTAGGCATCGTATCTCCTTGGAGTTATTTTGGTACACTTCTTCCCTTCCCCTAGGAACTTATTCATAAAGAGTAAGTTGTAAAAGAGGTCCTTCGGAAGAGCTGGCAGGTTGAGAACTGAATGGTGAAACAGTATAACACATCGGAGAGAAGCGGGTTCCGAGCAGAGCAAACTGCAAGTTCACAGACAGAAACGTACATGCTTGGACTGTCAGGAGCAGCGAGGGCGGTAAAGTGGTACAGCATTTTAAAAAAGGAAAGAACCATTACCAATGCCTCTTTCTACATGCCATTTTGAAGGACAGGATAAAGTTGTGAGATTATATTCCAATGAAAATAGAAAATCTTGGGAGGAATTTTAAAAAAAGAAGTAAATATGATTTGATATACATTTTAAGAAAATCTTTTTGGCTGCTCATTGGAAAATGGCTTTGTGGTTTGGAGGATGGGGACAAGTTGTGGCGGTTGAAAGATCCGTTAGGAGACTTCTGCTGTCATAGAAGTGAGAGATGATGTTGACTTCACGAGTGCAGTAAGGATGTTGAGAAGTAATGAGATTTGGGTAGTCATTCAAGACAGCACCAATAAGACTTCTTGATGAATTATATTTGGGATGTTAGAGGAACTATATCATACAGCATTAGCATCTGTTCTAGGATATAAAGTATTCACTGAGTTGGTCACTGAGCTATTTCTGTGTGGAAAAAAAAGCCCTTAACTTTTATTGATAAAAAACTATGCAACCATGGACTATAGTGTTGTGAGCTTTCTTTTTGCTTTGTATTGCTGAGTTAAGAAAAAATATGCTCAGAGATCTCCAAATGAGCTGAGTATAGGTTAATCTCTTTAAGAGTTTGCTTTCAATCTCTTCTAAAATGAAATTTACTGAAAGGTTCTGGGAGTTTTGCATTTTCATCTGCTTCACTCCTACAGCATTAAATGAAAATGCAAAACCCTCAGAACATATGTGGTAACATATTGGATTCTCAATGCATAATTCTTCACTGGTTTCATCAAAAAACCTAATCTCGAGATTCTTGCCAATTAAAATGTTTGATCTTCATTTTCTCTTGAGCTTTTTGCTCTTGCAGTTGAATTCCTATTCTTCTTTGTGCACAATGCATACAACTGTTAAAAATGAATTTTAAAATTGGCCATTTTTGGTGAAGCATCTGACATCAAGATGTAAGAAGGTCAAACATGCTAACTACTGTTAATATTTTATTGATTTTAGTAAAAACTATTTTTTAAACATGCCAAGCATATATCTTATTAGATATCTAAATCCAGACAGACAAGTTGAGAGTAGAATACCACTGTCCTAGTTCCCAACAGAATTCCTTTCACTTCATTGCACTTTGGTATGTGACCATCAATTTATATTGAAGGTGACTATGAGGAAGCGTTTTCTGAAATGTATTAGTTACACCCATTTTCAGGATTTGTAAAGAAGTTTCTTTATTGCATCACAAGTAGTCCTTTTTATGAAGTAATCCTTAGGAAATATCTCTCTCTACTCAGAATATAAAACATAAAATTCACTGCTAATTGTACTTTGCCAAAATAAATAAATAATAATTTTCTTCTGACTACTATGAATGCTATGACTCAATTTTCCTTGTTTCTTAAGTTGTTAAAAAATTCCAAAATATGTTCAGTTAAACAGGTAACAAATCATTACAGTAAGCATGTTAACATTATTCTGTCTGCTTTTTTTTTTTTTTTTTTTTTTTTTTTTTTTTCACCGCAGGTTATATAGTCTCCTTGTTATGTTGGTTTTCTGTATCATTTCAGACTTCTGGAAAAAAGACAAGATTGAACAAGTTATTTGACCTCCCTGGATCTCAGTTTCCTCATTCAAAAACTTGAGAGTTGGATTACAAAACCTTCAAGATTCTGAATATGGATGAGATATATACTTCAGCATCAGGGATAGGGAAGGAATTTTAGTGTTCCTCAAATCCCAATACAGAAGCAGCTACTTACTCTGCCCGCATATAAAACCAGATCTGCCTTCAGGAAATGGAAAATCTAATTCTTAGCCTATCTTGTTAAGTTGCAAAGTCACACTTGATTGGAAATGTACTCTCCAACAGCATTGCTGAGTCCTTAGAATTTATGTGGTTATTTTAGGTAGCTATAACTCTCCATCATTTTGCAACTGACACCTAAGTAGTTCAGTTTATAATTGAAATACATAGATTGAGAGAAAATATTTTGGCATCAATTATAAATTTCAGGAGAATATTTTATTTGGGAGCAGCATATTGGCAATTGTGTCTATTCTCTACTTTGTGAATTCAGAAAATCATAAAATAAAACTATTCTCAGACCAGATACTGGCTTTATCATGGCATACACAAAAACAAATAGGAGATGAAAATGAACACAAAATTTGAAAGAAATATCAATCTATAAATCAACAAGGGGCTGTAAAGTAATGCAGTATTTTTTAAAGCTACTTTATGCTGTGCCTATGCCAAGAGCTCAAATCATGGTTGGCTCCAAGTACTAACTATATTTCACTACCATATATCTCCCTCTTGGGATTTTTAAAGTGATTTGCAGACTGAAAAATGTCAGGGACGACTGCTTTTGAGTCTTCCACAGTACTGCAGTCAAAGTGGGAACTGAGAAACTGTAAGCAACAGCCTCAAGGACTGCGTCTTGCGCTGCATACTCTTTTCTAAAGACTAATTATTGTTTTACACATCTCTAGGCTTTTTCCCTGAACCCTATGTAAGGAGAACCTATAAAATTTTATGCCTTGAGATTTCTAAACAACTTGTGAACTCTGTCATTAAACCAAATCTTCTTTTCTTTGCTTGTTTTTGTCCTACTTTCTGCTTCTTTCCAGGTAAGGCATTCACTTTTAAGTAAGTGAAGAGAAAGTTGTTCTTTCCCACAGGATATTAATAAAATAGAATTATGTAAAATTTCAGCTTTTGCTCCATATTTTTTCTTTACTATATTTTCTTGCTGATTTTCTCATACTCATGTCTGATGTTTTCAGTTCTTCCACTGCAATAACATTGCAAAAGCAATGCCAAGTAGCAAACTGGAAAACTACAACACAGATGCCTAATCATTGACTCTACACTAATTTCTTTTCATTGACACTCTTTTGGTTAGATTCTCACATAGAAACTATGGGAAGGAAATTGCCTGCATGATTACTTTTTAATAGATCAGGTTCATAAGGCCTGCAAATGTGAGTTGATTGTGTGTGTGTGTGTATGTGAGTGTGGGTGTACATGCATGTGTGTGTGAGGAAGACAGCTTATTATGACTTCCAAAACTGTTCTTATTTCAAATTGGATTGATAATAATACCATTTTTCATCAATTATTTCTACATGAGAAATCTAAGTGGGGAAACCTGTGAAAAACTTAGGCTCACATAAACAAAATTTAGGGAGGTCATTTTTAATTATCTTTATCTAAAACAAGAGTTTCCATCACATAGCATATTTTATGGTTTAGAATAGTGATATTTTACATCATTAATAAGTATGTGCTGAATAAATAATATTACAAATTGAGCAAATCATTATTAATAACCCTCAATTCTAAGAAAAATTTAATATAAACTTTCATTGAGCATATAAAATGCCCCCAAATGTTTACTTGTGAAATTATATTATTATTTTCTAATTTTAAGATAATTGGGAAATACAAGAAAATTATTGTAAATTGCATGTTACATAGTTTTCCCACCCAAAGTAACTCTGATGATTCCTCTTTTCTCCAATTCCTTGCCTGCCTTCTATAGAATTAAAATGTCAGAATTTATATTTTAAATTAGTAACAATTTCTGTTTAATTTAGAATTCAAACGTCTGTCTCAAAGGTTAGTCAGAATCACCAGGTAAGTTTCATTTCTTTAATACAGATTCATAAAACTAAATCTTAATACCATGATTCGGTACACCTGAGGATAATGCAGAATTCTGTTTTGTTTAAATGTTCAAGAAAATTTCAAGGTGTGTCTGACTTAGTTATCAGTAAGCAATTCGAGATCTTTAATTTATTCTCAGAAAATGTGAGTTTCCTAACACAAGTAAAAAATTAGATGCCTGAAAATAAAGAGGATGTAGGGAAAAGAAAGCTTAAATTTAATTTAAATTTGAAGGAGATGGTTTGAAGAGATTTTTGAAATGGTAGGATTGCTTCTATTGTACTAATTCTTCCAGACAAAACTATATAACTCCAGTAAAGGTTTAAGATGGGAATCCAATCGGAGTCCACACATGGAAAAAGAAACAGCACTGAGTTTCCCATTTGTGTGGCTCTTTACCTGAGGGCACACCCCATTCAACTCTACACAGGTGGTTGAATATTGGATAGAAACACATAGTTTTGCCAACTTGAAGAACTAGACGAAAGAGCTCAAAGTAAATGGCAGCTTGATGAGGGGGGGATATCCCAGAAAAGAAGAGAACCAAAGATGTATAAGATTGCACATCTCTTACATTTTACAAATGGCACAATACAAATTAGGTAGACTGTGAAAACTAAATATTTGTAGTATAACTCCGGAGGCAACTCCTAAAAATAATGCAAAAAAATAGTAAAAAGTCAATAGATAGATTAAAATATAATTCATACAAATATTCAATTTAAAACAAGAAAAATGTCAGGAAAGGAAAGACAGAGGAAAAACCTACATGGGATAAACAGAAAACAAAAACTGAAATGGTAGACTTAATCCTAAGTATATTAATAACTACAATAAATATATTATAAATGGATTAAACTCTCCAATTAAAAGGCAGAGGTTGTCGGCTTAGATTTAAAAAGCAAGACTCAATTATATTTATTTTAAGTATAAAGACAAAGATAGATTAAAGGTACATGAATTTAAAGTTACTTTTTAAAATTATTTTAAATAAAAAATTAGTGAATACATTATGTACTGATGTTACATATAAAATAAAATACTAATATTAGAGAAAGTCAACATTAAGACAAAGAGCATTAACAGAGATAATGTGCTCATAATGATAATGATATAACAATGACAAAGGGGTCAATTCATACCAAAGCCATAACAATCAGAAATACAGATAACATCTAGTAAGATAATTTCAGAATACGTGAAGAAAAAATTAGCAGAATTAAAGAGTTAAATAGACAAAGTCGTGGTTGGAAGTTTTAACACCTCTTCACAGGAAATGTTAGTTAATTTAAAAAATCGTCAAAGGCATAAAAGTTTTGAACAGCATTTGCATCTTAACATAGTTGTTTGTTTGTTTGCTTGTTCTTTTGTTTGTTTCGAGACAAAGTCTCACTCTCACCCAGGCGGGAGCGCAATGGTGCAAGAGAGTGCAGTGGGGCAATCTCTGCTCACTGGAGCCTCCACCTCCAGGGTTCAAAGGATTCTCCTGCCTCAGCCTCCTGAGTAGCTGGGATTACAGGTGTGTGCCACCACACTCAGCTAATTTTTATATTTTTAGTAAAGATGGAGTTTCCCAACATTGGCCAGGCTGGTCTCCAGCACCTCACCTCAAGTTAACTGCCCACCTTGGCCTCTCAAAGTGCTGGGATTACAGGTGTGAGCCACCACACCTGGCCACGTAATTGATATTTATAAAACATTACACCCAACAACTGCAGAAAACACTCTTTTCAAGCACACATGGTATGGTCAACAAGACAGAAGATAGGTCAAAAATATTGTCAATAAACTAAAAAAAAAAAAAAAGAAGTTGGCTAGGCACAGTGGCATAGGCTTGTAATCCCAGCACTTTGGGAGGCCAAGGTGGGCAAATCCCTTGAGTCCAGGAGTTCAAGACCAACCTAGGCAACATAACAAGATCCCCTCTCTGCTAAAAATACAAAAATTAGCTGGGCATGGAGGTGCGCGCTGTTTTAATCAGTAGTCTAAATCAATAGCCTAGAGTTCCACTTTAAGAAGCGTGATAAAGAAATGCAAAGAAAATCCAATGTAGGGAGAAAACAAGCAGTTGGTAGTCCCAACTACTTGTGGGGAACTGAGACGGGACGATCACTTGAGTCCAGGAAGTTGGGGCTGCAGTGAGACGAGATTGCACCACTGCATTTCAGCCTGAGTGACAAAGTGAGATCTATCTCAAAGAAAGAAAAAATCCCTGAAGTCATATAACATGTGTTCTCTGACAATAGGACTAAATAGAAATAAATAACAACAAGATATCTAGAAAAATCCCCCAGTTTGGAAAAAAAATTATATAATTTTAAATAACCCAGTGATTATTTTGGTGATAACCTTTTTTTCCCCTGTAAAAGTAGGATGATCCAAGAGTCATAACTTTAATCCAAGAAAAATTAGAAAATATTTCAAGTTCTATGATAATAAAAGTATTAGTACTAAAACTTAAGGGGAAACTAAAGTAGAACTTACAGAGAAGTGTATAGTTTCTAATGTTTATATAAGAAAAAAGCAAAGGGGTAAAATCAATAGCCTGAAGGTCCACCTTAAGAAGCTTGATAAAGAAATGCAAAAAAAAAAAAAAAAAAAAAAAAAAAAAAAAAAAAAAAAAAAAAAAATGCAATGTAGGGAGAGAACAATGAAACAGAAAACAGGAAAACAATAAAGAGAATTAACAAAAAACTTTGTTTTTCTATGGCTGCATAATATCCCATGGTGTATATGTGCCACATTTTCTTTATCTACTTTATCATTGATGGGCATTTGGATTGGTTCCAAGTCTTTGCTATTGTGAATAGTGCCGCAATAAACATACATGTGCATGTGTCTTTATAGTTGAAAGATTTATAATCCTTTGAGTGTACTCAGTAATGGGATTGCTGGATCAGATGGTATTTCTAGTTCTAGATCCTTGAGGATTCGCCACACTATCTTCCACAATGGTTGAACTAATTTACACTCCCATCCAACGTGTAAAACTTTATTTGTCCACATCTTCATCATCTGTTGTTTCCTGACTTTTTAATGATCACCATTCTAACTGGTGTGAGATGGTATGTCATTGTGGTTTTGATTTGCATTTCTCTAATGACCAGTGGTGATGAGCTTTTTTTCATATGTTTGTTGGCTGCATAAATGTCTTTTGAAAAGTGTCTGTTCATATCCTTTGCCCACTTTTTGATGGGGCTATTTGTTTTTTCTTGTAAATTTGTTTAAGTTCTTTGTAGATTCTAGATATTAGCCCTTTGTCAGTTGGATAGATTGCAAAAATTTTCTCCCATTCAGGTTGCCTGTTTACTCTGATGATAGTTTCTTTTCCTGTGCAGAAGCTCTTTAGTTTAATTAGATCCCATTTGTCAATTTTGGCTTTTGCTGGCATTGCTTTTGATGTTTTAGTCATGAAGTCGTTGCCTGCCTGTGTTCTGAATGGTATTGCCTAGGTTTTCTTCTAAGGTTTTTATAGTTTTAGGTCTTACATTTAAGTCTTTAATCCATTTTGAGTTAACTTTTGTATAAGGTGTAAGGAAGGGATCCAGTTTCAGCTTTTTGCATATGGCTAGCCAGTTTTCCCAACACCATTTATTAAACAGGGAATCCTTTCCCCATTGCTTGTTTTTGTCAGATTTGTCAAAGATCAGATGGTTGTAGATGTGTCATGTTATTTCTGAGGCCTCTGTTCTGTTCCATTGGTCTATGTGTCTGTTTTCGTACCAGTAGCATGCTGTTTGGGTTACTGCAGCCTTGCAGTGTAGTTTGCAATCTGGTAGGGTGATGCCTCCAGCTTTGTTCTTTTTGCTTAGGGACATGGACGAAGCTGGAAACCATCATTCTCAGCAAACTATCACAAGAACAGAAAACCAAACACTGCATGTTCTCACTCATATGTGGGAGATGAACAATGAGAACACATGTACACAGGGAGGAGAACATTACACAATGGAGCCTGTTGGGGTGTAGGGGAGTGAGGGAGGGATAGCATTAGGAGAAATGCCTAATGTAGATGATGGGTTGATGGGTGTAGCAAACCACCATGGCACATGTATACCTATGTAACAAACTTGCACATTCTGCACATGTACCCCTGAACTTAAAGTATTAAAAAAAATTGTTTTTCAAAAAGATCAACAAACAAGGACAAAAGAATAAAAACATAAACAAAAACATAACAAACATCCCTTAGGTTTCCATCATAGCTAATCAAAATAACAACTTTACTAATATAAAATGTGCCCATTATTTACATTTACCAGTTGTCTCTTCATATTCAGTTTTGAATAAGCATTCTGGATGTAACTTGAAGTAAAAACATTTCCTTGTATTCCTCAACTTTTTGAAATTCTATAAATCAGTTGAAACGCAGCCATGCATATTTTTGCATGAGCGAATTGTGTCAATAATTAATTCATTGTGAAAGCTGTTAGGTTTACATACAAAAAAAATTTTTAAATTACAAATAACGAAATAGTAAAACAGAATGACAGTTAATACAAACAGTACATTAGCTAGATAACTTTAAAATTTATTTTATTCAAGTCAAAAAACTATGAAAATTTAAATATTAACACAAAGCACAAAGTAGAGATTATATCTAATTCTCATTGTAGAATTGTTTGTTGTGCTATCATTAATAATAGAGAAAATAAAACATAAGAACTAGGTTTAGTATTTAGTTGCTTAATTCAATTTGTGCTCTAAGTATTTTGAGAATAAGTCCTATTAGAAAATAATTCACATCTGAGGAGAAATTCAAATTGCAACACCTACTCATCCCCTCAAAATTTTATTCTGACAAAACCTTCAAAGTTATCCACAAGAGTAACCGTAATAAATTCCTTTAATCATGCATCAAAAGGGATATAAGTAGTATGAAGAGAGAAAAATGAAGCATTCCAAATATCCCCATTAATTAAACTTTGAAACAATAGATATTACCATAATGCTATCAAAAGACATTCCTGAAAGTTGTGAGTATAGGAAATCTCTATCCACATTTTGCAGAAATCTTTTCAGAACATATTTGTAGGTTTTTATTTTTAGTAGATGAACACAATGCTTTTTGTGGCATACTAAAGCTATAAATTACTCTAGAAAATATTACTTCCCAGGTTGACTGTATCAGGGCAGCTCCCTCCCTCCCCGCACCCCTCTAAATTATTAGCCCCTAAAACTTAGAGCACGGAGAAGGTGAGAGAGAGAGAAGAATTTAAAAGGGGGTAAGCTGCAGGTCTAGTTTCTCCTTCCAAACCTCCTTCTCCCCCCAGGAATGAAGCTTTTTAAAAGATAGAGCGAAGTCAGGAATGTTGCAATAATTGATGTCCTCCATGGAAGGAAACATAGAGTATGGGGAAGAAACATTCCCCCAAAGTGATCCTTAGGCCTTCTTTGATCCAGAGCCGATGATGTGGATACTGAGAATATGAAGAAGAATCAGGAAGAGGTCCCTGCTTTGGAGAGACACACAGTGTAATGAAGATGGCAATCCTGTCAACAGAGGCATTGAAACCATCTGACTTTAGTTCCTTGCTTCCTACTCCATCTACCACACACTGCAACTTGGTTCTGCCTCAACTATATCACTGAAATTATCCTCACTGCTACATGTTAGACAAATCCGACAAGCATTATTCTGCCCTCTCTGTTCTCCTCTTCCAGTCTTGTGAAGCCACATATAGCTGAGTTTTCCTCCACCTCTCTGGCCGTTCCTTTCTAATGTTCTTTATGGGATCATTTTTCTATGCCTTATCCCACTAAATATGGGTGATTCTCAGGACTCTCTCTTTTGCATTTTTGTTGGAAAATACCATCAGCTCTCAACAATCCACATTATCTCTATATGCAAACTAATAGGAGAGAACTATTCCAAGAGAATGAATGGAGGGATAATGTAAAAGGACTTAAGTCATAGATCATATGAGCTTTATCAGGTAAAATTTAGATTCCTATGTTAAACGTTTACTGACTCCAACAAAATATGTGCAATCATTTAAATTGTTTACACTTGCAGATGTTAGCCATTCTCATTTACTATCAAGCATCATTCAGGTTTTAATCAGTATCAATTCCGATCTGAATTTGAAAAATGAGTCTCCTGTTATTCACATAGATATAGAAGGCCTCAGTAAGAGTTGTTGTTCTTTTGTTTTTATAAGTGAATTCATTAATTAACAGCAGGTGAATTATTATGGCAACATCTTCTTAATCAATTTGAGTAAACCATGGCAAGTTCTCTGTGATGAGCTGTGTGTTTTTCACTCATCTACGAATGTTTTGTAGAGATGTCAGGTTTCCAATTCCTAGTCTTTGCTTAATCAGAGATAATTTTCTGGAAATCTGACACAACAGCATTTATGAACCCCCAACCCAAAGTCACTTCTGGATAGTGAGACATGAGATAGACTGGGCATGACTCTGAGTTCATAGAATAGCCAGGTCTACATATCAATTGAACTTAACTAAAAGCTTTCAGTTATGGAAGCGAAAGTAGGGTAACTTCTGATAATGCGTCCTGCAGAACGCACATTACATCCTGGGGACTTTTAGTTGCAAAATGCTTGGGGGAGAAAGATGAAGAGAGTGCATCATGGAGGGTTAGGAAGAACACAGGGTGAGAAGGTGGTATCAAGGGGAAGACCAAGAGGCCCTAGTTGAAGGATTTGCCCAACTATCTCTTTCCAGTAGAGTCTCTAGAGAGGAGAAAAGAATGAGTCAGAAATCTGAGATGAGTTCTTTATGTTCTTCAAGTTTGCTTTCTCATTTCATATATGGGGATACTGAGACCTAGAAATGGGCAGGAACCTTTCTGAAATTAGATAGTTTGAAAAATAAATAAAATAAATTTTAATAGAAAATGATGTTTATAAAAAGATTCCTAACATATTCTGCTGAGCACAGAAAGGTTAGTGATAATGTTTCATGTGATACTTATTTGTCTAGTACATCAGATTTATGGGCAGGGAGAACCATCCAATCCAGGCAACCAATGGATACTTGTTTTTTAACTTTGCTAATGTGGTGGACTCATGCTGAACTCAACAGTGCTTCTGATGTACTTGTTTGGCAAAATATTTCTGGGTTTGATGCTATATTATTTTCTATGACTGCATATCAAATTATGACAAATTTAGCAGCTTAAAACATTTCCATGTATTAGCTAAGAGTTTTGTAGATCAGAAGTCTAGTGTGGTGTAACTAAGTTCTCTGTTCAGAGTATGCCAGACTGAAATCAATTTATCTGCTACACTGAATTCTAGGGAAAAGTTCTCCTCCAAGTTCATTCTTGTCATTAGCAGAATTAATTTCCTTCTGGTTATAGGACAGAAGCCCCTGTTTTCTTGCTGGCTGTCAGCTGGGAGCTACTCTCAGCTCCTAGAGGCCACTCATAATCTTTGCCACATGACTTCCTCTTTATTTCCAAACTAGCAATAGCAAGTTGAATCCTTATCATGATTCAAATTTTTTATCCTCTTTGTCTCCCACTTCTAAAGCCAGATTTAAAGGACTCATGTGCTTAGGCAAAGCCCGCAAGGATAATCTCTGATATCTTCAGGTCAACTGATTTGGGAACTCAACTACACCTGCAAAATTCTTTTTGGCCATAACACATAATATAATCGTGAGAGTGATAATCATCATATTTATAATTTTAGGGGTTATACAACGTGTGTACATCAGGAAGCAGGAGACTTTGGGGCTATCTTAGATTTCCAGCAATCACATGTGCTAACAGTATCTGACTAAATAATAATTATTGAATAATAAATTATTAACAAAAATTGCATGCAATTTTATTGACAATGTGATAAAAGCTTATATTTTTATATGGTTAAAAAATTGTTATAGAACACAGTACAACTAAATTACTAGCAGTGTGCAGAGAAATGTTGGGCCACTATTTTCATTCTTTTTAAGCCAAAGGGAAAAATCAAGAGTTACAGGAGATTTTGGAACTGCAAACCAAACTAGATGGAGAAATAACCATCATATATTAAAATCTGCTTAAATAAAAGAAAGCCTTACTATATGTTGCAAGGGGGGAAAGCTCCAACATAGCAGGTCTTACTTAACAACCAATAATTGTTTGTAGAGAAAGTTATTTATATACTAAATCAGGCAAACTATGTGCCTTGAGATTACAACTATTTCTTTACCGATAACTGCTGCTAAAAATATCCTCCTATCATTCTATTAAAAGATGCTGAGAGTGCAGACAGTAAAAGCTGGGTGCAGACAGAAATTCAGACAAGCGTTTAGTTTAGTAACTTGAAAGCCAATCACATTGCTCCCTTGTTACATTTCTAGCTCCAAGATTAATAACAAATATCCCCATAAGAAAATATAAAGCAGTGGATGTTTGCAAATATATTAGAATAAAAATATTGAAATGAAAGCAACAATATGCCTGCTTCTGAAAATATTCACAAAGTGGTTTTCCAGCAATGCAGAAAGCTTCTAAGTGTGAGATTAGGTTGTTAGGACAGCCACAAGGGCACTGATCATATCTGAGAGCCCAAATGTTGATGAGTAGTTAACCACATTCAGCTCTGGCTAGAGAAGAAGAAAAGCTAAGTACTTGGTGGAAACATCACAATCCAGGAGTACCCTAGTCTGGACAAGGTAGCAAAAGTAGGTCTTGTCCCACTATTGACTTTTCTCTGTTAAAAGTGAGTATTTGTGCTGAAAAGTTATCAATCTTGCATTTTAATGTCAGACTTTAAAAATAGATCTAGCAAAAGTTTTAATAATAAAATTGTAATCATAGTAAACATTTTAATAGCATTTCAGATTCAATTTTGAATCATCTTTGGCCAAAAGGCGTATTTGGTGTAATTCTAGCCATGCATTTCATATTTTTTATTATCCAACACTTTATTTTTCAGTTTTTTAAAAATAGCCTAAGCCATATCACAGTGGATTTCTGAACATGAGTAAACTGGTGAAAAATCGTACTGGTTTGCCTCCTTACTTGATCAATGGGAATTTTTATTTTGTGATAAATAACAGTACTCAATGTCTCCTTTCATCCTAATTATCTGCAAAGAAATAACTAAAGACAGCATTGCCTTGGCTTTTAGAAACGTATAATATGGTTGAATTTATATTGACTGTTAACATTTTGAGTGCAGAAACATAAAAAAAATAGTATTTGTCTAAATCTACTTTTCATAGACCTTACTGATGAAATTTTTTAAAAAAGTAACTTTAAAGGCCAAAGAAAAATGCCTTTCCGTAAGGAATTTATTTTTGGGCAACAGAGTCATGACTACTTTAAGAAAAAAATTTTATATATTTATAAAATGGTCATAAATATTATGGACATGGGGGAACAAATATTTTCCTCAGTGTTGGATTAACTAATTGGATATTTATATTTATATTTATATTAGAGTCTAATATAAAATTAAACTTATAGGTTTCAAAAATCCCCAGTAATATATATTGCAAACATAGAAATATATTACATTATACATATATAAAGAAACAAATAAAACTTGTCAGAAAAAAAATATAAATTTTCTGGCCTGGCATGGTGGCTCACACCTGTAATCCCAGCACTTTGGGAGGCCGAGGCAGGTGGATCACTTGAGGCCAGGAGCTCAAGACCAGCCCGAGCAATACAGTGAAACCCACGTCTCTATTAAAATTCCAAATATTCGCTGGGGTGGGCGTGGTGATGCATGCCTGTAATCCCAGATACTCAGGAGACTGAGTCAGGAGAATTGCTTGAACCCAGGAGGTGGAGTTTTCTGTGAGCAGAGGTCGTGCCACTACATTGCAGCCTGGGCAACAGACCAAGACAGACAAGAAAAGAGAAGAGAAAGAAGGGGAGGGGAGGGGAGGGGAGGGGAGGGGAGGGGAGGGGATGGGGGAGGGGAGGGGATAGGGGGAGGGGGAGGTTAGAGAGGGAGAGAGGAAGAGAGAAGAAAGAAAAAGAGAGAAAGAAAGAAAAAGAGAAAAAAGGGAGAGAGGAAGGGAAGGAGGGAGGAAAAAATTATAAACGTTCTCAGGACTTTTATAAAGTCTATCTTAATCTGAACACTACAGTAGGGTTTGATTCATTTTTTCCCCTTGAATCTTTTTTGTTTGTTTGTTTGTTTGAGACACAGTCTCGCACTGTCACCCAGGCTGGAGTGCAGTGGCGCCATCTGGGCTCACTTCAAGCTCCACCTGCCGGGTTCACGCCATTCTCCTGCCTCAGCCTCCTGAGTAGCTGGGACTACAGGCGCCCGCCACCGCGCCCGGCTAAGTTTTTGTATTTTTAGTAGAGACGGGATTTCACCGTGTTAACTCGAATGGTCTCAATCTCCTGACCTCCTGATCCTCCCACCTCGGCCTTCCAAAGTGCTGGGATTATAGGCGTGAGCCACGGTGCCCGGCCTGAATCTTTTTAACACATTGAAGAAAAATTAGAAAACAAAGAATCAGAGAAATGTGTAAGGATAATACATGGTAGTCTATGTAAATGATAAGTAAACTCTTAGAATTCTAAAATACTCTCAGCTAACCTTTACTGTAATGAGTGTAATTTTTCTAATGGCTGCCTTCTAATTTTAAAATTCCACATCTTGCTTCATTTGACCTCAGTTGGACTGCTATTTTAAAAGGCTGTTCAGAAAAATAAAAATAAACCTTTAAAATATTTTTACAGTTTCACAGCTATTTAAATGATTCGGCTGCAATAGACACAAATCTTTAAAATAGATTCTGACCAAAATATCAAAGCGTCAATGACCTCTTTTCCTAAATAAGAACATGAAAATGGTAGATTAGTTCAATTAGCTTCAGGACTAATGGATGTGGGTTTAGTCAGAACTCTGAAGAAGAGCTAAAAGTAGGAGGAAGTTATGCTTTTTTTTTTTTTTTAATTTATTTTATTTGTATGGGAGGCACACACAAAGACTGTCGTAAAATGGATGATTGGGACTTCTGTAGGGATCCTCTTATGGGCTGTCAAAAGACAAAATTATAACCAATTTAATTTAAGGACCTCAATTGACTTTTAGTTACAATTCTACAATCAGGCAATACCCCATTCTGTAAAACAGAATAAGTATTCCAATGAGCTGAGTGGAGTAGATTGGCTTTATGGACAGAAAAGGGCTGAGGAAAGCAGAAACTGAGAACAAAAAGCAGATTGGTCATTTCAAAGTTATTTTCCCTGACAACGTTAAAGCAGAGGGAATATCCTTATCATACGGCTAAACCTGACCTGTTTGGGAATTTGGCTATTATCTCTCTCCTGATTTCTCAGAAGGTCAGATAAACAACTTGGTTTTGGCTTGGTGGCCTGGAACTCGACAAAAATTATTTCATTTTAGTTTGATCTGTTGAGCTCAGTGTAGGAACTCAGTTCAAACCAATAGTCACCTATACATTTTATTTAACAACAATAACATCAGATGAGTTTAAAAAGGAAAAGTTAATCACGTGAAACAATGTTGACAGGCATTACATGCATCAGCAGTCTCCTTACTCCTGTGTGTACATATATTGCTGAGTTGGACTAAAAATCCTCGCAGAAAATTCGTTCTAGAAAGGCTGTGCTCTCACAGTCCTGCTCTCCTCCAGTCACCCCTTATCTCCCACACATGCATATCTTCTTTTCTGGTACATTTGACATGACTGTAGTTTAGTTATTTTTTAATTATATTTCTACCATAATATCCCTATTATGACTCTGAATGCCGCCCTGTGTCTCTGATATTTATGGTTTTCGTTTAGCTCTGCCTTTCTGGAAGAATCCCAGTTCAAATATTCTGCCCTATTGTCTTCATAATGCACTTATACTTATCAAACCTTGTATCCTGGATTTTAGTTTCTAAAATAATGCCTTGGCACTCTTGGTTGAAATTTGAAATTTTTTTTCATGGAAATCGTTTTACAAACATTGGTCAGACTCCTAGGCAAACCCAAAGCTCGTTTAACTCATAGTTGAATATGATACAGTTAATGTAAGTGAATTATTTCTCAATTAATCTGTAAACCTACACTAATTTCATGGTGGGCAGGAGCTTACAGAGTATCTTAGTATTGTGGGCTAACATGAGTAATGAGTTAACACCAAAGCAGCACAGAACAGCAGATAATGCTGGAAAAAGTACAAAGAACTGATATTTGTTGCACATATGTGAGTTAGAGTTTTTCAAATGGTAATTAACAAAAATATAACCAGTTCTTCACAAGTAATCAAAGCTTATATTATGGATTATCAGGGAAGTAAGCAAGAACAGAAAAGAAAGAATCCCAGTCAGCAGAGAACTGAAGTCATGGAAAAAATCTGGAATGAATCTGAGAATAGAACAGCACGGGTGACTCTCCAGGCACAGCAACAGCTGCAGAGATCTGGTCCCTTTTATGCCCTCTGCAGCAGTGCTGTGCTGTTAGGTGACTCAGCTATCCTGTTTTACCTCTTTGAACTTCTTTTATCAGTACTTGACTTTCAGGCTATTTTTGCATTAAAAATGCCCCCATTGAGAATATTACTGCTTTAGACAGTTCCTATCTAAGGTATTGGGGACCACTTCATGGGCTGCTGTCTACTCAATAGACAACCTCTTTTAGGAATGCCACCAATCTTTAATCCAGTCAGGGGCAGTGAGGGTGCCGAAACAAGGTGGCCATATGTCCTGGTTTGTCCTAGTTTGTCCCAGCTTACATCTGTTATCATGGTGTCATTAATAGCACGTTTTTTATTCTCAAAAGTGTTTGGTTTGTATACAAATTATATGGCTGCTCTATGCAGAGTCACATTGAACCAAAGCATGAGAATTTTAGGTCAGAAAATGCCTGCAGGAGGGCAAGTACTGGCATTTACCCCAACCATCTGTCCAGTTCAGTAGGCTATCGCCTTAGCAAGGGCCAATCCACTAAATTGCTAGATTATAGGACTAATTGTTACCAATATATGCAACTCATCAGTTCTAGATGCAAATGTTACATTCATGCATTCAATATATTTTTTATGGAGTATCTCTTTGTTCCAGGTACTATTCTAGGCACTGCAGATGCAGCAATGAACAAAACATAAAAATCCCTCTCCTCATGGTATTTACATACTAATAACAGAATTTTCTAATTATGGCAAATATTCACAGAATACTTCTATATACAGGGCATTGTTGTCATCATATTATTTAAATATATTATCTCATTGTTTCCTCAAAATAACTCCATTTTGTGGATTCTATTGTCATCATCACCATCATCATCATCACCGTCACAGTCATCACGAATGACTAAGTCAGATAGAAATTTAGAAACTTCAAGGTGAGACAGTTGATGAGTGGTGGACCCAGGACTTGAATCTAGACAGTCGGGTTCTGAGTCCTGCTGCTGATCACTACATTATGCCACTTCTCTGTTAACAGAAAGCGCAGTCTCCCTCTTGAAAACTTGTAGGAATTGTAGAAGATTGTATGAGTCCAAGGGAGGACAGTCCTACTTAAAATGCCAAAGAAAATTTGAAGTGGAATCTGGATAAGTTACTACAGACAGCCCTTGCTTTTTCTGTCAATTCCTAACACTGATGCGGCACAGTTGGGCAGATTTTTTCCCACTCCATGGAGAGCCCTTTGTAGACCAATTGCCTACTAACACTTTGTGCTTGAAAGTTACATTTTTCTTAGATCACAGGCATGTGCTTTGTCATTGTTTCTCAAGTCAATACCGTACCAGCTTTGCTGGATTCTGCAACATTTACAGAATTGGCCATGCTTTGTTAAATTCAACTGTTCAGCTGTGTGAACACTTAGGCTTCTGTCTTACAATTAGTTGAACAAATTAAAGGCTAATTTTCCTTAAAAGAAAAACTAAAACCAATTAATTTTTAAAAACTATGTATGTATACACACACACACACACACACACACACACCTCACTTTCTTTCCTCAGTATAATTGTTCATTGTCTACAAGAATTATCTCCAAGAACTAGATGGTTTTAGCCCAAGAGTGCAAAGTTAGGTTAATATTTGAAAACTAATCAATCCAACTCACCAAATTACAGAATTAAGGAGAAAAATTCTGTGATTCTCACAACAGTTACAGAAAAAGCAACTAACAAAATTTAATATGAACAATAAAAGTCTTAGTAAACTATGAATAAAAAGGAATTGCCTCAATATGATAAAGGCATTCCTACAAAAACTTTAACTTCTGCAATGGCAAATTAATAAACTTGTTTGCAGCAAAATCACAGAGAAGTTAAGAATGTCTGCTTTTATCACTTTGTTTTAACATGGTAATGGAGGTTCTAGCAGTGCAATAAAGTAAAAGAAAAAAATAGGCATATGATTGAGAGAAAAGAAGTAAAACTGCCTCCATTCCAAGACAATATGATTGTTTATGTAGAAATTCATATACAAAGTGACTGTAATTAATTTTTAAATTTAAACGATTCTAGGATATCAGATCAAAGTAAAAATATAACACCAAGTAAATATAAAAAAATTCAATTGCATTTCCTTCTATAAACTGGCAATCAAAATTAAGAAGTAACTTTACAAAACAATAAAGTTTACAATAGCAACAAAAAACACACTTTGGAATTGTTATTACTATGCAAGAGCTCTACACTGAATACATTTTAAAGGAACAAAGAGAAATTAAGGAAGACAAATAAATGAAGAGATAAACTACATTAATAGATTGGAAGACTCAGTATTGTTAAGATATTGATTATCTCTGCACTACCAGTGGCAGTCAGGTGGGGTTCAGCTGCTAAACAAGGTTCCCAGGACCCAAAATGGCACTGTTTAAAAATCTACAGTTTATTGCAGAAAAAGGATATAATATAGCAGGCATTCAAGAAACTTTTGTCTACTTTAAGTGTCCTAGAGAAGCCAGATGCAAACCAATTTTTCTCCCTCTCTAAAGTTCACTGAGAGACATACTTTCTCTCTTAGATAAGGAGCCACCAAACTGTGCAGGGAACACCAAAGAACCAAGAACTCTAAAATGGAATCTCAGCTGAGATTTCCTATGCTCTGCTGATTACATAAGCATTTCTGCTATGTAACCAGCCCCAAGAGCACAGCCCTCCAGGGGTTTGAGACAGGATAGTAAATTATCTAATTATTACCAATAAACAAAGCTAGGCCAGGTGCAATGGCTCACCCCTGTAATCCCAGCACTTTGTGAGGCCAAGGCGGGTGGATCACAAGGTCAGGAGATCAAGACCATCCTGGCTAACACGGTGAAACCCCGTCTCTACTAAAACTACAAAAAAAAAAAAAAAAAAATAGCTGGGCGCGGTGGCGGGCGCCTGTAGTCCCAGCTACTCAGGAGGCTGAGGCAGGAGGATGGCGTGAACCTGGGAGGGGGAGTTTGCAGTGAGTCGAGATTGCACCACTGCACTCCAGCCTGGATGATAAGAGTGAGACTCCGTCTCAAAAAAATAAAATAAATAAATAAATAAATAAACAAAGCCAACAAGCTGGTCCACACAACCCTAAAATTCTTTGGGCCCATGACTACAAGGCAAAAAATTATGATAATATGTTTCATGCCTTGATAGAAGTCAGTTTCATGCAGGTACTTTAGCAAAACAGCTCAGGCCAAATCCAGAGGTGATAGAATTAACCTTCATGGTATTCTCCCTCAGCTATAATTAACACCACCTCTATCATAATCCAAACATACTTTTCTTCTGAAATTAACATATATTCTAAAATGTGTATGGAACTCAAAGAATCTAAAGTAATAAAAACAATATTTACAAAGAAAAATTAAGCTGGAGGCCTCACACTACCGATTTCAAGGCTTACTATAAAACTACAATAATTAAGACTGTGGAGGTGACATAAGTATAGATGATTAGATCAATGAAATAGAATACGGAGTCCAGGAAACAGGCCCTTGCAAATAGGGTTAATTGATTTTTCACAAAGACACCAAGGTAATTCAATTAGGAAGAGATAGTCTTTTCAGCAAATGATGCTGGTATGCCTAGATAGACATATTTCAAAAATAGGAGCTTGGCTGGGCACAGTGTCTCACACCTCTAATCCCAGTACATTGGGAGGCCGAGGTGGGCAGACCACCTGAGGTCAGGAGTTCGAGACTAGCCTGGCCAACATGGTGAAACCC
This sequence comes from Macaca thibetana thibetana, assembly GCF_024542745.1. NCBI lineage: Eukaryota > Metazoa > Chordata > Mammalia > Primates > Cercopithecidae > Macaca > Macaca thibetana. The sequence continues at coordinate 101,079,187 of NC_065578.1, read as the reverse complement.
TGTTTCTACTAAAATACAATAATTACCTGGACATGGTGGCGGGCACCTGTAATCCCAGCTACTTGGGAGGCTGAGGCAGTAGAATTTCTTGAACCTGGGAGGCAGAGGTTACAGTGAGCAGAGATCGTGCCATTGCACTTCATTCAGCCTGGGCACAAGGATGAAAGTCAGTCTCAAAAAAAAAAAAGGAGGGGGAACCTCTTGTTCCAGCATAAGATGGACTAGACACCTCTCACTATCTTCATCTATAATGTGAAAATTATATTACTTAATACTAAGTTTATAGGACTATGTTGTGACTAATGCATGTATGAGCTAATGTATGTATGGTACTGAGCACAAGTTCTCACATAAAATGTATATATTCAAAAACATGAGTGCCTCTCCCTTATTTACCTTCGTATTCATGGATAGTCAACATAAATACCTTGTGTTTCCAGTCCAAAGCTCTGTTCTGCCAATATTCTTTTCTGTAAATCTTTAAACACTGCAAAAATATCACACACACCCTATAAATATGTATAATTATTATGCATCAATAAATTTGTTTTGATCGGCTAAGTTAGCAGGAAATTTTTAAAAATCAAGTTTCAATATTAAATGTATTATTCCATGTGTGGAAAAAGACACAAAAATATATTTGTATTAGTATATGGAGAGAGAAAAAGAGAGAGAGAGAAGAATATAATCCAAAATATTAATAGTGATGATTTCCAGAAGTAGGATAAAGGGGCACTATAACTTTTTCTCTATCACAAATTTCTGTAATATTTTGATTTTTATAACAAGCATGTATTACTTTTGTAATTAATAAAACTATTCTTTGAAAGAGTAAAAAATACAATATTTAAACAAATATGGATTTAAAAATACAAACCAACACTTATAGCATGGGAATTAAATTGAAGGATAACATGAAACTAGAGAGAAAGATAACATGCTGATGATAGATTTAGGAACCCAAAAAGATTTCATCAAATTCTAATTATGGGCTGAATCCAAATAGAATTTAACATAGATAAATAAAAAATCTCGAGCACAAGTTCAAAAATATAGCAGCACATACATAGCCTTTTGAGGGTTTAATTTTCTACGAGACTCATAAGATCAACAATCTATCTGTACTTTAATACACACTAAAAAGAAACATGTTGTTAAGGCACATGTATTACTTTAAGTCATCAAAATATGGAGATGGCCCAAAATTATTCTACCTAATCTGTATTACTGAGTATAAAGTACCAGAACAAGGAAGATTAATCTATTTTAGCTCTTCTGAGCTAATGAGAATAAACTTAAACATAGTTTTGGGTGTCAGAATGAATGAGATTTTGGAACACTAGGTTCAGCGCTGATGAGAGTATGTAAGAGGATGGGAAGATTCAATACAATGGCAAATGAGCTCTAGTCAGAATCCCTAAGGAGAGGGATGGCTTGTGTGAGACATCTTAATTGACCTCATATATTATGCTGAAAAGAAATTAGACATTTTTCTATATGCCCTAAGGAATAGCACAAATAACAATTAATATAATTTTCTGAGAACTAGATTTCATTTCAATTTAATAAAAAATAATTTCTTAACAATTGTATGTATTATGAAATTGAATAGACTATCATTTTTAAAAAGTGCAATTCACTGGGGGTTATAAAACAAAAGCAGTAGGGTTTTCTCTCATAAGAAATGGCCTCCAGTGAACCTTTCAAGTAAAGGTCTATTATTTTAGGATACGGGTTTTATTTTTCAGTCCCATCATCTGGGGTATTCAATAAACATATATACTCTGAAATGTTAGCTTAGAGTAGGGGGAGAGATGGATTTGATAGATGGGGTCTGAGATCCCCACCACTACCGTACATTTTGCTTACATTTATTTCTGATTTTTTAAAATTGTTAATCTGTCACCTAACAAATTATAATAATTCTAACAATGGCTAACATGTATTGAGTATTTACTATGTGCTAAGCACAATGTAAATTTTCTCCATTGATTTTTTTTAAATTTAATCCTCATAATAACTTCAGTCCTTTAACTTATTGTACTTCTAACCATATTCAGTGTTATTGCTACAGCCGTTTTACAGATGAAGAAAAAAAGAAAATAAGTAATATTATTATACTCATTTTCTTTATGGTGCTCCTTGGGACCCAGAATAAATGTCTAATGTCTCTTTGGCAGACTATATGAGGTTAACTACACTATGTCACAATTCAGCAACATAAGCAATAGTTGGAATATCAACAGGCCCACTCAAGACACAAACTCCAAAGTTGAAGTTTTTCACTTTTATATATTTTAGGTATAAAAAACAAAGGCACTGAGAGAATCACCAAAAATTTTTCTGCTACTGGAAATTTAAAAAAGAAAAATTTAACATTCAAAGGAAATAATAATTATCAAATTATCAATACATATGTATTTTTTTCTTATATTAATTACCACTGATAAATGTTAGTGAATAGAAAACAATATTGCAGCAAGATTGACTATGATTTATTGAAGATGAGCATCTTCAATTTACTTGTAATTCATGGTTGACTAATATCAAAATCCTAACCTACTTTAACAGTTTTTAGCCAATAAAATTCCAAGACAGTATTCAATTCCATAAATAGCTCAACACTAAACTAACTTTCCAAGGTTATTGCTGTTTGGTCTAGTTTAAGTTTGCATTTGCTAAGTACTTTTAAATGATAAGGTGTCCAAGACACTCACTTTAAAATGTTGATGAAAATATTGTCCTATTCTGGAGGAGCTCAGAGTCTTCAGGAATCATAGATAGATAATGAGACTGCATCATCAAAATGAAGAAAGCAATAAGATAGAGGTAAGTCCAAGGTATAAAGGGAAGCACAAGAATAAAATTGTATTAGTCAAACCATCAGGTTACATGTAACAAATTAAAAAAAAAATAAATCTCCAATTCATCAGGAAATTAAGTTTTGTGGGAGAGTATTAGAATTCTGAAGTAAAACAAACCATCAGAAGAAAAAAAAATTCAGGAACCAAAGTCATTCTGTGTGTATTAGGGACTGAAAAGGGAAGGCAGTAATTATTAGAAGTCTATCTCTCCATCTGTTGTCTCTGATGATTGTCTTTAATTTCTCCTAATGCAAAGCTTTTTTCTTACCGACCCAGTAGACAATAGGATCTTCTGTCTTCAGTTCCTGTTAGAATAACTTTGGTAAAGGACTCTACCAAGTCCCTTCTACAGTGAGAATGTCTAGAGCTGTAGCAGAAGTGAGATATAGGGAAAAATACTGGGCGGATAAAAATCATTGCCACCATAGACATTATTCCCAAGAGAGAAGGTCAGAAATCCTCAGAAAGAAGGACTAAGAAGTCTTAAAAATTAGTAAAATTTAGCCAAATCTTAAGCTAAAAGGGTAAAATAATAATAATTTTAAAAAGCAAAGATATCTCAGCAAGAATCAACCTGAAATATAACCAAGGTATAGTCTGAAGTGGGGATTATAGAGGAAGATGAAGCTGAAGTGTCAGGTAAGGGTCAGGTCATGGAGAACCTTGTACACCATGCCCCAAATCAAAGATAATTGATGAGACTGCATGATTCAAAAATCTAATTTTTAAATTTCCAATTCTGCCTAAGATTTAATGAGCTAATGTACCTTATGTCCCTCACAGGCAAAATTTCTTTCTTAGCAAAACCCACACCTTTGTCCCTTATTCACCAGCCCCTGCTCTTCCTCCATCATCCATTTGTCATCAGCTCTGATGGTGTCATATATTTGTATGGTAACAAGCTTAGGGCCACACAACAATGGTGGCAACTCAGAGACTTTTCTTCCTGGCAGGGTTTAGCTGCTTCAATCAGTTTTCTCTCAACCATCTCATTTTAGCTGAGGGCATAAAATTCACCGAGTTTGACAATCCATTCTGCAAGCTCTCACTTGAACTCTATTCATCATTTTATTCAAAGAATTGCCTAGGAAAGAAGTATTTCTTGAGGCATGTATAGAGTTGGGGCCTATTATAAATTAAATGGAATTAGTGGGAAAATTAATTTGTTTCAGTTGCATTAGAAATCCACAATTGTGTTTTATGCATCCTTTCAAACTCAGCCTCCCTCTGCCTTACAATTAATATTTTAGAATCTTTATCGCAGAGTGTATACCCATCACAGGAAAACTGTGCCATTCTTTCTTTTGATATTTTTTTGTTCACATGCCAAACACTGCTGTGTAGCCTTCTCAGGGGAATTCTATTTCAGCTCCAGAAAGTTGTTAACATAAGACTGAGCCTGTACTGTGACCTTATTATGACAACTTGTTCAAAACTACAAAAGACAAAGGACAGGAAAAAGTTTAGAAATTGTGTCTGTTACATACACACATGGTCCGCACAATATGTTAAGTTTGGAGATGGTGGAGACTACAGCCCTAGAAGAAAACCAAAGCAGTCAACTATTCTCTACTCCTTTCAGCCATTTCAATAGTCTGTAGCTCTTCAGTATCAAAAATAAATCTAACTGTTAAAATGCAGGGAAGGATGGCAACTATTCAGACAGAAAAGATAGCCTACTAAAATATTTAACCATTTGAAAATAACTCAAATTATTGAAATTTTCAGGTTAATTTTTAAGTTTTGGTATGGAATCCTCTTTACCTGTGAAAGTAGAAAAAACTCTGTGTGATTCCACATCACGGAGTGACTTGAAGCATTCCATGGCAGATATAGAATATACACATGATATAATATCAAGATAAGAAAACAGAAGCCAAAATAATATAAATACATTTTTAAAACCATATGAAATTTATAAACATTGTTTTAAATGGTGAAAAATTAAAATTAATCAAAATAACCAATAAGGAGGAGATAATTATGTGGTATATTCATCTCAGGAAATGTTTTAGGGTTGCTAAAAATGACACAAATAAAAGTTTACAATCCAGCAATGACATACTTATATGTAAAAAGTAAAACCAAACATTATATATACAATAGGGTCATATTATATACATAAAATGCATAGAAAAAAAGGGTTTAGATGGAATGCAGATACTTTTCATCTTTTTTCTTTTTCATGTTTCCAGATATTTTTTCATGAGTATTTTTTACAATAAAAAATATAAAAAACTGGTGAAACCATATTTGAAGAGCAGTTTGTCAAAATTTGTTAAAGGTGAAGATGTCCACGTCCTACACCTAATAAGTTTATTCCTGGGTATAAAACCAAAAGAAATCTTTATGACTGAACACAAGCAGACAAGTACAAGCAGGTTCCTTATAGCATTAACTAGCTGTGAAAGAACAGAGAATAAACTTTGTGTTTTTTTTGTTTTTGTTTTCCTGAGACAGAGTCTTGCTCTGTCACCCAGGCTGGAATGCAGCTGCACGATCTCGGTTCATTGCAACCTCCGCCTCTAGAGTTCAAGCGGTTCTGCTGACTCAGTCTCCCAAGTAGCTGGGACTACAGGCACATGCCACCATCCTTGACTAAATTTTGTATTTAGTAGAGATGCGGTTTCACCATGTTAGCCAGTCTGGTCTCGAACTCCTGGCTCCTAGAGTGCTGGGATTACAGGCATGAGCGACGGCACCCAGCCAAACTTTGTTTATTTAAAACCACACTAAATTCAATAAACCAGAACTGAATGTAGAAACACAGGTAAATCTTAGAAGCATAATGTTGACCAAAAAAAAAAAAAGAGAGATCAAGTTGAAGAAAGTACAGATAGTATGACGTCTTAATAAAGTTTAAGACATCTGTATTAGTTCATTTTCACACTGCTGATAAAGATGTAACCAAGACTGAGCAATTTACAAAAGAAAGATGTTTAATTGGATTTACAGTTCCATGTGGCTGGGGAAGTCTCACAATCATGGTGGAAGGCAAGGAGGAGCAAGTCACATCTTACATGGATGGTGGCAAGCAAAAAAATGAGAGAGAGCTTGTGCAGGGGAATGCCTCTTTTTAAAACCATCAGATGTTGTGAGACTTATTAACTATCATGAGATGGCACAGGAAAGACTTGCCCCCATGATTCAATTACCTCCCACCAGGTCCCTCCCAAAACACATGGGAATTCAAGATGAGATCTGAGTGGGGACACAGCAAAACCATATCAACATCCTTGTACAACTCAATAGTAAAAAAACATAAAACCCATTTTTAAAATGAGAAAAGGATTTAAATAGACATTTCTCTAAATAAGATATACAAAAGTCAACATGTATATGAAAAAATCCTCAGTATTAATCATTAAGGAAATGCTAATTAAAACCACAATAAGACACCACTTCATGCCTGTTAGGATGACTGTTATCAAGAAAACAAAGATAGCAAATGTTAGTGAGAATATGAATAAACTGGAACCCTTGTGTATTGTTAGAAATGTAAAATAGTGCAGTCATCATGGAAAGCGGTATGTGAGATTATCAGAAAATTGAAAAATAGAGCTATCATATGATCTACCAATACCACTACTGACTATACACCCAAGATAATTGAAATCTGGATATCAAGGAGATATCTGCACTCCCATGTTTATTGCAGCATTGTTCATAACAGCAAAGATATGTAAACAACCTGAGTGTCCATCAACAGATGAATGGATTTTTAAAATGTGATGTACACATACAATGGAATATTATTCAGCCTTAAAAGGAAAGAAATCCTGCAATATGTGACAGCATGGATGAAACTGGAGGATTATGCTAAATGAAATAAGCTAAGCCAGTCACAGAAAAGCAAATATTCCATAATTATATGAAGTGTCTAAAGTAGTCAAAACTCATAGAAACAGAGTGGAATGGTAGTTGCCAGGGACTGGGGGAGGAGATATGAGAAGTTACTGTTCTTCAGTTATAAAGGGTCAGTTTCATAAGATGAATAAATTCTAGAGATCTGCTATATATACAATGTTGTGCCTTTAGTTAACAAGACTTGGCAATTAAAAATTCTTTACTGCAATAAATAATATATATATATTTTTTGAGATAGACTCTTGCTCTGTTGTGAGGCTGGAGTGCAGTGGCATGATCTCGGCTCACTGCAACCTCCGCTTCCTGAGTTCAAGCAATTCTTCTGCTTCAGCCTCCCAGGTGGCTGGGATTACAGGCTCTCGCCACCATGCCTAGCTATTTTTATTTTTTTATTTTTTTGGTATTTTTAGTAGAGACAGGATTTCACCATGTTGGCTGGGATGGTCTCCATCTCTTGACTTCATGATCCACTCACCTTAGCCTCCCAAAGTGCTGGGATTACAGGCATGAACCACCATGCCTGGCCAATACTTTTTTTCATCACAAAAATAAAACATCACTGTCTTAGCTCCTGCTGCTATAACAAATTTCATAGACTAGGTGACTTAAACAAAAAACATTTATTTCTCACATTTCTACAAACTGGGAAGTTTAAGAAAAGGTGCCAGAAGATTTGGTGTCTAGTGTGGGCCCACCTCCTGACTTAAAGACAGCTACAAAGGCTGTGTCCTCACAAGGCCCCGAGAGAGAGTACTGTCCTCAGTGTCCTCACACGGGCCTGAGAGAGAGTTCTGGTCTCATCATTCCTTTATAAGGACACAAGTTCCATCATGGGCTCCATCTCATGACCTCATCAAAACCTAATAACCTCCCAAAGGCCACACCTCCAAATATCATCACACTGGAGATTAGGGCTTCAACATATGGAATTGAGGGGGACATTAAACATTCAGTCTATAGCAATCACAAAGAATGCTATATATTGTCTATGCATGTTTATAGTAAAAGCGAACAATACCAAATTCAAGATGGTAAAAACATCTAGGAGGAAAGGGAAAAGATTAGATCAGGGAGAGGTATATAGACTTCATCTATTGTTTCTATTTTTCTTTAGATTTTTTAAATTAAAAGCAAAATAAAATGGTAAAAATTGGAAAAGCTACGCGGTGGGAATTTGAGTCATTACTATATGTACCTCTTGTTTAATATGCTTGAAATATTTCATAATGACAGATAAACTATTTTAATATGGGGATAAAAATTAAATTTTATTATTAAAAAGTAGCAAATGTTTATATTATTTTACACATAATAAAATTGCCATATTTTTTATGCCACAGTTTGTTGTGCACAAGAGCTTAAAAATAGTTTTACTTATGTGTTTAAGTAGTCAGAAATGGGAGGAAACAGAAACACATTTGAACACTGAGAGAAAACAAATAGTAAGTTGCAAATTACTAAGTGAAAAAAAAAATGAAGCTGGGAGTCTGAGTAGCTTTTAAATCTGGAATGTTTAATTACTCAGAAGGCCATAGAGGGTGTGTTTGTGGGTACAGACTCTGTACGGTGTTGGTGCTGTTAGGGATTGAATTATAGCTCTGTTACTTAGTTATGCAACTGTGGGCAACTTACATATTCTGACTAGGTCTCCATGCGTTTGTTTCCTCATTTATCAATTGTAGAGAATATGAATAATTACTTCATAAGCTAAATGTGAGAAAAAAATGAGCTAACATATATAAAATTCTTAGAAATGTGGCAACCATTTTTATTGTGGCAACTTTATCATTTAGATATTAGCTCAAAGTTCACTGCCTCAGAGAGAACTTACCTGGGAATCCAATATAAACCCCCATTCACTCTGTATCACATCATCCTGTATTATCATCTTTATAGCACTAAACATTTTCTCATAGAATTTTGTATGCTTGTTTGTTTATTTTGCATTACTACCTTCTTTCCCATATAATACAAGCTTCATGAATGCAGGGCCTTTCCTTGACTTCTTCACCACTGTATTACCAGGACCTGGGTCAGCACCTGGCAAAAATATTTATTAAATGAAGCATTAGGGGCACATCTCTAACAGTGAAGGAGTCTTGATAAACTTGAATGTCTATCCTTGGATATTCTTCCAGATGTTGTGGAAGTCAGATATATGAATACAGATTTGGTGAAAAGGCTAACCCAACCATAACTCATGTGAAGCCATTCAATGCCTCCTAGACCAGCCACTCCTTCAACAGAAACAGTTTCCACTCACAGCCACTACTAAAGTAGTAGAACTATTATAATATAGAGGTTTGGATCCAGACCCCAAGAGAGGGTTCTTGGATCTCATGCAAGAAGGAATTTAGTGCGAGTCCACAGTGCAAAGTAAAAGCAAGTTTATTAAAAAGGTAAAGTGGTGAAAGGACAGCTACTCCATAGGCAGAGTGGGACATTCCCGAAAGTAAGAGGAGGAACACATCTACCCTAGGTACGATGCTTGTATATATGGGGAGATGTGCTCTGCTACAAGGGTTTGTGATAAAGGATTAATTTTTTTAATTACTATATTTTGCAAGAATCAATATTATTATCTTTAAAGCAATATTAGGAATGCCTTTGTTTCCAGATATTGGAATATCTGGACACTCCTAAGTCTTGGTCTGTTTAGTAAACATTATTAATTTGTTCCCTTAACCATAAACATCTAGAGGCTAGGAATGCCTAACCTCCTGAGAATGCAGCCCAGCAAGTCTCAGCCTCATTTTCCTAGCCGTCACTCAAAATGGAGTTGCTCTGGCTCAAACGCCTCTGACAGAACTAACCATCCATGTTGTAACATATGAACCTGTCTTCCAGCAAAAGCTAATTGGACTAGCAATGAACAAAGGGTGCTCCAAATGTTAGCTGTGCTTAGGCAATCATACCCTCTCAAAAGAATCTGAACAAAATGCACAGAGACAGTTGTCAATTAATGGTGATTTTTGAAGCTAAGTGTTCATGATGTAGCGACAGAGTCTAGAGACCATGTTGAGCCAGGTACATTATGAGTAAGCAAAAAAGAAAGATGAACAGAATATTAGGCAAAGCAGAGATAAGAAAGACCACATGGTTCTAGAGAGCTAATAAGACTGAATTAACTTCCTGGCTCCCAATTCCACTACAATATAAAATGTGAACTTTGCCTTGGGATCATGAAGATCCTCTGCATTGCATGATAAAATCCTGTGTTTTGCTAGTGTAAAAGAGTGACTATTTGCAACAAAATAACTTTGACTGGAATGCTATTGAAATTTACTTATTTTTATTCAAGAGTAAATGTGATCCAAATTTATAGAATCGAGGTGACCTGTTAAGAAACAGTCAACGAAGAGTAATCAAGTGTGTAAGCCAAATCAAATCAATATGCAACTCTTACATTATGAATGTACTCATAGAAGGGGGAATCATGGTGAAGTCAAATGGGCATGAAGGTCCTTAGAAGTGGGTACCATGTCCTCAACTTTTCTAGTCCCTTTACATTGCTCAAAAAAGTTGAAATTCTTCCATGTTTTTCCCTTTTTCTCTTGTATGCCTATTTTTCTATAGGAGATGAGATTTGTTTTTTTTTTTTTTAAATTATTATTATACTTTAAGTTGTAGGGTACATGTGCATAACGTGCAGGTTTGTTACATATGTATACTTTTGCCTTGTTGGTGTGCTGCACCCATCAACTCGTCATTTACATCAGGTATAACTCCCAATGCAATCCCTCCCCCCTCCCCCCTCCCCATGATAGGCCCCGGTGTGTGATGTTCCCCTTCCTGAGTCCAAGTGATCTCATTGTTCAGTTCCCACCTATGAGTGAGAACATGTGGTGTTTGGTTTTCTGTTCTTGTGATAGTTTGCTAAGAATGATGGTTTCCAGCTGCATCCATGTTCCTACAAAGGACACAAACTCATCCTTTTTGATGGCTGCATAGTATTCCATGGTGTATATGTGCCACATTTTCTTAATCCAATCTGTCACTGATGGACATTTGGGTTGATTCCAAGTCTTTGCTATTGTGAATAGTGCTGCAATAAACATATGTGTGCATGTGTCTTTATAGCAGCATAATTTATAATCCTTTTGGTATATACCCAGTAATGGGATGGCTGGGTCATATGGTACATCTAGTTCTAGATCCTTGAGGAATCGCCATACTGTTTTCCATAATGGTTGAACTAGTTTACAATCCCACCAACAGTGTAAAAGTGTTCCTATTTCTCCACATCCTCTCCAGCACCTGTTGTTTCCTGACTTTTTAATGATTGCCATTCTAACTGGTGTGAGATGGTATCTCATTGTGGTTTTGATTTGCATTTCTCTGATGGCCAGTGATGATGAGCATTTTTTCATGTGTCTGTTGGCTGTATGAATGTCTTCTTTTGAGAAATGTCTGTTCATATCCTTTGCCCACTTTTTGATGGGGTTGTTTGTTTTTTTCTTGTAAATTTGAGTTCTTTGTAGGTTCTGGATATTAGCCCTTTGTCAGATGAGTAGATTGCAAAAATTTTCTCCCATTCTGTAGGTTGCCTGTTCACTCTGATGGTAGTTTCTTTTGCTGTGCAGAAGCTCTTTAGTTTAATTAGATCCCATTTGTCAATTTTGGCTTGGGCAAACCGGATTCAGCAACACATCAAAAAGCTTATCCACCATGATCAAGTGGGCTTCATCCCTGGGATGCAAGGCTGGTTCAACATTTGCAAATCAATAAACATAATCCAGCATATAAACAGAACCAAAGACAAGAACCACATGATTATCTCAATAGATGCAGAAAAGGCTTTTGACAAAATTCAACAGCTCTTCATGCTAAAAACGCTCAATAAATTTGGTATTGATGGAACGTACCTCAAAATCATAAGAGCTATTTATGACAAACCCACAGCCAATATCATACTGAATGGGCAAAAACTGGAAAAATTCCCTTTGAAAACTGGCACAAGACAGGGATGCCCTCTCTCACCACTCCTATTCAACATAGTGTTGGAAGTTCTGGCTAGGGCAATTAGGCAAGAGATGAAATCAAGGGTATTCAGTTAGGAAAAGAAGAAGTCAAATTGTCCCTGTTTGCAGATGACATGATTGTATATTTAGAAAACCCCATTGTCTCAGCCCAAAATCTCCTTAAGCTGATAAGCAACTTCAGCAAAGTCTCAGGATACAAAATTAATGTGCAAAAATCACAAGCATTCTTATACACCAGTAACAGACAAACAGAGAGCCAAATCAGGAATGAACTTCCATTCACAATTGCTTCAAAGCGAATCAAATACCTAGGAATCCAACTTACAAGGGATGTAAAGGACCTCTTCAAGGAGAACTACAAACCACTGCTCAGTGAAATAAAAGAGGACACAAACAAATGGAAGAACATACCATGCTCATGGATAGGAAGAATCAATATCATGAAAATGGCCATACTGCCCAAGGTAATTTATAGATTCAATGCCATCCCCATCAAGCTACCAATGAGTTTCTTCACAGAATTGGAAAAAAACTGCTTTAAAGTTCATATGGAACCAAAAAAGAGCCCGCATCTCCAAGACAATCCTAAGTCAAAAGAACAAAGTTGGAGGCATCACGCTACCTGACTTCAAACTATACTACAAGGCTACAGTAACCAAAACAGCATGGTACTGGTACCAAAACAGAGATATAGACCAATGGAACAGAACAGAGTCCTCAGAAATAATACCACACATCTACAGCCATCTGATCTTTGACAAACCTGAGAGAAACAAGAAATGGGGAAAGGATTCCCTATTTAATAAATGGTGCTGGGAAAATTGGCTAGCCATAAGTAGAAAGCTGAAACTGGATCCTTTCCTTACTCCTTATACAAAAATTAATTCAAGATGGATTAGAGACTTAAATGTTAGACCTAATACCATAAAAATCCTAGAGGAAAACCTAGGTAGTACCATTCAGGACATAGGCATGGGCAAAGACTTCATGTCTAAAACACCAAAAGGAGATGAGATTTGATTTGATATTTGTTGCAACAGAAAATCTTAAACCAATGGTACTAGCACAGCACAGCAATTATAACTCAAGGTAGTTTCATTTTACTAGTTTGTGTTTCTCTGCCCAATAAAATGGTTAATTTCCAAGAAATGTGATGGGTATAGCATGTAAATCATTGTGAGAACTTACGTTTAAAGGCATCAACAAACTCCTTTAAATATAAAAAGTAAAAGAATCCTGAAAAATTGCTTCCTTAGAAACTGAGAAAGTAATTCTGGAAAGTCACAGTCTATTTTCCAAAAGGAATGAAACAGAAAAACAATAGGTTTAGCATAAGGATGAAAATGGAATGTCAAGGGCTATTTATTTTAAAGGTACAGAGTATTATGGAATAGTCAATAAAATATGAATGAAAATTGTCTGAGTTTCACTCTGAAGCATGCCAATAAAAACTTGGCTGACTGAACATTATTTCCTATCATGCAGATGTGAAAATGTGGAAGACATACAATAAATTTTTTGTGTGTAAATCTGGACCCTGAGTTCCCAGGAGCATCAGAATTCTTCCCTGACTCAGTTCTGTCTCTGCTTTCCAGCGCTGTGTTATCCAGAGAACACAAATAATCAACCATTGTTAAGAAAACAACATTTGCTTCATTATGCAGTAGAAAGTGTAAGTTCTTTCAAAAGTGCTTAAAAATGTAAACATACTAATAAGGTCTGTCTTTTGTCTCAAAAAGTATATTTTATTATAAATTATGACTTTCAGGAACATGACTTATTTGAATGAAAAAAAAAAACATAATATATTGAGAGTTTTGAACTGACTCCCACGCCTACCTTGACTGGGTTGATTAGGTACAATGAACTAGAAGTTCAGGACATATGTAGCTTTTTCCAGTATTCAAAAGTTTGTTCCTGATCTGGAACAGGAGTGCAACAGGCTAAAAAGGCAAAATGTTTTGTATATCATCACTTACATCCTCAGTAAAATGTATTTAAAACGTTTTGGAGAAGAGGTGTTAGGCAAATCCCAAATATGATTGGTACTTAAGCTGAGTAGAGTAGAAATATTTTAAAGGTTGGCTTTCAATCAAATCTTTGCCCATAAATAATAGAGATGCCTGACTTGCCTTGTAGAAGATAACCAAAGCAAAGAGTAGCTTTATTTAGAATACAGTAGCTACAGCTTGCTTCAGCAAGTTTTAAAGACTTTCTTCTCCTTCCCATCAAATAACCCCTAAAGTGTCATATTCTTGTTAGTTTCCCAAGCAAAAGCAAGAAATATTCTATTAAAAATTTTATAGCTGAGTAAACAAGTCCCAAAGCACAATAAAAAATACAGCAAAAGGAACAATAAGTTTTCACAGTTACTTTATAAAATAAGTTTATTACAGGTTATTTTCAGGCTATCTTTAAAATAAAAATTGATTTGTGACCAGAATTGACCCAAATTAGGCTCCCAACCTTTCTCTGTTTAGGCTATTACATTGCTTCATGGGTTGCCTTCAATAGAAAAGTCAGTTATTCTTCAAAAACCTAAGACTTAATTAGATTTTTAAAGACTTTTTGTGTCTAACCAAAACTATCAGATTTTTTCCTGATAAAAATGTGAACTTGTTGCATTTTGATTTCATTCAGAATCTCTCTCAATAGAGGTTATGGGGAGGGAAAGATTCAACTCCTCAATTTTAGCTTCCCAGGAACCAAATGAAGACAGGCACATTCATTTGTGGTCTCTTCTATGCACTGGCCTTTGTCATAAACCAGCTGAATCTTATAACATAATTCATCAATTAGACAACATCAGCAATTGAAAAAAAAAAAAAAAAACACCATTTGCTTAATAAAAACTTTCCAAGTAATTTACACATCAATAGAAGGTACATTTAATCTCAGAAGTTGTGAAGATCTGTATTACAGCCAGGAAGAAGATTTCAGTTCCCAGATTCTCTTAATAAAAACACTGCTTAGAAGGAGCTCCTAACTCAGAGAACCTGTTAACATCTGTATAATCTTCAAGTACAGACGGTTCAAAGTATTAAAAATACAGAAAACTAGGATATTGCGAAGTGCTGACTCCCTGAAATATTATCAAAGCAACTTTTGATAAGATAAAACTGAGTTTAATTTTACCATGGTAAAGGAATCCACTACCTTAGCAAAGTCATAGTTGTATCTCAGAGCAGAGAGTACAAAGTTGGGATATTTGTGGGGTTTTAGACTCTGGTTTAAAGTGGGTCTTTCAATTCATGAGCTTAGTTAAATTTTGTAAAAATGTGTTAGTTTAGTATTGATGTGTCCAAAGACAGGGCTTTTCAGGCAAGTTCAAATAGTCTTGTGGACTAAACAGTCATTAGAACCTATCTACTGAAGAGTTAAATAGTTTGATGTTCATTTAAATAAATTCTTCAGGATGTTCCTGGAATAAGCAATAAAGTTACTTTCAACTTTTGTCTTCCCAGGCAAGAGTTTCTTGGAAATTGGAAACAGTGGAAGAGTAAAGTCACATTAATGTAGACAGAAAGCTGCATGGGTGCAGATGTTTCAGTTCTCAAGGTCCCTGAAAGCAATAACCATACAATATATTATAGTACTGGGACAAAAGATATCAGCTAGGATACATTCAAGTAAAGCTGGTTGTATAGTAAAGCTTGTCTTGTAAGACAAGGATCCATCCTTTCCAGATACATAGCCCACATACCTTTTTTGTTCCAACTAAGAGAACTGCATAACTTTCAATAAAGCTATTTTACTCCAAAGATAAACCACTTTCCGAAAATAAGACATATCATTGACTTTCAGCACACTGAGGTGAAGACCTAATGCAATACCATGTGCCAGTCATTGCAGCCAGAAAGTGTGTGATTCTGTTCTTTCTTAGGTTCACTTCCCATACAGCTCTAGAAATATCAGTAAAGGAAGGCTGGTTATGTTATCTATATAATAGAGTTTTTACTGTTTTAGCTTATTTCTGTTCAGGTCAGGCACAACGTGGTATAGCAATTAAGAGCATAGACTAGCTAGATCATGTATTCAAATCCTGGCTGTGCTACTTATTAGCTGAGTAAAAGCTGAGTTATGTTAGAAATAAATTTTCAGTGCCACAAAAGAAATAGCACTCAAACATAAATTTAATTTTCTCAGCAAGGTAATTTTACTTCTATAGAAGAGTGTGCATCACAGATGGAGCAATGGCAAGAGCACACCTGAACAAGGGAGGGGAAGGGGTTCTTATCCCTGACGCAGGTAGCCCCTACAGCTGTGTCATTCCCCTGTTGGCTAGGGTTGGACTGCACAGTCTAAGCTAATTCCAGCTGGCTATTTTAAAGAGAGCAAGGATACAAGCCAGAGTGGCAGGGTGAGTAGTTTGGCAGGAAGGACAGTTACAGAATAGGTGACTCAGGATGACTCAGGTCAGAGCAGGTGACCAGGGGTGACTCAGGGTGGAGCAGGTGATAGAGGCTAGGAGGAGGTTGTTTACTGAAACTAGGGGCAAAGAGATGAAGATAATGAGGAAGTTAAATTTTAAAATGAAGAACAAAGAAGAGGGGAGCTGAACATACTGATACACTGGCTCTTTGGAGAGGAACTCAGAACTCATTGTACTTAACAATTTATAGGCTAAAAACCTTTGGAGAGGAATTTGTTATATCCTACAATTTCCCCACTTTCAATTTTTATAGTACTTCCTCTTCAGAATTTTTTAACATGTCTTGGCTTTGCTGTTCAACTTAATACTCTAAAAGAAAACTAATATCTGAGTAAGGTGGAGGAGAGTTAAGGAAGGTTTAATAAGTGCTGCTTTTATAAGTCTTTGGACTAGCCCAGGGATGCGTGGTATGACACAATACCCAACAAGAATGAGTACACCTATTATGGCTGCAAGAGACGTAAGAATTGAGGCTACTATTTCTTTCCATTTACTGAACCATCTTTCTAGCCACCCTGAGAAAGGGTTATCAACTTCAGAATTTTTAGTTAACTCATTGGATAAAGTGGTAAGTCTTTGTAAGGCCCTTGTTATGCTCCCAGTGTGGGCAGTGTTGTTTGGGATAAAGGTATAACACTGAATTTTAATCATAACACAAACACCACCTTTTCCAGCTAATATCATATCTAGGGCCATTCTGTTTTCCCAGACCATCTGGCTAGTGGGCCCCAATGGTTCTGCTATCCCTTTGACAGCATCCTTGGTGTAATTAATAAACTGCTGCTTCTTATAATAAATGTAATGTATCCAATCTATGTTTTTATTAATAGTCACCCATGAAAATATTGACTTAAATCCTGTAGCTATTTGATCTTGGGCTATTCATCTGGTACTCCTCATGGAACTCCAATAGCGTTTATGTAAACATGAGGGTCGAATGCTAGGGCAAAAGGGATGGCCAACTGCACTAGTGCATGAGTGCTGCTCTAATTACTTGGCAGAGTACCCAGTAATGTCCCCCGACAATACCACCACACATCTGCTCAGCGATGAACAAGGGCAGACTGATTGGTAGGCTCTTGAAAAGACTTGGTTTCACTGCACCCTGTTAAGTCTCTAAGGAATGCTAACTTTTCCCCTGCCATGAAAGGTACAAGGTGAAGTTAACGTCAGGGGCTGGAGGCCGGATGGCCCTCAGGGGCTGAACCGCAGGGCTTTTGACCTCAGGGAACAGCAGTGAAAGAGTCTTGCGTGATTCATTGCCCCAGGCTGTGGGGTTCTGGAAGATAGCTACCATACAGCTCATGCCCAGTCCATGAGAGGACCACCCAAGTGGAAAGGGGACTATTTGCATCTCTGGCCTGCCTGTCACACAAGCCTAACAGTTGCTTTTGCTTGGCCTGTGAACAGAATATTTGATCCATTCCAGCCAAGCATTTGCGTCCTGATACCCTGTTTTAATTGCTATAGTTTGTTTCAAATCTTTAATCTCTACAACTACTACTTTGGTTTTATCATTGGGTATATAACAAGTGAAGGTCTGGTTAGTGAAGAACTTAGGAGAGGGAGAAGGAGGTGCAGGAGGTGAGGAGGGAATTAAGTGCATTTCAAAGGATCCTATGCGGTCCTTCCCTGAGATGTCTCCTCCTATACCATAGAAACAGCTTAATGAAGGGGAAGAACTCTAGGGAGCAGAGATGGTAATCTGTACTGGATTACATTGCTTCAGCTGACAATGAAGAGGGGTAACTCCTTTAGTAAAGGGAATGGTTTTAAGAAACTGCAAGTACTAGTTGGGGCTGTCCATTCTTGCTTTTTAGTATTTTGTAGAGCATCGGACCACCTTCAACAGAGAAGCTCTGCTCTAGGAGGACAAGAGTCCCAGTTTATACTGGAATTTTGTCAAACTCTTCCCAAATTAACTGATCCCAGTTAACAGATTTCCAATCTGAGGTGAGCCCAGAAGGATAAAGATAGTTTTCTGAAGTGGAGAGTTGCCTCTGGTTTGGCAAATCTCCAAAGGTCATCACAAGGCAAGCATTAAAAGTAATAGTTTGGGATGAGCTTGACCCAGTTACTTTAATAACGAGAGGACTAGCAATGGAAGGGGAAAAGAAAGAGATGGAATATGAGAGGATCAATCCCGTTTTAGCTTTAGCTTGGTTGGAGTTGGCCCTGGAATCGCTATCCATGATTCTGGAGGTGGTGGCGCTCTTTCGACCCAGGTGTGATGAGTGCATCTTCTTTCTTCTGGTTCAAACTGTGGTCTCAGTGATTAGAAGCACTAGGTAGGGTCCTTGCCAAGCTGGTTCGAGTTTTCCTTCCCTCCAACTTTTGACGAGGATGTGGTCCTCAGGCTCATGTTTGTGTACTGGAAACTCTACCTGTGCTAAAAGACCTTTAGTTCTGAGAGAAGAGAAAGAGGAAGATAATCCGAGTATATAATTTATGAGAAACTGATCTTTTGTTTTGAACATGGAAATGTCAGCAGTGGAATGCAAACAGGGCAACCTATATAACATTTCATAAGAGGATAAGCCAACATCTCTCTGAGAAGCAGATTAGATTTTCAACAGAGCAATGGCATCTAGTCCATGGCAACTGAGTCTCTAAGACTAATTTGATTAGGTGGATTTTTTTTATATACTTTGGTTCATTCTTTCCACCCTCTCTGATGAAGGTGGGTGCCAGGGATTATGATATTCCCATGTTATATCCAGTACCTGGGCTAATTTCTTAATGACACGTGTAGTGAAATGAAACCTATTATCTGAATTAAAGTTTTCTACTAATCTAAATTTGGGTATAATCCTTTCAACTAATGCCTTGACTACATTATTAGCAGTTGTACTTGAAAAGGAAATAGCTTCTAACCAGTAGGTGATATACTATTACTAATAAATACTTTAGACGACCAATTAGAGGCATCCCTGTGTAATCAATCTGGATACTCTGGAATGGCCTTAAGCCTGGACTCCTTCCCCCAAGGGGTAATCTTTTTATAGTTTTTTTATTGGTTTTCTTACATACAAAGCAACAGTCTGTAACCCATTAGGGCAGGGTATAAATTCTTATGCAGCCATAAACTCTGAGGACTGTGTCACACATGTCTTGGGGCCCCCAGTGGGTCCCTTGATGAGTGGGAACAAGATTTCCCTCATAAGGGGTTTGGATAACATTTCTCTCTGGTCTGGCAATATCTATTTTCCTTCTGAATTCTCTTTAGCACCTATTTTTGTTAGTTTTTAGACCAAAGGAAACCAAACACCATTTTATATTTGACAATGATTCCTCTATGATTTTATACCAGATAAGCTAAATTTCACCTTCATATTAGTGTGCTATTAATGTAAACTTAATTTTAATAAAACCTTGTAGACATATTTATCTAATTTTAATTTCTGACCATAAGGTTAGATTTTTATGGACTCTTTTTAACCCTTTATAATTTTTGTTAAAGAACAGGTTACTGCTTTAAGAAAAACCCATTATGCTTTTATTTTAATGTCCAGTTTACAGAAAAACTGGATGATACCTGTTTAATTTTAGCCAATATGTTTACACACAGAATTTCCTTTACAATTAACATTTCTAAACTTGCTTAGACCTTCAAAACAATTTTTTAACCTTCTAATGTAGGTAAATTTCCATTCTTATGCCTCCTTATAATCCTTTTACCAAAAGTGTATTTTACTTTCCTTGCACACCTTGCACGTAAACTGTTTTTTCAATAGTTTTACATTTAGGAAGCCTAATTATTTTTAAGTTACACAATATTTCTTGCATAAATTTCATAATATTTTTCACGAGTTTGACAGACAATCTTTGACATGCCTCAACTTTCTGACTTGTTGTAAATATCCCTTTCTTTAAGCCAATTAATTTACTTTAGGTAGGGAATTTATCATATAAGATTTTTTTTTTACATAATTTTTTTCACATAAATTTTCCCTATTTTTAAATGTCATAAATTCTCCCTTTTTAAAAATGTTTTTACATAAATTCTCCCTTTTTTAAAATGTCAAAGATGATAACCGTTCCTTCCCAATGCAAACTTCCTTCATGTCTGGGGACTGGATTGCCTAAGGCCACAAGATTAAAAATTAGGATAATACATGTTACACTGTTAACTTTTAGCAAGCTTTACTTTTGTTGAAAACCTTGTACATTTGGCATTTTAATTATGTGCAGTTATGTGCTAGGTGTAGAGCCTAGGACCTAGACAGAAGTGCAGAGAAGGTCTGGCTTATTCTAGCATTTAACTCCATGTGTCCTAGGTTTTACCTAACTGCAAAGCAGGCCAGTTGTACAGTTAGGAAATGCTAGCCTGTTTGACTATCTGATCTGATAGCTTATTTCATCGACTTTCAAAAGAAAGGCTTTTCTGGTGTCTGGAGATGTGGAAAATAGCTACTTCTTTTGGCAACTGAAGGTTATTTAAACTTGGGTGATTAATTCCTCATGGACAAGGTCTTGGCCTTTGCTATTAATAAGACCTCGTTCAGTACAAATTTTTCCAAAGGTGTGAGCCAACCTGAAGACATATTTGGAATCAGTATAAATAGTCCCTTCTTGGTTCTGCAGGTGTTTTAAGACTTGACTTAATGCAAACAATTCACATGTTTGGGCAGATCAATTATTGTGGAGTCTTTCTGACTGTACTTCTGTAAGGGCTTCCGCATTGACTACTGAGTACACATTATGTCTTTTTCCTTCAATTACCTGGGAAGAGCCATCTATAAATTAGTGCTGCGCCGTTTGAAAGAGGTCTTTCTTAAATCGAGTCTGACTTTATTATGATAACAAATTAAATCTTAACACTCATGCTCAGGTCTCTTTAAATTTGGATTTCCAGTTAGGAAACATGCTGGGTTAAGTGAATTATCCGTGGTTAGTATTAAATCATGTCTCTTTTTTTTTTTTTTTTTTTTTTTTTTTTTGAGACGGAGTCTTGCTCTGTCACCTAGGCTGGAGTGCAGCGGCACAATCTCGGCTCACTGCAATCTCTACCTCCCAGGTTCAAGTGATTCTCCTGCCTCAGCCTCCCAAATAGCTGGGATTGCAGGCGCCTGCCACCGCATCCAGCTAATTTTTGTATTTTTAGTAGAGACAAGGTTTCACCATCTTGGCCAGGCTGGTCTTGAACTCCTGACCTCGTGATCCACCCGCCTCGGCCTCCCAAAGTGCTGGGATTACAGGTGTGAGCCAATATGCCAGGGCTCTCTTTTTTTTTCCTTTAATAGGATAGCTGTATGCTTTAAAATTTTTGAGTCAGTAAGCTACCTTTCTGCCTTCTGATTAAGGGTAGCCCTGACTTGATGAAGTGTACTCACAATGAGATTTCCTCCAAAAGTCAATTTCCTGCTTGCTTCTGTTAGCAAAGCAGTTGCCACTACAGATTGAATGCATTTGGGCCATCTGCAGGTTACTGGGTTAAGGATTTTTCGTAGGAAGGCTATGGCCAGTGGCCTCCATGCTTTTGGGTAAGTACTTCTAAGACTACACCCTTATTTACATTGACAGGGAGATGAAAGGGCAGTTCTAGGGAGAGTAAAGCTAGGACAGGGGCAGTTACTAGTAACGACAGCTTTGGACAATCTAATTAATAGCTCTAAGGTCTTGCACTAACCGGTATGACCCGTCTGGCTGCTTTACAGGCAGTATTGGCGTGTTATAGGTAAAGATACAGGGTTTAAGAAGCCCATCATGGAGAAGATGTTCAATTATCAATTATTAAATTTACCCTGGCTTTTAAAGGAATAGGATATTGCTTTCGCTTTACTACTTCGCCAGGGGTTTTTAATTTTTTAATTTAACATGAATCAGAGGAATCTGCAACTTTCCTCGATTCCCGTCTTTTGACCATATCTTGGGATGAATGTGTTCTTTGTCTGTGGTGGTGAGCAAGTTTAGGGAGGGGAGAAATTCTCCCTGATTAATATAGAGGCCTAAGCCAAATTTTAGCATTAAATCTCTAATACGTTTGTGCCTGCCTCGAAAATTAACTTTTTTTTTTTTTGATACGGAATCTCACTCTGTCGCCCAGGCTGGAGTGCAGTGGCACAATCTCGGCTCACGGCAAGCTCCCTCTCCCAGGTTCACACCATTATCCTGCCTCAGCCTCCCAAATAACTGGGACTACAGGCGTCCACCACCATGACTGGCTAATGTTTTGTATTTTTAGTAGAGATGGGGTTTCACCGTGTTGGCCAGGATGGTCTCGATCTCCTGACCTAGTGATCCACCTGCCTTGGCCTCCCAAAGTGCTGGGATTACAAGTGTGAGGTAAATTTAATATTACCTGATTTGCTTTTATATATGACTGGTTATTTTTCCCATTTGAGACATTATTTTTTGAAGTGATTGATTTTTAATTTGAAACATTGGTCCTCTTTCTCTCCCTTTGCCTCTCCCTCTCTCTTTGCCTCTCTTTCTCTCTCTCTCTCTCTCTCTCTCTCTGCTTCTCTGTCTCTTGCTTTCTCTCTCTCTCTCTGACTCTCTTTCTTTCTCTCTTTCTCTCTCTTTGACTCCCTCTTTGCCTCTCTGTCTCTTTTTCTCTCTCTGCCTGTCTTTCTCTTTCTCTCTCTTTGACTCTCTGTCTCTCTCTTTCTCTCTCCTCTAAGATTATTTTTTCTACCTTTGAGTCTCCTGGCTTTACTCTTTTGTACCCTTTATATTGCCTGGAGAGTGGGAAGCTAGGTTCTTTATAGGTTCTGGCTTCCTGGGTACTTGGTTTTATGGTGGACAGCAGAATTTTTGCCTTCTGCTTTTGTTTTTCTTCATCTCTTCTTATACTTTTTGGGCTTCTATCTGAAGCTCTTCCATAGGTCTATATTTCTAGTTCACTATCTTCTGTAATTTCTTGTTAATATCTGGCCAACTGTTAGTGATAAAATGATGTTTTAACATTCCCTGACCAACAGGATCCTCAAGACCTAGACCAGGATATTTTCTCATTTGTTCCTTTAATCTGTCTAAAAATTCTATAGGCCCTTCATTGTTCCCTTGCTGTATATCAAATGTTCAGGTAAGATTCTGGATTTGGAGTACTGATTATTTGATCTCCTTTATTATCAATTCCCTAAGGTCCTGCACATTTTCTCAGTGGGCTGTGTTGTTATTGTTCCCCCAGGAGTTTTGGGCAGAAAATATTTCATGCACTGTAGAAACGTTTTTGCCAGGAGGGTGTTCATGTTCCTAGGCTCCTATAGCAGCTCTACGGATCATTCCTCTTTCTTCCCCTGAGAATAGGGGAAAGGGAAGTTCTGAATATCTTATTACATTGCTCTATCTCATGTTGAAGTCGTTTTGAGAGGTGAAGCCAGCTGGACTTTCTGGATCGAGTGGGGACTTGGAGAACTTTTCTGTCTTGCTTAAAAATGCACCAATCAGTGCTCTGTGTCTAGCTAAAGGATTGTAAACACAACAATCAGCACTCTGTGTCTAGCTAAAGTAAATTAGCAACCAGCTAATTTACTTCTAGCATTTACTTCTAGCTAAAGTAAATGCAGCAACCAGCACTCTGTAAAAATGCACCAATCAGCACTCTGTGTCTAGCTAAAGGATTGTAAACACACCAATCAGCACTCTGTAAAATGGACCAATCAGCAGGATGTGGGAGGGCTCAACTAAGAGAATAAAAGCTGGCCACCCCAGCCAGCAGCAGCAACCCACTCGGGTCCCCTTCCATGCTGTGGAAGCTTTGTTCTTTCTCTCTTCACATTAAATCTTGCTGCTGCACACTGTTGGGGTCCGCACTACCTTATGAGCTATAACACTCACTGTGAGGGTCTGCAGCTTCATTCCTGAAGTCAGCAAAACCACGAACCCACCAGGAGGAACAAACAACTCTGGATGCGCCACCTTTAAGAGATGTAACACTCACTGCATAGGGCTGCGGCTTCATTCTTGAAGTCAGCAAGACCAAGAACCCACTGGGAGGAATAAATTCCAGACACATTTTGGCAACCACGAAGGGACTATTGCCAAGTGGTGAGCACCATTGAACCCCTTTCACTTGCTATTCTGTCCTATTTTTCTTTAAAATTTGGGGGCTAAATACCAGGCACCTGTTAGCCAGCTAAAAGCGACTAGTGCAGCCGCCGGACTAAAGACACAGGTGTCAGACTTTCTGGGAAAAGGCTCTCTAACAGCCCCCAACTCTTTGGAGTTGGGAGCATTGCTTCACCTGGAACCAGTTTCCACTTTTCCTGTACTTCCGGGCTGAGCTGAGGGTTGACAGAGAGGAAAGCCATTCAGCTCTGCGGTCCCGACAACAAATTGGTTGACCCTGCAGCCATGAGCAGAACTCTCAAAGTCACGTCGCCCAAGCGAGACTTGCCTGTCTATCCTATCTATTCCTGACCCTTGCCCCCTGGGTCCTGATGCCTGTCAGACAAACTTCCTCTGGCCTCTCTTCTCTGAGTCTAGTCTCACTTCTAAAAACCACTCCCTGTCTCTGGTGCTTTTCTAGTTTCTCTTATAAGAATGATTTCTAGTATAAACTTCAGGACTTTCTTCCCTTCTTTAGGCCCCTGGGCTCACCAATCAGAAAGACATAATTTTTGGCCACAGCCCCATCGGGGGTGGGAGGGACAATCTTATCTGGAGTTTTAGGACCCCTCTTCAGATTAGCAGGACTAACAAAAGTTATTCCTAAAGCTAGGATAGGGGGAGCTTCAGAAATGATATCCTTCCTATTCAAGTGAGGACAAAAGGCATCACTCTTCCAACCCTGGAGATCCATTCCCTCCCTCAGGGTATGGCCTTCCACTTCATTTTTGGGGCATAACATCTTTATAGGACAGGGGTAAAGTCCCAATACTAACAGGACAATGCTTAGGACTCTAACAGGTTTTCGAGAATGTGTCAGTAAGGGTCACTAAATCTGATTTTTGTCAGTCCTCTTTGTGGTCTAGGAGGACCGGCAAGGGTACAGGTTTTCAAGGATGCGTCAGTAAGGGCCACTAAATCCGACCTTCCTTGGTCCTCCTTGTGGTCTAGGAGGGAAACTAGTGTTTCTACTGCTGCATCAGTGAGCACAACTATTATGATCAGCAGGGTCCAGGGACCATTGCAGGTTCTTAGGCAAGAGGTGTTTCTGCTGCTGCAAAGTTGAGCTCAGCTATTCCGATCAGCAGGGTCCAGGGACAGTTGCAGGTTCTTAGACAGGGGAGAAACAAACAAACCAAAACCACGGGCGGTTTTGTCTTTCAAATGGCAAACACTCAGGCACCAACAGGCTCACTGTTGAAATGCATCCTAAGCTATTGGGACCAATTTCACCAACAAACCCTGAAAAAGAGGTGGCTCATTTTTTTTCTGCAGTACATTGTGGCTCCAATATTCTCTCTGTGATGGGAAAAAATGGCCAGCTGAGGGAAGTATAAATTACAATACTATCCTGCAGCTTGACCTTTTCTGTAAGAGAGAAAGGAAATGGAGTGAAATACCTTATGTCCAAGCTTTCTTTTCATTGAAGGAGAATCCACAAGTGTGCAAAGCTTGCAATTTACATCCCACAAGAGGACCTCTCAGCTTACCCCTATATCCTAGCCTCCCTATAGCTCCCCTTTCTGTTAATGATAAGCCTCCTCTAATCCCCCCTGCCCAGAAGAAAAAAAGCAAAGAAATCTCCCAAGGACCACAAAAACCTCCAGGCTATCAATTATGTCCCCTTCAAGCTGTAGGGGGAGGGGAACTTGGCCCAACCCGGGTACATGTCTCCTTCTCCCTCTCTGATTTAAGGCAGATCAAGGCAGACCTAGGGAAGCTTTCAGATGATCCTGATAGGTATACAGATGTCCTACAGGGTCTAGGGCAAACCTTCGATCTCACTTGGAGAGATGTCATGCTATTGTTAGATCAAACCCTCGCCTCTAATGAAAAGAATGTGGCTTTAGCTGCAACACAAGCGTTTGGAGATACCTGGTCTTACTCAAATGATAGAATGACAGCCAAAGAAAGGGACAAATTCCCTACCGGTCAGCAAGCCACCCCACTATGGATCCCCAATGGGATCTAGACTCAGATCATGGGGACTAGAGTCATAAACAGCTGCTAACCTGTGTTCTAGAAGGACTAAGGAGAATTAGGAAAAAGCCCATGAATTATTCAATGATGTCCACCATAACTCAGGGAAAGAAAGAAAATCCTTCTGCCTTCCTCAAGCAGCTATGGGAGGCCTTAAGAAAATATACTCCCCTGTCACCTGACTCACTACAGGGTCAATTGATCCTAAAAGATAAGTTTATTACCCAATCAGCTGCAGATATCAGGAGAAAGCTCCAAAAGTGAGCCCTGGACCATGAGCAAAATCTGGAGGCATTATTAAACCTGGCAACCTCAGTGTTCTATAATAGGGACTAAGAGGAATAGGCCCAAAAGGAAAAGTGAGATCAGAGAAAGGTTGCAGCCTTAGTCATCAGCCTCAGACAAACAAACCTTGGTGGTTCAGAGAGGACAGAAAATGGAGCAGGTATATCACCCAGTGGGGCTCTTTACCAGTGTGATTTGCAAGGACACCTTTAAAAAGACTGTCCAATGAGAAACAAGCCACCCCCTCATCCATGTCTGCTATGCTGAGGCAATCACTGGAAGGCACACTGCCCCAGAGGACAAAGGTGCTCTAGTCTAGAAGCCCCCAACCACATAATCCAACAACAGGACTGAGGATGCCTGGGACAAGCACCAGCTTATGTCATCACCCTCACTGAGCCCCAAGTATGTTTAACCATTGAAGGCCAGGAAATTGACTTCCTCCTGGACACTGGTCCAGCTTTCTCAGTGTTAATCTCCTGTCCTGGACATCTGTCCTCAAGGTCCATTACCATCCGAGGAATCCTGGGACAGCATGTAACTGGTATTTCTCCCACATCCTCAGTTGTAATTGGGAGACTTTGCTACAGATAGTAAGTATGCTTATCTAACCCTACATGCCCATGCTGCAATATGGAAAGAAAGGGAGTTCCTAACTCTGGGGGAATCCCCATTAAATATCACAAGGAAACTATGGAGTTATTGCACACAGTGCAAAAACCCGAGGAAGTGGCAGTCTTACACTGCCAAAGCCATCAAAAGGAGAAGGAGAGGGGAGACCCACAGCATAAGTGGCTGACAGAGGCAGGGAAAGACCAGCAGAAATGAAAGAGAGAAAGACAGAAAGAGAAAGAGAGAGAGAGAGAGGAAGTGACAGAGACAGAGGGAGTCAGAAAGAAAAGAGAGAGAAGGGGGGAAGACAGAAAGAGATAGAGAGAGGAAGAGACAGAAACAGAAAGTCAGAGAAAGAAAGAGAGACAAAGAAGGGGTCGAAGAGAGAGAAAGAGATAGAAGTAGTAAAGAAAAAAACAGTGTACCCTATTCATTTAAAAGTCAGGGTAAATTTCTGTCTACCCAGCCAAGGCATATTCTTCTCATGTGGAACTTCAACCAATATCTGCCTGTCAGACAGTTTGCAAGAAATAACTAAATCTATCCTTACTCTACAATTCCAAATAGACTCTTTGGCAGCAGTGACTCTCCAAAACCGCTGAGGCCTAGACCTCCTCACTGCTGAGAAAGGAGGACTCTGCACCTTTTTAGGGGAAGAGTGTTGTTTTTACACTAACCAGTCAGGGATAGTATGAGACGCCGTCCAGCATTTACAGGAAAAGGCTTCTGAAATCAGACAACGCCTTTCAAACTGTTATACCAACCTCTGGAGTTGGGTGACATGGCTTCTCCCCTTTCTAGGTCCTATGACAGCCATCTTACTATTACTCACCTTTGGGCTCTATATTTTAACCTCCTTGTCAAATTTGTTTCCTCTAGGATCGAGGCCATCAAACTACAGATGGTCTTACAAATGGAACCCAAAATGAGCTCAACTAGAAACTTCTACCAAGGACCCCTGAACTGACCCACTGGCCCTTTCACTGGCCTAAAGAGTTCCCCTCTGGAGGACACTACAACTGCAGGGCCCCTTCTTCACCTCTATCCAGCAGCAAGTAGCTAGAGTGGTCATTGCCCAATTCCCAACAGCAGTTGGGGTGTCCTGTTTAGAGGGGGGATTGAGAGGTGAAGCCAGATGGACTTCCTGGGTCGAGTGGGAACTTGGAGAACTTTTCTGTCTAGCTAGAGAATTGCAAATGCACCAATCAGCGTTCTGTAAAAACACACTGATCAGCACTGTGTCTAGCTAAAGGATTGTAAATGCACCAATCAGCACCAATGGTATAAAAATGCACCAATCAGAGCTCTGTGTCTAGCTAAATGATTGTAAATGCACCAGTCAGCACTCTAAAAATGCACCAATCAGCATTCTGTGTCTAGCTAAAGGATTGTAAACGCACCGATCAGCACTCTATAAAATGGACCAATCAGCTCTCTGTAAAATGGACCAATCAGCAGGATGTGGGTGGGGACAAATAAGGGAATATGAGCTGACCACCCCAGCCAACAGTGGCAACTTGCTCAGGTCCCCTTCTATGCCGTGGAAACTTTGTTCTTTTATTCTTCACAATAAATCTTGCTGCTGCTCACTCTTTGGGTCTGCATTACCTTTATGAGCTATAACACACACCAAGGGTCTGTGGCTTCATTCCTGAAGTAGGCAAGACCACAAACCCACCAGGAGGAACAAACAACTCCAGAGGTGTCACCTTTAAGACTGTTACACTCACTGTGAATGTCTGCGGCTTCACTCCTGAAGTCAATGAGACCATGAACCCACCAGAAGGAAGAAATTCCAGACATATCTAAACATCTGAAGGAACAAACTCTGGACACACCATCTTTAAGAACTGTAACACTCACTGCAAGGGTCCGCGGCTTCATACTTGAAGTCAGCGAGACCAAGAACCCACCGGAAGGAAATAATTCCAGACACACTTTTATGGAAGGGTACTTAGGCTGTGATTGAGTGTGCTCTTGGGATGATTCCCAAGAGGAAGGGTTATAAGGAAGGGGACAACAGGGATAGGCGAAGGGTGTGGGACAGCGGCTGCTTTTTTCTTTCTTTTTTTTTTTTTTTTTTTTTGGTTTTATCCTTCTGATATTTTAACATTAGGCCTAGGGGATAATTAGGGGGAATATTGTGGCTAGATTTATCCTTTTTATCTCTTACCTTACTTGGGGTAGTTTCCATTTTAATAGTTTTAGGGTGAGCCTCAATTTCCCTTACTGAAAATTTCTTGCCTTTTGGGGTGAGGCTCAATTTCCCCTACTGGAAATTCCTCACCTCTTTTTAACTTCCAAGACACCTCAACCAAGGAATACTTCACCGCTCCCGCGGCTCTTTATCCCGACCAGGAATACTTCACCACTCCTGAGGCTTTTCTTACCTTGGTTCTGACCAAGAAATACCTCACTAGCCCTGCAGCTTTTCTTACCTTGGTTCTGGTAAGAAAATACTTTGCCACTTTTGCAATGCTGGCCTATTCATGGAGTTACCTGGTCACTACGGTATGTGATAATCTTTTCCCCCAAGTTGTTGGTCTGTTTCTTCTTGTGTTGTTGAGAGTCTGGGTTCATTTGTCACATCAGGTGAGTCTCAATTCCTTACCCCTGAGGCTTCCACAAGGAGGCAGTGGGGTGTGCTTCCTCATGGGAGAGGTCTAGACCCTCCCCAGAGGAGAATGGGAATATCAGATGAGCCCCCAAATTGTTAGAAATAAATTTTCAGTGCTGAAAAAAAACAAAAACAAAAACAAAAAAAATAAAAAAAAAACACTCAAACATGGTATAGCAATTAAGAACACAAACTAGCTAGACCGTGTATTCAAATCCTGGCTGTGCTACTTACTAACTGAGTAAATATTGAGTTATATTAGAAATAAATTTTCAGTGCCACAAAAGAAAGAACATTCAAACATAAATTTAATTTTCTCAGCAAGGCAATTTTCCTTCTATAGAAGGGTGTGCCTCACGAATGGAGCAATGGTGAGAGCACACCTGAACAAGGGAGGAGAAGGAGTTCTTATCCCAGATGCAGGTAGCCCCTACTGCTGTGTCTTTCTCCTACTGGCTAGGATTGGACTGAACAGTCTAAGCTAATTCCAATTGGCTGTTTTAAAGAGAGCAGGAATACGAGCTAGAGTGATGAGGTAAGTAGTTTTGGGGGAAGGACAGTTACAAAACAGGTGGCTCAGGATGATTCAGGTCAGAGCAGGTGATAGAGGCTAGGAGGAGGTTGTTTACTGAAACTAGAAGCAAGGAGATGAAGAGAACAAGGAAGTTAAACTTTAAAATGAAGAACAAAGAACAGCAGAGCTGAACATACTGATACGTTGGTTCTTTGAAGAAGATCTCAGAACTCATTGTACTTAAGAATTTACAGACTAAAATCTTTGAAGAGGAATTTATTATATCCTACAGTTATTTAACCAATCTGTGCATCAGTCACCTTATCTGTAATATGGGGAAAATAATAGTCATAATACAATAAGTCATTATGAGGAAAAAAGAGCTAATAAACATGAAGTAGTTTGAATAGTACTGTTTCAACAGTCAGCAAACTACAGCCTGGAATCATTGCCTGTTTTTGTACAACCTGTGAGCTAAGAATGGTTTTTATATTTTTAACCATTTTTTTAAAGTCATAGCAAAAATAATATTTTGTAACATGTAAAAATTACACACAATTGAAATTTCAGTGTTCATAGTAAAGTTTTGTTAGGATACATACCTGCTCATTTGCTCATTTATTGTTTATGGAAGGTTTTGCTGCAATAACAGAGTTCAATGATTGCAACAGAGATTATAGATAATATGGCTTGGTTTTACAGGAAAAGTTTGCTGACTCCTGCTATCGCAGATACCACTGCCTGTGGTCTGCTCAGATTCCATTGCTTTACCAGTTCTGCGCACCCTTTCCCTGTTCTGTATTTGTACTACAAATTATTTCACTGTGGTTCTCTTTGGAGGCTGCCCTTGAGCTATTATAACTACTTTGACTGCAGACACAGAGGTCTGAAAATACCTGGGAGTTTATATTTCCCTCATTCGGGTATGACCTAAAGCCAATAGCTAAATTGTATGAGAATATAGCTCCCTTGCCTCAAGTTGGAATAAATTCTGAGGGATAATTTATACTTCATAGATAATTTTACTCTTCAGATACTTTTTATTGGGAAATGGCTTATTTTTCAGTCTTCTACTTATCTTTCAGCATAGCACAGTATCCTGCCGTGCCGTGGAGGTCACCAGATTAATTTTTTTCCATTGCTTCTATCTTTTTCCTTTAAAAAAACTTGTAAGAAGGAAAATACTAAATTGGGTACAGTATTTTTTGTTTTTTGTTGTTGTTGTTGTTTTGAGACAGAGTCTTGCTCTGTTGCCCAGACTGGAGTGCAGTGGCATGATCTCAGCTCACTGCAAGCTCTGCCTCCCAGGTTCATGCCATTCTCCTGCCTCAGCCTCCCGAGTAGCTGGGACTACAGGTGCCTGCCACCAGGTCTGACTAATTTTTTGTATTTTTAATAGAGACGGGGTTTCACCGTGTTAGTCAGGATGGTCTCTATCTCCTGACCTCATGATCCGCCTGCCTCAGCCTCCCAAAGTGCTGGAATTACAGGCATGAGCCACCGTGCCTGGCCGGGTACAGTATTTTTTTAAAAAAAATTTTCATTGCTTAGAAACAAGAACAACACATTTTAATGTCTCCTATTTTTACTACAGTTGCTCAGAATTTGCTGGTTAACAATTTAATGTTCATGGTTTGATGATCTAGATATGAGTTTTCTTTCTCCAGGTTGAGTTACTGAGCAATTTTTGACTGTCCATTATATACCAGGACCTATGATAACTACTGAGAACACAGTGAATGTAAGATGACCCAGACATTAAAAATTTCACACTTTTGTGAGGAACTTGCAATTTCATATGCCACTAGAGAAGGGAATGAACCTTCCACTATATTTCAAATTTTTGGAGTGCCAACCACAGGGATGTACTGAATAAATACTTGCTAAATGTAATTGTATCTCATCATTCTCAAAAATGGAAATCTATTCAGCCAAGAAGCAACTGAATTTCATACCTAATTTCTACTAAAGAAATTATTGGCACATAGCTCATCATGATATAATGTCACAAGAAATGGGCACCAGGCTGAAAACTTGAAGTCCTGACTCTTTCTTTCCATTTTGTTAATAATTCCCTAGATTAGATAATTCTTTTTATTCTCTAAACCTCAATTTCTTTAACTATAAAATTAAGAAGCGAGATTCGATTATTTATAAGGTTTGTTTCAGCTCTGAAATTCTGATTCTTCTGAACTCTTAAATTATTTAGCAATGCCCGACTTCTCATGAAATAATAGACTTTATTTTAGGGCCCTGTCCAATATTATTATGTGAATTAAAGTACAGATTTTTTCAATGTGATAAACTTTATTATTGAGGCAGAATCAATATGTCCCATGATTTATTCCTTTTACAGTCTCAGGTGTAAAAATATTCCGCCAATATGTCATTCTTAGTTTTCAGTCTCTTGTTTTTAAAAAATGTTTGCAATTAGTTCTGAAAATATTTACCAATAGTTTTCCATCTCAGATTTATAGATAGATCCAAGTTCCAATTAATTTCACAATTTTCTATCCCAACACATTGCCTCATTTTATCGTTTTGAGTTAATTTTAAGATTTTTCAATTTTGAACACATTCAAACTTGTTCTCTTTTATTAAACCACTTTGCCTCCTTCTTAGGTCCCTAGTCCTCATTACGAGTCCTAAGACTAGTAGAGATACAAAATGTCAGCAACATGGCAGAGTAAGATTTTCAAGCAGAGCTAGAAAATGCCAGCAACATGGCAGAATAAGATTTTCAAGCACTTATCCCATTACAAAAGCATCAATTTGAACAACTACTTATGCATAAAACTATCTTCACACCAGCTAGGAAATCTAGGTGAGAGATTACAGCACCCAGGTGAAACAGAAATAAGGAAAGATGCATTGAAAAGTGTACAAAGGACAGTTTCACATTACACACACCACCCCTTCCCACAGCTTGGGCAGCAAAGTGCAAAGAAAAATACTATCCACATAGGGAAAGAAAAGTCAAGTGAGAAGTCAGCTTTCCCACAGACCCCAGCACCAGGTTAATCATAGTAAACCAGTACCAGGCTGGACCCTATAGACTCAGGCTCCAAGCCCACTCCAGCACCAGGCCAACACCCATGGTCCCAGGGTTGTGGCCTCCCTAGTACAAGAGGAGGCAACCACAACTCCAGAATCCAGGATATCCCCCCTTTAGACCCAGGCTCCAGCCACACTCCATCACCAGGCTGGCCCTTGTGGATCTAGAATTCAGTCCCATACCATAGACTCAAGCACCAGATTTATCCATGCAGACTGAAGCTTCAGGCTCCTACCTGCAGACCTAAGCTTCAGGATAGCCTCTGCAGACCCAGGCTCCAGGCTGGCTCCTGTGGACTCAGGTGCTAGACCTGCCTTCCCACTGACCCAGGGCCCAGGCCACCCCATCTAAGGACACCAGCAGCAGACTAATGAGTAGAACCCACTAAATGTCCCACATAAAATCTCTGGATAGGCTAACTACTGAAGTCTGTCAGTAAAGACTCTAAGAAGTGCCTACTTATTCAAATGTACAGACATCAAGGTCACTAGGGTCATAAATAATCAGAAAACAATGACATTACAAAATAAAGCACCAGTAACTTATCCTAAAGAAATGAAGATTTACAAACTTCTCAACAAATAATTAAAAATAATAATTTGAAAGTAGCTCAGTAAGCTGTAAGAGATCCCAGATAGGCAACCAGACAAAACAAGGAAAATAGTAATAGTAATGAATAATATGAGAAGTTCAACAAAGAGGTAGAAACTAGAAAAAAAGAACCAAACTATAGTTCTGGAGCTGAAGGACACAATGACTGCACTGAAAAATTCCATAGAGAGCTTTAGCAAAAGGAAGAATCCGCAAGCAAAAAGACAAGTCATTTGAAATTAACAAGTCAGAAGAATAAAAAGAAAAACCAATGATGCATTTCTACACACTAAAAGTGACTATTTAAAAAAGCAAAACAATCTCCTTTACAATGGCATAAAAAGAATACAATGCTTAAGAATAAATTTAACCAAGCAGTTGAATGATCTGTACACTGAAATCTACAAGATATTAATGAAAGAAATTTTTGAAGACACAAATAGATGGAAAGATATCTCATATTTATGGATTGGAATAATTAATGTTGTAAAATGGCAGTTCTACTCAAAGTAATCTACAGAGTCTTGCAATCCCTATAAAAACACAATGATATTTTTTATAAAAATAGAAAACAATCCTAAAATTCATATGGAACTACAAGAGAATTCAAATAGCCAAAGCAATATTGAACAAAAAGAACCAAATTGGAGGCATCAAACTATCTGATTTCAAAATGTACTACAAAGCTATACCAATCAAAACAGAATAGTTCAGGCATAAAAAGAGACATATACACATATGGAACAGAATAGGAGAGCTCAGAATTAAATCCACATTAATGGCCAATTTGTCTTCAACAAATATGCAAAGAACACACAATAAGGAAAGTCTCCTCAATATACTGTGCTGGGAAAACTGGATATCCATAGTCAGAAGAATGAAATTGGAATCGTATGCCATAGACAAATATAAACTCAAAATGAATTTAAGACTTAACTGTACAATTGCTAGAATAAAATATAGGGGAAAAGCTTATTTATATTAGGATAGGCAGTAACTTTTTTGATATGACACCAAGGCACAGGCAGCAAAAGCAAAATAGTAGAGAAATGGGAATGCATCAAAGTAAGAAGCTTCTGTACAACAAAGTAAACAATTAACAGAGTGAAGACACAACCTAAGAAATGGGGGAAAATATTTGCAAGCCATACATCTGATAATGGGTTAATCGCTAAAAATATAGAAACTCAAACAACTCAATAGCAATATAACAAATAACTCTATTAAAAAGTGTGCAAATGACCTGAATAGACTTTTCTCAGAGGAAGACATACAAATAGTCAACAAGTATATGAAAAGATGCTCAATATACCTGATCATCCAGGAAATGCAAATCAAAACCACTAGATATCACCTCACAATGATTAAAATGGTTAAGATAAAAAAGACAAAAGAGCAAGTATTGGCATGGATGTGGAGAAAAGGAAATCTTGTATACTGTTGACAGAAATGTAAATTGCTATAGCCATTATGGAAAACTGTGTATTTTTCTCAAAATATTAAAAATAGATTGCTATATGATTCAATAATCTCACTTCTGAGTATATATCCAAAGAAAATGAAATCAGTATCTCAAAGCACCACCATGTTCAACACAATATTATTCATAAAAGCCAAGATATAGAATCAACCTAATGCCAGTCAACAGAAGAATGGACTACACACACACACACACACACACGCACACACGCACACACGCACACATGTATATACACACATATATAATGAAATATTATTTAGTATTAGCAGTGAAAGAAATCTCATGATTTGCAATGACACAGATGAATGAAGGATGTTATATTTAGTGAAGTAAGCCAGGCACAGAAAGACAAACACCAAATAATCTTGCTTATGTATAGAATCTAAAAAGTAGAACTTACAGAAGTCTAGAGTAGAATAGCAGTTGGCAGGGGCTTGAGACTAGGAAAAATCAGAAGTTAATCAAAGGGTACAAAGTGGGAGTTATTTGCATTTTTCTTGATGCAAATAATTTACTTTTTGGTCTTGCAGACATAGTTGTAGTTATGTAGTTGAGTATTCACCTTATTCTAGTTGTTTTAAAGAGAATTTCAGTTTTATGTGATTCTAAATATAAATTTATATTATTCATGTTCCTTTTCCCACCTCTGAAACTATGCTTCTTCCCAAAGCCCTTCTTCAATGCAAAGGAAGAGAATTTTCTCACCACCACTACTGATCTCTGTATCATTTATCCACAGTTTTAACATTTATTGGACCCTAAGTACTTGGCCTGATGCTAAACTTTGAGAATATAGAGAAAGAAGAGAGGTTTTTTTTTTCTTTTCTTTTAAAGGAGTTAAATAACATTTTGAAGAATGAGTGAAGTTATAAGAGAGAAAATGGAGGCCTGAAGATCAGAAAACACAGCATTCAAGAATCTGCAAGTATTCTAGGATGGCTAAAGCACTGCATCCTCCATAAAACACACTGAGACTAATCAAATATCAGTGGAATGTGCATGATTTATCTACACAGTTATCATTACTTCCTCTTATTATGCTGGCCCTAATATAGGGCAATATACTTTCTGATGAAAGAAAATAAAATATATTTTTTCCTTTTTAAAAATGTTCACCATTAATGGTTTCCTTTTTTTTTTTCTTCACAGTTTTTAATTTATCACCCAACCCATCATTCAATTTTCCTATCTTTCTGGGCCCTATTTCAGGTGTCACTGTGTAAGTAGGAGCCAATTGCAAACCATGCCCAAGGAGAATTCTACACTAAAATTCTAGCATTCAGCATTTATGGATTTAGAAGACTAAAAACTGAGGTAAAGAGATGAAAAATTAGCTTCACACTCAAATCTCACAATCAGCACTGTGTGTTATAAAGTACTGGATATACAAGTTCTTTAGGATCATTTTTTAAAGAAATGTGTAAATTGAAAAAAAAAAAAAAAAAAAGAGAGAGAGAGAATAATTTGGCCAAGCGCAGTGGCTCACGCCTGTAATCCCAGCACCATGGGAGGCCGAGGCTGGTGGATCACCTGAGGCCAGGAGTTCTACCGGTCTGACCAATGTGGAGAAATCCCATCTCTACTAAAAATACAAAAATAGCCAGGTGTGGTGGTT
Organism: Macaca thibetana thibetana; assembly: GCF_024542745.1. Classification (NCBI taxonomy): domain Eukaryota; kingdom Metazoa; phylum Chordata; class Mammalia; order Primates; family Cercopithecidae; genus Macaca; species Macaca thibetana. Next base: position 101,042,241 of record NC_065578.1, on the reverse strand, counting down.
CATGCCTGTAAGCCCAGCTACTCGGGAGGCTGAGGCAGGAGAATCACTTGAACTCAGGAGGCAGAGGTTACGGTGAGCCAAGATCATGCCATTGCACTCCAGCCTGGGCAACAAGAGCAAAACTCTGTCTCAAAAAAAAAAAAAAAAAAAAAAAGAAGAAGAAGAATTTTACACTGTTTGTAAAGAAAAAAAGGAAAACGCACATTTGAAACTTTTAGAAAGTGATAAAAAAAAATTTAAATATATATATATATAGGCAGAGAGACAGAGAGAGTGCCTGATTTGTCCCCTAACCCCAAAAGGTCCTTAACTGTAGCAGGACGAGCCGCAGACAAAAGCTCTCAGACACCAAGTTGTAGAAGGAAGGGCTTTGTTCAGCTGGGATCATCGGCAAGCTACTGCCTTAAAATCCGAGCTCCCTGAGTTCACAATTTCTGTCCCTTTTAAGGGCTCACAACATTAAAGATTTCACATGAAAGGGTCGTGATAAATTTCAGCAAGTAGGGGGTATGTGGCAGGGGCTGTATGCACTGGTGGTCAGAGAGAAACAGAACAGGGCAGGGAGTTTCACAGTGTTCTTCTATACAATGTCTGGAATCTATGAATAACACCAGTTTCTTTTTTTTTTTTTTTTTTTTTTTTTTTGAGACGGAGTCTCGCGCTGTCGCCCGGGCTGGAGTGCAGTGGCCGGATCTCAGCTCACTGCAAGCTCCGCCTCCCGGGTTTGCGCCATTCTCCTGCCTCAGCCTCCTGAGTAGCTGGGACTACAGGCGCCCGCCACCTCACCCGGCTAGTTTTTTGTATTTTTTTGTAGAGACGGGGTTTCACTGTGTTAGCCAAGATGGTCTCGATCTCCTGACCTCATGATCCGCCCTTCTCGGCCTCCCAAAGTGCTGGGATTACAGGCTTGAGCCACCGTGCCCGGCCATGAATAACATCAGTTTCTAACTTATGAGTTGATTTTTAACTACTGGGTTTAGGCCAGGCAAGCCCAGGACTGGTTTTGGGCCTGGTGCCGGGCTGTCAGTCTTTGGTTTTACTTCCTTGTTTTTTCTTAAAACAAGTACCGAATATAAAACAATCTAAACAATATGAGAGAGTCTCTCTCTTTCCTCAAATGAGCCAAAAATATACTTAAATATAAATAATAATTTATCTATAGATACCTATACCCTGAATGATATTATGAATACATTTGCCTATACACACATACATGCATGTGCATACCCCTAAATCCTTGCTCTCTGTTGAATGATCAAAGCCTATGAGATGAAATTAGGTTCAATGGTCAGACTTAGTTTAGATAGTTAACCATAGACATCCAAATTAAACAGATTCTCCACAATTATCTCTCATCAAAGTTTGCAGCAGAGTGGCACTGATATGAGAGAAGGCCAGAAAAGTGCTGGGAGAAGAAGAGAAGGGTCTCTGGTGAGGGCTCCACCCTCAAGCCTGTACCCGCGGACCTAGGTGAGGACAGACACTCCTGTTTTTGTGCCCAAATGTTGCATTTTCCAAGACCACCCTAGCCTGCCATACCCGCTATCCTGTGCCTATAAAAACCCTGAGACTCTAGTGGCCACGCACACAAGTGGCTGGATATTGAGAGGAACACACCAGCAGAAGAGCGCATAGGCAATTGAACATCTAGAGGAGCAGAGGAGCAGAAGAGCACACCAACAGGCAACAGCAGACACCAGCAGGCCATGGACCAGTGGAACAATGTGGATGCTGAGGGGAATTTGCCCAGGGTCGTCAGAGCAGAGTCCAGCCATTGAGTGGCTGAACTCCAGGGGAAAACCACCTTCCCACTCCATCCCCGTTGTGGATCCCCATCCATCTGCTGAGAGCTACTTCCACCATTCAATACATTCTTGCACTCATTCTCCAAGCCCTTGTGTGATCCGATTTTTTCCAGCACACCAAGGCAAGAAGTCTGGGATACAGAAAGCTCTGTGTCCTTGTGTTAAGGCAGAGAGTCTAATTGAGCTGATTAATACAAGTCACCTACAGACGGCAAAACTCAAAGAACACACTGTTAACACACACTCACTGGGGCTTCAGGAGCTGTAAACATTCACCCGTAGGCACTGCCATGGGGTCAGAGCCCCAAAACCTGCCCATCTCCATGCTCCCCCTAAAAGTTTGAGCTGTGGGGCATCAAATAAGTTAGCCACACCCCCATCATACACCCTGCAAGGGGAATAAGGGAACTTTTCCCATTTCAGCACCATTCACCTTTCCCATCCCTTCCCATTATATATTCTCAATAGAACCATGGCTGCATTCCCTCTTTTCATATTTGTGATGTAATTAATCATCCATATCAGATACAAATTATAGCTAATTGGACCTAGACTTTAGTGAAATATTTTCTGGTCTGATTCTTTCTCCTTTTCCGCAGTTCTACACATGTATTTTTTTTTTTTAACTAACAGAATTTTTAACTTTTCATTGGCATCCCTTTGGTCAATTGATGCATATTCTATAAAGACTGGTACTTACAAGCCAAAGCATTCCCTTACTTGTGACAGAGATTCTCTCCTTGTTCAAACCTAGTCAAGATCCTCTGAACCCGCTCCTAGGCCAGACCTTAATATTCAGCTACAAAACTGCAGCCTTTCAGCACAGATGATTTTGTTATTCTCCTGCCCTAACACTAAGAGGCTTGAACAAACACCACCATAGTTTCTGGGGTGATGCAGCCCCCAAACCCCCTTTAAAGTGTCTGCCTCAGAAAGCTCGGTAAAAACAATAAAAAAGGAATTTATTGTTTGTTTCACTCACGTCCATGTGAAGAGACCACCAAACAGGCTTTGTGTGAGCAATAAGGCTGTTTATTTCACCTGGGTGCAGATGGGCTGAGTCTGAAAGGAGAGCCAATGAAGGGAGATAGGGGTTGGGCCATTTTATAGGATTTGGGTAGGTAGTGGAAAATTACAGTCAAAGGGGGTTGTTCTCTGGCAGGCAGGGGTTGGGGTCACAAGGTGCTCAGTGGGGGAGCTTTTGAGCCAGGATAAGCCAGGAGAAGGAATTTCACAAGGTAATGTCATCAGTTAAGGCAGGAACAGGCCATTTTCACTTATTTTGTGATTCTTCAGTTACTTCAGGCCATCTGGATATATAACTGCAGGTCACAGGAGATACGATGGCTTAGCTTGGGTTCAGAGTCCTGACAGTTTGTTGCAGCCACAACCTGGTAATAGACAGGTCTCTGAATCCTCTCTTAGGGCAGTTACTTTTGAAAGCTTGAAGTTGTAAATATAATACTTTCTTTCCTCTTTTGAGACTGATGTTTCCCACCATCTAGAACTTTCTTCTAAAGAACCTGAGATCTGTCTCTTTGAAATGCAAACCTCAGGGAAATAACTCTGACTCTCTCTCCCAGCCTGATGGGCATCCTGCTTCAACATATACCACTACCTTCTGTCATAAATATAAGAAGTTCACATCTCCTGATAAGCACCAATTTCAATACACAATTTCTGCTCAAGCCTCCACTTTTTCCTCTTCCTCACTCCCTCATTCTCCCTTAAAAATGTCCAGTACCTCTGTACAAATCAAAGCTGAGTTAACACTGGAACTTCTTCTCCATTACAATGTGAAGGATAGAAGACTATGCCACTGGAAAATGTGCCACTTTAGCATGAGGATTATTTCAAATTGAAGGCAACTGAGAAAAAACAGATACAAGAAAAATTTTCTGCCTTCTTCCTGTTTGCCTAAAGACAAAATATAAATTTGTAAAGATAAAGAGGTCCCCTCTTTTTTCTGTAACAGGAAGAAGAGAAGTAAATTACCAAAGACAATTCCTTGTCAGCTGGAAGTCAACAGAGGACACTCCATAACAAACTTTACTAACTAGCCCTATCTTCCATTAGTTTCCCCCATATATTTACCTTCCCACAATTTGCCACTCTAGAAACTCTATATCCTTTAATTTTTGCTTTCTCAATTCCCTAAATGTGTATTGTTCTTTTTTTGGGATCCTACACAAGCCCAAGTTCTAACTACGTGTTTTAGTCTATTAATAATGCCGTAATGAAATATCACAGACTGGCTAGAGAAAAGAAATTTATTTTCTCACAGTTCCAGAGGTTGGAAAGTCTAAGATGTTTTTTGCGTCTAAGATAATACCTTGAATGCTATATTCTCTAAAGGGCTGAATGTTATGTCCTAACGTGGAGAAGGGCCAAAGAGCAAAAATGGTAAATCTAGTTATCTTTATCTCCTTTATAAGATTATACTCATTCATAAAAGTGGAACCTTCATGATCTAATCACCTTTTAAAGGCTCAACCTGTTAATACAGATTCCTTGGGGATTAAGTTTCAACATTATTTTGGAGGGAACAGAAGTGTTCAAACCATTGCACTACCTCTTTCAATTACTTATGTCTGAGTACTCCCATGTATATGTACTATACATTTGTAGATAAATCTGTTCATTTATCTGTCTTTTGTCAGTCTAATTGTCAAGGCTCCAGCCAATGAAACTAAGAGGGGTAGAGGAAAAACAGTATTTTTCCGTCTTTGCCAAAGGTTATTGATGAAAAATATTTGTCCTTACCACTTTATCTTTGACACTTGCCAGCATGATGTTTTGCAAACTGAAAACAAAGGAAAAATGCCTCTTCTTGTATCAGTACCAACAACCAAGGCCGAGGACCAAAGGGTTTCATAAAGGGGGTCTGGAAAAGCTAAGAGGAGCCAAAAACTAGTTTCTCTATATGCTAAAGTATAATGCATCAAAAAGCAGCAATTAGTTAATTATGAGATTAGCAGATAAATGCTAAAATTGTTGGGTGACTAACTCATGATGATAAGATTGCAGGTTATCTTTTTATCATTTTGTGCTTTTCTATGTTTTAACTTAAACAGAAACAATTATAGTATTAATCAGAAAAATTACAATGTCAGAAGATGGTTTCAAAAACTCTATATCAAAAGTGGCAGTGATGCACAGGAGAGAGAGACAGAGAGAGAGCGCACCAAAATAAGAGCAGAAGCAATCTGGCTTTCTCGGTTGTTCTCCCCCTCCAAAAACAAAACCAACTACCTAGTGCCAAGGTTATCACCAGAAATATCTCAGAACTCAAAATTAAGTCTGTGACAGTCACTGGGATCACAGATAAGCAAAAATCTGCCACCAGATGATAAAAGAAATGGACCACTCTAACTGCAATGCCCCTTCCTGAAGCTGCTACGTACCACACAGAAAAAGTCACCCTACACTTCAGTTTCTACACTGGGAAAAGTAAAATCAAGGCAGACAGCCAAGTTCCCCATCATCTTGGTTTTTGTGTGTGTGTGTGTGTGTGTTTTGTGTTTTGCATGATAATTGTTCCTGCCACAACCCAATGGAAGCATTGTGAATGATCTGTAGGGCAAAAATTCCTGAGGTAAGCTAGAGAAAAAGAGTAGGGTGGGGCTAGTAACATTCTGCTCATAAAATTTGGTAGCTATTCTGTGACTTGGCCAAAGAAGAAGTGTCTATACTCTGACAAATCAGGGGGGCTGTTTAGCAGCATAATACTGTAGGGTACATGCTCCATGGGTCCTCTGGCCACAAACATCTAGCCAGTCTTCCTGAATAGCCAGGGGTACTCTTTGGGATCCCCCAATATTCAGGAAGAGCAGATTAACTTTTGCAAGAGCCATGGCAAACCTAGGCTTAGGGTACCATCTAGTGCTATAAAAGAGGCAGCAATCTCAGACCAGGGGAACTCAATCAACATAATACCTATGAAGAGACATGCACTAGAAAAAAATAAATCAGGCCAAACAGCACAAACTGAGGTAAATGATTAATCCTTCAGTGCAATGATATAAACAGAGGTTTATAAGAAATAAAAGCAAATGAGGAAACATGACCTCCTTAAATGTAAAAAATAAGAAGACAGTAACTGATCCCAATGAGATGACAATGTGTGAGCTCTTAGATCAATAATTCAAAACAGCAGTTTGAGGAAATTCAGTGAACTCCAAGATAACACAGAAAAGCAATTCAGAAATGTATCAAAGAAATTTAATAAAGAGGTTGAAATAATTTTAAAAAATGAAACAGATATACTAGAGGTAAGAAATACAGTTAAATTGGAAAATCTATTGAAGGATCTTAATATTAGAATAAATCAAGCAGAAGAATCAGTGAGCACAAAGACAGGATATTTGAAAATACACAGTCAGAGGAAAAAATAATGAAAAATACTTACAAGAGCTAGAGGATAGTCTCAAAAGAGCAAATCTAAGAGTTATTGGCCTTTAAAAGGGAACTGAAAAATTGTAAGGAGTCAGAATTTATTCAAAGAAATAATAAAAGAAAGCTTTCCAATCCTACAAAAAGATATAAGTATCCAGATACAGGAAAATCAAAGGTCACCAAAGAGATTCTATCCAAATAAGTATACCTCAGGACATATAATTGATTGAACTCTGAAAGGTTAAGAACAAAGAGAGGATTCCAAAGGAAAAAGATGCAAATAACGTATTTGGGAGCTGTGATTCATGTGGCAATAGACTTCTCAGCAGAAACTTTACATGCCAAGAGGAAGTGGGATGACATATTCAAAGTGTGAAAGGAGTAAAGCTGTCAACCAAGAATATTGTATTCAGCAAAACTATCCTTCACAAACGGGGAGATAAAGACTTTCAGAAAAACTAAGCTGAAAGAATTAATCAACATCAGACCTGTCTTACAAGAAATGTTAAAGTTTTCCAATTAGAAAGAAAAGGGTGCTGAAGTTCAACAAGAAAAAATCTGAAGGTATAAAACTCAGTGGTAAAAGTAAGTACACAGACAAATTAAAATAGTTTAATACTGTAATTGTGATGTATAAACTATTCATATATTTAGTATTAAGATAAAAAGACAAATCTATCAGAAATAATAACTACCACAATTTAAGAGATAAGCCATATTAAAGATGCACAAATTGAGACAACAAAAAGTCAAAGTTTTGTAGAAATTGAGGTAAAATATGTAGTTTTACAGTTTATTGCTTGTTTTTATTTTTTCTTTGAGATCAAACTAGTCATCATTATTATACTTTTTATAATTAAAAGGTTTTTTTTTTGTGATCTACATGGTAACCACAAAGCAAAAACCTCTAAGAGATACCCTAAAAATAAAAAATAGTTAAATAAAGTATATTACCTGAGAAAATCACTTAACCACAAAGTAAGACAGTAGGAAAAGAAGAATTAAAGACAGGAGTAACTTTAGAGCCAGAAAACAAGTAACATAATGGCAGCAGTAAGTACTTACCTATCAGTAATAAAATTAAATGCAAATTGACTAAATTCTTTGATTAAATGACACAGAGTGGATTGCTAGATTAAAAAAACAGGACCTGACAATATGTTGACCACAAAAAGCTCACTTCATCTGTACAGAAACACACAAACTGAATGTAAGGGGATGGAAAATGATATTCCATATAAATTAAAACCAAAGAAGAGAAGGAGAACATATATATATATCACATAAAATATACTTTACCTCAAAAACTATGAAAAAAGACAGAAAGGGTCATTGTATAATGACAAAAGAGTCAATTCATAATAAAAATATAAGAATTGTAAATATATATGCACCCAACACCAGAGCATCCAAATATATAAATCAAACATTAATAGATCTAAAGGGAGAGATATACTGAAATACAGTAATAGTAGGGAACTTCAACACCCCACTTTTAGCAATGAATATACCATCCAGACAAAAAAAAATCAACAAAGAAACATTTAAGTTACAACTATATTCTAAACCAAAAGGACCTAACATTTACAGAATATATAGTCTTCTTATTAGCACATTGATCATTCTGCAGAATAGACCATATGTTAGGTCACAAAACAAGTTTCAATAAATTCAAAAAAGTTGAAATCATATCAAGTATCTTTTCTGACCATAATTGAGTAAAAGCAGAATTCAATAACAAGAAAACCTTTAGGAATCTTACAAATACATAGAAACTAAACAACATGTTCCTGAATTACCAATGAGTCAAAGAAGAAATTAAGAAGGAAATTTTAAAAGTTTTTGAAATAAATGAAAAATTGAAACACAACATACCAGAAACTATAAGATACAGAGAAAGTAGTACTAGAGGAAAGTTTATAGCAATAAACATCTACATTTAAAAAGTAGAAAGAGTTCAAATAAACAAGGTAATGCTATACCTTAAGGAACTAGAAAATCAAGACCAAACTCAAAATTAGTAGGAGAAAATAAATAATAAAGATCACAGAAGAAATAAATGAAACTGAGACTACAAAACAATATAAAAGATAAATTATAAAAAGTTGGTTTCTTGAAGAGATAAACAAAATCAACAAAACTTTACCTAGACTAAGAAAAAAGAGAGAAGACCCAAATTAATAAAATCAGAGATGAAAAAGAGACATTACAACTGATAGTACAGACATAAAAAATGATCAGTAGAGACTACTATTATATAATGACAAAAGAATTAATTCATAATAAAAATATAACAATTGTAAGTATATGTACACCCAACACTGTAGCATCCAAATATATAAATCAAACATTAATAGATCTAAAGGAGGAGACAGACTGCAATACAATAATAGTAGGAAACTTCAACACCCCACTTTTAGCAATGGACATACCATCCAGGCAAAAAAATCAACAAAGAAACAACAAATATGCCAATGAATTGGAAAACCTAGAATAAGTAAATAAACTTCTGGAAACATACAGCCTACCATGATTGAACCGTGAATAAATAGAAAATCTGAACATACTAACAGCAAATAATAAGACTAAAGCTGTAATAAAAAGTATCTCATCAAACAAAACCCAGGACCTGCTGGGTTTATTAGTGAACTCCACTAAACTTTTAAAAACCTAATACCAATTCTACTCAAACTCCAAAAACTTTGAAGAGGAGAAAATACTTTCAAGTTTGTGCTTTGAAGCCATCATTACCCTAATAGCAAAACCAGGTAAGAACATAATTTAAAAAAAAAAAAAAAGGAAAGAAAGAAAACTACAAACCGATATCCCTAATGAACAAACATAAAAGCAAAAATTCTCAATACTAGCAAATTGAATTCAACAGCATATCAAAAAGATCATTCCCTATGATCAAATAGGATTCAGCTAGGAATGCAAGGATGGTTCAACATACACAAATCAATCAATAACCATGATATATCACATTAACAGAACAAATAACAAAAATCATATAATTATTTCAATCCATGCTGAATAATCATTTAATAAAATTCAACATCTCTTCATGAGGAAAACTCTCAAAAAATGGATATAAAAGAAACATAGATTGAAACAATAAAAGTCACATATGACAAACCCACAGCTAACTTCATACTAAATGGGGAAAATTTGAAAACCTTTTCTCCAAGGTCTGGAACACAAACAAGAATCTCTATTTTCATCACTTTTCCTCAATATAGTACTGGAAGTCCTAGCCAGAGCAATTAGGCAAGAGAATAAAAATAAAGGGCATCCAAATTGGAAAGAAATACATCAATGTGTCTTTTTTTGCAGAAAACATAATCTTATATTTAGAAAAACCTAAAGACTTAGCCAAAAATCTGTTAGAACAGATAGACAAATGCAGTAAAGTTGAAAGATATAAAATACACATAAAAATAAGTAGAATTTATAGGTGTTAGTGAATAATCAGAAACTATCAAGAAAGCAATCCCATTAACAATAGCTACAAAAAAACCTAGTAATAAATTTAATCAGGAGGTAAAAGATCTCTACAATAAAAACTACAAAACATAATGAAAGAAATTAAAGGACACAAATAAATGGAAATCCTTTCTATATTCATGGATTGGAAGAATTAATATTGTTAAAGGTCCATATTATTTAAGGTGGTCTAGAGAATCAGTGTAATCCCTATCAAACTACCAATGATATTTTTCACAGAAATAGGAAAAAGCATTCTAAAATTTGTAGGAAAACACAAAAGACCCCAAATAGTCAAAGCAATTCTGAGCAAAAAGAATAAAACTGAAGGCATAACACTGCCTGACCACAAAATATACTGCAAAGCTATAATAACCAAATAAACACAGTAATGGCATACATAAAAACAGAGACATCAGTGCAAAAGAATAAAGAACACATAAATAAATTTATTTATTAATACATCCAACTCACTTTAGACAAAGGACCAAGAACACACACTGAGGAAAGGACAGTTTCTTCAATAAATGGTTATGGGAAAACTATATTCATATGTAGATGAATAAAACTAGATCCATATCTCTCACCATATATAGAAATCACATCAAAATTGATGAAAGGCTTAAATGTAACACCTGAAACTATGCAACTACTAGAAGAAAACATTGAGTAAGTGCTTCAGGATGTTAGTCTGGGCAGATTTTTTTATTAAGACCTCAAAAGCATAGACAACCAAACAAAAAATAGACAAATTCAATTATTTCAAGCTAAAAAGCTCTGTGCAGCAAAGGAAACAACCAACGTAGTGAAGAGACAAGCTACAGAATGGGAGAAAATGTTTAGAAACTGAACTGTTCAGATGACAAGGGTTCAATAAGCAGAATATATAAAGAATTCCAACTACTAAAAACATAAAAGACAAATAATCCAGTTAAAAATGGGCAAATGATCTGAATAGACACTTCTCAAAAGAAGGCCTACAAGTCACCAACAAGTATATGAAAACATACTCAACATTACTAAATATTAGGGAAATGAAATAAAAACCATAATGAGATTATCTTACCCAGGTCACAATGGCTATTATCAGACAAAAAATAAAAAATGTTAGTAAGGATGGGGAGAAAAGGAAACTCTCACACACTGTTGGTGGGAATTCATACAATCATTATGGAAAATAGTATGAAGATTTCCCAAAAAACTAATAATAGAAATAACACAAGATCCAATAATCCCAGTGCCAGCTAGACGTACAAAGAAAAGAAAATCAGTATGACAAAAGATTGTCTGCATTCCCATGTTCATTGCAGCACTATTCACAATAGTCAAAATATGGAATCAACTTGTATCCACCAACAAATGAATGGATAAAGAAAATGTGGTATATATACACAATGCAATACTATTCAGTCATAAGAAAAGAATGAAATTTTGTCATTTGCAGTAACACAAATGAGCCTGGGGAACATTATGTGAAGTGAAATAAACCAGGCACAGAAAGAGAGTATTTCATGTTTTTCCTCATGCATGGGAACTAAAAAAGCTGGTATCATGGAGGAAGTGAGTAGAATGGTAGTTGCCAAAGTTTTGGAAGGGGAAGGGGAAGTGAGAGATGAAGAAAGACTGGCTAATGGTATAGAAGTAGTCAGATGAAAGGAATAAGTTCTGGTGTTTTATAACCCACTAAGATGATTGTAGTTAACAAGAATGTACAGTATACTTCAAAAATAGCTACAAAAGAAGATTTTGAGTGTTCCCAACACTAGGAAATGATAAATATTTGAGATGATGGATATCCCAATTACCCTAATTTGATCATTACATGTTTTATATATATGGATCAAAATATCATGTGTCTCATAAATACATATAATTATTATGTATCAATAAAAATAATGAAAAAATAAAAGAAAAAAAGAAGGAAGGAAGATAGGAAGGAAGATAGGGAGGGAGGAAAAAAGGAAGGAAAAAAAAGGAACTTTTCACTGAAGTCAGCCAAATCCAAATTCAAATTTTAGCTTTGCCTACTGTGTGATCTTAGGCAGGTAATTTAGCATCTTTAAACTTCAGTTTACTTAAAACTTGACAAGATAACTCTTAACTCATATGGTTGTAAAGAAGGTGATATAAAACATATTTATATACATTTAAAAGAATTTTCATTTCTATTATCAAGGTGAACCTTTGCCTTCCCAAAGTTTAAAGCCTGTCCTGAATCCACTCTGGTACTGCTCTCTTAACCTTTAATTCATGGAGACATTGTGGTTTGTAGCCCCGACACTCATTTCATAGATATTTAAAGACCTAACAAATAATAAGAAAAATCTCATGTGCATTCATGTAGTGGACTTTTCACATGTAATGTAAGGTGTCTATTAGCAACAACAATAATTATGATGATGATAATAATAAATAATTCCTGTTACCTTTGTCTCTGTCAGGTTCTGGGTTAATCACTTTATATGCAATATTTTACATTATCTTCACAGTGACCTAAGGAGGTAGATACTATTATTACACGCTAGTAACTTGCTCAACATCACTGAGCAAAAAACTGGTAGCCCTGGGTCTCTAACACAATCTTTGAATCTTCAAAGTTTCCTGACCACTTTGTCATCTACAGAATGAAATAAGTACATTTCTCTCCAAGGTATATTTCCAATTTCTTTTTCTTTTCACAATCTTGTTCTTGCATAAAACTGCAGTCTACCCTTCATAGTCCAGTTCTGCATCTGTATGTTCAATCAACCAGATGGAAAATATTTGGAAAAACATATAAATAAATAATAATAAAATATTTTTAAATAATGCAAATAAAAACACAGTGTAACAACTATTCACCCAGCACATTTATAGCATTATAAATAATCTAGAGATGATTTAAAGTATACAGAAGGTTGTGCATGACTTATATACAAATATTCCATTTTATATAAAGGACTTGAACATCACAGGGGATTTTTGTATCTGTGGGGGTCCTAGAACCAATTCTCCACAGATTCTAAGGGACAGGTATATATTGAACTCTACATTGTGTGTCATCCTTTCCCTGAGACATGACAGAAACAAAAAAAGTCCAAACTCTACAAATAAATCTGGTCTTGGGAGCTGACGAAACCACCAAATCTGTGACAAAATTACAATTCTGATGTGTATTACAATACCTGCTTCACAGACACCACAGCAGAAAAAATACTGTCACAGCATTGGGAGTCCATTTTTTACAGATTCTGAAATGCAATCACACCAGGCTGAACTAAATCTGTTAGAAAGTAAATCAGCACTCTTGTTAACTTTTTAATCATGTAACTCTGCTTAATCAGAATGAAAGCAATTCTGAATTGTCTACATACAACTATATTTGTATGCCATCAATAGAAGGTGATCCTATTCCTTGAAGATAAGGCCTTTGCTTTCATTTAATAAAATCACATCTTAAAATATCAAATTAATGAATTTGGGGATTCTAAGAACAGACACTGTCTTTACAAAGTTTAAGAAATCATATTGTGCAATAGTTTTAAAGTGTGTTAGATTTTTAATGAGGGTGGCTTTTAGTTTTTCAGTTAGCAAAATCATGCACACATTTGTTTCTTCTGCCCTTGGAGATTATAAACACCCAGAGGCAACTCATTTTTGCGGAGTATTTGCTGTCAAGAAGCAATGAAGTGCAAATGGAAGCCAATTGAACTTAGCAATTTGTTTACTCAGAAACCAAACAGCTGGAGAAAAAAAAATTGAGTATTTTAATAATTAGTCAGTCATGTTAGATAAGGGGCATTCCAGTGTATGATATAGCATTATAATAAGGAAGCTGCCACTTTGGATGATAAAGAATTAGCAATTAACCTTCTTCAAACTCAAGAAAACATCCCCAGAAAGGAGGGAAAAAAGTTTTTAAAAAATCCTTCGGTTTGAATTATATTTACTAAGTTTCCAGAGTCAAAATAATCATTTTTAAAGTTTTATGAGATAATATTCTTTGAGTGCATTCACAAATAGAGGGCATATGTGAGCCAATGCTAAAGATTATGTATTTAAAAAATTATAAACTAGCATAGTTATCATAGGGAACTGTTGTCGGCTATCTGATCAGAAGTTAAATTCTGATAATCCTTTAGCTTTAATGTCTATATTTATTGTAAATTGCAAAAAAAAAAAAAAAAAAAAAAAAAAATGCAAGTTAACCTCTGCTGTAGCCCAATTGTTATCTACCTTCTGGTGCAACATGCTCAATTAACTATAAGCAACACCAACTTAACTTCCAATCTTTAACCACAAAGTCCTTTCAAGATGCACCTACTCAAAACATTTCTTAAAATATAAAAAACACACTCAAAGAAGAGAGAGGACCACACACCATTGACATACAAGATTAAGACTATCGTTCAACGAAAACCTAGGCAATAGGAGCCAAGAATGTTGACTTTGTCAAAAGCTCACATCTTCACCTCTGGCCAACTGCCAGCCAAAGGAAAATGAGAATCTTTCACTTTCCAGAGAAGTATTCCAATTAGCAGTTCAGATGGAAAATTGACTTAAACTTCAGATACTTTGCTTTTGTGTGGCTATATCTAAACAGGTACATTGATCTTTGAGGTCCTTATGAACAGCTGGGGAACTAAACCAAATAACAGTTACATCACTTATATCCCAAGGAGTATAAAAAACAAAGAAGTAATTGTGTGGAGTTGCATTTGGTACCTTCAGGGGAGAAAGGAAAGGAGGTGAAGGATAGAGAGAAAAAGAAGTAAAAAGGGAGTTGGGGAGAAATCAGTATGGTTATAGTCTCATTGGCAATTCTTAAATTCGGTTACGAATCAAAATAACTTGATGCAGTAGTAGTACCGAGTCAGAATAACCCAGAACATGCTGTTGTTACTGTTATTGTATGACTGCTGCTGCCGCTGCAGCTGCTTTTCCTCAACAGGTTCTGATATTTCTGAAGAAGGACATTTTAGAGCCTGTAGTCTTTGGGTTTTGTGTGTGTGTGTGTTTGTTTGTTTGTTTGTTTGTTTTTGGAGCCTGTAGTCTTTGGAAGCCAACTCTATCATGTAGCTGAGTTACTCAGAGACTTTCAGTATCCGGAGGAATAAGACCATGTACTACTATCCTTTATTTCCTATAAAAATAGGCTGCTTTTCTCCCCTTTTGATCCCAGTATTAGTTAGGGTTCTCTAAAGGGGCAGAACTAATAGGATAGATGTATATATCTAGAGGAGTGTATTAAGGAGTATTGACTCGCACGATCCCAAAGTGAAGTCCCACAATAGGCTGTCTGCAAGCTGAGGAGCAGGGAAGCCAGTTTGAGTTCCAAAACCTCAAACGCAGGAAAACTGACAGAGGAGCCTTTAGTCTGAGGCAGAAGACCTAAGAGTCCCTGGCAAACCACTGGTGTAAGTCCAAGAGTTCAAAAGCTGAAAAACTTGGAGTCTGATATTTGAAGACAGGAAGCATCCAGCATGGGAGAAAGATGAAGGCCAAAAGACTCAGCAAGTTTGCTCTGCCGTCTTCTCCTGCCTGCTTTATTCTAGCCGCACTTGTAGCCGCACTTGCAGCTGATTAGATGGTGCCCACCCAGATTGAGGGTGGGTCTGCCTCTCCCTGTCCACTGACTCAAACTTTAATCTCCTTTGGCAGCACCCTCACAGACACACCCAGGAACAATACTTTGCATCCTTCAGTCCAATCAAGTTGACACTCAGTATTCACTATCACAATCCCATAGATGTGACTATAATGAGATTTTTTTAAAATCACTTTATCCTGTTGTTAATCCTGCCAGAAAGATGGTGCATTACACCTTCCTGGCTTTGATGTAGACAATGAAACTTTCTAATAGATTGTCAATTGCTTTGACACAAAAGTTAGAGAAAATGTAACTTATCCCAGAACCTTTTTTGCAATCTGTCTCCAGCACTGCAGCTGTCAAATTTGGCCCCTAAAATGCCCTTGATTAAAGGAGTGAGCCAAAGAAAGAGTAATAGTCTGCCAAGTTAGGTGGCTATAATCCTCAATATTGGTAATTACACTTCAAATACATTGAGCTTTGTTGTAGAAGCTTAGAGAGTAAAAACGATTCATCTAAACAAAAGATGATTCAGATCTTGTGAAACTAAAAATGTTGAGGATGTTCTAAAGTATCTCCTGCAGCTACATTACCTTCATTTGTGATTTTTGTCTGATCTCGCATGACAGCTTCTGCCTAATGTGACTATCTGAGGAAATCTTAGGCAATCATAGAAAATATTACAGATGGCTCATTTTTCTGAGGTAGAATCAAGTATGAGGAAATCATAGACAATCAGAAAACAGGACGTGTGGCTCATTTTTCTAAGAAAGAATACCAAATATAATGCTAGGCTTCATTGTTGTAACATAAATCTGAGGTCTGTGCCATTTGTGGTAAATAGCTCTGAGATTTCATCAAGAAGAAAAACATTCACCTACTTCCCTTCAGAGCCAACCAGAACAATTAACTCATCTGATGTCAACCATTTGCATCATGATCTCATTCAAAGCCTTCCTTGACTTAATAGTGGAGTTCTTGTATCTCTGTCAGCAAAAATACATTGCTTTTACACTTTCAGTCTGTCACAGACTCAAGAGTTGGAAATATTTATAGAACCGGTCAGTAATACAGGGCCAACTTGTCTCCCATTGGCTAGTATCTGGGTCCTTCATTTTTATTTACAAGTTTTTCTCATGAGTAATGGGATGACTTTGTTCAAATTTCTATCATGTATAAATTAATGCATTATTTAATTATTTCTACAATCAACAATGTCAAAGTGTACATTATAACCATCTGCTTGTCTGACTTATAGATGGCCTAGGGCTGATGTAGCAACATTACATTAAATAGCAGCTTTAGTAGTCTCTGAATAGGGGTCAGTACCTTCCACACTTTTGTCACAATTGGCATCAACTAATTCACATTATGGAACCATTTCTCAAATGTTTAAGAGCTAAAACACAAAGGTTCTTGCTTGGGAGAGGGTTACTCTCCAAATCTAGCCAACCAAATTAAAGCTAATTTACCCCCAGAACAAATTAAATCTTGGTTATGGCTTTAAAAAATTCTGCTGCCCAAACTCAGTGAGTTACAACTTCACTCCTTCGGAACCTCCTTCACAATTTATTTAAAAGCTGTCTTCAAATCTGATTTCACATTTTAAAAAGCCACATCTAGAAAACTCTTTCCACACTGCATTCTCCAGGCATTCTCAAAATATTTCAGGGATAGAGATGATGAAATCCTTAGCTTAAAATGTCATTTCAGAAATTAATCCCACCAGAAAGTAATGCTTCTTATATTGACACAGCTGTGGCTAAATTAACTTTTAGTCACTGAAGACATTATTAATCCTGATGCATACATAGTCACAAACAATGTTCTAAGAGATGGGATATCTGACCTTGAGTGTACAACCAAACCACAGCCAGAGGAGCACTCTAAGTCAGCACAATATTGCTTCATTCTTTCATAATGCTATACAAGCCTGGTAGACCAGGAAACATATATCCACACTTTGTCGTTGTAAGCCTAATATTTATTATTATTGATGGTAATAGAAATAGTTGTCATTTACTGAGTATTTACCATGGACCAGACTCCATGTTAAATATCTCCACGTTGTTTATGTGCTTAATAATTAAGGGAAAATATTAATTTCAACATTAAGAATCCCATACAGTGAATATTCAAAAGGAGACTTAGTTTTCTATGAAGGCTTTTTCTTAAAATAGCAGAGAAGAACTTGCCTAATTGCGCAGCTACCAGCATTCTAGAAGGAAAATAGAAAAGAAGTAGGTTTTGGAGAATAAGTCCTGACTACCTGCAACTGGGCAAAGAGAGGTGAATGGAAATCCAAGGAAGGAAGGATAAAAAAAGAAAATATATTACAAGACTAAATCTTCAGGAAATATAACAATATCAAGATATACTATTACTAATTGGAGAGAAGACAGATAAAGAAAATACTTTAATAACTGGGTAAAGAAGGGTGTCTACCACATTCATGTCAAACATGAAGAAGATTAAAGCAAACTAGGTAGGCAGTTTGGAGCCTGTATAGCTTAACTATGGCTTTGCATTCACTAAAAAGCTTAGTATTTAAATTCTGGAATTCCTTCGCATGGTATGTTTCATCCATGTTAAAGTGTAATGAAAGTAAGACTAGAAACCCCTGCTTTAATCGTACACTTTGTCGCCAGTTGGAACTTAAGTAAAAACCTTTCTGGGATTCAGTTTTACCAGTCGTACAGTGGAAATAAATCAAACCGCTCTGCCAACAACACACAGCTTTTAAACTACACCATATTGCTTGAGGCAATGGAAAAGAAAGCTCTTTGACATAACAGAAAGCACTATACAAATGTAAAAGTTATTATTCTCATTTTGTGTCCAGATGCAATCTTCTCCAAATTGATAGCTAGATACTACAATCCTTCAAGAGGGGCACTGGACAATATAAGAAATGTCTAGTGTACTACTGGGGTCTGTGCCTCAGTAACTGACAATGAAAAGTAACTGACAGTGAAAGGAGTATAATGAGAATGGACCAAAAAGATCCATTGAGAATGGTATATTAAGGAAGAAAAATTGGAATATTTCCCTTATATGTCCACTAGTTGAATTATTCATTCATTAAATCTACTATTTGCTCCCTGCTTGGGATGCCTCAAGCTTAATTTCTCTTATTCCTTGTTGAGTAGATATGAAGAATAGAATAGTAATTCCTCACATATTTTCCATAATTAACACCTAGATTTTTCATCTTGAGGAAGAATAACTCCATTAATAACTCCAATGATTTTCATTCTCCCTGACAAAGATCGTCTCTGAGCAAGTTTTAGTCAGGCTCCTCTGAACAAATGAGGCTCCATCCTCAGGTATGTTCTCCAAGAACCCGGTGTTACAAGAATCCTGTCAAGTTTGATTATCCAGAGTTCCTCACCCTTGATGCCTATTCATCCTCTATATCTGACAGAGTTTCTCATCCTCCACCCGTCTTTTAGAATATCATCACCCTGATCTGCCTTCAGAAAGAATCCTGGTTAAGTCAGTTTAGCCATAATCCCCCATTACCCTTGACATTCTCATAGTAATTTTCCATCCGTTAACCCCTCCAACCCTACCCTTCTCTTTGGCTATAAATAATGGTTTTTCCTTGTTGCACTCAGAGTTGGCCCCAATCTGTCTCCCCTACAGCAAAACCCCATTGCAGTAGTCCCTATGCTATTGTGGCAGTCCTAAAAATAGTCTGAACTTTAATACATTTTTTGAATCATTTTTTTCTTTAACCTCCCTCAATGAAAAATATTTTTCAACTCTCTAATTATCCTCATTGAATCTGTCTGGACTATAGAGATGTGGAAACCTGTAATCTCTGTCAGATTCTGTCTGAATGGAGAAAAGTCTCTTCATCAGATATTGTCCTGGGGAAAGCCTTGCTGGGCTTGAAGTCATTTGGGTTACATAGAAACTTTCAGGCCTGAACTTAATTAAGCACTAATTGCTAGTGCCCTTATGCACTTGACCAAAAAAAATGAAAATCTTCCTTGGAGGAAAGCAACATAATGCTCAATCTTGAATTATTTCAGCAATTAGCTTTTCAAAATACAATTTTCATCATACAAGCTACAATAACTAGAGGCATGTGTTGACAAAAACTTCAAGAAAGAACCAGCACAAATAACAGACAACTAACTGAAAGTTGATTTGAAAATCTTGTTAAGGAGCTTGCAACTATGAAACATGATCTAGAGAACTGCTTGAAAGAGTCAAAATGTTAGGATATTGTCTTAGGCCATTTGTGCTGTTATAACAAAATACCACAGACTGGGTAATATATAAACAACAGAAACATATTTTCTCACAGTTCTGGAGGCTGGGAAGTCCAAGATCAATGCACTGGCACCTGGTGTCAAATAAGAGTCTGTTCTCTGCTTTTAAGATGATGCCTTGATGCTACATCCTCTGGATGGAACAATGTGTCTTCTCATGGATGATGGTGAAAGGGAAAAAGAAATAAACTCCATCTTGCAAGCCCCTTTATTAGCTCACCTAGTCCTGTTCACGAGGACAGAGCCCTCATGACTCAATCACTTCCCAAAGGCCACACCTCCCAATGCTGTGGCTATGGGGATTAAGTTTTAACATGAATTTAGGAGGGTGGAAAAAAAACATTTAAACCATAGAAGATATTGTAATAGAATTTAAGAAGGCCGCGGCAGGTGGATTATAAGGTCAGGAATTCGAGACGAATCTGGCCAACATAGTGAAACCCCGTCTCTAATAAAATACAAAACTTAGCCCAGTGTGGTGGTGGGCACCTGTAATCCCAGCTACTCGGGAGGCTGAGGGAGGAGAATCGCTTTAACCTGGGAGGCAAAGGTTGCAGTGAGCCAAGATTGTGCCATTGCACTCCAGCCAGGGTGACAGTGTGAACCTCCGTCTCAAAAAATAAATAAATAAATAAATAAATAAATAAATAGATAGATAGATAAATAAAAAAAGAGCAATGAAAGTGACAAATATGTGGGACACTACATGAGAAGTGATTGTATAAAACAACAATAATAATACTTTTCAAAAACATTGTATAAACAGACATTTTACATATTACCATTTGTTGTTTTATACAGTCACTGTTTATGTAGACTTACCCATATTTGCATAAGTGTATGTGTAAGAAAATCATAGCATACAAATTGAAATGTTCTAATGTCCTTGCAACGTCCAGGGAAAGTAAAAAGTGCATGTTGTAATTTTCAAGGCAAGTACACACACACACACGTACAAACACACAGATGATGAACAATTCTAACTGAATGGAAAGTAAAAGTTATCATCCTAAATAACAAGAGAGGAAAACATGGCCAGAGCTGATTATTTGAATGGGAAGGAGACATGTAAGGAAGGGAAGGACATTAATACCATTTTTACATTAAGGGAAATCAAAAGATACAGTAGAAAACTGGTAGAGAGAAATGGGGGTTTAAGAACAATAAAGGCACACAATTAACCAATACAAAATTAAGAGAAATATGAGAGCTTTCAGAATTGGAAGACATGGAGAGGTGACATGAGGTATTATAAATCAGCTTAATATTCATCTTTTGTAATAGGAAATCAAGTTCATAAGTTAGGAAACAGTATTATAAGTGTTTCATTTTTATTTGAGAGTAATTACCCAAGAAATTGTAATAAAAAATAATTTGATAATACTATCTTAAAAATGAGACTTTGGTGAAAGATGAAATAAGGAGCTGCCGCTTTTTATTTGAAGTTTTTCTGTTTAATTATACTTTGGATAGATAAAAATTTAGGTAATATATAATTACATTTATTTTATAGTTTTGTATTACATTAGTATATGAATATAGCATATTATGTTTACATATGTTAATTTATATTATATATAAAATTATAGATGCATATATAATATATGCTATATTATTAACAATATGTTTTATATTAAATATAATTCTATATCTGTCTTGAAATTCTATATTTTATTATACATAATATCCACATTTTATATATTTATGCTTATGGTTATATATTCCAGCTGGAAAATTAACTTGCTATTATCCTTATGAGCTAACCTTATTTTCACTTGTCTTTAATAAAAGGTTATTAAAATTCAGGTCATGTTTTCATAAGCTCAGAATCAGGCAGATTAGATTTCAAATCTCTCTTCTGTCATAATCTGGCTATGTGAGATATAAAAATTCACTTAACTTCTTTGAGCCTCTGTTTTATTATTTATAAGGTAAGAAAAATCATAGCTACTTTCAGAAGTGTTGTGATTATTGGAGATAATATGTTTAAAATGCTTAGCCAGTGCCTTCATAAAGTAAATGCTCCATAAATAAAAATAATGATATTATTTAACACTCATAATATTCATTTATTTAATAAACATTTTGGGAGTCTATTATGTGTAATAATTTTCCTAAGACTGCCCACAAGAAGTTTGCCATATCATGTGAAGAGGGAGGCAGAGGAGCCTTCATTGACTCATTGACATATGAACTGCATTGTAACAGATAATAAGCCTCAGGTAAGGAAAGGAAATTGCAAGCAGAGGGAACAGCATAGGCAAACAGCATATATATATATAAAGTAACATGATATATTTTATGTCTTAGATAAGAAGTTTGGATTTGCTCAACTCTAGAGACAGCCATTGAAAAATTTTAGAAAGACAGTCCTGTTAATAATAATAGAAACAAACTGGGTCCAGGAACAGTGGCTCATGCCTGTAATTCCAGCAGTTTGGGAGGCCAAGGTGGGGAGATCAATTGAGGCCAGGTTGAGATCAACCTGGTCAACATGGCAAAATCCCCGTCTGTACTAATAATACAAAAATTAGCTGGGCATGGCGGCGCATGCCTGTAGTCCCAGCTGCTGAGAAGGCTGAGGCAGGAGAATCACTTGAAGCTGGGAGGCAGAGGTTTCAGTGAGCCAAAATTGCACCACTGCACCCCAGCCTGGGCGACAGAGGGAGACTCTATCTCAAAAAAAAAAAAAAAAAAAAAAAAAAAAATCCTAGGACTCTAAGGAATAGAAAAGATGTAAATGATTACAATAAGGGAGAGGATTTATAAGCACATCATAATAATCTGGGAGATAAGTGACAAATACCTAAATCACATCAATAGGAAAGTCAAGGAGAGAAGTTTACAATTAAAGTAGAGACTAGGGACATGGACAGGTGAATTAAAGGGAATAATTTAGGGTGGCTTTGGAAACTGGGTGAATAGTAGTGATTAACTGAAATAGGAAATGCAGATAAAGGAAAATCAAGTTAGGATACATGAGTTTGGGCAATATGCCAGAAATGATGCTAGTAATAGGAGATAAAGAAAATATGACATAGCCCTTATCCTAGAAATACTGGAATGTCAAGTACAAATGTTCAGTGGGTAGTGACTTTGTGGCTCTGAAGCTCAGTCTATATATGGCTTGGTACATAGATATTGGCTAAAAACCTAAGTTTAAACTATTTCTCCAAGGGAAATCTCAGAAAGTGAGAAGAGAATTTACTCCTTGTCTAAGAACCAGCCCTCTACACCCACTCATTCCACTGTACAAAACTGAATTTTTCACTCACCAAAAATTTTTTGATTTAACGCCTATTGTCCAAGTTCAGTGATATTTTTGTATGTCATATACTATATGTATTTATTTACATTCCAAGACTACAATAAGTGTTTCTAGGATGAGGACTATGTCATATTTGGTTCATCTTCTATTACTAGCATCATTTCTGGCACAGAGAATGTCTCAAATATGTGTTTGCTGAGTAAATTCCTCACACCTCTGGTAGCCTTATAATGTTATTCCTTATCTTATGATTGAATCACAGCCCATCTACAGCTTTAATTCAAGCTGTTTCTATTTCTCTAGCTCATACTTTACATCATATTGCATGTTACTACTCATGTTTCTTTTAATAAATAAATGCTCAATAATAAATGTCAGCGTCAAGTCACCCAGTCAACCATCTGGAGCTCACTAATCATGACACAATTCATGAAAGGACAAGTGAAACTTTAAGGAAGCTCAAGGTATATTCCTGTGTATGTCTCTCAAATTATCATTGATTGTTATACCTGATGTAAATGACGAGTTGATGGGTGCTGACGAGTTGATGGGTGCAGCACATCAACATGGCACAAGTATACATATGTAACAAACCTGCACGCTATGCACATGTACCCTAGAACTTAAAGTATAATAATAATTAATAAATAAATAAATAAATAAATAAATAAATAAGAGAGGCAATTCCTTCTGTTACTGGAAGACTCTCTCAGCTTTTAATAGCAAGCATTATGTATTATTTTATATATTGGGCCTGGTTTTTGTCTTATACTAGACAAGTTTCCATGTTACTTTACTTAATAGAATAAGTCATATTGAATATTTAATCATTAAATGGAAATTGTACTGGGTGATGCACCCTCAAAGGCAAATTAAAAGTATGATTAAATATCTCACCCAGAATGTTAACAGATGATCATACATATCTTGAAACAACTGCATCACTCTATAGTCAATAGTTTCAATTCAATTGTCTGTAAATGTTATTTATTTCCTGAAAAGTATTTCCTAGATTAAGAGGAAAGTTAACATATAAAACTCTGTGTTTTACACCAAGATAATTTTTTACCCACATTATTTTCTTACGTATCATTGGCAGATCCCTTCCTGCTTTCCCATACAGCGATGGATGTATTATAATAAAAAAATGCTTTCCTAATCAGTAGCAATACTTTCCAGATTTCCTGCAAACAGGAAAGATCATAAATTTTCTTATACTTTAACAATACTTCCCCAACTCCGTTTAGCCACTTGCTTGTTGCGCTGACGCAGAGAACTACAATTTCAGAACATAACAACAGCAATAATAATAATATCACTCATTAAGCTCTGGCTTAATATCAGTATTAGTTTGGTTCTAAGCATTTTGCATGGGACACCAAATTTACAAACTTAGCACAACTAAAGGAATCCAGAGATAGTATGCATTTAAAGATCTCATATTTGTTTATTAAAAAGAGATAATATTTAGCATTGCTTTTAAGGGTTTCTCTTTTAATCCTTACAACAATCCCATGAGCTTGCTGCTAATGTATAGATCAGTTTCCATGTCCTATAAGTTTTCCCTGAATTGTACAGATTAAGAAACCCAGTAATTCTCCCTCAGGTGTCATAGTTTATGAAATAAAATAAGCAATGTATGGAAAAAAAAAAAAAAAAAAAAGAGCCCCGAGCCAGACATAAAGAGAAAGATAGGATGACATGACTGGCATTGCAATTATTGTAGTTACTTTAATACTGCCATGTTAGGGGTGAAATGATACCCCTTTTATTTTTATTATTTATTTATTTATTTATTTTGAGACAGAGTTTCACTCTTGTCTCCCAGGCTGGAATGCGGTGGTGCAATCTCGGCTCACTGCAACCTCCACCTCCCAGGTTCGAGCGATTCTCCTGCTTCAGCCTTCCAAAGTAGCAGGGATTACAGGCACCCACCACCACACCCAGCAAATTTTTTTTGTATTTTTTAGTTGAGAATGGGTTTCACCAGTTGGCCAGGCTGGTCTTGAACTCCTGACCTCAGGTGATCCACCCACCTCGGCCTCCCAGTGTGCTGGGATTACAGGCATGAGTCACCATGCCTGGCCGATATCCCTTTTGATTGGAATTAGATCTCATACAGGAATGCCCTAGTCTGTGAGAAACTCTTAGCCTAGTCTAAGTTATCCACCATGCAAAAATTTAACCGGGAGATAGAGCAAAAATGACAATATCCCTACTAGAAGAAAATTTTGACAAGAGTAACAACACTCAGGAAGACATGAGAAATATGTTCTTTGAAAAGTTTCATTCCAAAACAGACATTTTTCAAAAGGTTGAATGCATTTGGAAAGAGAAGGTCACATTGAAGTCAGCTCCACAAAAAAACATTTGCTCACAAGAACACTAGCAACAAATAAATAACATCTGAGAAACAATTGTCTTGCCCTGACTATATACAAATGGAGAAAAGTCTTCAAATGCTTTGATACCTTCATTTTGAAATGTTGTCAGCCTCAGAAGCTTTTCCTGGTACCTTTGTTGTTTTCAGAGCTATTAACCAAATGTTAAATATTATGCAAGTGCCATCTGAAAAAATGTGTGGCTGAGATGCATTTATTTTGTAATAAATAACAAGTAGTCACAAGTAACCAAGCAGAACACAACATCTAAAACAAGAGCTACCTTTTATCAAAAAGGTAAAAATCCAAAAAGTGAGCATGTCAAAAAACAACCGATATATTTTTAAGTAAAAATAACTAAGAGTATGGCATGTAAGTAACAATGAATGAGAGTTGTGAAGGAGAGACATGTCATAAATTTGAATGCACATTGAACACAAGTAACAGTGGCCTATTTTCTTGTTTTTCTTATTATCATTATTAATCGTTAAAGACAGTTAAGAATTGTCTTTTTGTATTTGAAGTCAAACTACCATCCTAAGAATCACCTGGGGAGAGTAACGTATTCCAGTCTTTTGTTAGTGAAAGATTAGGCAGTGTTTATAACAGCAAAAAATGTAGTTCATTAGTAAAAAAATACCATTAGCTATGTGGGAAAACAGCCAGAGAAAGCATTCCCAGGCTAGTCCTCCCATGTAGCCAATAATTAGAAGTACAAGCCCCAGGATCTGCTTACAACTGATAGTTTTTCAGTATCCCATTCAAGTTCAAACTGAATCCCGATCCAGCCATTTTCTAACTGCAGAGCCTCAAGTAAATTACCCAACCTCTTTGTGCCACCAGTGTTCTTATCTAAAGTCCACATGGATGGATGTAATAGCTACTTCATGAAATTATTGCAAAGATTAAAAAAATAATGAAAATACAAAACCAGTACAACACCTGGCACGTGATAAGAACTCAGTAAAAGTTGATTATTATTATTATTCCTGGACCCTAAATGCACATAGCCTATATAATAGGGAGTTGAGAGTAGATGAAAGTCTCACATATATCCAATGTGTGTTGGGTGGTGCCCCTTCCCTAAGCTTCTATGTGCATCTGTGATTTTCCTGGAGGCTGAGGACCATCCTAGGACAAACGTTTGAACTGCATCCACAATTAAGGTTCAGACTTGCATCCACAAATAAGAACGTGGGAGGACCTGGGTAGTGGGTATAGGTAGTGGTGACAAGAGGAAAGTTCTTTCAAATTTGCATACAGAACAAAGAGCCCTGAGATGGAAATCACTTGAAAAAAGAAGGACCTGGCCAGTGGGCTGAGAGCTGACAAAGGGCATAAGATTACAGGAATGAAAAAAATTAAAAGTTATACTGTTAACCTCTGCAGTATTTCAGAATCCAAACAATAATACTGAGGATGTGCCCTGCCCCCAACCTGAGCATAAGGTGGAGGGTGACACCAGTGTGTGAGGTGAATCAGCAGATCTCACCCTCAGCAGGTCAAGACAGCTGAGGGCAGAGCCAAGCTGTTCAGCTGTCAAAGGTAGCAGCTGCAGAATGCAGGATCTGCAAACAGCAAGGTCAGCAGATCTTCAGGGTGAAGCACTGAGGTGATGGAAGGAGCCTAAACGAAGTGCAGGGCAACAGAAATCCACCTTGACGTGCAGAATTAAAGTTATGTATAAAATACCTCCGAAGTGAGCCCAGCCAGACTCAGTATGGTGAGCTATGCTAGAGGACCTTATAAATTAAGCATAAATGCTGATAGGCCCTCCTGGTCTCTGGCTGGCTAATCCTAAGACAATTGGCTTCTGTTATATTGTGTTTATTGTCTTTCTCAGGAAAGCGTATTATTTTTGTGGCAGCTGTCTAAATTCAGAGTAAAGAGTTTGGCTTGCCAAGTTGGTAAACAGATGTTTCTGGTGATAACTGAGGCACACAGCTCAGATTTAGGAGAGGCTCTTCTCTCCTCCAACTCCCAGAAGCCAGATCATCATGGTTTTGTAGGTTCAGATGTGACAGCTGAGCTGAAAACAAAGCTGTTTGCTCCTATTTGACATAGGAGTTGATTGGGCAGGGACACAGAGAACATACTCAGTGAATTTCATTTCCCGTTCTTAACATCTTTCCTCAAATGAAATATACTTAAAATGAATAACAACTTAAAAAGCAGGTGAATAAGGGAGGTTATCAAAAAATATGACTATATCATATATAATTTTTAGTTGCCAAACTACAGTGTACAAAAAATACCATTCTTAAAATTTTCTTAAACTGAAACAAGAACGTTTTCACACTCTGAGCCCCATCCCACCAGGTTGGGAAAAAAAATTCAGACTTTATCATTCAGGAAATTTCTCATACTTCTGCTCCTTATCCCATCTCCTCCCCTGAATTGAGCAAAGTTTGAGAATTTTACAAAAGAATCATACATTGGGGAAGGTCTTCTGGTCATGACTATTATTGCAAGGCAGTACCTATTATATGCAAGTGAGTACCTATTATTTCCCTTGGAGATACATCCAGTCTCTTCAGATCCTGCAGCTTTGCTGCTACTTTGAGTCAGAAAAACTTTGAAGACAGTTGGAGCCTCCAGATTGGGAACTCAGACTCCCTGGGGACCCCACTCAGACTTTCTCTGAGAGCTTGACTCCTCCCCAATGTGGAGTTACAGAGCAGGACAAGGGTCTCCACTATAGAAGCACACAAGATGCTCTACTCTTAGAGAGAACGTATCTCTTTTCCCTCGGTGCCCTCAGAAATATTTAGAATAAATAACGCAAAAAGTGAATTTTAATGCAATATCTGCTTTCTACAAGCCAAAAACATCCGGAATCCAAAAACCTATGAGTCTAACTTTCTGCTTGAATAAAGGAAGGAAGGGAAAGGTGGAAAATATACATAGAGAAAATCAGGCATTGATGTGTGCTGTAGTTTGAGTGCTTTCCCCCAAAATCTCCTGTTGAAACTTAACTTCCAATGCACCAGTATCAGAGGTGGGGCCTAACTAGAAGTATTTAGGTCATGAGGACTGCACCTTCATGAATAGATCATTATCACTGTACAAAGAGCTTATGGGAGTGGATTCACTCTTTTGCTCTTATGCCGTGTGAGGATACAATGTTTATTCTCCCTTGCCCTTCTGCCTTCCACCATGTGAGGCTGCATCAAGAAGGGCCACACCAGACACCAGATATAAGTACCTTGATCTTGGACTTCCCCGCCTCCAGAACTATGAGAAATAAATTTCTGTTCTTTATAAATTACTCCATCTCGGGTATCCTGTTATAGCAGCACAAAACAGATTAAGACAATGTATCAAAAAAATATCCTGCTGCAAGTGAAAAGCTATGGTGACAACTTATTTATGTATCAAGCCTTTATGTAGCACTTAGCATAAGCCAGCCACTGTTCTAAGTACTTTTAAAATATTAATTTACTTAATCCTCCGAACAACTCTTTATTAACCTCATTTTACATTGAAGAAACTAAGGCACAGAAATTAATTCCAGTTCACACAGTCAATCAGTGACAGTCTCCATAGGTTCCTTAGACTCTCCTTTTGCCTACTGCCATGTACACCTTGTAGGAGGAGATGAATCTGCTGAGTATTATTCTATCATGTTCCATTGCTACTCTCTTCTCCTTCTGCCCTCTTGCACTGAGCCACTGCAGCTCCCTCTACTTGAACCACAATACACTGGGCCCAAGTTTAGGTTCCAAAATCTGGACCTCCTGGGTTCAGATCCTCTTACTTTGTTCCAACATTTGCCCTTTGCTCCCTGCCCTGTTCTTACATTTTCACTGATGTAATGAAGGCATAAGAACGCTGATGCTCAGACCTTATGACAGATTTGGTTTTTCTGGCTTCCAGCCTCAGAACCCCCTCTTTGAACTTCCATCCTCAGAAGTCCCTCTTCCCATCCTTTATCCATTTTGAGCTCTCTGGGTAATCCTTCTGGCCAAATTCTAATGCCTGATATCTATCATGTGAGGCCTCCTGGCCATTGTCCTTGCTGAACTTGCTCCAGACTCCCTTGAGGAGGGATTGGTGCCAGGTAGAACTCCAAGAAAATATAATACATTCTGTATTCCCTGAACCCAGGGATCTCAAAAGCTTTTTAAAAGTAAGACATCATGTTTTCTCAATAAAATAAAGTTCACATTTGTGTATTTTAGACACTTAATACTTGGAATGTCTCCATTTTTCTAACTTTTATTATAAAATAATATAATTTTTTATAGTAAATTAGAAAATAAAGCACTGAGTTTCTTATAAAGTATTTTTTATATTAAAAAGTTATTTTCATATTGTAAACATTTACATGTGAACCTTCTAACAACTCCTCGAGGTAAACTCTGTAAGAGACTTTAGTTGCATTAGGCTGATGATTTTCAAATGTTTTTTACTGTAGTCTATAGTAAGAAAAACAAATAATGTTTTTTTATTTTTTTACTTTTACTTTTTATTTAAATTGGGTGCAACCCAATGCATGTGTGCTAAGACAAAAATATCCTCTAACAATACTGTATTAGGCCATTCTTGCATTCCTATGAATAAACACCTGAGACTGAGCTTTAATTGGCTGGTGATTTTGTAAAGTATACAGAAAGCATAGCAGCATCTGCTTCTGGGTAGGCCTCAGGGAGCTTTTACTAATGACAGAAAGTGAAGCAGGAGCAGGTACTTCACATGGTGAAAGCAGAAGCAAGGGGGTGGGAGGAGGTGTCATACTTTACAGGAAGATCTCATGAGAACTCACTCACTATCAGAAGGACAGCACTAAGCCACGAGGGATCCACCACCATGTCCCAAATATATCCCACCTGGCCCCATGTTTAACATTGGGGATTACAGTTCCACAAGAGAGTTGGTGGGAAGAAAGGTCCAAACCATATCACTCCACCCCGGCCTCTCCAAATCTCATGCTCTTCTCACACTGCAAAATACAATCATGCCTTCCCAACAGTCCCCTAAAGACTTAACTCATTCCAGCATTAACCCAAAAGCCCAAAGTCTAAAGTCTCACCTAAACAAGGCAAGTCCCTTCTACCTATGGGCCTGCACAATCAAAAAAGGTTATTTACTTCAGAAATACAATAGGGGTACAGACATTGGATAAATACTGCCATTCCAACAGTGAGAAATCAATCAAAATAAAGGGGCTGTAGCCCCCAAACAATTTCAAAACCTGGCAGGGCATTCATTAAATCTTAAACTCCAAAATAATCTCCTTTGACTCCATATCCTTCATCCAGGACATACTGGTGCAAGGTGTGGGCTCCCAAGGCTTTGGAAGCTCTGACCCTGTGTCTTTGCTACCCTGAGAGTTTCACTGGGGACTCTGTGTGGAGATTCCAACTCCACATTTCGCCTTGTCACTGCTCTAATAGAGGTTCTCTGTGGGGGTTCCACCCCTGCATCGGGCTTCTTCCTGAGCACCCAGGCTTTTTCATACCTCCTCTGAAATCTAGGCAGAAGTTGCCAGGCCTCATTCACTTTTGCACTTTCTGTGCACACAGGCATAACATCACATGGAAGCCACCAAGGCTTATGGCAGCTTGCGCTCTCCAGAGTGGCAGCACAAGCAGTATCTGAAGCTCTTTGAGTCAAGGCTGGAGATGGAGTGGTTGGGAGGCAGGAAGCAGTATCTCTAGGCTGTGAAGGGCAGTGGGGCCCTAGGCTTGTCCCACAAAACCATTCTTCCCTCCTAGACCTCTGGGCCTGTGATGGGAGGGGCTGATGTGATGGTCTCCCATATGCCTTTGAGGCCATTTTTCCATTGTCTTGGATATTAGCACTTGGCTCCCTTTTAGTTATACAAATAGCTCTAGAAAATGGTGGCTCCACAGCCTGCTTAAATTTGTCTCCTGAAAACAAAAAGCATTTTCTTTCTCTGCCACATGGCCAGGCTGCAAATTTTCCAGACTTTTATGCTATGCTTTCTCATAAATATAAATTCAAACTTTAAGTCATTCCTTTACTCCCACATCTCATCATAGGTGATTAGACACAGCAAGATCACATCTTGAACACTTTACTGCTTAGAAACGTCCACCACCAGATATCCTAAGTCATCACTCTAGTTCAAACTTCCACAGATCCCTAGGGCATGAACAGAATGCAGCCTGACTCTTTACTAAGGCATAACATGTGTGACCTTTGCTCCAGTTCCCAGTAAGTTCCTCATTTCCATCCGAGGCCTCCGAGCCCTGGACTTCACTGTCCATATCACTATCAGTATTTTGGTTATAACCATTTAACCAGGCTCTAAGCAGTGCCAAACCTTCCATCATCTTCCTATCTTCTTCTGAGCCCTCCGTACTCTTCCAACCTCTACCTGTTACCAGTTCAAAAGCTGCTTCTACATTTTCAGATATCTTTATAGCAATGCTCTGCTCCTCAGTACCAATTTTCTGTTTTAGGCCATTCTTGTATTGCTATAAAGACATATCTGAGATCGGGTAATTTATAAGAAAATAGGTTTAATTGGCTCATGGTTCTGAAGGCTGTACAGGAAACATAGTGGCATCTGCTCTAGAGAGGCCTCAGGGGGCTTTTGCTCATGGAGCAGGCACTTCACGTGATAAAAGCAGGAGCAAGAGAGGGTAGGGGAGGTGCTACACTTTATAACAAGCAGATCTCATGAGAACTCACTATCGTGGAGACAGTACCAAACCATAAGGGGTATGCCCCTAGATAGGTCAGAGTTCTCTAGAGGGACAGAACTAATAGGATAGATGTATATTAAAAGGGAGTTTATTAAGGAATATTAACTCACAAGATCACAAGATCTCACAATAGGCCATCTGCAAGCTGAGGAGCAAGGAAGCCAGTCTGAGTGCCAAAGCTGAAGAACTAGGAGTCCAGTGTTCAAGGGCAGGAAGCATCCAGCACAGGAGAAAGATGTAGTCTGGGAGGCTACAACAGTCTGATGTCTCCATGTTCTTCTGCCTGCTTTTATTCTGGTCACGCTGGCAGCTGATTAGATTGTGCCCACCTAGATTAAGGGTGGGTCTGCCTTTCCCAGCCCACTGACTCAAATGTTAATCTCTTTTGGCAACACCCTTACAGACACAGCCAGGATCAATACTTTCCATCCTCCAATCCAATCAAGTTGACACTCATTGTTAACTATCACAGCCCCCATGACCCAAACACCTCCCAGCAAGCTCTACTTCTAACACTGGGGATTACAATTCAACATGAAATTTGGTGGAGACACAGATCCAAGCCATATCAAACACTCGCCTTTCAAAGGTATGATACACTCTGATTTTATTTATATTAGGCTTTTGTTTTTTCAAATAAACAACTAATGTTATGTTTCAATTTGAAAATAATCAATATGTTATTGTCAGCTTACTGTTCTTTGATAAACTTATCTTCTCCTTGCTCCTTACACACACACACACACACACACACACACACACACACTACACAGAGAATATATAGCTCAAAAATATATACTAGGAACAGAACACCATCTCTCAGAATCTGGCTGTTTTCACAAGCCTGACAACTATCAAGAGAGTGTATGACCACATGGATTTCCTGTCCCTTGGGTCCAAAGGATCAATTTATCAAATACTGGAAAGCTTTGTGTAAGACTCTATCCTAAAGCAAATGACACTTGTTTCCTCAGTCTAAATGAGGTAGTATTGACTGTGGAACATATATTATTTGTCAAAGGAGGGTTAAGTGATGCTTGAAGTTGAGAAGGAGATATATTTAAATACTGACAAGGAAACAAATTATAGTCTTTTTCTAGAATATGTTACTTTCTGAATTTATAAATTATACTGGATTAAGGATATGGATTTCTAACTAACAGTTTACCTATGTTTTCCTTTTCTATGCTTAGGATA
The DNA here is from genome assembly GCF_024542745.1 of Macaca thibetana thibetana. Lineage (NCBI taxonomy): Eukaryota > Metazoa > Chordata > Mammalia > Primates > Cercopithecidae > Macaca > Macaca thibetana. The sequence continues at coordinate 101,009,189 of NC_065578.1, read as the reverse complement.
TAAAAATAAATAAGTTATTTTACAAATATATCACAAGATTGTAGAAAGAGCCTGGGACAACCAAGAAGGTCCAAATTATTTTCCTCATCTAAATTCATCAAACTTTATTCATTTAACAAGATTGGTAACCAAGATCATTCCTTTGAGACAACATTTTTAGCCTCAAGATTTAGCACAGAGAATTTATGTTCACTGTGTAGAGGAGTCTCCAACCAAGAGAACCCCAAGTGCTAACAAGGACCAAAGAGTCTAAGGAGCCCTTCACCCTGGTTACCTCACTACTTTTCAGAGGACCATTATGAGGCAGGAAATTACACCATGTTTTCAAGGGCTATATGCTGTTGAGAGTAGAAAGCAGTTCAGCACAGTACATTGCTTTGGACTTAATTCTGTATTTTCTCAACCTGAGGGTAAAAATTTATAAAGACAGGATAAAAGCCAAGAAACAAAATATACACCAAAAATAGTGACAGAGAGAGCACTGGAAGCATTGTTTTTGCTTCAGAGGAGAGTTAACATGAAATTTAAATGAAAAGAGGGACTAAAATACTTCCCAACAAGCAAGTAACAAAAGACAAACTCACCAGATTTCTTGGGAACAGACAATTTCATATTCATGGTATTTATAAATATTTGAGTCATCAAAACTATAAGTCTGTCATTGCCTAGAAAATTACTTAAATTACTTAATTCACTTCAAAGATACATTTTCTGTCTCCTGGGTTCAGTAATTCTTCTCTTTCAAATGTTCATTCAAAATTCACTTGGTCTGCTTTGTGCTGCTATAACAGAATACCAGAGAATGGGCAATTTATAAAGAACAACTGTAAGATTTCTATCTTACAGTTCTGAAGGCTGGGAAGTCCAAGGTTGAGGGGCCCACGTCTGACAAGGGCCTTCTTGCTGCATCACTCAAAGCAGAAGGCAGAAGGGCAATAGAGCATGTGGGGAGTTACTGGGGGGAGTAGGCTGAACCCTGCCTTTTATCAGGAACCCATTCCTGCAATAACATTAGTCCATTCTTGAGGACAGAGTCCTCATGACTTAATTACTTCCTAAAGATCCCACCTTTCAACACTTTTGTAGTGCGGGTTAAGTTTCCAACTCATAAACTTTGGAGGGCACAGTGGAACCACTGCATTCACTCACATGGTAAAGGTCATCCCACAGGGATCTCTGAATTTCTATAGAACTTACAATCTTCACAGTTTATTTTTGCACCTGATAACACAGACAAATCCAACTCTTTTCACTCCTGCACCTGTACAGGTAACCATGACTATAGAAAATCCCACAATCATGTGGGAAGATATTTTGAATTAATAAACACAGATAAGGGTGAGCTGCTAATGCTTCCAGAAATTCTACTGAACTTCCCTAATCTATCCACTTTGTCACCCTCCTAGATGATAATCCACACCTTTCTCCTCATACCTCAAATACATTTTATTCTATCCTTATTCCCAGTAGGAAGCTGATGACTCTGCTTCCTCCATACTGAGAAAATTAGAGCAATCAGAAAAGAACTTCCATGGACTCCACTGTCTGCTAACACTTGCACTCACATACTAGGCCCTTTCTTCTGTTGCCATAGATGAATTATAGATGAAACTATCTAAAGCCAAATCTTTCATTTTTGCACTAGATTCCCTTGCCTCTCTCCTATATCATCAGCATTTCATCCTCTGCTGATTCACGCTCACCTGGATATATACATATATATACACACATATATATTCTTCTTGACCCCACTACCCTTGCTACTTATATTTCCATATCTTGGATCCCCTTTGCAGAAAAACTTTTTGAAATAGTTATCTGTATTTTTTGCTTACCTCTGTTCTCATCCTAATTCTCTTTAAACTCATCCTTTAAGGCTTTGACTTCATTGATCCACTAAATCTTCTCTGACTATTGTCACAAATGACCTCCATATTGCTAAATCCAATGATCAATTCTCAGTCCCCATCCTTTTTCCTATAGTTGATCATTCCCCTTGATACATTATTTTTCACAGTTTTGGAAAGCCCTCATTTTTCTTGAGTTTCTTCCTACTGCACAAATCACTCCCATTCCTTCTCAATCTCTGTTATGGTTCCCTTTCATTCCCAAACTCTTTACATTGAAGTGCTTCAGGACTTAGTCTTTAATTGCCTCCCAGAGGAGGATTTACAGCAAAGCTAATTATGTTTAATTTTAGCGTCAGCAATCCTCCATTGCATGGGCCCATTTCAAGGGTCTAGGAAAGCCCTCAAAATCTGTTCATGCTTTCAAATTGTAATTGGTTAAGACTACTTTTTCCTCCTTTTCACTTCTTTTATCACATTTCCTTACATCCAGGTGCTACTGGAGTAGCAGCAGTCATGTTGGGTATGTGGCCAAAAGCAACCAAGGTTTTACAGGGTATTTTTATGTAGTTTTGTCATTTCCATGTATTAAGGTAATGCTAGCTACCTCATAAAAGAGCTGGCTTTAAACAGTATTCCAACTACTCATGTGCCAAAGGTTGAGTTGCAATGTGAATGTGTTGTGAGGCACCTGAGACTATATATGTAGTAGAAGTAAAAAATTATTTAAAATATATGGATCCATAAACTAATCTATAAAAAAATTCTTCCAATCTTCAGACATGTAAAATTAATACCTAATCAAAATGAAAATTTTTGGCTGGCATGGTGGCTCACACCTGTAACCCAGTAATTTGGGAGGCTGAGGCAGGTGGATCACCTGAGGTCAGGAGTTTGAGACCAGCCTGGACAACATGATGAAACCCTGTCTCTACTAAAAATAAAGAAATTAGCCGGGCGTGGTGGTGCACGCCTGTAGTCCCAGCTACTCGGGAGACTGAGGCATGAGAATTGCTTAGACCTGGGAGGCAGAGGCTGCAGTGAGCTGAGATGACTCCACTGCACTCCAGCTTGGCCGACAGAGCAAGACTCCATCTCAAAAGAAAAAAAAAAAGGAAATTTTTTTCTGTCAGTAACACACTTGGTAATGCAGTATGTCAATTATAAATGTATAACTTCTTTCCTTTTTGATGGGAATAAAATGTAATCAAATGTAGTAGAACTCCTGTTTGTAGGGTATAAACCTGTAATAGTATTAACAGTGAGTTTTTCTGTGGACAAAATCTTGCATTTTATGCATCCCAGTAATCAGTGATAAAAAATATTCTGATAATTTATTTCTATTTTCTATGAAAATGTTTGTAAATTATTGTCATAGACAGTGGTGTGAGTAGGCTGGGCGCAGTGGCTCACACCTATTATCTAGCACTTTGGGAGGCTGAGGCGGCTGGATCATAAGGTCAAGAGATCGAGACCATCCTGGCCAACATGATGAAACCCCATCTCTACTACAAATACAAAAATCAGCTGGGTGTGGTGGCGCATGCCTGTAATCCCAGCTACTAGGGAGTCTGAGGGAGGAGAATCACTTGAACCGGGGGGACGGAGGATGCAGTGAGCTGAGATCGCACCGTTGCCCTCCAGTCTAGCGACAGAGTGAGACTCCGTCTCAAAAAAAGAAAGAAAAGAAAAAAGAGAGTGGTTGAGTAGACAGCCTAAAACAGTAAGGAAAAATGTTCGAGTGCTTTGTCAGTAAATTAATTAAAATACTGTCATTTTTCCAGACTTGGTAATATTTTTACATTTCTCAGGTTTTTAAAATATACAATCTGCTTTTTTCTTTTTTCCATTATTTACTATTGCCCTAATTTTATATTCATAATTCTTTCAGAGAGTCTCCCACATTGTTTGTAAATCAGATCCTGGAAATGGAATCCACTCCTGCTGCTCCTCTTCCTTATATGCATTCACTCTTTTGGGGATCATCCAGTCATGGCTTTAAAACCTGTGTCAATACCAAAGAATCTATCCCTAATACCAGACTTCCATCTTGAATACAAACTTCTCTCTGGAACTCCAAATTTTAATAAATGTCTAATACATTTCATACTCAACATGTCTAAAATCAAACTCCTTAATAAAACAAAAACTGTGTCACCCACCAGTCTTTCCCAAGTCAATTATGGGTGACTCTATCTTTTCTGCTGCTCAGGCCAAAACTTTGGTGTTATTCTTGACTTCTTTCTCTGATTCTTTACAGCTAATCCTGTTAGCTCTACTTTCAAACTTCCATACTCAGAATCTATATCCAAACTCTATCCAGACCACCTGTCACCATCTTCACTGCTTCCCCCGGATCAAAGCTACCATCATTTCATGTATGGATTACAAGAGCTCCACAATATCTTCTTGCTTCTACTTCTGCTCACACCATTACCCCGACTCTCCCACACACACATTGTAAGTCAGCTCATGTCTCTCCTCTGTGCAAAACCCTGCCCTGGCTTCCTGTTTCAATCAGAATAAAAGGAAAAGTACCTACAATGACTGCCAGCCAGTATATCATTTGTCCTCCTCCCTCTTGTCTCTCTGACATTATCTCTTACTACTCTCCCTTCACTTCCTCCGTTTCAAGCACAGGAGCTTTCTTTCCCATCCTCAAATACATAAGACTACTGCCTGAGGTCTTTTGCTCTGGCTGTTGCCTCTTGGAAATGCTGCTTTTCCTTCACCTATCGCCACCGTTGAGTCTCTCATTTCCTTTAAGTCACAAATGCCACCTTCCCAATAAGACCTACTCTTGACCACCCTATGTAAATTTCAACACATTCCCCCTCCATTTCCAATACTCCTTACCCTGCTTTATATAATCTTTTTCCATAGCATGTAAGATCACCTCTTCACATACAATATAATTAATTATGTTATCATATAAGGTCTGTATCTGCAACTAACCCTGTGTGTATGTATGTGAACACATACCCCTGAATGTGAATTTTGTGAGTCAAAATGTTTTCTGTTTACATTACTAATACATTCCAAGAGCTATGCCCCCAAATATTTTTTAAATAAATGAATAGAATATTTGTGTTATAGTAATAAATCATGTAAACAAGAGTAACAGCTACTAATGTTTATTTTTCTTTAAAAAAGAAGTAGAAAAAGTAGATTTAACATATTATTAGTTTATATTTCTTATTACTTTCCATTTATTTGTGGGGTAATTTTTGTTATTGTTGTGGTGGTGGTGGTGGTGTTAGTATGAACAGAATTGGATTTAGGGCAGGGTTCCCCCAGGGTCCCCAAACCCTGGGGTGCAGACAGGCACTGGTCCCTGGCCTGTCAGGAACCTGGTGGCACAGCAGGACATGAGCAGCAGGGGAGAGAGCATTACGCCTGAGCTCTGCTTCCTGCCAGATCAATAGTTGCACTAGATTCTCATAGGAACGTGAACCCTATTGTGAACTGGCATGTGAGGGATCTAGGTTGCACTCTGTATATGAGACTCTAATGCCTAGTGATCTGAGGTGGAACAGTTTCATCCTGAAACCATCCCCCGCCACCCCACTCCACGCTCATCCGTGGAAAAATCATCTTTCTTCCACGAAACTGGTCCGTGGTGCCAAAAAGTTTGGGAACCACTGATTTCGGGGAGAGGGCATAAAGTTTTGAAAGAATGAGTCAGACTGCCAAGACTATAGAAAGGAAGAATCAGAGGGGCTCAAACATCCTCACCAGTTGGATTTCCACCATCTTTCTCCCCAGAGTCTATAACAATATTGTTCCCAAGACACTCAGTCTATCTGTCTCCTGACTAAAATTGCATTTCTTTAGGAGAAAAACCCAGATTGGCCCACCCAGGATGCCTACCCATGAATTAGTCAGTTACAGTGTCAGAACCACTGAGACCTAAAATGTGTATTAGGAGCCATGCCTACTGAAAAGTGAATAGCTGTAAGGCAAGTTCTCAAATGTGCAAATTGCTCTGCCATTTTTAAAACTTTTACAAAGACAATTGAGGAAGGACAACTACTCAGCTTTATGTTTTTATTGTTTTAAATTTTATTCAAGTTATTCCTAAACAACATCAAAATATTTCTATTTTCATAAGAAAATGTAAAACCTTTCAGAAACATATTCCTGAAAATTTAATTCTATCCTTATATGTTTGAGTTCATTTTTTACACACTTGAAAGAATGTATAAGACAACATTTTGTAAAGGCAGGGAGCAGGACTTGCTGATCAATGTACTCTGCTCTAGGCACTGTTAACCACATTATATTAAATGAATATATGTACCAATCAGTACATTAGCAAAGCACCACAAAAATAAGCCTGGAATACACAGTCAAAAAAAAAAAAAAAAAAAAAGAAAAAAGAAAAAAAGGCTATCCCTCAAAGACTAGTTTAGATACAAAGTAAAGTATATCATCATCCGGGTTACCCTGATAACTTCAGTTCATTCTTTAAACATATAAAAATAACTATGACATTAGATAAGGCTGGGAAAAATTAAAAGAAAATGAAAGCATACTGAAACCTATGTTTTGTACAGCGAGGGTTAAAGACGCTAGACAAAAATAACTCTAAAATCTGACACCAAATCAAACATAAATATAAGCATGTATGTTAAAAGCTATAGAAATAAAAATATAATATTCAAATCAAAAGAAAAAATAGAGTTTCAAACAATTAATCAATTTAACAGAATATTGGAAAGGAGAAAAAATAATTAGGGAGAATAAAAGGTACAAAACACAAAATAAGTTGGCAAATACAATTCCAAACATGTTCATTATCAGAAAATATAATTGGCTAAAATCACTAGCTAGAAAACTCAGCTATATATTCTTCCCAAGAGATAAGCTATATAGAAGGTAAAAATAAAAAGGCAAGAGGAAATAACAAAGATTAAAACATCAATATCTAAAAATTGGAATTTAGAGAGAAATAAGAATCAAAGGGGGCAGACTGAACCACTATTATTGCTTTAAATTGGGAGTAACTACGTATTCATTTATTAAGTCAACAAATATTTGCTGATAACCTACAGTGTGTCAGGCACTGTTATAGGCCAGGGACACATGAGTGCAAAAAACAGGAAAAATCAAATACATAATAGGAGGAAAATACCACTCACCATGCATCAAATATAATAAAATATTTCAAAATCAATATAACAAAGTATTTAAGATTATTAAGATTAAATCATAAAATGGGAAAATATAATCTAAAATTATAATAATTATAATTAGTTATTCTTTATAGTTATAATAAAATATTACTAAAGAAAGAATAAAGAAAGAAAAAAGAATAATGGAAAAAGGTACCATGTTAATTAATAAATTCAATCAAGACAATATTACCTTTTTTCAAAGTAATCTGTAAATTCAAAACAAGTTCTTCAAAATTTCACAGAGCATCTTGTCTCAATGAAAGTGAATAAAGAACACAAAAACAGACCTATCTATCTATGGAATCATGGAATAATAAAACGGCAAATTGCAAGTCAGTAGGGGAAAGGACTATTAAACAAATCAAGTTAGGACAATTGGATCTACATATTGAAAAAATGAGATTTCTATTCCTACCATAAACAAAAATATTTCCATCTAAAGACCTAAATTAAAAATAAAAGTGAATAAAAAAATATAAAACTATTAGAAGAAAATGAAGGAAATTACTTTAATCACTTAGAATAGGAAACCTGTCTTTAATGAGACACAAAAAGCACACACTCTAAATAAAGAGATAAATAGTTTGACTTCACCAAAACTTAGTACTACTATGTAAATGGAGGGAGTTGCAGATACTAGCAAGAGGCAAATCAATTACCTCACAGAATCTTAGAGGATTCCAGGAAATGGAAACATCTAGCACCTCGGAAGGCAGGTTTTGCCTTGGAACTGAAAATAAGAGAATTGATGACAAGTCTATATAAGGAGCAAGAACTCCATATGCTCCTCTCTTGTTGTCATGAATCAAACAACAGCCCCAACCTCACCCCGCACCTACTGTCAAGCAGCTATCAGATGATATACTCGCTGGAAAGATTTCACCACAGAAAGCCTGGATACCGTGGATACCAGGCACAGCTGAAGGAATAAATGAATTATTGTACTAAAGACCAAGGGATATATACAAAATTCTGGAAACAAAACAGTGAGATACTCAGCCCCTTTCCGTGCTTGGTTAGTCCTCCCAATCATAGCAGCCAGCTTATTATACCCATTCATTTTCCCATTCCTGGTGAATGATTAAAGGATTATTTGGGGGAACTGAACAGTCCAAGGTATAGGGAGTGAGCATGAGGAGACCTATAGACATACCTTAATGATCCTGCAATAAAATGATAAGGTCGTCATCCTATAACTTGACAACAAAGGCTACCCTCTCATGCTCCAATCAGATCTGTCGTGCCTCACTCTTAAGTATGAGTGGTTGACCAAAGATTACCAAGCAGTTGAGGAGAGCCTCTATCATAAAAGACAGACAACAAAATAAACAATTATTTTCTAATGTATATAGGAGCAATGCATGCAGCAGCAGAAAAATTTTAAAACTTTAAATCTCCAGTTGATAACTGTAGAGAAAAAAAGAAATTGTTTAAAAAGGAAACAACAGAAGAATACTCTCTACAAGATAAAAAGAAAAAAATGAGGAATTCTTAGAAATTAAATATATATGTTACATATACACACATGCATACATATATACACATATATAATAAATATAAAAATATTTTAACTCAAATAACTCAAATAAAAAAACTTATTCACTCTTGTTAAGCTGAGAAAATTTCAAAGAATGCAGGAAAAAAAAGCAAAACAAATAGAAAATTGACTAAAAAAAGTCCAGATGATTCAAAATCCAAATAATTAGTGCTGTAGAAAATGATAAGAAGGGAAATAGAAGAGGAAAAGTATCAAAGAAATAATAAAAGAAAAATTTTCTTGCAGACTTAAGGAACACATGTCTCCAAAATAAAAGGGTCATGAAGGAGCTAGAACAATGACTAAAAGGGGAAAAAAAGAATATCTTTAAGCACAACATCATAACATTTCAGAACCATAAAAATAAAGAGAAAAATTCTAAGAGTTTTCAGAGAGAAGAGAAATGTCATATACTGAGAAACAGGCATTACATTTATTTTAGACTTGTTAACTACTGCAACGGAAGCTAAATGCTATTACAGCAGTCCTTTAGAATGTAACGGCCGCTATTAGTAACATATAATTCTGCTTACAGTCAAATATGACATAGAATAAAAGCATAATTGGATTCACACTTTTTCCCTTAAAGCTCTTTATGCACTATGATAACAGGGAAGTCAAGTCGAAAAGCAGAAGAAATCATATCCAGGAGGCAAGAGAGACAAAACTGGAGAGAGGCAAAGCTAATTCACAGCACAAGTCCCAGGATGACAGATGAGTAGCAAGCCTTGAGAGCAACTGGTCCATACACAGTAACTAGATATCATAAATTCTATTCAATCACCTGTGGATCATATATAAAAACTGACCACATATTAGGTTATAATACAAACTTTAAAGAGCTGACTCATGTAGATTACATTTTATCATAAATTAGAAATCAAAATTAAAAGAAATTTTAAAAAATATATACAGACTATTAAAACATACTATTAAATAACTCATTAGTTAAAACATACTACTAAATAAGCCCAAATTATAATGATAATTATAACAACCTTAGAACAGTTAGAAGTTGCGAAAGAAAAATAAAGCTCAATAAGGGAAATCTGAAAGCTAAAATAATAAAGATGAGTCAGAAATTAAAGAGAAAAACACAATAGAAATATAAGCATAAATCTAGTAAAAATATGGATGCCCACTGTCACCACTTCTATTCAACATTTTACTGCAAGTTCTAGCCAGTCTCACCAGAAAAGAAAAAGAAAAAGTGCATAAGGAAAAAATAAAATAAAGCTGTTATTATTTGTTAATGAGATAAATAGGTACATTGAAAAATAAAATAATTTACAAAGAAGATTTTAGAATTATAAGAGTTTAGCAAGTTTATGGATATAGAAATGTAATTGACTTTCTATAGTGGGTATAATTTCATATAATATTCTAACAGATTTTATTGTTTATGTGTATATATGTATACATGTGTGCATATGTTACATAGATATTTCATTCAAGGAACTTAAATTCATTTCTTAAACTTTTTATTTTGAGAGAGTTACAGAATCTTGTGCAGTAGTAAAAAATAGTAAGAAGTGATCACATGTACCTTTTACTTAGTTTCCCCCAGTAGTAACATCTCACAAAACTCTAGCACAATATCAAAACCAGAATATTAAGAGTAACACAGTAAAAACACAAAACAATTCATTCAGCACAAGAATCCCTTGCTTTTCTCTTTATGGCCACACCACCCACTCCCCTATTTTTACCATCTGTCAATCACTGATCTGTTCTCAATTTCTTTATGTCATTTGAGAATGTTACATAAAGAGAATCATAGTGTATGTAACCTTCTGGGATTGGCTTTTTTCACTCAGCATGATTGTATCAAGATCCAACTGATTGTTGCACTTATCAGTTGTCCTTTCCTTCTTACTGCTGAGTCATATCCCATGGTATGAATATTCTACAATTTGTTTAACCATTCACCTGCTGAAGGATATATAGTTGTTTCCAGTTTGGGGTTATTCCAAATAAAGCTTCTATGAGTATTCCTGTAGAGGGTTTGAACGAGCAAAAATTTTTATTTCTCTGGGATAAATATGTAATGGTACCATTGTGGAGTCATGTAGTAGTTGTATGTTTTGTTTTGGAAAAAACTGCCAAACTGTTATGCCAAATGCCTATGCCATTTCACATTTTACATTTTTATTTTAGTCATATTTATAGGTCTGTAGTGATACGTCATTGTAATTTTAATTTATATTTCTCTAATGACTAATGATGTTGAAAACTTTCCATATGTTTATTTTTCATGTGTATATCCTCTTTGTTGAAATGTCTGTTCATGTCTTTTGCCCATTTTTCTGCTTGGACTATCTGGGCATTTTACTGTTGAGTTTTACAAGATACTAGTACTGTTTTAGATATATGATATACAACCATTTTCTCTCTATATATAGTTTATCATTTTATCTACTTAACAGTGTGTTTTGCAGAGTAAACTTTTTAAATTTGATGAGATACAGTTTATCCATTTTTCCTTTTATGTATCATTTCTTTGTTATCAATTGTAAGAACTCTGTCTAGCCAAATATTTTTCTCCTATTTTTTCTGAAAGTTTTATAGATTTATATTTTACATTTAAGTCTTTAATCTATTTTGAGTTGGTTTTTGTATACACTTTGTATAAAGGTTTAGGTCAAGGTTCATTTTTTTGCCTATGGATGTCCAGTTGTTCCAGAGCAATTTGTTGTAAAGGCTATCCTTCTTCCATTGAATTGCTTTTGCTTCCTTGTCTAAAATCAGTTGGTTATATTTGTGTGAGTTTATTTCTGGGTTCTCTACAGCATTCCACTGATCCATGTGACTAACTCTCTATGTTTAAAAAAAAATCAGGTAGAATGATTTCTCCTATTTTATTCTTTTATTTCAAGATTACTCTAGGTATTCCAAGATCTGCATTATTTCATATAAATTTTGAAGTAAGACTGTTTATCTCTATAAAAATGTCTTGCTGGGATTGTGGTAAGAATGCCATTAAAATTATAATTCAGTTTTGGAAGAATTGACAGCTTTATGACATTCAGTCTTTCATGCCTTCTATGGACTTTACAGTGCCTTACAATGTTGAGTCTTCTATATCTCTACGTCTTCAATTTATTTTATCAGCATTTTGTAGTTTTCAGCATTTAGATTCTTTATATATATTTTTAAATTCATACCTAGGTATTTTACTTTCTTTGGAGTGGAAGTTAATATTATTATCTTTTATTTCTATTTTCACATGTCTGTTATTAGTATATAAAAATGCAGTTGATTTTTGTGTGTTGATGTCATAACTTCTAACCTTGCTGAAGGCATTCATTAGTTCTAGGAGTTCTCTTTTAGTTTTAGCTTTTAGAGTCCTTGGAATTTTCTGCATAAACAATAACACCATCTGAAAATATGGGCAGTTCTATTTCTTCCTTTTCAATCTGCCTGTCTTTCCCCACCCCGTCCCTCTTTCCTGACTTTTTTTGCAGTGACTAAAGCTAGAAATTCCAGTATTACATAGAATAACAGTGACGCCAGCAAATTGACTTTAATATTTATGTGCAAAATCAAAGAATAAGAATAGCCAAGATACTCCTAAAGTACAAGAACACCTTGTGAAGACATGTAACATCAAATTTCAAAATTGATTGAACATATGCATTTCTTGCAAACTGGGGATTCCAATTCTAAATATATACTCTAAAAAAAATCTTTGCACCTATGTTCCTGGAAACATATACAAGAAACTTTATAACAGCAAAACATTGGAAATAATAATCATATGTTTTAACATTGTTAATATTAAATAAATTGTGTATATTTGCTCAATAGAATAGTATACATTACAGAAAAGGATGACATAGAGCTACATAAAATAATGGAAACAAACATTTAAAACAAAACATTTTCTGCTTTAATATATTTTATTTTTAAGATTGGAGAGGTATAATTGGTAAATAAAAAATACATATATTTATAGTTCACAATGTGATGTCTTGATCTATGTAAAAATTGTGTTTTAGGTTCTTTTAGAAATTGCCGAATGGTTTTCTACAATGGCTGAACTAATTTATGTTCCTACCAACCGTGTATAAGTGTTCCCTTTCTCTGCAACCTCACCAGCATCTGTTGTTTTTTGACCTTTTAATAATAGCCTTTGTGACTGGCATACGATTATTGAGTTTATACCCAGCCCCCAGTCCCCAGCAACTACCATTCTACTCTGTCTGTGCTTTTTGTCTCATATCCAAAAAATTACTGTCTAGATCAATATCATACAGCTTTTCCCTATATTTTCTTCTGGTGATTTTACAGTTTTATATCTTAACTATAATCCTTTGTGATTTGGTTTTTAAATAGTGTATGAGATAAAGGTCTAATTTCTTTCTTCTGTATGTGGATATCCTCTTTTCCCAATACCATTTATTGAACAGACTGTGCTTTCTGCATTGTATCTTAGCAACTTTGTCAAATATAAATTAACTATAAATTCACAAATTTATTTCCAGGCTCTCTATTCTGTTCCATCTGTCAATATGTCTGTTTTTATGCTACTATCATGCTGTTTTAATTACTGTAGCTTTACATATGTTTTGAGGTGAGGTATTGTGATTCTTCTAGTATTATTCTTTTGTTAATGATTATTTCTGTGAAAACATCATTGGACTTTTGATAAAGAGTGCATTAAATCTGTACATCTCTTTGGACATTTAAATATTAATTATTCTAACCCATGAACATGGAATATCTTTTCATTTATTTGTGTCTTCTTCAATTTCTTTCATCAATGTGTTGTAGTCTCAGATCTTTCATCTCACTTTCTCCCGGCCTGCAGTTTCTGCTGAGAAATCCACTGATAACATTATGAGATGTTCATTGCATGTGATGATCTGATGGTCTTTTTTTTCTTTTGCTGCTCTCAAGATTCTCTCTCAATCTTTCATTTTTCTACAGTTTGATTATTATATATCTTGGTATAGTCTTCTTTAAGTTGAATATGATTAGAGATTTTTGGTTTTCTTGTACTTGCATGTTTAGATCTTTTTCCAGATTTAGGAAGTGTTCAGGCATTATTAATTTAAATAAGCTTTCTATCTCTTTCTCTATCACTTTACCTTATAATGTGAATGTTAACTCTCTTGATGCTGTCTCATAAATCCTTTAGGCTTCCTTTATTCCTTTTCATTCATTTTTCTTTTGTCTTTTCTGGATATTTTTAAATAAATTGTCTTTAAGGGCAAAGATTTTTTTTTTTATCAGTTCTGCTATTGGCTTTTTCTCTATTGCATTTTTTATTCTTTCATTGTATACTTCAGATCCAGAATTCCTATTTAGTCCTATTTAATGTTCTTAATCTCCCTGTTAGACTTCTCATTTTCTTCATGTATTATTTTCCTGATTTCCCTGAGTTGTCTCTCTGTGTTCTCTTGTAGTTCACCAAGTGTACTTAAAACAATCATTTTGAATTCTTTTCTGGCCAATTCATAGCTTTCCATTTGTTTGAAGTCAGTTACTAAAAATATTTTCCTCTTCCTTTGATGGTGTTATGTTTCCTTGTTTTTTTATGTTTCTTCTTGCCTGACTGAGAGGAGTCAGTAACGTCTGGAAGAGTTACTCCAAATGTACTCTACCAGATATTACTGACTACTATCAATAGGGAAAGCCCTTTTCTTATGGGCTAGTGTGAGGGTGCTGTCTGGGTAGGGGGTGGCAGTCCAGGCTCTGGAGTGGGTACAGCAGCATAGTCATCATGCAACTTTGTTATCTAAGGTTAGCCTGGGAAAGATTGCAGAGGTCATCAGTGGCCAAGGGAGTGGCTTTGGTGTTTGCAGTGTGGGCATGCATGGAACACCACAGCACTAGGGTTAGCAATGTGGGCACACATGAAGCAATCATGGAGCAGCATCTGTAGTATAGGCATATGTAGCATGGCCACAGCTCCAGGGTGGGATGTACACAGGGTTGAGAAAGGTAGCAGCCTTCCTCCAGTGGTAACACAACAGGAGCTCTTACTTGGGAGTGGGAGTGGAGCACAGCAGCATCTCCCTCTCTGGACATGCGCAGAAGAGATGGCTATTGAGAAAGGGTGTCTCAGTGGCAAAGGGTGCTGATGTCATCTGCAGAGCAGATCACTGGGGACTGCTGTGACACCTGCTGCTTAGCTGACACTGATAGCCCCCGTTCTTCCATCCTCCTTTTTTGCTCTTAGCCATTTCCAAACATCTAAGCTATGTCAGACACCCCAGTGATACTTTCTGCACAACTATTTGGGAGTTTTTTTCACCACTGTGTTGCTGCACCTTCTTAAGTGGACTCTTGAGCTCTCCCTAAGTGTATTAGTCCGTTCTCATACTGCTATAAAGATACCACTTGAGACTGGACAATTTGTACACAAAAGAGGTATAATTGACTCAGTTCTGCATGACTGAGAAGGCCTCAGAAAACATAAAATCATGGCAGAAAGTGAAGGGGAAGGCAGGCACATCTTACATGGTGGCAGATGAGGGATGGGTGGGGAAGCACCAGACGCTCATCAAACAACCACATCTCATGAGAACTCACTGTGATGAGACCAGCAAGGGGAAAATCTGCCCCCATGATCCACTCACCTCCCACCAGGTTCTTCACTCCACTCGTGGGGATTACAATTTGAAATGAGGTTTGGGTGAGGACACACAGCCAAACCATATAACTAGGCTACTTTTATTCATGGGTAGCTGTCTATTTGTTGCTTTTTCTTGGGCAACAAAAGCAGATACCTCGTATTTCACCATCTTACTGATGTCACAAGGAGGGATAACATAATTTTGAAATCTAAAGTTGTCATACAAAACAACCTATAAGATGATTTAAGTTTGTAAAGCCAATTAAAGCAAAACTAAACAATATATTCTTTTTGTTTTTGTTTTTCATAAAGATGGAGTCTTACTATGTTGCTCAGGCTAGTCTTGAACTCCTGTGCTCAAGTCATCCTCCTGCCTCGGCCTCTTGAAGCACTGGGATTACAGGTGTGAGTCACTATGCCTGGCCCAATATATTGTTTTAATATGCATGTGTATGTGGCTAAACAAGGAAAACAAAAAGGAAATGATAAACACAACATTCTGTGTACTGGTTACTTTGATTGAGGGTTAGACAGAGAGATGGGATTAAGAGGTACACAGGTACAATCAAAGTATTGGTAATGTCCTCTTTCTTAAATTGGGTGGAGAAGACGTAAATATTAGTTTTATTTTTTTTAATTTAAATTAAAAAATTTATTCCTAATAAATATTTTGTAATTTTTAAAAGAAAATAAAAGATAAGAAATATGCATACAAAAATCATGATAGTAGCTGCTTTTAAGGGGAGCAGGAGGGAAATAGACTGCAAATAATGCTTTAAAAGGACTTTCATCCTAATAATTTATTTCTTTAACAAAAGTGGAAGAAAATATAACAAAACAAGTAAAATATTCACAGGCATTCATTCTGATTGTAGGTGTGGAAAATACAGATTTGTGCTACATTATTCTTGTAATTTTTTCTATTTGAACTCTTTTTAAAATAAAGTATTTTATTCCCACCTCCATTGTGTTGGGATTGTAATGTCATAGATATAGACAGATTTCTAGGCAGACAAATTATAGAACAAGAATGTGAAGAGTAACAATATAGAAACGCTGTTCCATCCTCTGAGATACACTGTGAGCAGTAACATGAGGTAGCACAAATAGCACTTAGCTCTTGACTGAGTGAGGTGATAGACAAACACTTTCAGCTTATAGCACATCTTTATATTGTATATCACTTTAATACTACCTAAGTCACCACAGGATCTCTTTCTGACAACAAAGTTCACAGAAAGTAGGCAGCAAAATATGCTCTATTTAAAAGGAAGAAATATGAGTACTAAGCTATTTACTAGAAATCAGTGACACTATACCAAATATAAGCATTCAGTGACTATAAAAACATTTTAAGGGCTACATCTACAATACAAACAGACAAAATAATTTGAACTACAATTGAAACCTACAAAATTCTGAAAGATGTCATTTGAATTCTCAAAGGCACAGCAGTCAGAAAGTGTGTTTTTGAAAGCTAAGGAAGGCAATTTGCACAACGGAAAGATAAAATCTTCAACTAAACAAGAGTCTTGTATAGTTCAGGAAGAGAAATGAAATTGATATGTCAAAGAAGTTGGAGAGTGAAATATGGAAACTATCAAATCCAATGAAAGGAAGAATGCCTGAGAAGATAAGAAAATTCTATGTGAAAATTACAGAAAGATTCATTGAAAATGTCAAATACTTCAAGATGGCCATAGGAAAGTACATGCTGTTTCTCTGAGGAAAGGCTGCTCCATATCAGCAGAAAATTGGGATTTGTAAATACACATGCAGTTTATAGAATGCCATTTAAATATATTGCCATTCCTTCTTCTATACTTAAGTATTTGGAGTCTATCTAATTGAGATTGAGAGAGTATTTCATCAGCCCTGAAGCACACGGGCACTCAAAGATTAACAGAGCTATAAGTCCCAGGATGGCAGGGTGGGTGTCTGATTTATCATTTTTATCTCCCCAGCACTTATTATAGTACTTTGTTCATAATAGGTGCTTGATAAATTTATGATAAAAAATAAAAATCAGTCCTGCTAGAGAAGAGGTCTTTTTTTACCATCTTAATAATCAGTGTGCTCCAAAGTAAATTAAGTATTTTTTGACAGTGAGGTAATAGGAAACACCAGATTAACCACACCACTATATTTTGAGAAATCTGTCTTGACATGGCTTTCTCTAATGTGGTATTGCAAATATTTGTCGTGCTCAGTAAACGAAAGCTTTATTATCAGCGAGTCAGTATGGAATAATAAAAGAAGCTCCTCACTAAAAGAATCAGATAACAGACTACTACTACCTTAGACCACTTAGTTGTGAGATCTTCAACAAACCACTTTACCTCTCTGGCCTTTGGTTTTCCCATTTAAATAATGAGGCTGTTGGAGTAGATAATCCCTAAGGTTCCTTCTAGCTATTTCATATAGTCGCTGATGTGAATCCCTGAAAAAGCAGAGCATAACCAGTGATATCCTTAGACTGCACTTTGTTTAAATTAGCTTTCCTTCTCCAGGTGATTCAAAAACAAAAACAAAAACAAAACAGGAAATACAATTTCCCAGAACAGCCCAGCAGGGCTTTCCTAACTCGGTAGTGATGTACTAAAAACACCAACAGAGCCATATGAACTTGGTGGAGGCAAAATTGTTTTCTCCCAAATTGTCTGCATGAAAAGACCCACTAAGAAATAATGGGGTTCAGACATATGGAATACCTAGCAGACTGTTCTCTCACAAACAGGCATTGCAGACAGGCAGTGAAAGCAAGGCATATTGGAAGTGAACAATCAATAACTTCTGCTCCTGGTTTCCTGTCCCACCTCCAACCTGCCCCATTTTACAGAAAGCATAGCCTCAGTAGAAACCTGTGGTTTGAAACAATCGGCTCTGCTAAGGAAGTGTAGTAATTCCCTGTCATTACAGGGTGGCTACAGCCAGTTTCTCAGAAGTTAAAAGACACTGAAAAGGTCAAGGAAAATAGGCAATGAAACCAAAATGGTATTAACTAAAATGAACATGAAAAAGCAAAAGGAATTCCATAAACCTTTTGACTTGGAGGTGCACAGTAATGCCACATATCTGCATTCACAGAAATGTACAACCTTCTATGGACTTCCACATTTCAAAGTGCCTTTGCTAAATCATAAACACCTGCACAATATATGAATTATATAGAACATAAATCATTGGTATAAAACACAGTGGTTTGTTTTTTATCATCTCTACTAGTCCGTGCATTACATACCCCAAATAAAGAAAAACTCTATATAATTCCTTTGGCACAGAATGCGACCTTACAAAAAAAAAACTTCTGGAATAAACCGGCCATTTCTGTGAAACTGAATACTCTGTGTTGCAAATGAAGACTCTCCTAGAATTCAGGCTTTATTTTATAACTTCGATCACTAACTTTTTCTTTTACATGTCTGATTAGGCTTAATGAGTTAGCTAGATTAAAGAAGTGTGATGTCCCATTAAATACATCAACTGACAACAATTAATTCCTCAGAGCATGTTCTCTGTTGATTGATTATATTTATCAGTGTAGAAGAATTTAAGCGATGTAAATCTCTTAGCAGAAAATAAGACTTGCAAACTCTGAGAGTTTAATTCAAAGATAATGATATTTTCTCTAAGTGAACTTTGTTCATTTATTTAGAAAATGATCCTGTTGACTTGTCAACAAATTAAGAAAGTGTCACAGTAACAAGTGACCCCTCAATAAAAAATGTCCACTATCATTGAAATTCTTAGCTCAGGAAGAAATCAGAAAACCAGGAGCTCCCTGATTGTGTAGAGTGTTATCTACAGCTGTTACCTTAGATTTGAGAAGTATATCATTGAGCTAAATCTGCATAAGAAGCAGTGTGAAGTTCAGAGATTTAGAAAGAAAGCTCAGAAATGTAGAAAAATACAAGTAATTTTGAATTTATTAAATATCCAGATTCCTTTACTTATTTTTGGTAATAGCCCAAGTTTCCCCAAAGCAGGCTGTCACAGGAAACTTGCAAACTCCCACAAATC
Organism: Macaca thibetana thibetana; assembly: GCF_024542745.1. NCBI lineage: Eukaryota > Metazoa > Chordata > Mammalia > Primates > Cercopithecidae > Macaca > Macaca thibetana. The sequence goes on along the minus strand of NC_065578.1, from coordinate 100,990,028 downwards.
AACATAGTAATAATAGGCCATCATAGAGCCTTCTTAAGTGATCCGGATAGAAGTCACGTAGGGTCTCCCAGGAGATTATGATCCATTTAAATCAGCTCAGTGAGTGAAATTAGCCAAACGAGAGATCCTAGTGGGAACAGACCAAGCACCTGTTTAAACATAAATAGCTCAATCATGAACAACAGTAGAAGACAAAGTATTGAAAACAAGAAAATGACAAAAGACTCAAAGCTTTCATTTGCAAAATGCATCCACAGTCAGTAGAGTCTGAATAATCTAAAGATTAGCATCAGATGTGCGTGGGAGTTGCGGGATCCATTCAATGGATACAGGTAGTCAATGGACAATGAGAAAACTCCATGACATTTCCTTCTATACGTCACAGCAGGTTCCTGGTGTTGATACATGTGGAAGATTCAAAAGTATTTACTCACACTATTCATTGACCGAACAGAGCAACACAGTGGTAAATTTGTTCTTGGGACATGCATATGAACAGTCTTTCTCAATACAGAATCACCTTTCTTGGTTCTTATATATTATTAAACAGTTAAAAGTCTTTAATTTAAAAAATTCTGTATTCAATTAAGCAGATGTTCAATGTTTGCAGGTGAATCAAAGAGGAACCTTTGAATCGTGTTCGTTTAACGGTATAAATATAAGTGGTCAATGAAATAAGCATCATTTGTTAACTAGAGTTGGCTGTTGTAAATAGTACATTTTTGGTTGTTTATTCTGTGGTGCCTAAACCAGGACATAAAAGTGAATGATCAGTGATAGTAATTTTATATATTCAAGTAAAATATTCAACAAACACATTAATTCAATCAAATCCTCCACATTTCATGACTAACCTCGAAGTTAGTATAAAAGGTTTTTGCAATTAGCCAAGTAAAAACTAATAAACATACAGAAGTCAAAAGCATACCCTGGCTATTTCATATCTACATGAGATATAATTATTAAATCTGGACAGAAAAAGAAAGCAAAACATTCCCATTTAAAGTTAATGAAATTCACTGGGTGACCCAGTCACTGAAATTAAAAGGCACGTGCTCATCTAGAGTGCCTCGACTGGATAGTGAACTTCCCCCTCATTATCCAAGTGGCCTCCCATTGCAATCTGGCTCACATTGCAATGGCAATTTCTATAACTGCTGCAGAACTGGAGTCACATGAGGGGAGATGAGAAAACCATGAAATTACATGCCTCCTGTGCATACTACCTATAATACCTACCCTTTGTTCTCTTCCGTCTTTACTCCTAAATATTAGATCCATCTGCTGGTATTTCCCTTCATACCACTTCCTCACATCCAAAACCAGAAAGAAGTTGACAAAACATTGGCTTCACCATAAACACTTACAGAGACTTCTTAAAATACAGGCATGCCGGATTTTACTGCACTTCACTTTATTGTGCTTTTTTTGCACAGGTTGAAGGTTTGTGCCAACCCTGTGTTGAGCAAGTCTATTGGTGGCATTTTTTGAACAGCATGTGCTCACTTCGTGTCTCTGTGTCACATTTTAGTAATTCTTGCAACATTTAAAGCTTTTTCATTATTATATAGCTGTCACAGTGAACTGTGATCAGTGGTCTTTAATGTTAATACTGTAATTTTTTGAGGGTGCCATGAACCACTCTCATAGAAGGTGGCAAATTTAATCAATAAATATTGTGTGTGTTCTGTTGTTCTAGCAACCATCCGTTCCCCTATTTCTCTTCCTCTACTGAGGTCTCCCTCTTCCCTGAAACAACAGCATTGAAATTAGACCAATTAACAACTGTACAAGACCTCTAAGTGTTCAAATAAAAGAAAAAGTCTCATGTCTTTCACTTTAAATCAAAAGCTTAAGTTGAACTTTTAAAATGATTAAGCTTAGTAAAGAAGGCATGTTGAAAGCCAAGATAGATCAAGGACTGGGCCTGTTGCATCAAATAGTCAAGTTGTGAATAAAAAGGAAAAGTTCTTGAAAGAAATCAAAAGTTCTCCTCCAGGGAACACACAAATGATAAGAAAGCGAAACAGCCTTATTTTTGATATGGAGAAAGGTTTAGTGGTCTGGATAGAAGATCAAACCAGCCACAATATTCCTTTAAACCAAACACTAATCCAGAAAAACGCTCTAATTTTCCTCAATTCTATGAAGCAGTAAGGAAACTGCAGAAGAAAAGTTTGAAGCTCTCTGAGGTTTTGTTCATGAAGGTTAAGGGAAGAAACAGTCTCTATTACATAAAAGTGCAAAGTGAAGCTGCAAGTGTTGATGAAGAAGCTGCATCAAGTTATCCAGAAGATCTCGCAAGGATAATTTTATGGTGGTGGCTACACTAAACAACAACAACAACAAAATAATGTAGACAAAACAACCTTATATTAGTGGAAGATGCCATCGAGGACTTTCATAGCTACAGAGAAGTCAATGCCTGACTTCAAAGCTTTAAAGGACAGGCTGACTCTCATAGCAGAAGCTAGTGCATCTGGTGACTCTAAGTGAAACCCAATTTTCAGCTACCATTCCAAAATCGAGGGCCCTCAGGAATCCTGCTAAATCTACTCTACCTGTGCTGTATATATGGAATAGCAAAGCCTGGATGACAGCACATCTGTTTACATTATGATTTACTGACTATTTTAAGCCCACTGTTAAGAACTACTGCTCAGAAAGAAAAGTCCCTTTCACAATATTACTGGTCACTGACACTGCACCTGGTTATCCAAGAGCTCAAATGGACATGTACAAGGAAATCAATGTTGTTTTCACGCCTGCTAACAAACATCAAGTCTGCAGCCCATGGATCAGGGAGTAATTTTGACTTTCAAATCTTATTATTTAAGAAATATATTTCATGAAGCTATAGCTGCCATAGATTATGATTTCTCTGATGAATCTGGGCACCATAAATTGAAAATCTTCTGGAAAGTCTTCCCAATTCTAAGTGCCATTAAGAACATTCATGATTCATGGGAGGAGGTCAAATTATCAACATTAACAGGAGTTTGGTAGTAGATTCCAACTCTCATGGATGACTTTGAGAGGATTAAGACTTTAGTGGAGGAAGTAACTGCAGATGTGGTAGAAATATCAAGAGAACTAAAATTGTAAGTGGAGCCTCAAGATGTGACTGGATTGCTGCAATCTCCTGATAAAACTTGAACAAGATGAGAATTTGTTTCTTACAGATGAGCAGAGAAAGTTGTTCCTTGAGATGAAATCTACTCCTGGTGAAGAAGAACTCTAGTAAATCATTGTTAAGGTGACAACAAAGGATTTAGAATATTATATAAACTTAGTTGATGCAACAGTGAAGTCAGTTTGAGAGCACTGACTTCAATTCTGAAAGAAGTTCTACTGTGGGTAAAATGATATTAAACAATATTGTACATGACAGAGAAATATTTTGTGAAAGGAGAAGTCAACTGATGTGGCAAATTTCATCGTTGTCTTGCTTTAAGAAATTGTCACAGCCACCCCAACCTTTAGCAATCACCATCGTGATCAGTCAGTAGCCATCAACATCAAGGTAAGACCTTCCACCAACAAAAAGATTATGACTCTCTGAAGGTTCCAATGATGATTAGCATATTTTAACAATAAAGTATTTTTTAATTAAGGTACGCACATTGTTTTCTTTAGACATAATGCTATTGCACACATGGTAGACTACAGCATAATGTAAATATAACTTTTACATGCACTAGGAAGCCAAAAGAATTGTGTAACTCATTTTATTGTAATATTAACTTTCTTGCAGTGGTCTAGAACTGAGCTCAAAATACCTCTAAGGCATGCCGGTAATTGATAAATATCCTAGTTGCCAAATAGAAACTGCTATAAGCAGATAGGGTAAATCTTTTATCTGTTTAGTACAGTCTTCCTTTCCTGCACAATTCTTATTGTCATTGGAACATCTCGTTTAAATGTATCAGATTTTGAATATTAAACAAATAATAAGCAAATACAATTTTATATTAATTCTCATTATTATAACTGGTTCTAGTGCTAACTTCCTCTGTTCAGTCCAGTGTACCCCAAAGTGTGGACCTAAGACCATATTAAACATCAGAATTGTTTGGAGTAAGGAGAAGCTTGTTAGAAATGTCCTGGCCGGGCGTGGTGGCTCACGTCTGTAATCCCAGCACTTTGGGAGGCTGAGGCGGGTGGATCACGAGGTCAGGAGATCGAGACCATCCTGGCTAACACGGTGAAACCCCGTCTCTACTAAAAAAAAAAAAAATATTAGCTGGGCATGGTGGAGGGCACCTGTAGTCCCAGCTACTTGGGAGGCTGAGGCAGGAGAATGTTGTGAATCCAGGAGGCAGAGCTTGCAGTGAGCCGAGATGTCGCCACTGCACTCCAGCCTGGGTGACAGAGCAAGACTCCGTCTCAAAAAAAAAGAAAATAAAAAGAAATGTAGAAATATAGATTCCTGGGTCCCTACCTACTGAATCAGAATCTCTTGTCAAGGACAATAGTAATCTCCATTGTTAATATACAGTCCCAATGATCTTTATGCACCAAAATTTGAGTTTCAGTCAAGTAAATGAATCCTTACACCCCATAAAAAAAAAAAAAAGAAAGAAAAACACTCTATGAAGTGTCACCACAAATAAGGAAATTATAGACAGTTACATTTCATAGGATTATAAATGTACAAAAGAGGCCAACTGGACAAAATATGCTGAATTCTTATTACTCCATGCTGCACCTTGTATTTACTCTTGAGTGCAGCACTCACCACAATGTTTTGCCTCATCATATATTTGATATATGTATTTTCCCTCCTTGACTATTAGCTATTAGGGAGAAGTAACAGTGTCTTCCATTATTTTCTTAGTGTCAAAAAAATAGTGTCAATTATATGTACTGAAATGAAAGAATAAATATTTGTCTAGTAAGTAAGCTTATTGAGATATAAGAGTTACCTTGAGAAACTCCATTTAAAGTTGCCAGAAGAGCAATACATTATATTTCATTGAATCCAACATGCCACTGATTGTAAAACACATCATTATTTTATGTACTAAGAAAGAAAAACCCAGGAAAGTAAATATGACACCACTATTGATTGTAAGATACACTCCACTTTCAAGGTTAATAAAAATGTGAAAAAGTATGTCTTACTGTTAATGAAATAGGTTACATAGTGTATGGCACCCTGGTAGGCATAAGGAGTAAACACACTTCCACAGGAAATGATTTTCTTGACTGTATTGTCTATTCATTCCTGTTTCACCATGTTACCATATAAAGAAAGTAGGATTGATATTTCTTCAAGAACCATAGTCTGAGATTTTCTACTGAAAGACATTTTCCCATTGAACACTAGCCAAAGTAGATACAATTTACCGTAAAATATGGGTCTCAACAGACACTGACCCATTGATTATCCAAATAGAGCACTTTTCTCTCCATTCAGCATGCATTTTTTCAGGCCATAGAGCTCTGTAATATGAGCCTTAACTTGTACTCGGTGTTTAAATGGGAGTAATAAACATAAGTGGGTGGGCCAGGGATAGAAGCCATCTATTTAAATGAATTTTCAACCTAATTAGGTAACTAATTGTGCATCAGAACTTAGTTGGCATACAACATGTCATATATGGTTAACGGTGATTTATTCTAAAATTCTTCATTTAGATTGCTTTGTTCTCCATTTTCAATGAATCAAATCACTAAAAGACAGCTTTAATTTTGACAATGTTCTCTCTTTTGATCATTTTCTGTCTATAAAAATTTGCAGAAATTTTAAAATATCAGGAAATAGAACCCGATGTTAGCAAAATGAAAAGTAAGAAAATTCACTGTTTAAAACCCCCCTGGAGCCTTATATGTGACACAGAATTGAAGCAGTAAATTCTGGACCACATTTGCCAAACACATAGTACTACACTGGTAATTATCAATATTGCAACACAAAAGAAGCATTGTGTGAATAAAACATCTTACAGGCCTACATAGCATGCTAGTAAATAAACTGTTTTAATATAAATAATTTCTCCAATTAAACTTTTAAAGCACATGAGGGCAGAGACAGTAATTAATTAAACTAGTTTGTACTCAACTGGCCCAACAAGGAGATAGAATTATGGTATTAAGGAAATAACAGGTAACTCATCTTTTAAAGTTCACTTGAATCAGCTTTAGTGGACAAGGCTTAAGATCTTGGTCTCCCTATCCACCTTTCTTCTTAAATAACTGGGGAATTGAAGAGGCAGCAGGGATAGTGGCAACATTTGGGTACTAAGAACATGCCTGCCTTCCCAGCTAATGGCCTGACTGAGCATTCAAGGAACTGAGGAGAGAACATGAAAGACTCTCTCCCTCTTACTTTCCATTGTTGTCTCCTCACTAGTTCAGTGGCCCATGGTACCGATCTTTACCCTTTATTTACCAGCCTCTCTGTCATCTCCAACCAGTATTCTTCACTCATGAAACCAATCTCCTTCTCTTATTGTGTAGCCTTAAGAGGAAAGCTTGAAATCTGATTTTTCATTCCAGCCTTACAACTAATTTTGTTCTGTGAATTTAGGCAAGTTGTTCCTTCTCTGAGGCTCATATTTCTGATCTGTATAATACCTACTTCACAAATTTGTTATAAACATTAAGTAAGATAATGTATGTGAATAATTAGCACCATGCCAACACATAGACTGAAACTCACCCAATGAGTATTTTTTAAGAGCCTATTCTTCGACACTCAAACTGGGTTAGAATGTAGGTGAGCTAAAGATGGAATAGGAAACCAAACATATTCAGCACCTGCCCTTGAGTATACCCTAGTAGACCTTTTTAGACCTTACGGTCTAGTGTGGGACAAGTAAATGAACAATTCTAATAATTCACGTTCATACTCTAATAACAAGATTACAGTGAGCTTTGTGAGGTCCCTGTATTGGTCTAGCAAGAGGCAAGATAAGTTACCTAAAATACAGGTAAAGTTGGCCTGGCCAGCTAGGGCAGGAAAAATTGTTCCAGGCAGAGAAAACAGTTGAATGAAGGTAGTACTTATTTCAGAATGTGAAAGAAGTTGTGTTTATAAGGGATTGGCAGCTTCAACACAACATGTGAAAAAAGAACGGGCTAAAATACAAAATACAAATTTCTTAAAGAATTCAGACTTTGTTGTAAAGCAATGATAGTATAGTTTGGATATTTGTCGCCTCCATATCTAATGTTAAAATGTAATCTCCAATGTTGGAAGCAGGTCCTGGTGGGAGGTGTTTGGATCCCAGAGCTAGATCCCTCATGAATGGCTTGGTGCCATCCTGATGTTAATAAGTGAGTTATCTCTCTAAGTTCATGCAAGATCTGATAGTTTAAAAGAGTCTGGCACCTTCCCCTCTTCTCTCTTGCTCCCAGTCTCACCATATGACACATTGGCTCCTACTTTGCCTTCCACCATCACTGAAAGCTTCCTGAGGTCTCACCAAAAGTCAACCAGATACTGACACCACACCTTCTCTATAGCCTTTGGAACTGTGAAGTCATTATATTGCTTTTCTTCATAAATTGCCCAGTCTCAGGTGTTCCTTTATAGCAATGCAAAAACAGACTATTACAAGTGGGAAACAAAAAGAAGAAGATTTTAAATCAAAGAGGAGCATGAATCAAATTCTACAACAATCACTCTTGCTTTAGTTTCAGATATAGATCACAAAGGAGCAAGCCGAAAGGGAGGGATTTCAGCTGGAAGACACTTATGTTATTCCAGAAAAGACTGAGTGGGTGAATGGAGACATGGCCTGGGGTAGAACAAGTGTAAATAGATGGAGATGGATGCGTAAAAATGATTGACGGTAGAATAAAATAGATAATGATGATTTTTTTAAATGTGTGGGGGAGGAAAGGGGTAGAGAGGAGGCAGAAAGGTGATGTAAATTGAGAAGTCCAGGAATCAGGCTTCAACAGAAAAGCAGTCTGGAGGAGTTCAGTTTTAGATATTCTTGAAGTTCCTAGAATTATTAAAATGCCTTTCAGGAGGCAGATGAATCCTCCATGAGGAGATAACCCACTGGCAGTCGGTTGGCAGTTGGATATATGAAGCAGAGTTTAGTAGAAACTTTGGAATAGTGTCAATATTAATGCTATTTTCATCTGTTTCATTCATTAACTCATGCTGGGTCTTTGTTTAAGGTGATCTTGTGAGCCTAGCAGTTCATGTCATACCTTCTTAGGTTATTGGAGTTCAAAAAATGACAAAATACTGTTATAAAGGGTAATGGAAAAAGCATCTAAGCTGACTCTGGTCCCAAGATCCCTAAAATTTTTCTGAGGAATGGTTTTCCTTATCTCAGTATTCAAAGACAGCCAACTACATTTGTTGCAGAAAAAGCAGACTTTGTTCAATGTATGCTCTGTACAGCTGCGATTTGGTCACATTTCTCCTTCTAAATAAATGTGAAAAGGCTGCCACCACCGATTGCCTCAGCTCACATTTGGCTTTTGTCAAATGTGGTCTGAGGAGAAAAAAATGAAAACTGGAGACTTTCTATGCTGAGAAACTTGAAGAACAAGCTGGGTTCTCTCTGTACTCTGAAAGGAAAGCAGGTTTGCAGCACAGAAAACTTGATGGAAATATTCTGCCAAGAGCTCCTGCACAAATAGAACGGAACATAAATTAGTGTGTGCTGATCAGCACACAATTGCAAGCAGAAACTAGAGCTATCCTTATTCATTTTTTACTCTGGAAGGCTCTGCCAGTTGCTCTATAACCATGAACAATTTCTTCACCAGTTGGGTCAGGTGCTTAAGAAAATGTTTTTCATAAACATCCTAGTGACAGATTTTCCCCCAATGTTTGCCATGTCCTTTTGGGTTTAATCAATGCTTTGCCTTTGAAATTCACTTTCTGAGTTTTAGTCCATGAGCAGCACATAGATTCAGAACCAGCCTGTATTTCCCTTAGCAGAGGTTGTCTGTTAAGATTCTTCTTGGCCTCTCTGTGTAGCATTCCTTCCTTCTGGGTATAGTGCAGGATCCTTTCTGGAATGAGGGTCTTATGACCCACAATCAAACAAGGTAGGTTAGAGAATTTCTTTATGGCCAGTTCTACTCAGAAAGGCAAAGGAAAGTTAGAGTGGTAATTTTAGGCTTTATGGCTGTCTTTGAGGAAAGAGATTGCTGTTTCTGTGACCCACTTCGGGGAAAAGGATTCTAGTTTCTATTTTGCCTCTGGGGAGAATGAGGAGTGAGAGACAGCAGGTCAGGAGAAGATCAGAGAAAAACTTTGCTTCTGAGGCTGCTTCCAAGCCCTTAACTTTGGGGAGTATCATTTCCTGAACCCCAGCAATGGCTACCACTTGTTGAGAGTTTCGTACATAGCAGGCAGGACTTTGCACGTTTTCTAAGAGCGTAACATTTTAAAAAAATTAATCCCATAAAAAAATGTTATGAGATTGATATTTATTTTAAGCATCTTATTTACTCTTTTGGTGAGGAAGAGATTCCCGCCCGCCCTAGGGTTATGAGGGTAGCTGAACACACAAAACCCAACACTGAAAAGATGAGACAGAGAGAGACAGTAGGTTATTAGTCACACATACCCACAGCCCAGTGGAGAAGGGAGTCCACCTGCTGTACAAGATTACATGGGGGTTGCACTCAGGAACAGAGTGAACAACCAAGTGCTATGGCAGGCAAGTTTTGGAGTAACAAGAGGATGAGGTACCCCTGGTTCCCATGAAGGATGCAATTGACTTCTTCAAATAATTATGCAGGCTGGCAAGGAACTGAAACTCACAAAGGTAGCAGAAATGAGATCTCATCCATTTGATAAGGAAAGTTGTTTGGCTAGAGGGCCTTATCCATGGAGCAGAGAGGGGAGGGGAACTTGGAATTCAAATATTTGAGACCCTTCTAATTTCCCAAGATGTCAGGGCATCACATAATATTAAATCTTAATTTTAGGCATTACATCATAGTATTATTCTCATTATCATATCGAGAAACTGAAATGCAGGGAGATTTAATAATGTCCTGGGGCGACATAGGTGACAAACGATACATCTAGGATTTGAGCCCAAGATTCTTGATCTCTAAAGGTGAAGAAGTATTTATTTCTTGTCTTAAGTAAATATTATGTGTTATATTTTTCAATCTTGCTCTATCTTCTTTCTGAGATATGATAGAATACTCTACATAGAAATCTAATTACATTGGCTTTACTTCAGAAAAAGAGAAACACCTGAATCCTGCTGAAAAATTCTAGAAGGCAGACGCCCTATCCCAGAGATGTCCTAATCCCTAGAACCCATGAATATGTTACCTTTCATGGCAAAAGGAATGTTGAAAATATGATTAAGTTAAGGATTTTGAGATGTGAGATCATCCTGGATTAGCCAGGTAGACCTAATGTAGTCACATAATGATGCTTGTAGTAACAAACCTGCACGTTATGCACATGTACCCTAGAACTTAAAGTATAATAATAATTTAAAAAAGAAAAAAGAAATCTGTTAAAAAAAAAAAAGAAAAGAAAAAAAAGAAAGAAGCAGGAGAGTCAGAAGAGACATGATTACAGAAGCAGAGGTCAGAGTCGAGGCCAGGGGCCAGAAGCCAAAAAATGCAGGAGACTCTAGAAGCTGGAAAAAAACAAAGAAGCGTATTTTTTCCTAAACCCTCCAGAAGAAGTCAGCCCTGCCAACATTTTTACTTTAGCCCCGCAAGACCCATTTCAGATGTCTGACCTCCAGAACTATAAGATAATTTTTTAAGCCATTACATTGGTAGCAATTTATTATAGCAAAAACAGGAAAATAATACAGCAATGGTGAGCCTCAATGCTTGTTCCAATATTTGTTTTTATGTTCTTCCCACATCTCCAATTTCTTCTTAGGACATTTTGGTATTTGAGAAGCATAGCGTCTGCTCCTAAGGCCTCTCATAGACCCTTTCAATGTCTATGTCTCCTCTACTTTCCAAAATTCTATTATGTCTCCAGGATCACATTTAATATTATTCCTCCTTCAAATCACCTCCTATTTTCTTCTCAAGGATTCTAGTCCCCATGTTATTTCTGCTTTCTACTTACTTTAATGTGAACCTCAAGTCTTTTTACCTTTCATTTCTACTGCACTGATTCCTTCTGTGCTTCTTTTATCCACTTCAGTGCTTCTTATCCAACTCTGATCTACCCTTGTTCATCTCTTGTTCATCTCAGGTCTCAGCTTAAATGTTATTTCCTCAGGGGAGACTTCCTTATACCCTAGACAAGCTCAGAACCACATGTTATACAATCTTGTCAGAGTTTTTGCAGCAGTTGCAATTTGCTGAATACTTTTTAAGGTCTATCTTTCCCATTAGACACAATCCCTGTTAGATGATGGTTCATGTCTTGTTTACAGCTGTATCCCTAACATCGAGCCAAGTGTCTCTCACTTAGTATGTAGTCGATAAATAGTTGTTAGACAAAAGAATGAGTAAATAAAAAGGATTATTGATAGTTCCCCGTAACTCAGAAGAAAGTGCAACTCTTCTTTATCCCAATACTAAAAGTAAAATTGTCCTAATAATCATAATCTAAAGGACATATATACATTTAATATAATCAACAACCTTGGTACAATATATGGAATATATCGCATTCAAAACATAGTCAACATTTGTATGCATGTGTTTGTAAAAGTTGAGCATTCCTAATCCAAAAATCCAAAATACTCCAAAATCTGACACTTTCTGAGCGCTGACATAATGCCACAAAGGGAAAATTTTATACTTGACCTCATGTGATGGGTCATAGTCAAAACACAAGCATATGGCATAGCTTATTCTGTGTCTCCAAGGAAAAATATACTCTCCCAGCCCCCTTCAGCTGTTATATATATTTTTCATACATTCCCAGAATCCCTCACACAAGCAGGGACAGAAAGAGTAATAAAATTATATGCATAGAGGCTGGACATGCTGCAAGTTCCCCATGATTTCCCAAATGGATCTAAGACCTATGTATATTACGAACTGTATATAGCTCTTATTCTTGTGCTGTCTGGTATAAATATATTGTGGAAAATGTCGAAACATTCTGCAGATACCGCTATCAGTAATAGTGATAAGAAAAAGAAGCAGCATTTGTGTTTACGTTTATCTACAGCACAGAATGTCAAGCTGTTGGACAAACCAGACAGCTTTGTGTGAAACATCTTACAGAAGAGTATGATGTTGAAATGACCTCGGTATATTACCTGAAGTAAAGAGGAGGTTAAACTAAAGAGAAGGTTTCACTATGCTGAAAGTGATAAACAAAAGTTAATTTTTAAAAATAGAAAAACACCACATAAAGCTAAAAAGAAGATCTTGATTGTGTACTAAAAGGTGGATCCATCAGCACCACAGTGAATACATGCCACTTAATGGTGATGCTGATCATGAAACAAGCAAAGATCCAGCATGGTAAACTGAAAATTAAATGAAACTATGAATATCAAACAGGCTGATTGCAGAAACTTAAGAAAAGGCATGGTATTAAGTTTTTAAAGATTTGTGGTGATAAAGCATCCGCAGATTATGAAGCAGCAGAGAGATTCATTGATGAGTTTACCAAGATCATTGCTGATGAAAATCTGACACCACAACAAGTTATAATGCTGATAAAATATCACTGTTTTGTCATTGTTGCCCTAGAAAGACACTGACTAGAGCAGATGAAACAGCCCCTAGAGGAACTAAAGGTGACAAGGACAGAACGGCTGTAATGTCCTAATGCAGCAGACACGTATAGGTGTAAACTTGCTGTGATAGGCAAAAGCTTGGGTCCCCACTGTTTTCAAGGAGTGAATTTTTTTCAGTCCATTGTTATTCTAATAAAAAGGTATGGATCACCAGGAACATCTTTGCTGACTGGATTCACAAATATTTTGTACCAGTGGCTCATGCTCACTGCAGGGAAGCTGGACTGCATGATGATTGCAAGATTTTGCTATTGCTTGACAACTGTTCTGCTCATCCTCCAGCTGAAATTCTAATAAAAAATAATGTTGATGTCATGTATTTTATCCCAAATATGACTTCATTAATTCATCTATGTATCACGGTTTCCTTAAATCAGTGAAGTATAATCATAAAAACACTTTCTCGAACACCATGCTAGTAGCAGTGAACAGAGGCGTGGGTTGGAAGGTTTTCAAAAGGAGTTTAGTATGAAGGATGTCTTTATTTTTTATTTTATTTTTTTAAGACAGGGTCTCGCTCTGTCACCCAGGCTGGAGTGCAGTAGTATGATCATGGCTCACTGCAATCTCAACTTCCCCGCGGTTAAGGTGATTCTCCCACCTCAGTCTCCCAAGCAGCTGGAGCTAAAGGAAATTGCCTACATCCCAGGCTAATTTTTGTATTTTTTTGTAGAGACAGGGTTTCACCATGTTTCCCAGTCTGGTCTCGGACTTCTGGGCTAAAGCCATTTACCCACCTTGGCCTCCCAAAGTTCTAGGATTACTAGCATAGGCCACGATGCCCAGTCATGAAGGATGTCTCATATGCTATTGTCAATTATTGGAACACAATGACGAAAGACACTATTGTGCATGTCTGATACAACCTCTGTCCTGAGACTGTGTTCGGTGATAATGATGAACAAGGTGATGATTTTGAAGGATTTGTAGCATATAAATTCTGAGTCAGGAATAATGGTGATGTCAAACAACCACAGATTGTCCTCATGGGTGGCTGAAATAGTAACATCTTTACTTATTGATGGTTAACTGTACACAAACTTTGTTTCATATACAAAACTATTTATAATATTGTATAAAATTACCTTCAGGTTATGTGTATAAGGTATACATAAAAAAAAATACATTTTGTGTTTATACTTGGGTTTTGGTCCCAAGATATCTCACCATGTATTTTCAAACATTCCAAAATCTGAAAAAATATCCAAAATCCAAAGCACTCTGATCCTAAGCATTTCAGGTAAGAAATATTCAATATGTATGTGTGTAAGTGTATACAATAGATTTCACAGGGCCATTCTTTATAATGTTCTGCTATAATAACCACTTACATAGCAAATAAATGTCATTGAGTAGTATCAATTCTACAGCTCGGCCAATAAAATATGGTAGAATTTACATCACATTGCACATTTTGTGGAATCCAAGACTGACTTGTGATCAGGGCCAGCTTCACGAACATACAAAGCCCTGCAGTCGGGGGGCCTCATGCTCAATTTAATGCTCTATGGTTGCTAACTTGAAATCCTTAATAATTATTGAACAGGGGCTCCACATTTTCATTTTGCACTGGAATTTTCAAATTATGAAGCCAGCCCTGCTCTTCATGGATGAATTTATTCTACAACAGTTTTTAAGATTTTACTGTACATCAAGTACCATTTATGGGGATACAAAACACAAATATGAGGATGTTCTCAAGTTGGATACAGATAGCCAAACAAAATTTACAAATAATTACAAAATAACATGACAAAGTCTATAATGGAGCCAAACAAAAAGGACTACAGGAACACTACGAGATAAGTTAAAAATCCTGCCTGAGAGAATTAAGAAAGGCTTCTCAGAGGAGATAATATTTGAGCTGAGTCCTCAAGAACGAAGGGGGATTCTCTGGTGGGAAAGGTCATTATGAATGCAATAATTAGAACTACTTAGTAAGCGTACAAAAAAATGAGAAGATAATAAGATTTTCTGCAACTACTTTTCCAGATCAGAGAGTATCTGGTTTATTTCATCACTCCTTAAGAACAAGCCCAAGGGTATTTCCCTACAACAATCCCATTGTCCATTATTCACAGTTTTAAAAGTCCTGGTCTAATGGAGTAGGGAGGAGACAGTGAACAGTGAGCACACAGGGGACCTGTGAGAGCTGCCCAACAAGGACAGAAAGTGTAGGTTTGGGGTGCAAAAAATATAAGAGGCTGCTTAGAACAACTTTCTAAGAACCCTAAGAATCTTAGCCAGGACAGTCACATGGGTTGTCTCTCCTTCTGGGAAACTTCACCAAGATCAGCCCATTGACTTTTTGGCACCCCTCTGGTAACTTTTTCACTTTCTCCCTGTCCTCCTCATCTTTTAATCAGGGTAATCCTTTCCTCTACAACTTTTTGCAGTGTTCCTCAAAAGGAGATGCCCCTGTTTTCCCAAAACCTCTTCACTTTTTTCCACAACATTCTTTTATAGCATATTAAACTCTGAGCTCAAAAGGATATTTGTTTTTTATCTGTCTAGTATAGCAGAGTAAAAGAACAAAAACTGAAGGGTTAAGTCCCCATATGAGAGAATCTGCAGTGGATCTTTAGAGCATGAGGTGGGAGATGATTCTGGCTCGAGATCCTTGGGGCAGGTACCGGGGTCCTTGATGAGTTCATTCAGCATTAATGAATTATTATGACTAAGATGGAAACCTGGGCTCTACCTTCTCTGAACTCTTTCCTTTTCCAAAAGAGACACCTAAAGAGGTCTGGTAATCTCTTACAGATCTAGAAGCTTAGGTTCCACTTTTGTGTCCAAGGATTTATCTCAGAGAGAATGGTGATGCCTAGAGCCTATTCAGAAAGATGTGTAGAAACTTGTGATCCTGAGGAATTATAATAACCTGGATTCATGGCAGGACTTTACATTTCTAAGCCAAATAAATGTCATCTCCTTATGGGAGCAAGGGAAAGTGCCCTAGTTAGGCTGCCAGAGAGCTGAAAGTTTGTCTGCATCCAGACAGCATATTGTTAAGTATCATTTATTGTCCAATCTTAGAATCTGCAACTTTTAACTGATTCTTGTATCAGTGATATACTGGTTTCATAAAACAATGTCAAAGTGGGTATTTTTCTATTTTTTGGAAGAATTTGAAGAAAACTGATTTTAGTTCTTTCTAATTTATATATTGTTCAGAAGACATATTGTTGTAAAAATACCAATTCTTCTGCTTCAATCATTCTATAGATTCAGTGCAACCCCAATAAAAATACAGCATGTTTTTGGTTGATATTAACAAGCTGATTCTAAAATTTATATAGAAATAAAAAAAGCCAACTCACAGAAGAACAAAGCTAGAAGACTTTACTGCCGGATATCAAGACTTACTGTAAAACTATAATGAATAAGACATTGTGGGGCCTGGCATGGTGGCTCACACCTGTAATCCCAGCACTTTGGGAGGCCAAGGAGGGCAGGTTACTTGAGATTAGGAGTTCAAGACCAGCCTGGCCAACATGGTGATACCCCATCTCTACTAAAAATTCAAAAATTAGCCAGACCTGGTGCTGCACATCTGTAGTCCCAGCCACTTGGGAGGCTGAGGCAGAAGAGTCACTTGAACCCAGGAGGCAGAGACTGCAGTGAACCAAGATCATGCCACTGCACTCCAGCCTGGGTGACAAAAAAAAAAAAAAAAAGACATTGTGGTATTGATGCAACAATAGAAAAAACTGACCGTGATATGGACACAGGAGCGCAGAATCAGACCCACACATACATATTGTATCAGCCGGGACTCAGGACAGGATCTTTCACATTGCCTTCACCACTATCTATGCCTTTTTGTCAAAAGGAGAATTGGTTGGAGGGGTCAGGGAGGAAGTCACTAATGAGTCCTCTTGATGCACTGGCATGAAGGAAAAAGTCAAAGATTGCAAGACTTTCTGAAAAACCAAGCATATCCAGCTGCAGACATGAAGAGAAAACAGCAGATCTATGGCACAATGTTGCCTCTGTGCAATACCACTCTTGTGGGTGCAATGCAAACCACTGGTGGGGGCCTAGAGCTACTGTTGGTCAGCTGAGACAGCAGTCACAAGGAAAAGCTAGACATGGAGAAGAGTGAGAATAAACTAGAGCTCACCTGCATCTCTGGGTTCATCTATTACCGTATCTACCAGAGAAGACCTTCAATACTAACAGCCATTTTCTCTTATTCTCCTTCCAATTCTGTTCAAGTTCTTCTACATAACCAACTCTAATGGAAAATTCTTCAAATAAAATTTTTGGAAATGCAGTTTTCAGCTTAACCAAATTTAACACAGCTCAATTTAGCACATCTAGTCACTTGATTTATAACAAATCTAATATTCTGATGCAATGCAGAAAAGATAATATTTTCAATAAATTCTCCAAGATCAGTTGGATATTCATGTGGGAAACAATGAATCTTAATACCTAGCCCACATCACAAATATAATCAATTCCAGATGGATTATAGATATAACTGTGAAAGGTAAAACAATAAAGCTTTTGTAAGGATATATAGATCAATATTTTCATAACCTCAAAGTAGGCAGAAATTTCTTTAAGAAGGCACAAAAAGCACTAATGATAAAAGGCAAAAAAAGGTGATCAATTGGACTATATAAAATTGATAAACCATTAGAAGAGTGAAAAGGCAAGTCACAATATGGGAGGAGATATATGCAATAAATATGTCAGGCACTCATGTTTAGAGTATTTAAATAACTCCTACAAACAAATAAGCAAGCAAACAAATAAGCAAGCAAGCATGTAACTCAACAGAAAAATGGGCAAACGATGTGTATAAGCATGTCACAAAAGAGTATATCCAACTGGTAAATATAATCATTTATTACTGTGTAAAGAATTACCCCAATGTAAGTAGTTTAAAATAGCAAGCATTTACAATAGCACACATATTTATCTCACGTACTCTTATTATTCCTGTGGGTCAGGAGTCCAGGTACTTAACTGGGTCCTCTGACTCTGAGTCTCTCACAAGGCTGCAGTCATCTTAAGGCTCAAATGAAGATGGATCTGTTTCTAAATTCACTTCAGGGATTGTTGGCAGGATTCACTTTCTCATTGGCTTTTGGACTGAAGGCCTCATTTCTTCAGTTCTTTGTCACATAGACCTCTCAATATAGCAGGTCATAACATGGCAACTGGCTTCATCAGAGAAAGTAAACAAAACAGCAAGACTGCCAACAAGACAGAAGTCACAGTCTTTACAATCTGATTTTAGAAGTAACATCTCATCACTTTCACCATTCTCTATTGGTTTAAAGCAAGTCAGGAGGTCCAATACACACACGAAGGCGGGGAGCATATTACACAAAGATATGACTATTAGGACAACAAGAATTCTCAAACACTGTTGATGGGAGCATGAATTACTACAACCGTGCTGGAAAATGTCTTAACAGTATTTATTAAATACTGAATATACATGTAACCTCTTACCCAGCAATTCTACTCCTTTGTATATGCCCAAACAAAATATATACATGTGTTCATCCAAAGAAATGTTCATCCAAATATATGTCCAATATAGACATATAGGTTAGCTCAAGCCAACCTAAATGTCAATCATCAGTGAAATGCATAAGCATATTATAGCATATTTGTACAGTAAAAGTCCAACAATGAAAATGAGTAAATAATGACTATGTCCAACAATATCGATAAATCTCTTAAGTATAATTTGAGTGAAATAAGTTAGACACTCAAGAGGGCATGCTGCTCAATTTCATTTCTGTTAAAGTTCAAGGGCAAGTTGAACTAAGCTATGGTACGGAAAGTCAGCATAGAAGCTACTCTTTTTTTTTTTTTTTTTTTTTTTTTTTGAGACAGAGTCTCGCTCGGTTGCCCAGGCTGGAGTGGTGCAGTGGCCCGATCTCAGCTCACTGTAAGCTCCGCCCCCCGGGTTCACGCGATTCTCTTGCCTCAGCCTCCTGTGTAGCTGGGACTACAGGCGCCCGCCATGACACCTGGCTAATTTTTTAATTTTTTTTATATTTTCAGTAGAGACGGGGTTTCACCGTGTTAGCCAGGAAGGTCTTGATCTCCTGACCTCGTGATCCGCCCACCTCGGCCTCCCAAAGTGCTGGGATTACAGGTGTGAGCCACCGCGCCCGGCCAGAAGCTACTCTTGGTAGTGACTGGGAGGGGAGATTAGGGAGTTTGTAGGGTTTTGCTTAAAATCCTTCAGTGTGGTTCCATCTCATTCGAAACTCATTGAACTATAAGATCCTATATGATTTGTTCCCTGAACTCTCCCAGTATCACTGTGTCCTCACTACTAGTCCCCCACTTTACTATGCCAAATTCCTTGAACCTCCCAACCATGCTTCTACTTGAAGGTATTTTCTCCTGCTGCTGATAGACCTGGAACTTTCTTCCCTCCAGATTTTGGAATGCCTTGGAGCTTCACCTTCTTCACACTTTGTTCAAATACGAGCTTATCAGAGAGGATTTACATTACCACTCTAAAAATTTGCTCTCAAACCTACTTTATTTTTGTCATGACAGTTGCCAATATCTGCCATATCACTGCAACTCATTTATTTACTTAATATATGTCCTCCTCTACTAGACAATCAACTCCATGAGCAAAGACTTCCTTGTTTTTTAATTGCTGTTTCTGTGAAATCTAGAACAATGCCACTCTTTAAATATTGGATTTTGGGGTTTTGTGGGATTTCTAAGACAAAGTCTCATTCTGTCACGCTGGCTGGAGTGCTGTGGTACAGTCATAGCTCACTTTAGCCTCATCCTCCTGGCTTAGGCAATCTGCCTGCCTCAGCCGCCTGAGTAGCTGGGACAATGGGCACGGGCCCATTTTTTAAATTTTGGGTTTTTTTTTTTTATTTTTATAAAGACAAGGTCTCATTTTGTAAAGACAAAGTCTCATTATGTTGCCCAGGCTGGTCTCAAACTCCTGGGCTTCAAGCAATCTGCCAGTCTCAGCCTCCCTACGCACTGAGTTTACAGGCATAAACCACCACGCCCGGCTCTTTAAATATTGTTTAAACAAAGAAGAGACCAGAAATTTCAATAACGAGACAAGAAAGGATCACAGAACAGAGCTAGCATCAGTACAGGCAGGGATCAGGAAAAAACACATGTCACAGAGAGATTGTCCATTTTGCTTATTGAAAAGAAAGGAGTTAGTAGTGCATGATCAATATCTTAAGAGCAAGAGGTACGAAGAAGGTGATATCTACTTGATGTAAATATTAATATCCCATGAGTTTACTCAGAGAAAGATGGGAACAGGGATCAATATCAATACTTCTGAGTGGTAATAGTTCTTCCCATATGATATTAATCAGAGCCTTACATCAGGGTAGTCCTAAACTGTAGGAGAAGATACCACTGAAGCTTCCTGAGTTCTCTTTGTGTCAAAAGATTTAATTTTTTCTGATAGATGACTAAGGGAATAGTTCATAGACAACTAAAAATAAAAAGTAATTTATGTAAACAGAGAGCAAAGAAATCAGCTACACAATCAGATTTTCAAGTATAGTATATCAAATTGTTTGATTGATTTTTGAAGCCATTAAGGTAAACTGCTGTTTATTCATAAATACTGTTAAGTCTAGTGCTTTAGTAGATGAATATACTGAAAGTGGCAGCTTTTAATTCATTGCCACTATATTGTTCACAGATAGAAATGATATGACAAATGCTCCCAATGAATGTTTAGTTTATATTTCTTTTTATTCCATATTCACATTTGTCTTAGGTCGTTTGACTCACAACTTTATCAGATTCACATAAGCAGCTCTTATGCCCACATTAGCAGTCTTGTTTTATGTTTTCCATTATTGGTACTCTGTAAATTTTTATCCTCCTCATTGTCTGTCTGGATCAAGGACCATTTAAACTGTTAAGTTGAAATGTGTTTCATTTTGCATTTTCAACCCCTAAAAGACAGTGAATACAATGTAATTAAGTCAATATTTGGCATGTGTCCATCCCATAATAATAATATTTCATTCAATTTGGTTATTAGAACTTTATAGAGCATAGGTCCTCTAATTGCATTTTTAAAAATAGTAGGTTACACATTTCATTTCCTGGGAATATCTAAGAGATACTATAAACGGATACATAGTGAATGGAACACATCGACTTTATCAGCTAAGCTAAGTATAAATATTCACCTCCCATGTAACCAGAAGAAAATATCACTTCAAATCTGGCCTTCAAACTAACGAAACCATAATGCATACTTAGGTGTGGCATAGAAAATGATACATTTATCTATAATCTGGCAATTTACATACATTTTATGACATGCCTAAATGCATGTGTATTTAATATAAACTTTTATTTACAAATTAAGAAAGATAATGTGAAATAATAGATTTGTTTTCTTGCTAACATATTAAATTCAAATAAACCAGGATATTAAGATTTAATTATATAAAAATAGAGTAAATAATCATCTTTAGGAAAGGTTAGAGTAAATGAACTCCTCGATAAGCAGCATGGAAAAAATGATACTCATCTTTACTTATTTTTCCCGTTCCAAACTTTTGAGTCTTTAAGTCAACCAATGGGAAATAATAAGCATATGCAACTCAATTTGATCTTCATTACCCAGTCAATTTCAGTTTTAGGACAGTAATTTTCCAAGATTTTTAAAAACTCTTTCTTACAAAATTAAAGCAGCATCTTTTCTGTCATATATTTTCTGAAAGCAAACAAGTAAACAAATTTACTTCTGGTATTACAACTTCTTTTCTAAACTTTTTACACTTACTCATTTATTAAGAATCTAATTTGTTCCTCATCTGAGAATTTGTTTCTTATGCCTGCCGTATTACTTATCTTCCTTGCACTACACAAAAACTGCCCAAATGCCTTATTTTAGAGCCCTCAACATCTTGCTTTTCCCTGAAGCACTCCTTGTTTTCAAATTGTTATTTTCTTCTACTTTGCCCCCATCTCTTCACTTAAGAACTATGTTTGCCTTCAATGATCCCCATTCAGGAAAAGCAGGCAAACAATCTACTGAAGTTCATGCGCTAAGACATGAATAAATAATCTGTTGGACTCCAGTCATTCCCTGTGTGTTTTCTATTTAAAAGCCAGTAAGGGTTAAATCAAGCACTTTGTAATTCGGTGGGCTTGCCAACAAAATGATAGTGAACATGGACAGGCATTAAGAATTTGAGTGGACATGTCCTCCAGCACAATGAAATCCTACTATGTGAGTTATGTTCCACCACTTCTGTCATTGATCAAAGGCAGCTTTTGGAACCGTGTATGTACCTCATGGTCAAGCGTGTTCCTACAACCAGACAAAAGTCCCAGAATACAGTCTTACATGTTAACAGTGATTAGCCTTCTGTGGGTAGAGTTTAGAGGATCTGCTACCAAAAGGAAAAGTGGCAATAATTATGAAAAATCCCACCATTATCCTTTCCCATATCCAGGTCTTCACAAGTAGAAATAAATCATAAGTTAACCTAATAACTCATCAATATTATTTCAATGAATTATCATCATCTTCATCCAAAAATATTTACTGAGTCCTCTGTGCACATCCCTGGATAGAAGAACATTTCAAAAATAGACAATTAGTATGGGCCACCTAGGTACTTACTAGTCAAACAAGGGAAAAAATAATCCCCAAAAATAAGTAAAGAGCAGTACAAGACTGTGTGCATGTGTGTGTGTGTCTGTGTGTGTAATATGTGTTATATATGTAACCCAGCCTGGGTACTATTAATTTATAATGCTGTTAATAAGAATGTTATTTCTCGCCTCAGAAGGACTCACAGAAACCAAACAGCAGATCTTCTTTCATTAAGAAATGTTCAGGGGCAAAGCCCATACATTAGCAGCATGGGTAGAAATTTTAGCAACAATAAATCGTAGGGATTCTGCAGCACAGCCCCATGATTGAGTCACAGAGAGATGAGATGGGTTGCCCAATGTTGCAGAACTTAAAACTGGCACAAAAACTCCTGATATTGACAATAAGTGCTCGAAGTAATTAAAGAAAGTACCTTGGTCAATATAAAGCCAAGTCGCGAAGAGATGTCACTATTTCTCTTTCAATACATTTACCATTTTATATTATAATGTCCAAAATCAATGGCAGTGGGTGAATCTGTATTCATGCTGTCAAAACAATCTTCAATAGAGCTTCAAAATGAACCCTCTGGTTTCATAACAATGATCAGCAAGAAACCACAAACCTGTTTTCAACAAGCCATGCCCCATTTTACTGGTCAGAACATCAGTCATCGTGTAACAAGCCTCTGAAATGAACTGCCTGCCTCCTGCTATTCACTCTTCATTTATTAGGTGAATTTATTGGGGAAATTCTCACATATCAGTATTTATAAATAAAAGCTGAAAAGAGTTAAGTGGCTTTTTTATTCAGTTTTCAAATGGTCACTCTTCATTATGAGAAATACTATGCTATTGTTAAAAGTGAATACCATAGACAGAAACAGCGAGTTTTGGAAAGATAAAAATAACAGTAAAGTGTAAAAATGCCACCAAAATATTAAGAAAGATATTTTGCTTCATGCCCATAGGGAAAACCAGAAGAAACAATATAATAAACAAAGTAATATCCTAGTTAAGTAAATGAAAATTGCATTTTCTGTCACATATTGTTAATTATGTGGCAGTTAACATCCTCAAGTACATAAATGCACTTCCGAGTTACTCATGTTACCTCACTGAATATCTTCAGAAAAGACTCCTCTAAATTATTCACCTATTAAGAAGAATATTTATCTCTTCAGAATGACCGACAGAAACCAAACAGATCTTCCTTCATGAAGAAATGTTCAGTGGCAAAGCCCATACATTACCCGCATGGGTTACAGTGGCCTGCAGAGATGTGATAGAGACATGTGATAGAGATGAATAGAGGATGAAAAAGTCTCAAAACACTCAGAAAACTATGAGCAGATTAAAACTACCCAGCATGCTCTCCTAAAGGGTAAATATTTCCAGGTAAATATGGTGGAAATTTTAAAAGATAATATAAGTTTAGTACAGTGCATCCAAATGTGTTTGACATTTGTACCACATAGAATCATCCCATATACAGTAACCTAGTGGAGATGGGGGTGTGGGGAAGGAAGTCTAGTAATAAATAACAAAGTATTTATTGAAAAGAATTTTTCTTCTTTTAATTTAGCCAAGTTCTTGGTTTCTAACTGGTAATTAATATATATTTGTTGTAAAAATAAGAAAGAATACAAAAAATTTGCTTTCCAGACACAGAATAGGAATGAATGAGATAATCAAGAGAAGACTATAATGAATTTAAGAATAAGAAAGAATTGTTCTATTGATATATAAAACCAAAGTGAAATTTGCTTGGGGAAGGGTTGGAAACAGGAGTATTTACCCAAATTTAGAATTATATAAGTGTTAAGATGGACAAAATTTAGCTATACTTTTGTAGGGTATGGTGGGGGTGGGGGAGCTGAATTACTTTATGACTTTCATTTGAGAACTTCCTTTTTTAAATTATACAAAGAAAATTAGATACTGTAAAGTTCAACCAGCCTCACAAAGCTTTAGCCACATGTCAGTCGAATAGCATGAGGAATTGTGTAAGGAACCCAGCCAGAAATGAAAAGCTAGGTAAGCAACTTTCATCAAGTTAGGATTTTTTTTTTTCCCAAAATAGAATTTTTAAAAGAAAGAAATAAAATAAGTGATAGTGATTCTCATCTTCTGTTTTTGTCAGCTTACCTTGAATCTTATACCCAGGTAATTAATTATGTGGGGCCCTCATTAGTTCAGTGAAATACTATAGCTATGAGATTTTGTCTGCCCATCATAATGAAGACAAACCTGCCTTCCTATAACTGAGATAAACCTGCTTTCATTTTATTTTTTTAGGAACCCTTTCAAACCCATATAAATAACAGTGCTTTCTACTCACCCAACCAACGTGGAGGCACCTGACATTGTACTTGCCTGTCAATATAGCCTATTCCTCTGGCCAGGAAGAGATGCATAGCCTAATCTAGGTCTATAAAAGCATAATTTTTCAAAGAATTACCCTGACACAAAAGACACTCAATCCACATTGGTTAAATGAATATTTAATGAATGAATGAACAAGCTAGTGGAAATAAGTTATGACTGTTTCTTTCCTTGAGGTAGATATAACCCTGGCTCCAGTTTTTATTAGCTTACTAAAAGAAGCTCATCATCTGTAGATGACAATAATGCCAAGATGTTTAAAAGAGAGAGAGAGAGAGAGAGAGAGAAGCATAACTAAGAGAGGAAGAAAGAGATATATAACTTAATGAAATTTTCCTGAAATTTCTGGTTTGGGGAACTAATAAATTTCTGTTTTCCTGAAGTTAACTTGAGTTTCCACCACTTGTTCAAGGAAGATCATGGCAAACAATAATCATTAGTAATGCTTTAACACACCCCAGAATACCTAGTGGAAACAAGAGTGATTAATCGTAAATTATTATATGTTTAAATGAAAGTATATCATTATAGATATAAATAAAATTCAAAATTGCTATTGGAATAAGCAGAAAATCTTGTTCACAGTGCAATTTCAATTCATAGTTGCTTCCACATTAAGCCTAGTGACATTACTTTAGGAACAAGTAGATAATAGTAAGTTCATATATGCTGCATATCTTGAATAATATAGAAGACTAAATAACTAGATATTTACTATTTCATTTTTATTATTTAAGACTTTCATATAGTATTAGAAATTTAAAATGTATTTATAACTCGCTCTTGCATTTCCTTTTTTCTTATTTCTTTGGATGTCTACTTTAAACTTATCGTCAGCCAATGAGTTTCATCTTGTGGATATGAAGTTTTGGAATCATAACTTTAGATTTCCGCAAAGCCACAAAAGATATTTTACTCTATACTGAGTTTAAAACTGTCTTAAACAGTAATTCTGGTGAAATTAATTCCCCTTTCAGCCTGTGGGAACCAAGTGAAGGAAATCAAGATATTTCATTCCAAAGTATACTTCTTTGACATATTTTGAGATGGCCCTTCAGAGGGTCTGCAAACAGAGGTAGGCCTGCAAACAGAAGCAGCCCTGCAAAGCTGTCTTTTGTAGGGGAGATTTTTGTCTGCAGAGTATCTGTAACCAGGTTTTCTCTGAGGCTCTACCTCGTCTGTGTGGATCTAGGAAAGATTAACTGAGAGTCTGACACCTTTAAAGGTCTGGAAGAAACATTTATCTATTCTTTCTGGGGGGCTGCTACCCATTTTTACTTCCAGGTCCCCTCTTCTCTCCTATAACCTGCTTTGCCACCACAACCTAATTTAGCAGCATTTTGACCATGCTTGGAGTCCTCATTCTTTCTGCAACCTAAAGATGGTACTAAGCTTCCGAACCGCACTGGGGGGTTGGGGTAATCACTCTTGTTGTTCTCCCTCTTGTACTCATTAGTAAATTTGTATGCCTTTCCTCTTATTAACCTGCCTTTTGTCAATTGATTTTTTTAGTGACCATTGAGAGGGCAAAGAGGAAGTCTTCCCTTGGCCCCTACCCAAGCCACAACCATCAATTCTGCCTCAAAGTGTAGAAGATGAATGAGAAGAGAGCATCTCAATTACAATTTGACTTGCATTCAATAAACATATGTGGTATACTCACCATTATAGAAGTATTGTTCTAGGTGCTAGAGATAAAACCTTGAAGAAGTAGAATGGATCCTGACATTATGACTCTGATATTCTAGAGAGAGACAGAGATTATAAAGTAAATAAATAAGCTGATTTCAAATAGAAATAACAAATATGCATAAAATTTAAAAGGTACTAAATTAAAGAATGACCAGGTTAAAGAAAGCCACTATGGGGAGATGATGTTTTAAATTGAGACTTAAATGAAAATCACCAGGTATATGAAAACCTGGAAGACAAGCATTTGTCAACCTACAATAATTAAAAGGATCAGAATCCAGTTTAAAGAGAGTTGATTAAAGCACAAAGTCTGAGGACAAGCTACCTGGGATTCATGGGTTCCAAAAAATAAAAGTCAGTGTCTTGAAGTGTAGAAGTTTGGGATCATGTATACAGACAAAGTTTAGGGGAGCTGAAGAGAATGTCAACATTTATGTAAGGCCAAATGCATACCTACAATGATATGATTAGTCTAGGTGGTATGTTTCTTTTTGGAAAAGGTATATTTAACATTCCACACTGAAGATGTAACAGTAATGGGGTCTTGGTTGCCGTCTGATCTCAGTTAAGTATAGGATACTAAAGGAGGTAGTTAATCTACAACAAAGGTCAATCACTAAAGTGGGAGCAGTCTAGTCACTGGTCTCTCCTAGTCATTTACAGAACAGGAACAATGAGAAAGTTCATCTATTATCTAAGAATTGTAAAACTGTTACATGACTCAGTCTCCAGGGTTTAACTTTTCCCTTGGCATGATAAATTTAGAAGGTCTTGAAATGTTATTTTATTTTACGCACACTAAGCAGAGGCAGGTGGATCTACAAATGCTCTAAAGATGCAGTATGTTTGAAATGCATGAAAAGCAGATGGATACCTAATGTGGCTGGAATGTGGGCGCAAGTATAGTAGACCATGAGATCAGAGAAGCTCTGTGGTGCTGGTAAGTTTGGAAAACCATTGATGAGTTTCAGGCAGAGAATGACATGATCCGATTTTTCCCATTCACAAAGGTCACTCTGACTCTGGTGGCAGACTAGTCTGTAGGGCTGAAGATTAGAATTCAGGACGTCAATGGGAAACTATTGTCAAAGCCCAGGGAAGAGATAATGGTAGCTTGGACTAAGAGGTTAAAATGGAGAGCAGTGGAATACTTCAGAAACTATTTGGAAGTAGAAACTGTAGGATTTCTATGAGTCAGGCAAAGGAAAAGGAGGAAATCAACAAATCCCATAACTGCTGCTGATAATGAACTTTAAGAATGTACCAGGATCGCTTTATTGACTCTAGTTAACATGGTGTTCTTATCAAATCTCCAAGTTAAACTAATTTGTTAAATTTACTCTCATTTTCAGGACGTGTAGTGTCATAAGGTAGAAATGACTAAGCCAATTAATATGATTAAGATTATAATTTATGACATGATCTACTTTCCATTGCAGGGGAAATAATGACCTTTAAAAGAGGTATATTACGAGGGAGAAGATGATGACAGGCGTTTGAGAGTTTTAGTTCTTAAAGTTGACAATCTTATACAGCCTTATACAAAAATCGCCTTATGACTGCCTTTAGAACTTCTCTATCACTATTATTTTCTTTAGTTACTACCACTCATTTTTGTGTGTGTCTTTATATCTTATTAAATAGTAAACTTACTTATACTTTTTACATCTTCCCCATCATTTAACACATTTTTCTTTCTCACAATAATGGCTCAATAAACATTTTTCAGTGTACAAATCAATTCCTCTTAGAGAAATATCTCCATCATCTTCCCCTTTTCATAGTTTACTCATTCTACCAGCACAATTCAGCTACAACTCCTTTAAAAGCCTCTGATGTCTCCTCATTCTTTCCAGAGAATTTCATTGTCACCACTTTCACTGAACTGCTCTTTTCTCTCCTGTTAACATTGCAGTTACTGGGCCATATTGACAGGGAAATCAGTCCCTCCATCATTAATAGAACTTTATGTCTCCTATTCCAAAAGTTAAAATCTCACCTAACAAAAGGAAACTTAGTGATTTACTCCTCTGGACAAACACTGAAATCCCTTTTTAGGTCTTGAATTCTTCATTCTCCTGAACAAATTCAATAAAACCTTTAAAAGATCCTTAATGTTTTACTAGATGATAATTGTGGCCAGTATGCTATTTCAAATACTGTATTTCAAATTCAAAATTTCAATGGTATTCCTTTCAAATAGACCCAAACTCACCAAACTCACCAAAAAATAATAGTATCCACTTTCATCCTGTAATTGACCACTCACCAGATCTCATCTCCTTGACTTAAGTGCATAGGCATCTCCTTTACTGCAAATCACAAAACACATCTTGAAGAGGGTCTTTCGTACTCAAGTGTAAAAGAAAACTTTAATTTTAATGTATTTAAGAAACAGCAGGTAGTTTCCCCAGTGCCTGGCTGGGGGGTACTTTCCTTCCTTCTTACAATGAACTTCTATCAAGAGCAAAATCTTCTTTTTAGATTTTGAAGCTGTGTTTTTGTTTTATGCAAGATCTTATCCACTAAACGATAAGCTAATACTCACCACAATGTCTGTAACACATTTTTAAAATATATTACAGTATATATTAAGAAATAAATGAGTAAATTAATAACTGCTTTGATGGATATTACACTGAGGGCAATCTCATTTGAGCCAATTTTTTTTAAATTTTAAATTCAGTCAGATTTGCATTAGAAAGCCTCCTTCGTGCAAACACTCCAGGGTAACTTTGCAAAGTTGCTTTGAAAGTAAATGTCATCAAATATTAATAAGATAAGCCAAGGGAAATAAGGTTGTAGTTTATCCTGGATTAGAAAGGGCATTTTCCCTCTGAAGTATGAACACATATAGGAATTTAAAACTCTGACCCAGACACCAGACAGAGGTATGTGGGTGGCCAAGCTAACTAAGAAAAGCAGATTGAGTGTGGCACATTGATAAGATTAAATGGATATAAAAACCTCCAAAATGGTGAACCAAGACCTTAAAAAATACTGCTATTTTTCCATTTAAATCTTCTCCCAGGATATACAACTGTCCAAAAAAATCTAAGAGCAAAATAAATGTAAAAGTGTATTCTGATAATATATCACACTGTGCCTACCATAATTAAAACAGTCCAGAACCTCTACTTTGGGGTCTAGAAAGGCCTCATGTATTTTGACCTAAGAAAAAACAGAAACGATACCCTGGCTTGATAGAGCTCTCACTGAGAATGGAAGAAAGGGGATTCTATAAAGCTCACACTCAAAAGACAAGTTTCCATTGTGAAAAATATTTTATTAGTTCAGGAAATTAAATACTGAAAAAGGAGCCAATTGGTCATTAAACAACATTAGGTATCCTGGATCTTCCCCCACATTATGCTCCTGCTAAGCACCAGAGACCTGTCATCATCCTAGAACTTATCTTATACATATGTGATGTGTGGTAGTAATAAGAGCATTGGATTAAGAGTCAGAAGAGCTGGATTTTAATTCTAACTCTGCAACCGATTGACTAGTTGACATAAGCCCAATTATTCACTTCTCTGGGCCTCAGTTTACTCATCTGAAATAAAAATACCACTAATATCAGTCTCACATGGCTATATAAATATATGTGTGGTATAAACAGAATAAACTATAACTTTGACAGTGTGTTGGGATAGGCCTTCTGCCATCCCAACCTCTTCCCCACATGTTTAAAGTTTGATATTATGAAAATAAAGATGCTTTGCATGTAAAATTAGCTATAAACTTTTAAGTCATTAACTAGTAAGAAATTATATGGTGTAACTAACTGGCATCACATTTTCCCTGATGTTGTCTAGTATAGCTTCTCCTCTGCGAGAGAGCCTAGATAAAGAATGTATGGGCTGGACCCACCCTGAAGGAAAAAAAAATTGTACGCTAGACCAGACGAGTTAATGGGTGCAGCACACCAACATGGCACATGTATACATATGTAACAAACCTGCACATTATGCACATATACCCTAGAACTTAAACTATAATAAAAACAAACAAAAAGAAAGAAAATACTCAAATCAATCTGAAAAAAAAAGTCAACAATCAAGCTGGGATGTAAAGCTACCTCTAAAATTGTTCCACCAAGCTGGTACCACTTAGGTTAATTGTGCCATATTAAACATTAGTGAACCCAGTGGTGCCACTGGCACCTCCTGGCCACTAGGGGGAAGTGGCAAGCCATACTCTGTTTAAAAAAAAAAAAAGTTCTTGTTTCAAAGCAAAGAGGTACTTATTGAAGGGAAGGAATTATTTTGATTTTCTGGAGCCATAGGAACTCTTTCCATCAAATTGTTTATCTGGAATATACAAGAACAAGCATAGCAGTTTTATTCCTTGGAAAGAAAGGTGAAACAAAATACAAACACAAGAAGTAAAAATCAGATATTTTGTGCATAACTGCCTTTAAACTTCCATTTGCAAATCAATGGATTAAAATTGCCAGAGAGAACACCCCAGTGTGCTATCTTCAGACAATGTACACATTTATTTATTTTTAAATTTAATATGCTGTAACTACATATTGCCCTGTGTGTCAGAGGTTGGCCAGAGAACTGAATATGCCTATGCCCTTATGTCTAGTAGTAGGGCCACACCAATTACAGCATATGTAACAGACAAAGTGACACTGCTATACTGCTTGCTTTTCTTTCTTTATAAATAAATATACGTGTATGTGTGTGTGTCATGTATGTATGTGTCTATATATGTGTATCATTTGTATGTATCATGTAGACACGTGTGTGTGTCATGTAGTCTTTTGTGTGTGTGTCCATATATACACAGTGCCACCTTGAGAACTAGAATACACCATATGCTTTAAACGGTCTGTTGGCTACTTCCCAAACCCAGTTTCCTGTTTCCACACATATTGAGTCACTACTGTCTACACTGTGTTTATCTTTTTATTACTTTTAAAAAAATAGCTTTCATTGCACATGTGTGCGCTTAACAATACATATGTTAGATTTTTTGCTCTGGAGTTTATTAAAATTATATCATTCTGCATATATATTTTAAGATCTGTTTTTTCTTTCAACAATATGTTTTTAAGCTTCATCCATTTTCCAGATAGGTATCATGTATTCTTTCTCACTGTTAAATAATATTTCATGGTGGATTATACCACAGTGTATTTAATTGTTATTATTTCCACTTCTGCTCTTATAATTGATTAATAGTATTGCTACAAGAATTCTTGCTTATGTCCCTTAGAATGCAGAAGCAACCCAATAGAATTGCTGGATCATAGGTTGTATTCATTTTCAACTTTTAAGAAAATACTAAATTGTTTCCCAAAGTTGTGGTTCCACTTTATGCTATTCCTCATAATGTATGAGAGTTCTCCTTACTCCACATCCTTACCAGGATTGGCATTGTCAGACTCCTTTGTTTTGTTTTATCAGTTAAGTGGTTGTAAATAGTTCCCTGTTGAAGTCATAATTTGCATAAAGAAGTTGAACTTCTTTTCAAATGTTAATCATGTTTATTTCTTCCATGAAATAACTGTGCACATCCTTTGTTCAGTTTTCAATTGAATTGTTCTTTATTTCCTTTGCAGATTTATTTTACATTCTAATCTTTACTTTGTCTTAGGTGTTGAAAGTATCTTCTCTGAGATTTTGGTTTGTCCTTTTCACTTTCGTTTTGGTTTCTTTTTTTGTTAGAGGATCTTTTAATATAATAATGCTATCACCCACTTCTTGTATGGTCATTGCTATTTGTATCATATTTAAAATAGTCTCCTATTTTTATTCTAAAATTTTTCTAAGTTTGCCTTTCACATTAATGTCTTTTATCAATTTAGAATTCATTTTCAGGTAGAGAGTAAGGTAGGGATGAAATTTTTCTCATATGTTAACCAGTTGTCCCAGCATCTTTTCTAATGATCTACATTGCCCTTCTCTCTATTTTATTGTTGTAATTTTAATTATTTCATCTTGATATGTAAAAGTTGCATTATTAAAGTGGATTTTATGTCTAGCCACCTAAACTCTCTTGTTAATCCTAATACATTATCTGTGGATATTTTCAGGGGGTTCTATGTAGATAAGCCTATCATCTATGTAATTAATTTTATGTATTCTTTTCTGTGGTAGGCTAACAGCCTCTCAAAGATATCAAAATGCACATTCCTAGAACCTGTTAATTTGTTACCTTACATAATGAAAGGAATTTTGCAGATGTGGTTTAGTTAAAAATCTTGAGAAGAAAAGAGTATCCTGAATTATCCAGGTGGACCTAAAGTAATCACAAGTATCTTCATAAGAGGGAAGCAGAAGGAGATTTGATTACAATAGTAGGAGATAAGATGAAGAAAGCAAGAGATTATAGTGATTCAAGAAAGAGGGCATGTGCTAAGGAATACTGGGAATGTTTAGAATCTGGAGAAGCCAAGAATTCTTCCCTCAAAACCTCCAAAAAACCAGCTCTGCTGACATCTTAGCTTTAGTTTAATAAGATTCATTTTGAACTTCAAACCTCCAGAACGATAAGCTAATAAAATTTTGTTTTTAGCTACTAATTTTATATTACTAATATATTTTCTAATCAGTTTCATTTATTTTTCTTGCCTTATTGCTTTGGCCAGAAGTCCTAGAAAAATGTGTCAGCAAGTATTTTTGTTTTGTTCTAATTACATGCTTTTACAACAGATTCTCAAATATGATGAGAAGGAAATTCCATAATACTGTAGACATTTTCTATTTTATTCAAATTATTTTCTAAAGTTTGTAATTAAGACTGGAAAATATACTGTAAAATATTCTAGGAACATACCTTAAATGGTAGCCACCTAATTGTCATGCCTATAAAAATGATCTATGCCATAAGCATCTGGTTCACATACATTCTTTATTTATTTGTGATTGACTGGTATCTCTTCCATCTCTGGAAAGGACTGAGGTATCAAAATTGTTAGAATAAGAAGATTAAAAATTATAACAAAATAGCATATTCTAGGGAGGAGAAAAAACAGACATATCAGATACCTGCAATGAGTAGTGAGCACAATAAGAGTTCTTAAAACATTGTCAGTTTGCAGGACTTAATTTACAAGGTAAAGCCTGACTTACCCATTACTCAGATATCACAGTGACTTTGTAAATATATAAATAGACATAATTGTTAACAGCAATATGATATCATGAAGACTTGGGAGTCTCAGCTGTCTGGTTGGTGAAATTTGGGGGCTTTTTATCAAAATATATTCTTTATCTCATGGTTTATAGTGTAATAACTTTTAGTATTTAAAATTGAACATTTATTGAACTAATAGAGTGCTTAAATTAATTTTAAAAATAGTTTAACAAAAGTAGGCAGATAAAAGCTACAGCCCATTTTTGTGAAAGTTGACATCATAATTCTCATCATTCCCCTGAGGGAAACATTATATATTATTTTCTCCATTTAATCAATTGATTCAGCCCAGCAAGAACTGACCAGTCAATGGATTGTAAAGTCAATTCTGTAAAATGTATTTGAGAAAGCAATAAAAAAAATTTAAGAGGGCTGTTGTACAGCCTACTTCCTCAGTGCGGACTGAAATAATTATAAAGCTGTAAATTCATGAACTCTAATAATCTGTTTAAAAGATTTTTTCTGTGCTCCCTCATATTTGGATAGATTTTTTGAAAACAGTTTCAGATTTCTTGAAATCTTTGCCATCTTTTCTAGCCTAGTCTTGTGTCACAAAAATTGACTTCTTTGGCTTTCAAAACAGTTTAGTTCATACTCATTTTGGAGACATACACACAAGGTAACCAGCAATATTTCTTGTACCCGGTGGAGAAGTCTGCTTGCCATGGTTTTAAATCCAGGACTTGTTTTGCTCCTAAGTTGTACCTTTTCTCTTCTGATTTATTCCTGAAGAGACAGCTCATTCCACTGGACTTTTTTCTACAAAGGAAAACATCAATACAAATAAAATTTATTTTCCTCAGCAAGTAATTTTATGGATTGATCATGTGCTGCTTTAACCTTCTTGCTACAGCTATCCTTCCCTCATATGGACTTGCATCCCTGATACATAAAATAAAAATAGAGGAAAGGACACATAAAGATTTCACCTTGAAATGTACCACCTACCCATTTCTCAGGATTAAATGTAGACCTATCAGCGGGAGGAGTGAAAAGATGTTTCAATACACCTGACAAAAAATTAAAGAAAGTACTCTCCCAATTCAGACATCCTCCTAGGATCTATTGCTTTAATCTGCCTTTACAGCCCAAGATCTCATGCTCTAAATAAATTGAAAAATAGGAGACAAAGGTTTGACTGCTTAGGCTGAGCTCTGATGTAAGTCTTAGGAAAGAATAGTAATATTTAACATCTATTGAAAATCTACTATAAACCAGACTTTTGAACATTTGGTGTACTTTGTCTATCCTAATTTATGTGGTCCTCATAAAACTCTGTGAGTTAGTTACCCATGAAAAAACAATTGAGGCATATAGAGATTCAATTAAATGTCCAAAGCCATAACCTATGATCCCTCATTAAAAAGTTCTTGACATTTCATGTTATCCAACCTGCTCACCAGGACAGGAGACTAGATAGAGATTTAATGTATAACCCTAGGTAGAAGTTAACTATTATACTAATTCCCCTAAATTCTGGTGGTGATAAAGAGTCTGAAGAAGCCCAAATCCAGCAGAGGAGAGAACACTACTGCCATATGAAGTGTCTATACTGGATTCTAAGGGAAAAAGACAAGAAAAGTATAATACCTGGTTCCTGTCCTCCAAAGTTTTATATTCTAAGGATAAGCTTAGATATTCACATAAAACAATTAATTAGTAATTCAATCCAGCACCTATTTATTCTATTCAACACCAAAGACATTTGCTAATAGCTTACTCTATTTTACAAATTAACTACAGATGCCAAAATCAAGGTCTTTATTCAAGAAGAAAAATGAGGAAAGCATGAGATCTGTTTGAAGGAAATCAAGGTTTATGGGGGAAATAGCCTGTCAACTACCAATCAAAATTTCAATGTGGTCAATACACTCAGGAACTAGGTACCCAAGAGGAAGATGTGACTCACGTTTCCTAGAAGACTAAGGAATGCTTGCCAAGAAAGGCAATTCTTAAGCTAAATCTTAAGGAATAAATCTGTAGTAATCCTAGGAATTGAATATTTCTCACTCAAAAATATAAATTTTCATTCCTAAATAAAACTAAATTGCATTTGACATTTCCTTGATACATTGTAGCTCTGCAAGCCTGAGAGTATAGCCTACTCATGGACACAATTAAACTTCATAGGTTGCAAATCAGTCTAACTTGGGGCATGACATTTGGAAAATTAATTTAATAAAAGGTGCATTCCCAGGTCGATGGATAAATGATCTTCAAATCAGTACCCCTATTCTGGCTAATTCAAAGGCTATTCAGTGACTAGATAAATACATAATTCTTCAGTTTTATCCATTGCAATGTCTTATTTTTCACACATTTCGGGAATCTAAGGATTTGGATATATATCGTGGGTTATTGTCATTATAATTTTTAAATAAGGTCAAAATCCAACATTTTGACATATTCACCATTAGTGTACTTCTTCAAGTGCATTCATTCTTTGAATACATCCACCCTGAGAACCCACTCAGTGCCAATCTCTGTTCAGGAATTGAAGGATACAGATGTTAACAAGGAAAGCAAGATTCTAATTTGGAGGAAAACTACACTCTAATAGAGAAAACATGACAATAAATATGTAGGAAGTGAATAAATAAGCTAATTTTAGATGATGTTAATAATAAGTGCTATGAAGAAAGTAAATTTAAAGGGTCGTAGGTTAGAGAATGAATTGGGGCTGTAGAAAAAAAAAAGCTACTTTAGCTAGGATGACCTAAAAATCCCTCTCTGGTGATATGACATTTTAATCTAAGACTAGAATGATCAAAAAGTACCACCAATGAAAGATCTAGTAAAGAGAATTCCAGGAAGTAAAAACAAGTGCAAAGGCTCTAGGACAGAGACAATCTAGGGATGCTTGAGGGACAGAAGGAAAACCAGAGTGGCTGGAGAATAATCAAAAGAAATGAAGATGATCAGAGGTGAGGCCCCAGAAGAAGACTGTAAACAGATCATATAGGGTTTTAGAAAATGAGGTTAAGAAGCTTGGATTTCCTTCCAATTGCCATGGAAAGTCATTGAAAGAGGATAAGCAAGATAATAATGTGATTAGATTTAAACTTTGAAAAAAATTGTTCTTGCTACTGTGAAGCAAATGGACCATAAGGAAAAAAAAAAGAATGAAAGTGGGAAAGTGAATTAAGAGGCAAGTGCAGTTGTGCAAACATGAGGTGACGGTGGATCAGACTAAAGTTGTAGGAGACAGCAAGATGCAGTCACATTTGTCGTGCACTTTGGAATTAACGCTAGCAACACACTTGTGCGTTGGGGTTTTGGTTTGTCAGGGGATGAGGAGATGAGAAAGACTAGGACCAGAAAAAAACTGAAATTTTTTGATATTATCATCATTGTGATGTGCCAAATAAATGAATACGCCAAATAAACTTCTAGAAGTATAATTCTGGAATTCAGAGGAAGGACATGAAACATGGGATTTGTATTTGGGAGTTAACATCATATAGAAGATATTTAAGTCCATGGAATTGAATAATATAAAATTAAAAGTACACAGAGAGAGTGGGGCAAGATGGCTCACACCTTAATCTGAGCACTTTGGAAGGCCAAGGTGGGAGGATCACCTGGGGTCAAGAGTTTGAGACCAGCCTGACCAACATGGTGAAACCTCATCTCTACTAAAAATGCAATATTAGCCAGATGTGGTGGTGGGTGCCTGTAATTCCAGCTACTCGGGAGGCTGAGGCAGGAGAATTGCTTGAACCTGGGAGGCAGAGGTTGCACTGAGCCGAGATTGTGCCGTTGCACTCCAGCCTGGGCAACAAGAGTGAAACAACATCTAAAAAAAAAAAACCAAAAAAACAAACAAAAAAGACACAAAAAGAAAAGTGGGGAACTCAGACTGCAGTGGACTCCAACACCTTAGAATCTGACAAAGGAGCAAGAGACTGAGAAAGAACATTGGTGAGATAGGAGGAAATCAAGCAAATGTGACATCTTAAAGGCCTAGAGAATAATTTCAAAAGGGATCCATTAGTCAGTGATTGCTGTGAGGTCAAGAAAAATAAGGGTACATCATTTACTCTTGGAGGTAGTAAATTAGACAGCTCAAGAGACCTTACTAAGAATATTTCAGATGCTCAATAGCAGAGAAAGCTCTATTAGCAGAATGTGTTAGCTAGTTATTGCCATGTAACAAGCCACCACAAAAGTGAGTAAATTAAAATAATGACTATGATTTCTATGGGTTAATTGAGCGGCTCTGCTAATCTGAGCCAGGCTCACCTGGTCTTACCTGGGCTACCTCATGTACCTACAATCAATTAGTGAGGTAGTCTAGGAGTCAGCTGCTTTAGAATGGCCTTGGCTGTAAAAATGTCTGTTTTGCAAGGTCTCTCAACCTCCCAAAGGACAGCCCTGGCAGTTTTCAGAATGGTGTCAGGCTTCCAAGAACTCACTCATTACCCGCAAGCCATTTATATGGAATCCACTCCCATGAACAAAATACTTCCCACCAGGTCCTACCTCCATCACTGGGGGGTCACATTTCCACCTGAGATTTGGAAGGAACACACATCCAAACCCTATCAAAGTCCATTCCAGAATCAGAGTGGGTGGAGACTACAAAGTTAAAGACCAAAGTTCATGAGTACAGGGAGGTTATTAATTAGAGTCCACAATGCAATTAAGTTGCCATAAGTTGGCCAGACAATTGAGAAGAGAATAGGAGGAGGTGCATAGAGACAGTCACAAATATTTTGAAGACTTTTTCTGTAAAAAGTAACAGATAGACAGCTCCAAAAGCTAGAGGTGCAGTGGAGTCAAGGGTTCTATTCTGTTTGTCTATTAGATTTTTGTTTTTTAAGATGGAAATGAAACAGTATGTTCACAGCCTGATTGAAATGATTCAGGAGAGAGAAAGAATTCAAGAGATAAAAGGATACCCACGGGAACAAAGTCAATGAGTAGATAGGCTAAAATGAGAGGCGTTGGCCTTACATAGAGCAGCGACATGTCTTTAAGAGTAACAGATGGGGAGAAAAAGAGTACAACATGTGCTAACTTGGTCTCCTTCATGTTGAATTAGATGTTAAATTCAGAATTCTTAAGGATTAAGAAAACCCTATCAGCTCAGGGAAGTCTTAAAAAAAAAAAAAAAAAAAAAAAAAAAAAAAGCACCTGCTTACAAATCAAAATTACAGAGGACTCTTCATACCATGGGAGTTTACTTCTGCTATGAACTAAAGCTGTTAAGAGGCAAAGACAAAAATTAGTTCAGAAGAATCGCCTGGGAGCAGTGTCTTGATTCTAGAAATCAAAATATTTCATAATGACTTGAAAACCTGTGGATAGGTATCCGGTGAGGTAAGCTGTGTTTTTAAAGAAGTCACTCATCAATGTTAAATGCTGTCCATTGTACATTATTACCATACTCCTAGGATGTTAAATTTTGAGTATGCAATATTGAACATCTTTTATTTCATTAATCACTTGAGGAATTGAAATGCCATTCAGTTGAAGATTACTTAAATTTACAAACCACTACATGCATAAGAAATCCATCAACTCACTGTAGAGAGCTGTTGAACAAATTGTCCACGACTTGGGTCAAATATCTTTGAGTGCCTAATACCATCTAGGCAAATTAGTACAGATGGAGGTGGCTGGGGGAGAAAACCTTTACAAAATTAAACCTTTAAAGCCTGAGTTCATTATGCAGTTTTTACAAAATTTTAGACATTAAATTGCAGATTGAGAAGGAGCTTTGTATGGCTGCAATGAATTTGACATGTATAGTGACTGTTTCAAAATCAGAGGCTTTCATTCAAAATCAGGTTATAATTTCACTGAGAATTCAGACTGACTAAATATCTAAAACTGAATTTTTTCTGTCAATTGTTAGGCCTTTCTTTTCACATGAGTTGAAGCCAGTACAAGATAACTTCTAGGTCAAGAATAGAAGCACCCTAATTTCAAAAGCTTCAGTGTAAAATCTTCCCTACATATGACTTCCTCCTAGGTCAATTGCCTCAAGCTGTCCATGAGGATCTTAACAGGAGGAACTAAACGATGTGGGATTCTTTAAGGAGTTTTTGACTTCTGTTTGCTGTTAAAGAAAACATTCCAAAATCAAAACTGTTTCAATCCTCTTTATCTGGCTCTAGGAATGTCTGGCACAGCCATCACACAGAGAGAGGGATGAGCAGATAGTAGGAGATACAGTGAGGAAGAGTCACCACAAATAGAACAATTGACCACCAGGAACAAACACCACAAGAAAAGAAAAGCCAGCTGAACACACCAGAGGCAGATAAGAAACGAGGCGAGTTTGATTTACTAGTGTTAACATTTGTTGAGCACCTACATGAAACAGACATGGTTCAGAAATAGAGATGGGAAAGGGGTACATAGCAAGGAAGACATATAACCATAAAATATGAATGTAACACAATGGTAAGGCCATACACAGGACTTCAAGGGTGCCCAGAAGAGGGATACATGACCAAGTCTGGGACACCAGAGTGGATATGCTGGGAGATATGTTGCCTGAGCTGTATCTTAAGGGGATGGATAGGAATTAGTGAGGTAAAATAGAAAATCTTGAGGCAAGGCAAAGCAAAGTTCCAAGGGCATGAAACATCATAATCTCTATGAGAAAAGTACAAGCAGTGAGGCTAGAGTGGTTAACAGACTAGGTCATGGAGAACATTGTTTGCTAAATCTCAACTTTATTCAGTAGTTAATGATCTTTTTTTTTTTTTTTTTCAAATTTTTGAGTACAGGAGTGACATAATTTGAAGATGTCGAGACGGGAAACAAAGAAATCAGTGAAATGCCGGACATGGTGGCTCACACCTGTAATCCCAGCCCTTTGCGATTCTGAGATCTGAGATTGCATAAACTCAGGAGTTTGATACCAGCCTGGGAAACCCAGTCTCTACAAAAAATCAATCAATAAAAAAAAATTAGCCTGGAATAGAGGTGCACACCTGTGGTCCCAGCTAGTCTGTAGACTGAGTTGGAAAAGTCACCTGGGCCTGGAGGTCAAGTCTGCAGTGAGCCATGATTGTGCCACTGCATTCCAGCCTGGAAGACAGAGCAAGACCCTGTCTCAAAAAATAATAATTACAATAATCAGGAAAGAGTCCAGAATGTATATATAAAAAGGAAGGGCCCATATAGAAAAAAAAATGATAAAGTTGGTGGGATTTGGCAGATATATGGAAATGCAAGCAATTTTATTTAACAAAAAAAGTGGGGGAAGTGTGGGGTAGAGCAGGGACTATGGGTACTGCTAGAGGTGTCGTGATCAAGAGGCCAGACAGGGAAAGCAGCTTTCAACCTTAACCTCATCCCTGAAAATTTTGAAGTCCTTCTTCTATAAGATAAATCCGTGTGGAGGTGATCCCAGAAGTCTGCAAATAGAGTCTAAAGCAGATACAGGGATAACTTGTTTTATTGTGCCTCACTTTGTTATGCTTTGTAGATGCCGTTTTTTTTGTTTTGTTTTGTTTTTTTAAAGAAATTGGAGGTTTGTGACAACCCTGCATTGAGCAAGTCTATTGGCACCATTTTTTCAATAGCATGTGCTATTTTCATGTCTCTATATCACATTTTAGGAATTCCTACAATATTTCAAACTTTTTCATCATTATTATATCTGTTGTGGTGATCTGTGATCAGCCATCTTTGATGCTACTATTGTAATTGTTTTAGGGCATCACAAAGTGTGCCCATATAAGATGGAGAATTTACTCAATAAATGTGTGTGTTCTAACTGCTCCACCAGCCGGCCCTTCCCTCATCTTTGTCTCCACAGACCTCCTTATCCCCTGAGACAAAACAATACTGAAATTAGGCCAATTAATAACCCTACGATGGCCTCTAAGTGTTCAAGTGAAAGACAGAGTTGCACGTCTCTCACTTTAAATCAAAAGCTAGAAATGATTAAGCTTAGTGAGGCAGGCATGTCAAAAGCAAAGATGGGCTGAAAACTAGGCCTCTTGCACCAAACAGCCAAATTGTGAATGCAAAGAAAGTTATTGAAGAAAATTTAAAGTGCTACTCCAATAAACACACAAATGATAGGAAAGTGAAACAGGCTTATTGCTGATATGAAAAAAGTTTTAGTAATCTGGATAGATCAAACCAGCCATAACATTCCCTTGAGCCAGGCCTAATCCAGAGCAAGGCCCTAACTCTTCAATTTTATGAAGTCTGAGAGAGGTAGGGAAACTGCAGAAGAAAAGTTTGAAACTAGCAGAGGTTGGTACATGAGGTTTAAGGAAAGAAGCCATCACTCTAACATTGAAGTACAAGGTGAAGGAGCAAGCTCTGATGCATAAGCTGCAACATGGTTCTCCAAGAAGATCTAGGTAAGATAATTGATGATTATGGCTACATTAGCAACAGATTTTCAATGCAGGCAAAACAGCCTTATATTTGAAGAAGATGCATCTAGGACTTTTATAGCTAGAGAGGAGACGTTAATGCCTGACTTCAAAGCTTCAAAGGACAGACTCACTCTTTTGTTAGAGACTTATGCAGCTGGTGACTTTAAATTAAAGCCAATACTCAGTTACCATTCCAAAAACCCTAGGAACATCAAGAGTTATGCTAAATCTACTCTGCCTATGCTCTACAAATGGATCATTAAAGTCTGGATGACAGTACATCTATTTACAACATGGTTTACTAAATATTTCAAGCCATTGAGACTCACCACTCAGAAATAAAGGCTCCCTTTCAAAATATTACCGATCACTGATAATGCTTCTGGTCACCCAAGAGCTCTGATGGAGGTGTCCAAGGAAATTCACGTTGTTTTCATGCTGCTAACACAACATCCATTTCGCAATTAGATCTAGGAGTAATTACTCTCATTTCATAAGGCTGTAGCCAATATAGATAGATTCCTCTTATGAATCTGGGCAATATAAATTGAAAACCTTCTGGAAATGATTCTCCATTCTAGATGCCATTAAGAAAACCGTGATCCATGGAGGAGGTTAAAATATCAACATTAACAGGCGTTTAGAAGATGTTGATTCTAACCCTCCTGCGCGACTTTGGGAGGTCCAAAGCATCAGTGGGGAAAGTAACTGAAGATGTGGTAGAAATAGCAAGAGGATTAGAATTATAAGTGGAGTCTGAAGACGGTACTGGATTGTTGACAATCTCATGATGAAACTTCAATGAATAAGGAGTGGCTTCTTTTTTTTTTTTTTTTTTTTTTTTTTGAGACAGAGTCTTGCTCTGTCGCCCAGGCTGGAGTGCAGTGGCGCGATCTCAGCTCACTGCAAGCACCGCCTCCCGGGTTCACGCCATTCTCCTGCCTCAGCCTCCTGAGTAGCTGGGACTACAGGCGCCCGCCACCTCGCCCAGCTAGTTTTTTGTATTTTTTAGTAGAGACGGGGTTTCACCGGGTTAGCCAGGATGGTCTCAATCTCCTGACCTCGTGATCCACCCGTCTCGGCCTCCCAAAGTGCTGGGATTACAGGCTTGAGCCCCCGCTCCCAGCCTGGAGTGGCTTCTTATGAATGACCAAAGGAAGTGGTTTCTTGAGATGGAATCTACTCCTGGTGAGGGTAACTGTGAACATCGTTGAAAGGACAACAAAGGATTTAAAATATTATATATAATATATATTATATATGTAATGAACCTGCACGCTTATATATATAATTATATATATATATATGTAATATTACACTTTAAGTTCTGAGATACATGTACAGAACGTGCAGGTTTGTTACATAGGTATACATGTGCCATGGTAGTTTGCTGCACCTTAGTTAATACAACAGCAAAAAGGTTTGAGAGGATTAACTCCAGTTATGAAAGAATTTCTACTGTGGGTAAAATAGTATTAAACAGCATTACATGCTATAGAGAAGTATTTCTCAAAAGGAAGACGTGGCAAACTTAATTATCTTATATTAAGGAATTGCCACAGTAAACCCAGCCTTCAGCAACCACCACCCTGATCAGTCAACATCAAGGTAAGATGCTCCACCAGCAAAGAGATTATGACTTGCTAAGGGCTCAGATGATTATTAGCATTTTTAGCAATAACATTTTTTAATTAAATTGTATACATTACTTTTTTAGACATAATTCTATTGTATACTTAATAGACTATAGTATAGTGCAAATATAACTTTTATGTGAACTAGGAAAACTTTTAAAAATTATGTGATTTACTTTATTTCCATATTCTCTTTATTATATTCATATGGAACAGAACTGGGGTTGTGTACTTCCTGAGGTACATACCTCTCTGAGGTATGCCTGTATAAAGGTGATTTGTACCATAAGAAAACACCTAGGGCACCTATGGAAATAAAAAAATTAAAAAATAAAATAAATAAAATAAACATAAGGGAGTATATACAATGAACCATACTTTGGGACATCTGAAAGATTAAATGACGTAAGCCTACTAGGGTTGAGATAGTAGTTACCATGTCACATCCATATCTGCAGACTTTAGATAAAAATATGTAATCTTTTGGACTGAAGTAGTTTGTTCTGTGGCTGGTCAAATACCATACAGGGAAAACCACTAATCTTCCCATTCAACTTTTGCTATCATCAAAATCAAACTAAACCAGATAAAACTTGACAATATTACTTTCAATTACTTCTAAACAATGAAATCCAGTGTTTGTGTTCAACTCTTCCTTAAAGCTTTTCCAATAACCTTTGGTTACTATGAATCAACTAGTTAGTTAAAGCCATTGAGAAACTTTTTATCTGAAAAATGAAATTTCGGGTCAGGATTTTAATAGTTTCAATGGTATTAGAACTACTAATTATTAAACTATAT
Source organism: Macaca thibetana thibetana (assembly GCF_024542745.1). Lineage (NCBI taxonomy): Eukaryota > Metazoa > Chordata > Mammalia > Primates > Cercopithecidae > Macaca > Macaca thibetana. Next base: position 100,945,751 of record NC_065578.1, on the reverse strand, counting down.
TGAATAATCCATTAACTGTTGTTCAAATATGGCAAATCTTTATAAAGTGTAGCCTAAAAATATTTGGACCAATATTTCATAAAATTCTATTTATGAAAAAGATCTTCCTGGGTTATAAAACTACCTAATTCTTTGCTTAGAAGATAGAACTGAAATACCAGGGCTTATTACATAATCTGAAATCTAGTTCTCTCTGGAAGGCTTTAAAAGCTGTACCTCAGACATATTTTTTAGCTGTCCTCGGTAGCAGGATAAGCTAAATCTCTTTTTCTACTTGTGAAATCTCTGCATCTGTGTTGCCATGTTATATGCCCAAGTTCTGCTCCTGTAGTTATTATAAAGCCAAATTTACAGTAATTAAGAGACAACTACTCACATTACAACTATAAGACCAGCTCTCTAATGGGAAAGGAAACAACTCACCAAGGCTGAAATCAAATCCTTTTAATGGGCTTTCAACTTGCCCGGGAGGAGATCTATTTCAAGCATAAACACAGCCTTCCAGAGATAGTCTTTTTATGTTGCTCTTAAATGTCTAATAGGTATTCCACATCAGCTGTGAACTTGTGAACCCAGAAGGGATTTAGGGGTTTTTATAAGTTCAGTGCAGTATAGAACACACACACATATACATTAAAAGCAACCATAGCCATTGTACTATCATTGCTGTAAAACTCACTGTCTAGTATCTTTATGTGCTAAAAAAAAATTATTTTTAAATTTACAATGTAAAAATACGTACAAAAATACCTCTATAAAATCAATAGCTATTCACCTTCATATAAAAATATTTAGGAACTGAATGGCATGTTGTTTTGTACAGTTGAATTTTTCAGTTAGATATGCATTTTATTACCTTTATTTAAGAACTCTACATAATAAACTTATTCCTCAATAGCATGAATTCTTTGTAATGTTGATTTTTTTAAAGGCATTCTGATCTTGAAAGTACTAGCTGAAACCCTTTGTTAGCCCTTGGGGACTAGTAATTTCACAACTTCCCAATGAAGTATTTAAACTATCATACTTAAATTCTAATACTTAAATCTCTATTTATGTAGCAGATATGATCTTGAAAAGGTCTATAAAGTAAGAATTTTAAAATAAATTACAACATAGTAAATAACTGGAGAATTGGCTAATTAAGTAAAATATATCTAATAGTAAATTCTTTTACATGGTGGCTCCTTCAAGAAATTGAAAAAAGTAAGATCATTTAATATATTGGTTTTGTAAATTTAGATTTTTGTGTATGAGATTTCCTGAAACTCAGGCAGATTTCCACGTCTCCTTGCTGAGGAAGAAAGCATTCTAATTGCATGAGCTGGGGCTTTGGTGAGATTGCTCAATCTTTTTAACACTGGATAGATAGGTTGCTTTTAAAAAATATCACTTCTGTAACGGCTGACCAGGTTAATGCCTCTATTTTCCTGTTTGGTTATCTCAAATATCTATGTATCAGGAACAGTTGTTAGCTGGAAACAACAGGGCTCATTCCATCCAATATACAGTATGCATTAAAGTTGATGAGAAGGAAAGCTGAAGATATCTAGCACGCATACTATGCAGTCAGGAAGAATAGTTGAATTATACCTATAAAATGCTCCAGTAAAGTTCTCACTGCCACCACCACAGTCCGAGTTTGCACTACCCACCCACAGCATGGGGCCGTAACCCCAGGATGACTTGCTTCTGTGACTTCTGAAAGCTATTACCTTCACAAGATTTAATTCCCTTTGGTGTTACTGCTTCATGTCATTCTCTTCTGAACTAAGTCTCAGCTGGATTTCCTCCAACCTGCATTCCAGCTTTAATGAAAAGTGGGAAAGCATTTCTGTCTTCTACCTTAAAATGATATACCGTGAGGGATTCTATCAGGGGTATTCATAAGGGGCTTGGAAGGCAGTAAACAAGACAAATATTCACTAGATGCCCAGCATAGCATAAATAAACTCCATTTTCCCATGCCTAAACTTCCAGCCAGTAACAACCGCACAATAAATGCTTATATCTAACATAACGCAACTACTGTTTTCAAAAACGAAAATGCACTTGCTATTGTCCCCTTTTCGGGGACAATTTGTTGCTGCCCCCAGCTCCAAGTCCAGGACCAACTGACTCCATCTTAACAGCCTGCAACAAAAGGATAAAGTAGAGGAGCCAGCCAACATCATTAGCGATAATGAAATTAAAAGGTAAATAGCAAGGGTAACATAGGGATAAACAGAAGTAAATCAGTTAACACAAAATTTTTTAATATTTTCAGAATAATTAACTGCCATGAACAAAGACTGGTCTCTGCTACTAACAAGCTGAGCATTCAACAATGATGTTAGTCAAATAGGCCTGAGGGGAAGACACCGTGGTCTGCTACCATGACTACTTTTTGAATAGCTCGTTGAGCAGGCACTGGGGCTGGGAGATGACTGGGGACAAAACAGTCACCATGCCTACCTAGTTATCAAAAGCCTCCTCTGTAATGGATGGTATTTGCTGAATATTCAAATATTCTCACACTGTCTATTCTGAAAGAATCATGTGCATTCCAGACCTTTTCACAAACCCTTCAGTCTATCCACTCAAAGCCCCTCAATTATAGAGCCAAATAATTAGCACCTCCCCAGGAATCATTGTAATTGTTAATAGCAGCTGGTACCTGCATAGTATTGATGAATCTACTTTTAACTGTTGCCCTCTTCAGTCAAAGGTCACCGGAAACAAAGGTGGCATAGGATGACAGAGGAATGTCGGCCAGCTGGGGAAATGCCTGCTAAGAATGCGAGCCACCTGCTAATGGAATTTACTTTATGTCAGTGGAAGCACATTCTTAGTTTGCCAGGGAAAGTACTCATTAGTTCTAGATGTCCTGGTATTAGAGCCACTACTATTAGTGCCTCTTTTACTTTCAAAAGTGTCCTGGTTTGGATGATAAGTTAAATATTCACCTTACATATATACTACTTCCACTTGGTTATAAAGTGCTACAAAGCATGCCTAACTTTTCTGGGTAAATTTGTTCACCAAGTTATCCAAATGTATGATAATGTGTAGCTTAAGCATGGCCAGTGATCAACTGTTTAAACTCTACCAGGACCTACTAGCAAGAAGAGAACAGTTGCCTGTCAAAAAAGGCATGACTTTGCTCCAAAACTCTAGAGATCTCTGCTGTGATTCTCCTAACAGTGGTTTCCACAAGTAACCCAAGGTACTACACATACTTTGAATGCCACTGTAGGCTCTAAGTCATAAGAACCAAGTGAGAGAATAAATTACACTGTACCCTGACTCAGATGGAGATCCTTCCCTTGATCTGGGCCTTCTCAAATTTGACAGTCTTTTGGGTAATAGGGTGAATTATTCAGCACCTCAATCCCACATATAACATGCATTTATTCAATATGCATATGTCTACCAAGCATGTGCCTCTTTAATAGTAGTTATGGTGTATAAAGTGCAAAACTTGTCTTTCACTTTGAAGAGAATATCCTGGAAAGTCCCTTAATAGTAGATCCCTGAAAAAGTAAATAGGCCAGCCTATTTTCATGCACTTTGTCTGCCTCCCTCTGGCATTGCACACTAAGGCACTAGAACACTTGCTATTCCCTGACCCTCTAGTCCTTTCAGCATGGCAGCATCAATGTACTAGAATTCATGATGTCCTGTGGAATTGTAAGAGTGCCAGGGTGCCTGAGGACACACATTTTTTTCATGAAGCTAAAGAGTTAACATGTCCCTGAGATAAGATGAGAAAAATGTATTACTATCCCTGTAAGATAAAAGCAAACTGTTTTCATTGTTCTCTGTATATTGGAATACATAAAAAGTAAGAGCTGTATAGTAGATGCCGGAGACTGTGTTAATTTGTTTCAATAAAGAGATAACATCTGGAACAGCAACTGAAAATTAGTCACTATCTGAATACGCTGATGAAATCATGTCCCAGTTTTCAAGACCAATATGACTTCTGAATAGCCAAACAAGTCAGTTAAATGAGGTTCCCATTGATTAGCAGTGTTCAACGCCCTGAACATGTTACCCTTTAAAATGAGAACAAGTTTGGGGAGGGTTATGTGGAAGATTTAAGTCAAGTCTTATGATGTTATCACAGGACCTTTCCTCAAGTATACTATACCTTCCATTTTTTCATTTTTTCCCTGAGTATCTGGTTCTATTAACTGACTTTGTTCTTGGAATTAAAGAATCTCATGACTCTCTACCATGATGGCACAAGCCTTTTTTTTTTTTTTTTTTTTTTTTTTTTTTCCCAGACCTAGAATCTTTATTTCTTTCTTTCTTTCTTTTTTTTTTTGGTTTTGGTTTTGGTCTTCTAGTTCAAATAAGACTTTAATAGGTTTCCTATTTCAATCTTAATGATCCCTTAATCAAATAGCCATCTCCAACTCTGCCTACAGATTATGTTATTCCAATTATGACTATAAGAGACAGGAAAAATCAAACTTTGTTTCCCAGACTCACACTGAACACAGAACATTTCTCACACTAGATATATGGGTTTTTTCCCCCACATATTAAGCAGTTTTCCAGTATACACCATCCGCCACAACCAAGGCCTTTTCCAGGGCCTGTGAAATTGTGAAATTCATTAATTTCAGGGTAAATCAACCTTTGGCCACATGCCTCTATTTCAGTTGCAAGAGAGACTGAGGAAATTCTTATTTCTATATGAGTATATGAGTTGTAGAAGGCGAGAAATTCTCTCCTTGCAAAGACTCTTGCCAGCTTAAGAGTCTCCTAAACCACCCTCAGATATAAGAATTCACTAGAAGGACTTACAGAATTCACTTACAGCTATTATACCCACAGTTATTGTTTATTATAGTCAAAGGGTATGGATTAAAATCAGCTACATGAAGAGGCCCATGAGGTAGAGTCCAGGGAAGTTCCAAGCATGAAGCTTCTAGTTGTTCTCTTCCAGTGCAGTTATGTACAGTATTAACTTCTCCCACCAGTGACATCTGACAATACACATGGAATATTGTCCACAAGGGAAGCTCACCTAGCCTTGGAATCCAGTGTTTTTAGTGAGGTTTGACTGTGTAGACATTGTTGACTGTCCACTTGGCTGACCTAAGTTTCTAAGTCCTCTAGAGGTCAAGATAATGTGTGTCACCCAAAGTTCCTACCATATATTATATTGTTAGAATAGACTATTTGGCATAGCCCAAGGTTTCTAAGTAAACAAAGGCAACCTTGTAAGGCAAAATATTCCAGAGGCTTAAAGATCACCTCCTAGGAGCTGAGGGCAAAGGCCAGACCTCTATTTGGGTAAGGTTGCTTCTTTACTATACTCTAATCATATCATGTTTGTATTATCAAATGATATGGTGGGAAAACCATGAACTTGTATATTTAGCTCCTGTACCCTCCTCCTCTGCTACCTACTTGCATAATTTTAATTATTTTATTTCCAACATAGCAAGTTTATTATCTTAATAAAAAGTTTTGAATATTTACTGTGAACTATGCACAGATCTACAAATCACTAGAAAAACAAAGACAAGTAAAACATTGTTCCTTTCCTTAAAGAATCTGCATAGGGTTGATAGAGAGGGCACCTCGGAATTATCTATATTCTGGCAATGATCATGGATCACAAGTTTTCTAAGAGAGTGCTTATAACAAATATTCATTTTTAATTTACTCTCTTATTTTGGAAAAGTTCAACATATGCAAAATAATCATATAATCAACCCTCATAAATCCATCAACCAGCCTGAGAAAATAGCAAGCAATTCATGATCAATTCTTTTTATCTAAATTACCCACTTATCTACCTCGTTTACTGGATTATTTTGAAGCAAGTCCCAGACATCATGTCTTTTCATCCTTAAATACTTAGATTGTATCTTCTTTTTTAAAAAAAAAAAACCATACCACCATTATTATGCTTAAATAATTAACAATAAATCATTTTTTACCACATCAAATATCAAGGCAGTGTCCAAATTTTCCTAATAATTTTTTTTTTTTGAGACAGAGTTTCACTCTTGTTGACCATGCTGGTGTGCAGTGGCGCGATCTTGGCTCACAGCAACCTCCGCCTCCTGGGTTCAAGTTATTCTACTGCCTCAGCCTCCTGAGTAGCTGAGATTAGAGGTGCCAACCACCATGCCCAGCTAATTTTGTATTTTAGTAGAGACGAGGTTTCTGCATGTTGGTCAGGCTGGTCTCGAACTCCTGACCTCAGGTGATCTACCCAGCTTGGCCTCCCAAAGTGCTGGGATTACAGGCATGAGCCATCACGCCCAGCCTTTTTTATTGTAAAAAAAAATTATTTATTGTAAAAAAAAATTTTATTTATTGTAAAAATTATTTTTACAATAAATTACGATAATTTATTGTAAAAAATTATTTATTTTTTGTAATAATTTATTGTAAAAAATTACAATAATTTATTGTAAAAAATTATTTCTTACAATAAATAAATACAATACAATAAATACAATACAAAGTAAAATTTTATTGTAAAAAGATTTTTTACAATCTGTGTATTCAAATAAGGATTCAACCTAGGTATACATTTCTAGCAAATAGTTTAAACCACTGTCCCCTTAAACACTTAAGTACTATATTGGCAGGACCTTGGGTGGCAAGTGACAGAAACTCAAACTTAAAAGAAAAAATGGTGGTGACCACTCACCATGTGAGTGGGGAGAATTGTTTATGGATTTTCTAAGCAGAAAATTCAGAAACGGGATTCCTTTCAGAAATGCCTAGATAAAGAAGCTTGGAAAATGCATAATAATTCTGCCATTTTCTCTCCTTGTCACAGTACTGCTTTCCTAGATGTCAACTTCTTTTCCCCACGAAGTGGCAAAGATGACCATTGGCATTTCTAGGTTTTGTTTATCTCTGCAAGTAATGATTCCAGGCAAAAGAGTGCCTCTTTCACGTGGTGCTCAGAAAATATCCCAGAAATGATGCTAGCCTGACCCCCTGTAGCAGACACACGGAATATTCTGGTTGGTCAGCCCTCAACACAGGTCTACTCCAGGAAGAGGGTGCTAAGATCAACTCCAAGTGAACTCTATGATGGAAAATGAAGGAGAGATGACTTCTCTAATAGATGACACACAGAAAAATAGAATTCCATCACAAATACCCAAATAATATTGTATAAAAGATCCTGACTTTTGATTCTGAACTTTGGAATGCTGGTTTGTGCTTCTGCAAACAGTTTCTGCTTTGCCAGCTGACTACCTGCTAGATACTCCCAGTAGGTGGAGGCTGCAAGGTTGGAAAGAGAGGAAAGGACTTGCTCCTTCCTGCTTGCTTCATGCTTCCTGTTTTTCCCCCCAGTTCTTGTTCAGTCTCCCTTTTTACCCAGCAGCAGCAGTGCACTACAGTGCATTCCAGCTCCAGCAGTCAATTCTAGCCAGGAGTGCTTTCAGCACTCACATATCCATCATCACAGGCAGGCCCTCATCCAAGGACTGAGTTTCAGCTCCAGGTGGCCTCTCTTCCAACTGTCTTAAGTTTTCATAATTCCAACTGCTTCCTCTGTTCTCCTAGCTGTTACCTGCATCTGCTATCTCTGTGGTACTTTAGTGTTCCATGTTTGACTTTTTGATTCTTCAAAATCTAGTTAACTACTCTTTATATAAAATTCTCTCTTTTAAAACAACAAATGTGGTCTGAGAGATAGCTATCTTCTGCACTTGCTTCCTGCCATGTTGCTTTAGCAAGATGCTTTTGGTCTTTTCAGTTTTCCAATATCTAGTTAACAGTTTTTTATATTCAATTATCTGTAAAAATATCTGGTATGATTTCTATCTCCTAACTGGACTCCGACTGATACACTGGTTATACAACCCCAAATTAACCACATGAAATTAACAAAATTACACTCCCTTCCACCAGTTCCTTAGCTGAAAGTAAGCCTTTTGGACTTGCATTCACATCTTGCTTGCTTCCTTATTCCTTCTACTCACTCTATTCAGACTCACTCTTAATTCATTTATTTAATGAAATTGTACCAAGATGGAAATGAGTGGATGAGATTCTTCAAAAATATAAATGAGTATGACAAGATCTTCTCACAAAATAGTGGACAACGTAGACACATTAACCAATAACAACCATCCAGAGTGATAATTATGTGCAACTAATCAATGAAACTGTACATAGCAAGTAAAGCTCATATCCCTAACAATCCCAGAAGCAAAAAACTGGTTTCCTTTCTCTATACACCAAGGCTTGGGTCACAAAAGTCTGTAACCAATTTTCACTTCACCTTTCTTATTTGCAGTTTCATTCATTAGTTAAAACATGCTAAGCATTTAGAACAATGCCTGGCACAAAGTCAGAGGGTCAATATCATCTGTTTATTGTTACATTTTTCTTTAATTTTTTTGCCTTTTAAAATTTCATAACAGCTTACATATATAGACTCTGTGTGGCAGCTTGTATTAGCTGACTTCAGAGATTTCATCCATCATGTTTAGTTTAACATAAACCGTTTTCTTATTAAACAATATTTTTTCAGTGTCCAGGTAGACATTACTCTATCTACATGGTAGGAGACCTGGAGCACCAGGAATTCCTTGTATTTCCAATATACTTGATGCTTTCACTTAAGAAATCAGAGTAAACAACTCAATTATTTCAGAATTCACTGGTAATTACCTTTGTTTTTCACTAAAATAAGTCATTGTCTCCTAGAGATTCAGTAAAGATGTTGTAATGTGTAGTGGCTTTGGAAAATACCAGAGTTCAAATCCCGCTTTTGTCACTTGTTGGTCATTGTTCATTTAGCAAGTTTCTTAAACTTCTTCACCTTCATCGTGTGATAGTTGAATTTAATTTGTGCAAAATGCTTCACAAAAAGCCACTCAATAAATGATAACGCTTAATACTATGAGTAATAATATTACTAGCCTCAACAGAAAATCATTTTTATTATTTATTATACATACAGTTATAGGGCATATCCTTTAAAGAAAATGATAAATAGCCCAGTAAAGGGAAGGTGAAACCAACAGTTTAAGAGTGTTCCATTGCATGGCTTTAGATCACAAATAAAGGTGTCTTAGTCCATAGCAGTAATTGATGGTCTTTATTCACAAAGGAAGCAAACAACATATTTCACTCACACCTCACTAGGTCTGAGTTATGAAGCATTCATTATTATGAGTACCTCCCACCCCTCACTACCATCCATAAACTGTTTGTTTGTTTGTTTTGTTTTTTACCTTGCACCCTTGACAATGTGAAAAGTGCAAATACAGTTTCTAAATACCTCACAGCAATTAGGGTAATGATCTTCCCATGTACAAAACATGGACTGCTCCCCACACCATCTCATTCAGCTGGCTAGAAATGTTTGCTGTAGAGTGCTCTTTAAAAAAAGCTCTTTCCTGTGAAAGCTACAGAAAGAAATTGTCTGCTGAAAACTATCACTAAAAATTGAGCTTGCATCTGTTTTACCAAAAATGTTAAATTCTCTCAGGAGTTTTTTGAATTCTATTCCAAAGTAATATTAAACCATTTAAGACAACACTGCATAATTCAAAAGGAAAGAATGGATATGCTGCGGCAAGGGAAATTGTATAATACTGTGGTTTAATGTAATAGACGTCAGCATTATCTGAATCTTTCTAATCATAATTTCAGCTGTTAAAGCGCCAGGGACTCCATCAGCATAGACACTATATTCTTACTCAATTATATTGTGCATTAAAAGTACTGGTTTACAGCATCTATTAGAGTTGTCATTACCCTTGTGCCATACTTGATTGACCAAAGGGGTGGGGGAAACTCTCTCTCCTGGGGGAGAAGAAAAGTAAAAAGCAAATTCAGTGGAATGCATAATAGGTGCTCCTTGGGAGAATGCTGTAGGTTTCAGCTCATTTCTTCTAAAGATGAGCAAATATTCCCACCAAAAGCATCAGGGTAAACATCACACCTCATTACCCTTTTCCATTGTTCATACAGCATGCATGTAGGTGTAATGCTGATTAATGGACAGAAATTATAATATTCAATGGCTTTGAATAAGCAATGGAGGAGGCAAACATTTTTTGGACTTTATGAATAAAAAACAACCTCTCAAATAAAGCATATGTGAGAGGATAACGGTTCCAGTTATGTTGGTGAAGGACACAGGGTCCCCTTTTCCATGAATAGCTGGGCTTGCTTCATATGTGGTACTTAAAACTACTCAACTTCATGCATCACTCTGAAATGACAAAGCAAATAAATGACAATTTTTAAAAAAGGCTCTTCAAATATATGTCACGTGGTGAGCACTTGATAATCTCAAAAAACATATACAGGAGTTGCATATGCAGACTCTTATGTTCTATAACTTTAAAAGCTCCAGAATTGAGAAAATATATTTCTGTTGTTTAAGCCATCCAGACCCTGGTACTTTGTTACGGCAGCCCTAGCAGGCTAATATACCCACTAAGTCAGAATCTCTAGGTATCCACCATATAATGTTTCTCTTTAAAAATATCCCCAGGTGACTGTGATAATTAGCCAGATCTAGATGAATCCCACCATCCAGAAGTTGGATCCAGTTATTTTATTTGTTCTTGTTGTATTGTTTTGTTTTAATTTGCTTTTTGAGAGTACCATTACTGAGCATCTGCTCTTAGCTAGGAATGGCTCCAGACACAAGGGATGCAGATGAATAAGACACATTTTACTCAAAGAGCTCATCATTTGAAGTATACAGACATAAGATGTAAAACTAACACACAGCAGAGGGTATCAAAGACGAACTGAAGAAGGACACTTAACAGTCTGCAGAGGTCAGAGGAAGCTTCTTGACAGAGACGATGTTTGAAATGTATATTAAAATGTGGTTAGGAGTAAAGCAAGTAAAGAGAACTGAAAGAAAGAGACAGCACAAGTGTAGCACAAAGGCAAGGAACAAGATAATCAGTGCAGAGAACCACAAGTAGTTCCCAGATGAATTCTACCAAGGGAGAATCCAGACTACGCTTCAACATATCCTGTAATTTATCCTGATCAAAAGCATTAATTCCCCCATACATATTTCCTGTGGAAAAAAAAAAAAAAAAACTAGTCAAAGGAAAAAACTTGAATAGCTGAATTCATTTAGAGTTATGTTTAGATTCTAAACAATAACCAACCCCTGATTTATAGTTTCTATGAATAGAACTTAATAAATATTTTCTGTGGAAGTAAATCACAGATTTTAAAAACAAAAATACAACAGGCTTAATTTTACTTGAACATTGTTTCTGTTGAATTTCTTTAATTTAAAGTGACAAAAAAAATCCACTAAAACCAGTTTAAGTAAAAAAGAGAATTTATCGAATTTAAAAATTAAAACTTGTTTAATAGAATGGCAATGTCCAGAGTCTCAAAATGTGTTATCAGAATACACTGTCTCTTATCACCTCTTATTTCTGCCGTGTTGGTTTCAGTCTCAGGAACGCCCTTCCCATGCAGTAGCAAAATGGCTCCCAGTACCCAGTAACTCCAGACCTGTAGTCTATCCATTTAGCATGCTCTAGGGACCTCTTTCAGATGCTTTTAGTAAATTCCATTGAAACAGCTTCCAATGGTCACAGTAATAAGATGCCCATCCTTGAACCAAGCATTGTGGCCAAGGGGATGCAATGCCATGACAAGCCACATTTTGGGCGATATGTTCTCACCTAGAACCAGGAGAAGTCATAGCCATCTAAAACATATGAACTAAGAATAAAAAAGAGGCAGTAAGTTCCCAAAAGAGAAATAAAACTACTGTTAGGAGAAACAAGACTGCCTTGAAGGTAAAAATATCAGATACCTATTAGAAACAAGGGAATCAATCTGGCTGGTGAATTACGAATAAGGAAAAATTTCTTCTTCCTCTAAAAAAAATGTCCTTGGGAATTGTTCATAAATACGCACTTCCAAAAATGTTTAAATTAAAGAAATAGGTCTTTATGCTACAAGACTTCATCTCTCTACATTATTAGCATCACCATCTTTAGTACCATTACATGTAGGGGCCAGAGGACATAATACAAAATATAGTCCTGAATATAATCCTGACTATAACAGGGAAACATTGGCCAAGCTATGCTAACGAACAGAAGAGAAAATCATGGAGAAGTATCGATTTCCCCACTTAAAACAACATTGAAAGAACAGATTCAAAATATTCTTACTCATGACTCCATAGGCTGTCAAGACCATGGTGCAAGTATCCTACTAGAAACAAAGCAAGGACACACCATTAGTTCATACTCAAGAAAAAGGAGAAATCCAATGAATGGTATTGTGCTTTCTCATTTTAGGATGGAAGAAGAGTTCCAGGAAACTATGTCTAGAGTATTACCTCCTTTTCGACATCTAAGAAATTTTGATTTTAATTTTTTTTTTTTTTGGTTAAGACATTTTTCCAAGGAAAAAATTCAACACTACTAAAATTCCAGCTTTCTCACAAAGAAAAATGTAACATTATCAATTAAATACAATAGCTTTTAGAGCTGATTCAAAGCAAACTCTAAATCAAGTCTTATAGAAATTATTCAGTATTATCAAAATCCATCAGGACTTCATCAAAATTTGAATCTTCTGCCTTCAAAATACACTATTAAAATAAAACAAGCCAAAATAAAATAAAATAAAATAAAATAAAACAAGCCACAGACTATGTGACAATATTTGCAAAATATATATAATAAAAATTTGAATCTAAAATATATATATTTTAACTTTCAAAATTTAACAATGAGGAAAAAACAGAAAAAATGAGCAAAATATTTGAACAAGCACCTCCACAAAGCTAATATACAGCTGGCATCATGGAATGAATGTTTCTGTTTCTCCCAAATTTATATATTGAAATCCTAACCACCAATAGGATGGTATCGGGAAGTAGAACTTTTAGAAGACAATTATGTCACAAACATAGAGCCTTCATGAATGGAATTTGTACCCTTATAAAAGAGATCCCAGGAAACACTAACACTCCTTTTTCTTCCATGTTAGGATACAACAAAAAGATGGTTGTCTGTAAACCAGAAAGAGTGCCCTCACCAAGAGCCCAACCATGCTGGCACTCTGTTCTTGAACTTCCAGCCTCCAAAAGTGTGACAAATAAATTCTGTTGCACATAAACTGCCCAGCCTATAGTGCTTTGTTATAGAAGCCCAAACTGATTGTTATAGATAGACAACAAATAAGCACATAAAAAGAAGCTCAACATCATCTGTTATTTGGGAAGTGGAAGTTGAAACCACTATAATATACCACTGCTCTCACCACTATAATAAACCACTATAATATACCACTACTCTCTCACTTTTTAGTGGCTAAAATTGAAAAGATTGACCACACCCAGTGTTGGTAAGGATATGAAGTGACTGAAACTCTCATACACTACTGGGAACAACATAAAATGGTACAACCATTTTGGAAAGCAGTTTGGTAGTTCTTTAAAAAGTTAAACATGCAATTAATATTTGAACCAAGGATTTCACTTTCATTTCCATTTTACTTTTAATTTCTCACCCAAGAGAAATTAAAGCATCTGTCCAGGCAAAGATTTGTACATGAGTGTTGTAACAGCTTTATTTATAATATTTAAAAACTGGAAACCACCAGTCCATCAACAGGTGAATGGATAAACAAACTGTGGTGTATCCATATAATGGAATAAATCCGGCCTGTGATAAAACACATGAACTTCCTGGGTGACACTTGACAGGGGAGGGCTGTAAGCACAAATCAAAGAGATCATTCAGGACTAGCAGCCTTGTAACCCCTCCCCAGTGGATATAGGGAGGACCTAAATCATAATTAAGGTATTAAATCAGGATGGTAAAGATTGAGCCCTGTAATGGGTACATGGTGGTTCAATTCCACTATTTTCTCTACTTTGAAATTTTCTGTGTTTAGGCCATTCTTGCATTGCTATAAAGAAATACCTGACACTGGGTAATTTATAAAGAAAAGAAGCTTAATTGGCTCAACTGTGCTGCACACTATTTAAAAAGCATACTGGCATCTGTTTCTGGAGAGGCCTCAGGAAGCTTCCAATTATGGTGGAAGGCAAAGGGGGAGCAGGCTCACAGCACAGTGAAAGCAGGAGCCGGAGAGAGAGAAAGCGAGCAAGGTGCCACATAATTTTTTTTTAATCTGGGAACTTTTTTAAAATTTTTGTTTCTATAGGTTTGGGGGGAACAGGTGGTATTTGGTTACACGAGTAAGTTCTTTAGCCGTGATTTGGGAGATTTTGGTGAACCCATCACCCATGCAGTATACATCGAACCCAATTTATAGTCCTTCATCACTCACCCTCTTGCCACCCTTTCCACACAGTTTTAACCAGATCTCACAAGAAATCACTAGCTATCACAAAGGCAGCCCCAAGGGGATAGTGCTAAACCATTCATGAGGGATCTATCCCCATATCCAATCACTTCCCACCCAGCCCACCTCCAGCATTGGAGATTGCATTTCGACATGAGATTTGGGTGGGGGCAAGTGTCCAAACTATCATTTTCCATAACAAGAAGTATTTCACGATAAATATATTTTGGTTCAGCCATTCAATAGAATATTCTGTGGCCTTTACAATTCTTTTTAAAGAGCACTTACTAACTTGAAAAACTTCTTAGAGTAAACTTTAAGGGCAAAAGGCAGGATAAAAATTAAGTATGTATTATGATTCCTATTATGTGCCTATGTGTAGACATACAAGGAGATAAGTCCAAATGCCTGCAGTGGTAGATTTCTGAGTGAGGGATTTGTGAGTGACAACTATTTTTCCTTGTATCTCTATTTTAATAATTATCTCCACTAAATAGAGAATTGTAGATATAACAGTTAAAGTGTGTGTGCATTTAAAATGCTTTATTATTAATTGGCAGGGGTGTTTTCTACCCACAAGAGATAAAATAGTAAAAAAAAAAAAAAAAAAAAAGTCAATAAAAGTAATAAAAGATAGAGAATAGGAGACTTTTAGGGCTCTCTCTAGGCCTTATCATAATATATAGCATATCTCAAATCTGTCTGCATATTAGAATGACCTAGGTTGCTCTTAAAAAGTATTAATGACTGGACACCATCCAAAGACCTTCTGATTTAATTGCTCTTGAGTAGAGTCCATGTGAGTTTTATTTGGTTTTGTTTTGGGGGTGGGGCGGGGTGTTTACCCTTCTCCAGTTGAATCTAATTTGAAGTCACTGTGAAAAACCAGTGTTCTGTATGTATGAATCACCTATTATTTGCTAAACTCTATGACTTGCTAGAGCAAAATGTGCATGGAGTTTCACTGATGTGAGGAAAGAAGCATGATGGAGAACACTTGGAAATGTAAAGGAAAAACAAATGAACATTACCGTAAACTTTCTAGCCAGAAGCAGAGGAAATTAGAACACAATTAGCAGAGATTTTACACACATGAATATGGTCAGGTGTCATTCAGTGATATAAATTCAGTCTTGGTTACCTGCCAGAAATTTATTCAGGTAAATTCAGAGAATTTGACAAACGTTTTATTCCACTTGCTGAAAATTTCAGGTATCCACGTATACGGGATGTATTGGGTCTTTAGAACTCTGCATTGAGACTGCAATTTGACCAATCTTCTTTCTTTATGCCCTTGAACCAATAGACTGGAATTTACTATACTGGCTTCAATTAATTAATACTTATTGTCAAGAGGAAGTAAGGATGCTACTGTGCAATGGGGGCAGGGAGGAGTAAATCCGGAACCAACAGGCTCCTCTATCGTTCCTCCTAGTACCACTTTATCCAGTAACAAAAGTTAGGAAAAGGACAGAAACCCAATATTAGGAGACACTTTCATCCCAAGAAGGACTGGCTAAGGACAAAGAAATGTTTAACTTTTTTTTTTTTTCACTGAGAGGGAGTCTGTCTCTGTTACTAAGGCTAGAGTGCAGTGACGCGATCTCGGTTCACTGCAACCTCTGCCTCCCGGGTTCAAGTAATTCTCCTTCCTCAGCCAAGGACAAAGAAATTTTAAAATGGATAAAAGTAGGGTAGGAAAGGAATTCCACCTCCTTTATTCATTAAACAATGTCTTTGTTTTTTTTGTTTGTTTGTTTGTTTGTTTGTTTGTTTTGGTTTCCTCTTTTCCATTTCCCATACTGTTTTAAGTTGGATGAGCTAGTGATGATAAACTTTGTAAATTTAGCATAGATTAAGTATACCAATACAGAGCAGTAACTGAAGTAGAGAAGTTTTGAGCAACACCAAGCAGAAATGGACGTAATGACTGCTGAGATTTTGAGCCTCTCCTTTTGGGAGAAGGTCAGTCTTTCCTCTATCTGAAAAAATAGGCTTGTGTGTGTGTGTGTGTGTCCCATGCTGTTGGTTCCCATCATTCTGGGAAGAAGAGTACCTATGCATGTTAGGTGGCCCAAGGGGTAACTACAGCAGACATGACAGATTGTTCACTCAGCACCCTTCTGGCAGCCTTACAATATGCCTTTCTGTTCATTAGAGGTTGGAAGGTTAGGTCTCCCTTTCCCAGGTTTCCTGCAGCTAGGTTGTGCATTTGACTACATTCCACCAAAAGACTCACCTCATGAAACTTTGATGGTACAGACAATATTGTGAAGTAAGGACTACACAGATCTTACATACACGGCCAGGGAGGCCTTAGGTGTTTCAAAAGCAGCTCTGGAGGAGGATTTGGTGAACAGCTATCAAACAGCCAAAGGCAGCAGCAAGATTTCTTCATTTTTTGGAAACAGCATCATGATGTGTTTGGGCATTTCTTCAACATGCATCACTCCTCTCTATGTAACACAACCTTGGTTCAATGCACACACATACATTCTATCAGTCAACTAACAATCTGTAATAAATCCCCTTCCATTTAAATTATCCAGAAGGAATTTGTCTAGTAACTAAGAACACTGACTAGTACAGGAAAATCGCTTTGTCAATAGAGGCGATACCCTGAAAGAATGAAACTGTTTATATAACATTTATATTAACCTGATAGAACAAGACCATGTTTATACATTATTTGTACAATACATATCATTATAATGTGTACATTAAGTTTATATTAAGCAAGTCAAAATGGTCCCTTTGTCTAGAATTGTTGGGAGGAGGCATTAAAGATAGTATTTTTTAAAAAATAAGACTTTGTCATTTACTAAAGGCTTACATGAAAGCAAGAGATGAAGACAGAACCACCAGACAGAAGATGAACAAATACCTTATCTTAGTTCTTAACACATCAAAACTATGGACTCTCTTTAATATAAGTGAACAATCTAAGACATAGTTCAAAAATTGCCTTAAGGACAAATGGTTAGAAAGGATCTCATGGCACTTAGGTAAGAGAGAAAAAACTCCATCATACTCAAGTAGGAAAGTGAGAGCCCTTTTTCCTCAGAGGACAGAAGAAAATAAACCCTAAGTCCTATCTCAGCTAACGTCAAAAAAGCTATTTAAAAAGAAAACCAATAACATAAACCTGAAAGTGGTCACAGTATTTGTAAAATATTGAAAATCTTTATATGGGTTACAATGCTTCCTTTACAATGTTACAGAGAAACATGCAATCTCTTTGTTAGTTGAAATTTAAAAATTTTAAATATGTGACATGAGGTTCGTTAATTATGGAGGCTGATTTCTTCTTTCAAATCTCTAGGAGAAAGACATAAGGGCTAGCTGTTACATGGTTATATGGGTGTGTAGTTGGTTCAACAACTGTGTCCAAAGAATAATATACATAATGTTTTGCCATCTGCCTTGTTCTTTTCAGTACCTTCAACACGGACAAGAAATAGATATAACTTGCAATTTTATTACATCTTTACAAGACATAAATTAGGATCCAAAGTGAATTTAAGAAAGATCAAAGACTATGTATGCATAATAAAATTTAGTTTTTAAAAATGAATCCTACAACTATAGAGTAAGAGAGACATAAATTTTAAAAAACTTTCATCAAAAATGAGGTGTTTGGTAAACTTAAGTTGAACATGAGTATGATAAGGAATTCAAAAAATAATTGATTTTATTTAAGTTAAGCATGGCTAGAAGAATAGGGCTCAGAAAAAGGGAGATTACATGTCTTCTTCTCATTCATTAAATTGATGTCAGAATTCTAAAGTCTGTTATATTATGCCTGAAATACTAAGTTCCATTCCAGGTACAGCATTTTAAGAGAGATACTGAGAAACTGATGCATATCCAGAGAACTAAGATCAAATGGTGACAGAGAATTTAGACTCAAGGTATTTGTGGAATCCTTAAATAGATGGATCTGTCTGACCTGGAGAAGACAGAGTTCCTCTTAAATATTTAAGAAATGTCCTTGTGTATACAGGATTGAACTTCTTCTGGCTTCCAAAAATTAAAACACAATTAGTGTTAATAATCATAAGCTACTGTTTCCCAAATGACCCAAAGTCCCTTAACTTTTTATGATCATCTTTTTCTTCACTATGCAAACAAAATAACCTTCCTTCTTTCCCCATATCTCCACAACTCCCTAGAAGTAGGAGAAAGTTGCTGACATTCTACAATCCATTTTCTCGACTCTCACCAGTTGGTTCTGCTCCAGGCTTTTTGTCATGCATTTTTAGTATGACTGGTTGCCTCACCCTCTTCCTATAACTATCCTAGATTTTCCACCCCAAATCACCTATTTTTTTATTTCACAAAGCACCATTCTGCAATGTTACTTTGTAACAGATAGAGCAGCCTTACAGCACAAAACTGAAAGATATAATCAAATATCAAAAAAGCAATATTCTTGGAGTCAATCTGCCCATCATCATGTTTTTGAACACTGTTTTCTTGCTTCTGTCCTCAGTTTCACAATCCCAATTTCTAGCCTTCAGACTACCACCAAATCAAAGCCAACTTTCTACCCCTTTGTCTTATTTTATTTATTTTATTCATTTCCTCCTCATTTCATATAATATCCTGGATCCACTTTTTATAACTTTTCTAAATGTATATTCCTAAAGAAGAAAGCCTTCTCTTCAGGGCTCCATATTTATTCAAAGAACCATCTAAAGACTTCACAAATCTACAATCACATTTTAAAATGGGCTTACTATAGTTTGAATATGCTTTTCTTTAACCAAAAGTCATAATGATTTTTGGTCCCCAAAATGGTGATGTTGAGAGGTGGGGCCTAGTGGAAGGTGTTTGGATTATGGGAATGGATCCCTCATAAATGGCTTCATACCATTCTCATGATAGTGAGTTGTCACTCTGGTGGGATTGAATTAGTTCTCATGAGAATGGATTAATTCCTGTGATAGTGGGCTGTAATAAAGCCAGGGCCCATGGGTTTTGCCTCTTCACATGTGTCTACTTCCCCTCTGACCACCACCATGTTTTGATGCAGCATGAAAGTCCCTACCAGAAACCAAGGCCACATCCTTGAAGTGCCCAGCCTGCAGAACCATGAGTTAAATAAACCTCCTCTCTTTATAAATTACCCAGTTACAGGTATTCTGTTATAGCAATAGCAAACAGACTAAGACAAAGGGCTCAAAGTCAAGGTCACTGTGTTCAACTTCCATCACTGCTTGGAAAGCAAGAAAAGTATGCAATAGAAGATTAATTATCAGCCAGACATGGTAGCTCATGCCTGTAATCCCAGCAGTTTAGGAAGCCAAGGTGGGTGGATCACCTGAGGTCAGGAGTTCAAGACCAGCCTGGCAGACATGGCAAAACCCCATCCCTACTAAAAACACAAACATTAGCCGGGTGTGGTGGTATTCACCTGTAATCCCAGATACTCTACTTAGGAGACTGAGGCAAGAGAATTGCTTGAACCTGAGAGATGGAGGTTGCAGTGAACCGAGATCATGCCACTGCACTCCAGCCTCCTGGGTGGCAGAGTGAGACTCTATCTCAAAAGAAAAAAAAAAAGAAGAAGAAGAAGATTGTTTTTCCTCTTACCCACAGCAAACCCCAGGTGGATGCAGTGATAATTTGTATTGTTATATAAGGAATATCTCTCTAAAATTTGATGCTATCAGCAAATATGGGCTGATTCTTGAGATCCTGAATTCCCCCATGACTGGAGTTATTCTAGCACAGAAGCCAATTTGCTATTTGGGGGAATGTTACAGAGTAGAAAGTCAAGTGAAAATCCCTTCAGCTATAGAAGTGTATAGTTCCATTTGTTCCTATATCATTGTTAATAAAGCTCTATGAACATTTCCTTGTGAAATGAAAACTCCACATAACATAGAAGAGAAAAAAAGGAAAAACAAAACAAATTCAGTTCACGTGGCTTCTTCTGTTCAGCTAATATTTTACCAATAAATAATACAAAAACAATACATTTTCTCCATCTTTCCTCAGTCCAAAAAAACTCTACTTTAATGAGAACTGCCTCATTTCCTTCTTTATAATCCTTTGCTAATTCTTCAGTTTGGTTAATGACATTTCTCACAAAGAACAACTTAAATTTTTGATCCAGTCATCCAATCCAATTCAAATCTTTATAATCTTTTCCTCTCAGCTCTTTCTGACTCTAAATAATTTCGGTAATTCTCATATGAATCCTCATTAGCAAAAGATTCCTCTTTGGGGACACCAAAGTCCTTTCCTAATCATGATGGTCCATTTAAGCAGAGCTAGTTTTAGTAGGGGGGTTTATTAAAAGAATTTTACACAATCTCAAACTCTGCCTGTCTATACTGAGCTAAAATTATTTGCCTGGGGCATAACTGACACAATCAATGCTCCTATCTCTATAATCAAAGTATATTACTATACAACAAATTTAGCTACAGGAATTACTGACAATCCCAATAATGGTCCAAATTAGTCAAGTGTGTCATTGCATGTCAATACATGTGCTTACATTGCCTCTCTTATGAATATAAAATGGTGAGTCTAGAATTAGCATATTGGCATTAGGAAATTCAAACCATTTGAGTCCCCATAAAACCCACTTCTCTATCGATATGTAGATAATTGTTAAAACAAAGATTTTCATTATCGTCTTTTAATCACAGTTGGTTTGAGGTAAAGTTCACATGTGCTATGGTCTAATCTCCTAAATATGGAGGCAGATTTTCTCTGAAGTCAAGGCTTGCCTATACCCATATCCCAACCCCAAATTCTATATCAACTTGAGAGACTGAGATATATCCTTTTTCTCAGATGCTCTCAGGGCAGTTCCAATAAATGCCTAAGATTCCATAGGTATAGACCTAGGTACATGGCTTCTGACAATTAGTCATTTCACTAGAAGATGAAGTTCAAGATGCAGCAAATTGAGGCAGCATAAGTATTCATACCTGGTCACTGCATCCTCAGGCACTACCATTAGCAAAGTGAGTGTGATGGTTCATTTGGGGTATCAACTTGACTAGATTAAAGGATACCTAGATAGCTGGTAAAGTATTAGTTATTCTCACTGCTTCAGTAAGCACTAATCTCACCCCCCTTCTGCTGAAAGGGAATCTCAGGGGGCTTGGCATTTTATTAGAATGACTGAGCTGCCCCAGATGTGTGTGTAAGGGTGTTTCCAGAGAAGATTGGCATTTGGATGTGTGAACTGAGTGGAAAAGTTGTGTTCTCAATGTGGGCAGGTATCATCCAACCAGCTTAGGGCCTGAATGGAGCAAAAAGATAGAGGAAGGGCAAATTCTTGCTATTTTCTGGAGCTGGAGAACTCTTTCTTCCCCAGCTTTGAACATCAACTC
Source organism: Macaca thibetana thibetana (assembly GCF_024542745.1). NCBI lineage: Eukaryota > Metazoa > Chordata > Mammalia > Primates > Cercopithecidae > Macaca > Macaca thibetana. The sequence continues at coordinate 100,924,098 of NC_065578.1, read as the reverse complement.
TCCAGAATCTCTGGAGTTTGGACTCCAGGACTCACACCAGTAGCCCCAATGGGTTCTTGAGCCTTTGGATTCAGACAGACTGAAAGTATACCATTGGCTTCCTTGGTTCTACAGCCTTCAGACTTGGACTGAGCTACACTACTGGCTCCCCTGGTTCTCCAGCTTGTAGACAGCCTATTGTAGGAGTTCTCAGCTTTCATAGTGGCTTGAATCAATTCTCTAACTCTTCTTCTTTCTCTCAGTCTCTGTCTCTTTCCCGTGTGTGTGTGTGTGTGTGTGTGTGTGTGTGTGTGTGTGTGTGTGTGTGTTTATACACATTCTATCAGTTCTGGCCCTCTGGAGAACCCTGAATAAACAATGAGCTATCCTGCAGGTCAATGGTAGTGCTAGTGCCCATTATAGTCCTAAAATTTCATAACTTACACCACAACCTCTTGTTGGTCCTCCCAAATTTATATTAGTATTCTACTTGCTGATGCTTCAAAATTCACACACTCCCATCATTAAGCCTCTGCTATAACACCCAACCCATTTTTTTGTAATTGGCATTAATATTAGGCGCATTTATACTATATTGTCACTTACTTACATTATCCTACTTATTTCTCATAACAATTCTACCATGTTGTGGTTGTTAGCTCTTTTAGAAAATGCGGAAACTAAGGCTAAGGATGTTTAAGTGCCTTGCCCAAGGTGACAGAACTTATAAGTGACAAAGACAGGATTCTAACCAGGTCTGTGAAATCCTGACTATTCTGCTATTCCCAGTAGGTCTCAAGGTCTTCTCTTTTCAAGCATTATAACAGAATCTTATTATCCATAAGCATATGCCCACCTGCATTGAAAGGTTCAGGGACATACCCTTGGGGCCAATTGCTATTTTCCCTGTGGCACCTGTCACCCATTCCTATTTATTTATATACTTGGAACATAACTGGAGTACCAAAAATAAAAGCCCCAAAACATGCCCTCAGGCAGAAATTTTAATCCTATCATAAATCATCATTCCAGGCTATTTGAGAAGCACAGGGGAAGAAAACCCTAGTTGCTAGATTTCTGTCTCCATCACAGACTCACAAGTGCTTCAGTAATCTTTAATCTGAGAAGTCACTATTTTTGGAATTGAAAATAGTTACATTCTTTTCATTATTTTTTAGTTCTATTAAGCTTTGTAAATTTCAGACTATATGTCCACTACAGAAGAGTAATTTTTACAGAATATACTCAGTATTGACAGATTTTTGTGAGAAAGATATTTTTATGTGGTACAGAAAGAAGCACAATCTTTCTTTAAAAGTTTAGCTAGATATATATTCAGAACTTTTAAACCTTCAAAATATTTATAACATTTGAGCCCATAATGCCACTTCTAGATACCCCTAATAAGGAAATAACTGGAAATGCAAACAAAAACATATTGTTGCAGTAGTATTTTGAATAGTCACCAAAAAAGTAGAAGAAAAAAGGACATGGTTACAATATTCATCCAACTAGATATTATACAACCATCAAATATTACGCTTATGATAAATTTTTTAAGATATTTTAAATTTCAAAAGTAGAGGGTAAAACTAGAGCGTAGCAGTTTGGTATTTTTTTTAATGGAAAGAAATATCGAAGTTTTAAGTGGTAGGGCTGAAAAACTAATACGAAAAATAGAAACAAAATAAATTTTACCTTCTAAAAATTTACAGAGATGGCAAAAAAAAATGTGATTATATAGTGAATAGAAAATATGTGAAAAATTCCTTACGAACAATTTATGTACTAAGAATGTCTTTGGATGGTGAAAGGCTTTTAAGTCTTGTTGACCTAACTTAGGACTCAGGGCAAATGGGACATTATAAAATGTCACTTACAGTGTTCTCCCAAGTCAACCAGGATTTATTGTAATCGGGTTTTCCTGCATTCCATTAACAAAAATATATGGTTAAGTATGTGTTCTCTGTTAATTAATACTCTTTGTATTTGGCCTAATAGTTTTTAATGCACCTGAAGCATACACTAGTGGCCCTAAAATACATGCCCTATTGATCATCACCATTGAGCTGGCAATTATTATCCTATCCTTAGCCAAATTAATAGGCCTCTGGAATTTAGCTGTTGAACCATCTGAATCCAGGAAAAAGAAAGTGTCCTTAAAGCTATCAGTCTGGAATCCTCACTTCCCCCCAAAAAGAAAGAAATCTTGAATGATATTTGTATCAGTTACCAGTTACTGAAATAAAGCTGTTAATAAACTGCCCCCCAAATCAGCCTTTATTTAGTTCACAAGTATGTGCATAAGCAATTTAGGCTAAGTGGGCCTTCTGAGCTCAGCTAGGCTCTTCTAAGTGGGCCTTCTGAGCTCAGCTAGGCTCTTACACATCTGAAGTCAGCTGTCTGTCAGTGAGAACACCTGACTCTGCTCCACGTGTCTCTCATGTTCCTCCAGCAGGCAAGCCCTGACATGTTTCTATGGAAAAGGCTGAGGTTCAAAAGCAGAAGCAACATTGTACAAGCACATTTACAAGCCTCTGCATAAATCACATCTGCAAATTATATGGCCAAATTCAGAATATGGGGAAAGGGAAAGCGATTCTGCTTCTTTGGTGAGAACTATAAAGTCACAAGGCAAAAGTCATGGATTAAGGAAGGGGTGAATAATTGGGGCCCTAAATGCAATTTATCTATTACAAAAGTGCATCCACTTCTCTAATCTCTTTTTCAACAAGCTGCCTATATCATTGCTACGGCAGCTGACAATTACCCCAAGGTCAAAAGTGTCCTTCAAAAAACTAAAGGTAGCAATAAAATTGACCAAGATAATTTAAAAACAAAAACAAAACCCTTACTACTTTTATCACCTTAGGCACTATTATACACACCCCTAATTCACAACTATTAATAGGTAGAGTGGGTTTGTAATGCTGGAAGTTAACACTCACAACATACATTTCAGTGACGTATTTAATACACACCATCCCCCATGAGTATCTTTTCTGCTTAACCTGGCTGACAATATCACATTTTGCATTCATATTAAATACATAAGGAAAATATATCAACTTATAAATTGTTTATTATTTTCGTGACCATGGCAGAAAAATCAAGGCCATTTTAACAAAATTTGTTAATTTTTTTTCAAAAATGGTGAGTTTTTTTCTTTTCCTTATGCCAAATTACTCTTAGACTTTTTATTTTCCCCAAGCAACTAAGCCTACATATTGACTCATCACCTACCTTTACTTCTTAACTTGACCATGTGCAAGAAATTCTTGTGTACTATGCAACACAGCAATTTCAGGATATATAACCCTCTTCAATGAGGTAGTCCAGAATTCCAGGAGGGTGAGAGTGGAAGCTGCAAAATGTCTTGAAGCCTAGACTCAGAAGTAACAGAGCATCATTTCCAATGCAGGCTTTGTTCAAGGCAAAACACAAGACCACCCCAGACTCAAGGGTAAAGAAACAAACTCATCTCTTGACTAGTAGGAGGGCAAAATGCAGAGATGGAAAAGGTTATTGGGACTATTTTTGCAAAGAAAACGTTATTGGGGCAATTTTTGCAAAGAACCTTTCACGAATGGTGATGATCATACCCATTTCCCAGTGTTGCCATAAGGATCTGAGAAAATGTAATGAAAGCATTTTGTAAACTGTGTTCAATTAGAAGTACATTCATTTCTAAAAGAAAATATAGATAAGAGTTTGAATCTGCATGCAGATGGTTTAAATGTGACTCTAAAGCACATGCCCTACTATCCTCACCATTCTTCTTACCCAGAATTTCCTCCTAAGGTATGTGGGGTAAGTTGGTGAGTTGGCTTAAATATATCCAATTACATGTAGATTTTTTCATGATTTTGGCCTTGTATTCATCTATAGATTCTTACCTGAAAGTAAGAAACAAAACACCTATCTCTACATTATAGTTAAAGATTCAGAAGGTTCTTTACTAAAATTATTGCTATATATCTATTTCATTCTATATATTCTATATCTATTTCAGTTTGCCTCCACAGTTTCTCTCCCCAGTTCATCATTTGCCTTTATTTTAATGAGATAATTATCATTTTCAGCTTCTTCATTAAACTATGGAATATATAAAGTTCTCCCCAGATTTGAGACCTGGTTCTCTAACAACTCCGCTGCTCTAAGTTCTTTGATCACCCAGATAAAAGGAGCATTCGAGCCCTTGAAGAATCAGCTACCACAACCTGTGGAGAAATCTTATACTTGCTTTATTCAGGATTAAATAGTGGACCCCAGAGATATGTCTACGTTGTCTTCACCCTTGGAACCTATGTTGACCTTATTTGGAAAAGGCTATTTGTAGATGAAGGTAAGTCAAAGATCTTGAGTTGAGATTACTTTGAATCTATGGTGAGTTCTAAATCCAATGACAGGTGTCCTTATAAGGAGAGGAGATGACACAGAGAAACATGGGAAGACAGAGGAAGAGATGGAATCCATGCTGACACCAATCAAAGAATGTCTGCAGTCTCCAGAAGCTTGAAGGACAAGGAAGAATTCTCCCCTAGAGTCTTCAGAGGGACCATGTCCTATGGACACTTTGATTTTGAACTTCTGGCCCCCAGAACTATGACAGAATACATTTCTATTGTTTCAAGTCACCCAATTTGTGGTTATTGTGATGACCTTAGAAACTAATGCACTTTATTTGAATATTGCCAAAGTCTATATAAGCAGAGACCATCAGAATGGTCCCTAGATTTGTGCTCTCTGTCCTCAGTTGAGAAAATAGACTCTACATCCTATCTAAATGCCCCAGTTGTATGACTCAGAGTCACTTAATAAATCATTCCATCCCTTAAGGTAGTAGATATACTGATAGGGAGTCTCACCCCTGCACACAAAAAATCTGTCAGTATAACATTAACCCTTCATGGCTTCCAGTTTCTGAACTGCTAGCCCACAGTGCTTGTAATGAACTGGATTCTTTATTTCCCTTCCTATATATTGTCAGAAAGGGAGAGTTGAGAGTTCCAAGGCTTAAAAATGTAAGCAGATAAGGATTTTTGTATCTTTATGAATGTACTAGTGTATATGTGCATGTATGTGTGAAGTTACGCACAACTAGAACTATCCAGGCATTCTGCACATCTTCACACAAAGCACCATCATCTTACATGGTTTTACTTCTTTCAGCATTGATTTTCTCACATATTTAAATATAAAAGAAATAATCAATTTCACTTGGTATGCATATTGAACCACTCCTCACTTTTTTCCTCCCAAATGTGAGACTACAAAGTAATTGGTAACATCTGTTATCCTTGACTATTTTCACAATTTGTGTGATATCTGGCAATTTATTATAACTAAGAGCACAGTAACTTCAGTTTTTTCAAGCAATGATCCCAAGAATACAACAACAGCATCTGTGACTGTCACTAATCAGGAGTCACTCAGCTGAAATATGACACAATTATATGTGGTTGATGCATCAAAAATTATAACTGAGCATAAAACACTAATTGTTTTCATTATAGGTCTCCAGGTCATCCCCAACTGGATTGCTGCAGCGATATTGGAAATCTTAGGTGGTCCAAAGAAAAATTAAAATTAAAAAAGCAGGAACTAGTCCCCACCTATCTAAACGGTCTATAGTCAGGGCCTCCAAAACACCAGTCAAGTCTTTATGAAAGCATGCCCTTCTGCAGCAGAAAACACCAAAATATTAACCACTGAACTCTGATGTATTAAAGTGATTTCATCATTATTGTCATATAAATCTTTTGTCTGTGTGGGTGGTGAAAAAATGGTGTAGTTTTTATGACAACAGAAAATTTCATTTTTTTTTTTAGAGTATTCATCCAGTGTGTCAACTATACACATCTATACACATTTCTTTTTTTTTTTTTTTTTTTTTTTTAAAGAAGGAGTCTCCCTCTGTTGCCCAGGCTGGAGTGTAGTGGCACAATCTTGGCTCACTGCAAGCTCCGCCTCCCAGGTTCACACCATTCTTCTGCCTCAGCCTCCTGAGCAGCTGGGACCACAGGCACCCGCCATCACGCCCAGCTAATTTTTTTGTATTTTTTTAAATAGAGACGGGGTTTCACCGTGTTAGCCAGGATGGTCTCAATCTCCTGACCTCGTGATCTACCCGCCTTGGCTTCCCAAAGTGCGGGGATTACAGGTGTGAGCCACCGTGCCTGGCCAACTATACACATTTCTAATAAGGCCAAAGTGCTTTATGCCATTTGTACCCACAGCACAGTTGAGGTAGTGATTCAACTACCTCACTAGTGATGAAGAATGAATTAGATAAGGTAAATAAATTGGCAAGACTAGCAAAAGTCCTACTAAAGTTGCCTCAGGTTTTTAAGTAGCTTCAACACTATGGATTTATTCTCATAGCATTTGTAGGACAGGAAAATTCTTTTTCCTCTACCAATCTTATGATCATTGGATTGGGCCCCTGTATTAAAAGACAAAGCAACAAAAGAAAAGCATACAAATTTATATACTATGTTTTACACAACATGGGAGCCTTCACAAGACAATGAAGACACATAGAAATAGTTAAACCTGTGTATTTTTATGTCAGCTTTGATGAAGAGGTGACAGTCAAGGAGAAATGTGATGGAGTAAGAATGTATAATCTAATGGTAATAAACTATGAGGAAGTTAGGAAGGCCTGTTTGTTCAGATCTTTCTCTGGGGCCCTTTGTCTTCAGAGATTCAACACCCGACCATTCCTTTGCATACAGGAAGGGAACATGTCATATGAGAGTCTTATTACCTGCTTCAGGGAGGAAGGGCAGGAGAAAGGCAGACAGACCTTCCTGCCTCTGTGGTCTTCTCACCTTCCCTCTGCTTAAAATATCCAATATGCCCAGGGGTTGTATTCTGTGGTAGCATATCCTGAACCCCATCATGTCCAATTTTTACGTAGATCAGAATATAGTGTTAAAATCTCAGCTGTCCTCAGCTTGGGCAACATTGAGACCCTGTCTCTACAAAAAAAAAAAAAAAAAAAAAAAAAAAATTTAGTCAAGCATGGTGGCATGTGCCTATAGTCCCAGCTACTCAAGAGGCTGAGGTGGGAGGATCGCTTGGGCCTGAGAGGTAGAGGCTGCAATGAATAAGCCATGATCATGCCACTGTACTCCAACCTGGGGGCAGCAAGACCTTGTCTCAAAAAAAGAAATCTCAGCTGTCCCTTGAACTTCATCTATTTTTTTTCTCATACTATGTAATTAAGCACTTCTACATGAATTTCCTTAGACTAGTGTGGAAGCTCCAAGAGGGGACAAGGCATTGTCACTATCTTCAAATTAAAGTCTATTGGATATTATATACAAGGAAATATGTATTTATAATACAGTGTTAAAAGCACTACAGGAAAAATATATAAAGCAAGTGGGAGCACAGAGGGAAAAGCTTTCCATAGGAAGTTCATTTCAGAAGTATTTGCAGAATTATTCCCGGTTTAAGTACAAAGATCTGAGAGCAAGAGACAACCTGGTGTGCTAGAAAAAAATGTGTTTTGTTCTGTGTGAACTGCAGCGGAGTGAAGACTAGTGTCGATTTTTTTTAAAGTGTCTAATAAGTAAGACAATAAAGATATAACAAGAATGAAATGATAAATATAAAGACGGTAATAAGGCAATAAAATAATTTGTTGGCTGTAACCCTGATGCAAAGAAAAGAGCTGAAACCAGTTTAAGGAATAATTTCACCTATCAAAATCAAGGAATGAAATGAATGAAAAGTAGAAAGGCCAAAAAAGCAAAATATATAATACACATATCTCTCTCTCTCTCACACACACACACACACACACACACACACACACACACGGCTTAAAAATTTCCTTGAAAGCAGGGCAGTGGATAAGCAGGGGGTGAGGGGGAGGTGTCAGCATATTTACCTGTGGCTTGGGCAGAATTGTTATAAGTTTCTACACTAAGCAAAAGATGGGCATGTGGTTTGGCAACCTCAGAAATATTAGGAGTAAGTTTTTAAATTATAAATGTTTGTAGTCTTTTTTCCAAAACTGATCCAGGGAAAAAATGCATTCTATGCTGTCATTCAAAACTTCCTTCTGGTAATAAAACCACACTTTTTATAAAACACATAAACAATTTTTTGAAAAAATTTAAAGGGATTAAGGCTTGTTCTCCAAGTTCACTTTTGCCATGTTGACTATCAGTTGTCAGTCAAAGGCTCTTAACATTCTTTTTAAAAATCTAATCTACCCAAGTATGGTTCTTCAAAAAATGTAGACCACAACTCTCTTAAAAAAATAAATAACATCAAATATTTTATTTAACATTAATTAATGAGGAAATCAGCAAGGTATTAAAATTGGTTCAAAGGAGAATCTGAGAGGACTTCCGGTTTCAAAATGGTGGCATAGAGGCAAGCTGGCTTCAACCTCCCCACCACTGCCACCACATACACATAGAAAACCAGAAACATATATACAGCTCTGACATCATCACTAGCAATATCCTAGAGCTCAAATATGAGGGTCAGATCATTCCTGGGGCCGCAGAGAAGGGAAAAAACTTTCAGCAGACAATAAGAAAGTTGAACTTCCATATCCAAGACACCACTCCCCCAAATCTGTTCAACAGCAAGAACATGGAAAATTTCTCCCCAACTTAGGGTTTCTACACTGAAAAAAAGTGAGATGATGTGGACAACCAGCTTCTTAACCACCTTGGTTTTCTTGGCAGTAAACCTGCCTCTGCCTCAAGCCACAGGAATCATCAGGAGTGCCTAAAGAAAGAAATATCTCTGAAGATAGGGACAAAGAGCGGAGATGGGAATAACATCTGTAACCCTGGAAACGTCTCTGTAACTCAGCCAAAGGAAACACTAAATCAGAGTGGCTGTTCAACAGCACCACGTTATAGGAGGTTTGTCCAATAGCTTCCCTGGCAGCAACCCTCCAGCCAGTCTTCCCGCACCTAAGATATCCCTTTTGGGATATCCTCCCATTCCAGAAGGGAGGCACTCTGATTGCCTAGAACCAAGGAAATCTTGGGCTTAAGCCGCCATCTAGTGCCCAAAAGGAGGCAGTGACCTAGCTGGGGTGATAAAAATAATGACAATTAACAGGTAAATTATGAAAAATCTCTAAGCAAACACATCCAGTGTAAACCAAAACAGGTCATACAGAGAAGCCTGGAATAAATAATCCTTTAATAAAAACATAGATGTACATCCACAAGAAACAGCAGACAAGAAACCATAACCTCCCTAAGTGGACAAACCAAGGAACCAGGGACTGACCCTAACAAAATGGCAATATATTAACTCTCTGATCAAGAATTCAAAATAGCAGTTTTAAAACTCTGTGATTTTCAAGATTACACAGAAAAGCAATTTTAAAATTTATCAGGGATATTTAACAGAGATAGAATTTTTTTTTTTTTTTTTTTTTTTTTTTTTTTTTTTTTTTTTTTTGAGACGGAGTCTCGCTCTGTCTCCCAGGCTGGAGTGCAGTGGCCAGATCTCAGCTCACTGCAAGCTCCGCCTCCCGGGTTTAGGCCATTCTCCTGTCTCAGCCTCCCAAGTAGCTGGGACTACAGGCGCCCGCCACCTCGCCGAGCTAGTTTTTTTTTTTTTGTATTTTTTTAGTAGAGACAGGGTTTCACTGTGTTAGCCAGGATGGTCTGGATCTTCTGACCTCGTGATCCGCCCGCCTCCGCCTCCCAAAGTGCTGGGATTACAGGCTTGAGCCACCGCGCCCGGCATGATAGAAATACTTTTTTAAAAATCAAACAGAAATCTTGGAACTGAGAAATATATTTGCTAAACTGAAAAATTTATTAGAGGGTCTCAGCAACAGAATGAATCAAGCAGAGAAAAGAATCAGTGAGCTCGAAGACAGCCTATTTGAAAAATAACACAGAGAGTAAAAAAAAAAAAAAGAATGAAAAGCAATGAAAATATTTCACAAAATGTAGAAAACTACCTCAAAAGATCAAACGTAAGAATTATTACTTTTCAAGAGGCAGTTGAGCAAGAACAAGGGGTAGAAAGTTTATTCAAAAAGAAAAAAAAAAAAACAGAAAACTTTCTAAAATGTGGGAAAGGTATAAATATCCAGGAACAGGAAGGTCAGAAAACACCAAACAGATACAACCCAAATTAGACTAACACAAGACCTATAATAATTAAACTTTCTAAAGCTAAAGTGATAGAAAGGATCCTAAAAGCAGAAAGAGGAAAAAAGCAAATAGTATATAAACAAGCTCCAATTAATCTGGAGACAGAATTCTCAATGGAAACCATACAGGCCAGGAAGCAGTGGGACAATATTTTCAAAGTAATGAAAGAAAAAAACTACCCTCCAAGAATACTGTATTCATCAAATTTATCTTCAAATATGAAAGGTTTTTCTTCAACAATCAAAAGCTGAGAGAATTTACCACCACCAGACCCATCTTACAAAAAACGTTACAGACAGTCCTTCAATCTGAAAGGAATAAAAAAAAATTAACATGCAAACAGAAAATTTTTCAAAGTGTGAAACCCACCAGTATAATGAAGTACATGGACAAACACAGAATACTCTACTACTGCAACAGTGGTGTACAATCTACTCATAACACTAGTGTGAAGCCCCAAAGGCAAATCTACAAAAAGCCATAATACCAAGAGCAACCTGTTAAGGGGTTGACAATATAAAAACATGTAAATCAAGACAACTTAAAGTCAAATGGGGGACTGAAGTTAAAATGTAGAATTTTTTCATTTTTTCCTTTTTTTTTAATGTTCTTTGTGATCTAAGTTTTGATCCCTTTAAAACAATTTATTATATCTATAAGATGGATTTTCTAAGCCTCATGATAACCACAAATGCAAAATCCTGTAATAGATTCACTAAAAATAAGAATGACTTAAAACACACTATCAAAGAAAATCACTTAACCACAAAGGAAGACAGTTTTAAAAAAAAGAAGAAAGAAGGAAAAGAATTACAGAAGAACCAGAAAATAGACAACAAAATGGTAGTAGTAAGTCTTTACTTGTCAATAATAACACAGTGTAAATGGACTGAATTCTCCAATTAAAAGGCATAGAATGGCTAAATAAATAAAGAAGCCCCAACTATGTTCTCCCTACAAGAAACCCACTTCATCTCTAAAGATACACATAGACTAAAAGTGAAGGAGTTAAAAAAGATAATCCATGTAACTGGAAATAAAAAACAAGCAAGAGTAGCTACACTTATATCAGATAAGTAGACTACAAATCAAAGACTGTAAAAAAAGACAAAGAAGGTCACTACATATAATGATAAAGGGACCAATTCAGTAAAAAGGTATAACAATTATAAATATCTCTTTATCTGACACTGGAGCACCAAGTGTATAAGTAAACATTAATAGATCTAAAAGAAGAGAGAGACAGATGGCAATACAGTAACAGTAGGGGACTTCAATATCCCAGTGTTAGTAATGGACAGATCATCCCAACAGAAAATCAATGAATAAACTTTGGAGTTAAGCTGCACAATAGACCAAATAAGCCTAATTGACATTTACAGAACAATTTACCCAACTGATATAGAATTCACGTTCTTTTCGTCAGTACTCAAAACATTCTCCAGAATAGACCATATCTTAGAACACAAAACAAGTCTCAGCAAATTCCAAAAAAGTAGAAATTATATCAAGTATCTTTTCTGACCACAATTGAAGAGAACCAAAAATTGTTAATAAGAGAAACCTCATAAAATACAGAAACATTTTGAAATTCAACAGCATACTCTTGAATGAGCAATAGGTTAGTGAAGAAATTAAGAAATAAATTTAAATTTTTAAAACAAATAAAAATGGAAATACAACATAGCAAAATCTATGGGATACAGCAAAAGTAGTAGTGAGAGGGAAGATTGTATCAATAAATACCTATATCAAAAAGGTAGGAAGACTCCAAATAAACAACCTAATGATGCACCTTAAGGAACTAGAAAAGCAGGAACAAATCAAACCCAAAATTAGTAGAAGGAAAGAAATAATAAAAATCAGAGAAGAAATAAATGAAATTGAGACTAAAAACAGATAATCAACAAAGTGAAAATTTGATTTTTTAAAAGACACACAAAATTGGCAAACCTTTAGCTACATTAACTAAGATAAAAAGAGACAAGATCAAATAAATGTATTCAGAAGCCAAAAAAAGGAGACACAACAACAGAGATCACAAAAATAAAATATTATTAACAACTATTATCAACAACTATACATCAACAAATTAGAAAATCTAGAAGAAATGGATAAATTCCTGAACACATGCAACCTACTATGATTGAACCATGAATAAATAGAAAACCTTAACAAACCAGCAACAAATAACAAGATTGAAGCCATAATAAAAAGTCTCCCATAAAAGAAAAGCCTAGGACGTGATGGCTTTGCCACAGAATTCTACCAAATACCTTTTAAAAAGGTAAGGCCAATTCTACTCAAAATCGTTAAACAAATCAAAGAGGAGAGAATATTCTAAGCTCATTCTATGAGGCCAGCATTGATACTAAAATCAGACAAAAACATAATGAAAGAAAACTACAGACCAATATCCCTGATGAACATAAATACAAACATCCTCAATAAAATACTAACAAACCAAATTCAACAACACACTTAAAAAAGTACACACCGTGATCAAATGGGATTCATCCCAGGAATGCAAGGATTGTTCAACACACATAAATCAATAAACATGATGCATCACATTATATGGTTTTGCTTTGTGTCCCCACCAAAATTTCATATCGAATTGTAATTCCCAATGTTGGGGGAAGGACCTGGTGGGAGGTGATTGGATCATGGGGGCATAATTCCCCCTTGCCATTCTCCTGATAGTGAATGAGTTCTCATGAGATCTGGTTGCTTAGAAGTGTGTAGCACTTCCCCCTTCACTCTCTCTCTCTCTTGCTGCCATGTGAAGATATACTTGCTTCCCCTTCACCCTTCCATCATGATTGTAAGTTTCCTGAGGCCTCCCAGCCATGCTTCCTGTACAGCCTGTGGAACTGTGAGTCCATTAAACCTCTTTTCTTCATAAATTACCCAGTCTCAGGTAGTTCTCTATAGCAGTGTGAGAATGGACTAATACATTACATTAATACAATCAAGGACAAAAACCCTATGATCATTTCAATAGGTGCCAAAAAACCATTCAGTAAAATTCAACATTCTTTCTGATAAAAACCCTCAACAAAGTGGGTATAGACAGAACGTATCTCAAAATAATAAATACCATCTATGACAAACCCACAGTTAACATCATACTAAACAGGGAAAATTAAAAGGCTTTTATCTAAAATCTAGAAGAAAACAAGGACATCCACCTTCATTAATTTTTTTTAAATAGAGAGGGAGTCTCACTCTGTCACCAAGGTTGGAGTGCAGTGGTACGATCATGGCTCGCTGCAGCCTCAAACTTCTGGCCTAAAGCAATGTTTTCACCTCAGCCTCCCTAGTAGCTGGGACAAGAGGTGCATGCCACCACACCCAGCTAAATTTTTTTTAACTTTCTGTAGAGACAGAGTCCCACAATATTGCCAGGGTGGTCTTGAACTCCTTGGCTCAAACAATCCTCCCACCTTGTCCCCCCACCCCCAGCAAAATGCTGGAATTACAAGCATGAGCCATTGTGCCTAGCTCCTGCTTACTTTTATTCAACATAATACTGGAAGTACTGGCCAAAGCAATTAAGCAAGGAAAAGAAATAAAATGTACACAAATTGGAAAAGACGAAATCAAATTGTCTCTATTTGCAAATAACATAATGTTAGAAAAACCTAAAGATTCCATCAAAAAACTGTTAAATTTAACTGATAAATTCTTTAAACTTGCAGAATACAAAATCAACACACAAAAATTAGTAGCATTTATATGCCAACAGAAAACAATCTGAAAAATAAACCAAGAAAGCAATTCCATTTAACACAACTACAAATAATATAAAATACCTAGGAATCAATTTAACCAAAGTGAAACATCTGTACAAGGAAAACTATGAAACACTGATAAAAGAAATTGAAAAGCACACAAAAAAATAGAAATACATTACATGCTCACAGACTGGAAAAATTAATATTGTGAAATGACAATTCTACCCAAAGTACTCTACAGATTTAAAGCAATCTTTACCAAAATACCAATGTTGTTCTTCACAGATATAGAAAAAACAATCCTAAAAATTCACATAGAACCACAAAATACCCCAATAGTGAAAGCTATCCTGAATCAAAAGAACAAAGCTGGAGGCATCACATGATTTGACTTCAAAATACACTACAACATGTACTACAAAGTAACCAAATAAGCATGGTACAGACATAAAAAGACATATAGACCAATAGAACAAAATAGAGAACCCAGATGTAAATGCATGTATTTATAGCCAACTCATCTTTGACAAAGTTGCCAAGAACGTTCAATGGAGAAAAGACATCCTCTTCAATAAATGGTATTGGGAAAACTAGATGACTATATGCAGAAAAATGAAATTAGACCCCTATCTCATATGAAAATCAAATCAAAATGGATTAAAGACTTAAATGTAACCTGAAACTACAAAAATACTAGAAGAAAACATTGGGGAAGTGCTCCAGGACATTGTTCTGGGCAAAGATATATCAAAATGACAGGGAGTAACTAATTCTAGTGAGGGTGTGCAGAAAGGGCAACTGTCATACACTATTGCTGTGTGTGTAAATTAGTGCAGCCACTATATGGAGTACAGCCTGTACGGAGGCTTCTCAAAAAACTTAAAATAGGGCCGGGTGCGGTGGCTCACGCCTGTAATCCCTGCACTTTGGGAGGCCGAGGCGGGCGGATCACGAGGTCAGGAGATCGAGACCATCCTGGCTAACACGGTGAAACCCCGTCTCTACTAAAATACAAAAAATTAGCCGGGCGCGGTGGCGGGCGCCTGTAGTCCCAGCTACTCGGGAGGCTGAGGCAGGAGAATGGCGCGAACCTGGGAGGCGGAGCTTGCAGTGAGCCGAGATGGTGCCACTGCACTCCAGCCTGGGCGACAGAGTGAAGACTCCGCCTCAAAAAAAAAAAAAAAAAAAAAAAAAAAAATTAAAATAGAACTAGTATATGGTCCAGCAATTTCACTACTGCATATATATCCAAAAGAAAGAAAATAAATATATTGAAGACATATCTGCATTCTTGTGTTCATTGCAGCACTATTCACAATAGCCAAAATATGGAATCAACCAATGTGCCCATAGATGGATGATTAAAGAAAATGTGGTATATATGCACAATGAAATATTACTGACCCATAAAAAGGAATGAAACCCTGTCACTTGCAACCACATGGATGGAAGTGGAGGTCATTCTGTAAAATGAGCCAAGCATAGAAAGGTAAATATCACATGTTCTCATTCAAATGTGGGAGCTAAAAAAGTGGATTTCATGAAGATAGAGAGTAGATTGGTGGTAGGAGGGTAGGAGAGAGGGAGGATAAAGAGAGTTTAATTAATGGGGATAAATATACAGTTTGATAGAAGAAATAAGACCTACTGTTTGATAGATACCAACGTGACTACAGTTTACAATAATCTATTATATATTTCAAAAACTAGAGAAGAGTAATTTGAATGTTTCTAACATAAAGAAAAGATAAATATTTAAGGCGGTAGGTATCATAATTACATTGATTTGATCTGCACACATTATATGAATGTGTTAAATTCTCACATGTACCCCATTAATGTGTACATATGTATCAATTTTTTAAAAAATTTTTAAGTAGGAGAATTTAGAGGCTGAGGCAGGAAGATTGCTTGAGGCCAGGAGTTCAAGATCAGCATAGGCAACACAGCAAGACCTTGTCTCTAAAATATGAAGCATATTCGCCAGGCCTGGTGACCACACCTGTCGTCTACTCAGAAGACTGAGGCAGCAGGATGGTTTGAACTCATGCGTTCTAGGCTGTAATGAACTATGATTGTGTCACTGCACTCTAGCCTGGGAGATAGAGTGAGACCTCATCTCACAAAAAAAATAATAAATTTTATAATGTGAACCTTATCTATCTATCTATCTATCTATCTATCTATCTATCTATCTATCTATCTTTCAATATATATATAGGCAATTAGGGCTGCTAAATGAATCTGCTAAGAGATGAAACCTGGTTAACAACTTAAAATTTAATGTTTCAGATGATCTCTTCTACAGGGTAAAAATGAATTGTATCTCAACAGACAAGTTTCCTTTGCATTGTCATGAATGAGACTCATTTGAATACTATCAGTTTCTACAATTTAATTTCCTCTCCTACAGGGTTGTAAAATAGGCCAGACAGAGAAAGGAAAAGGTATACACCCCTATAAAGTCACATTGTCCCTGAAGGGAATCTCATTTAAATACTCCTCTAAAAGGAAAATCATCTCTTTTGCCAATTTCTAAATCTTTGAATATTTTCTTCACAAATCTAACATAAATTATATAATCTTTCTTTTTCCTATATAATGTATCTATAGAAAATGAATGTTTTAATTCATTTTCTTTTGCATCAAGATGATAATAAAACTTTGACATATTCTCATAAATTGTCTGAAACATTTCCTTTTACAGATTTTTAAATTTCAAAATGTTTAAGAAAATCTGATGTGACAGCTTTGAATTTTACATTGAAATATCTAATTGATATTTTTATTTTAATTTAAAAGATATAAAAGAAATTAAGTTTGTGAAGATAACATAAATTTTAGGGAAAACCTATTTACATTTATAAGTTTGATTTGTCAGATTTACAAAATTTGCTTAAATGCTTAGAAAGATTATTTTTTAAAGCTTTAATTAAAAGCACTTTTGCATAGTAATGTAAAGGTTCTTAATGAATTATACACTTAAAAATGGTTAAAATGATACACTTTATGTTATGTATATTTTATGATAATAGAGAAAGCACATTTACTTGTTTTTTAAAGTGTCTGGCACAACAAGACATTTAAAATATTTCAATATAGTATAAAAAATTTAAGGGAATGTCAAGTAACTAAATTTGCAAATGGAGTTAATTGCTGAGAAAAATTTAGTCTACTAATTCATGAATTAATAATATTAATTACTCAAAAATCTAATCAAAAAAGCAAGTTGAAGATAATAATTCTTCATTTTTAATACTAGATTTATAAATAAATTTAAGTATTTTGATTTTGACCTAGAAAAATTAAGACATGAGACAGGAGATAGCTAAGGAGAAACCAGATCACGATGAGATCGAGTTTAGATTTTGTCTTGTGAGCAACAGAAAGGTATCAAAGTAAAGCAAAGAGGAGCACTAAGGAAGTAGCACATTTGCATCTTAAAACTGCTCACCCTGGCTTGTTCTGTGGAGAAAAGGCTGGAAGGAGACTAGATTGATAGCAGAAAAATTAGGTTAGTGCTGTTATTCAGGTGAAATATAATAATCAGGACTGAAGCCATAAAGTAATGATTATCACCAATTTCTATAGATCATCTATTATGTATCGGGAATTTTTCAAAGAACTTTATACTAATTCATTTTATCCTTTTATTAGCATACTATTATTACCTTACACAATAACAGCAACAAAAATAATCTTCCACTTGGTATTAAGCTCAAAGCCATAAGGGAATCTAAGAATATATGATTCAGCAAATGCCTTATCAACCTGATTTGGAAGTGGGAAATGAAAAATTAATAATATTAAATATTAATACCAAAATACAAACAGAAGAATAATCAGCTCCTCACTGCTTAGGGTTTCAAGTTCAAGAGAATGGGTCAAATATGAGAAACGTTTTTGTCCAAATAGTAGTTAGTACTGATTTATACAACTAGTTATTAACCTGCAAAGAACTCAAGTTGCAAAAATACAAATAATCAATTTAGAAAGGGAAAAATGCACTTCTCATGATAAGGTATTTGAGAGAAGAGTTAGTTATTGATTTATTTATTTGTACATGTTTTGGCTGTGGTGTTTTATCTCCCAAGAAATCTTGTTTCACTAAATGACCAAACAGATTAGGGTAATGTGAAAAATGGGTAAGGTTTTACATAGGCAATGAAACCTCACAGGTCATATTTTCTGTCTCAATAATAGCTTTAAATTGCTGGCAATAAAACAAGAGCTAAATGGTTTGTCTCTCACAAAATGTGAGATTTTTAAATCTGCATTTGTAAAACTAATCTTGAGAACATTCAAATGCTTCATTTGAACTCAAGGAAATGTTAGGATTCCAAAATACTACTGTCTCTAAGTCCACACTGACTGGTCAACTCATTCCCAGTGTAATGGCTTGCTCAGCTGCAATTAAAAGCATCAGGTAGGTATTGAAAGGCTTGATTTTCATAGATAGTATGGTAAGGAAATACACAGTTTTACCTTTGTAACTTAACCCAATGAATTCTGGTAAGAGAGGAGGGAGTGTTTCTAAATAGAGCTGCATCATACGTTTATGAACACATAACATTGATCTGACTTCTTCCATACAACTTTAAAGGAATGCTATTCTAAACTTCTATTAGGTTAGGTTTTCTCTTTGATATTCCACTAATTAGGCAGAAAGATTTAAATGTACAAGCCAAAGGCAATGTCTGCTGCCTCATTACCAGTTGAACAGCCTGTTTCACAGACCAGTTCATGCATTACAAATCATCCCAATGATAGTCTATCATAGCGTGGTCATTTTCACCCATTTCTACAGTAGTGTCTGCATTAATTGACTAAAACATTCGTCCTTTTCTCTTCATTGAGAATCCCTAAATATTCTCACCAGATATCTCTGAAATAAATTACTAAAAATTATATATACCCCCAGTGATAATAATTTTAGAATATTGTATTTCAGCATGTCCTCTTTAACAATGGAAAGCATCTTTGGGGAAGAGATTATGAATACGGCTTTAGAGTATGATCATAATGCTTCTCTATGCTTCTGCCTTCTAAAGTAACTTCACTTGCATTATCGGTGCACCAGATCCAACATTAAACAGTAAATCAATTGGGCTCAACAACAAAATCCGGATATATTCCAACCCACCAAAAAATGAAGCAATGTTCATTACAATTTCTCTACTGCTTCAAAAAGATTATAATAGTAAAAGTCTCACATTAGATGGAAAGTAGGGTTATATAGTAGAAATAGCATAATTTTATTGTTAACAGACTGGGATTCAAAACCAGATATTTTCATTAACTGGCATTTTGATCTTGAGAAGTTCACTTAAATCACTGGGTCTTCTTTTATCACTAACAAAATGGGAGCCATAATAATTGCCCATTAAATCATAAGAGGCTTATTTTAAAAATACGTAAAATACCTGGCACGTATTACACATTACTATTGCTCTCAGTATCAGGATTCTGAAGCAACTGCTCTGTTGTGAACCTGTAAAGAACTTATAAGCCGTGTAGAAAACACATTTTTAAAGACAATGGGAAACAACAGAAAATGGTCTCATGTGCCTCCACTAAGGAATGGGTTGACTCCATTTTAGCAGCCTTCAGGAGCATCAACTATACAAAATAAGTGTTTTCAGTGAACTGATTACAGCTGCAAATAAAAGCCATTCTTCACACTTGCAAATTGTGGACATAAATATTGTTGTAGCTATGTTTATAGTTGCATCATTCTTTCATTAGAAGAGATTACAAGATACATTATATATGTGATGTCTTGTGATGTAACCATGAATAATCAAATTACACCCATAATTTTGCAAAATATAGCTTTTTTCCAAGTAACTATTGATGCTACTAAGTGACCCTCCAGATTCACCAAATACCTTACACACCAATAAAACCTACTGCTAAAAGTCCAGCACATTTCCTTCAAGTCTTCAGTAAATTAAGACATATTTATACCGTTGATAGCATCCTAGCACATTAGAGAAAACACATTAATGCTGTTTTCTCTAGTTTAGACACTTGTGTTTAGTCTATCATAGCTTATAACTCAGTGTTTTATGCATAATAAGTATTCCATAATTACTTTGCAAAAAGTGGCAACAGTGAACACAAATGTAATTCTTTAATCTAACAACAGATGATTTCAATTTAAAGGGTATGATACTATTGAAACATCCATATTAAACACAAGCTTTGATTTGAAGAGGAGTATAGCTTGTTAGTCAAACATCATAGGTTCCATGTTTTGGATACATTTTTCCAAGTCTATTTTCCCTTCACTTTTGGCTACAGAAATGTGTAACTCATTTGACCACACAAAAACCCTTGAATTTCTTATACTTGTCCAGTTATCTCTAACACCAAAAAAAAAAAATATATAGCATTTTGTTACCAGTGTCATAATGCTATAAAACAGCTGTCACAATTACTTTCAATGACTTTACATATGTGAAAACATTAGTGAATTTCAAAAATTGAAATCAGTGTTCCTCATTTGAACACACAAACAATGAATATGTCGCATGATGAACCACCCACAAATGTGCACCAGAACCATCCGGGAAGCAGGGGAGGCAGCTGCTTTCTTGGCAGCAAAAGTGACAGCACCTGGAGCATCTGTGTAGGCAGGCTGCACCAAAGTGCTGAGATTCTCCCCTGTGATGCTACTAAAGTGACTTATCCCTGCCTATCACATGAAAAGTACCATAGTTTATGTCTGCATAGACTACAAAGTGACTAGCAATAACCCGTGATTACTGCTCTTTAAAAGACTACATAACCTTTTTTTTTACACAAGCCTTACAAATACCCAACAATGAGGTTCTCCACCAAAACAGCAGTAGTTTCAACAAAGAGAAGTTTTTTGTTTTTGTTTTTGTTTTCCACATAAGCAAATAAGTGCTGATATGTTGGCTTCATTATGATCTAGGACTTAGACTGCTTTTGGCATCCATCTCATGATTTCTTATACTTCACTCAGCCTGGTCCTCCAACCAATATTCTAAGCTCTAAACATCAGGAGGCAACTAGGGTGAAGCAGAGTCAAAGTTCACCTACTACCGATCTTAAGAAAGCTTCCCAAAAGCTGCCATAAACTTCCACTTATATCCTTTTGGCCAGAATTTAGGCCTATGACCATAACTAATTGTAAACACAGTCTTTATTCCAGTTAACCATGTGCCTCAACAGAAATTGAGAGTTCTGAAAAAAGAAGACAGATATTAGGTGGGCAACATTCACCTGTGCCATAGCAGCTAAAATGCCTATAAGCTGAGTAGATTCAAGACAAAGAATACTTAGAGGTCATTAGAGCACAGATCTAGAAAGAAAATCCTGTGGTGCATGGATTTGCCACTGTCCATGAATCAATACAACCTGAATTTGCAGAGTTCTCTGATAGCATTTCTGAGGTCCTCAATCATTAGAAATTGTTTTCAGTGCCCCAAGTTTCATAGCCCTAAAACAATCTCCAATCAATATCAAGTGGCCAGAATCCCTTGTGGGATGTAGTTTGCTCAGATATTCTTCTACTTGGTCAAAGAAATGTTTATATAACAGAATCTGTTTGGTCACCCACATTGAGATGTTTTGTCAAGCAGATGCCAAAGAAACAAATATTGAGATGGGTAATCAGTGTAGTCCTGGAAGAAGAAATTTAGAAATAGGGGCTGACAATAGTGGGCTGACACATTGCCTGCCACTCACTTCCTAATCCCAACTCTCCATCATCCAAGTTCAGGCCAATTAGTCATTATATACCAGAATATAAGCCAGTCAAGTAAAATGACAACCTAAAACATTAATTAATCAACCAGTGTGGAGAAACAAATGGCTCTATTCAGCAGAACATGACAGTTTCAATACTATAGTAGGATCAAATGAGGAATACAGTTTAATCACTAAGTACTTGGCAGAAAGCAGAATAAAACATCTTAGCAATCATTTGTCAGAAAGCAGAATAAAACATCTTAGCTATCATTTGTTTGAATATTCACAAACTACAAGCTTCTTCCTTTAAGGTGGAAGACAAATATTTTTCAAAAGAGTACAGGTTTTTCATATTAGTCTCTAATATAAAAAGGAATGTTTTTAGCCATTCCAGGGTATTGGGGGAAACCCCACCCCCGATATTCAACGTGGATTTTTTTCTATTTCCCTCAGCATCAGCTGGTCTGAGAAATAAAGGGAAAGAGTACAAAAGAGAGAAAATTGAAAGCTGGGTGTCCAGGGGAGACATCATATATCGGCAGGTTCCATGATGCTCCTGAGCCGTAAAACCAGCAAGTTTTTAGTAGCGATTTTCAAAAGGGGAGGGAATGTATGAATAAGGTGTGAGTCAAAGAGATCACATGCTTCACAAGGTAATAAAATATCACAAAGCAAATGGAGGTGAGATCACAGGACCACAGGACAGGGTGAAATTAAAATTGCTAATGAAGTTTTGGGCACGCATTGTCATTGATAACATCTTATCAGGAGACAGGGTTTGAGAGCAGGCAACTGGTCTGGCCAAAATTTATTAGGTGGGAATGTCCTCATCCTAATAAGCCTGGGAGCACTACAGGAGACCAGGGCTTATTTCATCCCTTCATGTTTGACGGTAAAAGACAGCTACCCCCAAAGTGGCCATTTCAGAGGCCTACCCTCAGGGGCCATTCTCTTTCTCAGGGATGTTCCTTGCTGAGAAAAATAATTCAGTGATATTATTCGTATTTGCTTTTGAAAGAAGAGAAATATGGCACTGTTCCACCCGGCTCACTGGCAATCAGAGTTTAAGGTTATCTCTCTTGTTTCCTGAACATGGCTGTTATCCTGTTCTTTTTTCAAGGTGCCCAAATTTCATATTGTTGGAACACACATGTTCTACAAACAATTAGTGCAGTTAATGCAATCATTCCATGGTCCTGAGGTGACATACATCCTCCTCAGTTTATGAAGATGAAAGGATTAAGAGATTAAAATAAAGACAGGTATAGGAAATCACAAGGGTATTGATTGGGGAAGAGGTAAGTGTCCATGAAATCTTCACCATTTATGTTCAGAAATTGCAGTAAAGACAGGTGTAAGAAATTATAAAAGTATTAATTTGGGGAACTAATAAATGTCCATGAAATCTTCACAATTTATGTTCTTCTGCCATGGCTTCAACCAGTCCCTCCGTTCGGGGTCCCTGACTTCCCGCAACACCAGGGTGACCTGTTTTTTGTTTTGTTTGCTTGTATTTGGTTTTGCTTTTTTAATATGATGATACAACTGGGGGAAGGGGGTTCTCCACTACCAGTCTTTCCTAGTAATTCCAGCATAATTACCCCACAGGGTAATCACTATGGTCTTCTGTTTTATATCAGCACTTCTATATATAATATCATGACTCAGCATCACAACCTGATGACAAGTATTCACAAGGACTTTCCAGTGAAAACATGATCTTCTCCAACTATTTATAAAAGTCATCTTCTCTTTATAGATTGTGGTAGCCAGCCCCCAAGATGGCCCCCAGTGATTCACATCTCCTTGCATTCATTTCCTATGTTAGTCTCCTTTCATACTGAATCAGAACTGGTCTATGAAATCACTAAATACAACAGAAGTGACAGTATGTGACTTTCAAGGCTAGGCTGTATGGTATTACAGCCTTGTGTTTTTTGGATTGCTCACATTGGTGGAACCTGCCATCATACCATAAGGACACTCAACCAGCCCTGTAGAGAGGCCTACACAGGGAGAAGAAGAACTGTGATCTCCCTCTAACAATCAGCTTCAACTTGCCAGCCATAGGAGTTAACTACCATGAAAGGTATCCTCCAGCTTCAGCCAACCCTTCAGATTGCTGTAGTGCCAAATGATATCTGATTGCTTTCTCATGAGAGCCTTGAAGTCAGAACAATCGAGCCAAGTTGCTCCCAAATTCCTAGCCTCAGGAACAGCAATATGTTTATGCTGTTTTTAAGCCTCTACACACAGTGATAGATAACTAACATACACACAATCACACATATACTCACCTAACTTCATAGTTTCAACCACTGGCTAATTTTCACAGGGAAATATATCAACCAGCATGTCCCTTCAAATACTCCTTTAAAATACACACACACAAACACACACACACAAACACACACACACACACATACACTCAAGTGTAATCAGACTGATCATTTGGTAATAGTCAATTAAATTGGATTGGGCACTCCAGCAATGCTAGTATTAGACTAATCTGGCCTGACTAATCCCATTGTCATGCCTTTCTCCAAACTCATAGATCCAGAAAATATCTCCATAATGTCACATTTTAAAATAGTCACGTTGGTGCAATGTATCAAGGAGACAATATAAAGTTTGGGAAGATGTAGCTTCCTCCAGCTGACTTTAAAGTTATCAGTCTATAAAAAATGTCTCTCATTTGCTTAGACGTCTTTATATATCTGCCACATCTGAGCCACTTAGTTAGATATTGTTTGGGAAAAGGTAATCTATCTTCTTAGCCAGAGATGTGCCCATACTTTTAATCATTGCTCACTACTGTCACCTCCTGGACATCTAACACCTTGTAAATATGAGGTATGACTGTTTGAAAGTATCTGCCAGTTCTTGTCTAAAGACTTTGAGAAAAATGTTTTATTACAACATAATCATGTTCACATTTTACTTGTTTTATTTTAAGCAATGAGCACTTAGCCCCACATATAATAAAACATGAGATTATAATATGACTTAGCTAATAATTGAAGCAAAAAAATGGAGTCTCTGTTTACAGCTTCATTCAAAATATAACTTTTTCTGGAACCATCTGAGCTCCTGAAACCACTATTTAAAATAATTGCACTAGGCTTAATCTACTGACACAAAATGGGGAGAAAAATAAGACAAATTATTTCCAGTAACAAAGTTAAATTATCCCAGCATAAAAATATTCATTGTAGTGGTTTAAGGAAAATACACACACACAGATTTGTCCAGAGTTTGTTCCTTCTGGTGGGTATGAACCCACCATGAGGTCTTGCTGACTTCAAGAATGGAGCTGGGGACCTTCACAATGACTGTTACAGCTCTTAAAGATGGCATGGACCCAAAGAGTGAGCAGTAGCAAGATTTATTGTGAGGAGCGAAAGAACAAAGCTTCCACAGCATGGAAGGGGACCCCAGAGGATTGCTGCTGCTGGCTGGGGTGGACAGCTTTTATTTCCTTATTTGTCCCAGCCCATGTCCTGCTGATTGGTCCATTTTACAGAGTGCTGATTGGTCCATTTTACAGAGTGCTGATTGGTCCATTTTGCAGAGCGCTGATTGGTCTATTTTACAGAGTGCTGATTGATGCATTTTACAAACCTCTAGATAGCTACAGAGCACTGATTGCTGGGCTTTACAAACTTTTTGGAAGACAGAAAAGTTCTCCAAGTACCTACTCGACCCAGGAAGGCCAGCTGGCTTCACCTATCAATTCCCTCTCTAAGGAGGACACCCCAACTGCTGCTGGGAATAGGGCAATGACCACGCTAGCTACTTCCTGCTGGATAGGGGCAAAGAAGGGGCCCTGCAGTTGTAGGGGAACTCTCTAGGCCAGTCAAAGAGCCAGTCAATTCAGGTGTCCTCAGTGGAAGTTGTGAGTCGAGCTCATTTGGGGTTCCATTTGTAAGACCATCTGCAGCTTTGATGGTCTCAATCCTGGAGGAAACAAATTTGACAAGGGGGTTAAAAACACAGGGCCTGAAGGTGAGCAATAGCAAGATGACTGTCACAGGACATAGAAAGGAGAGAAGCCATGTCGCCCAACTCCAGAGGTTGGTATAAGAGTTTGAAAGGCATTGTTTGATTTCAGAAGTCTTTTCCTGTAAATGCTGGGCAGTGTCTCATACTATCCCTGACTGGTTAGTGTAAAAATAACACTCTTCACCTAAGAAGGTGCAAGTCCTCCTTTCTCAGCAGTGAGGAGGTCTAGGCCTCAGAAATTTTGGAGAGTCACTGCTGCCAAAGAATCTATTTGGGATTGTAGAGTAAGGATAGATTTTGTTATTTCTTGCAAATTGTCTGAGAAATCCTTTGAGAGTGTGTGGTTGTAGGATAGTGAAGTGGACAAATCTGCTATTTGAGTTCCTGTAGCAGTGGCCATTCTTAACCCTATAAGTAGGGGTATTACCGTATTGGCCCTGTGCTGACAGACTTGAGCTTTGAGGGGCGCTGATAGGGTCTGATTTCCACAAGATTAGAAATTAGAATAATACATGTTACACTGTTAACTTTTAGCAAACTTTACTTCTGTTGAAAACATTGTAAGTTTGAGATTTCAATTATTCTTTGCTATTAATAAGACCTCGTTCAGTCCATATTAACTTAGAATTGGCATAGGTGGCCCCTTCTTGATTCTGTAAGTACTTTAAAGTTTGGCTGAGTGCAAACAGCTCGCATGTTTGAGCAGACCAATTATTAGGCAATTTTCCTAATTCTGCTTCTACAAAAGTTTCCTTATCACTTACTGAATACCTATTGTGCCTTTCTCCCTTAATCACCCAGGAGGAAACGTCTATGATCTGTCCTGAAGGGAGTGCCTCCTAGATCTGCTCAGACTAGATCTCCTGTTAGGAAACCTGCTGGGTTAAGTATCCTTGATAGGAAGGCTATGGGTTGTCAGTGGCCTCAGTACTTTCAGACCATGTCCTTGTTCACACTGACAATAAGGTGGCACTGAGTGTTATAGGGTCATGGAGAAGACCCCCAACTATCAATTATAGGTTTAATTTTAAACCTATAATTTTAAAAGCCACTTACCCTGGCTTTTAAAGGAATAGGGTACTCTGTTTTTTCTTTACTACTTCCATCTCTCTCTCTCTTTCTCTGACTCCCTCTTTGTCTCTCTGTCTCTTCCTCTCTCTCTCTCTCTTTGACTCCCTCTTGGTCTTTACCTACCTCTGCCAGCCACTAATGCTGCTATTCTCCCCTCTCCTTTCTCTTTTCGATGGCTTTGGCAGTGTAAGACTGCCACTTCCTTGGGTTTTTGAACTGCATGCAATAACTCCACGATTTCCTTTTGGTATTTAGTGGGGGTTCCCCCAGAGGTTAGGAACTCCCTTTCTTTCCATATTGCAGCATGGGCATGTAGGATTAGATAAGCAAACTTGCTATCTGTATACACATTTATTCTTTTTCCCTTTCCCAGTTCTAAGGCCCGGGTAAGTGCCACTAGTTCTGCTAACTTGGCACTGGTCCCTGGGGGAAGAGGCTTACGTTAAAGTACGGTTACATCACTAACTATGGCATAACCTGCCCTTTATATCCCATTCTCCACAAATGAACTTCCATTGGCATATAGGTTAAGGTCAGGATTAGCTAAGTGGACTTCCAAGAGATCCTCTTGGGCAGCATAAGTCTGGACCATAATTTGTTGGCAGTCATGCTCAATTGGTTTTCCATCCTGTGGGAGAAAAGTGGTAGGGTTAAGGGTCATAAACGTGTGTATTTGAAGCACCAGTCTCTCAAGGAGTTGTGCCTGGTATCTAAGCAGGCAGTTGCCTGACAGCCATAAACTTCCTTTGCACCTAGTATGCCATTTACATCATGAGTAGTCCAGACAGTGACATCCTTTCTTTGTGTTATTTTGATAGTCTCTGATACTAAGACGGCCACCACCACAACTACCTGTAAACAGTGAGGCCAGCCTTTTGCTACCATATCTATTTCCTTACTTAGATATGCCACTGGTTGTGGGGTTGTCCCACAAGTCTGAGTGAGGACTTCAAGAGCTATTCCTGCTCTCTCTGTTACATATAAAGAGAAGTTTTGTCCTGTGGGAAGGCTTAAGGCTGGAGCTTGTACTAGGGCCTGCTTTAGGGATTTGAAGGTTATTCCTGCCTCTGGTTCCCATTCTACTAGATGAGTATTTACCCTCTGGGTCTCCTTGATTAAAGTATAGAGGGACCTGGCTATCTCACTGTATCCAGGGATCCATAGTCAGCAAAAGCCAGTGATTCCAAGGAACCCTGCAACTGTTTTAATGTCTCAGGGCTAAGATAAGCCAGTATAGACTGTATTCTTTCCTTGCTGAGGGCCCTGGTTCCTCTGGCTAATATTAGGACTAGATATTTAACTTGTTGTAGGTAGAACTGGGCCTTTGATTTAGATGCTTTGTACCATTGATTAGCCAGAAAGTTCAAAAGATCTAGAGTAGCCTGCTGGCATGAGGCTTCTGAACTGGTAGCCAAAAGTAAATCATCCACATACTGAAGGACCAGAGTGTCTAGACTTGAGAAGTGGCCTAGATCAAGGGCCAGTGCCTGATCAAACAGATGAGGGTTATCCCTAAACCCTTGGGGCAAGACCGTTGGCATAAGTTGGGACATGTGGTCTGTGGGATCCTCAAAGGCAAAGAGAAACTGGATGTCAGAGTGCAGGGGAACGCAGAAGAAAGCATCCTTGAGGTCCAGAACAGTGAACAGTGAACCATTCTGCGTCCTCTGGTATTTGAGAGAGCAGGTGTAGGGGTTGGGTACAACTTAATATAGAGGAATTACTGCCTCATTTATGAGTCTAAGATTTTGTGCTAGTCTCCACTGACTACTCAGTTTTCTACTCCTAGAAATTCGGTGTTGCATTTTCTTACTGAGCCTTGAGCTTATAAATGTCAAACAATATCCTGGAATCCTTTATGAGCTTCAGGCTTTAAGTGATATTGCCTTTGATAAGGAAAAGTGGTGGGGTCTTTTAGACTGATTTGGGTTGGGTGGACATTTTTTGCCCTTTTGAATTGTCCTTCCAATCTTCCAATGCCCAGACTTCAGAGTTGATTCCCTCCTCAAGTAGGGGACAACAGATGAGTAACTTCTTCCCCATATCCATATAGATAAGAGCTGCAGCTTTTGCTAATATGTCCCTCCCTAATAAGGGTGTGGGACTTTCAGGCATAACAAGAAAGGCATATTAAAAGAACAAAGCCTCCCAATTACAACTGAGGCAGTGGGAGAAATGCCTGGTTACAGACTGTCCCAGGATTCCTCAGATGGTAATGAATCTTAAGGACAGCCATCTTGGACAGGAGATTAACACTGAGAAAGCCAGGCCAGTGTCCAGGAGGAAGTTAATTTCCTGGCCCTCATTGGTTAAACCTCCCCAGGGCTCAGTGAGGGTGATGACATGAGCTGGCGTTTGCCCCAGACACACTCTGTCCCGTTGTTGGATCACCTGGTTGGGGGTTTCTGGCCCAGAGAACCATTGCCCTCTGGGGCAGCCCTACTGGGTGATTGGTCTGCTCCATTTTCTGTCCTTTCTGAACCACCAAGGTTTGTTTGTTTGAGGGCCATGACTAAGGCTGCAGGCCTTTCTCTGATCTTGTTTTTTTTTGTTTTTTGTTTGTTTGTTTGTTTGTTTGTTTGGTCTGTTCCTCTTGGTCTCTATTATAGAAACCCGAGGTTGCCAGGTTTAATAATGCGTCCAGATTTTTTTCAGGGCCCAGGGCTCGCTTTTGGAACTTTCTCTTATACCTGTGGCTGATTGGATAATAAACTTATCTTTGAGGATCAATTGACCTTCGATGGAGTTGGGTGACAGGGGAGTATATTTTCTTAAGGCCTCCCATAGCCTCTTGAGGAAGGCAGAAGGATTTTGTTCCTTTCCCTGAGTTATGGTGGACATCATTGAATAATTCATGGGCTTTTTCCTAATTCTCCTTAGTCCTTCTAGAACACAGGTCAACAGAAGTTTGTGACTCCAGTCCCTATCATCTGAGTCAAGGTCCCAGTGGGGATACTGGGGATGGCTTGCTGACCGGTAGGGAATTTGTCCCTTTCTTCAGCTGTCATCCTATCATTTACTTGACTAAGATACCAGGTATCTCCAAACTCTCAGGCTGCAGCTAAAGCTGCATTCTTTTCATTAAAGGCCGGGGTTTGATCTAACAATAGTCATCCCCATCTCAAAGACAATCTCCATAGTCATCCCCATCTCAAAGACAATCACTGCAAGATCAATCAACCTGCAAGACAGGTCTCATTAAACACAGCCTAATCACCTACCCAGTATAGCAAGGATCGTGATTAACTAAACAGACTCTTTTTAAGTCTACTTTGCTGAAACTTTTAATAAGGAATCTCAGATTAGACCATTAAAAGGCTCTTGAAACTAGGAAGCCAAGCCTCACCATCAGATTTATCTGAAATACCTATAAACTTCAATAGATTTCTCTTTTCTCAAGTTTCCTCAAATACTTTTAAGTTTCCTGGACCTTCTTTTTGTAAGACCAAGGAATCCCTTGAAGACATGTTTTCTATGCACATTCTCAAATATGACATTCCAGTCAAAATGTTGTTATTATAATCAATATTTCCAATTGACTTACTTAAAAAGAACAGATTTTTATTAAACAAATGCAAATAACTATGTTTCCATAAAAATAAGAATATTTACGAAGAGTTTGCAAATTCTGGAGAGACCAGACAGGGGCAAAAGTACTTGTTTTGTCTCTGTTTACAAAGATAGACTTTACCAAATTGCTATAAGCTATAGACAGCTTAAAAGAAAACAATTTCTTAATTCTGGAAAATAAAATATTAAAATAAAAAACTGCAAAATTTCAAATGAAAAATCATAAAAATGTATCCTCATCAGTTCATTCAATCACATAAAATTAATTCTTTTTCTGCTTGATCCTGGTTAGCAGTTTCATCAACTCATCAGTTTCTTCATTAGATTTCTGAAAATTCTTACTCAGTCCAGTGGTGTAATCTTAAAGTTATCAGAAAACTATACTTCTCAAAGTCCTTTCCACGAATCTCCTTCAAGACAGAACACATTCAAGTTATAGTTTTATAAAAATATCGGAGTAAGGCCGGGCGCGGTGGCTCACGCTTGTAATCCCAGCACTTTGGGAGGCCGAGGTAGGTGGATCACAATGTCGGCAGTTCGAGACCAGCCTGACCAACATGGTGAAACCCCGTTTCTACTACAAATACAAAAAAAATTAGCTGGGCATGGTGATGGGCGCCTGTAATCCCAGTGACTTGGGAGGTTGAGGCAGGAGAATCTCTAGAAACTGGAAGGCGGAGCTTGCAGTGAGCCGAGATTGCGCCACTGCACTCTAGTCTGGGCAATAAGAGCAAAACTCCATCTCAAAAAAGAAAAAAAAAAAATCAGAGTAAAATAACTGTCTGAGTATGACAAGACTTAGGATAACCATGGCTGAAATTGTGATGAGAGGCCAAGTGTGGTGTCTCATGCCTGTAATCTCAGCACTTTAAGATGCCTAAGTGAGAAGACCACTTGAACTCAGGAGTTCAACCAGCCTGAGAAACATAGTCAGATTTGTCTCTACAAGAAAAAAAAATTGTTAATTAGCCGGGTGTGATGGCTTATGCTTGTAGTCCCAGTTACCCAGGAGGCTGAGGTGGATCGCTTGAGCTGGGGAGATCAAGGCTGCAGTGAGCCATGATTGTGCCACTGCACTCCAACCTGTGTGACAGAGCAAGACACTGTTTCAATTACAAAAAAAAAAGTGACGAGAGTTCGTTATAATGCAATTAGCAAGAGAATTTCATAATTTTTGTGTCATACAACATTTTAATGTAATAACCAAGATCACGACTAATAATATTATACCAGAATAAATCATATTTCTAGGAATTCCATGTAATTTCTGGAATGCTCATATCAATAACACACCAATAAATATAACTTTAAAAACATTAAGTATCAGACCAGGCATAATGAATTATGCTTGTAATCCTAGCACTTTGGGAGGCTGAGGCTAGAAGATCACTTGAGCCCAGGACTTTGAGACCAGCCTGGGCAACATAGTAGAACCCTGTATTTAAAACAAAAAGAATGTTTTTTAATTAGCAGGGCATAGTAGCACACGCCTGTAGTCCCAGCTATTCAGAAAACTGATGCAAGAGGATAGCTTCAGTCTAGGAGATCAAGGCTTCAGTGAGCCATGATTGTGGCACTGCACTTCAGCCAGGGCAACAGAGTGAGACCCTTTTTAAAAAAAAAAAAACTGATTTAGTGTCACTTATTATTTGAGTGACACAATGTTTTACATTTAACTTAAAATACCAAATGAGCTTAATTAATTTAACATATCTCTTTTTGTAAGGAGAGTAAACAAATTATTTTGAGATATTCTAGGGAATCTCTGAAACATCCCAAAGTTAGTGGAGGTCAAAAGAACTTAATTTAGAATTTGATTTAAGGACAAGAAAAATGTCAAAAGCCTTAAAACACTTGACTAAATAGACCACAGGTAACTGTGAAAAGATACTTACATATTTACTTAACCAGAATGATAATTAAAGACTTCAAAGGCAAATTCAAAATGTTAAATAGTTGTGGGAAAAAACCTTTGTCATTTTAGTAGAGAGAAGTCAGTTTTCTTAAGTAATCAAAGACCAGATAAAGGCTGCAGTGAGCGGTGATTGCGCCACTGCACTCTTACCTGTGTGACAGAGCAAGACACTGTCTCAGAAAAAAAAAAGTGATGAAGCACAAGAAATTATCTTAATACAACGCAGAATTTTTGTTTTCTAGGCACATCACTCAAGGAATAAAAACCTTTCCTTAAAAAAAACTTTGTTCCTTTAACAAAAGGAAAACCAGTTTCTAGTTTTTTTCCAATATACTTTTGATATTAAGGCTCATTTTTAAAACACAATAATTCACTTAATTTTAGCTAATTTGACCACACATTAAAACTTGTCTTTCAAATTTTTTTTCCTTAAACAAAACACATCCTCATACCTTACTACTTTCTTTACTAAAACTACATATTACTTTCTTCACATATAGTTGTTTTCTTTATTATAGCTAATAGTTTTAATTAAATATACCAATTAGAATTACTTTCAGTATTTTTCGTTTCTAAAAGCATATGTTTCTATAGCACGATTTTTATGTTTATTAACAAACCAAATATTTCCTGCTTCTCTATAGCTGTAAAATGACAAGATCCCAAAAGTATATAAACTAAACATATATTCAGTAATTACTGCTTCAATATTTTAACTTACTTAGAAATAACTCAGACATTTAATGAATACATATTATTTCATATAACATAACTTTAATGTTTCAAGTTACTAAAAAAACTTTTGAAACTACTTTTAAATAGATGCGTTGTATAAAATATAATCATTTTTGAAATTTTGTAAACTTTTATTTCACATACATGTACCTCATTCACTCATTTTTTAACAATTATTCTTGAACTGCTCATGAAAAATTTCCTAAAACATTAAACAGGCTGGGTACAGTGATTCGCACCTATAATTCCAGCACTTTGGGAGGTCAAGAAGGATGGATCACTTGAGGTCAGGAGTTTGAGACAAGCCTGCTCAGCATGGTGAAACCTCATCTCTACTAAAAATACAAAAATTAGCCAGACGTAGTGGTGCGTGCCTGCAATCCCAGCTACTTGGAAAGCTGAGGCATAAGAATTACTTGAACCTGGGATGTGGAGGCTGCAGTCAGCCAAGATCATACCACTGCACTCCATCCTGGGCAACAGAGCAAGACTCGGTAATAAATAAATAAATAAGCTAGTGAGCTATTGAAGAGTCTGGGAAGTGTCACCTCAAAATATGCTACTTTGGTACATTAGTTTAAGCTGAAGACAGTTGAAAAGCAGCAAATGCAGGATTAGGCTTTTTCTGACCCTCCTTAGCCTAAAGATAATACTCCAAGGAACTTGGTCATCAATCCCCTCCCCCAAGAGTTTTATTAACCAGGGAAGACCAACTCCTATTCCAGGAGAGGAGATTAGAAGTTGACACCACACTCAGATAAGTGTCATTACAAACTATCATCTATTCTAATACGGGCCCATTCATCTTTCCCAGAAATTATTTACTCTCCCCTAAGTTGTCTACATTTTCTCTTCCTTCTCCCCTATGAAGAGGGTATATAAGCTTTTAAATATTACTGTTGGTGTTGGTGTTGGTGGTTGGGTAGGGGGAGGTATTTACTTTTCATTCCTATAATGTCCCATGCACATAACAAATTTGTACGCCTTTTCTCTTGTAAATCTGCCTTTTATTTATTTCATAGATTTAGTTATCAAACCCTTAAAGGGTAGAGAGAAAATTTTCCTTTGCCTATACTATCATTTTAAGCTGTTTTATTTTTGTTGATAAATCAAGCAAGTATCAAAAACATACAGAAGCAAAGAAATCAAAATTAATTAACTCAGTTTACAAAACCAGTATAACCCTGATACCAAAAGCTGGCAAAATACAACAACAACAACAAACAAAAAACTACACGCCAATAACCCAGATGAACATAGACACAAAAAAATCCTTAACAAAATATTAGCAAACCAAATCCAGAACTACATAAAAAAAAATAAATTCACAATAAAATAGAAAAACATTAATTCTTAATTATCAAATAAACTTCATTCCTGTGAGTCAATGTTGGCTTAACATATGCAATAAATAAATGTGATTTACCACTTTCACAGAATGAAAAACAATAACTATATGATCATCTCAATAGGTATGAGAAAAACCCCCAATAAACTTTACATCCCTTCATGATAAAATCCCACAACAAACTAAGCTTCAAAGTATCAAATCTCAAAATAATAAGAGCCATCTATGACAAATCCACAGCCAGCATCATACTGAATGGGCAAAAACTGGAAGCATTCCCCTTGAGAACTGGAACAAGACAAGAATAGCCACTCTCACCACTCCTATTCAAAATAGTCCTGAAGTCCTAGCCACTGCATTCAAGCAAGAGAAAGAAATAAAGGGGATTCAAATAGGAAAAGAAGTCAAACTATTTCTCTTTGCAGACAATATGATCTTATACCAAGGAAATCCTAAAGACACTGCCAAAAGGCTTGTAGAACTGATAAACAGTAAAGTTTAAACTAACTAGAAACAGTAAAGTTTCACAATACAAAATCAATGTACAAAAATCAGTAGTATTTCTAACCAAGAACATTCAAGCTGAGTGTAAAATCAAGAATACAATCCCATTTACAATGACCCTTCCCACCCCCACCCCCCCACACACACAAATACCTAGGAATACATGTAACCAAGGAGGTGAAAGATCACTACAAAGGCAACTACAGAACATGGCTGAAAGAAACAATAGATGACACAAACAAATGGAAAAACGTTCCATGCTCATGGATTGAAAGAATGAACATCTTTAAAATGGCAGTGCTGCCAAAAGCAATCTATAGAGTCAACACTGTTACTATCAATCTACCAACATCATTTCTCATAGAATTAGAAAAATCTATTCTAAAATTCATATGAAATAAAAAAGAACCCAAATGGTCCAAGAAATTCTAAACAAAAAGAGCAAAGCCAGAGACATCTCATTACCAAACTATACTATAAGTCTACAGTAACCAAAACGGCATGGCACTGGTACAAAAACAGACACATAGACCAATGAATAAAATAAAGAACCCAGAAATAAAGCTGCACACCAACAGACATTTGATCTTTGACAAAATCAAAGAAATAAGCAATAGGGAAAACACTCCCTGTTCAATAAACGGTGTGTTATAGCTGGCTAGCAATACACAGAAAAGTGAAACTTGACCCCTATCTTTCACTATATACAATAATTAACTCAAGATGGATTAAAGACTTAAATATAAGGTCTTATAAGATTCTTAGAAGAAAACCTAGAAAACACCATTTTGGACATTGGCCTTGGAAAAAATGTATGACTAAGTCCTCAAAATCAATTGCAACAAAAACAAAAATTGACAAGTAAGACCTAAGTAAACTAAAGAGCTTCTGAACAGCAAAATAAACTATCAGCAGAGTAAACAGACAACCTACAAAATGGGAGAAAATATTTGCAAACTATGCATCTGACAAAAGTCTAATATCTAGAATGTATAAGGAACTTAAACTATTGAACAAACAAAAAACAATCCCATTAAAAATAAACAAAAGACATGAACAGACACTTCTCAAAAGAAGATACACAAGCAGCCAAAAAGAACATGAAAAAATGCTCAACATTACTAATCATCAGAGAAATGCAAATCAAAACCATGAGATGCCATCTTACACCAGTTAAAATGGATATTACTAAAAAAGTCAAAAAACAACAGATGCTGGTGAGGCTGTGAAGAAAAGGGAAACATAAACTGTTGGTGTGAATGTAAATTAGTGCAGCAACTATAGAAAGCAGTTTGGAGATTTGTCAAAGAACTTAAAACAGAACTACCATTTGACATAGCAATCCCATTACTAGGTATATAGCTAAAAGAAAACAAATTATCTTACCAAAAAGATACATGCATTCCTATGTTTATCACAGCACTATTCACAATTGCAAAGACAAGGAATCAACCTAGATGCCTACCAGTAGTGAACTGGATAAATAAAATGTGGTATGTATATACCATGGAATACTATATAGCCTTAAAAAAAGAAAAAAAAATCATATCTTTTGCAGCAACATGGATGCAGCTGGAGGCCATTATCGTAAGCAAATTAATTCCAGAACATGAAATCAAACAACACATGTTGTTACTTCTAAGTGGGAGCTAAATATTGGATACTCTTGGACATAAAAATGGCAGCAAGAGACACTGGGGACTACTAGAAGCAGGAGGAAGAGTAGGGGGCAAGGACCGGAAAACTAACTCTTGGGTACCATGCTCACTACCTGGGCAATGGGATCATTTGCATGCCAAACCTCAGCATCATGCACATATACTCCCTGAATCTAAAATAAATGTTGAAAGTAAAAAAAATAAAAAATTAAAATTAGCCAGGTGTGGTGGCATGTACCTGTAGTTCCAGTTCAGTTACCCAAGAGGCTGAGGTGGGAGGATCACTTGAGTCTAGGAGGTGGAGGCTGCAGTGAGCCCTGATCATACCACTGGAATTGCAGCCTGGATGACAGAGTGAGAGCCTGGGTGACAGAGCAAGACCCTATCTCAAAAAAAAAAAAAAAAAAAAAAAGAAAGAAAATATTTTAAAAATCCAAACTTAAAAGCTCGTTAATACAGAATTGGATAAAGGACAGTCTGTAGAAATTAAAAGTAATTTTCAGTTATAAAATTAAAAGGAGATCTATTTGACCTGAGGGAGAGTCCAATTTTATAAACAAACACTTATCTATTATTATTATTATTATTATTTTATGGTCTTCAAGATAAGATAGTAACCAAGTGAAAGAGCAGATTCAGAGAAGGCAGAGGAGGATACAAAAGAAAGATATCTGAGAAACCTCTGTATGCTAATAAAAAATATATACCATTGTTACTGAGGTATTTGGGATCCTTTTTTCAATGCACCGCATTTGCGAGAATTTTGTTTAGGTTAAAACTTTCCCATTGTAGCTACCACTATCCTACGATTCCCCATTTCTCTATAAAAGCACAGATTCTGAGATGGAGTCCCAGACTCTTTGGATTTACGTGAATCCATTATTTTCTGTCTTCCTGAAACCTTTCCTACTTACGATCTTTAACTAAAGCTAGTTCAGGTTCCGTCTAACCCAGTCAGGTATCTGAAGCCTCCTTACAGGACCCAGTCTAGTTTCTGTCATGTCTTCCAATCCCAGTCTGGATCAAAAATGCTCAAATAAATTCACAGAACTTGACACAAATTGTGGAGGTCATATATGAGAAGGACTTAACGGTGATGACTGCCAAATGTACGGCAAAAAAAAAATCTCCTTACAGGACCCAGTCTAGTTTCTGTCATGGCTTCGAATCCCAGTCTGCATCAATAATGCTCAAATAAATTCACAGAATTTGACACAAATTGTGGAATTCATGTATGAGAAGGACGTAACAGTGATGACCTCCAAATGTACAACAACAAAACACTCAGTATCCCACTGAGTACAAGGGGCTCAGTGGGATGCATACACCTGTTTGTTCCTTGCTCCCAGAGGTCATCATGGGGTGAGGGGGTGGGGGGTATCCTTCAGACCCCACTCTGAGAAAAGAAAAATTAGGCAGGATAAATTTAATAGGGTTTATTTGAGCGAAGAATGATTTACAAATTGGGCAACCCTCAGATCCGGAGGATGTTCAGAGAGCTACCCTCTGGAACATGGGCAGTGAGTACTTACAGATAGGAAATGGCTGGCTGGGCGCAGTGGCTCACACCAGGAATCCCAGCACTTTGGGAGGCTGAGACAGGCCAGGACAACATAGAAAAACTGCATCTCTACTACAAATACAAAAAACTGCGTCTCTACTAGAAATACAAAAAAAAAAAAAATTAGCCTGGCATGGTGGCCTGTGTCTGTAATCCCAGCTACTCAGGAGGCTGAGGCACAAGAATAGTTTGTACCCAGGAGGCAGAGGTTGCAGTGAACTAAGATTGCACCACTGCACTCCAGCCTGAGTGGCAGAGCAAGACTCTGTCTCAAAAAATAAAAATAAAAAAATAGGAAATGGCTGAAAAAAACAGAAATAAGGAACAAAAAGTGAACTAATAATTTCAAAGTTACTTTCCTTATATGGTTAAAGCAGAGGAGACTTTCTTATCATGCCATCTCAGGTTAACTGGGCCCCTTCTGATGAGGTGCTATGAATTTTCTTTCTTTTCTGGAGGTGGGGAGGAGCTGAGAAGGGATAACTGTCTCATTTTAAAGTACAGTTTGCTACAAGGCACCTTGCATGAGTGATTCCATTCAGGTTTAACCTATCTATTGGGGTCTAGTGCAGGAACTTAGTCCAAAACAATAACCTCCCCAAAATTTTATTTAACATTACTGAACAACTTTCTAATTATTCATTTGACTACTGGGTATATTGATTCCAGGCATGAGAAGAGTTTTCTGAATTGCAAGCACCACCATTCTAGTCTAGAAAATAACATCTCATTGTATATTCACAAATTGTCAGTCTGGGTTACCTACTTCAGTCTCTTCTGAGTTTAATTGATATTAGCTTTCCCAAGTTCAGCGAACATTGAATACTGAATGATTCAGAAGTGGCCTGAACGACAGTAAATCCACCAGTAGATTAGGTCTTTTGGTAGTCATCTTGTCTTCTCTTGATAAAATCCTATCCTTCTCTTACTACCCCTATGCCTTACCTCTTTTCTATTTATAATGGTTGTCAATGTTGATTAAATATAGTGTTTAATTTCCATTTGAAGATTAAAAATTCTCAACTGAAAACAATGCTCTCCTATTTTTCAGTTATCTTGGCATGGGGAGAGGGGCAATAATTCTCAAAGCAAAATGTCTCCAATAAATTAAAATGTAATATATTTTAAAGCCAAGAAGGTAAGAGATATGTCATAAAATGAACAACATAGGAGAAAATTCCAATTATCTCAGAGTTGCAGGCAATAATCCTCAAAGCAAAATTAAGTGTAAACATTTTAAAAATAAAAAAGTAAAAGATATGGCCCAAAGTGAATTATGTAGGAAACAGTATTTTTCACAAGAGTTATTATGAAACAGATATAAAGACCTGCTTGGTATTGTGCTGGCCTATTGGAAATTTACTAAATTTAAGATAAATGGCTTTGAAAATTGAACCGGATGGAATCCAGCTTAGTAGACTATTCAAGATAGAGAACTATATCACAGGTCCTTCGGAAAATAATGGAATTCAAGTGCAGCCCTAATCCAATAAGAATTTTTAAGAGTCAATATCAGCTACTTAATAGTGATAGCAGCAAAGCCATTACTCTTGACTCTACTTTCATTACTCAAAAGTATTGCTTTGCTATTAAACTATAGCTTTAGGGGATATCTAGACCTTTTACCCCTAAGCATCTCTCATAATTTATTCCATCTGGAAGATTTGCATCAAGCATAATTTAAAATCTGCAGGCTCTATTCTCTCCTGGTGCAGAAGCATAACTCCCATTAGCGCTAATGAAAGCTATCTGTACATCTCAAGCAGTGTACCTCTTGTAAGTGTTTAAGAACAAAAATGTTTTATGCCCGGTGAGAAAAGCAGCATTAGAGAGAATCAGTACAATTCAACACAGTTAAAATGCAAAGTGTGAATTGTATTCCAAATGACAGTATTTCTTAAAAAGTATGTCAAAGTTTCCATCAAAAAAGAGCAGAGCTCTCATACACCCACTGGAAAAAAAGAATTTCCAACTTTGAACATATACAAAGGACAAGAAATACCTCTATTTTCAAAAAGAAATTTGAAAGCCTGTGATTGTTATCTTGCTGTTTTTGTGAGGGGAGAGGGGAGTATTTATGTTTTAAGTGTATTTGTATACTACTTTATAGATAGTGTATCTCTTTTGCCTAAATTCAGAAACTCATCAAGTCTTATGCAAGCTCCATAACTCCTTTAGTTTATTAGAAGGTTGGATTTGTGTGTGTGTATAAAATCATCACTAAAAGCCAGTCATTGTCCATCTCATTTGCACTTAACTGCTACTTTTGTGTGTTCCTGGACAGTGTGCTGCTGGGTTTCTCCACAGAATATCCCCAAATCAAACTCCCAGCAGTCTGCAGCCATTCTTCTAATGGCATCACCTTGGAACCTCCTTCTGCACATTCTTCTGTCCAGTTTGTGAGTTTGTTTGGAACATCAAAACCCCTGGATTGCTGTAAGAATAAATCTATTCAGTCTCCCATCCCCTTCCCTTAATGAAACAAAGGAGCTATTTAATGTTTTCCTGAAAACACAGAAATAGTCCTGAGGAAGATTAAAGGATTTCACCATATTTTGGAATCAAAGGGTTGTTCCAAAAACTGGGATAGTTTCCAAGTTTTGATGTGGGGGAAAATTTGGTTATCACAACATTATCACTAAGGCTGTATGCTGCACAAAACATCGATATAAAGCAACATCACTGCTGATTAAACACTATTAGCATATTCAGTTGGAAACACAAATGTAAACACAGATTTTTCAATGTTTGCATCAAGTACAATATTCATCTTTGCAAAGGAATGAGTAAATAGAGACTCAAAGACAGCAGAAAAGATAGTATGCACATCGAAAAATGTGTAAACGAATGTTTAAAGCGGCTTAGGTCTTATTTATCTTTAAAATAAACAACTAGTTAAGTCCTCTTGTTTCATTTTGTTTGGTTTTGTTTTGTTTTGTTAACAGCTTGTAGCTATTATGCACTTGTAATCTTGCCAAATGGAATGTGGCTGGGAGCATATATTTAATAAAAATGAATGTGAGCACACACACAAACATAAACACACAAAAAAAATATTAAAGCAACGCCACGGTTTACTTTTAAAATGACAAGAATCAAGGCGCTTTGGGAATTGAGGCACCTCTCTATTTTAACTCTCCACATTATGTTCAGGCACTTGGAGTCTGAGTACATTTCAGCAAAGGAAAATAAGGTTGCCTTATGTGAGAACTGACAAGCAGGCCAAAGCAGTTACTTTTGTTTGTCCAGAAGTTTTTTCCTTGTCTTTTTCCCAGCTTTTAATGTCATACATTTTCAGGATGCCAGAAACTCAAGTAAGTTACGTTTAATTGGTCTTCCCTGAACTGACCCTACCAAGCTCAGAATCCATTTATAATTCACTTCTGCAACCATTCAGATCCTGCTATAGATATTCTGTGCCTGTAGCTTCATCTTAATCTTCCCTCCCCTAAATTTCTAATTTGTTTACTATAATTTCATTATACTTATTGCTGTAAGCCACCTCACATTTTTTTGAAGTAAGATTGGCTATAAATAAATAAATTTCAGCCAAGCGCCATGACTCACACCTGTAATCCCAGCACTTTGGGAGGCCGAGGCGGGTGGATCACTTGAGGTCAGGAGTTTGAGACCAGCCTGGCCAACATGGTGAAACCCCATCTCTACTAAAAACACAAAAATTAGCTAGGTGGGTGGTGCACACCTGTAATCCCAGCTACTTGGGAGGCTGAGGCAGGAGAATCACTTGAACCCAGGAGGCAGAGGTTTCAAATTGCTCCACTGCACTTCAGCCTGGGAAGCAGAATGAGACTCCATCTCAAATAAATAAATAAATAAATTTCCAGTATGCATTTAAGTTTATGGAGAAACACATTAAGGTAATGTTAAAGTCCATGTTTACATTAGACTGAAGTTATTCTTTATCCTATGTTCTGGGGGCATCAAGGATGGAGCATCAGAATGAGAAAGAGCCTGGGAGTCAGAAATCTGAATTCATATCCAAATTTTATTTATGAGAAAAGAAAAACAGCCCAGAGCAGTTAGAGTACCTAAGGTAAGCAAAATTTATCAGTCCCAGTGAGACAAGAGTGTGCAACTTCAGTCCTGTGAGAGGGAGGGGGTGGCCACCATGCCCAGATGCAATTGTTTATAGACATTTTGTTCTTGAGTAGCTGCTTTACCCATTATCTTCATGTTCTTGGACTTTGTGATACAAAGAGCAATGTATATAGCCAATCAATAGCCTATGTTATTTTAATGTAAATTCTTGGTAAACAACTTAGGAGCTGCCACTTTTTTTTCTTTAAAAACTCACTTGTAACTGATGCTTCTCAGAATGTACACTCAGGGCAACTTGAATGTATGCTCCCAGATGTCCATCCTCAAGCTTCTTGAAATTCAAATACACTCTACACCTAATCATAATTTTTAAATTTTGTTACTTAAGGTTGACTTTCTAGCTAATAATATAGTAATTGTTTCTCATACACCAAAACCTTTCTGTGCTTCAACTATTTAGTTTGCAAGAATGGACAGTTGCAATAGATAAGGAGTTTTCTATATTTTAGCAATAGAACCCTTTATTTCATGTAAAAGTTTGCCTGGAACCAATATTCTAAAGAACCAAAACCAAGGTGGCTTAAGTTGAAGCTGGGTGGAACACAATACTCCTTCTCTACTACCTTCTCTTTCATCTCCCATTTCACCTTCATCTTTACCATCACCTCCTCCAGTACCCCTTTGTGATATTGTAACCAAATGTAGGTCCCACCACTTGTTGCTTGAACAGTCCAATTAACAACATCGAGGTCCGTAGAAAGAAAATGACTTTATTCCAGAGCTTGCTGAGAGGAAGTAGTATGGGCTCCTATCTTGAGGGTACCACTTCAGCTTCTGGAGCAGAAAGCAGGGTCTTTTAAAGGGGGCTGGAGGGGCTTTGTGTAAATGGTAAGGAGGTATGGGGTCTATGTGACTTGCTTCGAATGTCTTATCTATAAGTGGTCTGACTGGCACGATTGTGGGCAGAGCTGGGCTGTAAATTGAGGCAATCTCTTGGTGGGAGAGAGTTTCAGTGGCACCTAGTTTGCTTCAAGGTTCACTCTCTGGAACTTCTAAGTAAACATATAGTTAGATAAGCTTGCTGTGTAGGGAGTGTCTGGTGGAGAAAAGGTAAATGATATAGCTGCATTCCTAAAGAGCTAAGTAGAGGGTGGGGGAAAAGAAAAAATGTTAAAAATAATACTTTTTTTCCCCTTTTAAAAATGGAATATTTGATTACAAAATTGTGAAATATATATTTGGTGTCCCCTCCCTGTTTCCTAACATGCAGTTACTGAAACCCTGGAATCTCTGGAGTGATGAGTGTCTTTGATAGGCTAACGAGATGACTAGTGGCTAGGGGCTCCAAGACAGCTTCAGGATGGAGACTGGGCATCAGAAAAACTAAGGCATGATTACAGGGAGGGAAGAAGGATTGAAGGTTAAGTTGATCACCAATGACCAGTGATGTAATCAATCATGCCTATGTAATGAAGCTTCTATAAAAACCCAAAAGAATTGGGTTAAGGGAGCTTGTGGATCACCAAACACCGTCCTGAGACAGTGGAGCACGAGGAAAAGGCATGGAAGCTCTGCGCCCCTTCCCACACACTTTCCCCATGCATCTCTTCAATCTGGCTGTTCCTTTGTATCCTCTGTCATAATCTTCACAATAAACTGGCAAAAGTATATAAAGTGTAAAGACTAAACTCTGACCTTCTGATTTTGTTTTGCCCAAATTTCTATCTAAGGGACCTAAGAAGTCACATCCTATAAGCCATAAAATCTCATTAGAGAGGTTTTTATTAACCCAGACTAATAGGACTTACTTTCCAACCTGAGTCTAGTACAGCATCATGTGACAGATAGCAGACTCTGAAAGAAATCAAACTATTTTACTCCAAAATATATTTCTTTGTCATATTTTGAATTGACTGCCGCTGGGTCAACAGGCTGAAATGGCCCCACAAAGCTGTCTTTTGTAGGGAAAATTTGCATCTCTAGATAACCTCAAAGCAGCCAGGTCATTTCTTTCTAGGCCAGGGGTGTCTAATCTTTTGGCTTTGTTACCAGCAGAAGGCATCTGAGTTCTGCGTGGGTCTGCAGCAACCTCAATTCTTGCCTCCTCAGAAGAAGGAATTCAACTGAGGGACAGAAGGCAAAAAAAAGAGACCAGGGCAAGTTTCAGAGCAGGAGTGGAAGATTATTTAAGAAGGCTTTAGAGCAGGAAAGACAGAGAAAACTATTCTTGGAAGAGACCCAAGTAGGCATATGAA
This sequence comes from Macaca thibetana thibetana, assembly GCF_024542745.1. NCBI lineage: Eukaryota > Metazoa > Chordata > Mammalia > Primates > Cercopithecidae > Macaca > Macaca thibetana. Next base: position 100,879,834 of record NC_065578.1, on the reverse strand, counting down.
GGTCAAGTGCAATGTTTGACCTTGATTCTAAGACTTTATAGGCTGGCCCCTTTCCCATGATACTTCCCTTAGGGTGGGCTGCCCGAATGCACAGTGCCCTTCTTATGCTTAAGATGACCACGTGCAGTGTGTTTAGGAAGCTGTAAGCATGTTTGTCTGAGACTTTCTTTCTTTTAGCAGTGTAGTGACCCTAGAAGGTCATACTTCACCATTTTGTCTCTTAATGTGCTTGCCTGGGAAGTTGCTTCTCCCTGGCATCTGCATTTAATTAACACTTTAGTGCAACAGGTGTGGAGCATCAGGACATGGCCTCACCCTGGCACTGATTGTCAATTTATCACTTTTAGAGAGACAGTGTGATAACTGCCAAACCATCACCCAACATTCCTGGTGGATGAGGGAGAGCTCTCTCCTGCCCTGCTCACATCTAACTACTTATAACAGCTTCCCTGGGCAACAATGGAGAAGAAGAATTGTCTTGGGTCACATATAAAATACACTAACACTAACGATAGCTGATGAACAAAAAAAAATTAAAAATTGCAAAAAAAACACATGTTTTAAGAAACTTTACGAATTTGTGTTGGGCCTCATTCAAAGCCATCCTGGGCTGCGTGCAGCCCACAGGCCGCAGGTTGGACAAGCTTGTTCTAGGCCTTTCCTGGATCTAGGAGAGATTAACTGAGAGCCTGACATCTTTTAAGATCTGAAAAGAGACACCATTTATTCTCTCTGAGGACTGATGCTTTTGAGGCTTCATCTCTATAACAAGAACCATTGCCTCCACAACCTCCTTATCTTAACTCAGGCTTTCCTTTCTACTGATTTCAAGTCTCGAGACAATAGCTTAACTTTCTCCACCAACTGTTGGCTAAAGAACCTCTAAAACCCACCTTGGACTTGTAAGCCCCCTCTGGGAGATGTCCTACCTTTTCAGGCCAAACCAATGCATACCTCTCACATATTGATTTATGATTTTATCTGCAATTCCTGTCTCCCTGAAATAAACTGTAACCCAACTACCTCAGGCAACTTTCTCAGGACCACTTGAAATTGTGTAGCCCCAAGCCTCAGTCGCTTATATTGGCTCAAAATAAACCTCTTTAAATATCTTTTGGCAGAAGTTGTTTTTTTCCATCACCAAGTGTTTCCCTGAGTTCTGTGAGCTGCTTTAGCAAATTAATCAAACCTGAGGAGGGGATCGTGGGAACCTTGATTTGCAGCTGGTCAGAATCACAGGCCACATTCTGGGTCTTGTGATTGACATCTGAAGTGGGGGGCAATCTTGTGGGACTGAGCCCTCGACCTGTGGAATCCAACTCTATTTCCAAGCAAGTAGTGTCAGAATTGGATTGAATTAGAGGACACCCAAAGGGGTGTCCCCCAGTCTGCTAGAGAATTACTTGGTCTGTGAGGAAATATTTCCACCCATCTGGTGTTAGAAGTGTATTAAGTGACTATGTAAGAGAGTGGAAAAAACACCTTGTTTTTTTTCTTCCATCAAGTTGATGTGAGAGTAGAGAGTAGAAAAAAAAAAATAGGCTTTTCCAATATATTTTACTCTCTTCCGTGAACCCTGAAAGTTCTGAGGAATACTATTGAAAACCTGTAAAATACATAATCTCCATAGAATATTATTTTATCCTAAGTATATTTAGAGCAGGGGTGGTAGTCAAATCATTTAACATAGTAATATTGGCACCAACCAGCTAGAACAGACTTCAGCTAAAACCAACCAGTAACCTATGCCTCCATCCATCAGGTGAAAATTAGTGAAAAGAGAGGCATGACACCCTAGGGTGTTTCAGGGTGTACTGGAGTCATGCTATCCCCATTAACAGAGGACAATGTGGTTTTTTGGGGGAGATATTGAAACTACAAGAAATGTAGGACCTATCTGATATTAACCTCTTATACCCCAAACTCATGTTATATAAGATAATATTTATGTAAGATAGCATCAAGCAATAATACACAATAGGAGAGAATAAAAATCATCTGGCTTCATTGTATGGCAAATGATTATGGAGAGTAGCTTGTACATAATTACTGCCCTAGATCTCAGATATTCCACAGATTATTTGGACAGTACTTAACACCACAATTCATTGGGAGACAATTGGGTTGGGAAATACTGTCTATAACACTAAGTAATTTCAATCAAATGTCATTTGATGGTTGACATACTCTCTACCCACAATGAACAAGGCCTGGAGTACACCAAAGCAGGACTTTGAAAGGTGATGTTGCTTTTGTTTTCATAATTTGATATGGGGCGTTTCTCTTGTTGACTGCTTGTGAGTTTGTCTTCTTTATACATTATCATGCTTTGTCTTATCAGTGATTATGTCCCAGACCTCTTGAGATATGTATGAGGCTAAGCATGTCCTGGGGAACAAACTAGAATGAAAAATCTGGTGGCTGGGTGTGATGCTTAATTTTATGTGACAACTTGACTGGGCCACAGGGTGCCCAGACATTTGGTCAACATTATTCTGGTTGTATCTGTAAGGGTGTTTCTGGATGAGATTAACATTTTAATCAGTAGACTAAATAAAGCATATTGCTCTCCCCAGTGTAAGTAGGATGAGCAGTCTATTGCAAACCTAAGTAGATTAAAAGGCAGAGTAAGAAAGGATTCTTTTTCTGTGCTTGACCATCTTCAAGGTGAGACATTGGTCGTCTCCTGTCTTTAGACTCAGATGCACACTGGAACTTACACCATCATCTCCCCTTGCTCTGGGCTTCTCAGCCTCCATCATGATGTGAACTAATTCCTTATAATATATATAAAATATACTATAGAGATATACATTCATTCATAATATGTTAATAGTTATCAATATATCATAGCACATAATATATATCAAATTTTATATTATTTTATATTTTATATAAATAATACTTATAAAATATATTTTATATTACATACATTATATATTAAAATTATATTATTTTATATAATATAAACAGATACATACACATCTTATTGGTTCTGCTTCTCTGGAGTATCCCAGCAAATACACTGAGGTTATCTACAATTGCACTCCGGATTTTTCAGCTAAACTTTTACTAGGGGGTTCTAAAAAATGAAGCTTTGTCTTTTTATTCATTGGATCTCAGACATTCTGGATGTTTGTCTTGAGATCATTTATACAAAATGCTTAGTAAACTACGTCCTTTGTCAACACCATTATTTTTTATGTATCCTTAATAGGGATTTCTTTTAAAAATTCTAATGAGGAATTAAAATAAACTTCCCTAATAAAGAAAATGGTAGCTAAAAATTAAGACTAGACAACTTTTCTAACATCATATAAGATGATAAATATTTTACATAAAAACCTACTCAAATTATTGTGACTACACTAATCAATTAGCTGAAGAATTATCAAACCTCCATCATAGTTTATGACATATAAACAAGGTCTGAGTTGTAAGGGTTGAAGAAGACACCTAAAACTAAAATATTTGGTACTCTCAGCTAGCTTGTCCTTAGCCTGTTTCCCAGGAAATATTGGGAATATTTGGGGCACCAAAATTTGCTCCATTCAAGGCCAAGAAAATCATGAACAAAACACGAGGAAATCTTAGGACACCAACAATACTTGTGGTAATTTAAGAAATATGTTTACATATTCTTTGATACTCTTTGCTTCAAGAAGTGGAGCCTAATTTTCTTCCCCTTGAATGTGGGTAGACTTAGTAACATGTGTCTAATGAATAGAATACAGCTGAAATAATGATATATCACTTCTAAAATTAGTTCTAAAAAGACTGAAGTTTTTTATAAGTCGAATCTGTCTCTCTCTTCTCTTTCTCTTTCTCTGTCTCTCATATATCACTCACTATGGGTGAAGCCAGCTGCCATGTTGCTTGAACTACCCCAGAGAAAGAGATGCACACTGTGAAGAACTGAAGGCTCCTGACAACAACCACGTGAGTGAGCCTGGAAGTGGATTATTCAATCCCTTCAAATGACTACAACTCCAGCTAACATCTTGACTGTGACCACATGGGAGACAGTAAGTCAGAAGTTACTGCCTATGACACTCTGATTCCTGACCTTCAGAACTGTGTGAGATAGTAAATGTTTATAGTTCTAAGATACTAATTTTGAGGATAATTTATTGCATGGCAATAGACAACTAATACAATTATATGAGTCATCAGCTGCTCCTAGATTTGGGCAAAATATTTCTGGTTTAATAAGTTTCCCATCACATTTAAAACACCTTTATTCTCACAAAATCAAATAGTTTAAAAATGAACTCTTATTTTAAGATTGTACCTATTTCTAATTTCTTTGAATTAATGGGTACAGAAATATATTCCTAGTCCCGTTAAGACTTAACACATGGGCAGAAAGTAGTCTTAGCCACAGTATAACTTAACACAGGAACAGGATATTATTGGGGGGTTTCAATTCTCAGACCCTGGAGTGAACAAACTATAAGGTGGGTCTCATGACCCCCACTTCCTGATATTCATGCCTTGTGACCCATGACTTGCTCTTAACCGGTTGAAAACAAAGGTGATGGGATAAGAATATAACATTCCTGTTGCTAAATTTTGTCCCTTGTTAACTTTAAGGAAGAAAACACCTTTGGTTGAGAAGGCTCTGTGACAAGGCACTATAGTCTCCAGCTGACAGCCAGCAAGAAACTGAAGTCCACAGTCCAGCTACCCACTAGGAAATGAATGCTGCCAGTAATCCTGTGCACTTAGAAGCAGATCGTTCCACAATTGGACATCAGGTGAGACTGTAGCCTCAACCAAAATTATGATTATAATGCTGTGAGACCGTGAAGCAGGGAACCCAAGTAAGCCACTCCTAGATTTTCTAGATCCCTTGGAAACCATGAGGTAACAAATGTGTGTTATTTTAAGCCTCTAAATTTGTAGTAATATTGGTACACAGCAGCAGAAAACTAATGCAGTAACCTATTAGATCATGCTTCTTCCTAAAATGAAAGATAGGGCATTATCTGTGCATTCAGTTCCATACTGCTGGATGACTTGTTTTAGTTGTGTGTGGACCTTCTTATAGCAGTCATTCCAACACCAATAAGGGTCAGGTTTGCTTATTCTTTTGGTGGAAAAGGCATTTATTGCATCATTTGATGGGACAGTGACCCCCCCCAACACATACACAGCATTTAAGGCTCTAAATACTGTATATTTGATCACTGAAAAATGGAAATACTAACTAAAGGATAGCCATCAAACCTTGTAGTCCATTCATGTTAAGGGAGTCAAGGCTGTCCAAATTTAACCAAGAGAAAAGAGCTCATTCCCAAACAAATGAGCAATACAAGACATGGGGGTATAAGACAAGTAACCTAATTGTATCATTTCTTTTTTTATTGTTGTTTCCTGGATATTTTAGTTGTATGAGAGATTCTGGAGAGGTCTGTAGGAATGTAAGTACAACTTTCTTCTTCTAGGACAGCATGCAATCTATCTCATATGCCAGTATCCTAAGCATTTGGTACCACCATCTGCCTAATTTCAGGATGCTCTCCTGCAAGTCCCACAGGCTCAATGGCATTGTCTAGCTCTCCTTCTACACTTTGAACCATTTATTGTAGGATTTTCTAGCTTGGGGTCAGAGGAGAGCTGTCCAAAATTCTCTTTCAATGGTTAACGGTTTGAAATAAGTTTTTAAAATTGAGACCCAGTTTTTCTCATTCTTAAGTTAAATTAATCTAAATATCTGTTTTCTTCTGAGAATAAAAATCAAAGGACCAAAATGAACCCTGTGTGATATGAGGGACTATTCCAAAGTCAGCCATTAAATTACCAAGGTAAGATATCTCAAAAAAAGTTAACAGATGTAGTCAATAAGCTTTTGTGTTACAAGCCCAATATCTACCAATGATTTATGATAACCTACCAATGATTTATTTTTGGCTGCTATACCCTAAGGCATTGTCATACAGAATGGCAGTGTTTTAATACCACTCATCCAGAATGGTCCTGTGCCGGTGATGAAATTTGTCATATAGCAATCATCAAGTATATCTAAAGCAAAAAACTTAGGGTTGTATAAATGGCACGCTTTTCTTACGAGATCTGAAAAAGTGAAACAGCCTCTGAATATATACCATCTGTTCTCTAGCTCTTTTCCAACCTATAACTCTAGGAAAATTCTATGGCAAAGTCTAGCTTCTGTGAAGGGCCCCAGTTGTAGTCTCTTTGGGGAAAAGAACCTGCATTTGTAGGTATAATGGACATAGGGACTGTTAACAGCAATTACCTCTGCGAAGTCAGACCAGATGAGAGAAAACAGTACAGTCAAAGAATCTTTTCTAATATGAACATATCTGCATCATTTATGATATGTCAGTTGAAACATATTAAGAAACCAATAAATGTAAGATATTACCTCTTTAAAATGTGACATTTCCTTATTTATGACTAAGTAAAACTATACCTTATAGGTGACTTGTTTTTCTTCATTTCCTATTCCTATTCTAGTCAGTACAAACTGTTTATACGTGTGTGCAGGTCACAGTGGTTCCTCAACTAAAACATTGAAGTAATGGAGGAAAAGATGTTTTCTAAGCTTAAAATAAGCATGTAATTATTCAATTACACTACTCGATTTTCAACCATAGACACATATTGGAGGCTCAATTTTCACCAATAATTTTTTTTTTCTGTTGAAGCTCTTTCTGGACATGTTTAGTCTTCTGCTCTCTAAACATGAATATTCAAAGAAAACACTTTTATTTGGTGTTGTCACATCTTTTTATGGAAAATGACTGGTCTTAAATTATCTCAGACAGAGTAAAATCCTGTAGACACTTAATAATAACATACTTAAGAGAGTAGGTTTTAAATCCAACAGCAACAACTTTTTAAAAATAAGGGACTACTCTTCAAGCACATTTAGACAGAGGTGTGTGAAGTCCAGATAAGCGATAGGAACTCTAGCGCCATCTAGCAAACATGCTGGGGAACATCACCAACTTTCTCTACTCAGCTCTAACAGTAAGGTTGTGTCCTTCAGTTCTATGTTGATTGCTGGCCTTGGAAATCCCATGTAAGCATTCCTTAGCCTTTCCAGAGTTCTGAACTTGCCAAATAGTTCTTTAAAAGGCAAAGGAGAATACAGTTTACAACTGCATCAGGCCTGGTAAAGAAATGAGTCTTAGCAAATAAACACCAGCTAACTACAAATCTGATAATACATAACTGTCTTCACCCCCGTAAAAGTGGTGGTATCATTCCATTTTTTGATGAAGACATAATTATACTAAATTTGCTAATTTGTAATCTAAGCTATTTTTAGTAATTAAAGTAACGAAGAAAAGAAACATTTTCCTTTGTCATCTTCCCATACAGCACACACACACACACACACACACACACGCACATACACACACACACTTTAATATTTTTAATACATACTCATACATATTGTTTGTCAAGCTAGCCAAACTCAACTACACAATAATTTCCTAGCAAAAGTATGTATTTAAGCACAAGTTTGAACAAAATGAGTTGAACTCAGAAATCTCTTGACCTTCCAAAACCTTAAGGTCTAAATAAATGTCATCAAGCATATGAAGTGTAGTAACTGATACTTTATTGCTAAAATTTCTAGAGTAGGAGTGTGTAAACACGTTTTAATGATGAAATCCCAAGTGTCATAATCCCCAATAGAGTTTAATAACAACATAAAAAGTGTCACTTTATAATAGACAAGACATGAATGAATGAATGACTAGAAGAATTAATAAATAAAATTTCTATTCACCTGTTATCAGCCACAGAAAAGATTCCAAAAGTGAGATTAACTTGTTGCTTTCCACTTATAATAGACTGCTTCAAAAAATTCATTGTGCTTGGAGCCTTCAAAAAGTTTATATGATGTTGCTTTCACTGTCACTGCTTGCCAGAAGCAAGAAAAATATGGGTAAACAACACAACCTTCTGGGACTAGAACATGTATCCTTTTATATCCTCAAATAGAGATGTGGAAGATGCTTCTTAATTATGGATGTGAGAAATTAGATGCCATTTATGTCAGTCAGATGTGATCAAGGGGCAGGACTTTGAACAGAAAATGTTTAATATATATGTTACTAACTTCGACAGGAGATTGGCTAGGAAGAAACAAATGAAACTCTAAGGAATACAGAAAGACTATATGAAAGAAGCAGCTGTGACTCTTACGACAGAGCTAGTACCCCTAAGGAAGAATCTCCCTCTGGAGGAGCTGAGATCCAGACCCCACTGGAAACGGTGAATTTGGGGCTCATTGGATGGCAGAGAAGTTGCTGAGGTGCTGTACCAGGAGAACTTGCTAGAAAGCTGCCCTCTGGGTTGCTGAGGAAACCATCTGCAGAGTGAAACCTTGCTAGTGGCTCTACTATGAAGCCACCTGAAGGAGTGCCAGGAGAAGCTGCTGGCCACTGGGTGTCAGAGAAGCCATTCATGCTATAGGAGCCAAGTACTAGGGAATTTGCACATGTGCCAAGAGCCAAATCTTGGAAAATCCACTTGTGTCACAAAGATCTGGAAAGAGGAGCAAGTGGGAGGCAGCAAGAGAAACTTCTTTCTCCTCTAGTGTCTCTCTAGCATCCTTCACTGGCAAATCTTAACATTGTGCCAACTGGCAAACAGGGCCCAGCTTCACTATCACAGAACAGGCATTGAAGGGTAGACTTGGAGCTAAGAGGCAATAAATTGGTACCTAGCACACCATTCTTTATGTGTATCCAACGTCACACATCATGCTTTAAGAGTTGATTATTCTCTGCTAGCTGGTTTCCTCAAACTTAATATTCACAAGAGGTTTCTCAATGTTATAGCTTAGTCTCCACTTTTCAATCTATAGGCCACCACGAGATTAATTTCGCTAAATCACCACTTCACCTTGTCCTTATGCTGCTCAAAAGCCTTCAATAGATTCATACTCCCTGGAGTAGTGATCCCAAAATTCTTGAGTATGAAAATCCCTTCACAATAACAACAATTTTGTATAGTCCACCACATAATAGCATATTTACTATTCAAACACTTTAATGAAAAAATAAATCTTAAAAGTGCTATAATAAATTTTGAAATATGCAATTAATCTGTATTCTGCTAAGTCACATTATCAACGGGTAACAATAGACAGTAGCTCACATATGTGTGGAACATATCTATTTAATCTTTGGGCTATGCTTGGTATTCTCAAGGATCAGAGTTCCTTACAATATTAACTCCAGGGCACCCAGAGATCTCAGGCCCACAGGTTGGGAGTTACTGAACTAAAATCAATTCCAAACCTCTCGCTCAGTACTGAACATTTCACATTCTGGTCTAGTCTACTTTTCTAACCATATCATTCACTGACTTCTCACATCACTCTAGTCAAATTACCATAATCACTGCCCTGACCACATGTAGGGCTACCCTAAGCCTAAAATATACTCCTTCATCCTTCCTCTTTATCTATCCAATTCTTACCTTTCTTCAAAGCCTACGTTATACCCCTCTACCAGGTGACTTTTCTTGGCCCCTGTACCAGATGTGCCTGATTCTCGGACTCTTACTGAACATCTAAGTTATCTCCTGTGCAGAAGAAGATGAAATCCTGAAAATGATACTTTCCAGGCTTTGCTCAGCAGGACTTTATTGTAATCTATCATTTATTCATATTGTTTTATGCACACTTATTCAAGAACTGAAATCAGAGGCAAGCAAACCATTTTCCCCCTGCAGACCTGTAGGTAGATAAATGGGCCCTCAGCTGGTAAATATGGGGTTTGACCTGCAGCATTTCCTTCTCTGTGCCCCATTTGTACTTGGCACATAACTCTATCACATCACTTATCACATTGTATTTTAATTATCAGTTTATATGGTTATTCCCCTTACCAGACTGAGAACTCAACAAGAATAAAAATGATCCTCCTGAATAGCTACTATCAAAAAGAAACAACCTAACACATATTGGTGAGGAGGTGAAAAAATTGTGCAACGTTTCGAATTTGTAAAATTGTGCAAGTGTGCATGGTTGATAGAAATGCAAAATGGTGCAACTGCTGTGGAAAACAATACGTTAGTTCCTTCAGAAGTTAAAATATAATTACCATATGATTCAGTAATTCCACTTCTAGTTATATACCCAAAAGAAATGAAAGCAGGTTCTGGTAGAGATAGTTGTACACTCATGTTCCTAGTAACATTATTCAAAATAACTAAAATATGGAAGCAAGCCAAGTATCTGTGAACAGGTGAATAAGTAAAATGTGGTATGTAGATACAAGGAAATATTATACAGGAAGGAATTCTTATTCCAGAAGGAAATTCTAGCATAAGCTACCACATGGGTGAGCCACATAAATGAGGACATTATGCTAAGCAAAACAAGTTAGTCACAAAAAGATAAACATTGTAGGATCCCAACTATACCAGGTAAGAACAATCAAAATCATGGGATCAGACAGTAGAATGATTGTTACAAGGGGTTGAGGGAAGCAGGAAATGAAAAGTTACTGTTACATGGGTGAGAGTTTCAATTTTACAAGTTGAAAGGGTTATGAAGATGCATGGTGATGATGTTGCATATTATGAACATATTTAGTATTACTGAACTGAGCATGTAAAAGTGGCTAAGTTGGTAAAGTTTATGTTATTTGTATTTTTTTTAATGGAGTTTTGCTCTGTCACCAGGCTGGAGTGAGGTGGCGCGATCTTGGTTCACTGCAACCTCCACCTCCCGGGTTCAAGCGATTCCCCTGCCTCAGCCTCCTGAGTAGCTGGGACTACAGGTACGCGCCACCATGCCCAGCTAATTTTTTGTATTTTAGTAGAGATGGGTTTCATCATGTTGGCCAGGATGGTCTCAATCTCCTGACCTTATGATCCGCCCACCTCAGTATCCCAAAGTGCTGGGATTACAGGCATGAGCCATCGCGCCTGGCTGTTATTTGTATTTTACCACAATAAAATCACAATAAATTTTTTTAAAGTGTTAAGAAAAAGTCAGCCACTATTTTTAAATTTCAACATTTATTTTGGATTCAGAAGGTACATGTGCCAGTTTGTTATCTGAGTATATTGATGGGTATATTATGTGATGCTGAGGTTTGAGATATGAATAATCTCATCACTCAGTGAGCATACCACACAATAGTTGGTTTTGCAACCCTCTTGAGTTAATTATTTTATATGGTGAAAGGTGGGGATCCAGTTTCATTTTATCCAGTTATCTAAGCATCATTTCTTGAATAGAGGGTCCTTTCTCCATTGCATATATTTGTCAACTTTGTTGACTAGATGTCCATAGGTGTGCAGCTTTATTTCTGGGTTCTCTGTTCTTTTCCGTTTGTCTATGTGTTTGTTTAACTATGGGTACCATGCTATTTAGGTTATTGTAGCCTTATGGTACAGTTTGAAGTTGGGTAATGTGATGCCTCTGGCTTTGTTCTTTTTGCATAGAATTGCTTTAGCTATTTGGGCTCTTTTTTGGTTCCATATGAATTTTAGAATGTTTTTTTCTAATTCTGTGAAAAGTGGTCTTGGTAGTTTAATAGGAATAGCATTTCATCTGTAGATTGCTGTGGACAATATGGCCACTTTAACAATATTGATTCTTCTAATTCATGAGTATGGAATGCTTTTCCATTTGTTTGTGTAATCTATAATTTCTTTCAACAGTGTTTTATAGTCCTCCTTGTAGATATCTTTTACACCTTGATTAGATGTATTCCTGAGTATTTTATGTGTGTGTGGCTATTATAAATGGATTATGTTCTTGATTTGGCTCTTAGCTTGAACGTTATTGATGTATAGAAGTGCTACTGATTTTTGTACATTGATTTTTTTTATCCTGAAACTTTACTAAATTGTTTATCAGTTCCAGGAGACTTTTGGTGGAGTCTTTAGGATTTTCTACATACAGAATCATATTGTCAGTAAAGAGAGACAGTTTGACTTCTTTTCCATTTGGATGCTTTTACTTTCTCTTAATTGCTTAAGTGAGCCACTTCTATATTGAGATTATCAGCAGTAGATTTTCTTTGTTCCCTGCACTTCTAGGTTTCTTAAAAGCTAGTAGCAGCAATACTTACATCCACTCCACATCTCATCCAACATTTGTGTAAGCCCATTAAGCTCCTTTCTACTTAAAATATCTATACTAGCTTTCACTCCCTGGAATTATGATGCAGAGTTATCACATAAACAGAGTTGTTTACTGCTTATGTTAGTTCTGTTTCCATATGCATTTAGGTTATCTCCACAACTGAACTTCTTAAAGAAAGGACTGTGTTTTATAGTTCTTTATGTGCAATACAGAGTCTTCCCTTGCAAGCAGTTTTTCAATAAATAATTAATGATTTTATTTGATTAAATATAGGTATAAATAAAATTGAGATGAAGGCATACTAGACTGACATCTTAGAAAAAGTTGGGCAAAATTTCAAACTTGCAAGTTAATATTTAGATTTTTAATGGTTTAGGATTCTTCAACGGCCCTTCCCCTTCCCATTCCTCAGTAAACTAATTTACCTATTTTGAATCAAGTTGATGACTTCCATTCTAAGTATTTGTCGCCATTTTTGGACAGGCAACTTGAGGTCAACTAAGCCATCACAGCACTTCCTACTCCACTTTTTGTTCCTACATATTTCATATTCTTCCACGTTTAATCTCCTTGCCTCTATTTAATCTTGCCTAACTGCCCTGAAAAGTCTACCTTTCCCCCTTTTTTTACTTTCTAACATCAGGAATAATATAATATGAAAAAATATACTTTTAAAATGTGAAGAAAGATAAAGCTTTTATCCTTAAGCTACAAATATATTTTTTCCTATTTTTGTAAATCTAACTGCAGTGGGTTGAATAGTGACCCCCTCCCCAAATTGATATCTACTTGGAAACTAGAATATGAGCTTGTTTGGACATAGGGTCTTTGCAGATACAGTTAGTTAATGACCTCAAGATGAAATCATCCTGAATTTGGAGTAGGCCCTCTATCTAATGACTGGTGTCTTTATAAGAAGAGGAGGCCTGGCGCGGTGGCTCATGCCTGTAATCCCAGCACTTTGGGAGGCTGAGGCGGACGGATCACGAGGTCAGGAGATGGAGACCATTCTGGCTAACACTGTGAAACCCCATCTCTACTAAAAAATACAAAAAAAATTAGCCGGACGTGGTGGTGGGCATCTGTAGTCCCAGCTACTTGGGAGGCTGAGGCAGGAGAATGGCATGAACCAGGGAGGTGGAGCTTGCAGTGAGCCAAGATCACACACTGTACTCCAACCTGGGTGACAGAGCGAGACTCCATTTCAAAAAAAAAAAAAGAGGACAAGATAGAGAGAGACACAGAAGAGATGGTCATGTGAAGACCAAGGCAGAGATCGGAGTAAGAATGCCATAAGCCGGTGCCTGGGGCCACCAAAAGCTGAAGAGGTGAGGAAGGAGTCTCCCTTACAACTTTCAGGGGAATATGGCCCTGCAAACACCTTGATTTTTTACTTCAAGCCTCTAGAACTGTAAGACAACAAATTTCTGTTGTTTTAAGTCACCCAGTTTGTGGTACATTTTTACAGCAGCCCTAGAAAACTAGTACACTACCATCGCTGTTACTTTTGATGAAAGTCAACATAAACTTTATAGACATAAATAAGTGTATTAAATTGTAAGGAATTTGATATCATTGTGCATGTGGCTAAGCATGAAATAGTCATCATACATACCCTCTTCTTTTTTTAAGACCACCCTTAAGGAGGTAAATAAACTGTCTCCTGCTGAAAGCACTTACTGGTTTATAGCTTATTAGGAAAGTCAAGTTAACATTTAACATTTAGAAGCTGGTTTCAAAGACAAAATTATCATGGTAAAAATTAAGCCATTTTCTACATTCTAAAGATAAAACTCAGTAATTATTTTTAAAACATGAAAATTTAGCAAAGACATAATTCTTCTTTCCCTTGAGCAATAGAAAAGTTAGGGGGAAGAAAAACATTTTAAAACCATGAGCATGCACTCTTCTCCTCTTGAAAATGTCACACATTCTGAGGATTTTGTTCTAAGGGATGCCATAGAACACAAATCTCCAGGCAGAGTTAATCACGTCCTTCCCAGTGCCTCCAGTACTGTGTACCCCATATGTACCTCTACTACATCACTTACCACATTACACTCTTATTATTGGTTTACCTGATTGTCCTCCCAATAGACTGAGAACTCCACAAGGGTGGGAGTGTATATAAGTCATCTTCACTCTCCCAGGCCCTGGCACCACGCTTGGCAGTGCTTGGTGCTTGATAAATGCTGAACTAATTAAACTTGTTAACCTTGCTCTATTCATAACAGAATAGAAACGTTTAAAACATATTGCAAAATTGCAGCTCTGAAATTGAGGATTTATCCTCAAAGCAGATGCAGCAGACATTTTTATTTACAAAGTGTATTTTATGCACAGCCTTTTTCTCAAAAGAAAGCAGCAAGACTAGGCAATTAATAACCCAAACTTAATGAGGGAAACGTTCACAAGCTCCTGCAGCCTGATATTCATCAGAAAGATATAACAGCTTCGTGGTAGCAAGTCCAAGACATTTTTCCTCTTCATACGCCATCCTACCATAAAGCGGTTTTCAAGAACAATGGTAACGTTTCTGAAAGAGAATGAGTTTTGCCTAAAAGTCACACAAGCCAGAGGTTAAATTTTCCAAATTCCCTGGCCTGCAGTCATAACTGCATTCCACATCCTCTATATTTAACATTGAAAATGAATATGGAAACATTCTAAGGTAATTCTACAGTTTTTCTAGATAGAAAAATTTGCTGTGTCGAGGGAACACAGACTCTAGCTGGTATGCTCATCTCTGAGCTCATATCACCAGTCTAATTTTAGGCTAATGGCTTTAGGGAGCAAAACAATTTCGGTAGGGGGAAAAACCCTGTAAAGTGAAGAAATTGGGAAAGTCAGGACAGGAACCCCAGTGAAGCATATCCACAATTTTGGCTTCAGGAGTTTGATGAAAAGAGATAGGGTTTAACATAAAGACTTCCCTGGCTTTCCAGTTTGCAGTAGGCAGCCTCTAAAATGGTCCCAATGAGCCCTGACTCCTAGCACACAAGCCCTTGGGTAGTTGTCTTCCCTTGAGTGTGAACTGGACCTAGTGGCTTTTCTGTAACAAGTAAAATACAGCAACAGTGATTGCATGTCACTTCTGAGATTCCATTATGTCCATCCTGAGCTGCCCTCCCTCGCTCTCTTGCTCACTTATTCCAGAGACATCTAGTGGTCACATTGTGCACTGTCCTGCAGTGTCCCATGTAGCTGGGAACCCAGGCCCTCAGTCCAACAGCCCGCAAGCAAATGAATCCAGTCAACAACCAGGTGAGTGAGCTTCGAAGAGTATCCTCTCCTGATTAAACCTTAAGATGACTGCAGCCCTGGCCACCATTTTGATTTCAGCCTTATGACAGACCCTGATCCAGAGGCCTCCAGCTAAGCCACACAAAGACTCCTGACCCACAGACTCTGAGATAATAAATGTTTGTCTATTTAAACCATTAAGTCTTGGGGTAACTTGTTACACAGCAATAGTAACTAATATATACAGCTCCAATCCCATTTCTAATATTAAGGATGGTCTTACTTTTCAAAACACATATTCTGATTTTTCTTTGTGTCAGAAGGCCGCCAGACACGGCGGATGAGGGTAGAGACCACTGTTTTAGGAGGTAAGTACTGCTTTGGATGTGCAAACTCAGAAAGCAAATCATTATATTCAAGATCTAGACTGTCTCCTTTCCAAAAAGGCCAAAGAGAAGATGGCAAAACTGACCCTCGGACCGTCTCCCTGAGGCCAGAAAAGGCCATTCACTCATCACCTTATGACCAGTAATGGAAAAAAAATTATTCTTTAAGCACCTAACTATGTGTTTTTTAATTACTTTCAATGCAGTGGTTTATATGGGAACTGGAAAGTACCAAGAAGTGCCTATCACTTCCAAATCACCAGAGATGCTCTCTACATGCACAAAATTAATACTAAGCATTTATTCTGTGGAGAAACATAATTGCCAGGCTGCTACAAGATAACATAAAACGTCTCAGCTTCAATTCATTGCTTACTGATTTCCCCAAACGATTTTCCTTTTGCTCAAACTTTCCTATACAACAGAGTACTTTATTAGATAATGTTTACTAATAAACTGAAGGCAATGGTGACTATTAAAAAAGATAGAGCGTTCAATTAGAATAGCTTAATTACAATGTGACTTTCTGCAGAGTTTTAGCTTGTAATTTTATCTGATAGCAATGTCAAGTGTTCACTCAAAATAAGACATCACACATTTGGTTCCTTCCAGATTTAACTAAATAAGCTGAACAACAAGGCTTATACATAGATAGATTCTTGATCTCTAGACCTTCACAAATAATGCTGATATTTTCTGCTTACAATGAGAAATGTCATTTAGGATACCCATTCAAAACAAACACGTTTTTAGATCTTTCAACCTGAGGGACTGCCATGGCATTTTTTGTTCATGGTTCTCAAGTAGGGGAAAAGGCAGAAGTCATCATTTGTTTCCTAGGGAAACAAATCAATTCCAACACTTTTCAATGTTTAGAGTAAAAAGCGACCTCTACTCGACAGTTTGAAACAGTTTTCAGAGATATTCTTAAAATTTAGTTTCATTTTACATTTCACTATGTTTTGAAATTGTCTCCTATTAAAGAAACTCGTTAAAGACATCTCTTTTCATAAAGACACATGCACACGTATGCTTATTGCGGCACTATTCACAATAGCAAAGACTTGGAATCAACCCAAATGTCCATCAGTGACAGATCGGATTAAGAAAATGTGGCACATATACACCATGGAATACTATGCAGCCATAAAAAAGGATGAGTTTGTGTCCTTTGTAGGGACATGGATGCAGCTGGAAACCATCATTCTTAGCAAACTATCACAAGAACAGAAAACCAAACACCGCATGTTCTCACTCATAGGTGGGAACTGAACAATGAGATCACTTGGACTCGGGAAGGGGAACATCACACACCGGGGCCTATCATGGGGAGGGGGGAGGGGGGAGGGGTTGCATTGGGAGTTATACCTGATGTAAATGACGAGTTGATGGGTGCTGACGAGTTGATGGGTGCAGCACACCAACATGGCACAAGTATACATATGTAACAAACCTGCACGTTATGCACATGTACCCTAGAACTTAAAGTATAATAATAATAAATAAATTAAAAAAAAATAAATTTAAAAAAAAAAAAAGACATCTCTTTTCTCTGCACTGTGGTTCAAAGGAACTCACTTAAGGTAAAGTTAAAATCTGAAGGAATCCAAAGTGACAGAGCATCTAAGTACTTACCTAGGTAAATACTGTCTTATTCTCTTCCTAAATCAAATAGAATTGGCCAAGTTCCGTTGAGGCCTGCAGGTGCAAACATGGAAAAGGTGAAATTCCACATGGTATGTCCTATACTGAGGAAAATCCATATAATCTAAGAGATATCACATCAGTGAGCACATTTGATTTGGCTTATTTATTTATTTTCAACTTTTATTTTAGATTTAGGGGGTACATGTACAGGTTTGTTACCTGGGTATATTTTATGATCCTGAGGTTTGGGATACTAATGATATTGTTACCCAAGTCCTGTGCATAGTACCCAACAGTTTTGTTTTTCAACCCTTGCTTCCCACTGTCCTTCCCCATCTAGTAGTTCCCCATGTCTATTACTGCCGTCTTAATGTACAGAGGTTCCCAATATTTAGTTCCCACATATGAGTGACAACATGTGGTATTTGGTTTTCTGTTCCCGCATTAATTTGCTTAAGATAAAGGCCTCCAGCTGCATCCAGGTTCCTGAAAAGAATGTGATTTCTTTCTTTTATATGGTTGTGTAGTATTCTACATATACCACTTCTTTTTAAAAAAAAATCCAATCCACCGTTGACCGCCACCTAGGTTGATTCCATGTCTTTGTTACTGTGAATAGTGCTGCAATAAACATGCAAATACATGCGTTTCTTTTTGGTAGAATTATTATTTTTCTTTTTCTTTTTTTTTTTTTTTTTTTGAGACAGGGTCTTGCCCTGTCACTCAGACTGGAGTCCAGTGGCATGATCTCAGCTCTGTAACCTCCACCTCCAGGGCTCCAGTGATTCTCATGCCTCAGCCTCCAGAGTAGCTGAGATAACAATTGTGCACCACCACACCCAGCTTTTTTATTTTTAGTAAAGATGAGGTTTCAGCATGTTGGTCATGCTGGTCTCAAACTCCTGACCTCAAGTGATCCGCCTGCCTCAGCCTCCCAAAGTGCTGGGATTATAGATGTGAGCCACCATGCCCAGCTGAATTATTATTATTTTTTTTTATTTTGCATGTATACCAGCAATGGGATTATTGGGTCAAATGGTAGTCCTGTTTTAAGTTATGTGAGAAATCTCCAAACTGCTTTCCACAGTGGCTGAACTAATTTACATTCCCACCAACAGTATCATGTGTTCCCCTTTCTCCACAGCTTGCCAACATCTGTTGTTTTTTGACTTTTTAATAATAGCCATCCTGACTGATGTGAGATGGCATCTCATTATGCTTTTGATTTCATTTCTCTGATGATTAGTGATGTTGAGCATTTTTTCATGTTTGTTGGCTGCTTGTATGTCTTCTTTTGAGAACTGTCTCTTTATGTCTTTTGTCCATTTTTAATGGCATTATTTGTTTTTTCGCTTGTTCAATTTTTGAAGCTCCTTATAGATTCTGGACGTTAAACCTTTGTCAGTTGTATAATTTGTACATATTTTCTCCCATTCTGTAGCTTGTCTGTTTACTCTGTTGATAGTTTCTTCTGCTATGCAGAAGCTCTTTAGTTTAATTAGGTCTGACTTGTCAATTTTTTTTTCTTTACAATTGCTTTTGAGGACTCAGTCATAAATTCTTTCCCAACCTGATGTCCAGAATGGTATTTCCTATGTTTCCTTTTAGGACTTTCACAGTTTGAGGTCTTACATTTAGATATTTAATCCATCTTGAGTTAACTATTGCATATGATGAAAGATAGGGTTCTGGTTTCATTATTCTGTGTATGGCTAGCCTGCTCTCCTGGAACAGCATTTACTAAATAGGGAGTCCTTTCTCCATTGCATATTTTTGTCAACTTTGTCCAAGATCAGATGTCTGTAGGTGTGTAGCTTTATTTTTGGGTTCTCTGTTCTTTATTTATGTTTTTTTTCCCCCAGTACCATGCTGTTTTAGTTACTGTAGCTTTAGAGTATAGTTTGAAGTTGGGTAATGTGATACCTCTGGCTTTGTTCTTTTTGCTCAGGATTGCTTTTGCTATTCGGGCTTTTTCTTGGTTCCTTATGAATTTTAGAATAGCATTTTCTAATTTTGTAAAAAACGATGTTGGTAGTGATAGGAATAGCATCAAATCTGCAGATTGCCTTAAGCAATATGGTGATTTGGTCTATTTTAAAGGAGATCAAGAAGCAATTATCTACAATGATGCTAGGATCCAAAATCACTCAACCTAGTCTAGAGAGGAAATAGATGCCTACAATAATCCTGTGTAGCTCACAGTTGATGAAATCACATTAGTCTTGTACACCACTGTGTCCTCAGAAGCTTGAAAAGTGCATGGCACATAGTGGATGCTCAGAAATAATTTGTAAAATGAACGGATTAACTCAATGAATGAACCAGAAATGTCAGGCAAGTAAATCTTATTGCCCAGACAATACTTAACTATATCTGTTGTTTATGGACCCTCAAGTTAGTTGATTTAGTCAGTGTGTTCATCACCCACATCTGTATGCCTCCACCTGCACACCTACATATGCTCCTAACATGAGTTGAAACAGTCTCCCCAGTCTGAATATTCTAGTAAACAAATAAGCATTTGGCAGTGGGATTAAACACTGAGGTGACCCTTCTACCCCTTGAGTCACTTCCAAATATCAGCTCAAGAGAAATCTTTTCTAAGGAACCTTTCCTATCCTCTCCATTCCATAAAACTCATTCCTCCCTCCTTCATATTTCCCCTCTATTCTGCATATACATAAATATTTTTAACTGTAAAATATAACATGCAGAAAAGTATATAAAATATTTCTGTACAGCTTCACAAATTACAGCAATGCACGGCTTAACCGAGTATAACAAATTGCACACTTTAACAAATTATAGTTAAGCGGATCCATGTGTAAAACCTACCAAGGTTAAAATACTGAGCTTCATCAGCATCAGAGAATGCCCCCTCTCTGTCTCTTCCTGATCTCAAACTCCTTCCTGCCCTTGGGATAACCTCATCCTGACTATTATGATAATTTGTCCTTGCTTTGCTCTACGTTTTGCCATATGAGCAGGAATCCCTAATCAATGTGTTTTACTTTTGTTTCATCTTGTTTCTTTGTGCAACATTATGTTTCTGGAATTTACATATGCTGCATAGAGCTGTAGTGTGTTCATTTTCATTGCTGAATGTATCCTATTACATGAATAAGCAGTTTGTCTATTCATGTTATCGTCAATGGGTGTTTTGGCAGGTTTCCACATAAGACCATTATGAGCAATATTGCATATTCTTGTCAAGTGTATCAAAGTACATGTAAGTATGCATTTCAATAATAGGGATATCTCTGAGAGAAGAATTTCTGATTGTGCATTTCTGCACTTTACTAAATAAAGCCAAAACAGTTTTCAGTGTTTATGCCAATGTGCAATTTCACCAGTTTTTGAAAGCTTTTATCATGCCACATTCTTTCACTGGTATTCTCAAACTTAAAATTTTCCCCAATCCAATATGTATCTGTTTCCTCACTGAGGTTTCGATATGACTTTCCTGATTCCCAGTGAGTTTGAACAACATTTTAAATATACATCCAATAGAAATATACATTTCTATTGGATTTGTAAGCTTTTTCATTTTTTACTAAAATTTTATTGAAATTAAATCTATAGTTCAATTTAAGAAATAGTGAAATTTTGGCCAATTTAAGTTGTAGAATGTGACTATTTTGTATTTCTAAATGTACTCGTTTAAATTTATTTTAATGAAGTTTCACAGTTTCTCTAGAGATTCGTTTCTAGGTATTTGTTATTTTCATTCAGTTGCACATAATGTCTTATTTAAACTTTAGTTTCTGTTTGTTTCTAGGGTTTGCAAACAATTACCTTTGCATGTTGGTTTTAGAGCTACGTTGCTAAACTATTTTATTCTTATTATTTATCTGTTGATCATCTTAAATTTTCTATATACAATATCATGTCATTCAAGCATAATAATAAATATCATTTTGTAAGTTTCAAATTTATATAGGCTTTGTTTTATTGTTGTTTTGCTGTTGTTTGCTTTTCCTTACTGTATTGGATAAGACCTCCAGGAAAGAATGTTGTACAGAGGTAGTGGTGGTGAGCAACCTATCTTGACCTCAAATACATAGTAAAACTCAACAAAGCTTCAGCATTAAAAATAATTAAGCATTAAACATGATGTGCTAGCCTGGTGTGGTGGCTCATGCTTGTAATCCCATCACTTTGGGAGGCTGAGGCAGGCAGATCGTTTGAGGTCAGGAGTTTGAGACCAGCCTAGCCAACATGGTGAAACGCTGTCTCTATTAAAAACACAAAAATTAGCCAGGCGTGGTGGCACAGGCCTGTAATCCCAGCTCCTCAGGAGGCTGAGGCACGAGATTCGCTTGAACCCAGCAGGTGGAGGTTGCCATGAGTCAGGATCTCACCACTGCACTGCAGCCTCTGCAACAGAGCAAGACTCAGTTAAAAAAAAAAAAAAAAAAAAAAAAGATGTGCTGTACATACTTACTAAATACTTTTTATCAAATAAATGAAGTTCCACTTCACTCTTATTCTGCTGAGTTTTCTTTTTTAATTTCGTAAAGGTATTGCATTTGGACAAATATCTCTGTTCATCCACTAAAATTAAAATGAGGGCTTAACATGGTGACTCACACCTGTAACACCAGTACCTTGCGAGGCCACAGCGAGCAGATTGCTTGAGTCCCAGAGTTCAAGACCCGCCTGGGCAACAGGGTGAAACTCCATCTCTACAAAAGGTACAAAAATTAGGCAGGCATGGTGGTGCATGCCTGTCGTCCCAGCTATTTGGGAGGCTGAGGTGGGAGGATCGCTTGAGTCCCTGGATGTTGAGGCTGCCGTGAGCCATGATAGCATCACCGCATTTCAGTCTGGGCAATAGAGCGAGACCCTGTCTCCAAATAAATACATAAATAAATAAAATAGGATGTTTCCCTCACTTTTACCCCATAATGCAATGAATTTTATTTATTTATTTAATTTATTTTTGAGACAGTCTCACTCTGCTGCCCAGGCTGGAGTGCAGTGGTTCCATCTCGGCTCACTGGAGCCTCAACCTCTGCAGGTTCACAAAATCCTCCCACCTAAGCCTCCCGAGTAGCTGGGTTACAGGCAAGCACCACCACACCTGGCTAATTTTTTTTTTTTTTTTTTTGTAGCGATGGGGTTTCACCATGTTGCCCAGTCTGGTCTTGAACTCCTGGGCTCAAGATCCACCTGTCTCAGCCTCCCAAAGTGCCGGAATTACAGCTGTGAGCCACCACGCCTGGTCAAATTTCATGAATTTTC
The DNA here is from genome assembly GCF_024542745.1 of Macaca thibetana thibetana. Classification (NCBI taxonomy): domain Eukaryota; kingdom Metazoa; phylum Chordata; class Mammalia; order Primates; family Cercopithecidae; genus Macaca; species Macaca thibetana. Next base: position 100,857,226 of record NC_065578.1, on the reverse strand, counting down.
TACATCAACCTCATGTTCCTTGAATAAACTCAACTTGGTCATAATATATTAGCACTTTCTTGTACTATTGTATTAGATTTACTAATATATGGTTTAGGATATTTTCATCCATGTATATAGGAGATGTTTACCTATACTTTAATTTTCTCATATCCTTCTTGAGATTTGTTATTAAACAAATATATCATTTTATGATAGCCTCATAAAATGAATTGGGGAGACTAATCTTTGGATTCTCTGCAAGTTTGTGCAAGATTGGCATTATTTGTATCCAAAAAGCAAGAGAACACAATAATTAATGCATCTAGACATGACATTTTCTCTATGGAAAGTTTTTTAATTATCTTTTCAATTTTTTCAGTAGTTATATGACCTCACATTTTCTATTTCTTATGTCCATTTTAATAAACTGTCATTTTCTAGGAACATGTTCCTTTCATTCAAATCTTCACATTTTTGTCACAAAGGTATTCATAATATAATCTTATTATTATCTTTTTTGAGACTGCAAGGTATCTAGTAATATCCTATTTTTGATTTCTTATCATTGTTATTCATACTTTATTTTATACGATTAGTCTTCGGGGGGAAAAGGAAGACAAAAAAAGATTGAAATGGAACTTCTTTAATTTGATATTTTTAATTATATCTAATAAACACCTACAGCACGTGGTGTATAATGGATATGGAAGACCTCCATTTTATACTGTGTGCTCCCAGCTTCGGTCATGGTCTCAGCTTATGTGTTAGAGAAATAACTGCCATAATCTTTAACACACAGTTAAAGCTGAAAGACAGCTAGCATTAATCCCTTTCTCTTTTTCTCATTATCTCTTTTCAATTCCTTCCCATACACAACAGAACTAATACTTTCTTTTCCAGGAAAGTTTGCAGGGGCTCGCTGATAAAACAACTTCACTAAAACAAGAAGGCTGAGGCCCTTGACAACTATCTGGTCCTCCAGCTAATTGACCCATGCCCTATGCCTGTGATATGCATAAAGCCACAGGATGCCAATCAGCAAAGTCAGTGGAAAGCTGGGAAATTATAGGTTAGGACTACGTGAAATATGTGTGGAAACAGATGATGATAAGTCCTCTGTAGAGCACAAAGTAATCTGAGCACACGTTCCGCGGGGTTTTGTCACTATTGTTTGTGTAATTGGTAAATGTATAAACATTTGTTTTATTATTTTTCATCACTTTAATTTAGAATAAACCCTACTGGCACCAATTCATTCAGAAGAATGGAACTGCATGTTTAATGAAAGAGTAATTACTCCATATCTATCTCTGATAAAGTTAATGATGATTGTGTAACTTGCAAAAAAAAAAAAAGTTTTCAACATTTACCATGCACTGTGAAGGCTGTAGCGATATTGCTGAACACATAAAAAGGCACAAATCTGCTGAGGAATTATCAGCACCAATTTCAAAAGTAGCTAAGAAGACTTAGTCAGAAACTATCGATTCAACATGTGCAGCTGCAGAAAGTGCATGTACACAAGACTGTGGGGCGTATCTTTTCATTTAAAGTGAATGCTTGTTCTAAATTAATTTTATTTATTTTGATTTCAGGCCTTTTTTTTTTTTTTTTTTTTTTTTTAAATGAGACAGCGTCTCACTCTGTTTCCCAGGCTGGAGTGTGGGAGTGAGATCATAGCACACTGCAGCCTCCTGGGCTCAAGCGATCCTCGCACCTAAGCCTCCCAAAGCATTAAGATTACAGGCATGAGCCACCGCACCTGACCATATTATAAGTATGAAACTTTAAACCTACGAGATATTTTATTATTATTTTATTTATCCAATATTAATTCAGATTTACCAAATATTTGCTCTTTTATTGTTTTTATTCTTCCCTTTATCCCTGGCTTTCTATGATGTTTTTCTTCTATTTAATGAACACTCTTTAGTATTTCCTTTACTGTTGGTCTAGTCATGGCAAACTATCTCGGTTTTTCTTTATTCCAAGATGATTATTAGAAGATATTTTCACTAGGTATAGAATTTTAAGTTGGCTATATCTCAATGCATTAAAGGCATTATTTTAGGATCGTCCAGCCTCCATCAATGTGGTCGAAAGGTCAGTTCTCAATTGTTTTAAAGGAAAGTTGTCTTTCTTTCCCTGATAATAAAATTTAAACTTGTTTCTCTTTTTTCTTGATTTTCAGAAGTTTCACTTGGATGTGTCTAGGTATGAGTTTCTTTTTATTTAGCATGCTTAATATAAGCATGTTGGGGTTTCGAATCTTTGTATTTCATCAGTTGCAGAAAATTCTCTGTCATTTGTTCTTCAGGTATTCTATCTGCCACATTTCCTCTCTCTCCTTTCCTGCTTGAAATCCAGTTAAACTTTTCACTGTGTCCTCTGTATCAATGACCCATTCCTCAATATTTTTCACAAATTGCCCTCTCTGTACTTCATCATAATAAATTTCTTCTGCTACATCACCCAGTGCACTAATTTTCTCATCAGTTCTATCTAGTCTACTATTATACCCATTTACTGGGTTCTTTAATTATTGAAATTAGGTCTAGAATTCATACTGTATATGTGCTATGTTAGTCTTTAGAATCTTCAGTTATCTGTCACCATTTTTATATTTGATGCTTATTTCCTGAGTAGGAATCATAGTTGTGTCATAGTCTGCGTCTGATAATTCTAGTACAAGTTGAGTATCCCTTATCTTAAATGCTTGAGATAGGAAGTGTTTTCAATTTTTTACTTGTTGTATTTTAAAATATTTGCATATACATAATGAGATATCTTGGGAATTTATTTATGTTTCTCACATAACTTATACATCTATCCTGAAGGTAATTTTACACAATTTTATTTATTTATTTATTTATTTTGAGAAAGGGTCACACTCTGTCACCCAGGCTGGAGTGCAGTGGCATGATTATGGTTCACTGCAGCATCAACCTCCTGGACTCAAGCAGTCCTCCTGCCTCCCAAGTAGCCAGGATGACAGGTGCACCCTACCACACCCAGTTAATTTTTGTATTTTTTTGTAGAGATGGGGTCTCACTATGTTGCCCAGGCTGGCCTCGAACTCCTGGGCTCAAGCAACCTTCCTGCCTCAGCCTCCCAAAGTGCTGGGATTACAGGTGTGAGCCACCTAGACTGACCAGGACTGATTTTACAGTTTAGCTAATCACCTCTTCCTTTAGGCTATAAGGTCACATGGGCTGGATCCACATCTCATAGATCCCTTTGTCCCACACAGCTGGCACATAATAGGTTTTCAATTCATGTTTGTTAAAGTAATGAATTGAGCATTAGCTAAGTCCTGCAGGGCAATCCCCCGGGGTAAAATGGAAATTGAAAGGGCAAGTAAATGAGTGCATGTGGTTTGTTACCGTCCTGCTACCTTAGGCCAACCTTAAAAACTTTTGAAAAAGAGAAGAAGCTGTATCTGCCACGAGGGGGCTCAGCTGTACACCTGTTTTGTTTTGTTTTGTTCTGCCCTGACAGGTGTGTAGCTGGGAGCATGAACCTGTCTGAATTCCTGACACAGAAGGCATAGGAAGGGTTAATGCATCAAGAACTATGGATGACATAAAATATCCTGCTGGAGATCAGCTGTTGGGAGCTTCTCCTTACAGGAATTGTCTTTAGGAGGAGCAAATGAAGTTTTAGAACAAAGAAGCTTCTTGGAATTATTTTCTCTCCCTCTTTGAGAGAGAAAGTGGTCTGTGCTAACTCACTGCTTCTTAACTGAGAAGGGATAAGATTCTTGAATTTTTCTCAACCTCTCAATGAGTGGGAATACAGATCCTGAAATGTAGTTCACGCCTAATTTAAATATATAAATGATACTAAAATCACAGTCCCAGCTAGGAATATTGCAGCCAGGGTAAAAGAGTTGCAGCCATAATCCCACTTTACATGCATTTGAAACTTTCTTATCCTCAAAACACTTCTTCCGCCAGGAGTGGTGGCTCAGGCCTCTAATCCCAGCACTTTGGGAGGCTGAAGCAGGCAGATCACTTGAGGTTAAGAGTCTGAGACCAGCCTGGCCAACATGGTGAAACCCCGTCTTTACTAAAAATAGCAAAATTAGCTGGGCGTGGTGGGGTGTGCCTGTAATCCCAGCCACCCAGGAGGCTGAAGCAGGAGAATAACTTGAACCCTGGAGGAGGAAGTTACAGTGAGTTGAGATCAGGCCACTGCACTCCAGCCTGGGCAACAGAGCAAGACCTTGTCTAGAAAATAAAAAAAAACAAAACAAAAAAAACACCACTTCCTTATCCATGATACAACTTTAACTCACAACCTCCTCTGACATACTGTTTTACAGAAAAGCAAATGGAAACCCGGAGATAATGAGTTGTTCTCCATCAGACATCAGATATTCAGCAAATGAGAGCTGGGACTAGAATCTGCATGTTCTTTCTCTTAGTCCAGCAGCGCTGTGCAAGGGAGGAAATAAATCAGAAATTATGTGATACCAAGGAAAGGCAATAGAATGCTTCTGGAAAGATGAGGACTTTGAGGTGAGCTTGAGGGAAAGAATATTCACAAATGTCAGAGGAATAACGCTTGGGTGTGCAAGAAATATAACATCACTATAACCAAGACGGAATTTCTACTTTTAGCCCCCATCCCACCAGGTGGCATAGACGATTCAGTTACAGTTTTCTGCTCCTCTTTCCAAGGTTGGTTTAATACAGGGAAGGGGAAGCTACAGGATGTCAAGGCTGTGGGCTGGGGCAGGAAGTGGGTAGAAAGTTGTTCTCATCTCTCCACACTAGCATCTGCTGAAATGCCTTCTTTCCTGTGACTTCAGGAAGAACAACCCTACATATTCTCTCTTTCTCTTCCCTCCCACCTTCTTCTCTCATTTTGTGCTTTTCCTGAGGACGTAGAAAAAAAAAAAAAAAAAAAACATTTGGCTGCTTCCTACATGGTGCAAAAGAACTCAATAAGCCACCATCTCTCCTCCTTCCACACTAACTAAGCCTGCAGCACAAGACTCTGTAAAAAATGATTGACTTTCCATCTCACCCAGGAAGTAAGGCACAAGCTTTCTCTGCTGTGATCCCCAAATCCATATGGAAATCCATCATTATTCCTCCATCAAGAGGCTAGGAGGAGTGTCGGACCTGTCTCAGAGACACATCAGCAATGTCCTGTGATTCTCTCCTGATTTGTCTTCTCTCTCTCATCCCATAGAATCTTTACCTATCTGAATATCAGAAAACTGTCTCTGATGCACAGCGTATTCTTCCAAATCTATCACTTAGGATCTAAATTCCGCCCACTGCAGGGCTAAGGTCTCTAATGCCCAAGTCCAAATTTTCACAATTCACAAACCAAGAACTTCACTCTTATTCTCAGAGCTATGCTCTAAAGATCCGTCAAGAGTTTAAGGTAATGTAAAGGGAGATAGAGAGACACAGGGCAAATCTGTCAATGTATTTATTGGAATATATTAAACTTATATATTGTGTTCTGCAGAATCTCAAGAAATAGTTACGGGAGCTTCCTGGGAGCTAAACATGTGGAGGTTCCTGGGGGGTGGCACGCCCAAGGAGGACATGAAAGCTCTTTGCCCTGTTAGCGCTAGGGAATGTATCTGAGTCACACGGCACCAAAGTTTGCTACAGCAGTAAATCCTTACGGGTCGTCAGCGACCTCAGTTTTTGCCTCCTCAGAAGAAAGAATTTGACAGAGGAGCAGAAAGCAGAGTGAGAGACCAAGGTAAGTTTTAGAGCAGAAGTGAGTTTATTATAAAGCTTTAGCACAGCAGTGAAAGGAAGTAAAGTACATTTGGAAGAGCGCCAAGCCGTCGAGGTGAGAGATCTAGTGCGCGGTTTGACCTTTGACTTGGGGTTTTATACATTGGCATGCTTCCGAGGTCTGCATCTCTGCTCCCCTGATTCTTCTCTTGAGGTGGGCTGTCCCCATGCACAGCCTGCCAGCACTTGGGAGGGGCCGCATGCTCTGTGTTTACTGGAGTTGTATGCATGCTCACTTGAGGCACTGTTCCCTTACCAGTCAAATGTCCTAGAAGGTCATTTACCAATTAAACTCCACCATTTTGCCTCTTAGTGCACAGGCTTGAGCCCACTCGCCCAACTCCTGATATCTTATCAGGAAGCTGCTGATCACCAATTTCAGATGTTTCTATCTATTGGGAGACTGCCTTTTCCTGGCACTGGCTGTAGCCAATTATGATTTTAGAGAGACAGTTTAACAACTGCTCGACCATCACCCGGTGGTCATCCGACATCCCTGGTGGAGGGGGAGGGGCCTCTCTTGCCCAGTTTATGTCTGAGTGAAAGGACACAAAGATAGATGTGTACCCGCCCCCCACCCGCTACACCCTTGTTCTGCTCTCTAAATCTTTGCACATACCAGAGATTTCGTAAGTTCTGTGAGTACCTGGTTTTCTGCACGTACCAGAGATTTTGTTTTGCACATACCAGAGATTTTGTAAGTTCTGAGGCAAGGTCACAAGACGTGTTTAAGTAAGATAAACTCTTGCTGCCATAAACCTGCTCTCCCGCCTCAAAGTTTGAACCAAAATATCAGAAATGGCGGGAACCAATCATAGTTAGCCAAATCGCCTTGTTCAAACACTAGCCAATCATATATCTGATTTGTATAATAACTCTATGCCCACTTTTCTTAGACTATATAACACTGCTCGGAGCTCAGTGGGGGAGCTCTCCTGCCCGTCTCGTTTCACGAGCGAGGGAGAGTTCCAGGTTCGAACCTGTAATAAAGATCCTTGCTGCTTAGCTTTGACTCTGGTCTCTGGTGGTCTTCTTCGGGGAATAAACGGTCTGGGCATAACATGAGTAGCTGCCTACTATAACAGTCTCTTACCCATACCTCGCCTTACATGTCTCTTCATATGTATCCTTTGCAATATCCTTTATAATAAACCGAGTAACGTAAGTGTCTCCCTGACTTCTGTGAGCTGCTTCAGCAAATTAACTGAGTCAAAAAAGGTGGTCATAAGAACCCCAATTTGAAGACAGTCGGTCAGAAATTCCAGAAGCCCAGATTTTTCACTAGTGTGTGCCTTGGGGGTGTGCTGTCTTGGGGAGCCCTCAACCTGTGGGATCTGACACCATCTCAGGATAGAGAACGACAGAACTGAAAGAGTATCAGAACTGAATTAGAATACTGGTCTCAGCTGGTATTCACAGCTTGGCGTGTGGGGAAAATACACCCACACATTTAGTCACAGAAGTCTTCTTCTGTATTGATTGTTGTGGCGTGAGAGTTGTCATGCACATCCGTGTGAAGAGACCACCAAACGGGCTTTGTGTGATCAACACAGCTGTTTGTTCCACCTGGGTGCAGGCGGGCTGAGTCTGAAAAGAGAGTCAGCGAAGGGAGATAAGGGTGGGGCGGTTTTATAGGATTTGGGTATGTAGAGAAAAATTACAGTCAAAGGGCTGTTGTTCTCTGGCGGGCAGGAGTAGGGGTCACAAGGTGCTCAGTGGGGGAGCTTTTTGAGCCAGGATGAGCCAGGAAAAGGAATTTCACAAGATATCATCACTTAAGGCAAGGACTGGCCATTTTCACTTCTTTTGTGGTGGAATGTCATCAGTTAAGGCGGGGCAGGGCATTTGCACTTCTTTTGTGATTCTTCAGTGACTTCAGGCCATCTGGGCGTATATGTGCAAGTCATAGGGGATGCGATGGCTTGGCTTGGGCTCAGTGGCCTAACAAGAGTGAAACCACCTTTGCAAAAATTATAACTGAGTAAATTATTACAGTGAAAGGGATCTGACCTAACTGATTCCATCTTGCTTCTAACCTCCAAGCTGTCCTTGTTCATCCCTAGGCGCAGGCCAAACTAACTCCGGGAGGGAATTAGTTTATAGTTTAATTTTGAAACAAAGATAATAACAGTCCTTTCCCAAAACAAACCCCCTTCCTGCCTGGGAACTAGACTGCTTTTACAGGACTAACAAATTAGCCACACAATTAGAAATTATGGTTAGGGATCACGCAGATGGAAGCTGCAAAATTCTGAACTTTCCCAAATTACTCCTGGGGATAACATTGCTATTGTAAAACCTAACATCATCAATGCTTGAGATATTTGGCCGACACAGCACTCAATGGATCAGCTGACACCACCCAGATCAATAAACTGTCTCATCTGGCCTTGTGGCCCCCACCCAGGAACTGACTCAGCACAACATGACAGCTTCAACTCCTTATGATTTCATCTCTGACCTAACCAATCAGCACTTCCAACTCACTGGTCTCCTAGCCACCAAATTATTCCCAAGTCTCTGGGAGGCTGATTTGCATAATAATAAAACTCTGGTCTCCCATGTAGCCAGGTCTGCATGAATTAAATACTTTCTCTATTGCAATTCCCTGTCTTGATAAATCGGCTCTGTCTAGGCAGCAAGTAAGGAGAACTCATTGGGCAGTACAAAAGTAGAGAAAAACATGGTTGGAGAAAGTTTTTCCCTAAATGATTGGTGTCAGTGACCTGGGATTTGCTGGAAAGGCCTGTGTTGACAGAAACATGTGGTTTGAGGAGAGAAAGGACAGAAGGGTGGAAGGTGAGGAATTTTTTTTTTTTTTTTAATACTTTAAGTTCCAGGATACATGTGCACAACATGCAGGTTTGATACATAGGTATACATGTGCCATGTTGGTTTGCTGCACCCATCACCTCGTATTTACATTAGGTATTTCGCCTAATGCTATCCCTCCCCCGCCCGCCGCCCCCCCGACAGGCCCTGGTGTGTGATGTTCCCCATCCTGTCCAAGTGTTGCTCAATTCCCACCTATGAGTGAGAAAATGTGGTGTTTGGTTTTCTGTCCTTGTGATAGTTTGTTGAGAATGATGGTTTACAGCTTCATCCAAGTCCCTACAAAGGACATAAATTCATCCTTATTTATGGCTGCATAGTATTCCATGGTGTATATGTGCCACATTTTCTTAATCCAGGCTATCATTGATGGGCATTTGGATTGTTTCCAAGTCTTTGCTATTGTGAACAGTGCCGCAATAAACATACATGTGCATGTGTCTTTATAGCAGCATGATTTATAATCCTTTGGGTATATTCCCAGTAATGGGATGGCTGGGTCAAATGGTATTTCTAGTTCTAGATCCTTGAGGAATCACCACACTGTCTTCTACAATGGTTGAACTAATTTACATTCCCATCAACAGTGTAAAAGCATTCATATTTCTCCACATTTGGTGAGGAATTTTTGATCCCTGGGTGGCAACATGGTCACCTATGGTATGAAGACACAGCTGTGTTGAGATCAGTTACTAAAAGTAAAAGTTACCAGTGGAATTTAGAGACGGATTCAATTCCCCAGGAGTTGGTTCATTGGATGCATAAAGAAATGCAAACTAATAAGAAAAAATCAAAATAATCCCTTGGTTATTATCTGTGAGAGCTAAAGTGAAATTAAAAGAGAATACTGGGTCAGACCTTAATGCTACACCAAGGTGAGATTTCAGTCAGTCTGACCTTCAAAGCTGCCCCTCAAGAGCAGAATTACTCAGGGACAACAGAAAGCCCCTCTGAGAACTGTAGTTCCCAAGAACGTAGTCAATGTGAAGGAAGGGCAAGATCAAGTTACTACTGAAAAAAGAAGTTACAGGGTGAGGGAATTGTTCCATTATGTAGATCAGCATCATTGTCTTCCTGAGGAATCTTTACTAAAGTGGATTATGAGAGCAATTAATTTTGAGGAAGTATCTTTGGTTTTAAGTGCTGCAGACTGGAAGAGCATATTTGGGTTGATGCAGGACCCACAGCTCACTACTGAACAATCACAGGTGGGTATCCGTGATCCAGACATACAGGAGGTTATTCCTGAGGGAACAGTCAGCATGATGGACTGGACACAAGCCACTCTGAGGTCTCTTTACCCTGAAAAGGGGAACTGTCCTACTTCACCTGTAAATGCCAAGTGGAGCACCCAAGATGAAGCAACTGATATCCTTCATTTGCAAGCCACATGAGACTGGCTTTATGATGACAGGGAGGTTCACCCACTAAATATGCCCATTACCAAAGTCATGGTAAATGCTGTGGTTAAGGGGACCTCTTCTACATGGGGCACTATGTGACTTTACTCTTTCATACTGGAACAGTTCAAGAAGCCTTATCACATTTGCTGCCTCACCTTCCCCTCATGGGTCTCACATATGCTAAGAAAAATATTAGGTTAATTAACAAAAGGATGAAGAAAGGTAAAAGAGAGAGTCAAAGGCCTCATCCCAGGAAGGTGAACATGTTTAAATGGTTATTAAAAAATAAGATGAGGCTGGGCACGGTGGCTCACGCCTGTAATCCCAGCATTTTAGGAGGCTGAGGTGGGTGGATCACTTGAAGTCAGGAGTTCAACACCAGCCTGGCCAACATAGTGAAACCCCATCTCTACCAAAAAATACAAAAATTAGCCGGGCATGTTGGCAGGTGCCTGTAGTCCCAGCTACCTGGGAGGCTGAGGTGGGAGAATCACTTGAACCCAGGAGGTGGAGGCTGCAGTGAGCTAAGATTGTGCCAGTGCCCTCCAGCCTGGGTAACAGAGTGAGACCCTGTCTCAAAAAAAAAAAAAAAAAAAAAAAAAAAAAGATGAATAAAGAAAACAGGCCGGGCACCGTGGCTCACGTCTGTAATCCCAGCACTTTGGGAGGCTGAGGCGGTTGGATCACGAGGTCAGGAGTTCGAGACCAGCCTGACCAACATAGTGAAACCACGTCTCTACTAAAAATACAAAAATTAGCTGGGTGTGGTGGTGGTGCATGCCTGTAGTCCCAGCTACTCGAGAGGCTGAGCCAGGAGAATCGCTCGAACCCAGGAGAGAGAGGCTGCAGGGTGGAAATCTTTAAATGACTATTAAGAAATGAAATGAATAAAATGAAAATTGTTGGTGTTAGAACAAAGGTCTTAATACAACACTATTTAAGGTTGGGTAGACCAAAGGGAGGTGTTCCTGGTCCCTCAATATTAAAGGGTCCCAAATGAGTTTGCTGTTTCTCCCAGTTCGCAGAAGTTTTAAAAGCTTGAATGCACAGATTGCAATGAAAAAATCTGACCTCAAATTACCAACAGTCAAGTGAACTAATCCAGATAAAGATAGAATCTATAACGGAACTCAAACAAATTAGCAAGAAAAAAAAATTCCATTAGAAAGTAGGCTAATGGCGTGAATAGATAATTCTCAAAAGAAGATATACAAATGGCCAACGAACATATGAAAAAATGCTCAACATCACTAATGATCAGGGAAATGTAAATCAAAACCACAGTGTGATACTGTCTTACTCCTGCAAGAATAGCTATAATCAAAAAAATCAAAAAATAATAAATGTTGGCATGGATGTGGTAAAAAGGGGATATGTTTACACTGTTGGTGGGAATGTAAACTACTATAACCACTGTGGAAAACACTATGGAGATTCCTTAAAGAACTAAAAGTAGAACTACCATTTGATCCAGCAATTCCACCACTGGGTATCTACCCAAAGGCAAAGAGGTCATTATATGAAGAAGACACATGCACAAGCATGTTTGAAGCAGCACAATTCGCAATCACAAATATATGGAACCAACCCAACTGCCTATCAATCAACAAATAGATAAAGAAAATATGGTATATCACATTCTTGTAAATTCAGCTACTCAGGAGGCTGAAGCATGGGAACAGCTTGAACCCTGGAGGTAGAGGCTGCAGTGAGCCAAGATCGCACCACTGCACCCCAGACTGGGTGACAGAGTGAGACCCTGTCAAAAAAAGAAAAGAAAAGAAAGAATAAAACTTGGTATATATGCATGCCATGGAATACTACTCAGCCATAAAAATGAACGAAATAAATGGCATTTGCAGCAACTTGGATGGAGCTGGAGACCATTATTCCAAGTGAAGTAACTCAGGAATGGAAAACCAAACATCGTATGTTCTCACTTATAAGTTATGAGGATGCATAGGCATAAGAATGACACAGTGGACTTTGGGGACTTGGCAGGGGGCAGAGGAAGGATGGGAAGGGGGGTGAGAAATAAAAAAACTACACGTTGGGTGCAGGGTACACTACTCAGGTAATGGGTGCACCAAAATCTCAGAAATCACACCTAAAGAACTTATTCATGTAACCAAACACCACCTGTTCACCAAAAACTATTGAAATTAATTTTTTTTTAAGTTTGACAGCAAGATCGAAAGAAAGTAAAGTGTTGAGGCACAGTGGCTCACGCCTGTAATCCCAGCACTTTGGGATGCCGAGGCGGGCGGATCACCTGAGGTCAGGAGTTCAAAACTAGCCTGGCCAACATGGCGAAACCCCACATCTACTAAAAATACAAAAATTAGCTGGGCACAGTGGCAGGCATCTGTAATCCCAGCTACTCAGGAGGCTGAGGCAGGAGAATTGTTTGGACCTGGGAGGTGGAAGTTGCAGTGAGCCTACCTAGGGCATGCCATTGCACTCCAGCCTGGGTGACAGTGTGAAACTCTGTATAAAAGAAAAAAAAAAATAAAGTACACTTGGAAAAGGGCCAAGTGGGTAATATGAGAGATCAAAGTGCCCCGTTCAGCTCTTGATGTGGGGTTTTATGCATTGGCATGGTTCTGGGGTTTTCACTTCTCCTCCCTTGGTTTTTCCCTTGCAGTGGTTGTCCACATGCACAGAGGCCTGCCAGCACTTGGGAGAGACTGCATGTGCAATGTGTTTACTTAAGTTGTGCACATGCTCATTTCAGGCATCTTTCCCTTACCGGATGACTGTTCCTAGAGGAAGGTCATATACCAGTTAAACTCTATTATTTTACCTCTAGTGAGCACACTTGAACCTGCTTGTCCAACTCCTGAGAGCTTATCAAGAAGCTGCTGATCACCAGTTTCAAGTGTTTTCTATTGGGAGATTGCCTTACCCTGGCACTGGCTATGATCAATTCTTATTTTAGAGAGACAGTTTAACAACTGCCTGACCATCACCTGATGGTTGCTTGACATTCCTTGGGTGGGGGGACCTTCTCCTGCCATGCTCATGTCTGACTACCTACCGTAACAGAAGAACGGTTCTGTTTCTCATCAAGGGAGACAGGTACTGCTGATGGCTATGGGGAAAATTCTCTGGTGGGAAGACCCTGAACATAGCTGGCAAGTAAAACTGATGCTGGTAGCCTTGGGGAGCTACAAATGTGTCTTGACAGGAATAGATACTGATTCCAGAGTGGGCTTTGCTTATCCAATGAAAATGAAAATGCTCAGAGTGCCATAAAAACAAAGCAAAACAAAAAACAGAAGATGTTGCCTGGATGTGGATGGTCAATCATTATTTCTTCAGACTAAGGAACACACTGTATAGCCCATAATATCCAACAATAGGCAGAGAGATATCTTCCTTAGAATAATAGTTTGATAGAGAAGTAGAATGCGCAACTGAAACATGGGTTTTCTAAAACATGGGGAATATAAAAGCATGAAGGGCAAGCTTGCATGCCTTCAGGAATGTGTGCTCACACTCAACATGAGTGGGACTAGACTGTCTCTGCTAGATTTTTTCTTTTTTTCTGGTTGATCTGGAGTAGAAGGGGTGGAGAAGATGCTGGTATGACTATGCAATTCTTGCTGAGAGAGAATCACACTAGTACAATTACTATGATTTTTTCTTTCTTCCCCAGATCACCTCAAAAACAATTTAGGCTAGGCCTGGGTGGCTCACGCCTGTAATCCCAGCACTTTGGAAGGCTGAGGCAGGAGGAGCACTTGAGCCCCAGAGTTCAAGACCAGTCTGGGTAATATAGTGAGACCTCATCTCTATAAAATAATAATATTAATAATAATAACTTTTTAAAAAGTATGCATTTTTGCTTCTCTACCTGATGCACTAGTCCAAGGACCAGGGCTACAACTACACATGCTGAAATAGCAGAGATGACTTCTAAATAAAAAAACTGTTAACTATGATTTTAAATCCTATGTCAAAATCTTTAAGGGCATGATGGGAGTGGGTTGTGCCTTTACCCCATGTAGCAAAATTGGAGCTAACAGTGAATGCATCAGTATTGCCTGGTGGTAAAAATAGTTCACTAGTTCTGCAGTTATGTAACCTTACCCTATCGGAATGGGAGTGGACTGAGGAGGAACTACTTGCTAGACTTGCATTGCTACCTGCAATCTAGACCAGCACTGTGGCATTTCTAATGTCTTTCTCAAAGGTGAAAAGGTTTGAGTATTAATGGAGAGAACAGGAAACAGTAGCTGAGAGTAGGAAAATGAATATATAGGTTATTAGTTGAAAAAAATTCAATGTTACGTTTTGTGAAAGAAAAATAAATTGGGACCTCAAAATCACTAAGCCAAAGGGAAACGTCAATCTGGACACTGCATCAGGCAAACCTGCCTCCCATTTTATTCCTAAATAAGACAGCTACAAAGATTAAAAAAAAAAAAAACACACTACATAGGTCTCTCACAATTTGCCCACTAGCAAATTCCTTGTGAACCCCAAGATCTTTACCTAAAACAGTTCTGTTGAATTTCACCCTAACGATGTAACTTGATAGTTTATCCTTACAGGTACAGGACAAAGAAAGCAATTCAAAGTCATCTCTCTGCTCACCTGAGCCAAGTGCATATCTAATTGCTTCCTCTGCCCTATGCTTATTTTATCTTATGTAAAAATGCAGATTCACTGAGCTAGATGAATGCATAAGAAACTACTCTACTCTCCTCTCACATGTGAACAGCTAATCAAAGACTCAAAAGAATTCAACCATTTGCCTCTTATCTACTCACATCTCTCTCTTTTTTTTTTTAATTTTTTCATTTTAAGTTCCAGGATACATGTGCAGAATGCGCAGGTTTGTTACATAGGTATACATGTGCCATGGTGGTCTGCTGTACCTATCAACCCATTATCTAGGTTTTAATCCCCGCATGCGTTAGGTATTTGTCCTAATGCTCTCCCTCCCCCCACCCCCACCCTCTGTGTTGTTCCCCTCCCTGTGTCCATGTATTTTTCATTGTTCAACTCCCACTTATGTCTATTCACATCTTTCAAAAATTTCTTTCTCTTTCCCCAATAACCACACTTTCCCCTTTAAATATTGAAGCCCTCAAAATCGTCTTTGGAGAAAGACACAGACTTGTCTCCTGGGCATGTGTCCTTAAGCTTGGCAAAATAAACTTCTTAATTGATTGAGACCTGTCTCAGGTACTTTTTGGTTTACAGTTAACAACTCAAAAGTCTCAGCGCAAGAGATGACATTGTCTCTTAGGTCAGTCATCCCAGATGCCTGAAAGGGCGAGATTGAATATTTGCCGGGGCCACTCCTGCCTTTGGGACCTGACAAGACTGACAGGAAACCTGCAAACCTGGTTGGCCTCATCCTGGGAGATATTCATACAATCTGATGAACTGGCCTA
This sequence comes from Macaca thibetana thibetana, assembly GCF_024542745.1. NCBI lineage: Eukaryota > Metazoa > Chordata > Mammalia > Primates > Cercopithecidae > Macaca > Macaca thibetana. Next base: position 100,841,839 of record NC_065578.1, on the reverse strand, counting down.
ATTATTAATGATTGTGTATATATCTATTTCTGATGTAAAGGATCCATGGTTGAAAACCAGGGGCTGGCCCGTGGTGTTATGATATATATTTGTTTTCATCCATGGTTCCTGGTTCACAACTCCCAGAGCCCTTGTCACAGTCTTCTGTCACAATGCTGGGTGTGTTAGGCCTCAGGCACAAGTCTCAGGAAATAGAATCCTTCTTCTGCCCTCCTTTCACCTGCTGCAAGGCAGGACTCTAATGTTACCCTACCTTTCTGACTGTGGGTCTTAAGACCCTCCCAGGAGAGGGTCCCACCCTGTGCCCTAGGGAGAGGAATGCTGACATCATGGAGCTTCCATAAAAACCCAAAAGGACAGGGTCAGCGAGCTACCAAGTAGCTGAATGTGTGGAGGTCCCTAAAGGGTGGCACATCCAGAGAGGACATGAAAGCTCCCTGCCCCTTCCCCTATACCTTGCCCTACATGTCACTCCTTCATCTATATCCTTCGCAATATCCTTTATAATAAACCAGTATATGTTAAAAAGCAAAAAAAAAAAAAAAAAAAAGAAAGAAAGAGCCCAGGCATGGTGGCTCACACCTGTAATCCCAGCACTTTGGGAGACCGAGACAGGCGGATCACGAGGTTAGGAGTTCAAGACCAGTCTGGCTAACATAGTGAAACCCCATCACTACTAAAAATACAAAAACTAGCCAGGCATGGTGGTGGGTGCCTGTATTCCCAGCTACTCAGGAGGCAGAGGTTGCAGTGAGCTGGGATCGCGCCATTGCACTCCAGCCCAGGAGACAGTGCGAGACTGCGAAAAAGAAAGAAAGAAATGAAAGAAAAAAAGAAAAGAAAAGAAAAGAAAGGAAAAGGAAGTAAGCTATGTTTGTATAAACAGGTTTTTAAATTTTTCACATCATTTGCTAATATAAACTTAGTGTACATAATATATTTATGAAAATAAACTACAAGGAAATCTGCTTTTGTGTTGTTAGGATGAATATCTAGTCATTGAATCCCTGAAACCTTAAGAAGCAAATTTCCAGAGGCCAGTCAAGTCCTCTGTGTGAATCTCCAGGACTGACTTGAGGCGCTTTCACCCTGAGAAGTCATTTAGCTGAGAGCATGGAAAGGGTAGTAGAAACAACTCAGGCATTGTCACCAAAGCGACCTGGGCTGTCATCCCAGCACACCCTGTACTATCTGTGAGAGACCAAGAAAGTGACACAATTTCTCAGAGCTTGTTTCCTCAGATGTTACCAATAAAATGGGTAAAATAAAAAATAAAAATAAAAATAATACTCCTCAGGATTATTAGAAAATCAATGACATATTATGTGCAGTAGAACACAGCAAAGCACTGGATACAGAGGGAATAATAAATAATAAATAGAGTTGCCTGTCCTAGCCTTTCTTTTAACCAGCCTTCCAACCTCAGATATGACTATGCCAGCTCATACTGAATCACAAGCTCCGCATAAGGTACTCTGTGTCTGTATATGCAGGACTATGAAAAATGTGTGTTTTGTGCATATGTTTGATGCCCTTAATTGCATCTTCTTCCAGACAGCTTCCCACCTTCCCCCGCCTTCTAATCTGGCAGTACTTCACAGGGTTCAAATTGGCTCTGACCCTAAAATAACTTACTTTTGCTTCTGATAGTCCATAACAAGAAACATTTTTATGGAATATAATGGAGAGCTGGCAGCAGGTTGAGAATCTAACACAAGACTTAAAATGCTGCAGTTATCCGTCAGTCACACTACAGAGCAGGTCACGCATAATAAACAGCTGCTTTATTAGCTTGATGGAGTATGCAGCAAATACAAAATGACAGAAAGCAGCTACAGACTAGAAGCTGAGGAGTCGCAGGAAAATATGCTGGTGTGGGCCAATTCATGGATGCCATTGACAATCATGCCACAGATCAATTCTGACCAGCACACATTTCTTTATTGGGAAGCCCCTGGGACATTCCAAGCACAAGAGCCATCCATCCCTGCAGAGAAGACAACCAGTATCCAGACCAAACTCTTCTGTCAGTTGCCTACAAAATCTTCTTTTCTCAACCCTGAGATGCTACTAAATAAACGCGTAACATGAATAAAGATAAACTATTAAAAGCCTATTTTCATGTTAAATTAGCAAGGGTATTTGGGGATCTACTTCATGGCTTTAATCCAGGCATATTCCTCCCTCATCTTTTTTTGAAACAGGCTAAAGTTCTGTTTCTGACTTTATCCTGGGAGCATTTGTTTGTGACATGAAGAAAATGGGAACTGAATAGCCAGCAAGGCAAAAAGGGCAGACGACGCAAAGTCTGTCTATAAGGCAAAATCGAATGTGGGGAACAATCAGAGGGCTCAGACTCCTCTCCTTCTGAGCACCACTGCATTTCCTGAAAGATCAAAAGCACATCAGCTATGCTGGCTTGAGAGTAGTAATCTCGACAAGCCAGCTAAAAAATGCACAAGTTTTTACGTATATGCAAATGTATACTGGTTCCTCTACTAATCTTATTTTGCCTTCTTTTTTAAGAATACTTTTTTTTTTTTTTTTCCCAGAAAGGGTCTTGCTCTGTCACCCAGGCTGGAATGCAGCGGTGGGATCTCTGCTCACTACAACCTCCACCTCTAGGGTCAAGCAATTCTCCTGCCTCAGCCTCCTGAGGAGCTGGGATTAGAGGCGGATGTCACCACACCCAGCTAATGTTTCTGTATTTTTAGTAGAGATGGGGTTTCACTATGTTGATCAGACTGGTCTCAAACTCCTGACCTCAAGTGATCCACCCACCTCGACCTCCCAAATTGCTGGGATTACAGGTATAAGCCACCATGCCCAGCCTAGAATATAATTTTTTAATATAATTCCATTTTATCCTATGCCATAGTGACTTTCTGATCCGTAAGGATGTCACAGAAAAACATACTGTTGAAATCATGAAATTATAAAAGTATATGCTTAAGACTATGTCCAGCCAAATTACAGTTGAGTATTTCATGGAAAAAAAAAATAAAACTTTTGCTCGTTGATCTATGCTTTTTCCCTCTTAAAATTCCTTACGTTAGTATTTCAAGTCAATTTTTGTTTCCCTGCATAATCCGAGTAATTGCCACAATTTTCCATTTTACTTTGCAAATATTCATACTTCAGGCATAATATTTTGCAATGATCTACCACAATGAGTTAAGTCTGTCTCTATAAACAGTAACTTTATTTTCTGAACCAAAAACAGGCCACCTGGGCTGCCAGGAGGGCAGAGTGCTTTACACCTAGCCTGTATCCCTGATTCACTCCCTTCTCCATCAACTAAGTATTCAAAACTGCCACTAGTATTATCTTTCTAAACTGGAAATCAAATCAAGTCACTCCCATGCTTCAAACCTCTTGATGTCTTGTCTTTTTCCGTAAGATGAAATCTAAACTTCCAAGCAAACCTCCAAATAGCCAGGCTTAAGCCATCTCTTTCTGAAAAGAGAATCCACCTCATCAGCCCTTCCATCCAGCCATTCTCAACTTCTTGCCCCGGCTTAACCCAGCCTTTTCCAGATTTCATATCTTTGTACCTGCTATTCTTTCTGTGGAAATATTCTTACTCCCTGTCCCCCTCACCCCCACCCATACACACACTCACTTCTAGTTATTCTTCTGGACTGATTCCAATGTCTCCACAGGGTATCTTTCCAAGACTCTCCCAGGCAGTTAGTTGTTTCTTAACAAGTTATTTGTGCCTATATCAAAGCACTCACAACATGTTATATCAATTTATCTATTTATACACGTATGTCCCTTCTAAGCTACAGCTCTCTATAGTTTTAAATAAACTATTTTGATGGATAACTCCAAATTAAAACTGTCTGCTGGAAGCTGGAGACTATTTTTGCCTCAGGCTCATGAGATGAGTTCTATCAGGGTCAAGGCTACCACTTGGGGGAGCTGTTGTAAAGAGAGTACCAGCACTGGGTCAGGGAAGGGACAAAACAGTGATCTTTAATAATACTTTGATAACTTTAATTTTTTAATGACTCTTCCAAACCTGAGATGATGAGCGTATGACAATAGAAATAGCCTCACAACAGTATTTTTGGTTCATCAATAACCAGCAGCCATAAAGCCAGGGCTGCCATAAGGCTTCACTGCACAGAAAGGCAGCATACATCTAGCTAATTCATTAGGTTGAGACTCCACATTAGACAGTTTGGGGTTAATAGCTGTGATTTTTCTATCTCTAGAAAGCTAATTACAAAAACCTATCATTCCCATTTTTGTGGGGAACTAAAGCAGTTCAAGTGGTATGCCTATTGGGGAAGTATGAGAAGTTAGAGAGGGTTAATTGGGATGGTTGCTAATTCCAAAGAAGAGGAAACATAATAACAAAAATGCTTTTTTTCCATTACAAAGAAGTTCTCTTTGAACTACAAACAGAAGCTCCAGACAAAATGCATTGGCCCAAATATTTAGACTCCTGCTGACAGTCAGAGTCAATGGTGGACTGATGTCATGCCAACGGACATGCAGTGTGAGCCTTTAACTTAAGAGTGCTAGGGCTAATTAGACAGGAAAATTACACCATGCCGCATCCAGTTCTGGAATGTGTATTTCCACTACAGCATATTATAACAACAATGTGTAGCAGCACATCTCACATCTTCAGACTTCATCTAAGGCAAAGAACAAAATACTTCAGGAATAATTCCTGAAGAATAGAATGGGATTCAACCTTGTCTGCCTCTTCATAAACACTTAAAAACAAAAAAAAGGCAAGCAAATCTTTTTTATATCTTAATTTTCTTCCACTTTATTCACAAATTATTTTTTCCCTTTCTTCCTATGGGATGGGAGATGGTTAGCAAAACAATATGAGTAAAAGTAAGCCCCCTCTGTCGAGTTTCTAGTATAGGTTCAGTACAGTGCCAACTTCTGTTCCTTGTACCTAGACACTGTGCTTAGTGTGGAAACCCCACACATGCACTCTCCAATGTTTGGGTAATTTTTGCCTCCAGCTGACATATACCACTCTCTGCCTTGTCCAGAGTCTGGAGCCATTTTTGTCCTGACTATCTCTCCTCACACAGTGGGAATTCGGATTTTGTTTGGTTCTAAACCCCAGTTTGCTGCTAGCTGGAAAGACATGAACTAGAATCCTGTGCCTCCTCTCCCACTTTAGAAGCCTCTACACACTGCAGAGTTACTAACACAGTTTTCCTAGAAGCAATCATCTAAACCAAACCTATGTCACCAAAAAAGCAGAGCAAAGGCTGGGTGCAGTGACTCTCACCTGTAATCCCAGCAGTTTGGAAGCTGAAGGTGGGAGGATTTCTTGAGCCCAGGAGTTCAACAACAGCCTGGGCAACATAGCAAGACCCTGTCTCTAGAAAAAAATACAAAAATTAGCCAGGTATGGTGGTGCATGCTTGGGTACCAGCTACTTGGTAAGGCTGAGGTGGGAGGATTGCTTGAGCCCAGGAGTTCGAGGCTGCAGTGAGCCATGATCATGCTACTACACCAAACCTGGGCGACACAGCATGACCCTGTCTCAGAAAAAAAAGCAAATTCTTACAATCCCAATAATAAAAAGATAAATAACACAATATTTTTTTAAAAAGCAAAGAGATAATCAGAAAATAAGTATCTAGAAGAAAGGAAGTATCCAAGAGCAGTGCTAACAGCATCTGATGAGAATTTCTTGTCATCTCCAGTCAAAATTTTAAAACTAACAGCTCCATCACAAAATTGTTGTCTTTCCTTATCAGTATACTTGGAAAAACTAACAGACCTTGGTCCCAAGATGTTCATTCAACTATGGAATTCAGTTCATCAGAATCTCTACAATTTATGTGTTCTAACTATCCCTTTTTAGAATCATCAAAAGTCATTTAGTGCTGATATGTGAACCAAATGAAAGTTGTTCTGAGACAACGATTACTCAGGTCAAATTACTTTAATGTCAACTATGTGAATAATAATAGCTTTTCAAGCAATCCTTTATGGAACAAATGACCTTGTGTTTTTGCTAATTGTTCCACTGAAACAACTGAAACACAAGTAAAATATACAGAGAAAGCTCTACAGAGCATAGCACCCTCTGCATCTCATGGCCTTCCTGTTTCACTTCCTTCTCAAATTATGGTTCTGCTTGACTTTTCCTAGTGATACAAGTTAAAATAAAACCTGAAAATCAAATATGTAAACCCACGATTATTTATAGCTGCCCAATTTCTTATGACACAGATTTGATCCAGTTCTGCATGATTAAGAAAACTAAGCATGAAACATCTCTTTCAATCGGCTTCTCAAGCACTGAGATGCTTTGTGGCAATTTGACACGTGTGTGCTTTCTCTTGGTAGGAAACAAGAAATACAAAGATAGATGGCATCACCTGAAAAGCAAAAAAGTGAGGGCCTAGGTCTATGGAGGCAGTTTAATCACTTGCAAGCAGTTTATCATTCAGCATAATAACACAGGCCCTAAAAAACCTGCTCTGACACTCTCATTTGTCCTGTGATAGACTGCTCACTGCATGGGAATTTAATATCCCCAATGCAATCAAACTTTGTGGTGCACAGAATTTGCCCATCATCTAAAAGCTAGAAGTCACAGTACAACTCACTTCACTCACCAGGGCAGGAGGCTGTAAGGGGCCACAGTCTGTTACCCACAGATTGGTTCTCAACCCAGCTCCCACATAAGACTCACTTGTGGATGTCCAGACCCCACCTCAGAATGTATGAGGCCAGAACATGGACTTTTTTTTTCAAAGCAGGTGATTCTATCACAGAGCTTTGTTGAATCACAAGGATTCAGCACTTGACCTTTCAGCATGATTGCCGGTGGTGTTTTGAAATTTGGTTCAAGGGCAGAGTATACACTACCTTCCAGAAAACTAAAGCAGCCTCATTTGTGACACTACATAATAGTTTTCCTTGTAGGTGGGCAGCCCTCAGGGAGTTCTCTGATGGGGTATAAATCTCCTTTTCCATAGAAACAAGCAGATCTCCTGGCTGTTCTGCTCCTGATTAGCCTGGCACAAAAATCTCATGTGCCAGGCAAAGTAGATGTTATTATCTTTAGTTTATAAAAAAATGGAAAATCTGAAAGGTAAAATGGCTTGCCTGGTTTCATACTGCTGGCTGAAAAGTGGCTGGCTCAAAGCAAAGATTACAATTTTCTATCTCTAAGTTTTTACCTGATCTTAAAATGCATTGTCTATGGTGTTATTTTCCCATATGAATTAAATTTCAGGTTTAGGAAATAGGATTTTTATTTTAGAGTTTATTTTGGAGCAACGAATTTCAAAGTGTCATCCTGAACCAGCAATATGAGGATCACTTGGGAATTTATTAGAAAGGGCCTATCACGGGGAGGGGGGAGGGGGGAGGGATTGCGTTGGGAGTTATACCTGATGTAAATGACGAGTTGATGGGTGCTGATGAGTTGATGGGTGCAGCACACCAACATGGCACAGGTATACATATGTAAGAAACCTGCACGTTATCCACATGTACCCTAGAACTTAAAGTATAATAAAAAATAAAATAAAATAAAAAATAAAAAATGCAAATTCTCAGCCCCCACCCCAGACCTAGAGAATCAGGAGGTCTGGGGATGAGGCCAGCTCACCAGGCGATTTAGATGCTTCCTAAAGTTGGAAAACAACGTTTTAAACAAAAGCTAAACTGTTAAACTGTAAACATTTTCCCCAAAACGTTGTTGAAGTAGAACCCATAAAAATACTTTTTAAAGTAACCCCAAAGGTAAAGCCAGAGAAAAGTAGTTTTGGCTACTTGATCACCAGAGGTTGGGTCCTCTTGGCTACAAGATAATCAGGAGACAATCCTGGGAAATCAACTCTAAGTCATGTTTTTCTCTTCCTTGAGAAGAGAAGGCATTCAAGTAAAAGTTAAGACAGTCAGAAACAGTTTAAAGAAAACACGTTAAACCCAAGGAAATATCATTCTCTGACAAGGAAGGTAACAGGGCTTAATTAGTTCCTTAAACTGGCAGAACACAGAGGAAAAGGCCCTGTGGAGAGAGGTGGACAGGTTTAACAAATCTATTTTCCATTCCACTCAGGTCAGGTACATGGCCAGACAAATTCTCCAGGCTCCCTGGCAATAAAGTGTAGCCACATGACTGCGTTCTAATTGATGGAATATGAGTGGAAGAGATGGATGCTACTTCTAGCCCAGCACCCCAAAAATATTTCATAATGCTCCCTTTCCACTCTCTGGCTGGCTGGAAGCAGAGAATTCAGCATAGGCCTCCACAGCTCCGAAAGACAGTGCAGCCACCAGACAGAGTTCATAAGTCACCCCAGAGAGAGCCACCCACCAAACACTTGCACAGAAATGCTGCATGAATGAGACTTCAGTTCCTCTGGGCTAAGCCGGTGACACTTGGGCATTCTTATAGACAGTGCATACCATGTAGAATTTAAGTCTTTGCTAGAGTAATTAAAATAAATGCATATTTAGCCAAAGCAGCATTTTATTTCATTCTGAAACCTATAACTCAAAATGGCCACAGAGCAGCAACGATGAAATTCCCTAAGGATCAAAGTCAAAAAGTGCTCCACGAAGATCAGCCTTGCACACCTGTGCCTTATTTGTTCTGTAAGTCTTCCCCAATGATGTAAGATTCCACTCATGTTCTTGACCAGGTTGTTTTTTCAGAAGTTTACCATCATATCCACATAATATAGAGGAAAGGTGATCTAGTCAGGGTTTTAAGTCTAACCCTAATAATTGACCACAAATAACATGATGGATATATCTGTGGAAATCGTCACTCTTCTCCCAACTCCCACATTTTATGATGACTTCTCCCATTTTCCCTTGATGGCCTATGTCTTCCTTGAAGATTTCACATCTCGTGTTCAATACTTATTCATTAATTCCAAAATTATTTGTTAAAATCCAACTAGTAGTCCAACTTTGTTACTCTGGGTATAATAGATAGTGAACATAAGTTACACGTTGAGGAAAACAGATATGTGAGTTTTTTCCATCTCTCCACAGCTTTTGACGTGGGTGAAACTTCCCTTGGTTTTCATCACACAACCATCTCCTAGTTTACTTCTAGTCTCTGCAGTTTCTTCTTTCTCTAATTTACACAATCATTCTTCTTTTTTCAATAATTACATTGCATTAAATGATGAAACTTCCTCAAATTTCAGTCTTAACCTGTCTCTCTTTTCAATTTCTATATTCAGGCAATTATACCCATATCAATGGTTTCAATTTTCATCTACTTACACAAGAGTCACACATGTGTTAATATTTCTCTGGCACAGACCTTTCCTGGGACTTCAAGACTCATATAACCAGTTATACCCATTTTCTACTAAATGTTCCTGCTTGGCTATCTCAAAGGCACTTCAGGCACAGGATAACACAAAACTGAACTCATTGCATCCAGCCCCACACTACACCTCCATACCTGGTTTTCTTCTAGTGTGATCACTATCAGTGAACAACATGAGCTTGCACTCTGGTAAGCAAGCCAGAAATCTAGGAGTCATCCCTGACTCTTCCCTCTTTCTCACTCCTGATATTGACTCTAAAACCATACCTTGTCAATTTGACTTCCAAAATATCTTCCAAATCTGTTCACTGCATTACGTCTCCTCTGTTGTATCCTAATCCAAGCTGGTCACATCTCTTGACTGAATTGTGGCAATAATTTTTCCATTTAAACCATCACTTGTCCATTCTCTACAATGCAGAGTGATCTTTTCCAAAGTGCAAATCTGCTCATTTTATTACTGATTAAAACTCATCTAGGGGCTTCCTGTCAATCTCAAGCTAAAGATCCAAATGCTTGACATTGTCTACAGGATCCTGCCTTTGTCTGGATCCCACCTGCCTACCCAGCCTCATATGAAGACCATCCTTTCACTTTCCCTCTGCTACCCCACCACACTGGCTTTTTTTTTTCTTGAATAAGCATTTTCCTCCAGCAATATGGCCTTGAGACAACTTCCTTGGACTCAGACAATCTCCCTACCCATATCATTTCTCTTTTGCCTCTTCTTTTAGAGTTTATCTCACCGTGTTGCCCTTTATCAGGAACCTTAGTGTGACCTTCATTTTGTGGTTATCTCTTTCCTAAGTCTCTTCTTCACATTTATCATAGTTGTAAATTTGCATTCATTTGTAAGACTCTGATTAATGTCCATTTCCGTCACTAAACTGCAAGCAGCCTATGAGAGCAGGAACCACGTCTGCTTTTATTCTACCTTTGTATCCTGAGTCTCTCACTTATTTAACAAATATTGTGAGTATATTCTAATAACAAGACGGAGAAGTTTCCATCTGTTGTGGTACTTACACTGTAGTGATAGATAATGACAAATGCAAAGGACATGTGACGGAAGCCTACAGCTGGCACAATGCCAGGCTCATTATTAACATTCAGTAAGCATTTACTGACTGTTGTTACAGCCAGTTGGCAGATAAGCAGAGCTCACTGAGGAGCCACTAACTCAGGCTTCTCTTCTTCAGGCTATGAGAGATGGAGAGGATGGGGAGAAACAGGTGACATGAACAGTTCCTGTTGTAGTTGCTATTGACTGATAGATCTTCAGTGCTGCTTTCCAAGGAAGTAATATATGATGCACTGATTTTTGGAATTTCTGTTGTGAGACAGGGATCACTGGTCTTATTGACAAGAGTGATTCAGTAACTTGCAGACAACCAGACCCTGGTCAGGCTGAAGGAATAGCTGCACCTGCTGTAACTATTACTGTTCTGCACAAATTATAGCTGACTCCGAGACATTGCTTTGAACTAGGCACAGTAAAATTAAAACTATTTTCTTGATTTAAGGTTGTCCTTTCAAAGTTAAGCTAAGTGAGTAAACAAATTCGTAGTATCTCGAGGATACTTTGAACATAAAATATAATGTTCAAGTCTAGAATCATCTTATATCTTCTCCTTCCCAGCCCTTGGGTACTCTTGCAAATTGAAGTTGTCCTCGGTTATTTTTCTCCTCCTCTAACTCTGGAGTAACAATAAAATTTTATGCATCAAATGATAGATAAGAAATGCTCTTCCCCAGGCAGAAAATGGGATCAAAGCAAAGTGTGTTACTCAAACCTTCCGCCTTTTAAAAAGCAAGTGTTTCTTCACAGAATGAAAAAAATATTTAAGGTTTGGAGAAAATAACGTCTGGAAAATCCTTTAAAGTTGTTGTTCAATTGCATAAATAAATTATTCTACTGAATAGAAGTTTTAAAACCATTAATTCTCAGGTTTTTAAAAATGGTTCTCTGTGTGTGTGTGTGTGTGTGTGTGTGTGTGTGTATGTGTGTACGGAAATTTTCTAAAGACTTTTTAAATAAAAGGACCTGTGCATCTTTCATTTTGGAAGGTGACTCTTGATGACAGGACTTGAAGATGCTTCAGTTACTCCTGATCACTCTCATTAGTGAACTAATAATCACCCTCAAGTTAACCGAATTAACTTATTCAATGGCAGTTCGAGAAAGTTATTCTCCCTGAACCTCAACAACCTAGCCTTAAAATGGTGATAATAATACGTCCCTTACATTTAGATAATGCTCAACAGCATCTAATGTATCACCTACAGATAAAAGGTAACCAGAAAAGATAATTAATATTACGACGCTGTCTTTACAAGAATAAGACTTTACAACTGAAGGAAGGCAGTAGGGAATGCATTTAGATCAAATACACAGCCACAGTGTCCTGACATGTCCAATCAGTTTATTCCCTGGGAGTGGGACTTAAGAAGTTGTTCCCCACACATTGGGATGTGTTGGAGGTTGGGGGAGAGGGAGAGCATCAGGATAAATAGCTAATGCATATGGGGCTTAATACCTAGGTGATGGGTTAATAGATGCAGCAAACCACCATGGCACACGTTTACCTATGTAACAAATCTGCATGTCCTGCACATGCATTCTGGAACTTAAAATTAAATTAAATTTTAAAAGAAGAAGTTGTTCCCCTTTCTAACTGATCATCAGAATCACCTGGAGAGCATTTTTAAAAGTAAACATCTCAAGGGAATCTGATGGACAGATTTGGAAGCACTGAGCTTGAGAATATACTATAACGACTAATATTCTGAAGCATTTTTCACATATTACTTCGTATAAAGCTCATGACAACTCATGACTTTTTAAGTGCTAAAGCACCTACAAATATAAAGTATAATTATTTAAAATGAGAATGGTGTTTTATTGTGGGGAGGGGTTGTATGTCCTGAGTGTTTTTATTATACAGTAAAACCAAATTAAAAAAAAAAAAAATGGGCATCTGAAAGAAGATGTATAAGTGTCCATGGTATGCATAGTGTGTGTATAGTATGTGTTTATAACAATATTAGAGCTACGTCAGGACAATAAGACTTTGATGGCACTTGTTTTGTTGTTGTTGTTTGCTTTTAGGGTTTCAAAATGGTTGATTGAACTCAGGTTGAGTGTTAAAGAAAATGTTTTAGTTTTAGGCTGGGTGCAGGAGTTCACACGTGTAATCCCAGCACTTCGGGAGGCCAAGGTGAAAGGATCCCTTGAGCCCAGGAGTTTGAAATGAGCCTGGGCAACATGGTGAGACCTGATCTCTAAAAAAAAATTAAAATTAGTTGGGCATGATCTTGCACACTTGTGGTCCCAGCTACTTGGGAGGCTGAGGCAAGAGGATTATTTGAGCTCAGGAAGTCACAGCTGGAGTGAGCTGAGATCATACTACTACACTCCAGCCTGGGCAACAGAGCAAGACCCTGTCTCAAAGAAAAAAAGTAGTTTTAAATCTGAATTCTGGAAGAAAATTCCATCTGTTAAACTAAAGAAAATATCTATCTATTGACTCATTTAGGAAAACTACTATCATTCTTTAATTTTATATGTAGCATTATGAACTATTCTAAAGGTGCTTATAATCAGAAACCATTAAGGAATTCCTACCTTTCCTCTACAAAATATTTTTAGTTGTTGATTGGTTTTACTTTAATAGTTTCCATTCTCCCAAATCAGATTTTACTGTAGATGAGAGCACTTAGAAAGGAAAAGAAGAGAATTTAAAAGTCTATGGTTTTTAGTGCACATGCTAAAAAAACCAAAATGTTTTCTATGGTTATAGAATGAACTTTCATTTTTTAGTCTAGATTATAAGATAATTGCAATGGTTATGTAAAATGTGCATATAAATACAGTGCCAACTTTAAGAATGATGTGCATTATACCTCATCTAGAGAGTAGACAGTGACCATTTAAGGTCCAAGAGTAAAATACTCTTATATTCTTAACTCTGGATCCTAAAAATTAGAAAACAGAAAGATCAAGAACATAAAAAGGACACACTCTCTGAGACTAAAAGCAATTCACACAAAATAAATAAGATCCTTTGGCACTTAGAAAACATTCTAGAAGCAATTAAGAGACAGTCCATTGAAAAGGTACTCACTGTGAAATTGGATGTTGACATTGTAAAGATATCCAGAAGGTATTGCAGTGAGGTAGAAAACTGAAATAAGAGTTGAATTTTGGGCCAATGCAGGCACTACAAAAAGGAAAGTTTGAAGACAATATTTTATCAGTTTCCCAAGCCATGTCCAGTGAATAATATAGTCTAGTTTTCTTTTTTAAAAATCCAAATTATGTAATCAAAAAAATCTAGAAAACAAAATGAGACTTTACCAGGCTAATATTCATTGGTCAAAGTTATTTCCAAAGAACATTTATTCTTTTTGCTCTAAGTCTGATTTTCAAGCTATATTTGCTTATGCCATTTAGTTTCTTAAGTAGATACAGCCACAGAGAAACCTCAAATATAGTGAACCAAAAATATCTCCCATTGTAAAGCAATATTAACTTTCCAAATTACAAAACAACCTCTTGATAGTTTGCTTAGTATTAATAAATCCCTCAGAGATTGATTAAACAGAATATGTGAAAAAGACCTTAGTGGTAACCATGACAACATATAGTAATCAAGAAGCACCACCTACATCTCCACAAACACACTCACACAATCATGCACACAAACATATACAAAGACCATCTTCAAATCTACAAGGACCTCAGGAAATCTTCATATCTGGCCAAACTAGGCTTCATAAGCAAAGGAGAGATAACATCCTTTTCAGAGAAGCAAATGCTGAGGGAATTCATTACCACCAGACCTGCCTTACAAGAGCTCCTGAAGGGAGCACCAAATATGGAAAGGAAAACTCATAACAGTCACTACAAAAACAAACTGAAGTACACAGACCAGTGATATTATGAAGCATTCACATAAACAAGTCTGCAAAATAACCAGCTAGCACCAAAATGACAGGATCAAATCCATATATAATAATACAAACCTTAAATGTAAATAGGTTAAATGCCCCAATTAAAAGACACAGAGCAGAAAGCTGGATAAAGAACCAGGACCCATTGGTATGCTGTCTTCAAGAGACCCATCTCACATGCAAAAACATACAGGCTCAAAATAAAGGGATGGAGGAAAATTTACTAAGCAAATGGAAAACAGAAAAAAGCAAGGGTTGCAATCCTAGTTTCTGACAAAACAGACTTTAAACCAACAAAGACCAAAAGAGACAAAGAAGGGCATTACTTAATGGTAAAGTGCTTAATTCAACAAGAAGAGCTAACTATCCTAAATACACATTCACCCAATACAAGAGCACCCACATTCATAAAGCAAGCTCTTAGAGACCTTCAAAGAGACTTAGACACCCACATAATAATAGCGAGAGACTTTATTATCCCACTGAAAATATTAGATCACTGAGACAGAAGATTAACAAAGGTATTCAGGACCTTAATTCAGCTCTGGATCAAAGGGACCTGATAGGTATCTACAGAACTCTGCACCCCAAAACAACAGAATATACATTCTTCTCATTGCCACATGTCATTTACTCTAAAATTGATCGCATAATCATAGGTAGAACACTCCTCAGCAAATGCAAAAGAACTGAAATCATAAGAGTCTCTTGGACTACAGTGCAATTCAATCAAATTAGAACTTAGGACTAAAAACTTCACTCAAAACCATACAAATTACTTGGAAATTGAGTAAACTGCTCCTGAATGTCCTTTGGGTAAATAATGAAATTAAGGCAGAAATCAAGAAGTTCTTTGAAACTAATAAGAACAAAGGTACAACACACTAGAATCTCTGGGACTCAGCTAAGGCAGTGTGAAGAGGGAAATTAATAGCACTAAATGCCCACATCAAAAAATTAGAAAGATGTCAAATTAACCTAACTTCACAATGGAAAGAATTAGAGAAGGAAGAACAAATCAAACCCAAAGCTAGAAGAAGATGAGAAATAACAAAAATCAGAGCTGAAGTAAAGGAAATTGAAATGTGAAAAATTATTTAAAAGATCAAAAAACCCAGGAGTTGTTTTTTTTTTTTTTTTTTAAATTAATAAAATAGGCCACTAGGTAAGCTAATAAAGAAGAAAAGGGACTATGCAAATAAACACACTTAGAAATAACAAAAGGAATGTTACTACTGACCCCTACAGACATAAAAGCAACCATCAGAAACTACTATGAACATCCCTATGTAAACAAACTAGAAAACCTAGAAGAGATAAATAAATTCCTGGACACAAACACCCTCCCAAGATTGAGCCAGGAAGAAATTGAATCCCTGAACAGATCAATAACAAGTTCTGAAATTGAAGCAGTAATAATTAGCCTACCAACCAAAGAAGAAGAAAAAAAAAGCACAGCACCAGACAGATTCACAGCTGAATTCTACCAGATGTACAAAGAGCTGGGACCATTCCTACTGAAACTATTCCAAAAATTTAAAAATGAGGGACTCCTCCCTAACCCATTCTATGAGGCGAGCATCATCCTGACACCAAAACCTGTCAGAGATACAACAAAAAAAGAAAACTTCAGGGCAATATCCTTGATGAACATCAATGCAAAAATCCTCACAAAATACTGGAAAACAAAATCCAGCAGCACATCAAAAAGCTTTCCACCATGATCAAGTAGGCTCCATCCTTGGGATACAGGGTTGGTTTAACATACACAAATCAATAAATGTGATTCATCACATAAACAGAACTAAAGACAAAAAACACATGATTATCTCAATACATGCCGAAACGGCTTTCAATAAAATTCAATATCCCTTCATGTAAAAATTCTTGATAAACTAGATATTGAAGGAATATACCTCAAAATAATAAGAGCCATATATGACAAACCCACAGCCAATATCATATTGAATGGGCAAAAGCTGAAAGCATTCCCCTTGAATACTAGCACAAGACAAGGATGCCCTCTCTCACCACTCCTATTCAACATAGTGTTGGGAGTTCTGGCCAGGCCAATCAGGAAAGAGAGAGAAATAAAGGCATTCAAATAGAAAGAGAGGAAGTCAAACTATCCCTGCTTGTATATGATATGATCCTATATCTAGAAAACCCAGTGTCTCCCCACAAAAGCTTTTTAAGCTGACAAACAACTTCAGCAAAGTCTCAGGATACAAAATCAATGTGCAAAACTCACTAGCATTCTTATATACCAACAACAGTCAAGCTGAGAGTTTGATTGATTAAACTCCCATTCACAATTGACACAAAAAGAATAAAATACCTAGGAATACAGGTAACAAAGGAGGTGAAAGACCTCTACAAGGAGAACTATAAACTATTGCTGAAAGAAATCAGAGATGACACAAACAAATGAAAACATTTTATCCTCATGGATGGGAAGAATTAATTTCACAAAAAATGTCATACTGCCCACAGCAATTTATAGATTCAATGCTATTCCCATCAAACTACCATTAAACTATTTAATAGGTTAAACTGTTATTCCTATTAAGCTACAATTAAACTATTTCCATTAAACTACCATTGACATTCTTTATAGAACTAGAGAAAACTATTTTAAAATTCATATGGAACCAAAAAAGAACGCGAATAGCCAAGGCAATCCCAAGCAAAAAGAACAAAGCTGGAGGCATCATGCTACCTGACTTCAAACTATACTACAGGCTACAGTAACCAAAACAACATAGTACTGATACAAGAACAAACAGATAGACCAATGGAACAGAATAGAGAACCCAGAAATTAGACCACACTGCTACAACCATCTGATCTTTGACAAACCTGACAAAAACAAGCAATGGAGAAAGGATTAACTATTCAATAAATGGTGCTGGGAGAACTGGCTATCCAAATGCTGAAAACTGAAATTGGACCCCTTCCTTATACCATATACAAAAATTAACTCAAGATGTATTAAAGACTTAAATGTAAAACCAAAACCTATAAGAACCCTAGATGACAACCTAGGCAATACCATTAAGGACATAGGCACTGGCAAAGATTTCATGACAAAGATGCCAAAAGCAATCGTAACAAAAATAGAAATTGACAAATGGGATCTAATTAAACTAAAGAGTTTCTGCACAGCAAAAGAAACTATCAACAGAGTAAACAGACAACCTACAGAATAGGAGAAATATTTTGCAAACTATGCATCTGACTAAAGTCTAATATCCAGGATCAATAAGGAATATAAACAAATTTACAAGGAAAAAAAACACGATCAAAAAGTGGGTAAAAGACATGAACAGACACTTCTCAAAAGAAGACATATATGTGGCCAAAAATCATATGAACAAAAGCTCAACATCACCCATTATTAGAGAAATGCCAATCAAAACCACAATGAGATACCATCTCACGCCAGTCAGAATGGTTATTATTAAAAAGTCAAAAGAGTAACAGATGCTGGTGAGGTCGTGAAGAAAAAGGAATGCTTATACACTGTTGGTGGGAGTGTAAATTAGTTCAATCATTGTGGAAGACAGTGTGGCAAGTCCTCAAGGACCTAAAGACAGAAATACCATTCAACCTAGCAAGCCCATTACCCAAAGAAACATAAATCATTCTGTTATGAAGACATATGCACATGTATGTTTATGGCAACGCTATTCACAATGGCAAAGACATGGAATCAACCCAAATGCCCACCAATTATAGACTGGATATAAAAAGTATGGTACATATACACCATGGAATACTATGCAGCCATAAAAAAACAAGATTATGTCCTTTGCAGGGACATAAATGAAGCTGGAGGCCACTATCCCTAGCAAGCTAACACAGGAAAAGAAAACCAAATACCTCATGTTCTCACTTATAAATGGGAGCTCAATGATGAGAAAACACGGAGGGAAACAACACACATTGGGGCCTATAGAAGGGTGGAAGGTAGAAGGAGGAAGAGATTCAGGAAAAACAACTATGGGTACTAGGCTTAATACCTGGATAATGAAATAATCTGTATAACAAGCTCCCAGGATGCACCTTTAATTATGTAACAAACCTGCACATCCTGCACATGTACCTCTGAACATAAAAAAGTTTTTAAAACAAGATGCATACCAAGACCAATATTAAGGAATTTTTCCCTATGTTTTCTTGTAGGGGTTTTACAGATTAAGATCTCATGTTTAAATCTTTAATCTATTTTAAGTTATTTTTGTGTATAGTGTAAAATAAAGGTCTAAATTCATTCTTTTGCATATGATATTCAGTTTTCCCAACACCATTTATTAAAGGAACTATCCTTTCCACATTGTGTATCCTTGTTGTCCTTGTCAGAGATTAGCTGATTATATGTGCATGGGTTTATTTCTGGGCTGTTGATTCTATTTCATTGGTTTATCTGCCTTTTTTTATGCCATTACCATACTGTTTCAACTACTGTAGCTTTGTAATATAATTTGAAGTCAGGAAGTGTGATGCCTCTAACTTTTTTCTTTGCTCAAGATTGCCTTGACTATATGAGGTCTTTTGTGACTCCATAAGAAACCCATGAGATTCTGACACAGGTAGCATGATGGTTAATACTAAGTGTCAATTTGATTGGATTGAAGGACACAAAGTATTGATCCTGGGTGTGTCTGTGAGGGTGTTGCAAAAGAGACTACCATTTGAGTTAGTGGGCTGGGGAAGACAGATTCAGTCTTAATCTGGCAGGCACAATCTAATCAGCTATGAATGAATATAAAGCAGGCAGAAAAATATGAAAAGAAGAGACTGGTCCAGCCTCCCAACCTACATCTTTCTTCTGTGCTGGATGCTTTCTGCCCTTCAAAGTTGGACTCCAAGTTCTTCAGTTTTGGGACTTAAACTGGCTCTTCTTGCTCCCCAGCTTGCAGACAGCCTACTATGGGACCTTGTGTTTGTGTAAGCTAATACTTACTAAACTCATATATATATCTATATATACACACATATATAGAGAGATATATATGTATATATATAAACTATCTATATATAAAGTATATATATAAAGTATATACATATATTCCCATATGTATATTCCCATATATATATGTCCCATATATATGTGAATACTTTGCAAAAAATTTCTCCCATTCTGTAGGTTGTATGTTTGCTCTGTTTACTCATATATATATGTCTGTGTGTGTATGTGTGTATATCTATATACACACACACACAAATATATGAGATATATACACTATTCTTTCTGTACCTCTAAGAGAACCCTGGCTAATCAATGTAGTCTGAGCACCACTCTTTGAAAATACTCCTATAATAAGTCCTACTCATCACAACACTTGGTGCAGTAGCAAGGTCTGCGGCAGAGACCTACCAAATCACAATTCAGTTGAGGAAATTCCACATCCTTCACATCTATATCTGTGGAATCTATAGCTCTCTATTCCACTGAGCATTCCACATGAGATAAAATTCAGGGAGAACATCAGCAAGGAGCTCCATAACCATTGTCTATACTAACCTCAATTCCATTCTAATCTAGCCTAGAGGATAGTAGTCTAGACAAAAGTGTTCAGTGGGACTACCCCAAAAGAGAAAGACTCAAATTAGTCATGGTTTAACTTTCTACACACAGATCCTGAGTAGAAGGAGTCCTTGACAAAAGCAATGGTATATTTGAGTAAGGCATAGAATTTTTGCAATATCAAATTACTGAATTCAGGCATATTTCTCTATGGTAATTCCAGCCTTCCGCAAGAATTAACCTGCCTCATTTTATAATTTTAATGCATTAAGTTTGAAGCATAATATTTAAAGTTTATGTGTAAAAATTTTACAGCAAAGGAAATTTTATGACAGAATTAGAAAAACATCCCCAATTACTTAATTTTAGAAGGGAAAGATTAAATTAGCACACAGAATCGAAAAACACTCTTTCAGCAGAAGTAATATTAAGAAATGAGAAGAATTTGGAATAAATGTATATGTCAGTTATTATATGACAAGATCTTATAAAATTGATCATAAAATCTTGAACTCCTGAAATTTTCCTAATAATTTCAGCAGAGTTTTTACCCACAGTACATTTCACACCCTCACCACAATAGTGATCTGTCTGAAGTCTTATATTATCTACCGCTATATTTATACTATCCTTAGCTGAATCAGAGTCAATATGAGAAGGCCAGGACAAAAATTAATACATAAATAAGACTAGAGGCATCTTGCCACATTTTTTCTTTGTATGGTTGATTATAACAAACAATATTTTTGAATTTTATGATGTAATAATCAATAGTTCCCGTTAAAGGTATTTTATTCCAGTTCTCCACACAAATCTCAGGCCCTTCAAAATTCTTGACACACGTAACTACTGTCATAATCAGAATTGTCATATAAAAACTCATTATTTTCTAGTTCTTTTGATTACGAGACACCTTATTGATTGAATAACAGCATGTGGCAGTAGATTAAGAAGGGGAGAAGACTACTACTTAAGGTACACATTTGATATGCAGTATATTTTAATTTCAAAATAAGTAACAGTTTATAAAAATGCCAAAGTCAAGCAAAAATGTTGTGTTCAATGTGAATATTTAGTCAACCTAAAATCCTCAAAAATAATCTGACATTCTCATTCATTCTTTTATTTGACAAATATTAATAGACCCCCTATTATATCACTATCCTAGGTGTTGAGAATATAGCATTAGAATAGAAAAGAATTTCAGCAAATGATAAGCAAGATGAAAAGCAAACTATATAACATAATGAACTATTGTTGGTGCTAAGAAAAAAATACAGTAGAAAAGAGAATAGGAAACGTTGGAAGAGCACATTAAATTTTTTAAAGAATAACTAAGAAGAGCTTTACTGAGAAAATGATAAGTAAATAAAGACATAAAGAAAATCAAAGACCCAGCCTTAAGGATATCTGAGAGAGCAACATTCAATCAGAGAGAATTACAAATGCAACAACATTGAGATAGACACGCTAAGAGGCCAGCATAACTAAATTAGATTAATTGAGGGGGAAAGCAGGAGTACAAAGCCAGAGAGCTATTGATGGGGGGCTTTGAGGTGGCATAAATGAGAGAAAAATCATGTAGAACTTTAAAGTCTTTGTAAGAATTCTGTGTTTTCAAGGCTGAGATGGGAAGTTAATGGATAGCTTTCAAAAGGGAAGACATATAATACATCTATGTTCTTCAGGGTTCACCAGAGAAGCAGAACCAATAGAATGTGTGTATATATGGAAAGATATTTATTGTAAGGAACTCGTTCACACAACTGTAGAGGTTTGGCAAGTTCAAAGTCTGAGAGGAGAGGCCAGTAGCCTGGGGACTCAGGAAAATGTTGCAATTCAAGTTGAAAGGCAATCTACTGTAGAACCAGTACCAGGCAATGTTGCAGATGAAGTCTGAGGCAGTCTGCTGGAGAATTTTCTCTTGCTCAGAGGTCAGCCTTTTGCTCTATTTGGGCCTTTCACTGATTGGATAAGTCCCACCCACATTATAGTGAGCACTCTGTTTTACCACAAACTCCCCGATTTAAACTTACATTTCATCCAAAAACAACCCCACAGAAACACCCAAAATGTTTAACTCAATATCTGGGCACCATGCCCCAGACAGGTTAGCACATGAAATTAATTATTACAGCATCTGAAAAGATGAATGAAGGGGAGGAAAGAACAGCATTATTTTGTTTGGTAAAGACAGCAGAACTGGCTTTTATGGATGGAAGTTATAGTTGGGTAGATCTAAGTTTCATATATTAAAAAAATCTTTCACAAATAATTTATGGAAAAGCCTGTGTGACATTTGGAAAATATTATTACTCCGTTGTTAGGGAGCTGAACTAAGTGAACAGGTTCCTTTATTACCTGTCAATCTCATGATTCTGTGATTTGTTCAGGTGACGTACCTACAAGCAAAGTTAATCACAACTTTTCAAAATCTCTTACTCTCAAATGAAAACATTTTTTTCAGATTTAGCCAAATGAATATCTTTCAGGGTAAATTCTGAAACTTGATTCTTAACTATAGCAATAACATACCAACTGCCTTAGCTCAGTTGACAAGCACTCAGCCCATAACATTCCACTCTTGGCTCCTCAAAATTAATGTCCTCCACGTATGCGAAATACGTTCCTTCTATCATAAAAGCCTCAAAAATCTTAATTCATTCCATCATCAACTCCGAAATTTAAGGTTTAGACTTTCATTTAAACATCATCTAAGTCAGATATGGGGTAAGACTTGAGGTACAATTCATCCTGAGGCAAAATTCCTCTGCAGTTGTGAATCGGTGAAACCAGGAAACTTATGTGCTTACAAAATACGATGTAGTGGCAAGCATAGGATAGATATCACCATTTCCAAAAGGGAGAAATAGGAAATTAGGAAGAGATTATGAGTCTCAAGCAATTCTAAAACCTAGCAAGGCAAATTCCATTAGCTCTTAAAGCTCAAGAATGATCCTGATTGGCTCAATGTCCACTCTTCCAGGCCTGCAGGGGTGGCAGTGTCACCTCCTTGGCTCAGTGGAACTGCTTTGTTCCTTTGGCTGGTGGCCCTGCCCTCCCTTTTTTTGTTAAGGCAGTCTCACTCCTGTCACTCTAGCTGGAGTACAATGGCACTATCATGGCTTACTGCAGCTTCGACTTGCCAGGCTCAGTGATTCTCTCACCTCAGCTACTCAACTAGCTGGAACTACAGGAACACACTACCATGCCCAGCCACAAGGGAAGCAGGGGAAATCCAGCAGTTACAGGCCTCACCCAGCTCCTACATATCCCAAAGACCAATCTCACGCTTGCTGTGCCCCTATCTACAGCACCAAGTTTGTTTCCAGGCAGTGGGTGAACAGGGCTGATAACTTGCTCCAGGCTACCAGCCTCCCAACTGTAAAAGCAAGCAGGGCTTTCAGGTTTCATGGCTCCCCACCTGCCACAGCTTCTGTGCTGTGTCTGTACTCCAAATTCACCCCTCTCTCAAGTTCCATCCAGGAAACTTTGTGTTCAGTTGAAACTGTTACAAAGTTCAGCTGAAAGTTTCCTTCTCCCCCTGGTCTTTTGCCAGTTCCTCTGGCAGCCTTCCCCAAGGACCTCTGTGAGACAAAGTCAGAAATGGCTTCCCTGGGGACCAAGACAGCCACAGGGCTCTTCTCGCTGCTTCTTCTACCCTTATATTTTGCTTAGCTCTCTAGAATTGTCTCAACCCCAGGTAAAGTCAAACCCTTCTCTCGTGATCTGGACCTTCAGCTTCCCCAGTGGGAGTGTGTGTTTGCGGGTGGATGATCCCCCTTTCACACTTTCACCCTTTGGGCACTCACAGTTTTTTGACTGTCTCTTGGGGCCTGCAAGAGGGATTCACTTTCTTCAGAAGATCTGTGAATTCTCTCAGCTTTCCTGGTATGTTCCTGTGATAGTTCTAGGAGCAAAAGATCACGATGTGAGTCTCCACATGCTGCTCTGTCTGTCTGAATGGGAGCTGCAATTTAGTCCTGCCTTGTATCTGCCATTTCCCCCAACCTGTCTCCATTCCTTTTTTTAGCAATAGGAAGACTCACAGAGATAGAGTAGCCTAGACTTCAACCAGCTTGTCATCTCCAATCAATTATTTGTGGATACATTGAGTACTGTGCCGAGAGGCTCAGCTATAATGTCATGATCTGTGAGTAATGTCCGCCATGACTTTGATTATATATTTTCCACACAGGTGTAAAGGGCTATAAACCCAGACATTAATAATTAATAATTTATAACACTTTTTGAATAATTTTTTAAATTAATAATAATTTTTTTTCTCTCTGCTAGTTTATTGGTTTCCACTTTTGAAAAGGTGGTGTCAGGGCCTTTCATTCTGTGCTTTATTTAGAAGGGACGTTTGTAAAATTCAGAATTAAACATTTACAAGCAAAAAACCCTTTGATTATATTGATGCCTTTTATAGCAAAAATTTAATACTTTACTAGTCTAACAGATTCTCTCTCTCTTTTTTCCTACCTTGAAAAGGCACAAACAAAACAAAACAGAATGAAATAACTGTAACAACAAATAACAATATAAGAAAAAACAAAACACAAAATTCCTAGGAAGCAGTAGAAAATAGATGATGAAGAGCTCTGAGCTCTGACCTGCTTTATATTTACATATGTAAATAGTGTCTCAACATACATCCTATCTCAACAATCCATTTGAAAAATGTGATCATATTTTATACAACTTGAAACTCATATTTTCACATAAAAATCATAAACATCTTTTCACATCATCTGATAAATGTATAGATAACATTTTAATAGTCAAATATTGTTACATTAAAGATATACAAGTTATCTAACCTACCCCCAATTATTGGACAGTTATTACCTTGTTTTTGCTGATATAAACAATAATAATAGGCTACAGTAATTTTTCTCTCTGCTAGTTTATCGGTTTCCACTCTTGAAAAGGTGGTGTCAGGGCCTTTCATTCTGTGCTTTATTTAGAAAAAAAATGGTAAAAAGGGAGCCCAGAGGGAGCCCATCTGAGGCAAACCTGGATGAACTGACACATAACTCAGAGGAGAAAGTAAAGGACTATTGTGTATCATCTTCCAAGCTTGGTACATCTTGAACATCTAGTGGTAAAATTTTCTCAATGCACTTAGCCTTATTATCCTTCAAGATGTCACTAGTGTAACTAAAGGATATGTGTGCTTGTGGGTGTGTTTTCAGAAAAAAAGTCAGAAACAATGTCTACCAAAGTGTTAACAGTAATTGTCCAAGAGTAGTGACATTATGCATAGTTCTTAAATTATTTTTGCTTATTTATATTTTCTAACTTTTTTCTACAACAAACACGGAGAGTTTTAAATGAGATTTTTTAAATTATAACTATGATTTTAAAAGAGAAAAATCAAACAAAGGAGATTTCAGAAAAGAAGATTCCCATATTCTCCCATGTTTTCTCCTTCATGGCAGGTAATAGAACATGTTCTTACTTCTGGAAACTGCAAAGCTGGAAGGGATCTTAGAGGTGATATGGTTCCTCCCTCTCATTTTATATATGAAGGAACTCAGGTCTAAGATTCTTAGTATTGCTCCCACTCAAGGTTCACAGCAGCAGAACAAAAAGTAATTTACATTTGTTGATTCTTAATTTAATACTTTTATAATGTGGCAGAAAAGACAGCATCATAAAAGTTTAAGATTCTACAGTGTCTCCAGTTAATTCCCTCCAAAACTAAAAAATTAAAATAGGAGGTTTATTGGCCAATAACAAAATAATGGAGGCAGCAAAGCTGGCAATATATGTTCAATCAACTTGGAGATATTGTCTTAAATTTATGGCCAATCTTCTGGGATATATTGAATGGATATATAGCTATAAGTTGCTCTCTTTAAACTAAACACTGATTTCTGCACTATATTCTTGCCCTTTATAACAGCTTCCTCAGTGAAGCCTGCCCTGTGATTAGATCCTCCTCATCTGTCCCAAGAGAATAAAGCAAAAATATTATTAAAACCTTAGCATTTTTCAGTGTCATCTCTTAAATATATCTGTTCCTGACTCATAGGCAGGATTTTCCTTTTATCTATTTCTTACCCTTATGAATGAAGCTCTAAAGAAAATTTTACACTGATGCGTGCCTCCAACTTGCCTCAGGTAAAATGAATGAGACAACATCTACACAGCACTTTGAGCTCCCCAGACAGGGACATCAGAAATGAGCAGTAGCCTTGCTCTTGTCAAAGATATCGACTGAGCCTGGCAAGACTACAAACCATAGAATAACTTTCCTGACCCCTCATCTGTATCTCTCAACTAGGTACAGAAATTGAAAATAGGAACCAGTCATTTGGGGTAAAACATATGCCAAAATAGTTCTGCAGTGTGGGTAAGAAAAAGCGTGAGATGTGCAAAGGGGAAGCTCTCGGAAAGCAGAGAGTATAATTAAGTCAACTTTCAAATTCAAATGTACTTCTTCCTTTCCCACATGTTCTAAATCAGACCTCTTTCCCATAGGGCTGCAGATGCTGCCTCTAGGGCTGGCTGTCACTGATCTCTGAAGGGTAAAACTGAACTGAAACCTACAAGCCTCACACCTGTGGGGTCAGCTTCATTAACAACTTTGACCTTTGCTCATTTTCAAGAGCTGCCCCAAGAAATATCGCTGCAAACAAGGTGCACCCTAACCCTTTGGTGATATATCACCTTCTCCTTGGCAATCTAATTTTGTCTCACTTCATGTTGATCCAGGACAGGTATCTTAAGTCAGTCTTGAACTCTCTTTGTAAAACCTGAGGGAAGTGTAACTACTAACTTACAGCGTGGACCTCAATTAACATCTTCTGTTTTTAAAAATCACTTACATTGCCACAAAATAATAGTTCTATCTTCTCAGATTTCATCACCTCAATTTTCCAACTTTTGACCTGACTACAGTTAAAGCATGAAAAAGACACATTGGTAAGGCCAGCTAGTGGCCACATCACACATAAATTACCGTTTTCTACTGTAGAAACTGTCTCCATCTGTAGGAAAAACCTGGAGAATCCTATAAATGGCAGAAATATTATAACAAATCTTTGGTGAATGGAGGAAAGTGGTGGAATTAAAGGTAGAACTATCAGAAATTACTAAAAAAAAAAAAAAAAAAAAAAAAAAAAAAGGACTTGTGAGGCTTGTCCACAATACTTATCCCCATTTTACACAATAAAAAACCTAGACACAAAGAGGTTAACTTGCCCAACTTATACAGCTAAATTATGAAGATTCCTATAAATACATTCTCAATATGTGAAGCACATTATACACTTTGTTGAACCATTTAGTATTTAGTGATTATCATCCTAACAATTTAGGAGAACATACTCTAAGAAATAAGGAGCAAAATCATTCATTTTGAGCAAGGCCTTGGGTTGGCAGTGAATCCAGATGACAGCTTTACTATTTGAGAACAGCTCTTTGAATTGTAGAAATAGCCCTTAATCACAGGACAAACTTGGCTCCAGGGTGGAAAAGATTGTTTTGTTTTAATTCCAAATATCTATTAAGTACCTACTATGAACTAGTCCCCAGAACTGTGCTGATAAGCCACAGATGTGCCCATCCCCTCTTTTTGCAAAATTCTGAAAATCTAATAAGGGTAGAGAAATAACCAACTTTTCTATTTTATTCTGCATTACAATTCAATGCAAAATAAAAAGATTTCCAGATAGAGCTACAAGCAAGGAGCATTTGGAACCCCAAGGAAGGAGCATGATGACCCAGGAAAATGTCAAGAATTAGATGTTGAGCATTAGCCTTTCAGCCACAACCACAGACAGGAGCACTGTCTTCCAAAATAAAGAATAAGGTATGATTACAGGACTAAGCTGAACATAAAATTGGCCTCTAGATGGTCCTGGTGAGGTGAAAATGGCTAGAGGAAATTCATCAAGATTACCTGGAGAAAGTAGCCAGAGACACAGTAAGGAGCAACAGGGTTTGGTGCCCAATAGTAAAGAAGAGCTTGCACATTGGACAGCCAACGGGAAAGAAAAAAGGAGGGAAGACAAACAAAAAACAACATGGCCAAAGCTTTGTTTAAATAATTTAATCAGCAGCTTCAATTTGATCCAGAGATAAATGGGGAGGCAATGAAACAATGAGAAGGACCAGAATATAAAACTTGAGTAATGTGATGATCTCATTAGCACCAGTTTTCTAAGTGTTTACTATGCGTAGGATGTTATGATCAGCGTGAAGTCTGCAAGGCAGATCTAAGGCAGCCTTTGCCTTCAAAGAACATTTAGTTTAGTCAGGGAGGCAGAAAAAATGCCAGAAGACGTCCATACAGATGCTAAACAGGAGTTACATCAAAATAAGTGCTTTGGGGTCAAGAGGCAAGGAAGACAGGAGTTATGGTAAACAGAGGATGGCATGACTGAGGCTCAAGAGAGACAGGTAGGGATATGGAACACTCTGTAGTGCAAGTAAAGAAAGAGTAACTTGAGATTATGTTAAAGTACTATAAACACACCCAAACAAAGCATAACATTCTCTGGGACATAACATATTCACCCACAAACGCTAAAACCATTTGGGCCCCAGAGGCTTTTCCAGGATGTGAAGTTGCCACCAGATTTTCAACAAGTAAACAACAATTTGTTGAAGGTATGTTGTACATGCTAAGACAATCTTTTTGTCACTTATACTCACCAAACTTATACTATTCTGACCAAAAATCAGCTTCCATTTTAGAAACTGGAGAAAGATGCATCTGGTATGAGTGACATGATTAATTAGAAACATCTTCTATGGCAAAATGATTGTTTATAAAACTGTGCATTTCATGTTGAATCAATCAGATTGCATTTATGTATTATAACTTTCAGAGAATGCCATATAGCTAGCATGTGGTGGGAGTGGTCATGTATTTAGAAAATGTGAAATCAATCTCTTTTGTTTAGAAAATGGCATAGAAAATTACTTTGCTCATTTAGAAACTGTTTTATGCAAATATGCATTGTACTTATGTAGTAAATAATTCATTTAGCTTCCAATGCAATCAAGATTCAATCATCTCCCAAATATCCTACTTTTTGAAGTGCTAAATGTATTTCATGCTTTCCATTCAAAATGTAAATAAAATACCCATAAAAAATTTCAAACTTACTGTTTTTTAACAGACATTACAAAGTACTAAGAAATCATCTTAGTACTCTGTGCTTGGCAATCAATAAACTTGTTATGATAAAGATATCTGGATGGAGGTGACAGTAAGCATTTACCATCGGTAGTAGAGAGAATCATGGGCCCCCAAAGATGTCCACATCCTAATCCCCTAAACTTTTGAATATATCGCCTGATATGGCAAAGATGACTTTGCAGATACAATAAAGTTAAGGATCTCGAGATGGGAAGATGATCCTGTATTACCCAAGTGGGCCCAGTGTAATCACAAGGGTTCTTAGAGAGGCAGGAGGATCAAAGTCAGATAAAGAAATGTGACCATGGAAAGCAAGGTCAGAATGAGGTGAAGGAGAGGCCACGAACTGAAGAATGCAGCCAGCCTCTAGAAGCTGGAAAAAGCAAGGAAACATTCTCCCCTGAGGTATTCTAAGGGGACACAGCCCTGCCAAACCATTTTAGATTTCTAGCAATGTCCAGAAAACATTCTGTAAAAGACCAGACAGTGAATATTTTGGTTTTCTGGGTCATATGGTCCCTGTTGCTCCTAAATTCCGCTGCTATAGTGCAAAAGAAGTCATAGAAAATCTTAAAATGAATGGGCTGACAAGCTGTGTTCCAGTAAAACTGTATTTTTGAAAAGAGTAGTGGGTCATCTTTGGCTTACAGTCTGACCCCTGAACTAAGGTATTGAAATCAACCAATAGTAACAGGCAAGGTTAAAAAGTCCTCCATTAGAAAAAGAAACACTTATACACTGTTGGTGGGAGTGTAAATTAGTTTAGCCATTGTGGAAGACAGTGTTGTAATTCCTCAAAGACCTAAAGGCAGAACTACCATTAGATCCAGCAATCCCATTACTGGGTACATACCCAAAGGAATATAAATTGTTCTATTATAAAGACACATGCAGCTGGGTGCAGTGTCTAACACCTGTAATCCTAGGGCTTTGGAAGGCCAAAGTGGGCAGATGACTTTAGGTCAGGAGTTCAAGACCAGCCTGGCCAACATGGTGAAACCCAGTCTTTACTAAAAATACAAAAATTAGCCACGTGCCTATCATCCCAGCTACCTGGGAGGCTGAGGCACAAGAATCATTTGAATCTGGGAGGCAGTGCCTGCAGTGAGTCGAGATCATGTCACTGCACTCCAGCCTCAGTAACAGAGCGAAACTCTGTCTCAAAGAAAAGACACATGCACACGTTATGTTCATTGCAGCACTATTCACAATAGTAAAGACATGGAATCAGCCTAAATGCCTATTGATGATAGATTGGATAAAGAAAATGCAGTACATATACATTATGGAATACTATGCAGGCATAAAAAATAATGAGATCATGTCCTTTGTAGGAATAGGGGTGGAGCTGGGAGCCATTATCCTTAGCAAACTAATGCAGGAACAGAAAACCAAATACCTCATGTTCTCAGTTATAAGTGGGAGCTAAATCATTACAACACATGGACACATAGAGTGGAACAACAGACACTGGGGCCCTATTGGAGGGTGTAGGGTGGGAGGAGGGAGAGGATCAGGAAAAATAACTGTTGGGTACTAGACTTAATACCTGGGTGATTAAATAATCCGTACAAGAAACCCCCATGGCACAAGTTAACCTATGGAACAAACCTGAACATGTACCCCATAATTTAAAATAAAAGTTAAAAAACAAGAGTTTGATGTATGGGAAGTATTGGAGTTCATGGATGGAGCCTTTGCCTAAGCCAAAAATGAACCATGGGGACTTGACATCAATATATCAGAAGAGTTGAAAAGATCAGTATGAGAGATCTGGTATATAAAATTAAATGCATTTATTGCCAGACCTGGCCAAGGATTAGAGGGAATCTGAATTTGTTTCAGAATTGTATCTGTTAAAATGCATTTCTCCCAGGGACTTTTATTCCCCATGCTCCTTCCCACTCCGGATCGTCTCAGATTTACTCTTACAAGAACATTTTAAGTCTCAATAATTCTTTACTCTTAGTGTTGCTATGACAAAGCTTAATTTCAGCTCACAGATTGGGCTCATAGCCAACACAGCGAGAAGGTTGACATACAC
The DNA here is from genome assembly GCF_024542745.1 of Macaca thibetana thibetana. Taxonomy (NCBI): domain Eukaryota; kingdom Metazoa; phylum Chordata; class Mammalia; order Primates; family Cercopithecidae; genus Macaca; species Macaca thibetana. Next base: position 100,810,863 of record NC_065578.1, on the reverse strand, counting down.
TGCATATCTTCCTTTGTTCTTTGTATATAATTTAGTTTCAGCATTTTTCACTCTAGAGCACATGAAATGTTTGAACTCCAATTATCTCCACAGAAATGAAGGCTTCCCCTTCCCTGATTTTATAGTTCAGTGGGGACAACATATCCAGTGTGATGGCAAAAGATTTTTTAAAATAGGGGAAAAAACTCTCTGCAATAAATGAGTTATTGATAAATAATTCCTTCCGATATTTTTTGTTGCTGCTCTACTCAAAATAAATCACATGAAGCATTCAGGAGAACAATGCAAAGATTCTCATTTTAATTTCAGTCACTCTTCTAAAGCCCTGAGGTCATTGTAGAGTCCAAAATTGGGTGGAATAGTGACTCATCTTGCTCTCTACCACTATTCTGTTTCCAGGCATTTCTCTGTCACTTTCCATCCACCCTGCTGAGCAAATCAATCATTCAGTGAGAAGGTAGTATCAGTTATAATACATTTTCTGGGAGGGGTATTTGTCTCATCCCCAGACAATGATAACTTTTCCACTGGCTTCTCTATTATGATCTCATGTGCCTTCTTAGCATTTCGGTTCCTTAATATGGTATTGAACAGGGATAAGAATGAAAGGACATGGAAGAGCTCTGTAAAATAGATGCACTTAAGGGACGGAGACACTTGCAAATGCACAGGAGAAGAGAAATCTCCTTACGTTCTAGCACATTAGAATGATGTCAGAGAAATTGCAAACTTGTAAGACTGAATTGGGCAGGATTTGAGATTGTACCTATATTACAAAGACATGTTGAAAGGGTAACAGTGCCTAAGCAGTCAATTTAGATTAAAACACAACTGCAATGACAGACATTCAACATAGAAGTCAATAGACTTGGACTGATTGAAGTGACAAGTGCATACAGACTGAATCTTAAATCTTTTCTACCCATACAAAATTATCTATATATGTGCATATATATATATGCGCATATATATATGTATGTGTGTGTATGTGAGATATATATATATAGATATAGATATATAGGCTTTCCTTAGATTGCAGGGAGTCCAGGGTGATGTGTTTGGATGCGCATTTTAGTTTTCTCCCACACAGAACCTAACTTCATTAATGCTTTGATTCAATCAGCATTGACAAGTGACGAGTGACAGATATATATATATTTACACACACACACATATATAAGGATTAAAATCCTACACTTTGTTTTATAATGGTATATAGGGATTATCCCAAACTATTAGAAGTAGCTAGGGGTGACTTTTATCGCTATATATTTCTATATTTCTGCAAGTTCTTTAGTGAGTAATATAACTTTCAGATTAAAATATTGACATTAATAAAAATCCTCCTCTTCATTTTTTTTTCTTAAAAATAAGGTAAGATCTCAGGAATGCCTGAAGTATCTTGTTGAGGAAAGACTAGAAGCAGAAAAAACAACTGCAAACAGGTGGTGTCTTGTACTTATGTAGGGAAAAAAGGGGAAACTCCCAAGCCTTGATCCTGTGCCCAGAGTAAGTGCAGATGGAGCACAGGAAAACAGAGGGGGTCCTGGCCAACCTGAGAAGGGGCAGAGAGGAGTGGAAGCCCAGACACAGCGGGAAGAGGCAGAGGATGTCTTCAGGCTGGACGTGCCTGCTCAGACTCTGCTCTCGCTCCCCACCCTCTAAGCCAGGAGTCCTCCCTCCCATCCAGCATCCTTGGATTCTCTCCTAACTCACCATCTTCAAAGTCTTATGAACTTGGCTGGGTGTGTGGCTCATGCCTGTAATCCCAGCACTTTGGGAGGCCGAGGCGTGGGGATCATGAGGTTAAGAGATCAAGACCATCCTGACCAATATGGTGAAACCCCATCTACTAAAAATACAAAAATTAGCTGGTGTGGTGGCACACACCTGTAGTCCCAGTTACTCAGGAGGCTGAGGCAAGAGAATCCTTTGAACCTGGGAGGCGGAGCTTGCAGTGAGCCGAGATTGTGCCACTGCACTCCAACCTGGGGGACAGAGTGAGACTCCATCTCAAAAAAAAAAAAAAAAAAAAAAAAAGTCCTATGAACTTAAACAGACTGAGATGTGACTGCTATGGGTTAACCCCATCCAATGTGATGTAGCAAGAGGATTGTTACAATTGTTACAAAGACCATTGTGAGGAATGTGGCAAAAAGAAGAAAGGAAAAATTTGGAGAAGAAAGTCTTTAGGGTGACACAGGGAGCCCTCTGGTACTGCTCTCTCCCTGCTATATGGACACAACTCTGTTAAAATAATGTAGGTGGTGCTTCAGAGTTCAAGTCCCGGAGCCAAATGGCCACAGTTCATATGCCTGGTTCTGCCTCTTGCTAGCAGTGTAAACTTGGATAAGTCTCTGAGTTCATTTGCCCCAGAGTGAATCCATACAAAGTACTTTGAATAGAACCTACCACACAGGACAGAGACAATAAATGTCATCAATAATTATTATCACAACATTACACAGTGCACAGTTTCTATCTCCCAAGAGAAATGAGAATCCTTGAGAGTAGGAACCATATCTGGTCATCTTCGAGTCTAGTTCACACAAGGCAATCCATAAATGCTGATGGAATCCAGGCGTTAATGAAGTTAGGTTCTGTGTGGGAGAAACCTAAAATGTGCATCCAAACACATCTCCCTACAACCTAAGGAAAGCCCAGTGCCACTCCCTCCAGAAAGTCTTCTCTGACGGGTTCCTAGCCAAAGCTATGGGCCCTGGTGGGAACCCCATCTGCACCCTGCACTTCTCCCTTATCACCATTTGTTGAAAATCCTTGTTCGATTCTTTTTTATCACAGGAGAAAGCCTCTTGAGAGCAGCAACCATGTCGTTTATCATGAAATGTAATCACCACTTTTCCCTAGTTCCTTGCACAATATTACTACATAGTAGATGTTCAATAATTACATTTAAGTAAATAAAAATAATAATATTACAGTAAGCCCTCACTTAATGTCCTACACAGGTCCTTAAATAACTTTCTTTTGTTCAATGTTGTTTCATTAAAACTGATGAGAAAAATGGCTTTGTAATACATCATTTCACTTAATGGTTTCCAAGAACCTGACATTAAGGGAGAACTTACTGTGCTATTATTCTGTAGAGTCTTATATTGTACAAAATACTCATCTAATTCTCATAGCTAGTGGTACTTTTATTAACCCCATTTTACATGCCAAAAAAATCAAGGTTCATGTGAATGCACCGCTGCTCTCCACCTGGGTGACGGGAGTAAAACGCTGTCACAAAAAGAAAAAGAAAAAAAAAACAAAGTCAAGGTTCAGAAAGAGAAATTATTCTGTGATCATATACACATAGGATGTAAACCCAGGTCTGTCTGGCTCAGAATTTACTCTGTTACATGAAGTCCTCTCTGAAGAGCTAGATCCAGGCTTACACACAGAAAACTAAAGGGAAAAGTAGTGTTCATATACAAATTCCTTTCAAGCTCTATTAGTCATATTTCCCCAATCTAACTTTGCACTTTAATTAAATACTGAATTTGATGGATAGGCTCTGTGTAAGTCTTATTGCTAAGGAACTCTGAAGAAAGAAAACAGGTCAGCATATTTTAACAGTTCTGTTTTGAGCAATGTTGGTGGCAAAGGAAAAAAATCAATAGAGAAAATTGTGCATTAGGAAAGAAACATCAGGCTAATAGTAAATCAGAATGTTTTGAGCAAAAACCAGACAAAACTGGATTCTACTTATGCCTCTCCACCATTTAATTCTTCAAAATCCTTGAATTTTTTCAAGGGGAAATAATATGCATTGGTTTGAGTAAGAACGAGAACAGATGTAAACCATGTCTTGCAAATTTGAGTTTGTACCCAAGAACTTCAGTTCCCACATCCTTACCTGCAGTCGTGATTTGTGCTATGAGAGTGCAAATATGTCCAACAAGAGGGAAATAGCTCTCAGCTTGCAAAAACAAGTTTCTAGAGGGAGGTTCCAGAGAACTGAAATGATGAGGCTGGCACCTGAGAAAGGCTACAATCATCAGGGAGTTTTTGAAGTGTTCCAGCAATTTGATGGGTCTCTAAACTAGGGGGCAGAACACTGATTTCATTTTCATGCTTTACAATGACACTCTATAATGTGATGTGGTGTGTGTGAATGATTGCATGTGTGATTTTGTGTGTGATGTGGTGTGCACATGTATGTGATTGCATGTATATAATGTGGTATATGTGTGATTAAGGCTTGTGATTATGTGTGTGTAAATATATTGAGAATCTATGTCACAGACCGAAAGCAATGACCCCTGTGCTTAGGTAGGGGAATAGACTGCAGCAAAAGATTCAACAACATCCAGCAATGTACTGATGAGTGCGAGCAAAGCAGGAGTCCCAAAGCCAAACGATACAACCTCTTACTGCAGAAAACACAACTAGGCTTGATTTAAAAAAAAAAAAAAAAAAAAAACTTACGTAATTCATAGCAAAATGAGATATTGGTCTTTGTCTATCAGTTTGGCAGAAGTTAAAAAAAGTTGATAGGCCGGGCGCGGTGGCTCAAGCCTGTAATCCCAGCACTTTGGGAGGCCAAGACGGGCGGATCACAAGGTCAGGAGATCGAGACCAGCCTGGCTAATACGGTGAAACCCCGTCTCTACTAAAAAATACAAAAAACTAGCCGGGTGAGGTGGCGGGCGCCTGTAGTCCCAGCTACTCGGGAGGCTGAGGCAGGAGAATGGCGTAGACCCAGGAGGCGGAGCTTGCAGTGAGCTGAGATGCGGCCACTGCACTCCAGCCTGGGGACAGAGCGAGACTCCGTCTCAAAAAAAAAAAAAAAAAAAAAAAAAGTTGATAATAGCCAGTGTGGGCAAGATGTGGGAGACTTGACATTTGTGTCCATATCTGGCGGAAGTGTATCTAGTACACTGCTGGAGGGCCAATGGCAATATGTTCAATGTAAATTATACTTACTCTTTGGTCCAGCAATTCCATGTTGTTGGAATTTATCATAGCAAATGAAAGGGTAAGTGTGGAAAGATGTAAGCGAAAAGACACTCCTTGCAGCACCATGTATAACAGGAGCAGTATCATTAACATAGTATTTGTCTAATAAATAATAATACTTGTATTTGAAGGATAACCTTGCCATGTGTTTTTGTCTCAAAAAAATAAAATTGTGTTAACATTTATAGAACATATTTGGAATGATTAATAATAAAATATTAACAGTGGGTTATGATTGAAGGGGATGACATTCAGACTAGGGAGAGAATTTTACTTTCTATTCTATACATAATTATTTTTTCCAAAAAAAGTATATATTATGTCTATACTTGTGGGGAAATAACAGTAAGGATGTTTCTATTTAGAAACGAAGGAAGAAAGGACGCTTTTGCAAATACCTGTGGTAGAAGAGACTCAGTTTGTATCTCTCCATTTCTGATCTGAGGCTACGGCCAAATTTCCAGGCTATGCAACCAACTAAAAATTCAAATCACCAGATTTCTAAATCTGTTTTCCCATTGATTCATAGGCTGTTATTTCCTGTACAGCCTGTGTATCTGCAGCCATCTGGGAAAAACAGAGCTGCCGCAGTAGACAAGCAAGGTAAGTCCTTTCCCAAGAGCCCACCTTGTGCTTGCTGACAGATAGAGGGAAAAGGAGAGCTTTGGTTGTAGAGGGCCTTACAGATGGTTTAATTTTTTGGATAGTAAAAATGAAAGCAAGGAGTACCTATGGTCTTATAAACAAATCATCAAAACACATTGTTAAGAAGGCATGCTATTTAGCATAGAAATGTACAGACCACCTTTTTATACAAAGCAATAATATTTAGATTTTAAAGTGTGTGTAGAATAATAAAAAAGTACCTACTTTCAACAATGCTGCAGTTCTATTCCATTGTTTTGGACTTTTCTGCCTGTGACTTGCTGAAATAGAGCCTTTCATCATTCATAGCATGTCTTCTCATAAAATACCATACTTCTCCTCTGTGCAAAAACATAGCTTCTATTACAAGGGAAAAGGCACCTTAAATCTTACAAACCGTAAAAAATTCATTTTGTATCACATTTTTAAAATTTATTATGAATTTAATATTTTTCCCTTGGCGTAACCATTTTCCAAGTGGATTTTTTTTCAGTTTTTTAATGTTAACCACTACTATTTCCTAAAACATTTTCTCTTTCTTTACTTTCTCTTCTCTACCATCACTCTTCCCTATTTCGTTGTAATCTACAAATAGAATCCTAAGTATATTATATCTGTTCTATTTAAAATAATTCTTGGAGAAAAGCCTCTTGGAAATTAAGGAATTATACAGGCCAATACTGTAACTCATCTATCTTATACATTTCTCATTTAGAATGTGAGTTCTTTTTGAAGTGGATACATCTAAATTTGTATGTTCCTTGTTGTATAACTATAAAAAACAAGCAAGGAAAGAGAAGGAAATATCTTCAGACAATGCGCATTAATTGCAGTTGAATCAGTAGTCCTAATTCTCAGTTACAATCAAGGCATTTTTAGGATTAATATGTATAATTCTTTTTTTATTCTGAAAGTAGATCTTCCTATGAAGAGAAACAGGAATCCATTGCTGATGCTAATTTCTCTGAGAAGACTACTGGTCAGTTCTACCTGACATGCAGCTTCCTTCTCTTTGACAACAACAAAGACTATTTTAATCTTCCTGGCATCGGTGCTTTGTCAGTAATCTGAAGGACAAGAGGATGCAGTAAAGCAACAATAAGTAACTATGACCTCATATGCGGGGCCTAGAACTATAAGAAAAGAGTCAGAAATACACTCCATATTGTCATCCTTCTTCGTACACGCTCATATGTGGGGCATACACAGATGGGCAAGTCAGGTCCCAAGCGAAATAGGTTGCATATGATTCTGAATTAGGTACAGCTTTGTGACTTTGGTGGCTCACTTCAATCTGACATGTAGCAGCTCTCAGCCTCAGTCTCCCTCAGATATTTTAAGCCTTATTGTAAAAGATTCAAACACTACAGAGGCTTCAGAAGTGCTGGACTCTTCCTTCACCTCTTACATTTTTACTCCCACACCAAATGAGGATTGAACTGTTAATAATTTGTTGGGTTTCTGTGAAGGCCTTTTCTTCTTCTTCCTCTTTTTTTTTTTTTTTTTTTTTAGACAGGGTCTTGTTTTGTTGCCCAGGCTAGAGTGCAATAGCAAGATCTCGGCTCACTGCAACCTCTAGCTCCCAGGCTCAAGGGTTCCTCCCACCACACCCCACAGGTCAAGTAGCTAGGACCACAGGCACATATCACCATATCTAGATGATTTTTTAGAGTCAAGGTCTCACTTATTGCCCAGACTGGTCTCAAACTCCTGGGCTCCAGAGGTCCTCCTGCTTCAGTCTCCCAAAGGGCTGGGATTACAGGAGTGAGCCACCAGTGTGATGGCTAGTCCTTTTTTTATGTCACCACTTGGATATAAATATAGAGAAAACTTTGATCTTTTTATTGTATGAATGGAGTAATACAGCTTTGGTGATTATGGTGGATTACATGGTTGTTGCCTACTATTGGGTCCTCTCCTTAAAAGGATAGCACACATCCTTGTCTATTGCAGTGTGATTTGCAGTTCCTCCCAATATGTACATCTGAGAGAGTGGAAATTTACATAGGCAATTTGAACTTCCCATCTGGATCTCAGAGAAGTCTGAAACAAAGTGATGTAAAAATTTGGGGGGTTGTCATATGAATGATGGTGCTGTTCTCTAAATCAGGGAACCATGGAGAAGGGCCAGAATCCCAGTTACTGTGACTGTGTTAGAGATAGAGGAATAAAAAGTGCTTTTCCTTCTACATTAACACTAAACACATCCCACTTCACTTCTGACACCAGATGTGTCAGGGGGTTCCTCACACAGCAAGCAATTCTCCAGCAGACACCAACCGGGTGTCCTATAATTTAACTCAATTCTGACACTATCTCCTTGGAGTTAGAGTCAGATCCCACAGGTTAAGGGCTCAGTTTCACAAGATTTCCCCCACTTCAGGTGCCAGTTTCAAGTAGTAGGTTGTCACCTACACTTCTGACAAACTAGCTACACATCAAGGTTCCCAAAACCCCCTCCTTTGATTTTCTAGAATGGCTCACAGAATTCAGCAAAACACACTTTCTGGTTTATTATATCAATTAAAAATATGATAAATGATACAGATGAGCATCTAGATAGAAGAGAAGGTATGTGGGAAGGGGTGTGGTGCTTCCATACCCTCTCTGGACACCATCCTCCAGGCACCTTCATGTGTTCAACTATCTGGAAGCTCCCCAAACCCTGTTTTTTGAACTTTTATGGAAGCTGTGTTACATAGTCATAAATGATTACACCATTGGCCATTGGTTATCAATTTAGCCTTCAGCTCCTATCCCCTCCTTGGAGGTCCAGTGTTGGGGATGGAAGTTCCAACCCTCTCATCACATGATTGGTTCCCCTGGCAACCAGCCCCCATCCAAGACTCTCCAGGATCCCACCCAGAGTTACCTCATTAGAACAAAAGATGCACCTTTCACTCAGGGAACACCGAGAGATTTAGAGCTCCATGTCGGATGCTCTTATCACTCAGGGAATTGCAAAAATTTTGGGAGACCTGTCTCAGAATATTTGAGCTCTAACTCAAATATTAAAACAAAAGATTCTCCTAGCACCCCATCTCCAAAGGTATTACAAGCTGTCTCAGGAACTGGAGGCAGAAACCAAATATATATTTCTTATTATAAATCACAATACCCCAAAACTTAGTGCCTTAAAATAACAACCACATTGTGTTGCGTTCTCTCGTGGTCTGGGATTTGATGGGCTCCAGAGGGGCACTTCTCCCTCAGACTTTCTTACATGGTTTTAGGCAGAGGGTGGCTTGTTCACATATCTGGTACCTGGTCCCAGAGAGACTGAGGCATCTGGTGGCCGGAGCAGCTGAGGATCCTCCCACATGTTTCTCTGTCTCCATGTTGTCTCTCCACATGTTCTCTCCAGTATGATCACTTCAGCTGGGTGTCTTCCATGACGGTTTAGGGCTTCCAAGGTTCCTGTGCCAAGAGAGTGACTCATCCATGAGCTGCATCCTCTTTATGGCCTCAGAAGTCCTATAGCATCACTTCCCCTGTACCCTGTTAGTACAAGCAGCAGTCACAGGCCCCGTAACAAAAATTCAAGGGGAAAGAACACAGATCCCCATCTCTTTGTGGGAGGAGATCTTATTTTAAGAAGCACGTGGCAGATGGGATATATCTCTAGCATCTCTTTGGAAAATATAATCTGCCACAACCAGATTTAGGAGCCTAGTAAAATAGGCGATAGGGATATTGTCAAAATGCCTGTGAATTAAAAATTATGATTGCCATTGTTAAAATCACAACCTAGTTAAATATTTTCACCCAAACTACTGGTAAAAGTTGAAATGGTGAGTATAAATTTAAGCTATAATCATGTATTTCTTTTTCATTAAGGGGAAGCATTTTACTTATCTTTATATCACTTTAATACGTATATTAATAAAGATTTACATGAATAAGTTCACTGATCTCTACTATTCAAAACTTTTTTCCTGATCTTTTCAGAAGTTGATTACTAAAAACATGTAAAGTTCAGTATAAATAAGATTAATGGGAAGACTTTATTAGAAATACATTGATAAATTGTTCATAATAAACCTAATTTCCTTACCTTCTGGGAATAGAGTAAACATATAACACGAGAAAACAGGACTGTAAACCAAGTTATATATTCAGAAAGCTGCAAGTTTCTGGGATTCGTGTACTATACAAAAGCAAAAGACACCATAGAGAATACAGCCATACATAAGAAAGTAATCAGACAGAGATTTCTGTCAGTGTTTCTGAATTATTTACAACAAATTGATCTCAGTTATTCTTTTAATGCAATTCAGAATATTCAGTTATAAAAGTAATCATATTTTCAATGATGAAGATAAGAATGCCCAAATCAAAATACTAATAAGGGATTTACAATTGCATGAAGGCCGACACATAAATTCATGGACAAAATTTCTAGTTATGAACTGTTCCATCAGCTACTGATTTGTTGTACAAAAATTGCTACATCCACTCTATTGGATTAAAGTTAACTGAGCAATAGAATGAGGCATTAATAGACATAGAAACCATTTTGCCAATATTATCATGTTTGTCCAATTCCTAATGAAATAAAACAGATTTACTATTGAATGTAAAATCCTAACCTTTATATTGGTATTGTATAGAAGGCATATTTTTAAAAGAACTAAACATCACATTATTTTCTATTCTTAAGTATTGATACCTGAATATTACATGTTAAGCATTCCACCTATTGGGTAACAATAGGATAAATAAAAGTTTATTTGCTAATTAATCTAAGATACTGTGATTTTGCCCAAAAAGTTCTAAAACTCATCTGCCAAACTCCCAGTTAGCTGGAAAATTTCACACCTGGCAGACTTGCCTTAACGTCCCTTGAAAGTAAAAGTGTTCGGTCATATAACTAAAAGATCTAGGATAAATCTTTCAGTGCAGTCAGAGTCAGCAACTCAGATAATGTTATCATAGCCTCTCTTTCACTGCCTGTATTGAATCTAGTCTCTCTCTCTCAGAGAGAGCCCTTCCAGTGTCCTGGCTTGAAACACTGGGGTTTGCTTTATAACACTTCAGCAAGCAGGTAAAGAGAAGAGGAAAGGAGAGGGACGGGGAGAGGTGATGAGAGTGGAACAGAAGGGTCCAGGAAGGGAAGAGGAAGGAGGGAGGGAAACAGAACTGGAGAGGGAGGGGAGAAAAGAAAGAAGAGTAGAGGAACAAGAAAAAGACAAATGCAATAAGTGTGGAAACATGTTAACTGTTGAATCTGGGTGATAAGTATTAATATGTAGGGATTCATTACATTCTTCTCTCTGACACTACAGTTTTTAAATTTTTCAAATCTTTTTAAATTTAAGTTTTAATTTACGAAGCACTGATCCAGAAAAAATGAAGGACTACAACAAGGAAGAAGAAGGCACATGACCATGCAGAGGAGAGGTCCTGCACAGAAAGATGGTGTGGTCCAAAGATGACCATGTGCAACAGCCCTGGAGGGAAGTAGACTAGAGTGGAAGGATCAATGCACCAGAGTAAAGCGGCACGGCAGTGAGGGCAGGAATAATTGACAGATCGTCAGACATAATTAAACCATTTGGGGAAAGTTTATTAACTGTGTACAGGAAATCTAATGGAGCATTTGGAAAAGATAAGAATAGGTCTATAGGAGACTAAGGAGCTAAAACACATAAAGCAGTTTTTAATTCCAAAGAAATGTTTTTAAGTAACAAAAAAGGGAATATAGAGCATAATAAAGGGAATCGTAGTATATTAGCAGGCTATTCAGTAAAATATATTTTCTACATAATCATGTAAGGACTGATATGTTGTTGCTGTTGCAGTAAGATTGTGGCCTAATTAATTATAGTAGACAAAGGAAGGGAATAAATTTCGTCCAATGCATCTGTAATCTCAGTACTTTGGGAGGCTGAGGCAGGGGGATACCTTGAGCCCAGGAGTTTGAGGCTGCAGTGAGCTATGATCATGATCCTGCACTCCAGCCTGGGCAGTAGAGTAAGACCCTGTTTCAAAAAAAAAAAAAGGAAAAAGAAAAATTGGAGGAAGTGGTAGAGAGTTCAATCATCAGCTGTCATAAAAGGAAGTCATAGAAAATGTCTAAAACTTTGGAATCAAGTAATTACAATATATTGAAATTAATATTAGAACAGAGAGTAAAAAGAGTTAAAAGCAGTCTACTCTGATGTGGGAGAAGTAGGGCACAAACTGCCACTTTCCATTAGAATCCTTGGGTAATATTTGTAACTATGCATGTATGGTATTGACATTTATTTAAGAGTAAAACTAAGTTTATGAACCAGGAAAAACCAAAATTTAAGTAATTTTTAAAAAATTTGTCCTTGGAAGTGGCTGGTTCAGATTTATCCTTTAGCTCAACGGTTTGAAAAGTACCAAAGACACTGGGGAAAATGAGCCCTAATGTCCGCCTTTGACCACGGAAAGGCAGGGTCTCCAACAGATCACCATTAGGCATCAGTAAGTTCAGGAAAGAAATAATTCCCTGAGGGCTCTTAGTTATCCTGTCCCATGGTGGAGAATAAGGGTGATCTTAAATGAAAATGTTATTCCAATGAACAAATCACCCAGCTTATAGAATAGCTTAGAAATCCAGGGAAGTTTAATCAATTTGAATTAGGTTTTACAGACATAGTGTTATAATCTCAAGTATGCCTTTCTGAATCCTTTCAGGATTTTAGTAGCAATGGACCCAAGGGGTGGGAGTGTGAGCTTGGTGGAATAGAAAGAGCACTGAAATAGAAACCATGAGATCTGGCTTCTTACTCCAACTAAACATGCAACACTAGGATGTGACTTAAATGTTCTGAGCCATAGTTTGCTTGTTTTAATTCCCTTCAAGTTTGAAAATACTATGATTTGGAACTTGCTACCCATGAGAAATGCTATAGTATGTAAGTACAAAGTAGAAGCTTGAAATGGTTTTGTTTTGTCTTCCTTTTGAATTTTAGGCCCATTGTCTCATGTTTATTTGGAAATATGAATATTCAGGATTCATAAAGAGAATATATTGAACATATAATAACCTCAGCAAAAACAGTTGCAGACAAAAGCTAGAAAGGGTTCTTAAGGCCCAAAGTAGCAGAATACCTTGTCCTTTAGCTTCCAAGTGCATTTTGACGTGAAAACACTCATAGAAAATGTAAAGGACAAGATAAAACAATGACCCTTGAGGAGCTATTTGGATCATTTAAGAAAGTTCAATTGAACAGATAATGCCAAAACATTGACTTACTCTCTTTACCACAGTCCATCTACTTAGCCTTGTGCTGCAGAGACTCAGAAAAAAAAAAAAAAAAAAAAAAAAAATATCCTGTTTATGTGTGTGACCAGACAGATGCAGAGCAGTAAAATAAGTCAACACAATGGTACTAAATTTGAGGGCCACACTTACAATATCTCCAGGCTTTATTTGATTTCATGGTCTGTTTTGAGTTTCAGAAGTATTTTCCTCATTTTGCCTGACCACCCACACTTCTTCTGCTCCCTGTAAGTCTCCACCTCTAAGCATGTACAGTATATGTACCTCCCTCCTCCGTGTGTACAAACATTCATCACAGACAGAGTCCCAGCCATGTGTCAGGAGGAGCTGTGAGGCATTATGAATGAAGACAGGAGCTGCAACCAAACAGGCAGAAGGCTAGCTCTAATGACATCCCACTGTCTGCTCACTTTTCACCAGCACTATCCAGAGAATAGTTTTTCTCCTTCTGCCTTTTAAGTTCCAAAGTCCTTTTTAATCTTCTTCTGCAATACTGTTCCCCGGATGCCTTCTCTTGATTCAAGTCAACCAGCATACGAAACTGCCTCTGGCAAGATACATGTTCAGTGGGTTAATTGGCATATCATACATATCATACTGCTGGAAATAAGAATATGAAGAAATCATAGAAGAGCTACTGCTTATTGAGGGCTTACTAAGAATCAGACATCCTCTTGCCTGCTGCCAGGTAAGACATGACTTTACTCCTCCTTTGCTTTCTGCCATGATTGTGAGGCCTCCTCAGCCACGTGGAACTGTGAGTTAATTAAACCTCTTTCCTTTGTAAATTAAAAAAGAAATATCAGACATGATGTTAGGTGACTATTACATAATACTTGTCTCATTATTCCATTTTTCAGATTATGAACTTGAACCCCAGAATGGTTAAATCTCTTTGTCCAAGATCCCCCAAATAGAATGTGGCACACACAAGATCTGAACCCTTCTCTGTCAAGCTCCCAAAACCCTAGTGCTTGATTCTATGCTATTGTGGCAGCCACAAAAGGTGATGAGTCACTGCAGTAGCCAGCTTACTACACAGAACACGCAGAGATAAGCGATGGTTTAAATGAGCTTCACGTGACTTAGAGTGGTTCACAAACCACAGCAACGTAAGAATCACCTTGAGAACTTGTTTTTTTAAAAAAGTAGATTTGCAGGTTCTTCTCCAAGGCCCTTAACACAAACCTCTGGGGATAGAGCTTAGAAGATTAGCATCTTGAACAGTCTCCACCAGTGATTCTTAGCAGGTGACCCTCACACCATACATTGAAAAACACCAGTTTAACAGCCCTTGGCAAGCTGTTTCTGTAATCCAGTGGTTCTCAAAATGAGGTCCCCAGGCTAGCAGCACCTGGAAACTTTGTTAGAAATGCAAATCTTCAAACCCTACCCCAGATCTACTGAAGCAGAAACCCTGGGACTGGGGCCCAACAATATGGTTTAACAAGCCCTGAGGTGATTCTAATGCATATGAAAGTATGAGAACCAATGCTCTAACCTAATATGATCTTGACATTTTCAGGCCTGACCCACATTGCCAAGGAAGGCAGGCCTCCAAAACCTTCATGATTTTTTCCAGGGTACTTGATGAATCCCACTAACTCGTCTCTCACCACAGACTCTAACCTGTTCCCATCCTCCTGGATTCTAACCTTGTCATTTATTCTCTATCACCCTTCACCTGACATTCAGATTTATACATTTGGATCCATCCCACTGTAATCATAATGTGGGTGTGTAAAAACTTATCTAGTTCTCATGTCTCTCAGAGCAGGCCCCAGTGACGTTTCCTCTGGTGAGTGCCCTTGGCCCTAAATGGGGTATCCAATTATTCTGTTTCACTCCAGCTTCTTTTGAGAACTCTTGAACTTGACATCTGCAGACTCAGTCTATCATTGTTGGACTCTGTAGTAATGTTGTTTGTTGTTGATATGGTTTGGTTGTGTCCCCACCCAAATCTCATCTTAAATTCCCATGTATTGTGGGAGGGGCCCAGTGGGAGGTAATTGAATCATGGAAGTAGTTTCCCATGCTGTTCTCATGATAGGAAATGGGTCTCACATGATCTGACGGTTTTATAAACAGGAGTTTCTCTGCACAAGCTCCCTCCTTTCTCTCTTTGCCTGCCACCATCTGTATAAGATGTGTCTTGCTCCTTCTTGCCTTCCACCATGATTGTGAGGCTTCACCAGCCATATGGAACTGTGAGTTTTCCACTAAACCTGTTTCCTTTGTAAATTGTCCTGTCTGGGGTATGTCTTTATCAGCAGCATGAAAACTAACTAATACAGTAATTTGTTACAGTAGCAATAAGAAGGAAACTAATATACTAGACATCAGCAAAATTAAAAATCAATGGTAAGAAAATAAAAAGTCAATCTACAGACTGCTATAAAACAAATACAGTGCATATATCTAATAATGGGATTGTACCTAGAATATATAAAGAAATCTTACAACTCAATAAGACAACTTCACTTAAAAATGGGCAAAAAATGCTAAGAGATACTTCACAAAAGAAGAAACCTGGATAGCAATAAACACATGAAAAGATGCTCAAAATGATTAGTTATGGAAAATGAGAAATTAAAGCCACAAGGAAATGTTACTGCACACCCATTTGAATGGTTAAACTTTAAAAGATTATAATACCAACTGCCGCCCAGCATGTGGTACAAGTGGAACTCTCAGACAAAATTTGTGGGAATATAAAATGGTACAGGTACTTTGGAAAACACTTTGTCCATTTCTTATAAAGTTACTTGCATACTTATCTATGGCCTAGCAATTCCATTCCTCCGAATTTACTCAAAAAAATTAAAAATGAAACGATACACCCATATAGTTGTGTATACAAATATTCACAGTAGCTTCATTCATTGCATCCCAAAACTAGAAACAACCTAAATATTCAGCAACCAGTGAACAGACACACAAAATGTGTTAAACACATACCATAGAACACTTCTAAGCAATAAAAGGGAAGAAACTATTGATATATACAATATGAATGAATTTCGGAAACATAATGCTAAATTTTAAAACAAAAGTCTACACAAAATAATGTACACTGTATGATTCCATCTATACAAAATTCTAGAAAAAGGAAACTACTCTATAGTAACAGAAGGCTGCTTGGGCCAGGAGAGTGATAAATAATTGCAAAAGTGGAGGAGGGAACTTTTTATAGGAATGAAAATATTCCGTATCTTAATTGCAGTGATTCTTACACTGATATATGCATCTATATGTAAATAATAACACAATGAAATTGATTTTTTAAAAACATAATGATTAATAAAATGTTGGGAATTGGGAAGAACGAGCATAAAAAGACTGTCAAACTAAGGTGGGGGTAGGGGGTACCACAGCCGGAGCAGCAAGAACAGGGGGTAGGGTCAGTATGCCCAGTGGCTATATGTGTTAGTAGTGGGAGTCACCTTAAACAATCACTTAGAATAGTTGAGCAGACTGTGTGATTCTGTTTATTGGGCAGATGGCAAGAGTAAAGTATTTTTCACTGTTCAACGTCTGATGAGAAGTTTTTAGGCAATAAGAAAGTCAATAATGCACATTTGGGGGAAAGTAGATTTTGCATGGGACAATTATATACGGTATGATGTCTTACACATCAGAGCACTGAACTGAATGGACTTAATGAGAGAGCTACCTGGAGATATTGCCAACAGGAAAGAGCTTTCTAGAACTGTTTGAATAGTCGTAACTCTATAACAAAAATAATCAAGAACACAGCCTTCGTCTGAGCCATGGGGATGCTCCACTTATTGTACCATTTCCCCTTTGAAAATGGATAGCCTTGGGTTTAAAGAGGCTTCCCACTGATTCTGCAGTAAGTAAATGAAGAAATAAATTACTTCTTATTGTTGTTTATCTGAACTGGCTCAAGGCAATGTTGGTATTGTACCTTGCAATGACAGTGGAAGAATTTGTACATAGGCTAAGCAGTTATGCATACATTACAATTAATCAGTGTTGTCCTTAGGGATAATGATGCCCACTTCTTTCATCAGAAGCTGAAGGAGTGTATTTGTATTCCTGCATGGCCCTTTTGATTAGGGGGTAGGTAGCCAAGCTACTGTTCTCTTGGAGATCTGCCCGTCAAGACTCAAGATAATGACAAAAACACTAGCAAACTTTCCTAATTGTTCTTGTCTGACTTCTTACTGGCCGCTTTCAACCCACGAGTGGAGAGAAACAGAAAGAGCACGTGGCTTCCTCTACTCACTCAGTCGTTCATTTAACTAGCAAAAGAGGGTCAGATAACCTTTACACTGAAATGGGCTGCCTCAGAATGTACTCAAGAAGAGGTGTGTACTTAACCATCAGGAAAGGGTGATTTAGGGAAGTGTGGTAGAGTGAGTAATGCCCCTCCTCCCAAAATATGCCTGTGTCTTAAACACCAGGAAATGTAAATACATTGCTTTAAATGGAAAAATGGACTTTGCAGATATGATTAGGGTAGGAATCTTGAGATGGGAGATTATCCTGGATTACTTGAGTGGGCCCATATAAGAGGTCTGTATAAGGGAAGGGACTAGAGAAACAGTCTGAGAAGGAGATTGGCTGATAGAAGCAAAAACGGACTTATTTGCTTTGAAGGTGAAGGAAGGGGCCACAAGCTAAGGCCTGAGAGCAGCCTCTGGAAGCTGGAAAAGGCAGAGAGAGGGATTCTCGCGAAGAGCTTCCAGAAGAAATGCAGTTCTGTTAATGTCTTGATTTTAATCTATAAGATCCACGTTTGGCTTCTGAGCTCCAGAACTGTAAGATGATACATTTGTCTTGTTTCAAGACACAAAAGTTGTGGTAATTTGTTCTAGCAGCCATAGGAAACTAATACAGGAGAAATTCTAAATTCTATGAGGGTTAGACCAGGAGATATGTATGTATGATTCTAAATTTAAAGTGCTAATTGATTAAGACTACTTCAAATTCTGTGCCCACCATGCTCTTTTCCAAACTCAAAACTCTGTCCCTCCTTCTTGTCACTGCTCTTGGTGTTCGTGTGTGTGTGTGTGTGTGTTTTCTACAACCCACCTCCATTTACAAACTGATGGGAAGCAAGTCAAGATACAGAAACAGAAAATGGATATAAGCCACTCCTTTTCTATTTGCCCTCATTAATTCTCTCCTTGCCCTACTTTGGCCACCAAAAACTTATATGCATTAATTCACTTCTTGTTTGCCTGTTACGTCCTGTATCCTTGTATCTTCTGCTCTGTCTTCATGTAACTTACAGTCTCACTCCCTACCTGCAACCTGTAGGGGATTTCCCATTCCCAAGAGCGTACCTACTAACTATTTCCATTACTTGAGACAACTGGCAGTTTGGCACAGAAGCTAGCTAGCATTTCTTATGAAATCTAGAGAAGCAATGTTGGTGCCCCATTCTAAGTGGGATCGAGAATGGGCTTCTAGAGGGCCAGTCTCATGTGATTAATATGAGTAATCATTAAGACATGAGGTCAGCTATGGGACAAAAGTAAAAGTTTGACCACTGATGTTGCCTCTGGGAAATCTTGGCCAATCAAAAATAAAATTCTAAGCCCCTCTCCCCCACCACCCGTCTGACGGAATGAACCTCCCCTCCTTGGCCAAGGGAATTCCAAAGAAACCTGAAAAACTAGTTCAGGTCACGACAGGAAATGAGGATCAGGCATGCCTCATTATACTCTCCTGCTGTCAGAGGTTAGACACAACTGACCAATACTAACATGAAAACGGAGATCTTAAAACAGCCTCTTTTTAGCGATGACATACAAAATTCCAATCTGCCTCTGGTACAGCATCACAGGACAGATAGTAGGCTCTGAAGGAAACCAAAGTATTTTATTCCCAAAGTATTTTATTTCTTTGACATATTTTGAAAAGGCCCTGCAAAGCTGTTTCTTGTGGGAGAAATTTGCATTCTGTAAAGAATCTCCTTCCATTACTAGGTATTTTCTGGAGAGTCTGATGCCTTTTGAGGTGTGAACAGTGACATTCACCATATATTCTCTCTGAGGCCTGCTGCCTGGAGGTTTCATCTACTTGACAAGAGTCTTGGCTTCCACAACCCCCATTATCTGAACTCAAGCTGACTTCAACCCTTCAGGCAGCACTTAGTTCTTTCAACCAATTGCTAATTAGGAAACCTTTGAATCCACCTACGACCTGGAACCCCCAGACCCCCTCTCCCCCGATCATGTCTCTTTTTTCCAGGCCAAACCAATATATACCTTATGTAGGTTGATTTATGTTTTTGCCTGTAACTTCTGTCTGTCTAAAATATATAAAGCCAAGCTATAACTCAGACACCCTGGGCATATGTTCTCAGAACCCCCTGAGGCTGTGTCATGGGCCATGGTCCTTAACCTTGGCAAAATAAACTTCTAAGTTCATTGAGGAAAAACAAACAAGACAGGAGGTGTTTTTGTTGTTGTAAAAAAAAAGAAGAATGGAGACATTAATTCAGTATTACTATGCACCAGAAAGATTACATAAACATTCATTTTATCTTTAAGTAGCCCTGCAAATTGTTATTTTTCTCTTTATAGATGAAGACACTGAAGCACAGAATTGTTAACTTGCCCAAGGTTAATTAATAAAATGGCAGCACTAATAACTAATAACATGGCAGCACTAAGACCCAAACTCGGGTCCTCCCCAACATTCTTTTTAGCTAAGTAACAACTAACTCCACAAGAACGTCGGGTAGAATGAAACACTTCCACATCCCCTTGTGTGACCCATGGTTGGCCCCCTGCTCTTTGGTGCAGCCTCCAACTACGTCCTCCTAATTCCAACCCCACCTGCTATTTAAGGGTACATTTGTTTCCTGTCAGTCAATGAGCAGGACATGGAAGCTATCTCATTTAGCACTTAGCAATTCAGTATTTTGTAACAAATGCAAGCTCTATTGGGTTTTCCTCAGGCTCCAACTCTGCGACCACTTTGTCAGGTCTCCCATCAAGCACAGGATGCAGAATGGAAAAACCGCTTCTCTGTGAGAAGCTAAGCCTCAAGGCCAGAGTCATTTCCATGGATGCCATCAACAGCTGCAGCTCCGTAGCCTGAATCAGGCACGACTTACAAATGAGGGCAGGCTATTTGCAGCTCTCCAATTCCACCATTCTCTATGATTCTCTCCTCTGGGATCAGTAGGCCAAGCTTAAGCCCTGGAGAGAAATGACAAAATGAGTCTGGATGCCTGGGAGAGACCTTGAGGCCAACCTGAAAATGGCCTCCTATTTTCTTTTTATTTATCCCAGAGAGACATCAAGAGAAATACGCTGCTCTTCCGAACCCCAGATTCCCAGAAGAGACCAAAAAAACACACGAGTAACCATTGCTTAAAAATCAATTTTGGGCCGGGCGCGGTGGCTCAAGCCTGTAATCCCAGCACTTTGGGAGGCCGAGACGGGCGGATCACGAGGTCAGGAGATCGAGATCATCCTGGCTAACACGGTGAAACCCCGTCTCTATTAAGAAATACAAAAAAAACTAGCCGGGCGAGGTGGCGGGCGCCTGTAGTCCCAGCTACTCGGGAGGCTGAGGCCGGAGAATGGCGTGAACCCGGGAGGCGGGGCTTGCAGTGAGCTGAGATCCGGCCACTGCACTCCAGCCTGGGTGACAGAGCGAGACTCCGTCTCAAAAAAAAAAAAAAAAAATCAATTTTGAAATAGTGGCTCCACAAAATATTGAACACGCAATTTTGTATTTCTTGATAAGTTGAGGTCAGAAAGTGTCACCATAATTGGTATATTGTATTTGCATCTCTAGAGTCTAAATGTGTGGGAATGGGGGTAGGGGAATTAAGAACTCTTGTTTCTGTAGCTTGGTTTGCTGGCAGCTCGTTTATGCTTGATGACCAGACCCGTCCACATATGCATGTAATGTTGTGCCTCACTAATGCTTCCTGACATGCTGTTGATTTAAGACTAAAATCCCTAACAATAGAGAATTTCACTGCTCTCCAAAGGTTCAAAAATAATGATGCGTTGAGGATAAGGATGCACAATGCATTTTATTCTTCTTTCTCCAACAGAGAATTGGGGCGGGGGGGTGGGGGGAAGTTATTTAAAGGCAAAGATAAGAAAAAGGCACTTTCATACAATTACAATTTCAAAGGACTTGCCAAGAAAATATTTTCAGCTGCCAAGTCAGCAATTTTCCAAAGATTTCCTAACAGAGAAAGAAAGATTAATGGAAAAGAAATTATCAGGGGAAATTTAACTATAGTTTAAAGACCAGCAGGTGATACACAGCACAGTATTACTTTTTTATTCATTATTTGCCTCAGAGACACCCCCTAAAAATCTAACCAAACTGACAGACAGCAGCCCTGCTCTGACCTTATGAATACCAAATCTGCACTAATAATCTCAGTCTGCGCTTCTGTGCTTTGCCCCACCACATCCAGTACTGGTCTTCAAAGCACACGGCAGCACCCTCCCTGATTTGCAGATAAGGCAATCTGGAGCTTCAGGAAACAAAAACCTTCCCAGGAACACAGGAAAGCCCTGTGAGGAGAAAAACACCTAAAGCCCTCCCCTCTTTCACTCTCACCCTACTCCTGAACCCTCATCGCCCACCCTCAATCCTCCATCACTAGCTAAATTCCTCTCTGACCTCCACCAAATGGATCCTTCCGTAAATCCAGACAATGGGAAACGCTGACCAGGTTTAAGCCATTGTTTTAATGTGACTCCTAAATTTTCCTTGGAGATTTTAATTTCCGGACGTAAGATTTATACCTTAGGGTGATTTGGTAAACTTTTTTTTTTTTGGAGACAAGAGTCTCACTCTGTCGCCCAAGCTGGAGTGCAGTGGTACAATCCCGGCTCACTGCAACCTCCATCTCCTGGGTTCAAGTGATCCTCCTGCCTCAGCCTCCCGAGTAGCTGGGACTACAGGCACTTGCCACCATGCCTGACTAATTTTTTGTATTTTTAATAGAGACAGGGTTTCACCACGTGGCCCAGGCTGGTCTCGAATTCCTGAGCGCCAACAATCCACCCACTTCAGCCTCCCAAAGTGCTGGGATTATAGGCGTGAACCACAGCGCCTGGCCATGGTAAACATTTTTTATAGCAAAATGTGCAAGAATCTTGGCAAATTGCCATGAGAAATATAGGAGTTCTATTGCTGAGCTTATTAACTTTCAATTTACTCTACAGTAGCTTATCCAGTTTGTGTAATATTTTAATTCTCCTTTCTCTTGCTGTTTACCTTTTTAGCCATTTCAATGTCTTCAAAACTTTCACAAGAGCATGGCAAGGAACATATTTCACCATTTTATAGTACGGAGAGAAATTTTAAATCCTAACTACTTCATCAGTTTGATACTATATATGGTGAGAAAGAAGTATAAGTCACAGCTACAATTAAAATTGGAAAATTTTGTATTTTATTTATTTTGCTATTAACCTTTCAAACATTATTTGTGAGGAGCCTACAATATGTAAAATATTGTGGAAAAAATTACATGATAGAAGGGAGAAAAGAAAAACATACACGGTTTGCAAATTGATAATCACATCTTATATTTGTTTAGTAGAATTTGCAAAGTGTTACTATTTATTCTTTCATATATATTGAATGATATATGATTTATATATTAATATATGTTATTTATTATTATATTACTTATTCCTTCAATAATATATATTGAATGTCTTAGGTATATAGGTCCTGTATATACCTTAAACTGCTCACTAGCAGAAATTTTAGTCTCATTATTTTCAAGAAAAGGTCCACCACCACAGGGCACAGTGGCTCATGCCTGTAATCCCAGCACTTTGAGAGGCCCAGGTGGGCAGATCATAAGGTTAGGAGATCAAGACCATCCTGGCTAACATGGTGAAACCCTGTCTCTACTAAAAATACAAAAAAATTAGTCAGGCGTGGTGGCAGGCTCCTGTAGTCCCAGCTACTCGGGAGGCTGAGGCAGGAGAATCGCTTGAACCTGGGAGGCAGAGGTTGCAGTGAGCTATTGCACCACTGCACTCCAGCCTGGGTAACAAAGCAAGACTCCATCTCAAAAAAAAAATAAAAAAGAAAAGAAAAGAAAATGTCCACTACTTCATAGCTACCATTTTACTAAGTACTTAGTATATGCTGGTACAATATTAGGTACTTTATTAACAATAAAGACAGCCAAAATTCATTGAGCTCATCAGATGCCAGGTTTTGCATTAAAAGACAATTCTCAAAGGTTCTTTTGCATTCTTACACATCTTGTAAATGGAGGCCCCCTCACTGTTTATGTTCTGGGCTGTTTTTTCTGATGTTTGTAGAGCTACAAGCATTGAGAGATGGAGATATCTTCTTCCCAATCAAATAAAAAGGTTTACTTACTGCCCATTGTTTTAAAATGGGGTTCCCATCAATCAACGAATGGATGAAGAAAGTCTGGTATATACATACCATGAAATACTACTCAGTCATTAAAAGGAATGAAATAATGGCATTTGTAAGCAACCTGGATGGAATTGGAAACTACTATTCTAAGTGAAGTAATTCAGAAATGGAAAACCAAACATCGTATGGTCACACTCATAATTGGGAGCTAAGCTATGAGGATGCAAATACATAAGAATAATACAATGGACTTTGGGGACTCAGGTGAAATGGTGGGATAGTGATAAGGGATAAAATAATGTACACTGGGTACGGTGTACATTACTTGGGTGATGGGGGCACCAAAATCTCAGAAATCACCACTAAAGAACTTATTCATGTAACCAAACACCATTTGTTCCCCAAAAACCTATTGAAATAAAAGACAAATTTACAAAAAAGAAAGAAGAAAGAAAGAAAGAAACAAACAAACATCAGGCATAAAAAAGTAAAAATAAGTAAAAATGGGGCTCCCTGAAGTCAGACTTTCTCTCTGTAACACGACCCCACTGCATGTGCAGGCATCATCTGGCCCTCCTAGCTTTGCCTTGTGGGAAGTATAGCTCAAGTGACCAGCATAATTTCTGATCCTCTAGCTACCACTGTGGTTGTGAATAATGAAGTCATTTGTCTCTGACCCAGGAGTCTTGTGTCTTTTGGCAGCATCCATGGACACGTAGCAGGCTAACTTGTTAGCTTACAAGTAGGGTAAAACCTCAGATCCTTCTTAGTCATTGACACTGCTAAGAATTTTACATATGTGATTTCCTTGAATTTTCTCAGCAACCTGTTCATATTATTCCTATTTTATAGTAAAGATTCTCAGGCTTAGAGATGTTAAAGAACCTGCTAAAGGTCACATAGCTGTCTTCTCCCTCTGGTTTCCCAATATTTTTTGTTCATAGTGAATGTCCTGATTCCACCCCAGGTTGAAAGAGTCTAAAGGTATCAGGGTAAGAAATCCCTCTGAGAATCCTCAGAAGTATTTGGAAACAAATGAAAACATATCCCATGCTCATGGATGGGTAAAATCAATATTGTGAAAATGACCATACCGCCAAAAGCAATCTACACATTCAATGCAATTTCCATCAAAATACCATCATCATTCTCCACAGAACTAGAAAAGCTAATCCTGAAATTCATGTGGAACCAAACAAACAAACAAACAAACAAAAACCCTGAAAGCCAAAACAAGACTAAGCAAAAAAAAAAAGCAAATTCTGGAAGCATCACATTACCTGACTTCAAACTATACTACAAGGCTATAATTACCGAAACAGTATGGTACTGGTATAAAAATAGGCATGTAGACCAATGGAACAGAATAGAGAATCCACAAATAAAGCCAAATACTTACAGCCAACTGATCTTCAACAAAGCAAACAAAAACATAAAGTGGGGAAAGGACACCCTATCCAACAAATGGTGCTGGGATAATTGGCAAGCTACATGTAGAAGAAGGAAGCTGGATCTTCATCTCTCACCTTATACAAAAATAAACACAAGATAGATCAGAAACTTAAGTCTAAGATCCAAAACCATAAAAATTCTAGAAGATAACATTCAAAAAACTCTTCTAGATATTGATTTAGGCAAAGAGTTCATGACCAAGAACCCAAAAGTAATGCAACAAAAACAAAGATAAATAGATGGGACCTAATTAAATTAAAAAGCTTCTGCACAGCAAAAGAAAGAAATAATCAGCAGAGTGGGAGAAAATATTCACAAACTATGCATCTTACAAAGCACTAATATTTAGAATCTACAAGAAACTCAAACAAATCAGCAAGAAAAAAGCAAGTAATCCCAACAATTGGGCAAAGGACATAAACAGACAATTCTCAAAAGAAGATATACAAATGGCCAACAAACATATGAAAAAATGCTCAACATCACTAATGATCAGGGAAATGCAAATCAAAACCACAATAAGATACCACTTTACTCCTGCAAGAATGGCCATAATTTAAAAATCAAAAAAATAACAGATTTTGGAGTGGTTGTGGTGAAAAGGGAACACATTTACCCTGCTGGTGGGAATGTAAACTACTACAACCACTATGGAAAACAGTATGGAGATTTCCTAGAGAACTAAAAGTAGAACTAGCATTTGATCCAGCAATTCCACCACTGGGTATATACCCAGAGGAAAAGCAGTCATTATATAAAAAAAAACTTGCACATGCATGTTTATAGCAGCACAATTTGCAATTGCAAAAATATGGAACTGGCCTAAGTGCCTATCAACCAACAAGAAGATGAAGAAAATGTAATATATATATATATATAAACATATATGTGTATATATGTATATGTGTATATGTATATATGTGTATATATACATATATGTATGTATATGTGTGTATATATGTGTATATATATGGAATACCACTCAGCCATAAAAAAGAATGAAATTATGGCATTCACAGCAACCTGGATGGAGATGGAGACCATTATTCCTTTTCATGCAACCAAACACCACCCGTTACCCCAACACTACTGAAATAAAAATACAAATAAAAAAGAAATGCCTCTGAGATAATACACTGACTAAAGTGCAGAAGCCAGTAGGCCTGGAAGGGAAGCAATGGGACTTTTCCCAGTGAAATGAGTTGTTTTGGTTCTGGAGGCCAAACCAAGCTTTGCACTTGACGGGACAGACTGGACTAAAGTACTGAGGCAGAGGAAGGTCGGAGAGAGTCATATTTTGGAAAGTGATTCTATCGAAAGAGATGTAATAGGGAAAGGATCAGACCAGGCTTGAAAGAAAGGAGGGGAACCAAAGTCAGAGGAAGGAGAGACAGAAGCATAGAGAGAATCAGGGAGGCTATGATTGCAGCTCACACATTAGCTTCACCTTTCAGGCTCACCCAAAAACAAAATTCGCCCATCAGAGCTCAGAGTAAGGTGGCCTATCAAATAGCTCCCAGATATGTCTCATACTGAGAACGTGCTCTGGAAATAAACTAAGCCTATCAGTTGTCAAATCTGTTAGCCTAGAGTTGCTTTCCCATTTGAATCAGAGAGGTGACAGAGGCCACATGGATGAGCTTCTTACTATCCTCTCAAACACAGGTGTACTGGCCAAGAGAACAAGGGTTTGAACACTTCTAATGCTAAAAACCATTGTGTGCAATGAGAGGAACCCTGTTCTCATGAGAGAAAACAGAAAGTGGGTCCCTAAAGATTTAGACTTCTGCCCCTAGAAGGCAGTTTGGCAGTCAGACAGGCAGAATGGGTTATCAGCATAGTTTTCAGTAGGGAAACAGGGCACGCCATTCAATCGAATGATTTTCCTCAGCTATGATGGCCTAGCATGTCCAAAAGTTGGATTGCACTCAGGGGTAAGCCAAAATCCTGAATACCATATTTAGAATGATTTAACATTGGGGAAAAAAACGGGGGTGGGAGGTGTGGGGAGAGTTACGTAGCATCAGAAGTCACAGACTGCCAGTCTGCATCTGCCCAGATCCATGGACACTCTTGCTTTCTACATGTTAGACTTTTGTTGTGATACTTTGGGAAAAACTCACAAGTGCTATTCATAGCCTTTGATCTTATGTATATATATATATATCGTGGCAAAATAAAAGTTATAATTAGAAAGCAGAGTTCAAGAGGTAAAGGTCAGACAATGCGCTAAAATACTGCTTAATACACACAGCACTGTGCAAAAGTGCTGATACTGGAGAAATGACTATTGATTAAATCCTGGGCTTCAAATCCCTGCTAATGCCATAAAATTTAATGGATTACAAAAGGAACAGACAAAACACAAGGAAAACTACGGGAAGCACAGCTTCAGCGATTTTCTTAATTAAGGCAACTTTAGAAAATATACACTTTTTTCTTATTAAGCCAATCCTTTAAAGATCAGAGCAAAATGGCATCTTTATTTATACTTACCTAATGCAGCTTTCCATCCCCTCTTCTTGAGGAGAATTTGCTATTCACATAAGGAATAGCCCTGGAGACTTCAGGGCCTTTCCTTTATGGCCAGCAGCATTTGGGCTTTGAAAAGTTCAAGCCAAATGTCCCCACAGGCTTCCATCACACTCCCTGCCCTGTGCTATCAATGTGTCCAACAGCAGCAGTGGAGGGTCAGCTGGGGTCACCTCCAGCCTATTCTTATTCTCTGTGATTACACAAGGCCTTAAGAAGGACAATCAAGGGCAGGTCTTGTTCTCTTTGTGCTTTGCTTAGAGAGGAGGATGATTGTAAATGGTCTTCACAACTCCTCTCAGAATACGGCAGAAGGACCATGCCACTCCGTGATGGCAGTGTGTTGAATTGCCTCCCTTGCTTTCATCCTCCACACAGCTGCCAGGGTGATCCAACTGAAACAAGCCTCAACTGTGACTTCACCTTACAAACAAACGTTCTACTGAAAGGACCACAGAGCGGTCAATCAATGCACAGCCTAGAAAACCAGGCTCAGGAAAAAGACGTATCAGGGGACACAAGGTACAGCCAAGACCAAGCCACAGGAATGGTCTGCTTAGAACTTTGCTCTAGACACCACCACCTCTGGCAGTGCTACAGCTCACCACCATGTTCACACTCCTCCCTTCTCTCCCTCAGAACTTAAGGTCCCAGGCCACAGCATCCATCTGGCAGAGACAGGTCACGCGCCTGTCCCCAACCTGCCTGATAGCTGTAGGAGGAGACATCTATCCCTATAGGAAAGAATCCCTGTAGGAAAGAATATCCACTTCCATGAACAGGAAGCATATGCAGATGCCAAGCAGCCACAAACGCAAAACTCTTCAATACATCTTCATTGTCCGCAGTATAAAGTCCAAGCCTTTTAACTTGTCATAATTGTAGGCTGAGGATGCCTCCCAGTTTTCCTGAGCGGGTCCTAGTTTTCCCATGTTTGCCCTAGGATAATTATTAGTGAGACTGCTTTCACTCTCCGAAGTGTCTTGGCTGGGTGTGGTGGCTCACACATGTAATCCCAGCACTTTGGGAGGCCAAGGCCAAGGCAGGAGGATCACTTGAGGCCAGGAGTTCAGGACCAGCCTGGCCAACATGGCAAAACCCTGTCTCTATATTAAAAATCCAAAAAGAAAAACAAAAAATAGCCAGGCATGGTGGCACAGGCCTATAGTCGCACCTGCTTAGGAGGCTGAGGCCGAAGAATTGCTTGAACATGGGAGGCAGAGGTTGCAGTGAGCCAAGGTCATGCCATTGCATTCTAGCCTGGGTGACAGAGAAAGACTCCGTCTCAAAATAAAGGGTATCTGGGTTTAGAAAAATGGTACAGTCACCCTACCTTTAACACTCTTCATGATAAGCCACCTGCCTACCTTTCCAGCCTCACTCTTCATTATTCCCTAATTCAATTTTATCCACTAGCATAACAAAAATGCTTATGGTTCCTTACATTCAAAGTGTTGTTTTTACTTCCAAGTCTTTGCTCACATTTGCTGTCTGTCTGGAGTTTCCTTTACATTGTGTCCATCATTCCATTCTTTAATATGTAACTCTTCCTTGCATTAAATGGGTTGCTGAGCTCTATGCCCCTCCCCACTCATGATCTTCTGTCCATACATATATGGATCCTTGTGCTCATCAAGTTATATTGTGATCAGCTATTTAGAAACCTAGATGCTCCTTTACACTGTAAGTTGCTTGTGAGGAGCTGTGACATGCTTATCTTTGATCTATCAGGACCTAGCACAGTGCCGGATACATGGAAGGTGGAGCTCCCCAAAATAACTCATGAATGAATGAACCGTACAAATTGGAAATAAGAGACGAATTGGGAAAAGACCAGAGTAGGGTAGTAAGTGGAAAGAAGAAAGAGTCAAGCAAAATTATAAATGAGAATGGCTTGAGTGGCACAGGAATTTGTTTCAAAGGTGGCTAGTAGTCCATATCCCAGGCCCCAGTCATTCCACAAATCAAGCTCAGTGCTTAAAGGGGTTTGCTGATGGGTGGGAGGGAGCAGGGTAGAAGAATACTGTACCCAGTTGATTTGTTAGATTTTAGAGCAAAACTCAGCCAAGATATATGGGGAGCTAGGCAGAATGTTGGCCTCTGCAGGGGAACTAGGGTGCAATCCAGAGACAGGCCACATGCATAGGAGGATAAAAGAATCCCAAGGCCTGGGAGACTCACGCGTACCCCAGTTACTCCAAAGATAACAAGCAGCCTAGAGCAAGACTACTTAATGATGTTCCAGCTGCAATGATCAAGTCTGACTTCAGGCCCTGACCCAATGAAATCTGAGGTTAAAAAGTCACAGCACTCACCATCTAGCAGGCTGGCAAAGGCAGAGACTGTCACCTGCAATTAGTGACAACCGCAAGCAAAGCTTTAGATAAACAAGATCTATTTGGAGGGGGTGGGAGCATCCATATGCTTACCCTCTGAAGAATCCAATGCATACGTTTTGGTCTATTAAACTACATGTTTATCTTTCTTCAAGGCAAAAGGGAACATCTGTCACTGAGCCCTTGTACTTAATTTCCATTGTGAACACTGGGCTTCATCAGACACCACAGTCAAATCACAGTAGAAAGCTTGCAGGGCAGGGTAGCAAGAAAAGCCCCACAGAATTGCCTTTCAAAGTTCAAAATGGGCTAGCACGTGTCCCTACTTTGTGTCCTCTGTCCTGCACCTCGTTGTCTGAGCTGTGCTCCCTTGTTGTTCATTTTGCTCTCCGTTTGGGCTTCTCTGGGAGCAAACTAGCACTTTGCTCTCTCACTTGCAGCATTGGTGCTTCTTGTTGGGGAGGGACCAGAGACTGAAATGGTTAGGAGACTGCAAAAGAAACATGAAAAACTCTGTCTATTGCTAGCTGATAGGTTTTAAAGTCACACCCAGCACTAGTCTCAGCTCTCCCATTTGCTAGCTGCATGCTTTTGAATGAGCTTCATCCCAGAGCCTTTATGCAACTGACTCTGCATTGACACAGTTTTTAGCACATGGTAAACATGTAGTAACTATTAGCTGTTTTATGAACTTGTGCCCAAGGTATATTGGGTAGTATTGGCCTCTAAGACATATAGCTAGAGGGAGAACAATCCTTCCTCTACAAAGCTTTGGACTGCACGCACCTAGGTCTGTATCATCAATACTTTTTAAAATGGAACTCCAAAGCCCAGACTCTAATACTTCCAGAGTCTGGAATGATAACCAGAGAACCATGATTTCATCAGTAAGTTTGCTTGAAGCCCCTGACATTTTAATAAATTTTCTGCTTTCCAGGATGTTTCTTTATTATTTTGAAGCCTAACCGAAGGAAAATAGCACCTCTGAGTACCTCCCTAACTTTCAAAGCTCCCCTGTGGGAAAAATCATAAACTCTTATTCAAAAGAGATGTTGTCTGGTTGGGCCGAACCAAGCTGTCTCACTGGCAAAATTCCATCTGCCCTGAATCTTTTTTTTTTTTTTTTTTTTTACCTGCAAAATTATAGATGGTTAACTTGTCCTCTAATAAATACCAGCAAGGCTTTCCTACAGAAAAATGTAAACAGTTAATTTTGAACTATATTATAATTATTGCAATCACCCTCATGCAAAATACAGAAATGCATGCCATGAGCCTCAATTTCTCCACTCTAACTGAAAATGGACCAGTTTGAAGACAGTCAGACTGCAATAAGCACATGTAGGCTGGCATATTTGGCTTCTCTCTCTGAGGCCTACCTTCCCGCCCAGGCCATCATCTCTGACTTGCCTGTCTAGGACAGCCCAGACTTCTGGTTGTCACATGTTTCTGCTACACATGATTCACCAGCACCTTTATGAAATCAGGGTGCTCTCCTGGGTCAGGACTCTGGAGTTTGCTGAAGTTTCTATCTAGTTCTCTGGTTCCTACTTTCTGACTTTTAAAAAAATCTTTATTATGGAAAAAAAATCTAATTACACAAAAATAGAGAACAAAGTTTAATGAGTCCCTGTTTGTCCATCACACAGCTTTCACAGTTATCATCATCTAGCTGATCCAGTCTACCTCCGCTTTTTCTATTTTGCTTGCAAATGTTAAAGAAAATTCCAGATTTTATATCATTTCACTTCGATGGGTAGCTTTAGTTTTTGAACATACACAATTTGAAATATCTACTCTAGTTATGAGATGATAGGATCTTTCCATTGATGTGTTTTTGTTCAAAGTAATAAATACCACTGCTTTAATAGGCCATTATTCCATCCTGACTTTTTAAAGGTCAAACGATTCTCTGTGTTCCTGGTCATCGCATACTAACTCAAATAGGTTAAACAAACATTAATCTTCAAAAAAAAAAATCACAGAAAGAGAATCCTCCCATCTGATCTACATGACATGCCCGCTGGGAAATTACTAAGCATATTTCAAACTACATAGACATCTACTCCTAAAACCCTATTAGGTAATTATTCACATAAAAATTAAGACTAACTATTAAAAAAAATTAGCCAAGCATGGTGGTACATGTCTGTAGTCCAGAGTACCCCGGAGCTAAGGCGGGAGGATCACTTGAGCCCAGGAATTTAAGGCTACAGTGATCCATGATCACACCACTGTACTCCACCCTAAGCCATAGAGTACAACTCTGTCTGGGGAAAAAAAAAAAAAAAAAAAAAAAATTAACAATTCAGGCTCTAATGCCTTTCCCTACCAAGAAGTCAGATCTCCGCATTCCTCAGTGATGCACCATTAGTCCAACTTATTCTATTTATTAATACCGGATACTTTGTAACTGACAGAGCATAAGTCTTAATCACTAGAGAATTAAAAATACATCTTGAGACTAATATATCAATGTATCCACTTTCAGGGTCATGTCTTACATAAGCAGAATAACCCAAGCAGATCTGGCTTAAAAACTTAAGAACTTAAAAACTCAGTTCCAATCAGGCAGGACCCACCGGAAGCAGCATGGGTGATGTCCTAATGTTCTAATTAACCCACGAAAAGGTAGAGTTTTATACTTCAGAAGGCACTCAGCCACTCGATATTTATTTTTTTAAATCAGTAGTGGAAGCTAAATTGTTGCTTTCTTTATCTATTTGTTTTGTATTCCCAGCACAGTAGGAGGTAAGTGTAGTTCCAAGGAGAATGGGGCAAAGCCCAGAGGCCAGCCCTCAAACTGAAGAAACACAGCAGGAAGCTATGTCTTTCCAAAGTTATGTGGTTCCAAGCCCAGGCTTATGGCATCCAGCTTTTCCACTGTGGTTTTGAAATGCTGGCGTCTCCTCCTAGGTCCTCCGTGAGCTCACACTCAGAACTAAGAGTTGTATTTGTCTTAGTAAATTCCTATTTTCTGACACTAACATTCTTGTTATGGCTCTTCCATCCTGGCATCCCCTCCAAGCTCCCTCTGCAGGAGGGAGGTCTGCAGGTCACCTTTTGTCCTGTCTCCTGTCTCCTGTGGAGTAGACATCCTTTCAGCTTCATTATCCCCCTCTGGATCCAAGCAAACCAACTTCCTAAACATTGAGGGACTTAGAAGCCTTTCCCTCCTTACCTAACGTCTACCTTTCCTCCTAAAAGTTTCTCTTGTTGGAAACCCTTCATGGGACTAAGCCAGCTTTGCAATTTAAGATGCTGAGCTGCTCAACAGGAGAGGTCAAGTGACAACAGAGTGGAGAAATCAGGAGAACACTTGGAGAAAGAGCCAATGGACAATCTCGTCCTTAATCCCTCCATCTCCTTATGTCCTGTGATCTTTTTTTGTCACTGCTTGGGCAGTTTCCTATTACAATTACACTGCATTTCAGCATCAGACAGCTCAGCTCTTTTCCTTTTTAGGAGAAACTAGGAGACACTGTCCTTCTACAGCCCCTGACCCAGCAGTTCCCCTGGCCTCTGGAGCTCCAGCCTACTGCCATATCAACAAGGGTTTGCAGCTGGAAGACCCCTGAAGTTCTCTAAGGCTGTCTTTTCACTCACTACTAAAATAACTCCCCTTTCAGCAACACATATAAGTCATCCTGACAGCTCCAGGATTTATCTAAAGAAAAGGTTTAGTGGTGACAATCAACCTGAAAAGGGAGCTATGGGACTGGGTTTGAAACTACATTTGCATAGCAGGTCCATGGTTTAGGAGTGGATTATATGTTCCAAGTGAGTTTTTCAGATACTACATTTTTGTAAGGATATAATCCAAACATAACATTGTTTTAATTGTCCTTATCAAAGGATGGGTGGTTCATGAAGATTATGAAGGTAAAAAGCCCTAAATCATCCCTTGACTACCACCATGGTTCCAGTCCTTCCTTAGACACTGAATACACTGAGTGAAAAGTAGTTGCTTCACTTCCCCCCCATCTTATGGCATTTCCTCAGGGCTGAAGACCATAAGCCAGCTTGGGGTAACACCGCCATGGAGGTGCTGCTGAGCCCGCATTGTCTGAGGCAGATGCTTAGCAAGGGAAACTCCTCACATTCACCCACAGATAGTGAAAAAACACGGGGGCTCAGACCCAGCTCCCAGATTTACTGAATCAAACTCTCAAAGGCTGAGGCTCAAGCACAAGTATCACAAGCACCCCAGGTGTTTCTGATGCATAGCCCTGGACAAGAGGCCTGGCCTAATGAGAAAAATCAGGCAATTCGAGTGGGGCTATCTAGGGTCAAGCCATATCTCTGCCAAGCATTATTCACATGGCTCAGAATAACTCATTAAACCCCGGGCACTTTTCTCATGAGTAAAATGAAGACAATAATAGTGCCTGCTCTGCTCTCCTCTAAGGCCATTATAAGGAGCAAATGAAAGGACAGTTGTGACATGTCTGTATCCCTTAAAGCTCTGCAGCTCTGTCCAGCTGACCACTTGAGGGACCTGTACTCTCGCCATCCCAGGACCTAGAGGCCTTCCTGGCCTATGATCTCAGGAAGGCATGCGTTTCCCTTTCTCTCTGTTGGCTCTCATCTATTTCCATTGTATTAGTTCATTTTCATGCTGCTGATAAAGACATACCCAAAACTGGGAACAAAAAGAGGTTTAATTGGACTTACAGTTCCACATGGTGGGGGAGGCCTCAGAATCATGGTGAGAAGTGAAAGGCACTGCTTACATGGTGGCAGCAAAAGAAAATGAGAAAGAAGCAAAAGCAGAATCCCTGATAAACCCATCAGATCTCGTGAGACTTATTTACTATCACAAAAATAGCATGGGAAAGACTGGCCCCCCATGATCTAACTACCTACCCCAGGGTCCCTCCCACAACATGTGAGAATCCTGGGAGATACAACTCATGTTGAGATTTGGGTGGGGACATAGCCAAACTATATCGCTTCACCCCTGGCCCCTCCAAATCTCATGTTTCAAAACCAATCATGCCTTCCCAACAGTCCCCCAAAGTCTTAACTCATTTCAGCATTAACCCAAAAGTCCACAGTTCCAAGTCTTATCTGAGACAAGGCAAGTCCCTTCCACCTATGAGCCTGTAAAATCAAAAGCAAGCTAGTTACTTCCTGGATACAACGAGGGTACTGGTATTGGGTAAATACAGCGGTTCCGAAAGGGAGAAATTAGCCAAAACAAAGGGGTTAGAGGGCCCATGCAAGTCCGAAATTCAGTGGGGCAAAATTTAACGCTCCAAAATGATCTCCTTTGACTTCAGGTCTCATATCCAGGTCACGGTGATGTTAAAAGTTTCCTCTGGTCTTGGGCATCTCCGTCTTTGTGACTTTGCAGGGTACAGCCTCCTTCCCGGCTGCTTTCACGGTCTGGCATTGAGTGTCTGCGACTTTTCTGGGAGCACAGTGAAAGCTGTTGGTGGATCTACCATTCTGGGCTCAGAGGACAGTAGCCCTCTTCTCACAGCTCCACTAGGCAGTGCCCCAGTGGGGACTCTGTGCGGCGGCACCCATGCCACATTTCCCTTCTGCAGTGCCCTAGTGGACGTTCTCCATGAGGGCCCTGCTGTCCCTGCAGCAAACCTTTGCCTGGGTATCCAGGCATTTCCATACATCTTCTGAAGTCTAGGCAGCGGTTCTCAAACCTCAGTTCTTGACTTCTGTGCACCTGCAGGCTCAACACCACGTGGAAGCTCTGGCTTTGTGTCATAACCTTATTCGGAGAGGCCTAGATTGCTTTTCACTTCCACCAGATATCACACTGGTCCATTACATTGATGACATGCTGATTGGATCCAGTGAGCAAGCAGTGGCAAACACACTAGACTTATTGGTGAGACATTTGCGTGCCAGAGGATGGGAAATAAATCTGACTAAAATCCAGGGACCTTCTACCTCAGTAAAAGTTCTAGGGGCCCAGTGGTGTGGGGCCTGTCAAGATACTCCTTCTAAGATGAAGGATAAGTTGTGCATTTGACTCCTCCTACAACCAAGAAAGAGGCACAAGGCTGAGTGGGCCTATTTGGAGTTTGGAGGCAACACATTCCTCATTTGGGTGTGTTACTCAGGCCTATTTGTCAAGTGACCTGAAAGACTGCCAGTTTTGAGTGGGGTCCAGAACAGAAGAAGGCTCTGCAACAGGTCTGGGCTGCTGTGCCAACTGCTGTGCCACTTGGGCCGTAAGACCCAGCAAATCCAATGGTGCTTGAGGTGTTAGTGGCAGATAGGGTTGCTGTTTGGAGCCTTTGGCAGGCTCCCATAGGTGAATCACAGCAGAGGCCTCTAGGATTTTGGAGCAAGGCCCTGCCATCTTCTGCAGATAACTACTCTCCTTTTGAGAGACAGCTCTTGGGTTGTTACTGGGCTTTGGTGGAAACAGAACGTTTGACTATGGGTCATCAAGTCACCATGTGACCTGAACTGCCTATCATGAACTGGGAGCTTTTTGATCCATCTAATCATAAAGTGGGTCATGCACGGCAGCATTCCATCATCAAATGGAAGTGGTATATATGTGATCAGTTTCGGGCAGGTCCTGAAGGCACAAGTAAGTTACATAAGGAAGTGGGTCATATGCTCATTGTCTCCTCTCCTGCCACCCTGCCTTCTCTCCCCCAGCCTGCACAGATGGAATCATGGGAAGTTCCCTATGATCAGTTGACAGAGGAAGAGAAGACTAGGGTCTGGTTCACAGATGGTTCTGCACAATATGCAGGCACCACCTGAAAGTGGACAGCTGCAGCACTACAGCCCCTTTCTAGGACATACCTAAAGGACAACGGTGAAGGGAAATCTTCCCAGTGGGCAGAACTTGGTTGTGCAATTTTCATGGAAGGGTAAATGGCCAGATGTGTGATTATATACTGATTCATGGGCTATGACCCAATGGTTTGACTGGATGGTCAGGGACTTGGAAGAAGCATGATTGGATAGTTGGTGACAAAGAAATTTAGGGAAGAGGTATATGACTGGACCTCTCTGAGTGGCCAGAATCTCTGAAGATACTTGTATGCCATGTGAGTGCATGCCACATGCACCAACGAGTGGCCTCAGCAGAGGAGGAGTTTAATAATCAAGTGCATAGGATGACCTGCTCTGTGGACACCACTCAGCCTCTTTCCCTTGTCATCACCCAATGGGCCCATGAACAAAGTGGCCATGGTGGCAGGGATGGACTCAGCAACGTGGACTTCCACTCACAAATGCTGACCTGGCTACAGTCACTGCTGAGTGCCCAATTTGCCAGCAGCAGAGACAAACACTGAGCCCTCAACATGGCACCATTCCTTGGGGTGATCAGACAGCTACTTGGTGGCAGGTTGATTATGTTAGACCCCTTCCATCATGGAAAGGGCAGAGGTTTGTCCTCACTGGAGTAGACACTTACTCTGGATATGGGTTTGCCTATCCTGCATGCAATGCTTCTGCCAAAACTACCATCTGTGGACTCATAGAATGCCTTATTCACTGTCATGGTATTCCACACAGCAGTGCCTCTGACCAAGACACTCACTTTGTGGCTAAAGAAGTGTGGCAGTGGACTCATGCTCATGGAATTCACTGCTCTTACCATGTTCCCCATCATTCTGAAGCAGCTGGATTCATAGAACAGTGGAATGGCCTTTTGAAGTCACAATTACAATGCCTACTAGGTGACAATACTTTGCAGGGCTGGGGCAAAGTTCTCCAGAAGGTCATGCATGCTCTGAATCAGCATCCAGTATATGGTACTGTTTCTCCCATTGCCAAGATTCACAGGTCCAGAAATCAAGGGGTGGAAGTGGAAGCAGCACCACTCACCATCACACCTAGTGAACAACTAGCAAAATTTTTGCTTCCTGATCCCATGATCTTACATTCTGCTGGCCGAGAGGTGTTAGTTCCAGAGGGAGGAACGTTGCCACCAGGAGACACAGCAACGATTCCATTAAATTGGAAGTTAAGATTGCCACCTGGACACTTTGGGCCCCTCCTACTTTTAAGTCAACAGGCTAAGAAGGGAGTTACAGTGTTGGCTGGGGTGATTGACCCAGACTGTCAAGATGAAATCAGTCTACTCCACAACAGAGGTAAGGAAAAGCATGCATGGAGTACAGGGGATCCAATAGGGAGTCCCTTAGTATTACCATGCCCTGAGATTAAGGTCAATGGGAAACTACAACAACCCTATCCAGGCAGGACTATAAATGGCCCAGATCCCTCAGGAATGAAGGTTTGGGTCACTCCACCAGGACAAAAACCACAACCTGCTGAGGTGCTTACTGAAGGCAAAGGGAATACAGAATGGGTAGTAGAAGAAGGTAGCTATCAATACCAGCTATGACCATGTGACCAGCTGCAGAAATGAGGACTGTAATTGTCATGACTATTTCCCCCTTCTTTTGCTAAAAACATGTTTGTGCATGTATATATACACTTGTACTAAGAAAAAAATCTTTATTTTATTTCCTA
The DNA here is from genome assembly GCF_024542745.1 of Macaca thibetana thibetana. NCBI lineage: Eukaryota > Metazoa > Chordata > Mammalia > Primates > Cercopithecidae > Macaca > Macaca thibetana. The sequence continues at coordinate 100,772,847 of NC_065578.1, read as the reverse complement.
TTCTTTTATCATGTGACATAAGATTTATTAACTTCAATCAGCACGTAAGTATTGTTAACTTTATATAACAGTATTTGGGTTGGGGATTGGTGTGTTTCCAGTTGTACAAAGGGTAGCTATATTATATTAGGCATAATTATGACCTTATTATTGTCTTTATTTGAAGTTTACGTATGATCTCAGGAGATGGGTATAGGTTCAAGTCGACAAGGGGTGGACTTGTGATGGTCAACTTGATTGGATTGAAGGATACAAAGTATTGATCCTGGGTGTGTCCGTGAGGGTGTTGCCAAAGGAGATTAACATTTGAGTCAGTGAGCTGGGAAAGGTAGATCCACCCTTAATCTGGTGAGTACAATCTAATCAGCTGCCAGCAAATATAAAGCAGGCAGAAAAACATGAAAAGGAGAGACAGACCTAGCCTCCCAGCCTACATCTTCTCTTGTGCTAGATCCTTCCTGCCCTCAAACATCAGACTCCAAGTTCTTCAGTTTTGGGACTTGGACCGGCCCTCCTTGCTCCTCAGCTCGTAGATAGCCTATTGTGGGACCTTGTGATCCTGTGAGTTAATACCTAATAAACTCCCCTGTGTGTGTGTGTGTGTGTGTGTGTGTGTGTGATCTCCTATTAGTTCTGTCCCTCTAGAAAACCCTGACTAATACATCCTTTGCAAGGAAAAGACATTCAATTGACCTCAAAAGATGAGTTTGTTTGTAAGTACAGATGTGGAGCAGAGCAGAACTAGAACTGCACCTGGAACCAGGAAGCCATCAGAAACTAAGGCAATTCTAGTGATCATCAATTGTCTCTAGTACTTTCCTCTTGGCGATATAGTCTCTGGCAGGAAGTCTTTGCCAGCTCCTGCTTGTCCTCTCTTCATAACCCCACATGAACCCTCATCAACCTCATGGAGCTAACTCTACCTCTAAGAGCCTCTATGCATACTTTCAGCTTCAGCTACAGTCACCGACTATCTAATATTCTCAATATTTTCCATTTCAAACACTGAAAGAAGAAATACAACTGGCATGGCAACCTCTATCTAATGTCAAGTCAATAATCTAGTAAGTCACTAGCCAGTCGTGGATCAAGTGCTCACCTCTGTCCAAATAATAGTTACAAAGTAGGCAGGGATGGGAGGAGAACAGAATGGCCCTGGCGGCACAGGAAAGTCTGCTCAGCAGTGGCTACGCACAGATCTGTTTCACTGAGGAAGGACAGAGGGCCGGCAGCTTCCATGATTGACATCTCTAATGTAATGCCTTAGTTCTTTTGTCCTCAGATACAAAGCAATGAGACAAAATGCTTTTGTCTGTAATAAAATAATAAGATTACTTTCCTAGAGTGTGAGGTTATAAAAGATTATAAACTATACCCAGGTCAGCAATTTCAGCCACAGTTAGAGCCCAGCTTTGAACTGCCTCGGCTTATTTAGAGCTCTTGAGCTTGAGATATCAATGTTCAGTCGCTTCTGCTGCCTCTTGTGCCTCCTGGAACCCAGTGCTCTGTTGCTGGTTCCTTTGTTTACCCCTGCCCTCTGTACTTCCTAAATGCAAGGAAAATCCTTCCTAAACTTCTCAAGCTGTTGGGGATTGTTAGTCATGATCCACAAAGCTCACTCAAGGATAAACACTGAATTCAAGTTTTCCTGGTTGTCTAAAGAATGTGCTTCTCGTGGTGGCTCATGCCTGTAATCCTAGCTCTTTGGGAGGCCAAGGCGGGAGGACCACTTGAGGTCAGGAGTTCTAAACCAGCCTGACCAACATGATGAAACCCTGCCTCTAGTAAAAATACAAAAAAATTAGCCAGGCATGGTGGCGGACACCTGTAATCCCAGCTACTTGGGAGGCTGAGACAGGAGAATTGCTTGAACCCAGGAGGCAGAGGTTGCAGTGAGCCAAGATCATGCCACTGTCCTCCAGCCTGTGGGACAGAGTGAGATTCAGTCTCAAAAAAAAAAAAAGTGCTTCCACAATCTCCAGTTTCTGCAAGTAACCTTCCCTTCCCCAGGCTAGGAAATAACTAAAGGCTCAGGTAACAATCCCAATATAATGCTATTTTTCCCAGGCCACAGTGAACCCTCATCAGTATTATACTGCAAAAAAAGAAAAAAGAAAAAGCTTTTATCCATCATACTTTCACCTCCAACTTGCCTCCTGTCCCCAAAACCCCAGTCTCCTGCAAGCTACTGTGGACTCCTGTTTGCTGGTCTATTGTCCCAACTATTGCTATTCTTTACTCTGCCACATGGTGGCACTGTTCTCCGACAGCTTCTCCCCTACACCTGGTTTAAAAGATGATAATGTCAGGGTTGTGAGAGTTTCTCCCTCAGTCTGGTGTTGGAATGAATATTGCTCTGTATCAGACTTCCAAATGCAGGTTTTTCTCTCTGTTTTTATGGCCCTTCTTTTAAGGATCTGGATAAAGGAATGTTTGAGCCTCACCTGCCTTCACTGAACTTAAAAGAGCCCCCTCTCCCACTGAATGTGAACCAGGACCTAAAGACAGGATCCAGGCTCCTTGTCTCTCCTAACTTAAATTCAGTTCCCTGACTCCTGCGGAAGATGTACAAGCCAATATCTTCAGGTGCATCCTTTAGTCACAGTTCAAACTAAAAACTACATCCAACTAAAAGGCTTCTGCACAGCAAAGAAACAACAGTGTGAAGATACAATCTACTGGTTGGGGAAAAATATTTGCAAGCCATACATCTGATAAGGGGTTAGTATTCAAAATATATCAGAAACTCGAACAACTCAATAGCAAAAAACAACAACAAAAAAAATGGGCAAGGGACTGTAATAGACATTTCTCAAAAGAAGACATACAAATGGCCAACAAACATATTTAAAAATGCTCAACATCACTAATCATTAGGAAAATGCAAACTAAAACCACAATGAGAAATCACCTCATACCTGTCAGAATTGCTATTATCAAAACAGGCAAAAGGTAACAAGTGCTGCTGAGAATGTGGAAAAGGAACCATTGTATATACTGTTAGTGGGAATATAAACAGCCCTTATGGCAAAATGTATGGAAGTTCCTCAAAAAACTAAAATTAGAATTCCGAGGTGATCCAACAATCCCACTTCTGAGTATTTACCCAAAATTAAAGTCAGTTTTTTGAAGAGGTCTCTGCACGCTCAAGTTCATTGCAACACTATTCACAATAGCCAAGTTATACAATTAACCTACATGTCCAACAACAGGTGAATAGATAAAGCAGATGTGGTAAATACACAATGGAATACTATTTAGCCTTGTAAAAGAAGTAAATTCTGTCATTTTCAAAATATGGACGTAATTAGTGAAATAAGTCAGGCAGAGAAAAACAAAACAAATATTGCATTTCTCATTCATATGGGGAATCTAAAACACTCAAACTCAAAGAAGCCCAGAGTAGAATGGTGATTACAAAGGCGCGGGGTGTGGGGGCTGAAGCGCGAGTGGGAATGGGGAGATGATAGCCAAAGGGTGCAAAATCTCAGACAGGAGTAATAAGTTTGGTTTGGTTTTTATTTTAATCTGATGCATAATGTGGTGGATATAGTTAATAAGAGTGTATTACACATTTCAAAATTGCTGAGAGAGTAAATTCCAAAGGCTTTTACCGCACACACAAAAAATAACAATTGCAGCAATAGATACATTAATTGATGCGATTTAATTATTTCACATTGAATTCAAAACTCATAATATCACGTTGTACCCCGTAAATGTATACAATTACAAATTGTCCATTTACAATTTTTAACAAAGTCATTTGCGCCATTTTCCCCAGGAGGCTCCCCGCTGGTGACCGCTGGGATGTCCTCCCTCCAGCTCTTCTCCACGCTCAAGATCTCCCTCCACCCTCTCTTCCCGTGGATAGGGAGAGAGCTAGGTTTGGCTTCAGACCTGAAGCTAAATTCCGGTTCCACCCTTACTGGCCACTGGCCAAATTCTCCCTGCTAACTCAGTTTCCTTAGCTACAAAATGAGGATAACATTAGTAAACTCTAGAATTAAATGAGGTGTCATATGTAAAGCGCCTGACGGAGTCCTTGGTATATAGTAGATGCTCAAAAAAAATGCTAGCTCCCTTTTCTTGTCTCCTTTATTCAAGCCTGGCTCCTATATTCTAAAATCTCTGTTTGTCCAGGCTCCAGGACCCCTCAATCTAATCCACTTTCCATATATAGCTTTATTTGTTTACTTATCTAAATAGCAATTACCCATATCATAGACAGAAGATAAAGGTTTGACTACAGGATTATGAGAAAATGCAAACTAGTATTTTTTAGGATACAGTTTTAAATGATAAGACTTGTTATTATCCAAAATAATAGTGGCTTCAACCAGATTACAGTTTTTTCTCTCACAAGCTGGACTCAGGTGGTAGTAGCTCTGCATGCGGGAACCCAGGCCTCTTTTATGTTGTCACTTGTCTATCCTAGAGTATTGCACTTGTCTCTATAGTCCAAGATGCCTGCTCCCATATCTGCATTGCAGCCATCAGAGAAAGGGAAAAGCACAGAAGAAGTGCAAGCCACCTCCCCGTCTTAAGACACACGAGAGTTGCACAGGTCTCACTTCCTTCATATTTAGAACTCAGTCACACTCAGCTCCAAGGAGGCTAAGAGGTCAAGGAGGCTGCTGTGTGTCAGCTGAAAAGCCTATTACTATGGAGGAATGGGAGAAAACTGGCAGTTTCTGCCACAGAGCTAATTAGGAGTTTTTCTCCACCAAAACAAATAGCAAAGCCAGGATAATCCATGGAAGCCAAAAACTATCCAGGCTGCAAGTAATGACCCATTTGTTTCAAACAAATCCATAAAGAAAATTTAACATCAGCCCCAAACACATATATATATGACAAAGACTTTCAGCTAAATCAAGGCAATGTGGCCATATAAGAAAACATTAAACATTTTATCCTATAAAATCACCAATCCTTAGAACTGGTGGGAATCTTAAAAGAGATTTAGTACAAACTTCTACTCTGTGCAAGAATTCCCTCTCCAGTAATCTTGACTAAAGCTATCACCAAACATTTTCGGGTGATGACTTGAAGGTCCTTCGTTGCTGGGAGTTGTGGGCAAAGGCAGACAGAGGGAACCAACAGGAGACAAGGTTCACAGCCTGCACTTGGGATGCAAAGCCATGGGCAAGGCAAGGTGTAAAAGCCTCAATTCCAGGATCAGCCAAAAGTACAAAACACAGAGGGGGGCAAGGGATTTTCATTGGTTCAGGTCCAGAAGTAAGTGTGCAAAAAGGATATATCTTTCCTGCAAGAAGGATATATCTTTCCTATGTTTTGGAAGCCCCAAAATATACAATTTTGCCACAGGTGTTTATGACTAAAAAAAGTAGCTCTGATAGGCTGGGCGCGGCGGCTCATGCCTGTAATCCCAGCACTTTGAGAGGCCGAGGCTGGCGGATCACGAGGTCAGAAGATCAAGACCATCCTGGCTAACATGGTGAAGAAACTCCGTCTGTACTAAAAATACAAAAAATTAGCCGGGCGAGGTGGCGGGCGCCTGTAGTCCCAGCTACTCGGGAGGCTGAGGCAGGAGAATGGCGTGAATCCGGGAGGCGGAGCTTGCAGTGAGTCGCGATCTCGCCACTGCACTCCAGCTTGGGCTGCAGAGCAAGACTCCGTCTCAAAAAAAAAAAAAAAAAAAAAAAAAAAAAAAAAGAAAGAAAGAAAGAAAAAGTTGCTCTGATAATATTGAATTCAAAGGGCCTATAAGGCATTTGGGTGGAGATTTCAAGTAAACACCTAGAAACGTCTATCTGGGACTCAGGCCTAGAGGTAAGTTTGCAAAAAGGATGTATCTTTCCTGCAAGAAAGCTATATCTTTCCTATGTTTTGGAAGTCCCAAAATATACAATTTTACCACAGGTGTCAAAACTGGATCTATTTAATCAGCTGCGCCAAGGTTAGGCTTGAAATAGAGTTCAAAGAGCAAAAAGATATAGAAGTAGGAGAAACCGGGAAATAATCTTGCTTTTAGAGAATGGAAAGTAAACAAAAGAAGAAAAAGGAAGAACAGTTTTTAAAACAAATAAACAGAAGAAAGGAAGGAGAGACAGAGAGAGAAGGAAGAAAAACAGGTGGCTCTCGTATGAAGTCCATGGAAACTAAACTTTAATAGTCATTCTAAAACTTAGCAGCTGGCTCTGCTTTCTAGGGCATCATTATGAGGTGGCATTTGTTCTGCATGACGCTGTGGATAAAAACCGGAAGGAGCGCCTAGCTTAGAAGGATTCCACATCCCTTTGCTTTGATGAAATTCCCCATCCTCCAAATCACAGGCTGGTTCCTACACAATTAAATTAATTACAGTGCCTTGAGGTTTTACCACAATGATTGAAGCTCAGGTGAGCTCATGACCCAAGCCAGGCCAGTATCAGTCTCTCCCTGAGGTCTTTTATAAAACTGGAACTAGAATAGAGAAGCTTTTCTCCTCATACTCTATGTTCTAAGAATGTGGCCCTGAAACAGCCAGTGGACACATGGGCACATCCCCTGCCCATGTATAAGCCTGAGCCAATAAAACCAAATAGCAAATAGCAAAGCAGAGAGGTACAGACAAAAGTGGAGTAAAGAGTCCTGAGTGAAGGCGCTGTTTGATATCGGTGAAGGGTGTACATTCCCACAGGAGCCCTCCTTATGGGGCCACGTATTCCCCAGGTGCCAGCCCAGTAAGGTTTCCTGAGGTCAAGCTTCAACCTACATTTGGTCCACACAAGAAGTCATTTTTAGTAGTAGCTGAAGGATCTGCCCCATGTTTTAGAGGGGATACAGTTAAGAGAAGAAGGATCCCCTCCCTGAAGCTGATTAAATGAGTGAATAGGAGTTACCAGCAGGATACATAAGTGCTCAGGAAAATGGAATGTCACTAAGGTCACTGGCAGTGGAGGCAGCAGTCTGGTAATGAAGCAAGAAAACAGGATATGGAGAAAGGCAGTAGCCTGGGGTAACCCAACTTAAGATGGCAAGAGGGGACGTACAGAAAAATGACACAACTGTGTTATTTGAGGTGGCAGGCTTATAAAAACATATAAGTGATTTTAAACATTTATATGTTTTTAAAACATTAAAAACATTAAAAATGTTTAAAACATAAGCATAAAATGCTTATAAAAACATATGAATGATTTTATTTAGTCATATAAATGTCATATTATATGACAGAATAAAACAGAATTTATATGACAGAATAAAAATCTATGAAACATAAAATAACCCCCTGGAAATTTCCAAAGATGTTGGGAAAGAAAATTCAGTGAAACACTAGAATTCCTACAGGCAAGCATAATAATTCAAATATAAAAGGTTATTGTTGCGATTATAGCTTGGCAAGGGTTAGGATACACAGATAACAAGGAAAATGCCTCCAAGGGTTGGTGTAAGTGAGGTCTCATACTCTAGACAGAAAGACAAAGATGAAGATCAGAAAATGTCATTGGACGGAATGACCTCTTTTATTAGTGACCTTCAAAAGAGTTGTTGAAGTAAAATGTTGGGGCAGAAAACAAATGTCTTGACCTGGCCTTGAGACTTACACATCAGAGAGGGTGCTTTAAGAAGCTAATGAGGCCGGACTCAGTGGCTCATGCCTGTAATCCCAACACTTTGGAAGGCTGAGGCGGGTGGATCATCTGGAGTTAGGAGTTCGAGACCAGCCTGACCAACACGGTAAAACCCTGTCTCTACTAAAAATACAAAATTAGCCAGCCATATTGGCACATCCCTGTAATCCCAGCTACTTGGGAGGCTGAGGCAGGAAAATTGCTTGAACTCAGGAGGCAGAGGTTGCAGTGAGCTCAGATTGTGCCATTGCCCTCCAGCCTGGGCAACAAGAGTGAAACTCCATCTCAGAAAAAAGGGGAAAAGAAAAAAGAAAGAAAGAGAGAAAGAAAGAAAGAGAGGAAGGAAGGGAAGGGAAGGAAAGGAAAGGGGAGGGGAGGGGAGGGGAGGGGAGAGAGAAAGAAAAGAAAAGAAAAGAAAAGAAAAGAAAAGAAAAGAAAAGAAAAGAAAAGAAGCAAATGAGGTGAATTCTGGTAGATCACCTAGCACAGAGCAGAGACAGGACGGCAGGAGCAAGGGACAAGTGGGGACAGAGGGAGAGTTGACAGAGGCAAACCAGGCAATAGGCTCCTCCACTTGGTTCCACAGGAGGAGCGTGTTAGGAAAGAAGTAGGGAAAGAAGAAATCCGTCTGTGTCTCTGTTCAAGTGATCTTCATGAGTGGATGCTCACACTGCCATACAACACCCACATTGAAACAAAGTGTGAGGCAGAGAGAGGGCATCGGACATCTTGTGTTCCCACCTTCCCCCTAGAAAGAACACACACATACAGAATTCCCCTGAAGGCTCAGATAGCTTTGTCCTCAGAGATACCAGTAATAAAATACTACATGTGGGGGAATAATAAAGTTGGGCAATGGTCACTAGATAAATGGATAAACAAAATGTATTATATGCATACAATGAAATATTATTCTGCCTTAAAAAGGAACTAAGTTTTTTGATACATGTTACAACATGGAGGAACTCTGAAGACACGCTAAGTGAAATATGCCAAACACAAAAGGACAAATATTGTATGGTTCCACTTACATGAGGTAGCTAGAATAGGCAACTTAATAGAGACAGAAATAAAATTGGACATTACCAGGGGCTACATGGAAAATAGGGGAATTACTCCTTAATGGTTATAGAGTTTCTGTTTCAGTTGATGAAAAAGTTTTGGACATAGTGGTGATGATTGCAGAACATTGTAAAGGTAATTAGTTCCACCGAAATGTACACTTAAAAATGATTAGAATGAAAAATATTATTTTATATCTGTTTAACACGATAAAAATTATTTTAGGCCAGGCACAGTGGCTCACGCCTGTAATCCCAGCACTTTGGGAGGCCTAGGTGGGTCAGGAGTCCAAGGGCAACCTGGCAACATGGTGAAACCTCATCTCTACTAAAAATACAAAAATTAGCCAGGTGTGGTGGCAGGTACCTGTAATTCCAGCTACTCAGGAGGCTGAAGCAAGAGAATCACTTGAACCCAGGAGGCGGAGGTTGCAGTGAGCTGAGATTGTGCCATTGCACTCCAGCCTGGGTGACAGAGCAAGACTCTGTCTCAAAAATATATATATATGTAAATAATATATAAAAATATATAATATAATATATATGAACTATATATGTAATATATAATTTAGTATATATTATATTTATATATAAAATATATATAAATATATATTTTTTTAAGTTGGACATTGGATGTTGAGCCTCTAACTAGTTTATCTTACTGCAGCATGAAAGAGCAAATGCATCAATAGCCAGATTTTCAGAAAGTCCCTGATTGGCATTGGATAGGCCAGCTCAGAGAACTTCTTTCTCTCTAAACACTACCCTTTCTCCTTTCATCTGGTTCCATGGGCCTTTTAAACTTTCTGTTTCTTCTCAGAATTCTCTAGTGTCCTTCAATTTCAAAGCTACTATGTTTTTCCTCGACATAACTTCTAAGCCCACTCTTACAAAGGTGTTTAGCCTCTGGCATGGCTTATGAAAATACAATCTCACCTACCACCATTTCCAGTGCTTCATAGTAGGATGAAGGTGTCCCAAGGTAGAGTAGTGATTACAGTTTCTCCCTAAATAGCTTAAAAATTATTATAACACATAGCCCATCCCATACTGCAAAAATTAACTGTCCTGGAAAAATGAACTTTCATTGGTTTTTCTTACACGATCACGGCTTACCTGATAGCATCATTCTTACACGATTTTGCTGGTATTTAATCCTTTTCTTCACCTTCAGTTATGTTGTAATGATCTCTTTCACCACCTGCACTGACAGAAACCATTTCTCTTGTTTAACTCCTGAATGATTCACGTAGGGGTTGGGGAGTGAGATGGCAAAAAGAATGGGAAGGGCAAATGGTATATATATGCTTCCAAAATAAAATGGAAGGATACAAGATGAAAGTAAAAATACATGGGTTAATAATGGAGAAGAAATGAGATATTTTTTAATGGTGAGTTGAGATGGCGTTGGAAAGATTGGCTGAAGATAAATAGAAATATCAAGGTGGAAAAGAAGTCAAGAGGATCAGGTAGCATGGTCTCAATCATCTGTAAGCCAGACACCCTGGATATCACTGTTCAGCAAACTGTGAATCCAAATTTCTCCATCTTGCCAGCAAAAAGAATCATTTGTCCTTTATTAACATTAATTCAGCATTTATATGGGGTTTGTTTGTTTTGTTTTGTTTTAAAGTCAGGGTCTTACTCTGTCACTCAGGCTGGAGTACAGTGGCTTGATCAGAGTTCACTGCAGTCTTGAGCTCCTGGGCTCAAGTGATCCTCCTGATTCAGCCTCCTGAGGCTAAAGACTACAGGCTTCAAGCTGGGACTATAGGCACACATCAGCACACCCAGCTAGAGACGGAGTCTCACCATGTTGCCCAGGCTGATCTTGAACTCTTGGCTTCAAGTGAGTCTCCTGCCTTGGTCTCCCAAAGAGCTGGGACTACAGAAATGAGCCACCACACCTGGCCTAATTGAGCATTTATATGTAACATGCTAGTAAGATGGAAAGAGAAAAATTACATTTGGCAAAGTCTGGCTCCTGAAGATCTCAATGGCTAGAAAAGGGGGGAAGAGTAAAGAAATAACTTCTATGCCATCTAATAAGTGCATTATATATATATATATATATATATATATATATATATATATATATATATATATGCTGTTATATGAACATAAGGAAGGGAATACCTAGCTCTGCCTGAAGGAGTCAGAAAAAGCTTTACACAGAGGTGACATTGGCTTTGCATTGAAGTATGAGGAGGAGTTTGCTAGGTAGAAAAGGAGTTCAAGACATGGTAAACAGAAAGAAGAATGTTAATCAGGGCAAATAATTGAAAGTTTAGTGTGTCAAAACAAGACTAGTAAAATGATTAGTGAAGCAAAATCATAGGTTTATGCAATGCTTCGGAAGGCAATTGTTAGGCTAGGAAAGCCAGAAACAGACTATGAAAGATTTGCAGGTTAAACTGGGATGCTGGGATAAACTTGTGAATGGACATCAAAGAGCCAGCAAAGTTCTAAGTAGAATCAGGTCGATTTTTAGATAACTCTGGTAGCAACATGGAGTGTGATTCAGGGTGTTGAGAGAAAGGCGGGACATTATCACAACAGTATAGGAGAAGTGAGGAGCAAAGACCCAAGGGTAACTAGGAGGATAGCATCTTAGAAGACTGGAAGTTTGACTTAAAAAGCACACACTAGCAGATTGGGAGAGGAAAAAACAAAACAAAACAAAACAAGACCCATCGCTACTGTCTTCAAGAGACCCATCTCACACTTACTGATACCCACAGGCTGAAAGTAAAGGATTCACTGTTGTTGGTTTAAAGTCTGTTTTATCTGATATAAGAATAGTGACCTCTGCTCTTTTTTGTTTTCCATTTAGCATGGAGGTTACTGTTCTCATATCAGATAAAACAGACTTTAAAGCACCAACAGAAAAAGGACAAAGAAGAACATTACATACTGATAAAGATTCAATTCAACAAGATTTAACTTTCCGAAATATATACATACTAAACACTGGAGAACACAAATTCATTTCAAAAAATGCTTGTAGACCTACAAAAAGACTTTGTCACACAATAATAGTGGGAGACTTCAACACCCCACTGACAACGTTAGACAGTTCACTGAGCAAGAAAACTAACAAAGAAAATTTTCACTTAAACTCAACACTTGACCAACTGGACCTAATACACATCTGCTGAATACGCCACCCATCAATCACAAATTACACATTATTCTCACTGGCACACAGAACATACTCTAAGATAGACCATACGCTTAGCCATAAAACAAGTCCCAATAAATTCAAAAAAATTGAAAGGACGCCAGTCATCCTCTCAAATCACAGTGTAATAAAGACAAAAACCAATACAGATCTCTCAAAACCACACAATTACATGGGAATTAAACAGCTTGCCCCTGAATAACTTTTGGGTAAACAATGAAATCAAGGCAGAAAAAAATATTCTTTGAAATAAATGAAAACATAGACACAACATACTAAAATCTATGGCATGCAGCAAAAGCAGTGTTATGAGGAAAGTTTATAGTGCTAAACACCCACCTCAAAAAGCTAGAAAGATCTCAAATCAACAATCTAACATCACACCTACAAGAACTAGAAAAGCAAGAGCAAACTAACCCTAAAGCTAGAAGAAGAAAATAAATAACTAAAATTGGAGCAAAACTGAATGAAATTGGCACACAAAAATCCATACAAAAAAACAACAAAACTAAAAATTAGTTCCTTTAAAGGATAAACGAGATTGATAGAACACTAGCTAGATTAACAAAAAAGAGAAAATCCAACAAAGCACAATCATAAATTACAAAGGTGACATTACAACTGATCCCACAGAAATACAAAGGATCCTGAGACTATTATAAACACCTCTACTCATACAAACTAGAAAATCTAGAGGAAATGTGTAAATTCCAGGAAACACACAATCTCCCAGGATTGAATCAGGAAGAAATTGAAACCCTGAACAGCCCAATAATGAGTTCCAAAATTGAATAAGTAAGAAAAAACCTACCAACCAAAAAATGCTCTGGACCAGATGGATTCACAGCCAAATTCTACCGGGTGTACAAAGAAGAACTGGTACCAATTCTACTGAAACCATTCCCAAAAATCAAGAAGGGGGGACTCCTACCTAACTCATTCTGTGAAGCCAGCATCACTCTGATACTAAACTGGCAAATACAAAACAAAAAAAGGAAACTACAGACCAATATCTCTAATGAAAACAGATGCAAAAATCCTCAACAAATATGAGCAAGCCAAATCCAGCGGCAAGTCAAAATGTTAATTCAGCATGATCAAGTAGGCTTCATTCCTGTGATATAAGGTTGGTTCAACATATACAAATTAATAAATGTGATTTACAACATAAACAGGATTAAAAACAAAACCATATTATAATCTCAATAGATGAGGAAAAAGATTTTGATGAAATCCAACATCCCTTCATGATAAAAATCCTCAAGAATCTTGAATCAAAGGGGCATACCATAAAATAGTAAAAGTCATTTATGACAAACCCACAGCCAACATTGTACCAAATGGGCAAAAACTAGAAGCATTCCCCTGAGAACTAAAACAAGACAAAGATGCCCATTCCTACCACTCCTAGTCCACATAGTAGTGGAAGTGTTAGCCACAGTAATTGGGCAAAAATAATAATAATAATAACAATAATAATAATAATAAAAGGCAACCAAATAGGAAAAGCAAAAGTGAAACTATCTCTCTTTGTGATAGAGAGAGATACCTAGAAAACTCTAAGGACTCCACCAAAAGGCTCCTGGAAATGATAAACACTTTGGTAAAATTTCAGGACACAAAATCAGTATATGAAAATCAGCTGTATTTCTATACACCACTAACACTCAAGCTGACAGCCAAATCAGGAACACAATCTTATTTACGATAGCCACACACACAAACAAAAAAATGCTTAGGAATATATCTAATCAAGGAGGTGAAAGATCTCAACAAGGAGAACTATAAAACACTGTTGAAAGAAACAGATGACACAAACTGGGAAAATATTCCATGCTCATAGATGGGAAGAATCAATATCATTAAAATGGCCATATTTCCCATTCCATTTTTTCTGCAATCTCACCAACATCTGTTTGTTTGTTTGTTTGTTTTTAATTTTTTTAGTAATTTATTAAGTAATAGCCATTTTGACTGGCATGTGATGGTATCTCATTATGGTTTTCTTTCAGGTGCTTTTGGCTTCTCTGAAGAAGACATACAAGCTACTAACAAACATATGAAAAAATGTTTAACATCACTAATCAGAGAAATGCAAAATAAACCACTTTACTAGGTCAGCATAAGTAAGAGAATTAGTTGTTTATCTTAAGTGAATTAATGCAGGAAAAGAAAACTACATACCACATGTTCTCACTTAGTGGGAGCGAAACATTGGGTAGTCACGGACATAAATATGGCAACAATAGAAACTAGGGACTGCTGGAGGGAGAGGGGCGAGGGTTGAAAAACTAACTATTGAGTAATATGCTCAGTACCTGGGTGTCAGGATTATTCATACTCAAACTTCAGCATCACACGACATACCCAGGTAACAAAGCTGTACATGTACCTCCTGAATCTAAAATAAAAGTTGGAAAAAAGTTACTATAAAAAAGTTATTTAAAAAGTTACTATAACATTAAATTTTAAGTAAAGAAGGCTGAAAGTTTGGACAGAACTTGAAAAGAGAAAACTCTTCTCTGACGGAAGACTAAATTCAACTCAGGTCATGATGTGTTTGAGAGGACGATGTATTCATTAGACAGTTAAAAGAGGATATCATTAGACACAAATAACCTTAATAAATTCAAAATCAAGTGCATCTCAAATGCTCCACTCATCCTCCAGTTGGTGTCTTTTCCAAAAAGAAAATGAGCTTGATTTGGTATAAATTACTTTTAGTGGCATAGATGTCATGAAAATGGATGCAACAATGGGTAGTGACAATAGATGACAATGAAGGACCACCACTTTTTTTTCACAGTTTTCTAGCCATCTGCTTAACAATCTGTTTAATAATAAAAATCAATGGTTAGCCTAATTTTGCATCATTTTTAGAAATTGTCTTTTGCCCTTTTTGGAAGATTAATACAACATTAGACATCTCTAAATGTCTTCATTTTGTTATTGACCATTATTCCTTCAAGATAAATGATGACAGTCTGGCTTCCCTGCATGTCTTCTCACAGCCCAGGGATATCATCCATCTGGGGTGGAGATTCGATCTTATTAAAAACAACTAATTCTCTTACTATTCTGACCTAGTGAGGATTGCCATTCCCTTTTAATGTTATTTATCTGGGCTTTCCAATTTGAAATTATTTTTGTGGGCAAAGAATATGAAAACAAAATAGGACTTAAATAGTTTTGCTTTCTATTTGCAGTCGACAGTCAGCATTACACCATCTGTTTCATTCAGGTCAGAAACATGCCTTGTTTTTGTGTCTCCAACACGTTAAATCAAAATTGAAATGTTGCTGTCCTTGGTATTTGGTGGCGTCTGGGTACATTTGTGCCTGCAGTTTTCCTAACACTGGTATTATTGATTTCTGCCACTCTTTTGTATTCCCTCTTAGCCGTGGGTCCCTCCTTCTGTGTTTTGTGAATATGCTGCCTGTGGGTCCTTTATATAAACTCCTCTTTATATCCTCATTGAAGTCAGTTGTAATTGCAATGTCAGAGAAATGCTTTTTACACTGGTTTTTTTTTTTTTGCCAGTTACTATTTTTAATAGTGGAATTAATACCTATCTTTCCTCTTCACTGTTTTTAGTCTGATTTCCCGAAGTCCAGTTTGTAAGTCTGATAATAATCAGCATCCTTGACCATCATAAACACCAAGAGGATAGGATCACTTTCTTTTAAAATTCAGATCACCATTACTTTACTCATATGCTTTCTTCTTTGTTGGTCATAGTTAAGCTCCAAGTAGCAATGCATTGTATTCTCAAACTTCTGAGAGACTGAATTATCTCCAAGACAAGAGGATACTAGTGCTCTGTATTTGTTGGATAAGATCTCCCAGCAAGATGGATTAGAGCATCTTGAGATGCTCCCATAGCGATGCTTGGAGTGCTAACCCAACAAATACAAAGCACCAGTACCTTCACCCTCCCATCAAATCATCTTGCTTCCATGCTGATCATGAAGTTTCCATTAAGAAATCATCATCTGTGTTTCTTTCCTGCATAAGTGTTCAACAATGCCCACTATCTTTTGTCCTTACAAAAATGTTCCATACCATTTAATTATTAATTTAACAAATCCATATTAAGAATATGTACAGTGCTATATTAGCTTGTGAGGGCTGCCATAACACAGTACAACAGACTGGGTAGCTTGAACAACAAAAAATTCATTTTCTCACAGTTCTTGAGGCTCAAAATCTGAGATCAAGGTGTCATCAAGACTGGTTCTTTCTGATGATCATGAGGGAGGATCTGTTCCAGGCCAGGCCTCCCTCCTTAGCATGTAGATGGCCGTCTTCTCCCTGTGTCTTCACATCATCTTCCCTCTGTACATGTCTGTGTCCAAATTTACTCTTCTTAAAAGACCACAAGTCAGATTGCACTAGAGCCCCCCTTAATAACTTTAATAGCTTCATTTTAATTTAATTGCCTCTGTAAAGATCCTGTCTCCAAATATGGTACATTCTAAGGTACTAGGGGTTAGAACTTCAGCATATGTATTTTTGTGGGAACATCATTCAGGCTCAGAGTGGTCTTATGTGCATATACTATAAGCCAGGCACGGTTCTAAGCCCTGGGAATATAGAAGTGAATGAAACAAAGTCCCTCCCTTCATGGACTTTATTTACACTTCAGTGGAAACAGGGGAAGACAAACAATGAACAGTAAGTATATGCTGTAATGCCAGTAAACAGTATTTAGAATCTAAACAGGGCAAAGAAACAGAGGGCACCAGAGAGGGGATGGAGCTGGGAGGGTTGTAATTCTAAATGAGGTCAGAATGGAACAGAGAGAGACATGAATAAAGAGAGGGACAAACCACCTAGTTGTGCAGGAGACCTGCCTTCTAGGCAAAGGGAACAGCACATGCAAAGATCCGAGGCAGGATTATGGTAGGCATATTCAACAAACAGAAAGGAAGCACCCTGAGTCAGGAAAAGGAATGGCAGTGTATTAGTCCATTTTCACACTGCTGATAAAGACATACCCAGGACTGGGCAGTTTACAAGAGAAAGAAGTTTAATTGGACTTACAGTTCCACATAGCTGGGGAGGCCTCACAATCGTGGTGGAAGGCAAAGAGGAGCAAGTCATACCTTACATAGATGGCGGCAGGCAAGAAAAAAAAAAAAACAGTTTGTGCAGGGAAACTCCCGCTTTTTTAAAACCATCAGATCTCTTGAGACTCATTCACTATCATGAGAACAGTATGGGAAAGACCCACCCGGTGATTCAATCATCTCCCACTGGGTCCCTCCCACAACACGTGGGAATTCAAGATGAGATTTGGGTGAGGACACAGTGAAACTATATCAGGCAGGAAATGACATCATACGTGTATGGGGTCTTGTAAGAATTTGAATTTTGGCTGAGCATGGTGGCTCATGCCTGTAATCCCAGCACTTTGGGAGGCCGAGGTGGGTGGACTGTCTGAGGTCAGGAGTTCAAGACCAGCCTGGCCAATATGGTGAAAACCCATCTCTACTAAAAACACAAAAAAATTAGCCAGGTGTGGTGGCAGGTGCCTGTAATCCCAGCTACTCGGGAGGCTGAGGCAGGAGAATGGCATGAACCCAGGAGGCGGAGGTTGCAGTGAGCCGAGACCGCCCCATTGCACTCCAGCCTGGGCAACAAGAACAAAATTCTGTCTCAAAAAAAAAAAAAGAAAGAAATTTGAATTCTATTCTCAGTGTTATGGGAAGCAATTTGAGGGTTACAAGCAAAGAACTGTTATGAGAAAAATAATTGTACCATACCTGGATTTAATGAGATAAAATTCACAACCTCTTTTGAGAATTATAGAGAATCCCTGATAAAATGCTTTCTTAAACAACTTTCTGGTACACTTTATTGAAATTAGAAATTCCTTCTGAAAAAGAAATTCATCACCCATCCACCTGACTATGGGTCTTGTGATGGTCTGACAGTCTTAAGGTCCTTACTTAAACATTCATGTAAAATATCTATTAAGCAGGAGACTTTGAGCTGACTTTTTCAAAAGCATCTTCTCTTATTAAAGTTTGAAATTGAACTTTGACATATGCTTGTCATCAAATTGTCTAAGAAGTTGCTTGAACAAATAAAATCATTTTTGAAGGATTACTGTAGGTTCAGGATAACTCACTGTAGACTTGCCATTTGGATGTTGAACTTATTCTATTATACCTGTTTCTTTTGCATATTCCAGGCATAGTTCTCTTAATTGTGCTAGTTCCTTTCCAATCTAAATTTAATACTCAGGTCCTCTGTCTCTAACATAATCTATTTAAATTTCAAGAAGATAAATGATTACAAAATATCTGAAAGCCAAAGTAAGTCCATTTCTGATACAAACTGACCTTTCTGGAATAATAAAAAACCACCTAACTCCCCTCCTCTGTCTTACGACTTCCTTCTTTAAAATCTTAGTTAAATCTATGCTAAGAGCCAACAGCGATTTGAAGACAGTGAAACCAATTAAATAAAACTGATAATCCTTTTCCTACTTAAAAAAAAAAAAAAAAAAAAAAAGGCAAAAAGACTGTTACACGATTTACCTTTTCTGAGCTAAGCATAACGTTAGTATTCACTAAGGGAATCCCAGCAAACATCAAGGAGAAATCACACTGCCAACAGAAGTCATTTCTTATATCATCTGGCAGTACGGAGTGTTTTGAGTCTCAAATTTTAAAGTAAGTCTTATTAATGAAAAGGGACAAATTAGAAGTTTTGAGATATACCAAGGCTCTATGGGGTTTTGTTTTGTGTATGTATACAAAACATAAAATTGTCTCCTAATAAAGGAGATACAAAACCCAAAATTTTTTTAAAAGTCAAATGAAATCCAGCTCTATTTCACCAAAATGGGCAAGTACAATGTTAGCCATTATTGGAGCTTTCTCCCTCCCCAGGGGCTCCATAATCCTGGGAACCAGGTAGAAACAGGTTCCTGGTTGCCATCTTTTACCACACCCACCCTCTCAACTTTGTTTATCAAAGAGTAAGTACCTGTTGGAAATATGCATTTATTACCTAGTTGAGATTTTATTTATTTATGAAACCCACAGGGGAAAAATGGATGAGGGATACAAAGAATGGATAGAAAGGGAAGGCAAGAAAGAAGAAAGGAAGGAAAAAGGAAAAAAAAGACAGAGAGAAAGGTAAAATTGAGCATTTTGATAAAGAATCAGTGTATGCAAAGTAGTTTACACTCAAGAGATTATTTACTTTAAGATAAAATTACATGAGTATATTGCAAATTAAAAATTATTAGTGCTACATTAAGCAACTGGGAAATTAGGGGCTTGCACTGACAGGCAGCACACAGACTAAAAATTGGAACCTGGAAATTAGTAATTAATGTCAGAGTAATGATGCATTTTCTTCCAAATGAATTGTACCATTTTTTGCCTAGATATTTCAAGCCTTCTGTATGCAATGTTACTGATAGTCCTTGTTAATTCCAGCTAAATATATGTAAAATGTATTATACAATATACCAGATCCCCCTCTATTACTAAATTTCTAAGTGAAGAGCATCATAGAAAATGCTTTCACATTATGGCTCATTTTTATTTGATAGCTTTTATTTAACAATCAACTTTTCACAGACTCATCTTAAATTTGATATAGCCCATATTACAAAGAATATTTTCATTTTTGTCCCCTCAGCCCTCCATTAAAATCTGCAGATCACTGTGGGTAGCAGCATCTGAGCAGGAAGCATGACTTCGCATGCACCATCCTTCCTTGAGTTCAAACATTCTGTATGACGCACTGCTGTGATTTCCTGGAACCTGGCTTTCTCCCTCCACAAAGCCATATATGTGGATATTCTGGGTCATAAACCCATGTGCATAAGAATTGGGGCTGAACGAGGTTACGAGGTCAAAACAAAGATTGTTCTCCCATATACACTGAATGCACATAGACCCCTCTGTCTATGCCCAGAGACAAATCCATCTGAGATAAACCAGTGGAATTCAAATAAACATTTATTACACTGTTCTCAAAATTTTAGTGGACTGAAATTAAAAATAAAAACCTAAGTTTAAATGCAGGATCTTAGTAATAATCTTAAGACACTTTATTTGAACCAAGTCACTTGGCATATGACAGGTTAACTGAAATATTTGGAAAGGTTCAGAATAAGACTGCCAGGCTTAGCCTAGCTCAAATTCTGAGGTTTTTCTTATATTGACTAAGGAATTAGGAATTAATTATCCACTTTCAAATTTCAAGGTAATTGCAAAGTAGAGATACTGAAAATAATTACTTAATTCATGTGTTGTCAGTCACCCAGAGTTTGCTGGAGCTCCAACTGTACTGGTTCCATGTCAAATTGGGATTTAAGCCAATCTCTGCATGAACACTTAATTATTCCCCCTTTGTTATGCTGTAGAAAGTTAAGTGGTAGATTCAGTGAACTAAATAGCCTTGATAAACACTACCAAACTCATTTTAAAAATCAATAAGAACCAAGCAGGCATTTCTACTGGACATTTAAGTGAAAATTTAAATGTGAGCCAAGCGTTCTTCTTGTTTTATTCATGTTAATTATTTCAATGTCATGTTTATAGCCTGACTAATGTTACCCTAACTTGATTTCTGGCATGAGACATAGTCAGACAACCTACAGCCCCAGGCCCCCAAATTAGAACACTCTCTCCAATTACAAGGGACAATTTATGGTTATGTTTCATAAAATAATAGGAGGTTCAAATCTCCCTTCCACCCCTGTCTATCCCCAACTTTTTTCAGGACAGTTGTTCTCAGAGAATGACACCAACCATTAATCTCTGCAGCCAACAGTTGCAGATGCAAAAAAAAAAAATCCAGCACTGGGAGGCCAGATGCAACAATTTATTCTTCACCTTGGAAAAAATATCTCAACATGCTCTACATCACTGGACCCCTAAATTTCACTGAGGTAGAATATAATCACCTGATGAGTTCTTACTGCCTGCTGCACAGATAAAGCCAACTTGCCAAGACAGTGGCATTGCAGTAAAGAAAGAGTTCAATACACACAGAGCCAGCTAAGCAGAAGGACAGGAGTTTCAGCTGCCCTGAAAATTTGGAGGCTAAGGTTTTTTAGAGATACTTTGGCAGGCAGGGGGCTGAAGAATGGGGAAGGCTAACTGGTTGGGTTAGGGAGGAAATCATGGGGAGTCAGAGCTTGTCTTCTTGCACTAAGTCAATTCCTGGGTAGGAGCCAAAAGACCAGATGAGCCAGTTTACTAGTCAGGGTGGTGCCAGCTAGTCCATCACAATGCAGGGTCTGAAAAATACTTCAAACACCCTTCTCAGGTTTTACAATAGTGATGTTATCTATAAGAAAATTTGAGGAGGTTAGAAATCTTGTGGCCTCCGGCTGTGTAACTGCTAAGCCACAATTTCTAATCTTGTGACTAATTTGTTAGTTTTACAAAGACAGTCTTGTCCCCAGACAAGGAGGGGTTTGTTTTAGGAAGGGGCTGTCATCAACTTTGTTTCTAAGTTAAACTACAAACTAAATTATTCTAATAGTTTATCTGGCCTATGCCCAGGATGGACAAGAACAGCTTGGAAATTAGAAGCAACATGGAGTGGGTTAAGTCCTATTTATTTTCACTGTCATAATTTCTATGTCAGATTTCTATGTCATAATTTCTATGTCATAATTTCTATGTCTCACTGCTGTAATTTTTGCAAAGGCAGTTTCAGGAGAGTTCCTGAATTTTAGTCATATTTATTTCCTACTTCTGACATGCAAATTTCTCATCAATAAGTATAAAGTAGCTGCTACTTCTTGCTCACCAGGTCCACTCAGCTTAATGTCATCAGTGTAATGGACCAGTGTGGTATCTTATTGAAGGGAAGGGCAATGGGCAATCAAGATCCCTGCAAACTAAGTTACAACTTAGGACTGAACTGTTTACATACCCATGAGGTACCCATGAGGTAGAAGGTGTATTGCTGGCCTTGCTAGCTGAAAGCAAACTGCTTCTCGTGGGCCTATGGACAAACATGGAGGAAAAAGCAATTGCCAGATTAACAGCTATATAACAAGTACCAAGATATGTGTTAATTTGTTCAATCATTGAAACCACATCTGGTATAACAGCATCAATTGGAGTCATAACTTGGTATAGTTTACAGTAATCCACTGTCATTCTCCAAGATCCGTCTGTCTTCTGCACAGGCCAAGTAGCATAATTGAATGGGAATGTTGTGGGGATTAGCACTCCTACATCATTTAAGTTCTTGTTGGTGGCACTAATGTCAGCAGTGCCTCCAAGAATGTGGTATTGTTTTTGATTTACTATTTTCCCAGATAGAAGTAGTTCTAATGGCTATCAGGTGAGACCCAATGTGGGGATTCTGCCAGTTGCTCAGTATGTTTATTCAGTATGTTTGCTCAGTATGTTTATTCAGTATGTTTATTCTAATTATGCATCTGGCACTGGGGAAATAACCACTGGATGGGCTCAGAGACCCACTGGACCCACTGTGAGACTGACCTGACCTAAAACTCCATTGATCACCTGAGCCCTATAAACCTCTCCTCTGACTAGAGGGACACAGTGATGTTTTGGGTCTCCTGAAATCAATATCAGTTCAGAGCCAGTGTCCAGTAGTCCCCAAAAGGTCTGATTATTTCCTTTTCCCAACACACAGTTACCCTAATAAAAGACCACAGGTGACTTTGGGAGAGGCTGGGAGAAAGATTAACAGTCTAAATTTGTAGTAGTGTACCAAGGGCCTTTCTGGAGGGCACCTAACTTCTCCTTTATTCAATGGGTTCTGGGTCTATGAACTTGCTCAAGTTTGGCAACTGACCGAAGGGCTATGATTCTTTGCTTTTGCAGTTTGAGTTAGACTTTTGTTTACATGACCTGGAAGTTTTCTGCTTACACAAATCAAGAAAGAATTTAGTAGGCTTCCTATCTGTTTCACTTCTAGGAATGCCATGATTACTAGCCAATGCCGTAGGCCTGTGCAAATCAGACTGTTCTGACTACTGCTTTGACTCTGCTATTACAGTAACCAGACCCACTGTGCCTTTGGTAGTTGACTGCCACCATTTAGCTTCTGCCACACCAGAATCCCAGTTGCTCCCATTGATTTGGGTAATTTAACTGAATGGCTATGGTTCTCACTGTAAGGTCTGGTGTACAAAGAAGACATCTATTTCTCCTCCCATATTTATTTCTCAAAGTATTTTTTGGTGAGGATATGTCTCTCAGACCATCCCAGTGTTGGTGAATAGGTCTTAAATTACAAACCCACTCTAACATTCCGATCTCCAAAAGCCTTGGAATTATCTTCTCTACATTAAACCAAGGCAGAACAGGCATTTCCAATTTTCTCACAGTGGAACATCTTTTGATCCATGTCTTAGCCAATAAACCAAACAACATGTGAGAGCCCTTTCTAACTCTCCAAGCTGCAGTATTAAATGCAGAATCTCTGCTTAGTTAGCCTCTATCAATAAATTCAGCCTGATCTAACTTTATGTTCCTTCCACTGTTATCCAACACCATTAATATCTGTTCCCACATGTATGCCTGAAATTCTACTTATATACCTTAGAAACCTCAACTAGTTATTTTGAAATGTAGCACATTACCTCATGCACGGCACTTTGTACCTCATCTTTATGGGTCAACCGGGACTTGAGTCTCATTATAGGACTAGAACAAAGAGGATTGATATGGGTGGGATCTGAAGAGAATCCGCACTGTCTTGTACGGCATCTGCCTCAGCAGAGACCATTACTGTTTTCTCAGGCAATGTGAGGTAATCTTCTCAGCGTGACGTGAAAAGGCCACTTTTCACTGGGTGGGATGCTACTTTTGCTGGGAGTCGGGGGGCTACTTCCACTAGCAAAAAAGACTCATCAGAATTTAAGGTCTTAATGCCCCCAACTTTAGAATATAATGGACACATGAAATTATCACCTAGCTTTAAAAATAGCATTACCACTGCAGTTGAAGTCCCCTGGATAACCACTATTCAGATTGTTATCCCTTAAGTGCATCTCATTATACTTTTCACAATTGTCCATGCATACTTTCTATAGAAGGCGTTTGTGTGTATGAAGGTTATAATAGTGCATATATATTTGGCAACATCCTCTTTTCCCTCAAGAGTATGTTTATAGGTCATATGTGGGTATTTGTAGTTGTTACTCATTTTTCTTCACTATTGTACAATATCTCATTTTATTTGAATATACCACAATTTACCCATCCATTCTCCTGTTGATGAATGTTGAGGTTATTTCCAATTTTATGTTCTTACAAACAATTCTTCCACAAAGACTTGTGTCTTTATCTCTTTCTCTAAGGCAGAGACACTAAGTCAGTATGCTGACCACTTGGGGCACAGAGGGGTTATAGATGCACCAAGGACTGTATCTCTCCTGCCCCCACATTGACTAGGTCAGGGCTTAGGTTGACCAAAGCCCATCAGTGTTCCATTCTCTCCAGGCTGCTTCCCCTATTTATGCCAGTGTGCACTATGAAATGAAAATCTAAATAACCTCAATAGGGACACCAAGAATGGAAACCAGATGTGACTGTCTACATTCATATGACTTTACTATTCTACTTCATGAGCATTACTTTACTTTCCCAGATATCTCTTGTCCAGGCCACTGCTTTGATTGTTCATGACACAGCTTCCAAGCAGGCCCACTGACTCTTCAATGGAAAGTACCAACAGTCTATGCTCTAATATTCTTTGAATATCTTGCCTCAAAATCCTTGCCTTGCTGTTTCCACCAATCCTAGACTGTTGTGTCATGATCCTCACCCAATCTTAATAAAATCCCTACATTGAAATACTTAGTTTAAACCAAAATTACTATCCTCAGTAAATTCTCACCATGCCTTTCCCCTTCAAAGATACTGTCAAAGTTCTGTATAGGTGTTAAACAATAAACTAAGCTTTGTCTTCTCAACAGGTTGTATTTGGGGAGCTGTCATTCACTTTCAATAGGAACACTCATATTTTCAACATGTGACAGAACAATAAAAGCTTTGAGAAACCAGCCTCTGATGATATCCCTTCCCCATCTAGGATACCCCCTTCTCTCATTTTTATCTACCCTTCAGTTGGCCATTTTCAAGCATGAACTCAACTCCAGTCTCCTCTGTGAAAGATTCTTGTTTTCCTCTGTTATAGCAAGCATCACATTGGGGCTTGGATTTGCATTGACAACACCTATCACAGTACCAAGTACAGGGTTAGTAGTCAAGAAATGTTTGCTGAATTAAAATGAAATGAAATAAATTAGATTTACTTCAACCTATAGAACAACTTCAGCATTCTCAGGAAAATTGTGGGGGTTTTTTATTGAACAGAATTCATTGATAGATAACTGTGGTTTCATTTATATAATTCTGTCAGACTTCTGTCATAAATAAGTTCACAGATTAGGGAAAAGGTCTTTTTTTTTTTTTTTTTTTTTTTTTTTTTTTTTTTTGAGACGGAGTCTCACGCTGTTGCCCAGGCTGGAGTGCAGTGGCGCCATCTCGGCTCACTGCAAGCTCCGCCTCCCGGGTTCCCGCCATTCTCCTGCCTCAGCCTCCCGAGTAGCTGGGACTACAGGCGCCCGCCACCGCGCCCGGCTAATTTTTTGTATTTTTAGTAGAGACGGGGTTTCACTGTGGTCTCGATCTCCTGACCTTGTGATCCGCCCGCCTCGGCCTCCCAAAGTGCTGGGATTACAGGCTTGAGCCACCGCGCCCGGCCTGGGAAAAGGTCTTTTGCCAAATTCCATGCTCTCATCTTGGTTGATGTATTATCACTGAATACCACATAACTGCATTTGAGGCAGGATGAACGAATCCTTAGGAGCATGACCTGATCTGCTCTTCCTTTTTCCAGAGAATAGACTCACTGGTTGTTTGGATGTATATATTGTTGCCTGAGAGGAATAGAGGAAACATGATGACCATCTAATGCAGTAAGCAATCAAGAACAATCTCCCAAGTCAGTGTAAGTGTAAAAATATAGGACAGGCAGACAAGGACCTGGCACTTTAGTTGGTGCAAAATATTGGATGCTGGAGAGAACATTCAAGAAAAAACTATGGAGTGATGAACTATTTGGAAATATATCGCATGGTTGGTCAAGAGTAGAAAGGAGATGGAATCAGCTGTCTTCCTGAGTAATTGTTTGCAGCAGGTCATTTTTTTTAAAGGAAACAGTGTGGGAATTCATGATGAGGAATAGCTGAGACAGAACATTTCTACTCCCCAGATTTATTTTGCAGCCTATATCCGACTAAAGTTGGAGAAACAGAATTACATTCCAATTAAACTGCTCTCTGTAAAGATAATCAGCAAAAAGGATTCATCTTGGCTGTAAACGTTTAGGAATTATGTACAGTTACTCCTAAAGTAGGAAGCTCAAGACTAATAAGGAATCTCCCAGCAACTGTTAGATTATGGTCCATCAATCTCGTTTCACCATTATGGTAGCCAAAACAACTAGATCAATAACTTTAAAGTCCAACTCTTTGTTGTCTTGGAAACAGGAAGCCTTACTCCTGAATGGAGCTGATCAATTTCTCAGCAATCAAATTGCAAAGAATGCTCTGACTAGAATCTATGCTTGTTAGTTTTTGGACACAGTAATTAGAATTCTAGGCAGGTTTTCCTCTCACAGAAGGTTAAGGAGACTTCACCAACACAAAGGACTGAGGTGTTATATATTTGAAATTACTCATTTTTCTATTTCCTTTGTAGCTTCCCAAAGTCACAATTGCTTTCAATAAAGTTGCATGTTTAATTGATTTCTCTGAAACTAATAAGATTGGTTATTTCACTCTAAGTACTAAAGGTAATGATTATAAATATAGCATTTGAATCACTTGTCATGTATATACAATTTCTGAAAAAAATTATAAACATCTTTCTTATATTGTGTCCTTTTTAAAACAGCAAAAATATTTTGAGAGGGTTTAATTTTGAAGTGTTAAGCAACTTGCCTCAGTCTTACACAGGAGATCATGAGTGAGAATTTGAATAAAGGAAAATGTTAATGAATCTGTTGGAAAGCAAAATGAAGAAAACAGAAGGTTTAAAGAGAATGTAAGTGCTCTTTAAAATAGGAAGGAATAATTTTAAAAGCAAAATAACTGAGGAAAATGATCTCTTTCCTCCCTGAAAGCCTAGGATTGAAAGAATTACAATGAGTGAATAATTATGAGAGAGAACCAGTGAACTTCCAAACAGGTGTACCCATATTCTGCCTCATTCTTCCTCTTATGTTAGAGGAAATGACCCTCCTCCCAGGCCCATTCATGTACCCATGCTTTGGAAAACTCACTTTCCCTCATCTCTGGGACCTTCTGTCTTCTATATAAATCAACCTCTCCCTTTCAATTGGATCCCTCTCATCAACAATTATACATGCCCATAATTAAACCATCTTGAGAAAAAAAAAAAAACTCTCATCACTCTATAGCCTTTAATTTCTCTGCTGCTTTTCACAGCCATTCTCTTAAGAGTTGTCTAAACCACTGTTTCCATTTTCTCACCTTCCACTCACTAAAAGTCACTCCTAAATGGTCTCCGTGACCAACATGCCATGGCATTTAACTTCCAAGTCAACAAATCCAAAGGGCACATTTTAGCATTTAGGACAACATGTGACACTCCCTCAACTTAAAACACTCCTTCCTTCAGATTCCATGACACCCCACTGGCCTGGTTTTCCTCCCTCATCTCTCATTTCCTCCCTCATCTCTCATTTTTTTTTACTGCTTTGCTGTCTCTTTTTCCTTTGCCAGTCCCCATGCTAGAGTTCCTCAAGACTGTGCCCTCTACCTCCTTTTTTTACTTTGTTCTCTCCTTAGGCAATTCCATCTAGACCCATGCTTTCGCCCATCATCTCTAGTCTCTAAGACTCTCAAATACATACTGCCACCCAGACCTCTCCTCTGAGCTCTCAAACAAGATGCCTAATTCTAACCATGAAATCGCTAATCAAAAGTCTTGGAGGCAACCCAATCTCAGTAGCTACAAGGCAAAACTCATGGTCTGACCCTAAAACCTAATGCCTAATTTCAGTGAATGGCACCAAGCCAGATAATAAGGTTTGGATTTGTGTCCCCACCCAAGTCTCACGTCAAATAATAATCCCCAGTGTTGGAGGTGGAGCCTGGTGGGAGGTGACTGCATCCTCGGGGTGGATTTCCTCCTTGCTGTTTTTGTGATAGTGAGTGAGGTCTCATAAGATCTGGTTGTTTAAAAATGTGTAGCACTCCCCCCTTTGCTGTCTTCCTCCCGCTGCAGCCACGTGCCTGCTTCCCCTTTGCCATCCACCATGACTCAAAGTTTCCTGAGGCCTCCCCAGCCATGCTTCCTGTATAGCCAGCAGAACCCTGAGTCAATTAAACCTCCTTTCTTTATAGATTACCCAGTCTCAGGTCAGGTATTTCTTTGTAACAGTGTAAGAACAGACCGATACACCAGAATCTTGGCTTCAGTATTTTTCAAATATGTCTACTCCTTATTATGTCCACTGCTTCTCCCCTCACCCAAGCTGCCACCACCTCTTGCAAAGTCAACTACTAAATAGTCTGCCTGTTTCTTAACCTCCTCCAGCACATTCACCACATATCAGCCTGAGCGATGTTTTCAAAACCTAAATCTGGTGATGTTGCCCCTTACAACACCATTTTTGACTCCCCACGAATTGCAAACTAATGATCAAAATTTTTCATGTAGACTAAAAAGTCCGGCATTTCTGGCGCTTTCTTACTTTCAATCATCAAGTAATACCATCCTTTACCTTGTTCTCTATTCTGTAGCCCCACTGACTTTCCTTCAGTTCCTTGGGCTCAGCAATTTTCTTACACCACAAGGTTCTAACCCATGCCACTCCCATGGCTCCCTCTCTCCACCCCTACCTCCAGCTTAGTTAATAATCTACTCATCCTTTATGTCTTAGCTAAACCATCACCTTCTTCCAGAAGATTGCTTGCCACTCCAGTCTAAGTCAGCTTCGTTGTTACACTTTTTCACAGAAACTCATCCCTTCCTTCAGAGGATTTGCCTGTGTTTATACCTGTATATCAATTAATGCCATCATCGATTTAGTGTCTGCCTCCCCGACCTGACTGAAAGCAGGAGTAAGATCCAGATTTACTCCTGCTCTCCACGCTTTCCAAGGGGCCTCGCAGAATAGCCAGCACATAAAGATAGCTCGACAAGCATATGTTTAATAAGAAGTGTTTTTAAAGTATTTCACTATATTTTATCTTTCTGTCATGGAAACTGTGATAAAATATATCAGAATGGCCGTTAGATGCCCCACACAACTACTTTGCATGAAGGCAAATATCACAAATGTAGAATAAATGTTCTAGAAACTGGAAAATAACTGAGTCCAGGAATTTTAAGGTAAAAAGGTGGAGAATCCATTAAATAATTCCTCAACAATAGTCACTGTGCTCAATGAGTGAAGTTGCTAATGAGAATGTGTTGTGACTGCAATGTGTGGAGTAAACGAAAGATGGTCATCTTTTTTGAGTCTCATCCTCTCAACTTACAAAGTAGATGACTTCCAGAAAGATAAAACGACTTGTCCAAGTTCCTATAATGGAAGAACCAATGGCACCACTACATTTGTGTCCTTCCATGCACCTAATAATGGGCTGTGTTCTCAGATGACATATGATAAAGTATATTAATTAAAGGGAACATGTGGCTGGGCACGGTGGCTCATGCCTGTAATCCCAGCACTTTGGGAGGCTGAGGCGGGCAGATCACTTGAGGCTAGGAGTTCGAGACCAGCCTGGCCAACATTGTGCTACTGAAAATACAAAAATTAGCTGGAGCTGGTGGCACATACCTGTAATTACAGCTACTTGGGAGGCTGAGGTGGGAGGGTCAACTGAGCCCAGGAGGCAGAGGTTACCATGAAAAGAGATCGCGCCACTGCACTCACCCTGGGCGAGAGACTGAGACTCTGTCTAAACTAGAGCTTCAAAAAAAATTCAATTTGCTCATCTGCATAATGGATATCATAATAGCATGTGACTTACAAGATTGTTGTGAGGACTGACTAATTCTCACTTAGAGGATTGTTGTGAGGATTGAATAAACCCTACCTTTGTGGCTCTCTCCGACTAATTTGTAGGACATTTACTAGTTTATTTTATGGGACTTTTGCACGAATACCTTGCTATGGTCAGTAGCAGAAAGCTGCAGTATTCATGCACTAGCTATTATTCCTTTTGCTATGAGGATTGAATAATGCAAGAAACAATTAGCAAGTACCTGACAGAGAGTAGGGGCTATTTACTTTTGTAACACTGTGCCATTCCCAAAGAATGCCTGCCACCCCTTGCACTGAGAAGACCCTTCAGGAAAGTGGCAACACAAAAGATGAGACGGACAAGAGCTATGTGAAGGACAAGGGCTGGGGATCTAAGAACCAAGCCTTTAGGGGAGACCTTTGCCCAATTTCTAGAGTAGTGACAGCATTAAGATCCCAATCACAGAAAAGTCTTTTAGTGTTGGGATTAGAGAGTTCCCCTAGGCCCAATTTGTTACCTATTTTCTTCTTAATGTTTAACATCCTTTCACAGTAATTACATCATCTAATCCCTGGCAGGATTTCAGAGCAGAAAACATGGTCTTCATTGTACCAAGTCCTAGAGCAGTTTAGGGCTTACTCAGCTCAAGCAAGTTATCAAAGGCAAAGCCAAGTCCCAACCCTTAGTGCTTTGACTCCCAAGTCCCACACTCTTCCTCCAAAAAAGGTCTTATCGTGTGAGACTGATTCTACCTTCCACTATGCTTTTGTTCACACAGTAAACATCAACATTTCTGTTAATTCAGTTCATGAATTTTTTAGCACTTTTTCTGTTCTTGCAAGACATTGTGATGAAAGTGAAGGACTGAGGTAGCTAATCAAAGGAGCATCAAAAATAACTCCAAAGTGCCTCTTGAATCTGCCTGCTTCTGCAGAGTCACTGCCGCTGCCTTCATTGAGGCCACACCTCAAATGTTGCAAGAATCTTCCAAGTGGTCTCCACCTCTGGTTGCTTCAATCCTCCATCATTTGTACGCACTTCAAAAGTTGTCATTGACTTCATTAAAAACCTTGATGGCACCTCGGTCACTCTGTCAGTCTCTTTCAGTCCTAGCTATACAGTAGAATTACCAGGGCATTAACTGTCCAGACCCTATCCCAGAGATTCTGACATTAATTGGTCTGGGTGGGGCTATCATCTTTTTTTATCTGCAGGTGATGTTAAAGTGCAGCCAAGAGTAAAAATTCCTGGCCTACCAAATAGAGCTAGACTTTCTGAACACTGCATTTGAGCCCCTTTACAACTGAGTAACAACCTACTTTTCTCATCTTATCTCCCCCTATTTTATTCTTACCTCAACAGCATTTGCTATCATAACCATTTCTTAAGGCCACGCGTGGTGGTTCACACCTGTAATCCTAGCACTTTGGGAGGCCAAGGCATAACGATTCCTTGAGTCTAGGACTTGGAGACCACCCTGGGCAAGGTAGGGAGACCCTGTCTCTATCAAAATAAAAATAAGTAATAATACTGTGTCCAGAATTGGTGGGTTCTTGGTCTTGCTGACTTCAAGAATGAAGCCGCAGACCCTCGTGGTGAGTGCTACAGTTCTTAAAGATGGTATGTCCAGAGTTTGTTCCTTCAGACGTTCAGATGTGTCTGGAGCTTCTTCCTCCTGGTGGGTTCTTGGTCTCCTTGACAGGAGTGAAGCTGCAGACCTTGCACAGTGAGTGTTACAGCTCTTAAAGGTAGCGCGTCTGGAGTTGTTTGTTCTTCTCAATAGGTTCGTGGTCTCTTTGGCTTCAGGAGTGAAGCTGCAGACCTTTCCGGTCAGGGTTATAGCTCATGAAGGCAGCATGGACCCAAAGAGTGAGCAGCAGCAAGATTTATCATAAAGAGCGAAAGACCAAAGCTTCCCCTTCCTGGGGAAGGGGACCCCAGGGGGTTGCCACTGGCTAATGGGGGCAGCCTGCTTTTATTCTCTTATCTGGCCCCACCCACATCCTGCTGATTGGTCCATTTTATAGAGAGCTGATTGGTCCACTTTACAGAGAGCTGATTAGACCGTTTTGACAGGGTGCTGATTGGTGTATTTAGGATCCTCTAGCTAGACATAAAGGTTCTCCAAGTTCCCACTAGATTGGCTAGACACAGAGCACTGATTGGTGCATTTACAATCCTTGAGCTAGACACAGAGTGCTAGACAGAAAAGTTCTTCAAGTCCCCACTAGGTTAGCTAGATACAGAGTACCAATTGGTGTATTTACAAACCTTGAGCTAGACACAGGGTACTGATTGGTGTATTCACAAACCCTGAGCTAGACAAAGAACACTGATTGGTACCTTTATGATCCCTTAGCTAGACATAAAAGTTCCCCAAGTCCCCACCAGACTCAGGAGCCCAGCTGGACTCACCCAGTGGATCTGGCACCAGGGGCTGCAGGCGGAGCTGCCCACCAGTCCCCAGCAGGGCCTGCACTCCTCCGCCCTTGGGTGGTCCATGAGACCAGCAGCCAGGGAGCAGGGGTCACTACCCATCAGGGAGGCTTGGGCCAGCATGAGAGCCCATGGCAGAGGGAGGGACTTGGGCATGGCAAGCTGCAGGGCTTGGGCATGGTGGGCTGCAGGTCTTGAGCCCTGCCCTACTGGGAAACAGCTGAGGCCCAGAGACAACTGGAGTGCAGTGCCGGCCTGCCGGCACCCTCTGCAGCTACTGGCCCGGGTGCTAAGCCCCTCACTGCCCTGGGCCGGCGGCGCCAGCATCCGCTCCGTGTGCGGGGCCAGCCAAGCCACCCCGGAGGGAACTCGCGCTGGCGGCGAGCCCCGGGGCAGCATGGGTTCCCGTCCACGCCTCTCCCTCTACACCTCCCCGAGAGTAGAGGGAGGTGGCTATGGCCTCAGCCAGCCCAGAGAGGGGCTCCCACAGTGCTGTGGCGGGCTGCAGGGCTCTTTGAACACAGCCAGAGTGGGCACTGAGGCCGGGGAGGCACTGAGAGTGACGGCTGCTAGCATGTTGCCACCTCTCAATACTACTAGTAATCATAGTCATCATTAAGGTATCTGTGGCCTTCATTAGACTAGGGGCCCAATAAGGGCAAAAACTATGTCATTTATGTCCACATCCCTAGTATCTGTCACAGTGTCTGAAAAATAAGAAGTGCTTAATGAATATTGGTTGAATGGACGGATGGATAAATGGATGAACAGACAAATAGGTGAGTGGATAGATGGATAAATTCTAAACTAATCTGATCAGGGTCCTATGGGACTGCTCTTCCACAGCTGAATTATCAGGCCTAAAAATGAAGGTTCTTATGTCAATATACCTCTACTATTTATTACAGAAAATTCTTGCCCAGGAAAGTAAAAGTGTGATTTATTGGTCTACAAATCCTGAAGTATTATAACCTGAACTTTGTCTGATCCAATCAGACAACTACATTGAAACTGAACCTACTTTCAACCAGACCTCCAAACCCTATAAATTTATGCCCCTAAGCTCTATCTTTTGAAACCTCAGACATTGTCAAGGGGGTGTTCTCCCTACATCAGCAAGTAATGAATTCAGCTTTGTTTTATCAGTAACTTATTGTCTTTTGGAAATATGGAGAGTAAGCTCTATTCTTTCCTTACAGTGCTTTGACTAAGTCAGCTACACTGTCAAATGTCTCTACATGTAAAATGAGTCCAATAAGATTCGTCACATGTCTTCTTCATATTCTTCTTTGGAAGAATTAAATATGCTATAATTTCCTACAGCACGTTGAGATCCTTGGATCCTTGAGATCCAAGGATTTCAAAGCATTTTCTTTCTGCCAAGTGCAAAGTATGTTACATGAATAGCACTGCTTCTAAGAGTGGTAGAGGAAAGGATTTCATAGCTCCAAGTACTGTGCTGTCAAACTGGGCATTCTCCAAACACAATTGCTTTCTCATACCATTACATAAGAGCAATACAATGGGAAAACTGGATGAAAATTAAGACTGTTAACTTGCTGCTAGTTTCCTAATTAAGAACTGAAGAATGCTTCCCAATTGCTGATTTCTTTATTTGACTTCATTAGAAAATCACACATGGATTCGTAATTACTCTTAAATTACAAGTACTTGTTTATTAATGTTACCAAACTCAGAAGCAGTACAACTGTCTATGATATGTCAATTTCAAAATGCTATGAAGCAAACTGTTACTCTGTGTTAATTATGTTGAACTTTTCACATTTTGGATTCTAAATGGCACTACTGCTTTCACAGACTTGAACGTTCTATCCTTATGCTTCACAGTGAGAAAGAGAATCTACCTACTGTTCATTATCTAACAAATGGGTAGATAAAAAATAGTTAATACCATTTTAAAAAATCATAAACCATGCTGCATTCCATTTCAATAAAATCTGATTAGAGAATAAATTAGCTTTTTTTTTTT
This sequence comes from Macaca thibetana thibetana, assembly GCF_024542745.1. NCBI lineage: Eukaryota > Metazoa > Chordata > Mammalia > Primates > Cercopithecidae > Macaca > Macaca thibetana. Next base: position 100,738,574 of record NC_065578.1, on the reverse strand, counting down.
TTTTTTTTTTTTTTTTTTTTTTTTTTGAGACAGAATTTTGCCCTGTCACACAGGCTGGAGTGCAGTGGCACAATCTTGACTCACTGCAACCTTCACCTCCCAGGTTCAAGCGATTCTCCTGCCTCAGCCTCCCGAGTAGCTGGAATACAGGCGCATGCCACCACGCACAGCTAATGTTTTATATTTTGTTAGTAGAGATGGGGTTTCACCATGTTGTCCAGGCGGGGCTCAAACTCCTGACCTCAAGTGATTTGCCTGCCTCATCCTCCCAAAGTGCTAAGATTACAGGCGTGAGCCACCGCGCATTAGAATTTCTATGCAAGAAAAAAAAAATGCAATATTGGTTTCAATAGTGACAGGAGGCAGCAGAGGGTCCCTGGGAAAAACCCCTCCTTCAAGCCTAAAGCAGCTTGAAGGCTGAAAAACTGGACTGTGGTCTGGATGAAGCCTGCCCTTTCCCAGGTGATTCTTTCTGAATAATGCCCACCTGCGCACTGGGAGGGCAGGGTGGAGCCTGGAGCAGTTCGCGCAGTTTGCTGGGGGAAGGAGCCTGATCTCTCCGGTAGGAGGTTCCTCCGTAGTAACCTGGGATTCAATCTGTGAGATGGGAAACCTGCTAGCAGGACTTTATCTAGCTTTGCACAGAGTTATTTTTCCCTTTCCTTTTCGTCCAATACATTCCGTTCCCCCTCACACTTCAAAATGTCTTCGTGCCTAACGTTTCCTGGTCGTGTGACAAGAACCTGGGTTTTTCTACAGCTTTGTAAGTGTCTCTTTACCAATTCTTGTTGCCTGGGTTTTTAAGATGCAAAGAAAAGGTCTAGAGATTTAGTGAACGAGCCTTTGGAGAAATGACGCTATGAAGTTTCTAAGTTTTTCCATGCATACTGGGGTGTGTGTAATTCAAAAGATATAATTTAACATTAAAATTATAATGCGGAATTTACTGGACAATATTGAAAAACATGAGAAGAACCTAGAGGTTTTCTATGAACTTGAAGTAATTGCTTTTATCTTTGTCAAGATTTACTTAAACTGGATTTATAATCACCAAAGAGGGTCCTGTAGGAAATAATTCTGTACTCTATAAGACCTTTCCAATTTGTACTAATTAACTAAAACACCCATGGTGAATTATAAAATTTTGTGAATTGGAGAAATAAATAATATGATTAAGACCCCAAGGCAATGAATCAAGCCAAGTGTCTTCATTGTACATAGAACAATGCCCTTCAACGGTGACCAGACTGTATCTTAGCAACACAATAAGCTCTTCACTGGTAACAAAGAACATATAATAGTTAAAGCAAATAATTGCTAATCCCCAGTTTTGTATTCTAGTCTTGGTTTTGCTACTAATTTGTAGATCTGGTAAATCACTAATCTACCTTCATGTCTCTAGGTCTGTTTCCATAAAATTAAAGGAAATGTTGTAGGATATTTGGCAAGAAGAGCAAAGATCTGGACTAGGTTAAATAATATTAATGTAACTCAAATTTGAAGTCAATCAGAAAAGGAAGAAAGGTAAATGTCAAAGACAGCTCAAATGTCTCCTTAACATTCGAGATGGTTTTACAAAACACTGCTTGTTCTTTGGATAGTCTGCAGAGAACAGCCTTCAGATCTTTACTATAAAGTATTGTCAAAGCCCAGTGACACGGAACAATGGTGATTTTTTTTCCCCTCTCTCCATTAGCCCTTTTGGCTCCCTATTTCCTTCTTCCTGCCTTGACAGTGGGATGATTTCAGGAGCAAATTAGGGTCAAAGGAAAAGATTTTGGTTCCTCATCTGCCTCCCTCCCAGTTCCTCTCTCCTAAATAGCTGTCCCACTCTCAATACCACCTTGTTACAGAAAGGGGAAGAAAAACCCTGGAAACCTCCCACCACTATTACTCCCTGTGCCCTATACCCACCCACCTAAGGAGGCCAGCAAACACCATTGTGTTCAGCATCCACTCCTAGGCATGTCATAAAAATCATCAGTGACTTTTTTTTCATGTCTATTAAAGGAATATGAAGTTTTGTTTTGTTAAAAAAGAAACAACAACAACAACTTCTCTTTGCCCCTCTCCAGGGTGTTATTGGTGAAGGGTGTCAAGGTTCTTGGCATTTTGAACAAAGAATTGGACAAAATGCACAAACAAAGCAAGGAAAGAATGAAACAACAAAAGCAAAGATTTATTGAAAACAAAAGCACACTGCACAGGGTAGGAGCAGCCCAAGCAAGCGCATCAAGAGTGCTGGTTACAGAGTTTTCCAGGGCTTAAATACCCTCTAGAGGTTTCCCATTGGTTACTTAGTTCAAGCCCTATATAATGAAGGGGAAGGGAAGTTATAAAGTTATTTACTCGCTGTATACCCTATGCAAATGAAGAGAATGTTTTCTGCCATAGCTGAGGTAAAGTTACAAAGTTATTTACGTGGGTGAAGAAGGTTGGGATTTAGTTCTTGGAAGCCCTTAGTTTCCCTGCCTCCAGACCCTATTCCCCTGCCTCAAGGGTGTTTATCTTTCACTGCCAAAGAATCCAAATCCAGTCATTGCAATGAGCCCCAGACAACGCAGCTGCTAAGAGTTACACTCAAATCTTACCAAAGGTGTCTCCATGGTGGGCATTCTCAGTGGTCCTTTCATCAAATGCAAATCCATCTCAGAGTTTACAAATTAGTTCCCTTGCAGTTAATAATATTGTTGCTAGAATTTAATGCTATCATTATCTTTCATTACTTACAGCCAATGTATTAATATCCCATGTTTCTTCCAAAATGATTTCAATCTTCTTATTTAGCTTGTTCTAAACTCAACCACTTTGCAGTAATAAACCTGCTCCCCCTAATTAACTGCTCATGGGGGGCCCACACTACCCTGCAAAGAAGTGATTACTAATGTGAAGTGTTCAAATGGCCCCAGTTGGGGGCCAGGATGCCAGCAGGCTCAGTATTCACAGTTCCATCAATTTCTTCATAATTATGAGCTTGAATTCTCATAATTTGGAGCAGCAGAACCCCTCTACCTGGTACCTTAAAATCTACCAAATAAACATTTACATGTCCCTTCACTTCGTGGCCAGGACTACAACAATGAAAACTAGAAATGTATTTATTATTACTAAACAGCTCTTACTGATATGCTTACCAAAAAACATCACTATGCAGGGCACTGAAGATTAAAGGATACATAAGCCACAGTCAGTTCTCCAAATCTCACTGGCAAGCGGGGGAAACTTCACAGGAAAGGTTATTTCCAACAAAAGATAACATTAAAAGTTCTGTGCACATAAAGATATCATAAACCGTTACAAGATTAATTGGCAAATAAGTAGATTCAACGATTCACAACAGTAAGAGATCACTTTGGGATAGAATGGATGGGGAAGGTTTCAAATTTTTGAATATGCTTAGGTAAAATATTGACTTAAGTGTAGGAGTTGAGTGGTTACCAATGGAGAAGGACATTCTTAGTAACTGCACATTGCTCATTTAATAACTATTATATGAATACCAGTCAACTCAGGGCATTATTTAAACAAACTTATTTATACTTCTAAACATGGACAGGTAGGTTTTTTACCTTGATTTTTTCTTTTTTTCAAAAGAAAACAGGCATAGAAAAATCATAAAGCTAATTAGTGGCAGCGCCATAATTTAAACACACTCTGACTGCTAAGTCAGTTTATTCACTCAGGTATAATATGTCAACGTTTAAAGCTAGGTGGAAGAAACTGAGTGAGGAAGAACCTGAAGACCAGACACTTTAAATAGATCAGTTGGACAATACAAAAGCGTCCATGAAGTTGAATCAAAAGAAATAAGAATACAGAGGCAAACTTTGGAGAGCTCTGAACGCTATGCAACACGGAGTCACTGAGTAGGTTGAAAAGCTCACTTTGGTTGTTAGATCAAAATTCATTAGAGGAGAAAAGACTAGACGTGGGAAAACAACTTAGAAAACAAATCATTCAGCAAACATTGTGGTATTCCACATACAACAGGATAAGGACCTGCCCTAGTGCAGTAGCCATGGAAATGGGCAAAGGACATGGATGGGAAAGACTACAGAAGAACAATCTGCATGATTTGGCAACTGGCAGAGACTGGCCAGCTTCCTTGCATTTGTTACTCTTTCAGGACACACAGCTAAACTATACATTCCAATCACCTTTATCGTTACATTGGTGAGGTGCCTGAGTTCCAGCCAAAGGAGCATACCATAAATGAGGGGCAGGGCAACACTCCCAGGTCTGAACCGAAGACCTCCCGCACCTCACCCTCCTTGTTCTTTTCCCCTTCTATCAAGCAGGCACAGAGCCTAGGACATGATAGAGCGAAAGGATGGAAGGCGCTCATGTCCCTTCTCCCTGTTTAAAGGAGAGCTACCCAGTGAGTAGGAACTCTTATTAGGGATGTAATGTAATTGAGAAATGTGCTGCTATCATGAGCTATTATCTGTGTTTTTACTTATTTTCTGTATCAGCATTATCTTAACTAACACTGCAATAGATCAGATATAGATATGAGATTAAGTGACAAAGATAATTCTAATAATTTGCACCTAGTGCCAGGAATGATCATTTTAAACAGAGAGTTGATAAAAGGTAAATAAAGAAGTGGGAGCATTAATTAATGAATTGACAGTTTTCACTTAAAACATGTCAAAGAAAAGGCAGCAGTGGAGCTGCTAAATTGAAATATCCAACTGATTGTTCATGTTATAGGTAAGACAGAGCAAGTCTAGACAGAGATATTTGGGAAGTTGCTGCAAAAGATGATGGTTAATGTCCTAGGAGCTGTTGGCCTCCCAAATGTGTGTAGAGAAGAGGATGAAGGAAAGATCACATCCCTGAGGCAAAGGTAGGGAGGCTGCCAATCAAGTAAAACTTCCTGAGAGGCAAGTGAGGAGAGGTTTAAGAAGAAGGTAGTTGTGTTAGTCTGTTCTCATGCTGCTAATAAAGACATACTCAAGACTGGATAGTTTACAAAGGAAAGTTTAACGGACTCACAGTTCCACATGGCTGGGGAGGCCTCACAATCATGGTGCAAGGCAAAGGAACGAATTCATATCTCACATGGCAGCAGGCAAGAGAGCTTGTGCAGGGGAACTCCCATTTATAAAAACCATCAGATCTTGCGAGACTTATTCACTACCATGAGAACAGTATGGGGGAAACTGCCTCCATGATTCAATTATCTCCACCTGGCCCCGCTCCTGACATGTGGGAATTGTTACAATCAAGGTGAGATTTGGGCGGGGACACAGCCAAACTATATCAGTGTTTAAGTGCTGGGGTGGGATGAGAGGGATACACAGATCTTACATAATTAAAAACAAGACTTGGATGGGCGTGGTGGCTCACACCTGTAATCCCAGCACTTTGGGAGGCCGAGGCGGGTGGATCATGAGGTCAGCAGATCGAGACCATCCTGACTAACACAGTGAAACCCCATCTCTACTAAAAATACAAAAAAAAACACAAAAATTAGCTGGGCATAGTGGTGGGCACCTATAGTCCCAGCTACTCGGGAGGCTGAGTCGGGAGAATGGGGCAAACCTGGGAGGCGGAGCTTGCAGTGACCCAAGACCCCGCCACTGCACTCCAGCCTGGGTGACAGAGTCAGACTCTGTCTCAAAAAATAGTAATAATAATAAAAAAATAAAAACAAGGCTTTGCTTTCTACAAGGACTGAATTGCATGCAGGAAGGAAGAAGGCTAGGACTCACTAATCAGTTTCTGGGGCACCATACCCCAGTCATTCACACAACAAAAGCAGAGGGTTATTTTGAAACACATGAATACAACATAAGACCCCCTCCAGGAGCTGCCTTTGGATCAGAAGTCGGGGAGAAAGTATGAAACCTCATGACAGGCGGTAGAGATGAAGATGGAACTCACAGTTACAAGCCAGTGGAACCTCAGGAGGGGCTACTTGACAAGGATCAGTACCATTTGAGAGAGATTGTGGTATTTGTTCAATATAGGATCTCTAATGGGATTACAATATTTAATCATGGGAGAGAAACATTAAATATCTCATTATTAAGTTTTTGCCTTTTATGGCCAAGCTTGGTGGCTCACGCCTGTAATCCCAGCACTTTGGGCAGCTGAGGAGGGCAGATTACCTAAGGTCAGGAGTTCGAGACCGGCCTGGCCAACATGGTGAAACCCCCTGTCTACTAAAAATACAAAAATTAGCCGACAGTGTTAGTACTCACCTGTATCCCAGCTAGTCGGGAGGCTGAGGCAGGAGAATCACTTGAACCCAAGGGGTGTAGGTTGCAGTGAGCCAAGATTGTGCCACTGTACTCCAGCCTGGGTGATAGAATGAGACTCTGTCTCAAAAAAAAAAAAAAAAGAAGTTTTTGCCTTTTAGAATATATGATGCACAGTTCTGTTAATAACAAGAGTTGCTTTTCTTATCACAAGAGGTCACAGAAGAACTAGCGATATTTTAGATTAAATTTAATGAATCACATGAAGAACATAAGTTTAATATTACTATGACTTTTTTTTATTTTTTTAAAAAAGAGGCCATCGAAAGTTGTAATTTACTTTTTTCTGCTATCTTATTTGCCATATCATTTAGATTGACTTGGTTTCACAAAACAAACTTAAGATTCTTAGATTTGAATGCTATCATTTATTAGGCAAAATGCTTTAAAGCTATGCCAGGCGCAGTGACTCATGCCTGTAATCTCAACCCTTTGAGAGGCCGAGGTGGGCAGATCACCTGAAGTTAGGAGTTTGAGAGCAGCCTGGCCAACATGGTGAAACCCTGTGTCTACTAAAAATACAAAAATTAGCTGGGCATGGTGGCATGTGCCTGTAATCCTAGCTACTCGGGAGGCTGAGGCAGGAGAGTTGCTTGAACCTGGGAGGTAGGGTTTGCAGTGAGCCGAGATTGCTCTACTGTACTCCAGCCTGGGCGACAGATTGAGACTCCATTGCAAAAAAAAAAAAAAAAAAAAAAAAAAAAAAAAAGTTATATGATGTCATCAACACGAGCCTAGAAAAGGGGTCACTACAAAATAGCCATTTGATTTGGTAACTGTATGTCACTAAAGAAGGCACATGGCAAAAAGGTGGGAAGGAAGGAACCTGTCTGTAGTAAAGGAGTGAGATACTCCAAAACTCCGGTCAATGTACAAGTGTTGACATAGATAGAATTGAATATTTGTGTGTGATAAATATAAAAGAAAGAATACATGCAAAGGTGTTGACATGGGAGTGATTCTGGGGGAGAGAGAAAGCAAGACAAAAAGAAAAAAGGTTGCACCAACAAGAAATCTATATTTTTGCATTTATGCAGTTAAGAATAATTATCTATGCATAAATATTGATAAAACTAAATTAAACTTAACTTGGAGGCAGTGGTTATATAGCACTCATTGCAAATATTTCCCAGCTAAAGAAAATGGCAAAACAGGATGTTAATTATAGGGGAAGATTGGGTAAATTGAAGGGTTTAGCCATTCAACAGATGAGCTGGCAATATTTTATATCAAATTTTATGAACGTCATGGAGAACATAAGTTTAATATTAGTATGACTGTTTTTCATTTAATAAAAGAAGCCTTCAAAAGCTATAATTTATTTTTTCCACTGTCTTATTTGCCGTATCATTTAGACTGAGCTGGTTTCACAAAACAAGCTTAAGACTCTTAGGTTTGAATACTATCACTTATTGAGCAAAATGCTTTTTAAGTTGTATGATATTACCACCACTAACTGAAAAACAGGGCCACTTGCTTGAATCCCATTTTGCAGATAGACATACAAAGGTCATTTAATAATTTGGGATCCTTCAGAGCATCCTTGCCCCATCCTTTGCAGAGTGTGCTCTGAAGTCTTGGAACTAAGGAGTTTCTCCAATTCTGAGCCCTCAAGTAATGTCTGCTACTGCTAATATACTTACAAATAAAAAGGAGTGAACTGAGGAGATGAAGTCTTCTTCTGAGCAGATCCATAACACACTATTATGGAATGAAGTTCCCAAGAAAGTTCCCAAGCCACAAGTTTTCCAACCAAGTGCGGGTGCCATTTAACTTGTGTAACTTTGCTAATTATTCCTGCTGCAGAGGAGAAAAAACAATCTTTTCCTCACCCATCCCAAAGTTCACAGCCGAGAACCCTATAACAAAAGACAGAGTAACACGAGAAAAGCATAACAAATTTAATAACATTTTTACATGATATGGGAGCTTTAGAAATGAAGACCCATAGAAACAAGGGAAAACTGTATTTTTGTCCACAGATGTGTAGAAGTTTGGAAGACAAAAGGATATGATCTAATGGTAATAAGCTGAGGAAACATAGCAAGGCCTGTTTGTTCAGATTCATCTTGCCCTGTGGGTATAAGGCAGGAACCCTCTGGAACAAGAGTCTTAGGACCTTCTTTTAGGGAAGGTAAACAGAGAATTCTCTTGTGGCCTGCTTCAGGGGAGAAAGGCAGAAGAAGGTCAGAGAGGGACCATCCTGCTTCTGCAGTTTCCTTGGCATAAAATAGTATGCCAAGGAGCCATATTTGGGGGTAGTGTGTTCCGCACCCCATCGCCGCTCTCAAAGCCCCCAAAAGCAATCAACCTAGATAGTTTCCAGCTACTTGGTATATGATACAAAACCTCAGAATATCAAAGCTAGAAGACTCAGAGAGATTCTCTAAGTCAAGCCCCCTTATTTCTGGGTTCTCTCTGTCTCATGCAAACCTCTACATCACCTGCTAGGGTCAAGAACTAGATGCAAGACTGTTCCCCACACTGCCCGCTTCCGGCCATCTGATCTTGAACCCAGGACTTATTTTTACCTAAATCTCTCTATCTATAGGGTGATCTCTATACTTGCTGCCCAGACAGCTTACACAATCTCTAAACACCTCTTTAGATGTCTGATACCCTAGCTCCCAAAATGTTCTTGAAACTTCTTTACCTATCTGGGGAAACTACAGAGTACAATTTCCAAGACATTTTGCCTACAAGAACCCTTATCTAACATTAAAAATTGTTGAGACCCCTCCCCCATTATAGCAGATGTTTGTTTTGTATCTGTTGACTGAAAAAATAATGGCCAGAAGCTTCTAGTAATTTAGCTACTTTTGAAAATACATTTGCAGCCAGACGTGGTGGCTCATGCCTGTAATCCCAGCACATTGGGAGGCCGGGGTGGGCGGATCACTTGAGGCCAGGAGTTCGAGGCCAACCTGGGCAATATGGGAAGCCTCGTCTCTACTAAAAATACAAAAATTAGTCAGGTGTGGTGATGCACGCTTGTAATCCCAGCTTCATGCCTGTAATCCCAGTTACTTGGGAGGCTGAAGCAGGAGAATTGCTTGAACACAGGAGGTGGAGGTGGAGTGAGCCGAGATCATGCCACTGCACTCCAGTCTGGGCTACAGAGTGAGACCCTATCTCAAAATAAAAAAAAAAATTAAAAAAAAGGAAAAGAAGAAAATCCATTTGCACTTTGCTATTTGAAACAGCATCTATACACAGTTGAAAAATAAAATGACCTATCTGTAGGAGCCATTGTATTTATTCACACTGTGGACATAGTGATTGTCTAATAGATTTGCCATACCTTGCACTGATGTTTATGCCCTTCCAAAGATATTCAGCCCTCTGACTGGGAACCACTAACCGAAATGTTTAACGTAATTTGGTAATTGTTATTTTCAGAAAGTTATTTTTTCCTATAGATTCCTCGTTCATTGAAATGGGATGTTAAATGCCACTGCTGTTATAGGAGCCAAACAATCTGACTTGTTTGACGTAGGCCCTGTACATTACAAATATAGAAATTCTTTACTCACCTTGATAGTACAACTATATTCTGATAAATAATTTAGAAAGCAATTGCTTAAAGGGCAGAACTCATGTTTTGTTGTTTGCTAGTGTTCCTTTCTGAAAAGCCTCATTAAGCACAAGAAGCTGAGCAGCAGTTAAAAAAAAAAAAGGGGACGGGGAAGCAAAACTGCCTTCCCAAATCCAAGAGTTCAAATGAGATTGCATACAAATTGCTGGGGTCTCTCTTCCTTCAGCCTAGCAGCTATTATTCTTCCTTCTGTGTGACTTGCATAGCAAACAATGGAAAGAACTCAGAGACAAAGAGCCACGACTGGTGAAGACAATAAAATCACGGTATAGGTTGCTTGGGCAGTCTACCAGGCGAGTCACTGCCTCGCACATTTCTTCCACATGCTGCTGTCCATCATACAGGCAGCTTTTATGAAAAGGGGGAAAAAAGCCATCAGTTGTCATAGAAACAATAGCAATTTGTGCCACCTTTGTGCAAGCGGATAGGAGAGGCTTGCTGCTGCTGTTTGGCCATTTTCCAAGGACCCAGACTGAGAAACATCAACCGGCTTAAAAGGGAGCCCCTGAATTTCTGCCAAGCCAGCAAACCTATGCCCTTCAAGTGGGCTGTCACATATTTGCTTAGGATTGAGGGTTAATTAAAATACAGCCCTCAATGTGGAAACACTTTCAGAAAGACTCAACCCCCAGTTCCCCTCTCCAAGGGCTAATGAAGCAACGGTAACCTTTTTACACCAGCGTCATCCTACGGGGAGCAGCAGGGTGCCGAGTGTGTGGACCTCAGTCTGATGGGATCTGTTCTCATCAGGAGAAGCTATAATCATCTCTAAGAGACCATAATTAAGTTGGTGATGAAGTCTAGCACTGGGAAAGGAACAGTTCCCAAGGGTGAAGCTGAGCGGCCAAGGACCACGCTGATAGAGTAGCGCACAAGGCCAGGTGGCGTGGCTTTCCCTCAACTGAAGGCCTCTTTCCATCTGCTGCAGAATGGTTTCCCCATAAATCAGTAACCCCATCCTTCAACAGTGGGCTCTAAATGGCTGGCAGTCCCTGGTGGCTCACCCAATACTGAACGTGTCGGCCTGAGAGATGGGACAGAGTGGCCTTAACTATATTAAGCTCATGTAAAAATTCAGGTCTCATTGGCTCATGGAGAAGAGATATGTTAGCAGACCTTCTGGGAGTCTCTCTCCTGCTCTTTATGCTGTTTTTATTTGTCAGTACTGAGGCTGAGAGTATCCAAGGTTTGTAGATACAGATCAGGGAGCCAGGAGTGGAGACTTAGGGTTTGGTGATAAAGCCATGGGTGATACCAACTGGGCAGTGGGTCTGTTCACCAGGCAGAAAGTCAAATCCAAATGAAGGGCAAAAGAAACTAGAGATCTGAGGGAATGAGGCTGGGAATCACACGGAAACAGTAGGAGGCAGGAGGGCAGCCATTCACAGGGGGAAGACACACAACCCCACCCCAGTCAAGTGGGTTGGTTTGAGGCTCGATTCTGAACCAGGATCCAAATTCATTCAGAAGCTTTCCGCATGCTCCTGCTAGGACAAGAACAAATTGCACACCAGATCAGTCAGATTTGGTTTAGCTGCATGAGACAGAGAGTCAAAAAGAGCCCTGTCTTCTTGAATTCTGGGTGTTTGGTAAGAAGTGAAATATTAAATTAAGCTAAAAATAGCCCTGGCCAAAGCCAGAAACTGGCAGACCTGGGCTACTATGGGAGTTTTACCACAGTTGGGGAGCCAGGCTCCTTTCGGATTTCCTTTCCACTTTTAGGCTGAGGACCTCAGGGCCCACAGTGGCTGTTATTTCCACAGCAGTCACAACCACATTCCAAACAGCGGGAAAGAGGATAAAAGGCACGCTCTTCCCTTTCTGCAAAGGTTTGCCAGAAGTAGCAGCCAACACTTCCATGTAAAACTCACTGGCCAGAATCTATTCACATGTCCATACCTAGCTGCAAGGTATATGGAAAATATGGTCTTTAGGTTGGATTCATTGCTACTCTGAACAAAGTACCACTGCTAAGTAAAAGAAGAAAGAGACATTTATAGGTAACTAGAAGTCTCTGACAATCAAGGTATTTCTTCTAGCACTTCTGATGAGCCTCTGAGAATGGCTCGGTCATAGTCACACATTCTACATTCTACAGCAAGAAGGTCTTTGCACAGTCCACAGGACAAAGCACCTTCTCCCTGAGAAGACGGGGAGAAGCTATGGAGGACAGTGCTGGAATCATGGATCCAATGGGAGGAAAGAAGTTTCAGAAAATCCCATCTATCAGAAGAGCCTGTGGAAGGTAAAACCCCAGCAATGAGTCATCATCACGCAGGGACTGAGTCAGTGTAAGAGCAGCTACTGGCTTGAACCACTCTGGGTCATGCTAAAGGAAGGTCAAGCTTGGCTCCTTTAATAGCTGAGGAAACCAAGATCATAACCACAACTTCACAAGCAAAGGAGTCCTTTCGCTGAATGAGTATTCACTCTCCGCGAACACTGTCCTAGACGCAACTGTAGACGCAAACACTGAGAAGCATCCCTTCCTCTGAAGATGCCTCCTGTATTGCAGGTGAAACAGTAGGTCAATTACAGGTTAAAAGATGGCATAGTAGTAGATGCTGTTCCTGTAGTATGGTAGAATCATCTAAATCATGTAGGAGGCAAAAGAAGGCTTCTCCTAAGCTGAAATCCTGCTGGGTTTTGAAAGACAAGTAGTTGAAATAACACATAAACAGGTATAAACATAAACCATGATATGTTCAAGGGGAACACTGGTGGTTCAGTCTAGGTGGAACATGTAGTAAAAGTGGACAGCTAGAGAATCAGTCTTGAAAACTGATAACAGCTAACAGTTACACAATACCTATGATGTGGCAGATTCTGTTCTAAGTGTTTTGGGTATATCAACTCACTTAATTCTCTTGACTACCCTAAGACTAAATATCACCACCTTATAGGTAAGAAAACTGAGGCCCAAGAGCAAGTTCACACAGCTAGTATATGACAGAACTCGGAGACAAAGAGCCACGACTGGTGAAGACAATAAAATCGTGACATACATTGCTTGGGTGGTCTACCAGGCTAGTCACTGCCTCGCACATTTCTTCCACAGGCAGCTTTTATGAAATGGAGAGAAAAAGCCATCAGTTGTCATAGAAACAATAGCAATTTGTGCCACCTTTGTGCAAGCACATAGGAGAGGCTTGCTGCTGCTGTTTGGCCATTTTCCAAGGACCCAGATTGAGAAACATCAACTGGCTTAAAAGGGAGCCCCTGAATTTGAATGCAGGCAGTCTGAACCCAGGATCTGTGCTCTTAACCACTACACAAAACTGTATCATACTACAGTCTGGTAAAGGATGATAATAACTTGGAATTTGAACTTTCTTTGAAAGGGAACAAAGAACCTTTGAAGGTTTTAAACTGAGTGGTGCTAGGGACAAATTGGTGTTCTAAATCTTTTCTAAAGAAAGTTTCTCTAAGCCAGGTACAGTGGCTCACACCTGTAATCCCAACATTTTGGAAGGCCAAGGCAAGAGGATCACTTGAGCCCTGGAGTTCAAGACCAGTCTGGGCAAGATAGGGAAACCCTGTCTTTCCAAAAAAAAATAAAAATTTAGCTGGGCATGGTGGCACATACCTGTAGTCCCAGCTACTTGGGAGACTGAGGTGGGAGACTGAGGATCTCTTGAGCCCAGGAGTTTGAGGTTGCAGCAAGCTATGATCTCACCACTGCACTCCAGCCTGAGCAACAGAGCAAGACCCTGTGTCAAGGAAGTCTCTCTGGAGGTGTGTGAAAGTCGGAAGGGGTGAGACTGAAGTGATGAGCCAAACTAGGACAGCTGGGACCTGAGGGCACACAGACTTCTTTGGGTGAAGTCAGTACTAGGAAGAAGTCTCTGGGAGTATCGACATCGTGAAGTCCAGTTGTATCCAACAGGATAGATGGGCAGTTGGAGCACTCCCTCAGAGAGCCAAGTAATTGTATCAGGAGGACCCAGAAATAGAAACCCAGCACAGTGTCCAGCATTTAGGAGCAAGACTCTGGTCCCAGGATAACTGGGCATGACGCAGGTGAGAGAAGGTGATCAAAAAATGCCAGAAGGTGAGCGTGGGTGCTGTGGCTCATGCCTGTCATCTCAGCACTTTTGGAGGCTAAGGCAGGAGGATCCCTTGAACCCAGGAATTCGAAGCTACAGTAAGCCATAATCCCTGGACAGGGAAAGGGGCCAGGAGCTCAGGCCCTGTAGGGAACAAGACTAGGACTCAGTTACCAGAAGAGTGGTATAAGCAGAGCTTAGACAAAAAGAATAGGGCAAGAACCTAGTTCCTAGAACCTAGTCTTAGAGTTACTACAAAGTGAAAGGGAAACCATCAGAGGCGAACTCTATGCAGTAACATCAGAGCTCCCAGCTTAAAGATCCCACTGTCTTAATGTTCTGGACAAGAATTTCAGGTCAGGAGGAGGCTCAGGGGCTTTGCCCGGGCTGCTGGAGGAAGCAGCCAAGTAGTGTGTGCCTGAATTTCCAGCCCAGTCCTAGCCCTAAGTCAACCCAACCCACCACCGCTGAACCCAGATGTTTTCACCACAGGGCATGGGACACTAGGAACACAATGAGTTAAATAGATACTAAAAGGAATCTGAGTGAACCCACTGGAAACATTCAAATGACTGAGCCCAAGAGTCTTGTATTTAATCAGTGTTCTCCAGAGGAACAGAACCAATAGGATATACACAAGGGCAGGAAAAGACCAACGTCCTAGCTCAAGCAACCAGGCAGGAGCAAAAGGTGGCAAACTCCTCCTTCCCCTACCTTTGTTCTCAGGTGCTCAACAGATTATTGGATGACTCTCACCTACATTGGTAAGTATGGACCTTCTTTACTTGGTCTTCTGATTCAAATGGCAATTGCACCCTGCCAATGACTGTTGCAGAAGAAAAAATTACAAATACATATAGGAAAAAGGACTTCAAAAGGCTGCGGTATCAAGGTGGCGGTTAAAGAGAAGGCAACACTCAGAGTTGCAGGTGGAGCAGCGGAAACTATGTTTATCAGCTTTACCCAGGCATGCCTCAGCCCAGTCAAGGTGACACATACAATTAACTGTCTCAGAACTTATGTCCAACAAATGGATTTTGGATGCTGTCATGCCGAGTAGCCTTTCTTATCCCTGGTCTTTCAAGTGAAGTTTCATCTGCCTTTTCTCAGTAGGACCATCAAGTCCATAGAAGCCACGCCTTCCCCCACTTTGACATGAGCAAGGAGATCCCAGGCATATAGCCTATAAAGGGGTCAGACAGGGAAAGAAGCTGGAAGTGGAGCAGCCAGGGTATTCCACTGGGATTTTGACAGCTGGAAGGCAAGACAGAGATGTACTGTTTGCTGCACAGTGCAAGCCATCTGGATCTTGAGCAAGCAGCACAATCTTCTGATTCCCAAGAGGACTTTAACCTCTGGGTGGTTAGTGAGGGGGAAGGTCCCTACCCAGAAAAGGTGTTGCCATGTGGGAAGGGTCAAGATGCAAAAGGAAGTTGACACAGGGGAAAGAGCACAAGTCTTGGGATTGTTTATTTATTTAGGAAATGTTTCTTGAGCTCCTCACATGTGTCGGGCACTCTTCTGGGGATGCAGCAGCAAGCATTGACTTCTTGGCATGCAGTGGAAGGGAAATACCTTTACCCTCAATTTTTGGGAATGAAAACAAAATGGGGGTAGGAAGACATGGTTCCCTGTTATCCAGAAAGTGACAGAGAAGCTCCAGGATTGTAGACCATTGTGAGGGAGGGCGGAAACCATAAAACAAGTAAACAACAACAACAACAAAAAAACCTGGATTGTATCACAATGACAGATCAAGAACAGCTGTGGAGTAGCCCTTGCATTTTCTGTATTTTCTGTCTTATTATTCTAAAGTCAAGATAACAACTCTGCAGTTACAAGCCATCATTTAAATGTGTATATACACTACACACTGGAGACAACCTGGCCCTGAGGAGCAAAACATTATGTGCGTTCATTGCCTTGAACCTGTCACCACAAAACCAAAACCGTGCTCTGAACGATTTCACCCTTCCTTTTGCCATCTCTCCTGCACAGTGAAGCTTTTTCCATTCGAATTTCTTGTTTAGAATAAATATATGAGCATCCCAGTGTAAACTGAGAAAAGATATCCCTTGGATATTCATAAAATTATAAAACATGTCTCTCCCACACCTACAGGCATTCGTTTCCTAGTACAGATCTCCACACAATCCCCTTCCCTGCCCCGCTCCCCCAAGAGGAAGAAATGCACTGGTCATTTAAAAACTAATGAAGCCTTATTATTTTGAACTACATTTTTTGGAAGATGCAATTTTCTGTTGGGATGAAATCTGCAGAACACGACTGCAGAAAGGTTTCTAAACTGCTCCATAGCACATCCACACAGTGTAATAAGGCACCTGATATGCTGATTCTTTTCAGGAGTTAAATATTTCTCTTTCCGTGTAGCTCAAACAAATGCAAAAATCCCCCAAATCGTCCTGTGCCCACTACACCCAAAACCAGACTTCCTGATGAGGGTGTGACTTGGTGGCAAGATGAATATGCAGTGCCAGAGAGAGAGAAGAGGACCAGTGGGAGTTTTTTTTTTTTTCTTACCCCCATTCCCTGCCCCGGTATTCAAGGTTGTATTAAGTTCTGGCCCTCAGGGCCTCTTTCGGGTGCAAAATCCCGCTATGCAGGGAATGGGGCCGTGAACAGCTCCACAATGAGGGACTCCAGGGAAGCTGCAGGAGAAACAGGGGGGACACCAGTGCGACACAAGAGATCAAAAGGTGATCGCGGGCTAAGGGTGGCGGGTCCGAATGAGGAAGTGGGTAGGGGGCCTTCCCTGCCCACACGTAGCCGTGACCTCCGCAGTGGGCTGCAGGAAGGAGCTCAATGCGGAACCGCGAAGGCTGCTGCAGCCCTCAGATCTAACGCCTTTGACGCGTTGGAGCTTGTCAGCGATAAAACCTGACGTGCAAAAAAGAACAAAGGCAAGTCGGAAGGCTAGTGTATATCAAAGGAAAGGGGCTCCACGAAATGCTACAAAGAAATACTTCAGCCCAAAATATTTTCGGAATTTGAGACGCTGATGCAGCCCCGCTGCTCCACCTGCAACTCTGAGCGTTGCCTTCTCTTTAACTGACACTTTGATGCCGCAGCCTTTTGAAGTCCTTTTTCCTATATGTATCTGTAATTTATTTCTGCAACAGAACTTACTGTGGCTGCTGTTTACCCTCCAGTGGGGCTCTACTGCGAGACAAGGCAAAAGTCAGGTCCGTCAGCGCCCTCTCCCGGTAAAACTGCGAAGCTGCAGCAAACAGAGCTAAATTGGTATTTTCTCGTTTGCTGCGGGAAATTTTTATTAAAGTTTACCCTATATTTGTGATTATCAAACTTTAATGTTCGCCAGAATCGCCTGCAGGCCTGCTTAAAACAAGATGTCTGAGTCCCCACCCCCTACTCCCCCCCAGGATTTCTGATTCACTAGGTCTGGAGTGGAGCACAATAAATTTGCATTTCTAGCAAGTTCCCAGGTGATGCTGGTAGAGCACACGCCCAGAACCACCGCCAGGTACACAAGTCACTGGACAAGGTGGGAAGGCATCTGACTCAATCAGCGGACCTTATTCTAAAGCGGAAAGGGCACTGGGAGTAAGTAAACTGAAAAAGATTGCTACTTGCCAGAGTTGTAAGGGATAAAATATGTTTTCTCAGCCGCTGCTCAGGGGTTTGTGGCCGAGGCCCCAATAACAAAAGACAGATTAACAAGAGAAAAGCATACGAATTCATTTAAGTTAAAATTTAGGCCAGGCGCAGTAGCTGACACCTATAATCCCAGCACTTCAAGAAGCCAAGGTGGGAGGATTGCTTGAGCCCAGGAGTTCAAAGTCAACTTGGGCATCACAGGGCGACTCCATCTCTACAAAAAATAAAATACAGCCAGCCGTGGTGGTGCATGCCTGTGGTCCCAGTTAAATGGGAGGCTGAGGCAGGAGGATGGCTTGAGCCCAGGAGTCGGGAGGTCAAGGCTGCTGTGAACTGTGTTTGTGCCACTGCACTCCAAGCCTGGGTGGCAGAGCAAGACCTGTCTCCAAACAAACTTTTTTAAAAAAATTTTACCTGACATAGGAGACTTTGGCAATGTCCCAAAAGAACAGGGAAACCTGTGTGTTTTTATTCTTAGGTTTGATGAAGAGGGGACAGTGCTGGGAACGTATGATTGGACAAGGGGCTGTGATCTAATGGCAATAAGCCCAGAGGGAACTTAGCAAGTCTTGTTTGTTCAGACTCTTCAGGGCATTTCTGTGTCTTCAGCTCCTTTCCTCCAGGTATAGGGATGGCACCTCTCAAATGAAGAGCCTATGACTTGCTTCAGAGGAAGGTCAACAACTTCTTAGATTTTATGACCTGCTTCAGGGGAGAAGGAGAAGGGAAGGCGAGAGAGACCTTCCTGCTTCTACTGTTTGCTCAAATGCCACAGTGTCATATTTTGGGGTATTGTGTTCTGAACCCCAGCAGCGTCATTCAAGGTTGTAAACGGTGCCACCTCAATGAGCAATCAGGCCTCTGAACCCAGCCAGTGCACTTTCCATTACAATGTGCTGGGGGCCTCAACCCTGAAATGACATTGATTTAAATAATTCCTGTGACTGCCGCCTAGGAGGAAAAACAGACCTCAGAATGTTGCCGAGACAGTCAAACTTACCATCTCCACTGCCTGCTAATCACATTCCCCTAGCAACATCCACCTCTCTCCCGAAAATCTACGGCCCGAGAGCACAGCTCACAAGAGTCACAGCCATAGGGGCATAGTCAGGTCATCAGGAGCAGGTGTGAGAAAGCCAATCTTTGTTGTTGTTGCTGTTCCAGCCACTGCTGGCTTCCCATTTCCCTGAGGATAGGCTTTCTTGGGGGCTCTAAAGTAACACCCTCTGATTTCCCTTTTCATCCCACTTTGTGCCTTACCACTCTAAGTAATTTCTAGTTTCTCCTCACTCCCTATTAAAGCTTTGCACTTGTGTGTCTTCCACTTGGAATGCCCTCTCTGCACCTGCTCAATGACACCCCTTCCCATCACCACACTTGTCTGAGGAACTCCTAGTCATCCATCAGGATTCAGCTTAGACTTTGCCTTTGGACAGCCTCCCTTTACACCTGCCCCCGACTCCCATACTAAAGTGCTCTGCAAGGAAGAAAAGATTGATTCCTTCAGGCATGGCAAGTTTCATGACTGAGCCCCCACAGCAAAAGACAGATTAACAAGAGAAAACCATACATATTTATTTAACTTTTATGTGACATGGGAGTCTTCAGAAATAGAAACCCAAAGAAACATGGAGACCTGCATGTTTTTATGGACAGTCGTGCAGAAGTGTGACTGGAGGACAAAAAAAAGGTGTGATCTAATGGTAATGAACTGGGGGAAACTGGCAAGGCTTGTTTGTCCAGATTCTTCTTGGCACCTCTGTGTCATCAGACATGAGGATATCCTTTTTCTCTGGGTAGAGGGAGGACTCCTATGGAACTTATGACCTATTTTAAGGGAAATTCAGCTAGGTTTTATGGCCCTTTTCAGAGGATAAGGGATGAGGAGGATTCTTTCTAGGGTCTATGGCCTGATTCTGTGTTTCCTCAAGCGCCAAGGTGCCATATTTTGCGGTAGGATGTCCTGAACCCCATAAGCTCCCACAGCACCCACGAAGACCATGACCCTCAGCACTCTATAGCAATTGCATGTTCATGATGATCCCTCCACCAGACTCCCCGAGAGCAGAGACTATATCATTGTCATCTTTGCTTCCTTCAAATTTAGTATAGTGACTGCCTACAACAATGCAAAGGCTAGAAGGAATGAAGGCAGGGACATGGAATGGAGAACTTCCATTTCACGGATCCACATAAACTGAAAAGGAACAAGAGTAGGTGAGACCAAAGAGCACTGAAGGCCATGAACCATCACCATTCTCAACTCCTGGGCCAGGCCAGAAAAGCCACAGTTCCTGGAAGGGATGACAACAGGTATGTTATGCTGAATCCTGGAAATCCTGGAAAATCATAAACTTTGAAGTGTCATGGTTGGGAGGGACCTTGGAGATTTCACAAAGACACAGAAAAGTGGTTTGAATTGTCCACCAGATCCAAAATTTTTAGCAAAACGATAGGAAATGGTATTCAGATTGTCAGATTCATAATCCATTATATTTTTACCATATCTTATGATAAAGACACTGGATATAGGCCGGGCATGGTGGCTCATGCCTGTAATCCCAGCAATTTGAAAGGCCGAGGCAGATGGATCACTTGAGGTCAGAAGTTCAAGACCAACCTGGCCAACATGGCGAAACACCATCTCTACTAAAAAATAAAAAAATTATCCGGGCATGGTGGTTCATGCCTATAATCCCAGCTACTCAGGAAGCTGAGGCAGGAGAATTGCTTCATCCAGGGAGGCAGAGGCTGCTGTGAGCTCAGATCGTGCCACTACACTCCAGCTTGGGAAACAGAGCAAGACCCTATCTCAAAAAAAAAAAAAAAAAAAGACATTGGATAAGCCCAAGGATGAAAAAGTGAGGCTGAAAATAACAGGCGGCCCCCAATAACAGTGCCAGTTGTGGCAGCCATGGGGTGTGCTGTTCATATCTCCCTCCAACAATCACTTGCTGGCAGCTGCAAGGAGTATAGCTAACTGACAGCTTAGAGCTGTTAGAAACTCCAGGCTTCACCTAGGCTTTTAAGTCTTGGCTACACTCATCCTCAGAGGCTCCCAGTCTCAGCACAGCAGGTAGACTAGGACTTGGTCATTTCTGCCCAATATGGGACCATGCTAACCGGCAACCTTTGAGAACTCCCAACTGGGTTGGCCAAGACAATCAGATCTGTATAGCAGTCTGAGGCTTTCCCTGCACTGTCCTGCTGCTTCTCCCTATCTTTCACAGGCCTTTTCTCTCATTAAAACTTTTGTACTCCTAGCTCCATCTTACCATGTGTTTTATGGAGGACCTAACGGACACATTAAACAAAGCTACAGGGGCCTCCAGAGGTGAGAACCACAGGAGGAAGGGGGTCCTTGCTGCTGGCGGCCAGCACCCAAGCCCAAGCTCCCAGCAGTGATCGCTCACAAGACCACACAGCCGGCTTCCTTGGAGATAGCACAACCTGTTAAGGGCATCTTCCATGCCATTAAGGGCCAGGTCTCATTTTTTTAACCTAAATCTTCAGAACTCTATATCGTGTGACCTTGCTTTCCTACAATGGAAGAATCTCGATGACTCTTTCTTTTGGTGTGAGGGGAATTTGGATAAAGAAAGAGAAATCAGGGGTTCCAAAAGAAAGATCTGCGTCATTTCATTTTTAAAGGTAAGCTCACCTTTAACAATGGAGCTAAGGGATTCGCTCCAAATGTCATACCAGAACCAGGCGCACAAAATCATCTCCTTAATCCCAGCGAACATTACCAGTGCATAAAGTAAAAAACACCAGGTGCTCCATCTCACAGCATAGCCTTTCACCCATGTACCTTTTTTAACCTATTGCCAGGTTCAGAGTTCCTTCCATTTAGGTGAAATGTTCTCAAAAAGTGCTAAGAGGCAAGATGTGGTGATGCACACCTATAGTCCCAGCTACTCAGGAGGTTGAGGTGGGAGGATTGCTTGAGCCCAGGGATTTGAGACTGCCGTGAACTATGATCGCACCACTTCACTCCAGGCTGGGCAATGGAATGAGACCCTGTCTCGAAAAAAAAAAAAAAACTAAAAGAATTAAAGAATTATCTTCTCTTATAACTTCAAATGATCTCAAATCTACTGGCAAATTTTCAGATTTTCTGACATCCTAGAATATATTGGTGAAAAAGCTGGAGGTGAGATGGGTAAAAAGGAAATACAGTGAGCAGGCTTATCTTGGAAAAACTCACTCAAATATCTGTTTACCTTTGTCTAGCAAGCTATCTTCGAAGCCTGTGACACGAGAGATTTCAAATATACCAATGAGTATCTTCCCAGCAACTCTAACCTTATAGGGCTAAATCCTTTCAAGGTTCCAAAGAGAGAAGAGCAGTTCGCCTCCAGCTGGGAGTAAGGGTGGGCTAGAGTAGTTCATCTCAGGGAGAGGATTGCCCTTTGGGAGTTAGCTAAAAAAATCAACCACAGAAACCAGCCACATACTTCATACTTGATAGATTTTTCTTAGCCCTCTATTTTATCATAAATTAGTTTTTAATCCAGATTTTTAATCTTTAGCCAGCTGAAATTCCAGATGCGTGCCTATCTTTAAATGTGTCCCTACTGGCACTTGCGCCATTCATAGTGATGCAGGATAGGCGAGCTCCAAAAACTAGGACTCAGTCCAGGCGAGTTCTTGCCTTTGCCCAGGAAAGAATTCAAGGGCAAGCCGGAGGTGTTAGCAACTTTTATTGAAGCGGCAGTGTACACAGCAGCAGCTGAGGCACTGCTCCTTGTGGAGCAGGGCTACCCCAAAAGCAATGTGCCCAGAGCTGCAGCTCAGGGCAGTTCTGCAGACACATTTATACCCACTTTTAATTGCATGCAAATTAAGGGGTGGTTTATGCAGAAATTTCTAGAAAAAGGGTAACTTCCAGGTCATTGGGTCCTTGCCGTGGAAAGGGGTCATAACTTCTGGGTGTTGCCATGGCAATGGTAAGCTGACATCACAGGCTGGTGGGCATATCTTATGGAAAGCTGCTTCTGCCCTGGCCTTGTTTTAGCTGATCTTCAATCTGGTCCAGTGTCTGAGTTCCCGCCTCTGGAGTTGAGTCTCACCTCCTCCCTCAATAGCATCTCCAAAAGAGCAACCTAAGTATACCTTTAAAATGCTGTGTTCCACCGCAATCATTATTTGTTGTCCCATCTGGCTCCCAAAGACACATTTGCTTGATAGATGAGGTGATAGATATGCCAATTACCCAAATTTGATCATTATACATTATATACGTGTATTAAAATAACACTATACTCCATACATGTGTACAATTATGTGTCAATTAAAAACAATATTAAGAGCAAAAAAAAAAAAAAGACACATTTCTTGGTCAAAGTAGACCTAGGAACAGATACTGAACTGGATAGTTATTCTATTTTAGCTCTTACTGTCAAAGACAGTTTAAAATTGGGTTCATTTTCTTTACCTCCAGGCTTTTATAGAACTCTGGGAATCAGAAGGTGGCTAACAGGGCACCTGGTTCATCTACCATCTTTAAGCAGGGCCATGCTTAAACCTTCCAGACAGAGGAGAATCTATGTTTTAAAATAATTCTCAAGATACTAAATGAATGAAAGAGGTCATTTCATGAATTATATGGTGAGTAATGGACAGTCGTGCACATAAATGATATTGTCATTGGCTGTACTGCCTGTAGAGATGCAGACTGCACAGAAGTGCTACACGTAGGCATGCAATCTCATCTGGTACACACTCTCGAGAGATAAGCACATAATGGGGCAGAAGTTATAGAGCATTTCCCAGTTTCATAAATGAATTGAATTGACTTTCTAAAGTCCTCCGAGAATGTGCATAAAAACCCGAGAAAAGGAACGTCCTTATCTAACCAACTGTGACCAGCTCTCAGGGGATTTCCTGGGAATTCACAATCAACAGGTCCACTCACTGACCCAATTGGGCATGTCATGCCATTAACTCAAAACTGGACACTCATTTCCAGGAAATCTTTTGAGCCTGAATCATCATCACTATAATCAGCATAAAAGAAGAGGGCACAAAGATTTCACCTGGAAGAAGCTTCTGACCTAGCTCTAGAGAGTTGTTTGCAAGGCCTCAGCCTGCGATAATTCTTCCAGTCTTCATGACTCTTCTTAAAAGAAGATAATAATTTGTTACAGACTGCACTGGGGAAAAAGAAATAGAATCTCATGAGTGCTCCTGTGGCAATGGATAGAAACTCAACTGACATTCCAGGTGGCTCATTTATTGCATGTATATCTATGGGGAAGCTGTTTAACCTTTCAGAGACTCAGTTTTTTAAATCTATGTAGTAAAGGTTATATCCTCTACCTTATGGGGGGCTGCAAAGATTGAATGAAATTTAGCGTAGCAATAGGTTTAAGAACTGCTCTTTGGCACCAGATTTCCTGTGTTCGGAATGTCTTCTTACCAGCTGTGTGAGTTTGGGCAAGTTACTTGCCCTCTCTGTGTCTCAATTCCTCATAATAATAACATCTGCTTATGGTGCTGTTATAAGAATGACACGAGTTAACAAAGATAAAGTGCTGAGAGCAGTGCCTGACACATATTAAGCACTCCCAAAGTGTTCACTATCATTTTTATTGTGAACCAAGCAGGGCTGGGTGCAGCGGCTCATACTTATAATCCCAGCACTCTGGGAGGCTGAGGTGGGAGGAATACTTGAGGCCAGGAGTCGGAGACTAGCCTAAGCAACATAACTTCTCTACAAAATTTTTTTGTCAGTTAGCTGGACATGGTGACATCACCTGTAGTCCCAGCTACTTGGGAGACTGAGGGGGGAAGATCACTTAAGCCTAGGAGTTCAAGGCTGTAGTGAGCTATGACCGCTACTGCACTCCAGGCTGGGTGACAGAGCAAGACTTCATCTCAAAAAAAAAATAAATAATAATAAGGCTGGGTGTGGTGACTCACACCTATAATCCCAGGACTCTGAGAGACTGAGGTAGGCAGATCACTTGAGCCTGGGAGTTAAAGACCAGCCTGGGCAATATGGTGAAACCCTGTCTCTACAAAAAACACAAAAATTAGCTGGGTATGATGTTGCATACCTGTAGTCCCAGCTACTCAGGGGGTCTGAGGCGGGAAGATCACTTGAGTTGGGAGGTCAAGGCTGCAATGAGCCATGATCACACCACTGCACTCCAGCCTGGGTGAGAAAGAGAGACCCTGTTCCACACACACACACACACACACACACACACACAAAGCAAAACAAAAGAACTGAGCACAATCAACGCCTGCACTGCACATTCTAGACACTCAATGAACATGAATTGTCTCTCTCCACTACTCTTTTGGCCAACACCAGGGGGAAATGTTAAGCAACGTTATTCAGCACTAGTTATTTGTCAGCTCCTCTCATAAATCAGGATTACAGCCAAAGACAGCACTCTTATCTCCATGGGCCTAGGCTTCTCTGTCTCATTTTACAATGGAAACATTTCAAATGTGGCTGACCCTAAGCCCAACAAAAATGACCTCTAAAGCACTCCTGACAAAAAATACACATCCCTATAGCCCACCTGGTTCCAAACGAAAAACACACGTGCCCCACTCGCTGACCCACACATGTGCTTCAAATCCCCCATCATTCCAGAATTCAACAAACATTTGTCAAAGCACCAGCCATATGTAAAGTCGTAAGAGGAACACAAAGAAGAAGAGGTCACCGACCTGCCTCAATGCCCTGATTGCTAGTAGGGGAGAGGAGACACAAAAGACTGCAAGCATTAACCACCTCGCGAGATAAACTGAGTGCTCAAGGAGAAACACAGTGTAGTAAGGGGTCAGAAAGGACTTCAGGAAGGAAGTGAAGTTTGGACTTCATCTTAACTCATGTGCAGAATTTCAAATGGGAGTGATGTGAATGGGGAATTCCAAAAGGAAGGAAAGTGGGAGTAAAGGTTTAGTTGTTGGAAAGCTTGGGGAAAATACCAGGAAAAGTATGTCGTCTCACCATATGTCATATTGGGCAGGAACTTGGGATAAAAAAATGGTGGCCCCCGCGTGGTGACTCACACCTATAATCCCAGCACTTTGAAGAAGGCAGATCACCTGAGGCCAGGAGTTCAAGACCAGCATAGCCAACAAGGTAGAACCCTGTCTCTACTAAAAATACAAAAATTAGCTAGGCGTGCTGGCCCCATACCTGTAGTCCCATCTACTAGGGAGGCTGAGGCAGGAGAATCCCTCGAAACCAGGGGGCGGATGTTGCAGTGAGCTGAGATTGCACCAGTGCGTTCCAGCCTGGGCAACAGAGCGAGATTCCATCTCAAAAATAAATAGATAAATAAGTAAATAATAAATTTAAAAATTTAAAAGTTGTAGATAAAATGTTAAAGATGTTTTAGGGCAGCGCTGAAAGAACATCAGAATATATTTAAAGTGGGGAGCCAATGAAGCTTGTTGAAAGGCAAGGAGGTGGCATGATCGAAGCTGGTCCTTGGATGGTAAATCCAGTATTGTGGAGGCTGAATTTGAGAGAAGAGAGAAAGGAAGTAGGTGACTATCACAATAGTGTAAGTGAGGAATTAGACTGTTCGGTGGGAGGGATGGGAGAATGAGAATGACATGGGATATAGTATCCACAGATCTTGACCTGTGATTGAATTTGAAGGACAAGAAGAATTTCCCCCACTACAATATAAGTTCCGTAAAAGCAGGAATTTGTATTTTCTTTCTCTTTTGTTCACTGATGTAACCTCAGTACCTAGGACAGTCTCTGGAAATAGGGAGAGCTCAGTAAATGTTTGTTGAATGAATGACTGATCCCCTTCTTTAGGCATATGAAAAAATAAGGAAGAGTGGTCACTCACAGCTACCTCAAGATTCCCCTCCCACCCCAATCATCTACCCTGTTAATTCTTTTAATTCTTTTTCATCCTTGTTCAAAAAATACCTGGAGACTGGGCATGGTGGGTCACGCCTGTTATCCCAGCACTTTGAGGGCCAAGGCAGGAGGATGGCTTAAGGCCAAGAGTTCAAGGCAAGACTGGGCAACATAGGGAGACCCCATCTCTACCAAAAACAATTCTTTTTACTTAGCTGGGCATGGTGGCACACACCTGTGGCTCCAGCTACTTGGGAGGCTGAGGTGGGAAGACTGCTTGAGCCCCAGAGGTCAAGGCTGCATTGAGCCATGATTAAGCCACTGTATTCCAGCCTGAGCAACATAGCAAGACCTTGTCAAAAAAAAAAAAAAAAAAAACTAAAAATAATTCTCAAAGAGCCTTGCTTTCTATTATCACACTCTAGCAAAGCTATCAGGAATTGACACTTGTGGGTAGATACAGCCAAGGAAATGGCAGCTCCCGGAAGAGCAGGAAGCAGTTTATGACACCAAGCAAATCTGGTTGCTCGTTGGGAAGGGAGGCTGGTTTGGGAAGTATGCAACAATTTGACTTCTTTTCTTAACTTTATTTTCTATTTATAGGCTTACTGAATTATTTTCATCCATGCCCCTTTAAAATACAGTTGGTAGAAATTTGCCATTTTGAGAATAGAATCCCATTCGGAATCATGTTAGTCACTTTTGACTCCATGAGGACATCTTTCACCCAGTTTTGGGAAATCTGAAGAACGGATTCTTCTACAGACACTCGTAAAATATCACAAGGTCCAAGAGTTGGTGTGGGAAAGAGGACATTGAGGTAAAATATTTTTCAGCGGATAAAGATGGGGAAGTAGAAGGATGTTATTCAAACGGGTAGTTTATGATTCAGGTTGGTCTTGACATCAGAAGCCTTTAATATCAGGCCCACCCATCCGGATTAATTAAGTAGATTGTGTCTTATCTTGTATTTCTGTTTCCTGAGACTTAATCATGGTTTCCTCAGTGAGTATCATCCGCTGCCTAAACTTCAAAAGAGGATGTTTTCTTTTTTGGAAGCTACTACTCATGGGCTGAAACTGACTTTCAAGCCTATAACTTTAAACTATGTAATACTTGATATGAGCAACTCATCCCACTCTTTTCAACTTATTCCCTAGGATCATTTATTATGTGCCTACTGCATGCAGGACACAGTGGGAATACAGATACAAAGATAAATAAGATTCTCTCTGCCCTGAAGAAAACTAATTTCTGTGTGTAGAAAGACACACAACTGACTCTTCTATCACAGACCATCCCAGCTCTGACATAGAGTCACTAGAGGTTTTTGAACAGTAAGTATCATGATCATGCAGACTTAGCCTTTGTAGATGTGTTTTGCTTTATCTCTGTCCATGACTAAGTTCATCCCTACCAAGAAAGTACATGGGAAAAGAAAAGTTATTTTACCAAGAAAGTACCCACTTCTAGTGGGAAAACAACAAAAGTTATTTTGTTCAGGTCAGGAAAAAAAACAAATATCTACTGTTCAATCATTCAGGGTAAATGGGGGTGGGGGAAGAGATGTGGAAAGATATAGAAAGGTGAAATCTAGGAAACAGAAAAAAGAATCTAATTTAGAGCATATTCGTTCTCTTTGGAAAGCAAAGCTTGAACTCTATCATCTCTGTTTAATTTCCCATGTCACCTTAACATATACTAGGTTACCATATCATCATGTATCATTTAGGTACCTTCCTGTTGCAAATAACCTATGTCTCATGTTACTTGCAGTGATGGATGTGAACATTGTAGACATGCAAAGGAAGACAAGAAAGTGTCTCAACATGGCAGAGCAAGAACCCATGAGGAGCCCAAAAATAAATAAAGAAGGGTTCCTCACTGGTTAGGAATTCAAAAGCAGTCCTGGTGACCTCATAGCATCTCTACCTCAGAAGCAGGCGGCTCTGGTTACTCCACCATTTTCAGGAACCAGGTTTTTCTCTCTCCCTCTGCTGTATTTCCTCTGCTGCTCCTGATCCATCTGCCTCTATCTTCTTTCTAACATCAAATTTCCTCACAGGAGACAACATGAATGGGTTAAGAAGTACACAACAGGCCAGGCGCAGTGGCTCAAGCCTGTAATCCCTGCACTTTGGGAGGCCAAGACGGGCGGATCACGAGGTCAGGAAATCGAGACCATCCTGGCTAACATGGTGAAACCCCGTCTCTACTAAAAAATACAAAAAACTGGCCGGGCGCGGTGGCTCACGCCTGTAATCCCAGCACTTTGGGAGGCTGAGACGGGCGGATCACGAGGTCAGGAGATCGAGACCATCCTGGCTAACACGGTGAAACCCCGTCTCTACTAAAAAATACAAAAAACTAGCCGGGCGAGGTGGCGGGCGCCTATAGTCCCAGCTACTCGGGAGGCTGAGGCAGGAGAATGGCGTGAACCCAGGAGGCAGAGCTTGCAGTGAGCTGAGATCCGGCCACTGCACTCTAGCCTGGGTGACAGAGCGAGACTCCGTCTCAAAAAAAAAAAAAAAAAAAAAAAAAAAAAAAAAAAAAAAAAACAAAAAACTAGCCGGGTGAGGTGGCGGGCGCCTGTAGTCCCAGCTACTCGGGAGGCTGAGGCAGGAGAATGGCATAAACCCGGGAGGCGGAGCTTGCAGTGAGCTGACATCCGGCCACTGCACTCCAGCCTGGGTGACAGAGCCAGACTCCGTCTCAAAAAAAAAAAAAAAAAAAAAAAAAAAAAAAAAAAAAAAAAAAAAAAAAAAAAGAAGTACACAACAAGGGCTGCTCCCACTGGACAGCGTCTTTGAAACTGGGACCTCACAAGTGGTCATCACAGGCCCCTGATGCCTGGGTACCCAGCGACCATCCCCAGTCTAATCTGTCTATAGCAACATAAGTGAAGGGGAGTCTCAGGGGCTGCCTAAGGGGCTCAGAATGTGGTGAGTACTTAAGACTGCATGGATTTTCACTGTTTACATGAATATAAGACAAGTATTCACAGAACTATTTGCTAGATCTGTGAACAAAACATTAATAACATTGTATGTCCACATTTGAACCCCTGAAATTCCAACCACCACCACCCGCCCACCAACTTCCAGCAAACCTGCTCTCCCCACAGTCTTCCCCAGATCAGGTGGAAACAATTCCATCCTTCCAGTACTCAGACTGTAAAACTGGATTCATTCTGATTCCTCTCTCACACATCCCACACTCGATCTGACAGGAAATCCTATAGACTCTGCTGTGAAAATATATCCAGAAACAGTCCAGGCATGGTGGTTCATGCCTGTAATCCCAGCACTTTGGGAGGTGGAGGCGGGCGGATCATGAGGTCAGGAGTTCGAGACTAACTTGGCTAACATGGCAAAACCCCATCTCTACTAAAAATACAAAAATTAGCCAGGTGTGGTGGTGCGCACCTGTAATCCCAGCTACTCAGGAGACTGAGGTTGGAGAATCACTTGAACGCAGGAGGCAGAGGCTGCAGTAAGCCAAGATCGTGCCACTGCACTACAACCTGGGTGACAGAGTAAGACTCTGTCTCCAAAAATAAATCTATCTATCTATCTATCTATCTATCTATCTATCTATCTAATCTATCTAATCTATCTATCTATCTAGCTACCTATCTTAGATAGATAGATAGGTATAGATATAGATCTCCAGAAATGTGCAACTTCCATAGTCTCCACCAGGATCATCACAGTCCAACCACCACTTCCTCCAGCCTGAACTTACTGCAGGAGGCCACTCACTGGTCTCCAGGCATCCACTCTTGCTTCCCCCAGGCACCCCACCACCAGCGTATATTCTCAACAGAGCAGCCAAAATGGTCCTTTTAAACATTGGTTGGATTGTGTCTTCTGTCTGTTCAAAACTCTCCAGTACATCCACATGGATCTCAAAATAAAACCAAAGTTCTGGCCACTTTGGGAGGCTGAGAAGGAAGGGTTGCTGGAGCCCAGGAATTCAAGACCAGCCTGGGCAACATGGCAAAACCCCATCTCTACAAAAACGACAGAAATTTGCTAGGCAAGGTGGTGTGTGCTTGTAGTCCCATCTGCTCAGGAGGCTGAGATGGAAGGATCACTTGAACCCAGGAAGTCGAGGCTGCAATGAGTTGTGATCACATCATTGCACTCCAGCCTGGGTAACAGAATGAGACCCTGCCAAAAAAAAATCCAAAGTTCTTACAACAGCCTACAAGACCTGCCATGACCTGGTCCTTCCTACCACCTGTCTCATCTTTGCATTCTCACTCACTCTGTACCAACCATGCCGGCCTCCTCGATGTTTCTGGAACATACCAAACATGCTCTAATCACCAGTCTTAGCACTGGCTTTTCCTCCATTCTGGGATGTTCTTCCCCTGGAGCTCCACAGGGCTAACCCCCACAGTTCCTGCACATCTCTGCTTATATGTCATCTGCTCAATGATGTTTAACAAACCACCCCACTTCACCTCTGCAGTATTCCCCATCCCTACACCTGCCCTGTGTGGTATTTTATCACATACCATGTAATTAACTTATTTGCTATCTTTAGGAAAAGGTTTTTTTTTTTAATTTTTTGTTTTATTGTTTTGTTTTCTTTTTGCTTTTGATATCTCTTCCCCTGGTAGAATGAAAGCTCCATGAGAAAACCTAGACCAATCTCTGAAACTTAACGCTCAATAAATATTTGTTGGTGAATGCCTGATTTACAGGACAGGTGAAGCAGTTTATTAATTTAGAAGAGCTTATTAATTTAGAAGTTATCAACTATTGTAAAACTTCAACTACAGTTTGAAGTTTGATGTTATGGGTTGAAAAAAACCACAGTTAGCGAAGTGCACTCTCCTTTTTTTCTGTTTATCTTCTAATCACCATCTGCTCTGATGCTGATTGACACACAGATACCAATGTGCTGTTTCCCATAAATTCACAAGCCAGTGAGTCAGTCCTTCAGGTCATAAACAGAGGGCTGTCGACCAGGTGAGATGAAAAGGCATGGTTGCCATCCTGAAGGAATTTACATGTAGCATGAGTGATTTATTGCACTATACAGTACTAAGGTATAAGAAATATCTTACTGGTTTGTTGTGGTTGTTTTTTGTAATTTTTTCTGTCTCCAAATAAAATTAAATCTGCTCCATTCCCTCTGAACCAAGCTTAAGATGAGATTCTCCGCTGTGGGTCTCAAGGCCGCTATTCTTAACATGCACCACTCTGGCTTCTATATGTCCCCCTCGGTGGTCCTCTTAACTCCTGAGGTGCTGAGAGGAGTGGGACACAGGTCCGTGACCCCCTCAGAATGTTCTATCACCAGACCTCCTTCCTACATTTCAGGGAAGCTCATCCTCCATGAGGTAAACTCTTTTTTTCAACAAACGCAACTTTTTGTCCCTCCCTTTCAATAATCCTGAACTCCCGGCCGGCCGTGGAGGCTCACACCTGTAATCTCAATACTTTGGGAGGCCAAGGCGGGTGGATCACAAGGTCAGGAGTTCAAGACCAGCCTGACCAACATGGTGAAACCCCATCTCTATTAAAAAAAAAAAATGCAAAAATTAGCTGGGTGTGGTAGTGCGCTCCTGTAATCCCAGCTACTTGGGAGGCTGAGGCAGGAGAATCGCTTGCACCCAGGAAGCGGAGCTTGCAGTGAGCCGAGATCCCCCCACTGCACTCCAGCCTGGGCAACAGAGTAATATTCTGTCTCAAAAAAAGAAAAAATAATAATAACCCCGAACTCCCAAAGATTTGTTACTTCAGCCTAAAAGGTGTTGGGCAAGGGAGGTGCTCATGTGACATAAGTAATTAGATCTTAATGCATCTCTTAACCTGATAATACCTCTGATAAGACAAAATAGCTTCACAACTGTTACGACAAAAGAAATTCTATAATGAAACTTCTAGGCTTAATGTATAAATTCTCAGACAATAAAAATTAAATAGGCTAGAATTTTTTTTTTTTTTTTTTCCTTGAGACAGGGTCTCACTCTGTCACCCAGGCTCAAATGCATAAGCTCATTTCACTGCAATCTTCGTCTCCTGGGTTCAAGAGATTCTCCCGCCTCAGCCTCCCAAGCAGCTGGGATTACAGGTGCCCACCACCACATCCGGCTATTTTTTGTATTTTTAGTAGAGACGGGGTTTCACCATGTTGGTCAGGCTGGTCTCAAACTCCTGACCTCAAGTGATCTGCCCCTCGGCCTCCCAAAGCGCTGGGATTACAGGAATGATACACCATGCCCAGCTAAAACAGGCCAGAATTTATCAGAGAAGTATTCCTGGAAGAAGTCGATTTTGAAACAATCCTGGAACCAATGGAAAGAGAAAGAAACTCTCCAATAAGAAGGGACAATTTAGGGAAAATTGTTACATTATAGGGAAAATAGGGGAAGGGCACTAAGGCAGGAAATAGTGAGTCACAGATGGGGGAGGAGTTAGAAGGTTACAAGGTGGGGTACCACAGTCATCAGGGGGATTCTTCACCACCGCAGAAAGGCAAGTCTATGGTGCGTGGACTCGCCTGGAAATCAGAGTACACCAAATATGACTCAAGACCAGTTTAGATTCTGGGAAGATAAATAGGGCAAAGAAATGCTCTCATGAAGCATTAGTAAAATAAGACCCACACGAAAAAAGAAAAGAAGACCAAATACCACAATGAAAAGTCCTGAGCGCAGCATTGGGTGCTCCCTTCCAACTGAAGCATAAAATTTCAACCGCATTGCTTTCCCAGAGCCACTGCAACCACTGGGTTCATCAAATCCAATTCCTCCTTTTGGTGGTCAAGAACTTGCAACCACAGAGATGCACTGACGTAGAGAACCCTGAGGCCATCTGTCCCAATTTTCTGAGATGGTGCTACACTTTGTAGCACTTTTTTCTACTGCAGGAGCTCAAAACCCTTTTAAAAATACAATACATTAATACCACGGAGGATATGCTTCTAGCAACAGGAAGGGCCTTTAACAAAGAAAAGGCACACTGTCCCCCTTCAAAGTATTTTACTGGGAGGTTATATACTTCATCCCAGCTGCTAGTGCTTAAGGATATATCGTTTCTTTGACTTTTTTTTTTTTTTTTTTTTTTGAGACAGTGTCTTCCAGGCTGGAGTGAAGTGGTATGATCTCGGCTCACTACAACCTCCATCCACCATGGCTCAAGCAAAGCTCCCACCTCAGCCTCCCAAGTAGCTGGGACTACAGGCACACGCCTCCACACCCAGCTAATTTTTGTACTTTTTGTAGAGACAAGGTCTCACCATGTTGCCCAGGCTGGTGTCAAACTCCCAGCCTCAAGCAATCCTCCCACCTCCGCCTGCAGAAGTGCTGGGATTACAGGTGTGAGCCATCACACCTGACACATCTTTTCTTTATTCCTAAAATTCATCTAATCTTTATCCTTTAAGATGAATGATTGTGTGAAATAGCTTAAAGTCCTTTGTTCCTAGTTATGCTGATTAAAGTAGTTATCAGACAGGATATAATACCATTTTTAAATAGTAAACTAAATAATCTGGACATAGTGGCTCATGCCTATAATTCCAACACTTTGGGAGGTCAAGGTGGGAGAATCGCTTGAGGCCAGGAGCTCAAGACCAGCCTGAGCAACATAGGAAGACCTTGTATCTACAAAAAAAAACATTTAAAAATTAGCCCAGTAGGCCGGGTGCGGTGGCTCACTCCTGTAATCCCAGCACTTTGGGAGGCCAAGGTGGGCAGATCACCTGAGGTCAGGAGTTCAAGACCAGCCTGACCAACATGGTAAAACCCCCTTTCTACTAAAAATACAAAAATTAGCCGATTGTAGTGATGGGCGTCTATAATCCCAGCTACTTGGGATTACAATTCTCCTGCTGAGGCAGGAGATTTGCTTGAACCCAGGAGGTGGAAGTTGTGGTGAACCGAGATGGTACCACTGCACTCCCTCCTAGGCAACAGAACAAGACTCCATCTCAAAGACAAAAACAAAACATAGCCCAGTATGGTGACATGTGCCTGTGGTCCCAGCTACTTGGGAGGTTGAGGCAGGCAGATCCCTTGCGCCCAGGAGGTCGAAGCTACAGTGAGCTATAATTGTGCCATCCAGCCTGGGTGACAGAGTGATACATAAATAAACCAAATAGATAAACTCAATAAATACATGAACTAAATAAATTGATTTCCTCACTTGGTTCCTTATGGAGGCTTTTCATAGAGAGTTGTCAACCTCTTACTGTGTTGGACACTGCAAGAAGAATGGATGGTTTCCATGGTCCCTGCTGTCAAGAAGCTTACATTAGAAGGCAATGCTTACTCGAGCAAACATGCTTCATTACCAGCAAAAGTGAAAAACTATGACATGTGAGAAGAAAGCAAGCCATCATTTTGATTTGAAGAGTAAGGAAAAGCATCATAGGAAAAGTAGCATCTTAGTTGGCCATTGGTGGAAAAACATAGAATTTTAATAAGGAAAGAAAGGCATAAAAAGAACATTCCAAGCTGAATAAGAATAACAAAGTCATGGAGATGTGAAAGTGCAGGGTAAGTTCAGGAAATAGGAAACTGCTATGTGGTTAAAGCAATGGGCATGTGGGAGATGGTGGTAGAAGATGCAACCCGATCAGGCAGGAGCACAAACATCAGACTCTGTATTGCAGCAGACCCAGGAGAGCATTTTCTGTCAGATTTTCAACAATGACAGCCTTGTTAGAATAAGTGGGTGACTTCCCGTGATAACTACTTCGAAGGACAACATTCACTGAGGTGCTTCAGTTCTAGGACTGCTTAAAACCAAATCACGTCCCATTGCTTGATAACTACAGCTGATAAAATCATGTCTCAGTACAGGAAAATTTGGCACCAATTAGGTAAGTCATCAGGCTTCAGCGCAGAGTCATCAGCAAAGCCACAAAGGAGGAAGAGGCTTAGTCCTTCTGGGCAGTCTGGCAAATGAAGTTACTAAGTATAAACATAAAGTCTTCCAGGCAGTCCCCTTGGGAAAATCTGTTTCTGGCTTGGGGGAATTGGAGAGGTCTCTTTTAGGATCAGGAGTTACAGGGGATGAGGATGGTGGGGGAAGGGGTGTGTGGACTGAGTCTGGGAAAGACCTAGCATCGTGGAGTGTTCAGGTGCAAAGGAGAGAAATCAAGAAAGAAGCCCAGTTATTCCCTAGCACCAAGATAAGATAGAGATGGTGGGGACAACTTGCTCAAGATAAGAGCACCCATGGCAGCACAACTAATTCCAAATGCTACAAGCTTGTGGTTCAAGACTACTGATAGAATACCCTTAGCTCCACCCACAGAGTTTCTAATTTAGCGAGCTAAATTAGACCTAAGTTGGGCTGAGAATTTGATTTTCTAAGAACTTCTGAGGTGGTGCTGATGCTGCTAGTCTAAGAACCTCCGACCTAGAACTTGTGAGTCACAGCCCTCAGGTGACATGTTTAGCAGCTGAATCTGAGAGAAACTGCAAAGGGTAGGAGTTGACAGTTTCCAGCCCAGACTACCTGCGGGGGATCTGTATGCTCGGGAGACTGATAAACATCCAAACAAGCAACAATCCAAGCCAGATAGTGATCATGCGATAAAAAGAAGGCAGAAAGAGAAGGTTAAAGGAAGGAAGCAGAGAAGGAATCTGGCTATCTGCCTGGAGACAACCACCCAGTAGAGCAGAATGGAACTGAATCACTGGCCAGTTACTCAGAAGCTACAACTCAATTGTCACCTGGCTGCATCTAGAATCATCTACGGAGCTTTCCAAAACTGTCAGGTGCTAAGCCTCACCCCCCAGACAAATTAAATCAGAATCCTGTGGATGGGGCTCTGACTGTGGGAGTTTCTGAAAGCTCCCAGATGATTCAAACATGCAATTAGGGTTGAGAGTCGCTGTTCTAAGGGAAATTTGATCCTGTTTAAAGAAAGAAAGAAAAAAATATCCAATAGAGAAATCTATGGAAGAAGCAGTCTATCTCTAGTTAACTTAAAATGTAACAAGATTTCTAAAATGGTTGGTCTTCACCTTCTTACTCTGTCCTTCCCAAACCTTCAAATTCATTTACAGCTGTGGATACATCCAGCACTGTGCCTGAGCAGTTTCTTTTATCTTTATTTATTTATTTATTTATTTTAAAATAAAGATGGGGTCTTTCTGTGTTGCCCAGGCTGGTCTCAAACTCCTGGGCCGAGCGATCCTCTTGCCTCAATCTCCCAAGTACTGGAATTACAGTTGTGAGCCATCCTTCTCAGCCTACGGAGCAGTTTCCGTGCTGTTGTGCACCCCCATGCTTTGATTACTGTGGATCATGATTATGGATTATGGTTAACAGCAGCCAAACAAGCCTTGTAGCTGAAAATATTGGAAGAGGCCTTCTCCTAGAGCTCACTCTCTTCCTGTCTCTCAGGGGTCTGACGCCAAGACAAATGGTTTTTATCTCTGCATAGCTACAAATCTATGGATCATTTATTTTACATTAGATTAAAAATGTGAGTGTAAGAGTCAATGCCGCCAAGCATGGTGCCTCACGCCTGTAATCCCAGCAACTCTGGAGGCAGGAGGATCACTTGAGCCCAGGAGGTCAAGGCTGCAGTGAGCTATGATCGCACCACTGCACTACAGCGTGGGTGACAAAGTGAGACCTTGTCTCTAAAAACATTTAAAAGAATAAAAATAAAAAAGAGTCAATGCCCTTACAAAAGACATTTATAGAGTATCTAGTCAAATTTTATACATCTATGTCTGAGTATACTGAAGTATAAGTGAAATGTTATATGAAACTGCAATACATAAATAGATAAAAAGAAGCACTATAGAACAGTGTGTATGATGTTATTATTTGTGTTAATAAAAGAAAGGGGTTGGGCAATATGGGGGGATATCTCTAAAAATATAGAGAATAGATTGTGACATTGGTCTCCTCTACGTTGGGACAGATTAGTGAGGAGACTTCTTGCTATGTGCTCTTTTCTACCTCTTGAATTTTGAATCACATACATGGATTACCTATTCAAAACCAAATTTTTTTGAATTCACTTTTTATAAAGCCTGCTCTGGTTGAAGCAGTCTGGAGCTTCCTTTTCAACCTTCCCCCTTCATCCCAAGCCCTCACACCCAAAGATCCATGAAGACTTCTAAACCCACAGTGTTCCTCAGAAGACGCCTGCCCCGCATGGGGTTTGGTGGAAAACTGCTAAACCATTTCACTCCCACATTTTTGTTTTCTTATTTTTTGTAACAACAGGTCTCACTATATTGCCCAGCCTGGTCTCGAACTCCTGGACTCAAGTAATCCTCCCTCCTTGGCCTCCCAAAGTGCTGGGATTACAGGGGTAAGCCACTACGTCTGGTCCAACCCCGCATTTTTGAGCAGCCAGAGCTGTTATAGAGAGGCCCGGTGATTTGTTCAAAGTCACACAGCTAACATATATATCAAAATCTGATTCTTTCTCCAGTGTTTTTTTTTTTTTTCTATGCCCCCTCAAACATTTAATCCTTTCAACACAGGCTCTCAGATACTTAATGAACTTCTATACCTATGCCAAAGAGATAGCATTAGTACAAACACACAACAGTGGCAGAAGAAAATGTACGGAACAGACACCAACTAAGTAAGCACAAGCCTCCCAGTCACAACATTAATTATACAACAACAGCCCTCACCACTTGTGAGCTATTAACCACTGCAGTATAAAAAGGTTTATGTAGCTTATTTGAATGTTTGTGGCATGCGTCACAAGACAAACATTTGGAAGATGAAAGCTCCACAGATTTCTTTGGTGCTGGCACAGCCCCAGTGACCACTAGGTGGCAGTAATTTCCTAACAACAATAAGGCTGCAGGCCTAGAACCCTTAGAAAGTGAAACAATGAATTAACATCACATATCTGACTACACAGCCTTAGTACAAAGCTCCAAATAATTCATTCGCTTGATAAGCTATGCCACTATTGTAACAGCCGAGAATGTTTTAGTTTATGTCACAAGTAGGCTGAAATCAGCCTTTGGGCAGAATCTGGTCAGCAATGTGTTTGTCTAGGGTAGTGTTTGGTTTTGTTGTTTTGTTTTAATCTAAAATGCTTTTTGGCAAGCCCTCTCTAATTTTCCAGAACTCTCATCATTCTTTAATATCTTATTCTATGCCCCACACATGTGTTTGGCCCTGGAAGGCATCTGAGATTGAGATCCCTGCTAGAATATCTTTTTCTGAAATACACAATGACTATGCATTGCAGTCTAGCTGGTCTGGTCAAGTCCCTTGGGCTTTTCCACCTCCATTTATTTATTTATTTATCTATTTTGGAGACAGAGTCTCGCTCTGTCACCCAGGCTGGAGTGCAGTGGCACGATCTTGGCTCACTGCAACCTCTGCCCCCGGGTTTCAAGAGATTCTCCTCCATCAGCCTACTGTGTACCTGCGACTACAGGCGCATGCTCACTGCAAACTTCGCCTTCTGGGTTCAAGTGATTCTTCTGCCTCAGCCTCCTGAGTAGCTGGGATTATAGGCGCCCGCTGCCATGCCCAGCTAATTTTTGTATTTTTAGTAGGGACGGGGTTTCGCTATTTTGGCTAGGCTGGTCTCGAACTCCTGACCTCAGATGATCTGCCTACCTCGGCCTCCCAAAGTGCTAGGATTACAGGCATGAGCCACCGTACTCGGCCCTCCATTTATTTTTCCCCAAGTCATTTTGGAACTGTCCTCACAGGGTCGACAAGAATTGCATGCTGGGTTCTGGACAGATATATAGATGTAATTAAATATTAATCAGACTGCAATTGATCTACTTTCTTGTTGCTGAAAATAACGTAGCACTAAATATTGATCATTGGCATCCCCATAGTTCTTATAGATAGGATTTATCATTATTATTAATATATTAATTTATTTTTTTGAGACAAGGTCTCACTCTGTCACCCAGACTGGAATGCAGTGACACAATCGCAGCTTGCTGCAGCCTTGACATCCTGGGCTCAAGTGATCCCTCCAACCTTAGCCTCCAGGGTAACTGGGACTACAGGTGCATGCCACCAAGGTCGACTAATTTTTTTTTTTTTAATTGTAGAGTTAAGGTCTTGCTGTGTTGCCCAGGCTGGTCTCAAGCTTCTGGGCTCAGACGATCCTCCTGCCTCAGTCTCTTAGCCCAGCCTAGATAGTATTTATGACATTAAAATCATAAGACTTTAAGAATTGATTTGCATCTCCACTGCTCCTTTAGATGGGATCTCTGACATTAGAATCATAAGGCTTTTGTTTAGGAACTGTTTAAGATGTTTTTCAGATCCCAAATTCAAGCAAAATAGCTGACGCTAACCAGTTTGAAGACCCCCACTGAGGAATGGAATCGGCACGAAAATATACCTTATCTCCTTGCCCTGACTTCACCCTCCACTCTTTGATCAATCAATGATCTCCAAACTTCAGCCCACTCCCAAACCTCTATAACCCCTAGCCACAAATTCCTTTAGGAGGTGGATTTGAGGTTCCCTCCTATCTCTTCATTTGGTGGTACTGTTATTAAACCTCTTTCTCTGCTGCAACCCCATGTCTCCGTCTATCGACTTGCTGCACAAATGGGGCAACAGGTGGCAAGGCAACAGACCTATTATAGTTGCAATTTCTCTGTCTATCTACAGGGTTCTTGCCCATGGTTTTCTTTTTCTTTTCTTTTCTTTTCTTTTTTTTTTTTTTTTTTTTTTTTGGCAATCTTTCTCATTCCTGAAGGCTCAGGTCAAATGTCACCTCCTCCTTCCACCAGGAAGTTTATGCCAGGCCTCTCTCCTTTAACTTCCCATGGCACACAGAGCCTCTACTACTTTGTTGGTGCTTATTTTCTGCTCTGTATTATTCGTTGTTTTTTGTCTGAGCTCTTTCTAAGTTCCTGAGGGGAGCAGAGAAGTTGGCTACTTCTTTGTGTGTGCAGTGGTTTCCAGTACAGTGTCCTACTCGTGCTTGTATTTATTCTGACTCAACAACTCTGCCAGCATCTCCTTCACATGGACTAAAGGGAGGCAGGATAGTTTAGAAAAAGCATTTTGTAACATAGCACTAAAGGAATACAAGTCTACGAAAAATTAAAACTAAGCTAACAATTCTATTGTCTCCTAAAAGTACTAAGGGGATATATCGTAGGGTACAAGATAAGCTCTAGAGTCAGACAGCCTGAGTACCTAGTATTGCTCTGCCCTTAACAAGCTGGCTCACCCTAAGTAAGTCAACTTACTTGAAAAAACAGAAATAGCACCTAGTTAAAAGGGATTTTTATTTGTTTGGTTTTTACTGTGGTAAAAGCACTAACCATGAGATCTGCCCTCTTGACAAATTTATAAGTGCACAATACATTAATGTTGCACAGCAGATCTCTAGAACTTATTCATCTTGCATAACTGAAACTGTACACTCATTAGAACAGGAAGGTTTTTTAAAAGAAATTCTACTTTGAAATAACTTTAGACTTATAGTAAAGTTGCAAAAATTATAGTTTCTGTATATACTTCACCCAGCTCGTTCAAATATTAATATCTTACATAAATGTAGTGCAATTATCAAAACCAGGAAATTGACATATCAACAACAATATTAACTGAATCTACAGACCTTGTTTGAATTTCACCAGTTTTCCCACAGTTTTCTTTTTTTGGATCCAATCCAGGATCCCATATTGCATTTAGCTATTATATCTTCTTCATCTTCTTCAATTAGTGATAGTTTTGGAAAATCCAGGCCAGTTATTTTCAAAATGTCCCTCAGGTTTACTCATGAGTAGACTGAAGTTAGGCATTTTTGGCAAGAAAAGCACAAATAGGATATTGTGCCCTTCTCAGTGCATCATATCTGGAGGTACATAATCTTGGTATGTCCTATTATTGATGACATTATTCTTGAACACTTGGTTAAAGTGGTGTATGTTGGGTTTCTCCACTGTTAAGCTTGCTATTTTTTCCCTTTGTAATTAGTAAATATCTTTTAGGGAGATACTTTGAGACTATACAAACATCCTATTTCTCATACTTTCACCAAGTAATTATAGTATCCTTCCACGGGACTTGCCTACAGCAATTACTACTATGGCATTTGCCAAATATTAATCTCCTATTTTTCTGATTCCTTCTACATGTATTAATTGAAATTCTACTGTAAGGAAGAGCTATTTCTTCTTCCCCATTTGTTTATTTAGAGGCATTTTATGAGGATTAAATGAAGTAGGACATTTACATGGTGTCTGGCACACGGTGAAGGCTCAGTAGGTGTGAGTCATCTTTAATATTATTATTACTGAGACAATATGGAAATTATGTAACTAATTGTTATGTGACTAATATTTTCTAGTTAGAAATGAGTATTTATAACATGTTTGAAGGTGTTCCAAAATGGTCTATTATATTAGTTTGCTAGGGCTGCCATAACAAAAGACCACGGACTGAGTGGTTTAAACAACAGAAATTTATTTCTTACAACTCTGGAAGCTGGAAGTCCAAGATCAAGGTGTCAGCAGGTTTGGTTTCTCCTCTCTCCTTGGTTTGGAGATGGCCACCTCCTTGCTGTGTCCTCACATGGCCTTTCCTCTGTATGTTGGCACCCCTGCTGTCTATCTGTGTGTTCTCATTTCCTCTTCTTCTAAGGACCAGTCAGATTGAATTAGGGCCACCCTACAGGCCTCATTTTAGTTTATTCATGTCTTTAAATGCCCTGTATCCCAATGAGAGGTGAAGCAGACTGGGCTTCTGGGTGGGGTGGGGACTTAGAGAACTTTTCTGTCTAGCTAAACCACTGTAAATACACGAATCAGTGCTCCCTGTCTAGCTAAAGGTTTGTAAACACACCAATCAGCACTCTGTAAAAACGCACCAATCAGCGCTCTGTGTCTAAAGATTTGTAAATGCACCAATCAGCACTCTATAAAAACGGACCAATCAGCACTCTGTAAAATGGACCAATCAGCTCTCTGTAAAATAGACCAATTAGCAGGATGTGGGTGGGGCCAAATAAGGGAATAAATGCTGGCAGCCTGAGGCAACAAGGCAACCCACTGGGATCCCCTTCCAGTTGGTGGAAGCTTTGTTCTTTGGGGCTCTTTGCAATAAATCTTGCTGCTGCTCACTCTTTGGGTCCCCAGTGCCTTTATGAGCTGCAACACTCACTGTGAAGGTCTGCAGCTTCACTCCTGAAGCCAGCGAGGCCACGAACCCACCTGGAGAAACGAACAACTCCAGGGGCGCCACCTTTATGAGCTGTAACACTCACGGCAAAGATCTGCAGTTTCACTCCTGAAGCCAGTGAGACCACGAACCCATCAGGAGGAATGAACAACTCTGGACACGCCACTTTTGAGAGCTGTAACTCTCACTGCGAACGGTTTCACTCCTGAAGTCAGCGAGACCACGAACCCACCAGAAGGAAAAAACTCTGGACACATCTGAAGGAACAAACTCAAGACACATCATCTTTAAGAACTTTAATACTGTGAGCATCCGCAGCTTAATTCTTGAAGTCAGTGAGACCAAGAACCCACTGAAAGGAACCAACCAATTCCAGACACACCAATACGGTCACATTCTGAAGTACTGGGGCTTAGAGTTTCAACACATGAATTTGGGAAGGGGGAGATGTCATTCCGCCCATATCTACCTACTTGCTTTGAAGAATTATTGTGAGCAAATGATTAAACATGTGAAAGCACTTTCAAAACTGGAAAGCACCGTACAAACATAAGGCAACAGCATTAAAATATGACAAATCTTGGCAACCA
Source organism: Macaca thibetana thibetana (assembly GCF_024542745.1). Taxonomy (NCBI): domain Eukaryota; kingdom Metazoa; phylum Chordata; class Mammalia; order Primates; family Cercopithecidae; genus Macaca; species Macaca thibetana. Next base: position 100,695,472 of record NC_065578.1, on the reverse strand, counting down.
TTCATGCACTTTACATTTCAGGCACTGAAGTATTCCCTCGCAATGTTATTGACATTATTCATTTCACTTCAACCCGGGCACTGTGTGTGTTATCGCACATCCTCAGCGAGTGACACCCACATCACTGTGTATTGCTTGTTTTTTGTCTTTCTGGAGCTTCGGGCTTTCAGCAGCTCATTTCAGGGTATCCCAGCTACCTCCTCAGAGGCCCGAGGCACCACCTTCCCTCAGAGGGAAAGCTGCCTGCGAGGCGCCGGCAAGCGCCTGATTTCCCCATCCACCAGCTGCGTAGCCTTGGGCAAGGCCCCTCCGTGCAGCACTTCGTCCCGATCCCACGGCTGAAAAAGAGGGATAACAATCCTCACAAGGAGACTGAGGATTAATGAGTTAATCTTTATAGAGCATTCGGAGAACACAAAATGGACAAACCCCTATTTATCTCTTTGTAGAACTAGCCTACAAACTAAACTCCCACTAGGAAACCAGGACCCTTTTATATAATGTTTACTTGAAGGAGGCAATTTGCAGATTCTAATAAATCTTAGCTTCCCAGAAGTAGGAAAAAGGCACACATTTCACTATATCTGAGTAAGTAAAAAAGTAGAACAATCTCTTCCCACTGAAGGTTTTGCTTATCAGAGGCTAACAGAGGCCAGGGAGAAACTGTGACCTGTGGTCTGCCTTGCCTGTCATGGATAAGGAAGAACCAGAGACTCTCCCCGGGGCTGTCAAATGTTTTTAAAGCTGACATCCTTGGCGTCCACAACCTCCAAACTCAGTGTGTGGGAGGAGGGGATGGATACGATTTAACTGCCTCCCGCAACTTGCCAAGCCCACCACCATTTTCCCAGGCTAGCAGTAGCCATTCCTTGCTTAATAGCAGTGCTTTCAAGCCCCTTCAGAGACAGGAGTACTGCAGCAGCCAAAGTGGGAAGTCCTTCTTCCAAGTCTACCAAGGCCTTTGGCCACTGCCAAAGCACCCCAGAAGAGTCTGTCAGCAGGAACTGTCTCTGTTTACCATGTTGCATTAACTCTTTGCTCAGAATCAATCACTCCACCTGTGATTGATTGCCTCGGGCCACCAATACTGCTTTGGGGGAAGTTTTTCTCCATACCACATCCTTATTTTCCTTGCCTCATTCCCAGGCAATTTTCACCACAGGTGTGGCAACAGCCTTCTAAAGGATCTCCGTAATTCTGCTCCCTAATCCCTACTGCACGGTCTTCCCTGCTCGTCTCCACCTATTCAACTTCTAAATTTGAAACAATAAAATCTTCCAAATCCCACCTCTATTCTAATATCCCTTGGAAGTTCCTTGTTTAAAGGATCAGTAGAGATTAGCCAGGCCAAGAGAATGTCTGTGTGTGAGACGGGTCGAGGAGGGAGAGAAGAGGGCCAGAGAGCAACAGGAACTGCAGAACAGCACATACAAAGTCGTGATGTGAGAACGTGGCTCGCATATGCAACTACTCAGGACTCAGCAAAACTGGAACCTAGAGGGAAATAAAGTTGGCGAGGGTCAGCAGAGCCAGGCCCCCTGTGAAGGAGTTTGGACTTTAGGAGAAAGTGGGGGCCATTGAAGGATTTTAAGTAGGCAAGTGTCACAAACAAGTTTGCATGTTAGAAAGATTTCTCTGGCAACGGAGTGGAGAATGCATTAGAGGAGAAATACTGGAAGCAGAGAGACCATCTGAGAGGCTGGTGCAATGATCCACAGATGACGGCAGCAAGGGGTAGGAAGGAGACGGGATGTTAACTTCAGCAGCGTTACTCAAAGTGTTGTCCTTGGGCAAATGCCAACTTCTGGACCAATGTCTGTCCTCCAACTGTTTTTCCTGATCTGTTATGAGATGAAGAACTTGTGCCAGAATGTAAAGTCGAGGCACTTACTGCTTCATCATAAAAAGTCTTACTTTAGGGGGAAAAAAAAGTCAGCCCTACTTAACGGTGTGCTTAGTGAAGTATTTGATTTACATTCTGGCCCAAGTCCCTTATCTTCGTGAGCATGTAACAAACAGTCTGCAGACCAGCACTGCAAGTGGCACTGACTCCAAGGACTTTCTGGATTGATGATGATTTGGATCAAAATGAGAAGTTTATAATCATGGTGGGTTCGGTAAATGAGGGAGCCAATACATGCTTATAAGAAAAACAGGTAACCCAAGTGTGGTCAGGGTGATAACCTGAATGAGTGATGCATTATCTCACTCATTCTTTGAGGACTCCAGCTGAGAAGCTGGATCCCAGAATGGAATTACTGTGGGTTTTTGCATAAGTCAGAAGTGAGTTCAAATCCCAGCTTCATGACTGACTGTGTAAACTTATGTTAGTTAGCTGACTTCTCTGAACCTTATTTCCCTGTGTATAAAATGGGAGAAATAATACCTGCTTCACAGCGATGTGAGCTCGTGACCTAGCATGTGGCAGGTGTTTGTTTGCTGTTCCCCAGATGTGGCACATGGTAAGAATTCTTTGAAAAAAAATGTGCTGAATATCATTTTTAAAATAAACAGAAAAGTAATGAGAAGACAGTTTTCAAAAAGTGATACAAAGTTGAGAGTGTGTAATCAGCTCTTCTAAAACATCAAACTGTGAAAAGATAGATCTGTCTGCAGTCGAGTTGTAAAATACACTTTTCTTACCCCATCTTCCTCTCGCAGACACTTCTTCCTACCTCCAGCCTCAGCCTCACATTCTGGGGCCCAGCCTTGAGTCATCTTGACTAAAGACCTATCCTCAGCCTTGGGTCTTGGTCTGATAACAGGGCTCTGTCTTGGTACCTGTTTTGGTCCTGTTGATGCTGTTACAGGTATCGTCCCAATGCTCCCTCTGCTAGAGCACCTGGGTTGCTCTTGCCAATCCCCTCCCAAAGAGATTCCTAAGTTATCAGGCCTATGGCTGTTGCCCTGGTGCCTACTTGCAGACAATTGTGCTTGAGAACACACCAGAAGCCCACTGCCAGCTTGTTTGTATCTCTTTTCAATTTGCCTGCTGGATTCTGATGCCATATGCTGTCCCCTCAGGCACCAAACTTTGCAGTCAGATGGAAACTTGCCCAGAGCCTGATGATTCCAGGGGTCTCCCATCCCTCAGTACCTGCCTTAGCCCTAGTGTCAAATTCAGTTCTATGGCCAAGCTTTTTGCTACATGTACCTGAGACAAGAAAACAAGACAAACGATATGTATTTTATGTCTATATAGCAGTTTATAATTTACAAAGTTCTTTCACATTATTTCATTTGACCCTCTGACACCAAACTCATGATACAAAAAATAAGAAATTTTCCTATTTCATAGATAAGTGCAAGTGACTTACTGGGGCAGTCAACTGTCCCAGTTTGTCCAGGGTTGAGGGGGTTCCCAGACCGCAGGACTTTCATTGGTAAAACCAGGACAGTCCTGAGCAAACTGGGATGGTCAGTCACCCTATATCACATAGCTAGTAAGTGACTGAGCTCGGAGTTGAACCCAAGGCACCTAGCCCATACTTACTGTACTTATTGAGTTATTGAACTCAATAGTTATTATTGCTAATATTATTGAGCTCAATAACTGTTAAATGAATGACAGACACCTAGTCTGTCTCCTTTCCACTGTGCCATGTGCTTCTCCTAAACAGCATTCTCTTCAGACTAATACATAAAGGTGTTGTTTGCCTTCTTTCTTCTTGAAATGCCAATCAGTGGAAAGGAGAGGGGAAACACTGCTTTGCAAGAGAAAAGCATCCTTGCATTAACTCCATGTCAGAATAATCACTGACAGTAATAATTTCAACAAAAGAATTAATTAACAGAGTGTGTAATTATCTTAACAAGAGCTTGAAATCAAAAATGATTGTGATGGGCCACTAACCCAATCAATATATGTATTCTGCCCTGGGATAATCTAAGACTGATTGCATATATGAATATTCAGTACATGTAAATTTTAAATCCTACCATCAGATAACAACAAAGGGTTGAAAGAGATTTAGTGGTCAGTATGTGTCCTTCCGTTCAACCTTGACTTCACTGAAACCGTCTCAGAAAAGAGAACAATTGGCGTTCCTTTTAAAGATGTCCCACTGAGGCAAGCCCAAGAGCTTTTTCAGGTGCCACTTTCAGCCACCATTGAATGATGAGTACAGCTTAACTTTGCAGCTAGTAAAAGCAGTGCCGGATATCAGAGCCTGTTAACTTTCCCTCTACCGGAGTCTCTGTGCAGGACACAACCTCCAGTTTCCTATCCCCTCAAACCCCTGCCAGCTCAAGCTCTCCTCTGTCACCCAGGATGCCACTATCCCCCAAGACTGTGTCTAGCCTTTCTTTTGACATATTTCCTTAGTTAACTTATATAATCTTCTGGGATAATTTTTTTAAGAGATAGAGTCTTCTCTGTTGCACAGGCTAGAGTGCTGTGGCACTGTCAATCATAGTTCACTGCAGCCTCAAACTCTTAGGCTCAAGTAATCCTTCCTTTTTCAGTCCCCCGAGTATCTGGGATTACAGGTGCGTGCCTCCAAGCCCAGCTAATTATTTTATTGTTTGTAAAGACAAGGTCTAGTTGCTGACCAAGCTGGTCTGGAAGTCCTGGCCTCAAGCAGTCCTCCCACCACAGCTTCCCAAAGTGCTGGGATTACAGGTGTGAGCCAACACACCTAGCATCTTTTGGGATAGTTAATTCCAAAGATTTGTATGCACCCAACATTTAACTTTTTTCCTTTCTGGATACCCATCATTCACTCAGCAAACATTTAGGAAATGACTATAATGTGTCAGGCACTGTGCTAGGTACTGAGATTAGTCATAGAAAAGTTACAGGAGTTCGTGAGGCCGTTAAGGGAACACAGAATAGAAAAACCATTCCTGGAAGAGAGGACAGCATCACATATACAAAGCAATATGCTCAGAATACTACAAATGAGTTCAAAAAAGCGGGAAGCAGGAAGTCTCTAGGAGTTGGCACCCATGGCCAACTGGATAATTCGGTACTTTGCCAGGAAGTCTTCTCTGGCTCATTTTGAGAGAAGCAATAGCTTCTGCCCCTCACCTGGAATAAACATAAAGCATTCAAGACCTCCTGAGGCCATCGTCTCTTATTTTCCAGTTTCCAATTGTTTTCCACTGTGAAAATATCTTAGCTCCTATTTGCGTTTTCTTTTCCACCTGTCTCTCTGTATATACCCTATATGCTAATCGACACCAATGTTTTCTGCCAGCAACCGCTGGGAAGGGTGGAGTAGCCATCGCTTCCTGAGACCCAGGAAGAAGAGAAAACCATGAGGTTGTCATCTCTGTGCTATGATTAAGCCACTGAGTGTTTCCTTCAAAGTCTGGTTAACCTATCTTAACACAACCTCAAATACTTGTCTCTGCGAAGCATACTCTATCAACTGAAGGAACGGAATCCCTTACACTCCCAAAGATGCTTTCCAATGGCAGAAAGGTAGCTAAGCAGAGGACTGGCTTAATTCAGGCAGTATTCAAAGCCATAGCAAGAAAGGGAAGGGAACTGAAAGAAGGCTAGGAAAAGCAAGGGAGGAGGAGAAAGTGGCTCTCTAGAAAATGTTCCTGGCTCTCAACACTATTACGGGCATGACAATCACGTGCCTGCTCCACACACAGGCTCAGCTAGGAGTGATTCCACAAGTCCTACCCGCCGAGCCTGAGCTGATTGGAAAAGTGACAGGATCTGATCCAAGGTCTGTCACCCCACAGGCTGGACAACGGCCTGTGAAGCAGCCTGAGAATGATGATACTGATGGCTGTAATAATAGTAGCTATGATTCATTAGGGGTTACTATGTGCATGGTAGATAATTTATCTCACTTAACCCTCACAACAACTCTTTGAGGTAGATACTATTATTATCTCGCTTTCACAGATGACAATACATGTTTCAAGAGGTTTCACAAGTCTGCCAAGCTCAGAGGATTGAGTCAAACTCTGGTCTGTCTGATTTTAGAACCAAAGCCTTCCTCACCTTTCAGTATTGCCTTTCATTCATTTATTTATTTATTAATAAAAAAAAATTCTTCTGTACCCATTATTAACCAAGCACTATGGCAAGTGCTGGGGATACAGTGGAGGCCAACACTTAAAAAGACCCTGGGCCCTGAGGCTTATACTGTACAGAGGAGATAGATACACAGTAAGCAAATGACACAAATAAGTACAGGCTGCATTCAGTACTATGAAGAAGACAAAGGGTTTGTTATGATAGGTATAGGGGAGGCCGGGTGTGGTGGTTCACGCCTGTCATCCCAACACTTTGGGAGGCTGAGGTGGGCAGGTCACTTGAGTTCAGGAGTTTGAGACCAGTCTAAGCAACATGGCAAAACCCCATCTCTACAAAATTTTTTTTAAAAAGCTGGGCGTGGTGGTGCATGCCCGTCATCCCTGCTACTCAGGAGGCTAAGGCTTAAGGATCCCTTAAGCCCAGGAGGTGGAGTTTGCAGTGAGCTGAGATCGCGCCACTGCACTCCAGCCTGGGTGACAGAATGAGACTCCATCTCAAAAGAAAAAGAAAACAAGAGAAAGAAAGGAGAGGTGTAAGGAGACTCACTTAGGTGGTTAGGGAAGCCCCCTCAAGGAAGGGGCATTACACTGAGATCTGAAGGATGTGACAGAGCCAGTTATAAAGTGTCCCGAGAAAAAGGCAAGGGAACAAGTGCAGAACAGGCCAATCAAAAAAGAAACAGAGGCCAGTGAGGCCGGGTGCCTAGAGAGCTTGGCAGAGGCCGGACGTCACGGGCCTTAAAGACCACCAGAGCAATTAGAACTGGCTTCCAAGTGCAATGGCAAGATACGAGATAGAGTTAAGCAGTGGAGAGTGGAGATGGCTGGTTTACTTTTTATTAAAACGAGAAGGGGCATAATGTAGTAGTTAAGTGCATAGACTCTGGACCCAGAATGCCTGCACTCAAATCCCTGACTTGCTGCTTACCAACTCTGTAACTGTGATAACCTCTTCTGTGCCTCAGTTTCCTTATCTTTGAAATACAGACACTAAGCAGACCTGCCGCAGAGGGCTGTTGGAATGATTAAATTAATTATTATTTGAAACCACGTAGAATACTCTTTGGTACCTAGTATAAACATGCTTAAAAAATACTTAATTTCCATGGTGAAAATATAATTTCCATGGTGAAATAATAAACAGATAACTAATAGATGTCTTTACAAATATAACCATATAAATTTGTTTTGTAGACATACAGAAATGTAATATCAAAAGCATGTTTTCCTTTCAGTGAAGACTTTTTACATTGTTCTTTCTCTTTCTTCCTCTTTCTCCCTCTCCACTACATCAGCAACTGCTCCCGCGTAAGGTAATTTATGTCAGGAACGCCATATGTTTCCGACCACAGAATTCTAAATAGGCAGACATAAGATTTATGTGCATACACATGTGTGGCATTCTTTTATCTTTGTTTTGCAAAAATTAAATTACTATGTACAATTGACCCTTGAACAACTCAGGAGCTAGGGACGCCAACCCTCTGCACAGTCAAAAATCCATGTATATCACCACCACCAGAAAAATATAAAAAGAAAAAAGAAAAAAATCTACTTATAATAGTTTTGACTACCCCAAAACTGAATTACTAGTAACCTACTGTTGACCAGAAGCCTTAATGATAACATAGACAGTTGATTAATACATATTTTGTATGTATATGGATTATATATGTATTCTTACAGTAAAGAAAGCTAGAGAAAAGAAAATGTTATTAAGAAAGTCATAAGGAAGAGAAATATATTTACTATTCATTAAGTAGAAGTCAACCACCATAAAGGTCTTCATCCCTCATTGTCTGCATAATGAGTAGACTGAGGAGAGGAAGATGAGGTAGATACCTCTGTCTCAGAGGTAGCAGAGGCAGAGAAGGTGAAGGAGGTGGAAGGGGAGGCAGGAGAGGAAGGCACTCCCTTGGTGTAACTTTTATTGAAAACACACACACACACACACACACATATAAGTGGACCCACACAGTTCAAACCTGTGTTGCTCTACTGTCAACTGTATATCTTTTTCTCACTCAAACCAGTATAACTCCATTTCATCATTTAAATGAGTGTATCCTGGTCCATGGGGGCAGATATACCATAATTTATTCAGCTGTTCCTCAACCAATGAACGTTCATTTATCCCCAGTTCTTTTGTTGTTACTAACTCTGTATCAGTAAACATTATTGTTCAAATGACCTTACAGTCTAGTGGTTTCACCTCTATGAAGTAGATTTCTAGGAGTGAGTAGATTTTTAGGAGATTGCTAGCCTACATAACATAATTGTTATTTTCTAAATAGAGATAGATGAAAGATCACTTGTTTAAAAGACTAATACTGTTGTCATTTCCTGCAGGAAGATATGCAAATGCTCATTTGCCTACATCCTTGCCACAGCAGGTCATTTTTGGATGGATGCCAACTTATGTTACTTTTTTCATAAAAATATATTTAATGAAAATGTACATGTAGCAAAAATACACAGATTATAAGTATACAGTTTGGTGAGTTTTGACACGTGTTTATACCATGTTATACCATGTCACCAACACCACGATCAAGATATAGAATATTTCCAGCACCCCAGATAATCTCCCTTGCAGCCAAACCCCACCCTCTGTAAGCAACCACTGTTTTGATTTCTATCAACGTAGATTAGTTTTGTGTGTAATTAAACCTCCTATAAATAAAATCATGTAATGTACTTTTTGGTGTCCGGCTTCTTTTGCTCAACGTAATGTTTCTGAGATACATCCCTGTTGTTGCATGTATCAATAAGTAAACAGTAGATAATCAGGGCTGGGCATCGTGGCTTGCACTTATAATCCCAGCTACTCAAGAGGATCACTTGAGCCCAGGAGTTCAAGGTTAAAATTTAAATGAAACAAAATGTACAGATTCCATATGTTCCATTTAGTTTTGACAGTTGTATACACCCATTTAACCACCATGCCAAATATTTCCATAATCTCAGGCTCTCCTGGTCCTTTGTGGTTCATTCCCATGCCACTTTACTCCATCCAGAGTCTGTTCTAGAGCTTTATACAAATGGAATCATAGAGTATGTACTCTTTATATCTGCTTTCTGTCATTAAACATAATGCTTTTTTTATTCATTTGTGTTGTTGCAGTTAATGGTAGTTCATTCCTTTTTATTACTGATTAGTATTTCATATAGCACAATTTGTTTCTCCATTTTCCTGTTGCTGGACATTGGTGTTGATTCTCATTTTTTAGATTTTCTGTATAACACTGTCATAAATTTCTTGTGCAAGTCTTTTTGTGGACATGTATTTTTATTACTTTTGTATAAATACCTGGGATTATAATTGTTAGATTATAGTTTGATGTATAAATTTGTAAGAAAATGACAAGCAGATTTCCAAATGTAAAATTTTGTAAACAAGGTTTTTTATGTAACAAATCATGTTGTCTCCAAGTAAAGACAGTTTCATTTCTCCCTTTGCAATCACATGCATTTTATTTCTTTTTCTTGCCTTATGGTATTGGCTAGTGTCTCCAGTGCAGTGTTAAACAATAAGTAATAAAAGCAAACTTTCTTGCCTTCTTTCAAGACTTACAGTGAAAGAATTTAATATTTCTTTTAATTATTATTTCTTAAGACAGGATCTTGCTCTGTTGCCCAGGCTGGAGCACAGTGGCACAATCATATATCACCATAACATCAAACTCCTAGGCACAATCATATATCACCTAGGCTCAAGTGATCCTCCTGCCTCAGCCTCCTGAGTAGCTTGAACTACAGGCATATGTCACCACACTTGGCTAATTTTTGTATTTTTTTGGAGAGATGGGAGTCTCTGCATGTTACTCAGGCTGGTCTTGAATCCCTGGCCTTAAGCGATCCTCCTGTGTTGGCCTCCCAAAGTGTTGAGTTTACAAGTATTAGCCACTGTGCCCAGTTTGCATTCAATATTTCATCAATAAGTATAATGGTGGTTTTGCAGACACCACCACCGCCAGGAGCCCAGTACTACCCACTATGGTCAATTCCACTGTGTTCTTTGACATCGCCATCAACAGCCAGTCCTTAGGCCTCATCTCCTTCAAGCTGTTTGCAGGCAAATTTCCAAAAACAACAGAAAACTTTCATGCTCTGAGCACTGTAGAGAAGGGATTTGGTTATAAGGGTTCCTGCTTTCACCGAATTATTTCAGAGTTTATGTGTCAGGGTGGTGACTTCACACGTCATTATGGCATTGATGGCAAGTCCATCTATGGGGAGAAATTTGATGATGAGAACTTCATCCTGAAGCATACAGGTCCTGGCATCTTGTCCACAGTAAATGCTGGACCGAACACAAACGGTTCCCAGTTTTTCATCTGCACTGCCAAGATTGAGTGGTTGGATGGCACACATGTGGTCTTTGGCAAGGTGAAAGAAGGCATGAATATTGTGGAGGCCATGTAGCGCTCTGGGTCCAGGAATGGCAAGACCAGCGAGAAGATCACCATTGCTGACTGTGGACAACTCTAATAAGTTTGACTTGTGTTTTATCTTAACCAACAGACCAATCCTTCTGTAGCTCAGGAGAGCACCCCTCCACCCCATATGCTTCAGTATCCTATAATCTTTGTACTCTCACTGCAGTTCCCTTTGAGTTCTGTCTTTTCCTTATTCCTTTTCTATGCCTAGCTGGATTGCAGAGTTAAGTCTGTAACTATGAAATAAAAACTAAATAACAAAAAAAGTGCATAATGTTATCTGTAAGTTTTTTATAGACACCCTTTATGAAAGTAAAGCCTTTTGTTTCTATTCTATTCTTCCTTTGCAAAGGTTTCTAATTATGAATGGATGTTCTATTTTGTCAAATGCTTTTTCTGCATATATTGAATATAACTATCATAGTTTTCTCTGTTTTTCTTTTATGTGTGAGTTACACTGATTGGTTTCAAGAAGACCTTGAACTAAGCTTTCATTCTTAAGATAAGCTCTACTTGGTAATAATATATTATCCATTTAAGTCATTGCTAAATTTGATGTACTAATATTTTGTTCAGAATTTTTGCATCTGTGTTCATGAGGAATACTCATCTATAATTTTTTTATTTCTTTGTTTTATTATCTGTTTTTAAAATTTCTCTGACAGGCTTTGATGTCAATATAATTCTGGCCTCGTGAAGGAAATTTGGGGCAGTTCCCTTCTCCTATATTTTTTAAGAAGTTTGCAGGCTGGGCATGGTGGCTTATGCCTGTAATCCCAGTCTGAGGGAGTCTGAGGCAGGAGGATCACTTGAGTCCAGGAGCTTGAGACCAGCCTGGTCAACATAGGCAGACTGTCCCTACAAAAAAATTTGAAAATTAGCCAGACATGGTGGCATGCACCTGTAGTCCCAGCTACTCAGAAGGCTGAGGTGGAAGGATTCCTTGAGCCCAGGAGTTTGAGGCTGCAGTGAGTTATGATTGTGCCACTGCACGCCAGCCTGGGCAACAAAGCAATAATCTGTCTCAAAAGAAAGAAAAAAAGTTTGTGTTATATTTGTATTATTTCAACTGGGCATGGTGGCTCACACCTATAATACCTGCACTTTGGGAGGCCGAGGTGGGAGAATCACTTGAGCTCATGAGTTTGAGACCAGCCTGAGAAACATAGTGAGACCTTGTCTATACAAAATAATTTTTAAGGCTGGGTGTGGTGGCTTACACCTGTAATCCCAGCACTTTGGGAGGCCGAGGCAGGCGATCACTTGAGGCCAAGAGTTCAAGACCAGCCTGGCCAACATGGCAAAACCCCATCTCTACAAATACAAAAATGCACATACAAAAATTAGTGAGGCATGGTGGTGCACATGTGTAATCTCAACTATTTGGGAGGCTGAGGTATGAGAATTGCTTGAACTCAGTAAGCGGAGTTTGCAGTGAGCCAAGATCACATCACTGCATTCCAACCTGGGCAACAGAGCAAGACTCTGTCTCCAAAATAATAATAATAATAATTTTTTAAAAGTTAGCATGGTGTGGTAGCACATGTCTATAGTACCAGGTACTTGGGAGGCTGAGGCAGGAGGATCCCTTAAGCTCAGGAGTTTGAGGCTGCAGTGAGCTATGATCAGTGCCACTGTACTCCAGCCTGGGCAACAGAGTGAGAACCTGTCTCCATTTAAAAAAAGAAAGATTTATATTATTTCTACCTTAAATATTTGATAGAATTCATCATTGAAACTATCTGGGTCTATTGATCAGCTACTTCTGGATGATGTGGTATGAGAGAAGAAAACATATTCATGGGCTCACTCCTGTGTCTCCTTCTTTGAAGTGGGTTCCCTGCTCAAATGCTGTGTTTTTGAGAGTCCAGGCCTAGAGGTCAGGAACTGTAAGCCCCCTAGAGAGTGGTACTGGCTGAGATTTTGCATTCCCAGAACTAGTATTTATCTCTGTGAGAATGAAATTCTGGCCCTTCCAGAATTTAATAGTGGATTTGGTGGCAAATCAACTACTTGCATGGAAGGGGCCCAAGGTAGTTGATTAGACACCAAGTTACTGGTTGTCCTCCTTGAGGAACAGTGCTGTATTGCCGTATTAGGGGTAGGCACATTGGTCTATGCCACTGAAAGTTTGAATATTCAAAAGAGGCCATAGCTATATTGAACCTGGTAAGAAGTCCATGCTGTTGACCTATACGTAGCTTCCATCTCTGCCACAATAGCGCTTCTTGTGCTGGTTGCAGGGTGGCCAATGACAAAGACTAGCTAACATCAACTGGCCAAATAATGTTAAATAATTGGTTGCTCAGTCCCTCTTTGCTGGTGGATGTGTGCAAGTGAGGGTTAATGTGTGATACAAAAATCTTTGCACTTTATGCCCACTTTCATATTTCCTCTGCCTCCATATATCTACCTGAGACTTCCTTGTCTTCAGTCTTCTAGTCCTTTTCCTTCCAGCCCCCTTAACAGATAACTAAGGCCATTTTCCACTATCCAGGATTTTTTGTATGTTTTTGTTTCAGGCCACTTCTCCTTTCACACAAAGTGGATGACTCAGTATACTTATAACAGCTCTGCCCATTGAGAATTTCTCTCTCTCCACTTTCAAGGCCAACTCGGATTATACCTATAATACAGTCACTGTTTATAGTCAGCTTGCACACACATACTGAGACCAATCATTGACAAACCAAGCTTATGCTTTTTCTTCCTCCATCAGCTGGTAATGTGAGACCACTTACGTGGCCATAGATGTGAGCTGAGAAATAAACACTTGTGCAACTATGGAGAGTGATGTACTGTATACTCATGCCCTCTGGTTATACGTGGGCTTGACCTCGGAAAAACCATTATGATGAACAGCAGCTGGGCCTGCTCTAATTTGAGATTTGGTAAGTTCCACCTGTGACATTTCCAGCAAATTTGGGGCCCGAATGACAGAACTGCTTGCACCACAGCCTCGCTTTAGTGGACAGCTTTTTCCTTCTCTGGACCCCACTGAAAGCTAGTGGTATTTCTAGGTGTATAGTGTGTTATCTTATATACCCATAACTGAAAGATGCCTACCACACACTGAGCTTCCTTCTTTGTGATAAGGGATGCAAGATGTGTCTTTTAATTTGGAGAGGATAGTCTGGTGTTCCCCAGACCACTAGATCCATACAAACTACATCAAAGTGAGAAGTCAATAAATCTTCATAGTGTTTATCTTGCATGTGTCTTATGAAGTTTTCTAGAGTACTATCCAGTTGGCATAATGTCACTGATGGAATGAATCAATATGACTTGTAGTGAAATTTCAAGATGATCCAAGTATCTTCAGATTATGTTGTGATAAAAGTAAGAGGGTCAGCATAGCCCTGGATTAAAACTGCAGTTGAATATTATTCACGTCACATGAATGCAAACTATTTCTGATCTTCTTTCTAATTGGAATAGAAAAGAATCCATTTCCCAAATCAATGACCACGTGCCTTGTACCCGAAATCTCATTAACCTGTTTTATCTTATTTATCTAGCAATAAAACCACATCCAGCACAGTAGCTACAACTGGGGCTATCACTTGTTTGAGCTGTGGTTTTCTGCTATTATTCTCCAGAATCACCCAGTTTCTGCAGGAACCAGACTGGTGCCGCTAAATGAGGGTATGAGAGTGAGTAGTGATCACCATCCCTGCATTTTTAGCTCTTTAATAGTAACATTCATCTCTGCTATTCCTCTACTCCAGGGTTCAATTTTTCTCTATTTGTTGCCTTGGCTGGGGGAAGGGGTGTACGGACGGTTTCCAGAGGTTTCCACTTGGCCTTCTCCACTATGATATGGCTTTCCCCAAGGTCAATGATACAAAGTGGGGTTCCTCTAACCGCCAGTATGTCAATCCTAGTTATGCACTTGGAGATACGAGAATTGATCACTGGAGGTGTGGACCCACCGTAGCTGGAATTTACACAGGCATTTATATGTTACCTGGCCTCGTCAATCTCCAATCTCACGGGGGCAGAAGGAGGACCATGATGACACTGGGTCTCTGGAGATGAATCAAATTAGACAATGTGTCCTTTCTTTGGGGCAGGGACTTCTGAATTAAGATGGCCCTCCCGTGCTATCCCAAGTTGAGGTGAGAGAAGGGAGCCTTTGTGCCCCTACTGGATCAGTAATGGGGTGTTAGCTGCCCTGAAGAGGCCTTATCTCTGAGTATGTTTGCCCGGGATTCCCATCACCACAGCAATTAGTTCCTTATTCCTGAAGGGACATTTGGGCAGTGGATCACAGTATCTACTACAGGATTGTCCTTAGAAACAATGTCTGTAAGGGAGTAAAAAAGCATGATTGGGTGGAGGGAGAAGTTGAACTGCGATGCAGTTATAACAGAGTCCTCAGCCAATCCAGGAAGCTCTGGAACTGACATGCCCCTTCAGAGTGTCCTGAACTCTTGTACTCTTTGTACAGAGCGTGTACTCTTGCTTCAACCAGCATGGAATGCAGGCTGCCCGTCAAAAAAGGATGCAAAGCCGGTTGCCGTGGCGCATGCCTGTAATCCCAGAACATCAGGAGGCTGAAGTGAGCAGAGGTGATTTGAGGCCAGGAGTTCGAGACCAGCCTGGCCATCATAGTGAAACCCCATCTCTACTAAAAATATAAAAATAATCTGGCTGTGGTGACACACGCCTGTAGTCCCAGCTATTCGAAAGACTGAGGCACCATAATCAGTCAAACCCTGGAGGCAGAGGTTGCAGTGAGCTGAGGTGGTTCCACCGCACTCCAGCCTGGGCGACAGAGTGAGACCCTGTCAAAAAAAAAAAAAGAAAGAAAGGAAAAGACAAGAAAAGAAAAGAAAAAAGAAATAGAAAAAGAAAAAGAAAAAGGGATATATAATCTTAAACCAAGGACAATGCTCAAGGAGGGAATCCTTGTGAGCTGCCAACAGCCAATACTTTCAACAGTTGGGAAAATGATTGCCTTAGTCTTAAAGGGAGTCTCTGGGTGGTGTACCACAGTCTCCATAATAGGAATCAGCAGCATATAGACACTAACTGACGCCATGAATATGGATGAGATCTCTAGGGGGAAAATGTGGAGAGTAAAGAGAAGAGCATCCAGAACCTAGCCCTAAATCAAACCAAACCAGTAGAAGTCAGTTAGAGAAGGAGAGCTGGCAAAAAGAGATGGAGAAAGAGCAATCAGCATGCTAGAAGAAATTCCAGGAGAGCAAAGGGTCACGGAAGTCCAAAAAGATAGATAGAATTATCTACCAAGTGGAATAAAACTGAGGGGCTAACAAATAAAAGACAAAAAACATGTCCATTGTTTTGTCAACATGAAGTCCACTGATAATTTTGAGCAAAAATTATTTTAGCAAATGCAATACACAGAAGCCAGATTACAGAGTGTTGAAGGATGAAATGGAGTTCAGGCAGTGAAGACAGCATACATATTCATAAAACTTTTTTAGCTTTACTGTACAGGGGAACATAAAAATGGGGGGGGAGGTGGTAGCTGAAGGGAAATAAGGGCTTACAGAGGATTCTAGGTCTTTTTGTTTATTTATGCTTGCTTCTTAATTTGGTATCTATTAGAGTATGTTTGTAGTTGGGGAAAGAGATGAATAATGGTGGAGAAAAAAATAAGAGAAGAAATAGGGACAATATTTGGTTGATAGAGCAGCTGGGTCCCAGGACAGAATTGGAAAGGATAGCCTTTGGTAAGCACAAAACTATGAGAAAAGAAGATGGGGAGAGATGCAGGCCAGATTGTTGATTTGATGGCGGAGAATGAAGAAGTTCTCATCTGATGCCTTTTATTTTCTCAATGAAATATAACAGTCTTGGGTAGGTCTCTGTTTTATGCATTGCAGATCTGTCTCCATCCTAAACTATGAAGGCTCAAGGCTCTGGTTCTCATCATTACACAGGAAGAGAGAAACAAGGTGTGGCTTTGAAGAGCTGACAGCCACTTGGCACATGTCACTTCAGTTTTTTGCCTTCTTTCTTTTTACTTCCATTTAGAGTCATGTGTGCCAGCTTTCAGACTGGTAAACAGAGGGTGGGGCTGAAGGTCAAAAGGTGATGAGATCTCAATCTGAACTTACTGGCGTGATCAGCTGTGCTTCCTCATTATAATCAGGAAATCCTGGAGTGACCCATCCACCAAGAGCACATCTGGAGGGAGGGGGCAGGGTGTATGGTAAGGAAAGGAGGGGCTCACCTCCCTTTTCTAGGCTCAAAATGGATCGTCATTTCTTTCATTCTTATCTTTGCATATATTCCTATAAATACATGCACATTCAATCTCTGCAATATTTTGTTTGCCCTTTAAGGCTCTGTAGTTTTTATGATCTCCTTCCCCACTAGAGGAGATTTCACTGAATTTATAGATAAGGTCTGTTGATTCACAGATAGAGCAAAGATAGTCGATATTCTGTCTTATGTCATAAAAGCATACAGATATTACTGGTAAAACAAAGAAAATAAAGCAAGATATATTTCTTTTTTGTTTTCTGTTTGTTTCTTGAGAAAGGGACTTGCTCTGTCACCCAGGCTGGAGTACAATGGTGTGAACATGGCTCACTGCAGCCTAGGCTTCCTACGCTCAAGAGAGCCTCCTGCCTCAGCCTCCTGCCTCAGCCTCCCATGTATCTGGGACCACCACACAGGCTATTTTTTTTTTCTTTTTTTCTTTTCTTTTTTTGGTAAATTAGAGACACGATCTTACTGTGTTGCCCAGGCTGGTCTCGAACCCCTGGCCTCCGGTGAGTGTCTTGCATTGGCCTCCTAAAGTGCTGGGATTATAGGTGTGAGCCACCACACTCAGACACAAGATACATTTCTTGACATGAAAAAATATTCCCAATATATTGCTCATTAATAAAAGTAGATTTTTTAAGTGAATATAGGCTGGGTGTGGTGGTTTACACCTGTAATCCCAACCCTTTAGGAGGCTGAGGAGGGAAGACAGCTTGAGGCTAGAAGTTTGTGACCAGCCTGGGCAACATAGCAAGATCCTTTCTCTACAAAAAATTTAAAAATTATTCAGGCTTGGTGGCATGCACCTGTAGCCCTAGCTACTCAGGAGACTGAGGCAGGAAGATCATTTGAGCCCAGGAGTTCAAGATTGCTATGATCTATGATTGCACCACCACACTCCAGCCTGGGCAACAGAGACAGACCCTGCCTCTAAATAAAAAAAAAGAGGGCCAGGCATGGTGACTCACGCCTGTAATCTCAGCACTTTGGGAGGCCAAGGTAGGTGGATCACTTGAGGTCAGGAGATTGAGAACATCCTGGCCAACATGGTGAAACTTCTTCTCTACTAAAAATACAAAAATTAGCTGGGTGTGGTGGTGCACACTTGTAGTCCCAGCTACTTGGGAGGCTGAGACAGGAGAATGACTTGTACCTGGGAGGCGGAGGTTTCAGTGAGTCGAGATCGCGTCACTGCACTCCAGCCCGGCGACAGAGCGAGACTCTGTCTTAAACAAACAAACAAACAAACAAAAAGAGATATACATATATATACATAAATATACACTTTTAAATGGCTAACATCTCTTAAGTGATTATGATGTGCCAGTTATAACGTTAACTCTGGATATTGAAAATGAAGGTTACATTTTTTAGATTTTAGCAGTAGTTATTAATTTTTCTATATGCATTGCTTAGGTAAATAAAAGTTAATTTTAGAGCCAATATCAGGTTGCTGGTAGACTTTGCCATTTACATGCGGATTCCATGGTTCCTCCTCCCCATTTGCAGCCTATAATTGTATCAGACATGAGGTCTGGGAGTTCTTTGCTCTAGCCTGACTGAAGCTTTTCTCTGCTCTTCAACATGTGCCATGGCTTTGGGGCTAAGTTTGGAATGCCCTGTAGAAGCTGATAATTTCCTGAGCTCCGTAATTTGCTAACAACAAATTTCATGTGTTCAGCAACATTAGCTTAATCTAATTCCTGTTCTCTTCTAAAAGAAGCTCCCAGACTTCAGAAAGCATATGCATGGCTTCCCATTACTTCAGGGTTTGTGGCTTTGACCTCAGAAGTCTCTTAACTGCTTGAATGCCAGAAGCAGTTCCATCCTGTGACTGCTTGCTGTCAGAAAGAAGGCAATAAATGACTCCTCCACACTCTTAATGGTCTTGTTTTCCACTCTACAACGTCTCTGGGTGTAAGACACAAAACTTCGCCTTTTCTCTCTTATCAAGTCTGAACCCAAGAGAGATTGTAAAAGTGTGCTCAGAGGAACCAAGTATGTTTTCGCAACTTGTCTATCTTATTCCAATCAGGAAGTTACCCTGACAACCAAATAACTGCTTTTTTTTTTTTTTTTTTTTAACCCTACTCTTTGTCTTCTATAAACTCAGTTTCTTCTTAGGGAGTTAGCCTGCCTCCTAAACTCCGAAAACCATATGATTCGTTTTAAGCCTGCTGACAATGACAGGCATGTTGTTCAAATTGTTGGAAATCTTTGTCCTGATTTCCCTCTCTTGAAGTTGAAAATGATCTGAATGTTGGCATCCCACAGTTCCTAGTAAGCCTCCCTGTTTCCTTTGGAGATCACAGCTGAAGGAAGGGGGCTGACAACACATTCCTAAAGGTGATATTTTAAAGAGAGTAATCCATGCGAACAAAAAAGGGACAGAAACCCACTATTATCATGTTTCCTGATTCTTCAGGGAGGCTTTCTGACCTATTGGCTGATCTTTTGGTTATTGTACTATTTCGCCATAGTTTCCTAGGGAGTATTTTCCTGAACAACTAATTATGCTCGTTTTACCTAACACGAAAAGAATACTCTTTTTAATTTGAAACTTTTTTTTTAAATAATTCTAAACTTTTCATTTTGAAAGCTACTTAAACTCTTTGAATAAGAACCGAATTTGAATTAAAAAGAAAAAAAAAGTAAAAGTACCAGAAGACTCAATCAGAAACTAAATTGTTGTCTTTCATTTCCTAAGTTTTTTATCTGCTCAGCATCCCTGTTCCTGATTACTGATTTTTCCCTGCAGTTATTTGGATGCAATTACCTCCACCAGTTAGTTGATTTTCCTCGATTTCAATCCAAAGGGCCATTATTGATTAAGGGCAGGGGCCTGAGGAATGGGAGGCACAATGGTTAAAGCTAGGCCTTGATCACAACTAGAAAAATGACTCAGAATGCACGCCCTTTTCCAAGTGGGTTGGTAACCGCTTCTTCGTCTACAAAGGTCGGCATATTCACTGCATTCTTTTTCCTTTTCTCTCTCTCTCTCTCTTTTTTTTTTTTCCTAGGCAACTGTGGCAGGGAAAATGGCATTTCTTCCAAAGAATATAAAGCAAAATACTTGGGGAAAGGACCAGAAGCAGATCCGCCTGGACATCTCACTTTTCTGCTTGGTGGATCTTGAGAGTGAATAGTCTCAGCCATCATCTGAGATCTGGGCGCTACTGCCTGTCACCTCAGGCTGACATCATGATTGCTTTAAACGCTTAAGGATCACCTGCACACGTTGTTCTCTAGGGGACCCATGAGTCAAATGACATGTACACAAATAAGACAAACTCATAAAGAGGCTATGTGAGTCAAGGATATCCCTATGTTTATACAAATAATTTCTTAAAATTTAACAGTTAATAAATATGACATGTAGAAATTGGCTATTATTAATACCGTATGCCCATCAATAGCTGCGGTATTGCACATGGATCAAAATGGATTAGCAAGGATCATTTCTTCAAAGTACCTCTGATATCACCAGTGAAAAGTTTCCTGAAAGTCACAGCAGCCCAAGGTCAAAAAAAAATCTCTATCTCAAAATGACAGAAACTCTAGGAACTAACATTGTTCTCTTTTAAGATAAAAGGATGTATCCCCTTCCTCTGAAACAGGAACCTATGAAATCTTTCTTTATTATGAGATAGGAAGCTCTAAAAGGATCCTCTTCGTTCTCCCTTAAAGACAAAGCAATCAAGGAAATCAGAAGGAAGAACGAGATGTCAACGTGAGAGGAAAGAGATTAAATATGCTCTAGTTTAGTTTATACAATCCTTTGAAGACTCTCCTTTTATTCCTTCTCCTCTCTAATTCTTAAAATGCCAGCCCCATAACCACTCTGAATCATCATTTTAATCTGATAGAAAGTTCACTTTGATTCCAGAGGCTGCTGAGGAGTACTTCATATCAAATAACTACACATTCTTTAGGGAGAATTCTTCTCCCTACATTCTCGAAGACACCCCCCACCATACACACACACGAAAACACACGTACGTGTGCATGTCCACACACTCAGTCACTCACATTTTTTTTTCTTTAGTGAGTGCTTAATTGGGTTTTTTCCTTGACCCACCCTTTATCTTTTTAGCAAAACCTCAGAGAATAAAAAAAAAAAAAACCAGCAGGGCTCTGTACGCCACCTCCAAATGCCACAATGGCACAACTGTGACTGGTGAATGAATTGTCCATCCTTGCACAGAAGTTGAAAGCAAACTTCAAAGAACTCTAGTTGTGACGGCCAGGATTTTAGAGATTAAGATTCCAGTACATTTTATTTTCAGTAACCTAATGGGGCAGAGCACTATGAGCAAGAATGCACAAAACAAAGCCAGAGAGGGGGAAAAAATATGAACAAGAAAAAGAAGAAAATAAGGATAGATGGTGAAGATGCTTTAAAATGGAAAATTCAATATGATATTTTAAATTAATCATAATCTAAACAGAACAGGGGAAAATAATTTAGCCTGCAAGAACAAAACACAGGCCAGGCATAGCACATGCCTGTAATCCCAGTGCTTTGGGAGGCTGATGCAGGAGGATCACTGAGGCTGGGAGTTTGAGACCAGCCTAGCCAACATAGCAAGACTCTTGTCACTCAAAAGACATTTTTAAAACTCTCAAGAATGGAGAAGGAAGTGGTTAAATTAGCCTACAAAAAAGAAAAAAAAAAAAAAGAAGCTGGAACCAAAATAATATGGAGACCTTCACTGTTAGCAATTTTAAGTGGCTAAAATCTGTATTTTTTTTCCATTTCCTGGCGTGTAAAGTTCTCTTTACCAACACCAAGATCAAAATAAGTAGTCATCAGACCATTAGTCAGCACTTCTAATAGAATTGCATCAAACCTTAATCATCTCTGAAAAGGAGTTCCTCATTCTTCTCTTCAAAGTGATAGCTTTTAGACCAGTCATCATAAACTAAGTTTTGAGTTTCATGTTCAGGGTTACTACAGGATAATTCAATTTACATAAAGTCTTTACTCAAAGACCTACATTTTTGTTCGTAACGATTTTCTTTTGTGGAATGGTCTTTAGGGCCAATGAAACCTAGGTTCACGTCCCTGTTCTGCCAATTAATAGTTCTGTATCCTTGAACACAGTTTTTAAAAATTTCCTTCAGCCTCAGTTTCTTGCTGCATGCAATGTTGATTCTAAGGATTAAATGAAAGAGGCAATATAAAAGGACCTTTCTCATCACTAGTATATAACAGGTGTTCAATAAATTACAGCAATGATAATCATCATAGTAAAGAATCAATATTCACATATATAAATGGACAAAAGAGAAAGTCCTGGAAAAAGAGCTAAAGTAACAGGGGACTGTAAATGTACATATACGAACAAAGAGGAGGTCATGCTGTATGTTTTTGTGTGTATGCATATGCCTGTACCTGTGTCCAGTGTGGGAGAAAACTGCAAGTACAGGAGAAAGAAAGAGAGAGGTCTGACAGCAAAGATGGAGAAGAGGATAAGGAAAAATAAGAGGAAGGGAGACCCTTTTAGAGAAAGCAAAGGGCACATTGGGATCAAGAAGAGAGGTCTGGCTTAAAGGTCTACAACCACTGTCAACTCCAAGTCAACAGACAGAAAGAAAAGTTCCAGGGCCGCCAACACCTGGGTGCAGTCCAGTCACCTGGATGGTCAGAGAACCATAAAGCTAATAAACAATGAGTTCCTTAAGGCACAAGTCATGCTTCTGTAACAAGTCAAATTTTGAATATCAAAGTGCATCTTTTTTTGCCTCCTTGAGTAGAAATCTTCACGTTAGTCTGCCCTAGCCAATGACTTGCCCAGATGGAAAGTCTGAATTTATTATAGAAGAAGAACAAGAGAAAGAGTGACATTCTGCTTCTGTCTTTCAGAAAGTAAGTTTTTACAAGCCTCTTGAAAAGGGATTTGCTGAACTCCCTTGTGAGGCATTAGTATTTTAACAACCAAGCATGGAGATTTCTGATCAATATGATTTAAAAACAAAAATAAAAAGAAGGTAACCTGCTTGTCATTAAGATTAAGCTAGAAAGAGTCAGGAAGAAGATAGAATAGAAAGAAAGAAAGACTTTAAGACTTTATTAGCGTGGAGAACTGTGAAAAGCAGAGAGAGAGGGAAATGAAATGGTGAAGGTTGTCCTAATCTCCCCTCCCACAACTCTTCTGAGTTTGGCCCAGGTAGGGAAAGGGGCACTAGGAAAGCAAAGTTAACTCCAAAGGCAGAGTGGGGGCCACTATGGAAAAGACTACTCACGAACTTGAAAGAAGGGGCTCTGTGTGTGGCATGCTCCCATACAAACCTAGGGACCCAGCCCACCCCTAGGTAGGTCAGACATGGTCAGACAGAGCGAGGTAGAGAGGACTCAGAAAGAGCAAGCCTCTCTGCTTATCAGAGGCAGGTAAAGCCAGGACTGGATGAAAAGCCAACCAAACTTCAAAGGGATCTCTAGCACCAGGGGAAACTGAAATGAGGTCAGGTCAGCCAGAGCACACAACAGGACTTTAACCAGACCCAGTGAGACCAACCACAGGTCACACCCACCCAAGCAATCACCCCAGGACAAGCAATACCAAATGGGAAAGAGATAATTGGCTGGAGGTCAGGCAAGCAGAGAACTGTGGCTGAGGACGCCACCTCCTCCCCACCACCATGAGGTTGCATAGACCTCAGCCCTTCCCCAGGACTCTAGGCAAGCAGAAGAGGAAGAACCTGAGAGCCTTAGCAATTTTTTTTTTTTTTTGAAACAGAGTCTCACTTTGTCACCCAGGTTGGAGTACAGTGGTGCAATCTAGGTTCACTGCAACCTCAACCTCCCGGATTCAAGTTATCCTCCTGCCTCAGTCCCCACAAGCACCTGGGACTACAAGCGCACACCACCACTCTCAGCTAATTTTTGTGTTTTTTGTAGGGATGGGTTTTTGCCATTTTGCCCAGGCTGGTCTCCAATTCCTGAGCTCAAGCCATCTGCCCATCTTGGCCTCCCAGAGTGCTGGGATTTCAGGTATGAGCCACTATGCCTGACCTAGCCTCAGCTTTTTTTTGTTTTTTGTATTGTTTGGTTTTAACTTTAGCATTGTTATCCAAAGGAGGCAGAACAGCATTCAAATGGATTAAATTACTGATTGGGACTACATTTTAAACCAGTCATTTAGTTAACATTATTCCCCCTTCTAACTAGAACGTAAATGGCTCTGGAGGGAAGACAGAATAGGATAGACTAAATAAATTCATTTTTCTGCACATCCAAGTTGCAATGTAGGTCAAATTTTGCAATTCCATCATACATTCTTTTTTTGGTCTCATGCAAAAAGGGAATCTGAGCACAAAACATAGTTGTTGACTAGCAGAACTTCCAAAGGAATGAATTCTTTGAAAAAGCAGGAATATTCATCTAATGAGGTCTGGCTTTAGTAGGGAGGGTCAGTGTAAAGTAGGAAGAAGACAGGAAACTGGCCGTGGCAAGAGTTTTGTCTATTTTGTTCACTGCTCTATTGGCAGTACATGGAGCATGGTAGGTGCTCCATAAATACGCGTTAAATGAACGAGTAAATGAACATTTGTTGACTATCATCTATCTTGAGCCAGACATTAAAAAATATAATCCTGTTTGTTTATTTATTTATTTATTTATTGAGACAGAGTCTCACTCTGTCGCCCAGGCTGGAGTGCAGTGGTGCGATCTCAGCCAACTACAACCTCCACCTCCCGGGTTCAAGTGATTCTCCTGCCTCAGCCTCCTGAGTAGCTGGGACAACAGGCGGGTGCCACCACACCCAGCTAATTTTTTGTATTTTTTTAGTAGAGATGGGGTTTCACCGTGTTAGCAAGAATGGTCTCGATCTCCTGACCTCATGAGCTGTCCGCCTCGGCCTCCCAAAGTGCTGGGATTATAAGCATGAGCCACTGCACCCAGCCAAATATAATCCTATTTAAATCTCACAACAGTCTTTGAAGTTAGTATTATCACTATTTTATTTTTTTTAATAACTGGTAATCAATTTATTAAAATAGTTTACTTAAGCATCTGCAATGGTGCCTTCCACCTCAACTCCTGGCTCAATACTGATGGAAGTAACCTACTTAACAATCTCAGAAGGACTGTGCCAGTCAACGAGTCGCTTGTGGATTCTCATCCCAAAATGATTCCATGTCTTAGAACCTTCACCACAAGGAGCTTTTTTTCTTGTAGTTATTCTTAAAGTCTTGGTAGGCATTCTAACTGGTCCTTTCACTTTGAGATTATTTTCCTTTGCTCCTCTGATCAAGTCAGCACACACATTCTCCAGGGATTTTACTTTGCGGCTCGTTACACTGATTTGAATTCAGTGAATTGCCACCTACCGCTCCAGGGGTGTGTTTCCGGAATTCTCTTTTTTTTTTTTTTTTCTTTTTTTTTTTTTTGACACGGAGTCTCACTCCGTCGCCCAGGCTGAAGTGCAGTGGTGTGATCTCGGCTCACTGCAAGCTCCGCCTCCTGGGTTCACGCCATTCTCCTGCCTCAGCCTCCCAAGTAGATTGGACTACAGGCACCGGCCACCACACCCAGCTAATTTTTTTTTTTTTTTTTTGTATTTTTTAGTAGAGATGGGGTTTCACCGTGTTAGCCAGGATGGTCTCGATCTCCTGACCTCGTGATCCGCCCGCCTTGGCCTCCCAAAGTGCCCAGTATTCTTAAAAGCCATGGCTGCGACATCAGCTTCCTGACTGACTGTTCCTCACAAGAGCCAACAGCCGTGAGTCAGGAGCAGGAACCTGCAGATCAGCGATTTATTTTTTATTTTTTTTTTCTTTTGAGACTGAGTCTCACTCTGTCTGGAGTGCAGTGGGGTGATCATGGCTCACTGCAACCTCTGCGCCCCAGGTTCAAGCGATTCTCCTGCCTCAGCCTCCCAAATAGCTGGCATTACAGGCACAGGCCACCACACCCAACTAATTTTTTGTATGTTTTGTAGAGACAGAGTTCACCATGTTGGCCAGGCTGGTCTGGAACTCCTGAGCTTAAGTGATCTGCCCGCCTCCGCCTCCCAAAGTGCTAGGATTACAGGCATGAGTCACCACGCCCGACCTATCACTATTTCATAAAGAAATGAACTGCATTTCAGCTAGGTTGAATAACTTCGCCAGGGCCACCTACCTACTGTGCGGTAGAGACAGAATTCAAACACAGGCCAAACTGACTACTCTGACTTAATATATTTCCTTCTATGCAGGGGAAAAATCTTCATATACTAGAAATCCCATTGATATTTCTCCCTTCTACTTTACATTACAAGAAAGATCCTGACGTTCGTTGGGTGACCAAAGTCCCGCTGCAAAAATGATTCTTCCTGGCTGGGCTCTGTGGCTCACACTTGCAATCCCAGCACTTTGCCAGACAGGCAGATCATTTGAGCTCAAAATTTCAAGACCAGCATGGACAACATGGCAAGACCACATCGCTACAAAAAAAAAAAAATACAAAAATTAGCCGGGCATGGTGGGAGACTGGGAGACTGAGACGGGAAGATTGCTTGAGGCCGGGAGGCAGAGTTGTAGTGAGCCAAGATCATGCCACTGCACCCCATCCTGGGTGAGAGAGCCAGACCCTGTCTCGAAAATAACAACAACAGCAAAAAACTCCATGATTCTTCCTGTACATCACACCACAAAGGTAGCACTGATATTACAGCATTTGTTATATCTATGTTGAAATGCTAATTATTTTCTGGATAGAAAGAAATTACAGGAAAGTAAGAAGAAGTGTGTAGGAGACCACAGTGCAATCCCAGAAAGAGGAAAGGAAATTTTTAAAAGGGAAATCATAACCCTAATCAGTACTTTAGCTGAAATAAGCATTCTTAATGTTAAAAGAGCCCTTGAGCTTTGTGTAATCAAAATAAACAACAACATGGGCCGGATTGCACAAAATAAGTTCTTTCTTGGGTTTCCAGTGACGTCTTGGTCGGTCCAGTGACTGACCGCACAAAACTCCACCATCCACTGAAATCACAGCCTGCGATTTTATCCTCTGGTGGGTTGTGTTTGGTCAAACACCACATTTTCATTAACATGTGCCACGCCCTTCTGCTTTGATCTGCCACTCCCCCTAAATTCAACCGACATTCACACTGCTGCAGAAGCAAAATCATTGTAATTTCAAACACGTGCATTCCATTTATCTCAGTTGTAAAAGTTAGCAAGGGACAGTAGTCGAAGGGTCTAAAGGCAATCTGGCGGGATCTAGGAGAAATAAAGCTGGAGAGGTAAAAATAGCAATAAAACCAACAACACAAACCTTTCACTTTTCAACATTGTCTTGCTAGCACAACTATGATTTCAAAATAGACAAGGACAAGAGAAATGAGTAGGAGTCAAGAGTGAGTCACTTATCTCTGAAATGGGACAGTTGGGCAGGTTAATCTCTAAGGTTCCTTCCAACTCAGTGAATCTATGATCATAAATCTGGGGAAGCCTGGGGAAGTTTTCCAGGCTTCACTGTGTAATGGAAAGGCAAAGCCAGCTTCACTGGTGACTCGTTATGTGGGGAAGTTGTTTCACCTCTCATTAGCCTCAGATGTGCTGCATCCTCTGGGCACTGATAGTAATACACACTTCACAGTACTGTTGTGTATAGCTAATTGAAAAGTGCGAAAGTCAGACTTGCCAATACATTTATAAGCTTTCATTTATTTATATATATATTATTTATATTTATATATATAAATATATGTCCCACTGGGTGAGGGGGTCTCACTATGTCACCTAAGCTTTTGTTTTTTTTCTTTTTTTCAGTACAGGGTCTTGCTCTGTTGCTCAGGCTACAGTGCAGCAGCTCAATCATAGCTCACTGAAGCCTCAAACTTCTGGGCTCAAATGAATCTTCCAGCTTTGGCCTTCTGAGTAGCTGGGACTACCACACCTGGCTAACTTTTTTTTTTTTTTTTTTTGGTAGACAAGGTCTCTACCAAACTCTCAAACTTCTGGCCTCAAGTGATCCTCCCATCTCAGCCTCCAGAGTAACCAGGATTACAAGCACATGCCACCGCACCCACCTTAAGCTTTTAATTTTTGAAGAAATTTTAGAATGGAAAGATGAAGGCAGAACCAGCATTTGGAAAGGGTCTGATATGACGTGCCTGTCTGAATTTCCCATTATGCTACTACGGTGTACAAGATGTCACCTTTGAGAAAGGTTGAGATGTTGAGAGCCGAGGCGGGCAGATCACGAGGTCAAGAGATCAAGACCATCCTGGCTAGCACGATGAAACTCTGTCTCTACTAACACACACACACACACACACACACAATTAGCTGGGCGTAGTGTCGGGCGCCTGTAGTCCCAGCTACTCGGGAGGCTGAGGCAGGAGAATGTGGTGAACTCGGGAGGCGGAGCTTGCAGTGAGCCGAAATCACGCCACTGCCCTTCAGCCTGGGCAACAGAGCGAGACTCCATCTCAAAAAAAAAAAAAAAAAGAAAGGTTGAGATGCCATTGTTTTTGTGCCCATCACCATACATTCCATTCACCATACAATGGAAATCAGGAGCTGGAGATGTTTCACAGATATGAGGTAGCCTCAGATGATCAGATATGCCAACTAAGACATCTCCCCATAGTCCTAAAACCTGAGCTAGCCTGTTTCCCAACTCCACCCTTGCTTGTCACACCCCAGGCCACCAGACAGAAACTGCTCCAGTAGGGAAGTGACTTAGCACCCATGGTGGACCTTCAGGTGAATAGCTCAGCTCTGAGAACTCAGTTGTTTTAATTTATATTAGATGCCAAAGAGGAGCCCAGGGTTCAGGTGTGGACACCATTGTGTCATATTTTGCCTGTATAAGAATTGTTTTTAATCAAATTAGCATCATTTAAAAATTGGGAGATTATACATCAAACCCCATATGTTTCTCACGCTTTGGAACACTGACAACACTGGGCCAACATCTCAGCTAGCAACAAAAAGCTGGAGTGGGATAAAGACTTCTCCACTGAGATGGACATTCACTCTCAAGTTCATCACTCTCTCCCCAGGCCACTTCACTCCTGTAAGTTCTCTGCCTGGTTCCTGGAGGTATTTGAGAGCAATCACTGATTCAGAATATCTGAATATTTAAGCAGACAAGAAGAACTACATCTGAGTATACCAGGAAAGTTTCGCAAGTCTCCTCAACTGCCTGGATGAGGCAACGACCTCAGGATTTAAGTGGCTACCCTCATCTAGTCTTGAAGCTGAGATCTATCCTAAGGACCCCTGAAAACCACTGGCTAGCTCAGTGCTGTGGCAAACAGGCTGAAGATGATTACAACACCATAACAAAGGAATCAGGGCCAGGCCAGAAGTTCTGTTTTAATATTACAATCGCTTGTCAACTGCTTTGCCATGCGTGGTATAAAAATGCCATTTTATGAGATCTGTTAATTAACCAACAACTATATATGGAGACATTTCAATAATATAAAAAGCTATTTCAGTCTGCTTAAAGCTGAATTCGAATAGTGCTTCACTAAAGTCAATACTTTCTAGATCCTATGATTCTCCTCAATAAAAATATACCATTTCATGGAAAGCACTGTAAATCAAAGGTCCTGATCTTAGCAAAGCTAACAGATAGATCCTTATTTTCCCAAACCCCATAACTTGGCTCATTTCAAGGAAATTACTTTCATTTATATTACTGTTTCCTGTATATGGTGATTGTCAGCCTGAATACCAGTCCCTGAATCAGGTCCTACTTGTGGGAAAGAGCTCCATATACTTAGACTTTTATGTTAGTTCATCCCATTAAGGGGCTTATGCTTTGTTATCCTTTTCTGAACCTTGGCAGGGCCTCTTCATTCTCTTACAAGTTAAGTGAAAAGCAAAACTCTGCACTGAGCTGTTAATGATTCCTAGTGAGAGCCATGAAATGTGAATGGTGTTTGTCCTAAGGGATTGTTCAAGTAGGCAGCCACAAATCCCAGGGACAACCTGCCAGTTCAAAACTACGGGAAACAAAGTTGCACCCTCAATTTGTGCTTCTCCTTAAACTTACCAAAAAAGGAATTTGGGAAAAGGAAATGATGCTGCCAACTTCAATAGCTTTAGCCAGGATGTCATAGCCTCTGATATACGAGTGAATGCTATGGATTTCCTCCAAATTAAATAAAAGTTCATGGAATGACATATAAAGAATGGAGATCGTTTATAACACAGAGAAACTATAGTAATCCCCAATGTCTAAAACTTCTTTTGTATGGAATACAAAATGCTCTTTTTCCTTTAGATAGATTTAAATGAAAGTAGGGAAGAAGTAAGAGTGCTTTTAACAACAAGAAAATGTTCTGATTACTGCGCTTCAAATAGAAGTTTCCTGCCAGTTACCAGTGCATTCTTGATAATGAAATGCAAAGATTAATGTGAACTTACTGTGGTAACACAGACATTTAATTCCATATGAGTAAACCACCAGTAACATCAGCTGGCAGTGCCAGAATTCGACCATGACATGACCAGAGGCAGCTGTGGTAGCCTGAAAACTGCCCTCACCAAGGAAGAAATCACACCATTTGATGACAGCATGACTTTACAATAAAAGTCATCTCTTGTGTGCTTTTATGTCTTCAATGTTTAATTAATTCCTCCGAATACCCCACAAGTTTTTCTATCCATTAGCAAAAATTATATAGGAAGAACTAGGTTTTAGAAGAGACTCTGAGCACTAGAGAATTAGAAAATCATAGATTGCTTTCCAAAATCCACCTATCTGAAGATCGTGATGTATTTTATTTATTTATTTTTACTTCCATCTCCCTTTCCTGGTACATGTTGTATTTTAAAACACAAAGAAAAATAACTGTCCATTCTTCAAGTTAAAAATAGTTTAGATTCAAGTGTGTGAAAGGTAAAAAAGGAAAAGAAAAAAATAAAATTATAAAAATACTTCAGATTTTTCAAACAATGTTGAACATTGCATTGAGTTAATACACTTATTCTGAACTTTTACTTTGGGGGCAGAACGAGTTCATTAATTGATTCCTCTTTGGAGAAGACAAACAAAAGATTGATTTTTTTTTTCTCTAGGGAGAAATCTGATGTATATTTAGGTAGCCTAAGTGTTCAGAGCAGCTAACTACTGGCAGCTAACTACTGACACTAGTAGTTTGTTGCCCTGAACACATAGGTGTTAACACACAAACTTCAAATATATACTCTAGTGCCTTGATTAGCATTTAACCTAGACTTTGTCAGAATGCCCAACACTGGCCTTTTTATAAATCTAAGAGAAAACCCAGATGAGTGTAGAAAGATGCCAAATAATGCTAGGAATCACACCCTTCTCCATCTCTGAAGACCACATAAAACTCAGCACATCTCTTGTCCCTGCAGTATACCTTTAAGGAAAGAACCCTGCAATCCAGATATTCTTCATGCTGGTATCAAGTTCAGCAACAATACTGGCTTGTTACAAATTGCTTAGAAAATGAACTGAGAGTAGAGACTGGGCATGGTGGCTCATGCCTGTAATCCTAGCACTTGGGAGGCCTAGGCAGGAGTATTGCTTGAGCTCAGGAGTTCGAGACCAGCCTGGAAAACATAGTGACACTCTGTCTGTATTAAAAATAAAATACTAAAAGTTTAAAAAAAAAACAACTGAGAGCAGACTCCATTTGATACAAATCCCCTATAGATGTTTAAATTACTTTAACACATTTCAATTTTTGCTAATTAGGCCCACAATTCAAAATCACTAATTTTTGAAAAAAACAACATAAAACACTAAATGAGCATAGTTTTTTAACAGAAAAATTAATACAGTGAATATATAAAATGAGATGATGTATATTATGTATATATTATGATGTATATTATGTATATTATATGGGTCTTTTTGCATCTTTACAATTAGAAGGTCCAAGGCTGGGCACAGTGGCTCATGCCTGTAATCCCAGCATTTTAGGCGGCAAAGCAGGAGGATCGCTTGAAGTCAGAAGTTCAAGACCAGCCTGGACAACAAAGTGAGACCCCTCTCCCCTCAACCATCTCTACTTAAAAAAAAAAAAAAAAAAAAAGAGTAGCCAACATGGCATGCACCTTGTAGTCCCAGCTACACAGGAGGCTGAGGCTGGAGGATCACTTAGTTTGGGGCTACAGTAAGCTAGGATCATGAGACTGTACTCCACATTGGGTGACAAGCAAGACCCTGTCTCCTTAATAAATACATAAAGGAAAGCTCTTGTGGTTGTGTCTTCTAAATTTCTTTCCTTCCTTTTTTTTTTTTTTTTTTTTTTCCTTTTTTTTTTGGAGATGGAGTCTCGCTCTGTTGCCCAGGCTGGCATGCAGTGGCACAATCTCGGCTCACTTCAACCTCCGCTCCCGGGTTCAAGTGATTATCTTGCCTCGGCCTCCCGAGTGGCTGAGATTTCAGGCACACACCACCACACCTGGCTAATTTTTGTATTTTTAGTAGAGATAGGGTTTCACCATGTTGGTTAGGCTGGTCTCGAGCTGCTGACCTCGTGATCCGCTCACCTCGGCCTCCCAAAGTGCTGGGATTACAGGCGTGAGCCACCGCGCCCAGCCCTGAATTTCTTATGATTCTGCAACTCCTACTATTATAGTATAAATAGTATATATAGTATAAATGGGTTCCCATTATAGTATAAATATGTAGCTGGAAAAAGTGTTGATATACAATATTCACTCAATTGAGGCAAAGGATTTTACAGATTGAATAATCTAGGTAATTCTTTGGTACCCTAATTCACTTTGCACGTGTGAATGGGAATATGAAAATCTGTGTTTTTCTGAAAGCTGCCTTGACCAGCATCTAGACAAGGAAGAGAAACCAAGAACTATTTCTGCAGGTGGCCACATGAAGCTAGCTGAAGCAGAACAGCATGTGAGAACTAACCACTATTTCTGGTACCTCAGAAGATCTGCAGAAGCTTGGTGAGGGAACACTCTTCAGGCAGATGACAGTTAATGTCTTTACAAGTGATTTAGCACAAGTCTTCTCTTATTATAGAACATAACTTTACTGGTGACCTGAATTTGTTTTTCTCCGAAGTGTCTAGACAGGAGCAAGAGAAACTCTGAAATTAGAAATAAATATACTCTCCTTTGTACAAAACATTGAAACTACTCACCCTCCCACCAGCAGACGTTATGCTTTGAGGGGTAGATCTGGTAATGACGAGCAGGTATCTGAGCTGTTGGCATTCTCAAGAGACTTCCTCATAGAAATGGCACACAAATGTGAGCAGGTCAGCTTGGATTCAGTAGAACTGGTGTATAAGATGAGTGCAGGGTTCTTGGGCTGCTCAGGGAGTTATCCCCAGCCCCCTGGCCTCAAGCAATCACTGAACATACAGCACACAAAAGACCTACCTAGGCTCCTCTCTCAAGTCCTCTAGATGACTTGCAATGGCTCATTAGTAGATAAGTCTGCTTATCCTCTTGAATTGTGAATTTTTCTCTCCTTTCTTTTTCATCCAAGTTGAATAAGGACACCACCTACGACATATTCAAATGTACACTTCATTTGCACATTATAAACCAAGCAGCTCCATCTAGCACAGTTCACAGTAGGGATCTAGGAAGAAAAACACTAAGGAGAGATAGAAACTAAAGACAGTGTTGACTGCTTTTATTTTACAGAGTTTCTTCTTGATTACATGGGGCCTAGATGCTGAAAAACAGAATACAAATACTGAAATTTACAACCATACCCAATAACATAAGGAACTTCTCTACATTCCAATTCAGAGTTTATTCTTCATTATTTAATTTTAAGTAATTTAGAGATATAAATTAAATAAAAGACAATGATGAAAAGCTGCCAATATTAATTGTATTTGTTAAATGAAATTATTTTACACTGCTAAAGAATTCAATATATTAGAGGAAGTGTACAACAATGAACAAACTCATGGGGAAAAAAAAGAACTGTTTCTTGACTGTGTGTCATGGTGCATGTCTATAATCCCAGCACTTTGGGAGGCCCAGGCAGGTCAGTCACTTGAGCCCCGAAGTTCGAGACCAGCCTGGCCAACTTGGTGAAACCCCGTCTCTACTAAAAACAGAAAAATTAGCCTGGCATAGTGACACACACCTGTAATCTCAGCTACTCAGGAGGCTGAGGCAGGAAAATCACTTGAACCTCGGAGGCAGAAGTTGCAGTGACCCGAGATCGCATCACTGCACTCCAGCCTGGGCGACAGAGTGAGACTCCGTGTCAAAAAAGGAAAAAAAAGAAAGAATTTTCTCTTGCCATATCAGGGTCCCTGGACCCCAAAAGGAGGGAGCTACAGGAGTGCCAGAGCTGAAGGAATGAATCCTGCAAGCTCTAGGAAGGCAGGACCTCTGTTTATATTTACCCCTAGATCCACAGGACACAGCACAGGGCAAGCATTCTTGTTGAGTGGATGAGTAGGTGAGTGTGCCGACCTATCTAGAGGAATGGGAGTAGGAAGCATGACCCACACCAGTAACTTCTTCCAAGGTTTTTCTTTCTGCCCTGGTATCAACAAAGCAGCAGAAAAGTGGAGTAATAATAGTAGTAGAGCTCCAGGGAAATGGATGAACAATGTCCTTCCTCTCCCTGCTCCTTGTTAGCTCAAGTAACCATGCCCCTTCTTTTCTGTTTCTATTTCTGCTTTGTATCTAATCAGCCTGTCCAAGGAGCAGTGCAGCACCTGAGGCATTTCTTCTCTGTCCAGTTACTCCCAGAGCTGGCTGAAAGAAAGAACCCTCAGACAGGGGAGTGCAGGTAACAATGAGTCTGGCTGCAAGCTTATAAAACTCACAGGATGGGTACACATGGACATAGAGATGGGAACAGGCTGGTCATGATGGCTCATGCCTGTAATTCTAGCACTTTGGGTAGCCAAGGTGGAAGGATTGCTTGAGGTAAGGATTTGGGAACAGCCTAGGCAGTAAAGCGAGACCCTATCTCTACAAAAATAAATAATTAGCCAAGTGTGGTGGCACGCACCTGTAGTCTCAGCTACTCTGGAAGCTGAGGCGGGAGGATTGCTTGAGCCCAGAAGTTCCAGGTTGCAGTGAGCTATGGTCACGCCACTCCCCTCCAGCATGAGCAACAGAGTGAGACCCTCCAAAATAAATAAATAAGGGAACAATAGACACCGTGTCTACTAGAAGGGAGAGAGAGGGAGGGGGAAAATGGCTAATAAACTGCTTGTTGGGTACTATGCCCACTACCACAGTGATGGGATCATTCATACCCAAAACTTGAACATCACAGCAATATGCCAATGTAACAAACCTGCACATGTACCCCCTGAATCTAATATAACAGCTGAAATTATTAAAAAATAAAACCCATAGGAACATAAGCTTGTCTTCCACATCCTTTGTGTCTCTGCCTATTTCTTCTAACAATGCAGTGCTTACACCCAGGGAGAGTGTTATTATCTGACTGAATGCCTTTTATAGGTTTGGTCAGGTGGCCATGATAAGAAATTGGCACACTCCAATTTGTGTGTCTCCAATACTAACATGTTTACATATCCTTGCAATGTATACAAGGTTCATTCTTCATAAGGCTATTAACAACCCATCATATATTCCTAGAACTGAAATCCAAATGTCAATAAACTTTTATTGTGACAGTTTCATTACATCTCTAGACTCTTTCAAGACACAGAAATTCTTCAGGGATTACAAATACCAATACTAAGCCAAATTCTCATCCTATGGAAGCAAAGGCTATCATCACGTCACAATTATTTAGCGTTCTAAAGTTTTATTTCTGGGTCATGGGATAATACTTAAAAAGCGTATTACCCTTTTATGAAACAGTTTGGAACCTTTTTCCACTTTTTTTTTTTTTTTTTTTTTTTTTTTTTTTGAGACAGGATCTCACTCTGTCACCCAGGCTGGCGTTGGAATGCAATGGCCGGATCTCGGCTCACTGCAACCTCCACTTCCTGGACTCAAGTGATTCTCCAGACTTAGCCATCCAAATAGCTGGGACTACAGGTGTGAGCCATCATGCTCAGCTAATTTTGTTGTTTTTTTTTTTTTTGTAGAAACGGATGTTGCCATGTTGTCTAGGCTGTTCTTGAACTCCTGAGCTCAAAGCTATCCTCCTGCTTCGGCCTCCCAAAGTGCTGGAACTACAGGCGTGAGCCACTGTGCCCGGCCGCCACTTCCTACAGAACTTCATGGAACCTTCCCACAATTTCACAGAGAAAGTCTCATATAGTCCTTATATGCAGAAGTGAAAGTCTAGCATATTGATATTTTTAAATTTCACTGGTCTTAAGAATATGATTACATAAGTTTAGACAAATATACACATCCGAGTGAACAATGTCCTAAAAATTAAGATATAGAGCATTGCTAACAATCTAGAAATTTCCCTCATGTTCCTTTCCAGTTTATCCTCTTACCCCAGGCAACCACTGTTCAGATTTATACCTCCATATATTAGTTTTGCCTATTCTGGAACTTTTACATAAATGAAATCGTAATGTATGTTCTCTTTTGTGGTTGCTTAAGAGGTTTAAGATTCACGAAAATGGTTGCAAGATTAGTAGTAGGTCCTTTTTCATTGCTGAATAATATTCCACTGTATTAATTTACCATGGTGTATTTATCCATTACTAATATGGAAGCTTCTAGTTGGATATATGAAGATACTTCATATATCAAGTTTGGATATACATAAAATGTAGCAATTCCTGTTCACTCAAGTCCACAGTCCACACTTGGCTCTTGCTAATGACTATAACCAGAGCGAAGTCTAATTTTTTAATCCTTTAGTCCTCAAAGGGATGAAAAAGAGAGCATGGGAAAACCAGAAATTATCTGAGTCTGAATCCAAGAAGAAAGTGTAGGGAACAAGAGATCGGATGTATTAGGAGAGATGTCTTCAACATGAACTCAAACTACCCTGGATCCTGGTTCTTGTCAAAGATTGTAAAAGACTGAAATAAATGCAGGTCTAACCCCTCAGTATGCTCTTCCTCCTATCTCTCCTAGCTTTTTAAACCACTGGTTTAAAATCCTTTTTCTTCAGACATAATCCATATAAGGCCTTTATTTATTCAAGTAAACCTTGCTTGCTTGAATGTTCTGAAAGACAACTCTAGTTCCAATTAGTATTGCAGTGAAGGCAACGGTGTATGTTAAAAAGTATTTTGAGTCCCTTTTCTTGGACCATGTGAAGTATACATCAAAGGAGCAGGAAGGAAGGAAGGCTGGAGAAAATGTTGTAGTTTATTATGATTTCTCATCATCGTACATTTACTGTGTCCACAGGGAAATAATACTCTGATAATCTCTACAAAAGTTTCTTTCAGTTATTTGTGATTCCTCCCTCAAGGTATTTATAACCTATTTAGAGAAAACACAGACAAATCTGTGGGAGGAGCACTTGAGCCCAGGAATTAGAGACCAGCCTGGGCAACATATTGAGATCCTGTCTCTACAAAACATTAAAAAAAAAAAAAAATCAGCCAGGCAGGGTGGCACGTGCCTGTGGTCCCAGTTACATGGGAGGCTTGAGGCAGGAGGATCACTTGAGCCCCAGAATTAGAGGCTGCAGTGAGTTAGGACTGTGCCACTGCATACTAGCCTGGGCAAGAAGGCAAGACCTCATTTCTAAAAAATAAATAAAACATTTTTAAAACAATTAAATGTTTCTCCTTCTAAGGTGATGTAAAAGCAAGAATAATAATTTGCCTTATATAACATTTTGATTTGAATATTCTGCAAAATTGTAATCACATTTAATACTGTTGGGGATAAAGTATTACATGATGTTACTTCATAACTTTCCTGACTATTTTCAGTCAATTGAACTTTTTGCAAGAATATGTCAAGTATTGTCCAGGCTATCTCTTTTGCTCCTCTTGAAAAGCACTACAATATTAAAATCAAAGCCTTATATGTGCATTTTTTAGTATACACATATAATTACTAAGATTCTTTTCTCATTCTCACTTCTGAGAATACACTGAATTAAAACCAGGTATTCATGTTGGGAGACAACCAAGGATTCCTTCATCTTAAGTCTTTGCTTCTTGGTCAGATCTGGGGCTCTACCACACATGTGCCCAGCAAAACCACAGTCCATGACTACCCAGCTGTCTTGGAATGAAATGCACAGTCTGGAGTTTCCAGGAAGAAAGTACATCTAATCACTGGATAATGTGTTCACAGGGGGAAAAGTGTCACCAAAGAGCTCCCCATCTCCCAAAGCCAGCCACCCTATCCCATCTTCCCCCATATCATGAATCACCCCTGTGCTTCTGAAGATAAGCCCAAAAATATGAACATTTTATCTTCCACAGAAACACAAAATGGACATACTTTTCCATTATGCTTGACTGTAACGAAAGTCTAGGAAGTGAATGTAACATGAAATCATTCCTTCCGCCTTAGCAGACAGATGGAGAGAGACATTCCAGTTTGTTTCCAGCCTTTTGTCTTTGGAGCATTTTTGGCATTTCCTTCAGGAAACTGGAGGTTGTGACCTAAGGTTTCCTTAGTGAACACATTTCTGTTTCCCACAGTTAACCTTACCCAGAAATGACATCGACTCTATTAGGTGAGGTTTATCTTCATGTCCCAACTGTGTCCTGTGCATATTCAATGACACTTGAAAGCACAAATTCTGAAAGTAGCAATCGGATTAGACAGCCAAACATGCCAAAATACTTTAATCCCCCCAAAGATGACAATAATCAAAAACAAGAATTAACTATTACAATAAGTCTGTGATGTTTGCCCTTCCTTTCATTTTGTGTTTGGAAAAATTAATGACCGAGAATGTTAAGGCTTTCAGATACTGTGAATTGAAGGTTTTCAGATAAAAGTGTTACGCTACTCAGCCCACATTTTACAGTTAGCTACTTCACTGGTGCTGTATACTTCTATGTGGTTCAGAAGATAGGCTGGGGAAGCCAAGACAGTGTCCTGAAAAAAAACACACACACACACACACGATTTAATACCCATATCCATATCCCCACTTCCACAACATGTTGGTGAAAGGCCAAGAATGTGTGCTTATTTTGATGGGTTTGAATGATGATTGAGTCTCATCATTTAAATTAGATTTACAACCACATTTTTGTGCATAACTTCTTTAAAAACCCATATTTGATGACAGAATTATTGTATTTAATTTATTTGGCTTAAATGCAATTTAAAACTCAAACAATTCTACTTACTAGCCAATGTGGTATTCAGAAGGTTGGTGGTTTTTATGTCATTCTTTACTACTCTTCAGTGTTAACTTATTGAAGTTTCTCTTCCTGAAAAAGATAGAGTGGTTTCTAAACAAACCACATCTTTTTTTCACACCCTAGTTAAGGTAAAAATCCTTTAAAGAATAACAAATTTGTCCTTCATTTTTATTCCAAAGAACTACACAATCCAATAGAACGATTCAATAATTACTTTTAAGAATGCTCTTCACAAAAGGATCTTTAAAAAAATCAGTTTATTAATGTTTAAAAGTTGATAAAGCTATGTGCAAAATGATCCACAAAAGTCAGAAACCTATTAAATACTATTTTTTTTAAAAAAAACAAGACATCTCTTGGTTTAATTGCACTGAAAACCATACTAAAGAGACAGTAATATATTTTTATCCTTTGTAATATTTATACATATCTTCAATTACTATCTAATGAACAGCTGGACTGAAAAGTTTCTGGTGTTTCCTACCAGTTAAAGTAATGCTTTTAAGGGCACAATAGGGTGGTATTTTCTTAAGAAATACACATTCAATGGTGTTAACACAGGTTAGAAAAATCCAATATAATGAACTCTGCTGAAACAAATACATTCAAAAATCATGAAAAGTACTTTTAACACAACAAAATACAACCATGCTGTTGCTTGAAATGAATCACACAACATTCTGAAATAAACATCAACAAAAGTGCCAAAGACAGATGTCATGTTTGTTAGACTCATTTGCTAAGAAATCTCCCTTGGTTTGCAAAAGTTAATCCATTCAGTTTTCACTTTGTTTTGCTTGTCTGTTTCTCCTAGGACACTAAGGATCCTGGCTAGTATCATTTAGATAAAGTGGGCTTCTTTAGGCAGATTTCAGCTTCAATGGATATGAAATGGTAACACATTTCATTGAAAAGGTGTTTTTTAAAGAAATCAAAGTGACTTCAACCAAATTCCAAAAAACGGATCCCGCTTACATGGAAACTTTGGCCTCAGCGAAGGACATTGTTTTACACCTCCAAACCATCTTCATCTTCCCACAGCCTACCTACTCAACATAGCCTAGTTGCTATAGATGATCGATCACTCCACAACCCCAGCTCTGATAACTCTCAGGTAGTTAAAGTATAAAGTAAAAGAACTTTGAGGAGCGGTATGAAGGGAAGGGAGGGTGGGGTGTGGGATGTACAGGGCATCCCTAAAGAAGCAGAAGTGCACACACTCACTTGGGTTTGAAACTAAAGTGAAAGAAAGCATCTCCTCAAAGCTCCAGACAAAGAGACGCTTTCACATGGGGACATTAGTCTTTGAGGAGGGGCCAAATGAACCCTTTAGGAGCTTGACAATGCTAGACCTTTGGCTCAGTGCAAAATCAAAGCTCCAGGGGGGGAGGAAATATATTCCAGGCCGGGACCTGATCTCCACCCTTCCCAGTGCATTGTTCACAGGAACTAACTCTACCCACCAACACCCGACACCACCAGGCTGTTCATATTCTCCCCCTTCCTCCCTCTGGCTTGCAGCAGCTCCTCCCTGGCAGCAGTCGAAGCCCAGAGATTGTTTTCCAAACACTGGGGTGGCGAGCGACCAAGTAAAGAGCTCTTCCGGTGGGTGGACAGCTTCCAGTTCTAGGAAGAAGAGTTGACGTTTCCAGAAGACATAATGGTCTCTGGGTTGTCCCCATCGTCCTTCTGGGGGTGGGAGGAATTGTCCGATTTGCTGCGGCTGAATTCCATGCCGGCGATGATGGGTCGTTTGAATTTGCCAGCAGAGTCTCCGCTCGGGCACTTGCAGCAGGACATGATCCGGATGAAGGCCCGGCGCATCTCCTTGTTGGTCAGAGTGTAAATGATGGGGTTGGTGCCGGAGTTGAGCACAGCTAACACCAGGAAGTACTCCGCTCTGAAGAGGATGTCGCAGGTCTTCACCTTGCAGCCCACATCCAGCAGGAGCAGGATGAAGAGCGGTGCCCAGCAGGCGATGAAGACGCTCAGGACGATAATTACGGTCTTGAGCAGCGCCAGCGACTTCTCAGAGCTGCGGCTGGCCTTGGACATGTTCTTGCGGAACGTCAGGCGGCGGCTCCGAGTCCTGACCAAGGAGTAGATCCTGCAGTACAGAATGACGATGGAGAGCAGGAGCAGAGTGAAGACCGTGGTGCAGAAGAGGATATAGTGCTTGTGGTAGAGCGGCAGCACAGTGGAGCAGCTGGGCAGCGCGCTGATGCAGTTCCAGCCCATGATGGGCAGGCCACCCAGGATGAGGGAGATGACCCAGCAGGCGCTGATCAGCAGGAAGAGGCGGAAGTTATTGCTCCCGTTGTGGAGTTTCATTTTCAGCATCGTGATATAGCGCTCAATGGCGATGGCGAGGAGACTGAACACGGAGGCTGACAGGGCCACAAACATACTCCCTTCCCGCAGAAACCACTGGGCGGGAGTGAGCTTGTAGGTGGTGGCCCCAGACAAGAGCAGGTTAGCTGTGTAGGCCACTCCTGCCAACAGGTCTGAGAGGGCCAGATTGCCAATAAAATAGTACATGGGTCGGTGGAATTTCTTGGTTTTCCAAATAGTCAGCAAGACAAAGATGTTCTCGAGGATGATAAAGCAGCAGATAAGAATGAACACCACCGAGGTCAGTTTAATGCTGTTCTCCCTGTCCGCGCTGGTATTCAGCTTTCCCGTGTAGTTGTAATGCCGGACAATAATATCATAGTTGACGTAGTCAGAGACCGAGCTGCGGAGGGCCTTGACCAGCGGGACGCTGGTGGACCCCATGGTGCCAACCCTGTGTCCCCAGGAAGTCGGGGTGGCGTTACTCCAGACGAACGCTAGAGGGCAGGGCGAGAGAGCCTTCACTGGCTGCAGGGGTGGTTCGATGAGTGATCCAGGCTTTTTGTGTAGCTTTTCCTTGGCTGGAGAGGGCCTCGGAAACCGCAGCCTTAAACAAGTCAGAGGAGAGAGTCAGGGAAAGAGCCACAGCATACTGGCATAATTCATTCTAGCTAAGGCACTGCTCCAATTGTGTTACTGTTGATTTGTTTTAAAGAAACTTGGGAAGAGCTCAGGGAGAGAGAATTTTTTTAAAAAATCACTGCTCCTACTCCTGTAGGTTCCACAGTTGGGAATTCACCTTTTTTCCAAACTCCATAAATCACAAGTGCCCAAGAACAATCTGATTGAGTTGGGCTCCTTAGAAGCCCAGAGATGCAAATTTTCAGCGCCCAGAGAGATTAAAAAAAAAAAAAAAAAAAAAAAAAAAAAATCTTTTTTTCTTCCTTTTTTTTTTTTTTTTTTTTTCAAAAAAGGAAGAGGGGGAAGAAAAAGAGGGAGAAACTCTATGGCCACATTCACTCAAAGAGAAGTGGGAATTATGATGTTGGCTGTGGGTTGACCAAAACAAAAACAAAAACAAACAAACAAAAAAGAAGATGGAAAACAAGGAGTGGGGGGAATGGGAAACCTAGAGAGCACACCCCATTTTAACCCCACTCCTGCCCTCTCGCCACCCCCCACCCTCCCACCCCCGTATTTCCAGCCATGAAATTGTCTGAAGCAGTCACCAGCTCAGCTGCACGCTCAACACCAGCCCACGTCTCTCCTCGGAAAAGACTAGACTGCCAGTCCGAGGGTAGAGACACACACCTCTGTTCCCCATGCCCACCCCTAGCTCCCCTGTTCAAAGAGACGAGCACCACCTCCTAATTGCCATGCAAGAAATCAGATTTGCAGGAAAATCACTTGAAAGCGTAAGTCATTTGGGGGCTCTATTAATAACTCTCTAGGAGCAGGTGTGCCTAGGGTCGGAGGGCGCAGTGAGGTGTGGGCAGCCAGGCCCGCCCCGCCTTGCAGTAAACAGGAAAGCTTAGCGCCTCCGTGAAGCGACTGCCTTTTCTTTCTTCTTCTTCTTCTTCTCCCCGCCTCCCCCGCCCAACCGCCCCCAAGCCAGGGCAAGTAAATTTAAAGGTATTCAGTTAAAACCATTCATAACAGATTGCAGCAAATCCCAGAAGTTTCGTACACTAGTTGATCGCATAAATATTTTTTGCTTTGTTTAGTTTAGCCAAAACATACACAAAAGAGAGAAATCAAACTACTCATGACAGCAATAATACATGCTACCACATTTTTAATTTCGAGTGCAAAACTACTCTTCAGAAACTCACATTAAACTGCTCCCTGGTGCATTGCTAAATTTGCGTGGGCAGTTTTATTTACTGCCGTCCCCCAACACGTTGACTCCTCTCCTAGGACTAGAAAGTTACAAACAAACTAACTTTCTAAGACCGCACTGGTCAGCAGAAGTCTACTTCTAAGTTGCTTAAATATTTCAAGGTAATTCAGCAGTGCAATAAAATGAGGTAATAGAGATGAGAGCAATCCCAGCAACTCCGCGAACAGCAGAGGCTCTTCAAGCCAAGAAGCTCCACATTTCCCCCAACTAATTTTATACCCTGCTCCTGGGCAGTACTAGTTTAAGCCATTACCTACGCCCCACACCACCCACCATATTCTTTGTCTATAGGATTTCCAAAATTTAGCACCTTCCCTACTACTCCTCCGACCAACCGCAGCTTTCACTGCCCCTACCCCCATAGGTTCCGCAGTTGGGAATTAACCTTTTTTTCCAAACTCCGTAAATCACAAGTACCCAAGAAAAATCCGATCGAGTTGGGCTCCTTAGTAGCCCACAGATGCAAATTTTCAGCGCCCAGAGATGCATGTTTTCAAAGTTTTTGTTTGCCTCGTTCGGCTTAAAAATTCGTTTCTGACGCCTAAGCCCTACCGCAGCCGTGCTCCCCGCGCCCGCAGTCCCCCGCCACTCGCCGCCCCCTACCTCGCTCAAGCAGGGCGAAGTTGCGTTCGGAGAGCCCGGGATCTGTACGGCTCGCTCCGCATCTTGCTGCTGCCCCCGACTGACTGCGTAGTGCTCTCGCAAACTTACTCGAGTCGGGGTCCCCTCCCTCCGCAGCGGAGCACTCCAATGGCCAGTCCCGCTCGCCGCGGCCAGTTCCCTGCCTGCTACGCGAAGTCACCCAGCGCCGCGCCAAGACTGGGTGGTTTCTTCAGGAAGACGCTGGGAGGGGTTAATGCCTTAACCCCCCACGCCCTCTGCCAGCTAGGGGCCCCCGGATCTGAACTGCTGAGAAGCACTGTCCAGGAAAGATCTGGGGCAGAAGCAAAAAAAAAAAAAAAAAAAAAAAAAGAACTCCTCCTCCCCAAACAACAAATGAAAGAAAAAAGAGAGAGAGAGAGAGAGAGAGAAGGGGCGGAGCCCGGTAACCCCTGGATTCTAATGTATAAATCACTGCCCTCGCCCAGATGCACGCTGATCCCTGGCGGTGGAGAGGATTCTCTCGAGCCCCTGAAAAAAAAGGAGGTGGAGAGACTTGGGAAACTTTTCTCTCGAAAAGTCTGAAGGGGCAGAGGACGGCCCGGAGTCTCGTAGCGCACCGCCCTGGTCCCACACCCCCCGCAGCCCTAGGAGGATCGGTGTGCTTAGCTTGTGACCAGGAGCTCCCCGAGCCACTTTCGCGCGGGCAGCGGAAAACCAGAGCCGCGGCCCGGCGAGTCTCGGCGGCGCTCTGGGGAGGAGACGCTGGGAAGGGGCTGCGAGAAGTACAGAGGAAACAAGCAGCCCGGGAGGGAGAATGGACCGGGAGGTTCCTGTTCTCCCCGCGCCACCCCAGATCCTGGTGCTCCTCGAAACTGCGGTCTGAGAGGGCAGTGGATTTCCCGGAGTGCACAGAGAAATGAGCCAGCGCCGGTTTTGGTGTTGGGCAAGGGGTTTCCCTCAGCTGAGCGCAAAGTCAGACTGTGTGTCCCAGATTCTGGCCAATGGAGAGGTCGTTGAGGAGGTGGGCTGCTGCCGAGTCCTGAGAGATTCAAAACGCCTGGGCAGCTCCGGAATTTCCGAAGGGGAAGATTCTCGGCCCCGCGATGCGGAGCAACTGCAGCTGCCCAGCAGGGGCCGGCACCCTTCTCTCACTTTCTGCTTGAGAGTCGACTCAGAGGCCTCAAATCTCATTACTAGCAACCTGCCCACCCTTTTCTTTTGCTTAGATGCTACTTAAGAACGTGAGGCTGAGAGGCGGCCTTGGTCAGATCTG
Source organism: Macaca thibetana thibetana (assembly GCF_024542745.1). Classification (NCBI taxonomy): domain Eukaryota; kingdom Metazoa; phylum Chordata; class Mammalia; order Primates; family Cercopithecidae; genus Macaca; species Macaca thibetana. Next base: position 100,650,520 of record NC_065578.1, on the reverse strand, counting down.
CCTGCGTGACAAGCTCAGGACGCTTCTGCCCTTGCCCTACTGTTGTAAAGGTTTCCACCCAGTCCCTGGTCGCACTGCTTTCCCATCCCGGCAGATGTGAACTCAAAAACTTCCTCCGCTGTGCAGTTTCAATTGGCAGACACACCCTGTACCTGAATGACTCAGAAGGAGGCAGAATGAATAAACAACAGACCCCTGACTTCTGGGATTTTGTGAGTTTGCAAAAAAAAAAAAAAAAAAAAAAAAAAAAAAAAAAAAAAAAAATTAAGTGACAGTTAATTCACAGCTGTTTTAAAGCACTCATCAACGGCGATGCACCCAATACATACCCACAACTTCAGTAACAGTACAGTGCATATAATGTGGAAACTAAGATAACGGTCCTCTAAGACTCCAGAGTAGATCCTAATTGGATTTGAGGACTTATTTCACTTAAAGGGGAAAAGATACATTGTATCTACCCAGCACAACAAAACGGGGGACTTGGCATTTCCCCCTTCACCTGCCCCCACCCACATTAATTTATGCATTCTTTAAAGCCAAAGGAATCAAAGTGAAATTTCACACCTAGTCTGTATCAAGCATGTGCTAGGTTAATTTAACCTTACTGTTCTGTGAAGTAAGCAAGCATTCCTGGCCATTTTATTGTTGAGAGAAGTGTCACTCAGACAACTAAGGTGACTTGTAGATTTTCCAGCTAGTGAGTGGCAGAGCTGGGTTCCAAAACCTAAATACTGCAAATGCCTTGCCTTGTGGCTCAAACGCTATCAGTCAATAAACAGTTAAGGAATTGAGATATATGTTCTTAGAGGGAAACAGACTTCTAGATTTAAAGTTTCACATTTGCATGCATTTCTGACTGTACGTGTCTACAAAATTCATAGAAAAGTATGCTAATGAATGTCCTTTTCAAATCACTCGTTTTCTACATATGCATACAAAGTGTATACATATGCATATTAATGAATGTTTTCTAAAACCTCTTATTGTCTGCCTATGATATCTCATGTAACATTGTACTTTTAGTATTTGCACATAGTGTTACACATATCAATTCATTTAATCCTACAAGTTAGGCACTATAATTATTCTAATTTTACAAACAAGGAAACTGACTCCCAGACATATTAAGCAGCTTGGTTAATGTGGGACAGACTGCAGACTCTTAACCACTACTCCAGACCACCATGATAAACCTCAAACAGGTCCAAGAATTTCCTTGGGGATATCAGTTGTTTTCTTGTGAATACCACTGGTTTTTAATATTCAATGCTGATAAAGTGTTTTACAGAGTCTAAATACTTTGCAGATTGCTATTTAATAATATTCATCTTTAGTACACATCTATGAGATATAATTGTAGATGATCCACTTATGTAAAATCAGATAGTAGGCAAATGTTTTCAGCAATGGTGTCCTGGCCAATTCCAAGTCTCTAGTTCCCATATAAGTCTCTTCCCATTGCTCTCCAGGGAGGCCCTAAAAATTGCATTCCCAAGCTATCTCCTGATTGCTAGTACAACTCCCTCTCTGCTACTGCCTAGAAGTCAAGGCCAATATTCCTACCTTAAGTTTGCTCCATTTCCAATTTTTGATTTCAGAGTGGCTTTGTCGTTCTTTACACATGCTTTAGTGTTTCTCTTTAAGAGTTTCCAGATAAAGTACCACATAATCTTTGGATCATACACTAAACAAAAATTTGTCATTAATGTGGCCATTCAAATGTAACTGGGTGAGCTATTTTTTTTTTTTTTTTTTTTTTTTTTGAGACGGAATTTCACTCTGTTGCCCAGGCTGGAGTGCAGTGGCATGATCTCGGCTCACCACAACCTCCACCTCCTGGGTTCAAGCAATTCTCCTACCTCAGCCTCCCGAATAGCTGGGATTACAGGCATGCACCACCACACCCAGCTAATTTTGTATTTTTAATAGAGATGGGGTTTCACCATGTTGTCCAGGCTGGTCTCAAACTCCTGACTTCAGGCGATCCACCTGCCTTGGCCTCCTAAAGCGCTGGGATTACAACTTCATACAAGCATGAGCCACCACACCCAGCCATGAGCTATATTTTTTATTTGCTAAATATTACAACTCTACTCTTTTCCTTTTCCTTTATTTTTTCTTTCTTTTTTTCAATTGAGACAGGATCTGGCTCTGCTCTGTCATCCAGGCTGTAGTGCAGTGGCAAAATCATAGCTCACTGAAGCCTTGATCTCCTGCCCTCAAACGATCCGCCTGCTTTAGCCTCCCAAGCAGCTGGGACTATAGGCGCCAGTCACCATGTCCTGATAATTATTATTTTTATTTTTTGTATAGACAGGAGTCTCACTTTGTTGCCCAGGCTGATCTTGAACTCCTGTGCTCAAGCAGTCCTCTCACCTTGGGCTCTCAGAGTGCTGGGATTACAAAGCTGAGCCTTACTTTCTTTGCTAATTGCTCCAGTCACTTTCCAGCTCCCTTTTCTCCCCTCTTCCCTCCCCTGACCCAATCACTGGAAATAAGGCTTTCCCTTATTTGTCTGTTCACAGGAGAATAGCCTCTTATTTCAAGGAGGAAACAGTATGACCATCTCAATTTCCCTCCTCTCCAAGTTCCAGCTTAATAGCAACTTTACCCACCCTTACCTCCTTCCCACCTGTTTCAGAAGTAAAAGCAACTTTACTCTTTTCCAAGGCAAACTCTTGCCCAGGTCATCATGCTCCTTCCTCCAAACTTTCTGAGACTTGGCTCAATTATTCCTATTCTCCCTTGTACTTTCAATTCTTAGCTTCTGAGGACTCTTTACTTTCAATTTACGTAAATGTTCATGTGTTTTCTCTACCAAAAACTCTTTCTTCCCTTCATCCTAGGTCCCAATATCTCTCTCTCCTCTTGTTTGCCAACATTCAAAATTAGTGGAACATGACAGAGCTTTGGAACAGACACTTAGGTTCAGCCTTGATCTTGCCGGTTCTAAGTTATATGACTTTAGGCAAGTTCCTTTAACTTCGTTGAACCTCTGTTTCCTCATCTGTAAAATTAAACAATGATATTTGCCTCTTTCAGTCATTGTGGGGATTAAGAAGCTACATACCTGTGAGAATTCCCTACACCACAGAGAAAATGCTTCACCCACCCACCACCTCCATCTTTTATTACTATTATTATTATTATTACACTTTAAGTCCTGGGGTACATGTGCAGAACGTGCAGTTTTGTTACATAGGTACATATGTGCCATGGTGGTTAGATGCACCTGTCAATCTGTCACCTGCATTAGGTATTTATCCTAATGCTATCTCTCCTCTAGCCCCCCAACCCCCAACAGGCCCCGGTGTGTGATGTTCCCCTCCCTGTGTCCATGTGTTCTCATTGTTCAACAACCACTTATGAGTGAGAACATGCGGTGTTTGGTTTTCCGTTCTTGTGTCAGTTTGCTGAGAATGATGGTTTCCAGCCTCATCCATGTCCCTGCAAAGGACATGAACTCATCCTTTATTATGGCTGCATAGTATTACATGGTGCATATGTGCCACATTTTCCTTATCCAGTCCATCATTCGTGGACATTTGGGTTGGTTCCAAGTCTTTGCTATTGTGAATAGTGCCGCAGTAAACATATGTGTGCATGTGTCTTTATAGCAGAATGATTTATAATCCTTTGGGTGTATACCCAGTAGGGGAATTGCTGGGTCAAACGGTATTTCTAGTTCTAGATCCTTGAGGAATCTAGAACACTGTCTTCTACACTGTCTTCTACAATGGTTGAACTAATTTACACTCTCACCAACAGTATAAAAGCATTCCTATTTCTCCACAGCCTCTCCAGCATCTGTTGTTTCCTGACATTTTAACGATCACCATTCTAACTGGCATGAGATGGTATCTCATTGTGTTTTTAATTTGCATTTCTCTAATGACCAGTGATGATAAGGTTTTTTTCATATGTTTATTGGCTGCATGAATGTCATCTTTTGAGAAGTGTCTATTCATATCCTTTGCCCACTTTTTGATGGGGTTGTTTTTTTCTTGTAAATTTGTTTAAGTTCTTTATAGATTCAGCATATTAGCCCTTTGTCAGAAGGATAAATTGCAACATTTTTCTCCTGTTCTGTAGATTGCCTGTTTACTCTGATGATAGTTTCTTTTGCTGTGCAGAAGCCCTTTAGTTTAATTAGATCCCATTTGTCTATTTTGGCTTTTGTTGCCATTGCTTTTGGTGTTTTAGACATGAAGTCCTTGTCCATGCCTATGTCCTGAATGGTATTGTCTAGGTTTTCTTCTAGTATTTTTCTTGGTTTAGGTCTTACATGTAAGTCTTTAATCCATCTTGAGTTAATTTTTGTATAATGTGTAAGGAAGGGGTCCAGTTTCAGTTTTCTGCATATGGCTAGCCAGTTTTGCCAGCACCATGTATTAAATAGGGAATCCTTTCTCCATTGCTTATTTTTATCAGGTTTGTCAAAGATCAGATGGCTGTAGATGTGTGGTGTTATTTTTGAGGCCTCTGTTCTATTCCATCGGTCTATGTCTCTGTTTTTGTAACAGTACCATACTGTTTTGGTTACTGTAGCCCTGTAGTATAGTTTGACATCAGGTAGCATGATGCCTCCAGCTTTGTTCTTTTTGCTTAGGATTGTTTTGGCTATGTGGGCTCTTTTTTGATTCCATATGAAATTTAAAGTAATTTTTCCTAATTCTGTGAAGAAAGTCAATGATAGCTTGATGGGGATAGCAATGAATCTATAAATTACTTTGGGTAGTATGGCTATTTTCATGATATTGATTCTTTCTATCCATGACCATGGAATGGTGTTCCATTTGTTTGTGTCTTCTCTTATTTCCTTGAGCAGTGGTTTGTAGTTCTCCTTGAAGAGGTCCTTCACATCCGTTGTAAGTTGTATTCCTACGTATTTTATTCTCTTCGTAGCAATTGTGAATGGAAGTCCACTCATGATTTGTCTCTCTGTTTGTTATTGGTGTATAGGAATGTTTGTGACTTTTGCACATTGATTTTGTATCCTGAGACTCTGCTGAAGTTGCTTATCAGCTTAAGGAGATTTTGGACTGAGATGGTGGGATTTTCTAAATATATAATCATGTTATCTGCAAACAGAGACAATTTGACTTCCTCTTTTCCTATTTGAATACCCTTTATTTCTTTCTCTTGCCTGATTGCCCTGGCCAGAACTTCCAATACTATGTTGAATAGGAGTGGTGAGAGAGGGCATCCTTGTTTTGTGCTGGTTTTCAAAGGGAATGCTTCCAGCTTTTGCTCATTTAGTATGATATTGGCTGTGGGTTTGTCATAAATAGCTCTTATTATTTTGAGATACATTCCATCAAAACCTAGTTTATTGAGAGTTTTTAGCATGAAGGGGTGTTGAATTTTGTTGAAGGCCTTTTCTGCATCTGTTGAGATAATCATGTGGTTTTTGTCATTGGTTCTGTTTATGTGATGGATTATGTTTATCTATTTGCATATGTTGAACCAGCCTTGAATCCCAGGTATGAAGCTGACTTGACCACACCACCTTCATCTATAACTATCTTTAAGTACAATCATTGCTTTCACCATCCCACTTTTCATTTTTTTATTCACTTTGCTTTTTAATTTTCCAATAAAATTTTAAAGTCAAAATAATATGTGCACATCATTTTAAAAAGATCAAGTAGTACAAAACTTGAAAAGAAGAACATTAGTCCTCAGAGGTTCCCTGGTTCGCCAATTTTTTCCAATCACTGTGAAGTCTTGTTGATTTTCTTATGGTGGCCACTTGCAAATCTTGAAATCCCGTGTTTTACACCTCTATTTCTTCATTATCAATCTTATAACAATATCTATAGATTTTTCTGCCATGTTTAAGGAGTATTAATTAACTTGAAGAAGGATGCTTACGTTATAAACTTTCTGAATTCTTGCACGTCTGACATTTTAAATATTCTTTTTGTTGTTGTTGTTGTTGTTGTTTTGTTGTTGTTGAGATGGAGTCTCACTCTGTCGCCCAGGCTGGAGTGCAGTGGTGCAATCTGGGCTCACTGCAAGCTCTGCCTCCCGGGTTCAGGCCATTCTCCTGCCTCAGCCTCCCAAGTAACTGGGACTACAGGCGCCCACCACCTCACTCAGCTAATTTTTTTTTTTTTTTTTTTTTTTTTTTTTTGTATTTTTAGTAGAGACGGGGTTTCACCATGTTAGCCAGGATGGTCTCAATCTCCTGACCTCGTGATCCACCAGTCTCGGCCTCCCAAAGTGTTGGAATTACAGGCGTAAGCCACCGTGCCCAGCCCATTTTAAATATTCTATTCCCTACTTGAATAATATTTTGACTGGGTATCAAGTTAAAAGTTGTAAGTCATTTCCCCTGAGAATTTTGAAGGCATTACTCTCTTGTGTTTTAATTTCTAGGGCTACTGATAAAGAGTATAAAGCTATTTTGATTTCAAAACTTCACATCCTACTATTTTTTGTCTTTGGATGTTTTTAGAAACTTCTCTGTCTCTTCAGTATTCCAGAGTGACATGATGATATGCCTTGATTTTCTAAGTCCTTTGCAGTTCTGAAAAATATCTGAAATTATTTCTTTAATAACTTCATCTTCTCTGGTTTCTCTATTTTCCCTTTTTGCAAATCCCACTATTCAGATTGTGGACCATCTATCTAGGCTGATTTTTAAATTTCCTTCCATTTTATTTTCCTTTTTGTGCTTTCAATCCTTCAGTTAATAGCTCTCTTTTCACTATCATACTTTAATTTCCAAGGGCTCTCTTTTTCTTTTCTGAATGTTACATTGCTACAGAACCCTGTTCTTATGTTAGGGATACCACATCTTTACTCATCTCTGAGGATATCAGAGTGTTGTTGTTGTTTTTATTGTTGACATTTTCTCCTATTTTCTTCATTGCCACACTTTCCTATTTGTTTTGCTCTCAGTTCTTTGTGCCATTGACTTTGACAGTTGTCAGATGATCTCTGGCCGTCCATTTATATTTCAAACAGAGGCTAAAATAGAGGGAAATCAGAAAGCTAATTTGTGCACATCATTTTAAAAAGATCAAATAGTACAAAACTTGAAAAGAAGAGCATTAGTCCTCAGAGGTTCCCTGGTTCGCCAATTTTTCCAATCACTGTGAAGTCTTGTTGATTTTCTTCACAGTCAACAAGGGGCTTGTCAATGGAGGGGTGGTAAATGATCAGAATAAATACTTTTGTTGAGTATACCAAATGTCAATATCTGGAGTTCTCAAGTTTTGCGCAGGTCAATTTCACCAGACAGGAATCCTAAAATCTCTTGTCTGCCTTGTAGCATTTTCCGGAGTGAACCAAGAAAGAAAAGTGGGAAAGAGAAGGAGGAAACACCACACCATTTGATATTTAGATTTGAACTGAATCACCATGATGGGAACCCCCTTTACACACTCAGTTCCATCAGGTGTCTCTGACTCCAATGACCCTCTGATTTAACCCATTCAGAGAAGAAACCCCAGCCTTCTGCTGGAATGAGGGTACTGACACTTATCCTATTGTACAGGTTGGAGATGAAGGGCTGGATATTTGGTAGCTTATTTTAATTAAAACAATTTTATTTAAAAATCAAAAAGGAATCTTTTTGTAGTTTATGAGCGTGATCATTGGGTGTTTATGCACATGTGTGAGATGTGCCATCATTGAACCTTGTTACGATGTCAGCGCATTACCCATCTGACATGAAGAAAAAGAAATCAAAGAGGAAAATAAACAGAAAGTAAAATAATGAAGGCAACGAGTACAATAAGGCTAGAGAGAAGTGGTTGGGTGAGTGTGAAACATTTTCTCACTACTGTAGTGGATACCCTATAATCAGGCTTCTTATTCTCAGATCAGCATTTATTGCCATTTTCATAAATACCTGGAGCTTGTAAGTCCTCTTATTTGAGGATCTGTAGTGGGAATTTGGTTTGTTTCTACGATCCTCCTGCTATATGGGCTTAGGTCTCAACTTTCTCTGGTTTGTCAAGCCACTTACACACAGTTTGTTTTCTAAACTTTATTGCTATTGTTAGAGGCAAATTATCTTTGAAACCAATGTAACTTAAACTTGAGTCCTTCACCTCCAAGTCCTGGAAGGACCCCAGCAATATGTCCCCAAAGTTATATGTTTTTGTAAAATATTAAAAGCATGGTATTTTAACCAAAATTGGCTATGACTGACACAGATCAATGTCTTCTTCCATTAGGATGTTCCCTCTATCCCATTCTCCCTCGTGTAGGAGTGATTTCGGAGTTGTTGAAGGTATTTTTGTCTTATAAGACTACTTCAACTACCCTCTATGGCTGTCATGATACAAAAGTGCAAGGCTAGTGTTACATGACTGAGCCAGGAGCTAATCTGGGAGAAATTCATCCAAAATACCATATGCAAATTATAATTTGAGGATTTGATTCTCATTGACACCTAATTAAAACAAAAGTTCTATTCTTCGCAGAATATATTTAGTAACTCAGTATATATAATTATAAGCACATCACACTTGTTTTTCCTTTTTTTTTTTTGAGACAAAATCTCACTCTGTTGCCTAGGCTGGAGTGCAGTGGCATGATCTTGGCTCACTGCAACCTCCACCTCCTGGGTTCAAGCGATTCTCCTGCCTCTGCCTCCCAAGTAGCTGGGACTACAGGTGCACACCATTGCACCCAGTTAATTTTTAGATTTTTAGTAGACACAGAGTTTCTGCATGTTGCCCAGGCTGGTCTCAAAATCCTGACCTCAAGTGATTCACCCACCTCGGCCTCCCAAAGTGCTGGGATTACAGGCGCTCACCACCAGCTGGCTAATTTCTGTATTTTTAGTACAGACAAGGTTTTACTATCTTGGTCAGGCTGGTCTCGAACTACTGACCTCAAGTGATTTGCCCACCTCGGTCTCCCAAAGTGTTGGAATTACAGGTGTGAGTAATTCCACTTGGCCTTTTTTTTCCCATTTTTAATGGAAATCACATAAAAAATTAATCAAAATTTTCATATATTTGTATGCTATTGGTTATAAATTTAGGATTATTTCAATGAAATATGTGAGAAATTACAGATTCGCCTTATATAAAGAATATTTTGTTATCTATAAATTTATTAAAAGGTTGAGAGAAAATTTATATTAAAAATGCATAAAATATGAAACAAAAACAATTAAAATGAACAATTGAATAAATAAATAAAAATCATTCTGACTTTAGATCATATCCAGAGCAGGATACATTATTAAAAGGAAGATGCATGTTTTGAACAGAAACAGTGAACATATGTTATTTGATTGTTGATAACCTATATAATGAAGAACAATTAATCATAAGAACTAGAAAAAGATAAATTTCCTGCTGATTTGACACACAAAAAAACCCTGACATGAGCAAAGACACTGTAAAGTTCAGAATATGTCAGTATGACATAAAGACATCAATAACAGATAGGTTAATAATTACCTCAATCTAAGTGTATTTATGATTACAGCACAAGAAAACTTGAAATGCTTTGAAATGTCACTATTTATCCATGAAAATCAAGTCATAGGAATTTTCCAAAATTTAGCAACAGTCCTAAAAACTTACCATGATGCTATCAATAATGAATTTTGAAGCTGAAAGAAATTTTCTAAGCCATCAATTAAAAAAAAATTAATCAAACCTGACAGAAGGAAGACTAAATTACCTTTCCATTCTCTCTAAAGAAAATTATATTTTAACATTTTATTTTCTGAAGAGGAGACTGAAGGATATGTAGCCAAGGATGTAAGAAAAAATAGTCATAAAATGTTTAGAGCAGTTAGTTAATGAAAATATTGTTACTTGTATGATTCATGATGTTTGTTCACTTTTTTTTTGTTTTGTTTCTGAGCTGGAGTCTCACCTTGTCACCCAGGCTGGAGTGCAGTGTCACAATCTCAGCTCACTGCAACCTCTGCCTCCCCTGGTTCAAGCGATTCTTCTGCCTCAGCCTCCCGAGTAGCTGGGACTACAGGCGCACACCACCATGCCCAGCTAATCTTTGTATTTTTAGTAAAGACGGGGTTTCACCATGTTGGCCAGGCTGGTCTTGAACTCCAGACCTCGTGATTCACCCACCTCGGCCTCCCAAAGTGTTGGGATTACAGGCGAAAGCCACCGCACCCGGCCACTTTTTTAAATTAGTAATTTGTTGTGATGTCTTTTCTTATTCTAACTGTATTCATTTTCATACCTAAGTTTGTAGTCTTTTTCTTTTCTTTTCTTTTCTTTTTTGAGACGGAAGTCTCCCTCTGTCGCCCAGGCTGGAGTGCAGTGGCGAGATCTCAGCTCGCTGCAAGCTCCGCCTCCCGGGTTCACACCGTTCTCCTGCCTCAGCCTCCCTAGTAGCTGCAACTACAGGCGCCGGCCACCACGCCCAGCTAATTTTTTGTCTTTTTAGTAGAGATGGGATTTTACCGTGTTAGCCAGGATGATCTCGATCTCCTGACTTTGTGATCCTCCCACCTCGGCCTCCCAAAGTGCTGGGATTACGGGCGTGAGCCACCGCGCCCGGCCGACACTTTTATTTTTTCAACTTTAGATATTACGTGTTGACTTTGTCCTTTGAATATTATGATTCAGCTCTCTGAAACACACTGCTTCCTTCCTATAGGAGATAAAGAAAAAACCAACCAAACAAACAAAAAACAAAAAGCCCACACTTCTGCCCCTTCCCCCCAACATACATAATTTCCCACACTTATATATTCTTATGACTATGCAGATTTTACTTACAGTTTGGCCATGCATGTACTGCGATATATTTGTATATATATAATGTATATTACATATATTATGTGTATATACGTGTATATTACATATATTACGTATATTCATGTATACTTTTGGTATTTTTTTCTTTGCTCAGTTTTCTATGTACTTATTACAATTTATCCACACATTCTTGGAGCATTAAAACACATGAGAAAATATATCAAACTCATGGACACATCACTCCTGAGTTATCTGTCTTCCTCTCCAGTCCCAGCTGCTGCATAATTTTCATCCCGGGGGGTTGGTTTCACGGGTCTCCTGGTTGGAGTTTCATTTCCTGGATCTCCTTCGTTCTTTGTTTAAGTCTTTCTATTGATGGAGCTCAGCTTCCAGAAATTTCCTGGTTAATATAATATGGAAAATAAATTCCCTGAGAAGTTGAATATATAAAAATGTATTTATTCTGCCTTCATTCTTTACTCATAGTCTGACTGAATACAGAATTTTAGGTTAGAAGTTATTTCCCTTGAGGATTTAAAAGGCATTTTTCCATTGTCTTCTGGTATCCAGTGTTGCTATTAAGAACTTTGATGCCGCTCTGATTCCCTACTCTTTCTGTGTCGGCTGTTTTAATTCCTTTTTCCCATTCTACATGCTCTTCTCTACAATATAACATTTATACTTCTCCATCAGAGCTGGAATCTATGTTGCCTCTACTTGAACCTGGTGGACCTTTGTAACCAGAATGAGATATTAATGATGCTACCTGACTTCCAAGGCTAGATAATAATAATAATAATGGCTAATGTGGTCTCTCTCTCTCTCTCTCTCGCCTGTGCATGTGTGAGCAACTTGTGAGCTCACATCATGATTGTCTTAGCCCATTCCTGCTGCTACAATAAAATATTTCAGACTGGTTATTTATAAACAACAGAAATATATTGCTTACAGTTCTGGAGACTGAGAAATCCAATATCAAGGTGTTGGCAGATTCAGTGTCTGGTGAAGCTGCTCTCTGCTTCCGAGATGGGTATCTCAATCTAAGTGTATTTACAAGATGGTATCTTGTTGCTATGTCTTCACATGGTGGAAGGGGAGAACACTGTGTCCTCACATGGCAGGAGAGATGGAAAGGTCAGACAGTTCTCTGGGGCCTCTTTTATAAGGATGCTAATCCCTTCTTGAGGACTCCATCCTCAATCACCTCCCAAAGACCTCACCTCTTAACACCATCAGCTTGGGGTTTAAATTCCATTATATAACATATGAACTTTAAATGAACACATACATTCAAACCATAACAATGATATAGATACCACATGAGAGGAGGAGAATGAGGAGGAGGGACAGAGAGAGAGAGAGAGAGAAATGCGAAAGGTACCTCAGCTATCTCAGTCCCGACTGGTCAAGTCTTCCCAGATATGTGATGGAAGCCTTTGAAATGTTCAAGCCCAAGCCACAGACTAAAACCTCTTGAGACACTAAGCCAGAACAACCCAGCTGAGTCACTCTGGATTCTTGTCTGTCAGGAATCATGAGACATAGTAAGTATGTTATAGTTTTAAGCCACTAAATTTTAGAGCAATTTGTTGTTACACAGCCACAGTAAATAGGACAATTTATCACTCCACTTCCCACCTCCATCTATGCTTCTTAGATTCTCTCTTTGTCTTGAGTTTTCTGAAAGTTCACAGTGATTTGCCCAACCATGGCTCTTTGACTCTTTTTCCATATATTTTCTTAGGCACCCATTGAAAAATTCAACTTATAAACATCCTTCAGTTAAGATGAGTTATTTAAATTAATTAAACCTTCAAATTATTTTTTTGTTAATTTCACTTTCTCTATTTTCTTTATTCTTTCACTAAAAAAATTATATTATTTTGATGATAAAACTCCTGAATCAATCACATAGGTCACTTTTCTAACTTCGTGTGGGATTTTCTTGACTGCACTTTGCAAGTCTTTATGTCTCACTCAACAAATATTTACTAAGACCCTACTCTGTGCTAAGATGCAGCAATACAAAATAAGTTAACTGAGATTTTAATTTCTACTATCAAATATTTAATTTTAAGAACTCATTTTTGTCTTCTGAATGTTACATGTTATTTTCTCCTTTTTTTGTTTGTTTTACGTTTTCTTCATCCTGTTGCGTTGTTTTTTTTTTTTTTTTTAGTCTCTAACTTTCATGTTAGCAGCTTAGCTAACATCACTGATGATCCTTGGATGACATTTTTAATATTTTAGACACACACACACACACACACACTATGGGAGCACTATATGTTGTTAACAGGTAGACATTGCTGCAAGATTATCCGGCTGAGCCATTTCACTGGGAGACTCCTGACTGTCACTATCTTTTAGGTCTTTTCTTCTGGGATATTCATTTATTTAAAGAAAAACCTTTCACTCTTCTTTCCAGAAGACGTAAACCTGATTCCAGCATTCTGGAAGAGTGGGTATAGACTTCAGCTTAACCCTCCCGTTTCTACTGTGGCCTTCCACAAAGTCATTCTGTTCACTCTCTCTACCCCGTCTTCTGCCCCAATATGGAAAAAACAGTCCTGGCTCTGCTGGGTTGCGGGTGGATCTTGGTGGGACAGGATGAAGGAAAGAGGATAGTCTAACAACTTTTTAAGCAGACTTTCAGTTTTCATCTTAATTTTCAACCCTACTTTCAGAAGTACCTACAACCCCTAATTTGGGGGCCTTCCTTGGGTTCTATTGAGCAACTCAGCTTTCTTCTGTGTTTCCTTCATTACAGCTCTAGTTTTCTGTTTTCTTAGTTGCGCTCAGTAAATTAACACTCATCTATCTTCTTTTCAGTTTCCAAAATTGGTTGTTGTCATCTGTCTTTTCCTTTTATTTGTTTATGAAAAAAATCCCTTTACTATTACATCAGTGAAGTTTTAAGAGTGGAGGGAAGTGAAAGTGTTCAATTCACCATCTCTGAACAGAGGTCATTTTCATTTTCTCTTCAACCCATCCATGCAGCTCTCCTGATCTTCCTCTTTCTAAGGACACAAATGCCTCCCTAATCATCACAGCAAAGGACCCCTACTGACTTCTTATTCTAAAGGAGCCCACTGTGCCATTTGACCCTGTTAACCACCCGCTTGTTCAAACTCTTCCCTCTATTTTCTGTGACACCGCTCTGTCTCATTCTCTTCTGACTCAGATCACTCTTTCCCAGCACTCTTACTTGGCTTCTTTTCCTGTATTACCTTAAATATCCTTACTCCTGGGCAATAATGCTATAATCTGGATTATGTGCCAGGCACTGTACTAAATAGGCACTTTGTGTGTAATACATTTCTCAACAACTCAGGTAGGTATTATTAAATAATCCATCTCACAGATGAAGAGACCAAGGGCACAGGAAACTTAAGTAATTTGTCCAAAGTCTCTCAGCTTTTTACCACTGTACCTATTGCCTCTACAAATGCTACATTTTTTAGCTTTCCCTCTTATTTGTTTGCAGTCTGCTGGACTTTCTCATCTACTTCCAGGGCTTAATCTCTCACATATGCCTATATTCAGACAACTCTGAACTGTCCATATTCAGTCCTGCCTTTCTTCTAAGCTCCAAAACTCAATGTCCAAGTATCTATTGGAAACTTCCATCTGCATGTCCCACAAACACCTCAAAATCAAAATATCTGAGGTCCAACCATGTCATTTCACCACTCTTTCTTCTCAAAACAACTCAACCTGTTTGGTTTTTATATATATCAGTTAATGGCATCACCACTCACCTCCACGGGAACGTTAGAACATTCAGCGTTTGTTCCGACTGCTCACTCTCTCACCTCCTATTTGAAATTTGCTGCCAGGACTGTTGTTCTCTGAAGGGCCTTCTGATTTCATTTCATTTCCTCGTCATCCTCCCACTATCCTTATTAAGCCCCTACGTGCTCTTCACAACAGCTTTCGCCTAACTACTCTCAGCTCTAATCTGCCACATCACCATCACAGCTGTCTTTCTAAATACCTTTTTAAGATCTGTTCATTCTACTTATTTAGGGTTGATAGGTGGTTGACTCTAAACAACCAAGTCTTGGGAAAGAAGGGGCTCCTCACATACAAAAATATAGCAAGGTTCCTTAAAAAAGTCTCATGTGTATGTTTACAGATTAATACACGTATACCAGGAAAAAATAAGAGCTGTAATGTTCCAAAGCATTGGTGATTAAGGACCAATGAGAAACTAAGATAAAGCAGTTCTGAAATTCTAATGATGAGCTGGACATTCATTTATGTATTAACAATTATTTATTGAGCACCTACTGTGAACCAGCAGGCATTCTTCTAGGAACTGGGACTGCTGCCATGAAAAAGACAGATAAGGTTCCTGATACCACGGAGTTTATATTCCCATAAAGAAGACAAATGAATAAGCAAATAAATATGTAAGAAAATATCAGATGACAATGAGTACCATGCTGAGAGCTAGGACAGGATGATTGCCTTGAGTCATTCCTCTGGGTGGCCAGGGTTGGCCTCTCCGAGTGGGTGGCATTGAATACTGATGTGCCATGACAGGCTCAGGGCTCCTTGGCACAGCATCAGGGAGGCCTGAGAAAAACTCTGCCCTGTCCTGAGAGGCAGAAGGCCTAGTGAGGAGAATTTTGAGGCAAGCACCCTAAGGCCCATCTGGGGTCTCATTTAGTGGCCTAGGGCAAGTCTCCCCTCTCTGGGCCACTGAAGTCCTTTCTGCCCCTAGCACACTGTTACTTGCCTTGCTGGGCCCTGCTTCCCTCAATTCTCCCCAATTTATGATTCCTTCAACTGCAGAGCCTGAAATAAAAAGGCCTGGCTGGGCCTCTATTCTGTCATGGAGCATTGCTTGGCCAGTGGGGCGAGAGCTCCAGACAGCCAGAGCATGGGGTGGCAGATGCCAGGAGCTGCTCCAGGCAAACACATGGCTGTGGCTCCCTCACCTGCCAGCCACACCTGCCAGGCAGTGGAAACCCAGGGGACAGCCCTAACATTCAATTTCACCTTCTCCTCAGGCAAATTTTGGAAGTACTCTCTGCCCAATTGTGGAATTACGTTTACATGTCTGTAACTAACATGTCGGTGAAACCTAAATATTCATGATTGAACTTTTTAAAATAGAGGATGAGGGAAAACAACAAAAATGACTCTCTGTCTACACACACACACACACACATGCATACACACACACACACACGTGCGCACCCACACACACACATTCAGTGAATACAAATACCAGAAGAAACTTTGGTATGTATACAAAATAAATCAAATTTGTCAGCTTTGAAAATCTGCTTAATAGATGACTTTTCTAAGGAATCACTTCTCTAGCTATTTTGGAAACAGATTGGAGACAGATTCTCCAACAGCTTCTATTTTCTATAGATTCTCTCTTTCTAAAGTTTCCAAACTCGTCTTACGGGCCTGAAATTTTGTGTCTTTTACATTTGTATTCTCTCTTGTTAGGTCATTCTCACAAGTCTCTAAAATGATCCAATTCTTCTTACTAATTGCTAATGTAATTAAGGGCCCTTTGGAACTATCAGCATAAAGAAAGCATCTCATTCTGCATCATCCGGCAAACCAGGCCATGTGGAGGAAAGAACAGTGATTGCGGTCACGTTTATGTGTTTAAAGAGATTGACTGAGGCCAGGTGCTGTGGCTCATGCCCGTAATCCCAGCACTTTGGGAGGCTGAGGCGGGCAGATCACTTGAGGTCAGGAGTTGGAGACCAGTCTGGCTAACATGGTGAAACCTTGTCTCTACTAAAGATACAAAAATTAGCCGGGCGTAGTGGCACATGCCTGTAATCCCAGCTACTTGGGAGACCGAGGAAGGAGAATTGTTTGAACTCAGGTGGCAAAAGTTACAGTGAGCCAAGATCGCGCCACTGCACTCCAGCCTGGACGACAGAGCGAGACTTTGTCTCACAAATAAATAAATAAACTGAATTGTGCCTACATAAAAAATAAGTACTTTTAATTGGTAAGAAATATAAAGGCATTTTAATATCACAACTCTATTTGGCAAATAGAAGGGATTACTGTGCTTTTAAGCAAGTTCACAGCTTTGAATTTATTTGTTCCCTATGTTTTACAGGGAATACCCCTAAGATGGAAAGTGAGTTGCCAGAGGTCACATAGTGAATATACAGCTGGGCCAGATAACAAATTGTAGCCTCCTGGCTTCTCACCAGCACTCAAAAAGCAGTTCAAATTAAAAATGTGGAAGGAAGGAAGGGAGGGAGGAAGGGAGGAAAGGAGGAAGAAAGAGAGGGAGGGAGGGAGGAAGGAGCGGAGGAAAATAAATACATGAAGGAAGTAAAAGAGGGAGGGAGGAATCCCAACAAGTATTCTTTCTTCTGTAATCCTTATCTATTTGTTTATTGTCTGACCCTCCCACTAGAACGTAAGTTCCATAATGACTAACATTTTGTCTATCTCTTACTACTATACGCTATACATATATTAGTACTTAGTGCAGTCCCTGGTACATAGATATAAATAAATAAATAAATAAATAAATAAATAAAGTCTCTCATACTCATCCTGAAGTGTGTCAAATGGAGTGGACCATTTGAAAGCAGCTAAATAATAAATCACAGTGTCCTTCTGCTTTTTTATTGAATTTCAAATAACAGAGGCGTAATTGGTGGCCTCAGTCTGTAGTTTATTCTCCTGTAGCCAGAAGTTTTATCTCTCCTTGTCCCATTGCTTCAGTTGCACTGAAAGATGCTTATCCAGTCTTTTTGGGGCGCTTCAGGTCCTTCTATGTATTTTAAGTCAGACCATCTTAATTATAGCCTCCTGATCTGAAAAAAAATTAGCCAACAAATTCTGCAGGATGAAATAATAGAAAATTTTATTTACATAAATTATAAATATTATGGTCCCTGAAAATTTAATTGTTAAAATCAACATCGCAAAATCACATTAAACTTTATTGCCTGGAAAAGGCCAAATTAAATAAGTGAGACATCTAAATTAGAAAGTATTTAAAAAGTAAAATTGACCTAATTTCTTTACAATCCCCCGGATTACAAGAATGAGTGTAATCAAGCATTGTTGAGGAGATAGCCTTTACCGAATGAAAGAAATGGGTCAAAACCAGCTCTCATAAACGTGAAATAAACAAATGCTTCTCAAGTGCTTAAGGGATCCTAACATGTTTACTCAGAGCCCTTTAAGTCTTTTAAGTATCATTTAAGTATTGTTTAGACTCAACTGGCTTACTAAATTTTGTCTTCACATGTTATTCTGCCTCCATGTTCATCCTAATTCTTGTATATTCCATTGTCTGCAATTTTTAAATCTGTTCTCTGTGGCAGCAGGGGCATTGACAATTGAAGAGAAAAACCAAGGGATAAACAGATGAAGTGCTTTGTGTACATTCCCACAATTCAGACAAGGATTTCCAATTGCTAGAGTTTTATCTCTATCACTAAATGTGAAGTGCTAAACACAGAATAATTTCAGAAGGTTGTATGGTAATTACTCGCTTGATGTCCTGCTTATTCAAAATGCAAGTGTCTGCCTTAAGTAACAAAAGGGAAAATAAATGAAGCTCGTGGATTTAAATACACTGAAAAGTCATTGTGTGCCAGTCTTGGATGAGGCCTTTGCACTTGCTATTCTCTCTGCCTGGAATGTTCTTATTCTCAAATAGCTCACACCCTCACTTCATGCAGGTCTCAGATCAAATGTCATCTGAGAGAAGCCAGCCCTGACTCCTAGCTAAAAATGCACACATCCCCTCTACACTCCATCTCCTCAGACGTACTTTATTTTTCTTTAGTGCACTTAAATTATCACCCAACGTATGATTTGTTTGAAATTTATTTGTCAACAATTTCCCACCAGAGTGCAAATTCTAGCAGATAATTGCTTTGTTGGTGACCCAGAAGAGTCCAATGACTCAAATATTTGTTGACTGAATGATTTAAAATCACAAAAATCAGTGATATTTCTTTCTTCTTAAATGCCATTTTTTTTTAAATTTAGAAAGTGAAAATTCTCTGCTTTGAAAAAAAAAAAACCTCTCAGTAAAAGCCAAAAAGAAAGCATCAAAACCTCTAAATCACCAATGTAAAATCTAGAGCTTTCGTAAAAGTATTTATGGAGACACTTAATGTACACCTAATACTGATACTGTATGAGCCTTAGTTAAATAACTACCAAGTTCTTAAATTCAGTTAATTCAGTGCAAGAAATCAGTCAAACTGGTTGTTTGCCGTTGCATAGAGAAATCAACTAGTTGCTTGGTTCCGTTTTTTCAGCAATGACTTGGCTTCAGGTAAAACAGCATTGGATCTCTAACTGCAAACCCAGTGGCTCAAAGTTGGCTTTCTTTTTGGACTTCCCAGTTCCCCGTCACATTTAAAGTTTTGTGCTTCACTAATGAGTTATAGGTTTTATGACATCAAAAAAGATATACCTTTATAAGAATCCAATTCACAAATATCTAGCACTGCATACATGCCACTACTAAGGGTATAAAATTCCCATCCCTAATATGTTTACAGTGTAGTAGAGATGCCTGAGAAGGAAATATATATGCAAAATTCAGCATAAAGTTCTGCACCCCCAGCTGAGCTTGCATTCTTAGGCACGCAGGCTCTGAGGGTGTTCTTAAAGAGGCTACTAGAGGGAGAGTTTCTTACCTGAGGCTGAGCTGCCTGAAAGTTGACTTCAAAATTATTGAAACCTCTGTGGGGATAGCAATGGAGCTGGAAAAATTCATTTCAAAACTGCAAGCAGTTTTCTGGAGAATTTGACACTTGAATACTCTTTGAGTCAGAGTATTCTTTTATTTTTGGAAAACTATCTAAATGGGCCCTTCAGTTATACAAATGAAAAATTTTAAATCCAAATCAAGAAAGATGACTTTTGAGAAGTTTGTAGCTTTAGGGAGTTAAATTGCTATTGCTACAAGGTAAAAACAAACAAAAATAATCTACTTGATATCTCCCCTTGACATCTCAGACAACTCAAACTCAACAAATGAACTTACGATTTCCCCTTCCAAAAAACCCTGTGCTTCACAGCCACCCACCACTCACTCCCATCTTCTGGTTCTCAATAAAAGGTACTTCTAGTCGTTACTGATTGTCTTTTGCCTGTTCTGGTAGATCTGGTCCTTCGGCAAGTTTCATCATTTCTGTCACCAAAACACATCTCATATCTGTCCACTTGTCTCTTTTCCACTGCCACCTTGGGTCCAGGCCATCATTACCTCTCACTGAATTACTGCAGTGGCCTCCTCACCTTCCACTCCTGCTCATCTCCACTGAGTGGTTCATTCTCCACTTAGGAGTCAGAAAAGAACTTTAAAAATTCTTTCGCTTAATAATCGCATTTTTTAAAAAAATTAATAAACCTCATTTTTTAGAGAAGTTTTACAGTCATAGCAAGATTGAGTGAAAAGTACACAGAATCCCCATACACCACATTACCCCCAACAATGCATAGCCTTTCTCATTATTGACATCTCACACCACAGTGGCACGCTTGTTACAAATGACGGACCTATGCTGACACGTCACCCAAAGTCCATAGCTTGCATTACGGTTCACTCTCGGTGTTGTGGATTCTATAGGTTTGGACAAATGTGTAATAACTTGTATCTAACAATTAGTTTTTCACGCCTGTAATCCCAGCACGTTGGGAGGCCGAGGCAGGTGGATCACGAGGTCAGGAGATCGAGACCATCTCTACTAAACCACATCTCTACTAAAAATACAAAAAAATTAGCTGGGCGTGGTGGCAGGCTCCTGTAGTCCCAGCTACTCGGGAGGCTGAGGCAGGAGAATGGCGTGAACCCGGGAGGCGGAGCTTGCAGTGAGCGGAGATCGCGCCACTGCACTCCAGCCTGGGCGACAGAGCGAGACTCGCCTCAAAAAAAAAAAAAAAAAAAAAAAAAAAAAAAAGAAAGAAAGAAAAAATATTAGTGTTGTACAGAATAGTTTCACTGCCTTAAAAATCCTCTATGCTCTGCCTATTCATCCCTCTCTGTCCCCTAACCCCTTTCAACCACTTGTCATTTTACTAACTCCATGATTTTGCTTTTGCCAGAATGTCATATAGTTGGAATCAGACAGTATGTTAACTTTTCAGATTGGCTTCTTTCACTTAATAATATGCATTTAAGCTTCCTCTATGTCTTTTCATGGCTTGATAGCTCTTTTCTTTTTATCGTTGGATAATATTCCATTGTCTGGAGATCCCACAGTTTATTTATTCATTCATCCACTGAAGGACATCTTGGTTGCTTCCAAGCTTTGGCAATTATAAATAAAGCTGCTATCAGTATCCACGTACTGGTTTTTGTGTGGATGTAAGTTTTCAGTTCATTTGGGTAAATACCAAACAGCGTGATTGCTGGATTACATGATAAGAGTATGATTAGTTTTGTAAGAAACTGCCAAACTATCTTCCAAAGTAGCTGTATCATTTTGCATCCCCACCAGCAATGAATGAGGGTCCCTGTTGCTTCCTCTCTTTGCCAAACTTTGACATTGTGAGTGTTCTGGATTTTGGCTGCTTTAGTAGGTGTGGAGTGGTATTTCATTGTTGTTTTAATTTACAATTTTCTAATGACAGATGATGTTGGATACCTTTTCATATGCTCACTTGCATTCTGTGTATCTGCTTTTGGTGAGGTGTCTGTGAAGCTCCTTTAGCCCATTTTAAAATTAGCTTGTTCGTTTTCTTATTGTTGAGTTTTAAGAGGTCTATGTATATTTCAGATAATAACTTTATCAGATGCGTCTTCCAAAAATATTTTCTCCCAATCTGTGTCGTCTTCTCATTCTATTGACATTGTCTTTTCCATAGTAGAGGTTTTTAATTTTTAAAAGTCCAGTTTATCAATTATTTCTTTCATAAATTGTACCTTTGATGGGGCATCTGAAAAGTCATTGTCATAACCAAGGTCACCTAGATTTTGTCCTCTGTTATCTTCTAGGAATTTTATAGTTCTGTGTTTTATATTTTAGCCTATAATTCACTTTGAATTAACTTTTCTGAATGATGTAAATTCTGTGTCTAGATTTATACTTTTGCATGTGGATGTGCAGATGTTGCATCACCATTTGGTCAAAGGAATATCTTTGCTCCATTGTTATTTCCTTTGTTCCCTTGTCAAAGATCAGTTGACTATGTTTGTGTGGGTCTATTTCTGGGCTCTCTGTCCAGTTCCATTGATTTATTTTTCTATTCTTTCACCAATATTACTATCCCAATTATTGTTACTTTATAGTAAGTCTTGAAGTTTGGTAGTGTCAATCCTCTAACAGAAGGAGCTTTTAAAAGCAAAATGTCAGCTGGGTGCAATGGTGCACGCCTATAATCCCAGCACTTTGGGAGGCCAAGGTGGGCAGATCACTTGAGGTCAGGAGTTCGAGACCAGCCTGGCCAACATGGTGAAACCTCGTCTCTACTAAACATGCAAAAATTAGCCAAGTGAGGTGGCATGTGCCTGTAATCCCAGCTACTCAGGAGGCAGAGGCATGAGAATCACTTGAACCCAGGAGGCGGAGATTGCAGTGAGCCAAGATGGTGCCACTGCACTCCAGCCTGGGTGACAGAGTGAGACTCCATCTCAAAATTAATATTTTAAAAATAAAATAAAATAAAAGCAAAATGTGGTGGGATCTGCCATCTCCTCTCATGGACCATAATGGCTTTTGTTTGACACAATTGGAAACACTGATATTACTAAGGCTTTGACTAGAATGGCATATTTTCAAATATGATCAGACTGCTTTGAGGAACTGAGATTGACTTTATTCATTTATAATTCATTACTAGTGACTTATTTTATTCCTTCATTTGGGCTTTGGCTCCCTGATTCATTGCATGCCTTGTGATTCTTGTTGAGATTTAGGCATTTGAAAAAGAGTCACCTTCCCTTTGAGAAGTCAAGGTGGGAGGATCACTTGCACTCAAGAGTTCAAGACCAGTCAGGGCAACAAAGCAAGAACCCATCTCTGATGGATGAGAATCTCAAAGGAATCCTGCTTCAATTGCAGAAGCGTCATACTCCAGAACTTCAAAAGCCTTGGGAAGCTGCATGAGTAGTGTGGCTTTGGAGTCAGGCAGAGTTAATCCTGAGTTCCAGCCCAGCTGCTTAGTAGCTGTAGGGCTTTGGACAAGTTTCTTAACTTGAAACAGTTATACACACCTCATTTACGTTTACTGGCTTATATTAAAGGATGTTGCAAAGGATACAGATGAAGAAACATGCAAGGCAAGGTATGGGAGAAGGAATGTGGAGCTTCCATTTCCTCCTTGGGTGTGCCATCCTCCAGGAACCTCCGTGTATTCATCTATCCTGAAGCTCCAATTGTCTTCAAAGAGCCAACAAGAATCTCCATAGAAAGACTGGCCTAGTACCTTGTCTAAATAGTTCCCTTACAAAGTTCCTGACCTGTGATAAGTCAAGAATGTCACTTTCCAGCCCAGGAAGCTCAAGATATTTTGGGACCACAAGAAGAGAGGAATTCATACAGGTATTATCAGCACAGTCTGATGGTGAATCCTTGGTTTGGCTTCTAGCCTTGGGGCTTTAAAAAAGTTGAATTCACAATTGTTTATAAAAGTTCCAGCAAAGCCAACGTAAAAGTCTATATGACCTGTAACTATTCTTGCTATACTTTATACAAATAATCAGGCCAAGTACAATAGACTAAAATTTATTTTGCAAATAAATTGGTCCTACTATGATTAATCCTTGGTATAAATGGAGAAACTGGAGAGAGAAAAATTTAGATTCCAGCCCTGACCATTGTTTTTCAGTTTTAATTTTTTGACTATAATTTGGGCTAAATCCCAAATTATTTCCTGGCCACAAGAAATCTCTAAAGAAGAACCAGGTTTTAATTTTTGTTTTCATTTAACAATGCTTTTAGTTGGCTTCCTAATGGAAAAGGTTATTTTTTGTTATTGTTCTTGCATACAAATTATTTTTTGATTATAATCTTTGTGTGTATTATATCAAATTATTAATGCTGTGTGTCTTTCATTGTTTTACTTCTTCTAACAAAACCAAAATTTCAAAGGCTAGAGATGATTCAACCAAACCTGTGAATCTCCCTCATTTGAAATCCCACTGGGTGAGATCTGTTTTCCACTGCCAGTGCACTGCTGCTAAAACTACACAATATCAAGCACCCTCTCTAATGGCTCAGGAGCCATTGCAGAAGATGAGGGCATGTGAAACTAAGAACTGTGTTAGTGGGATAGAGCGTGGAGGCTAAAGCAACTCGATCTTGGATGTGGAGCTTCCATACTGACTTTTATTAACCCCTGTTCTGGGAAGGCCTCTGAGATTTCTATTTTATCTACTGTTCCTTGTGTAAGGGCATGCACTTACTTACTGTAAATTCTCCCCTTAGGCAGATTCACATAGCATTCTTGCCTTTCCCTAAAGAGTCTACTTCAATTGTGCTACATATTCTTCTCCTATGGTATATAAGCGCTCTGTCTGGGGGAGGTGGGATGGATAATGGTATGGTTATCTGCCATCTCATTTTGTGGCCACCCAGACATCATGGCTTCTGTCTGTAGGTCCCTATTAAATGTTCCTTTCTGAGAAGAGGAAGAAAAAAACCACGAATCCTTCACAGCCTGCTTCTTATCTTTAGTATAAAGTCCAAAATACTGGGCTGGGTGCAGTGGCTCATGCCTGTAATCCTAGCATTTTGGGAGGCCAAGGTGGGTGGATTACTTGAGCCCAGGAGTTTGAGACCAGCCTGGGCAACATCGCAAAACCCCATCTTTACCTGCCTTCACCCCTCAAATAAATATATATATATTTATTTGATATATATATCAATAATATATATACATATATATGTATACACAAAAATTACCTGGGCATGGTGGCACACACCTGTAGTCCCAGCTGCTTGGGAAGCAGAGATGAGAGGATGGCTTGATCTGGGGAGGCAGAGGTCGCAGTGAGCTGAGATCGTGCCACTGCACTCCAGTCTGGGCAACAGAGCTGAGATCCCTGTCTCAAAATAAGCAAAAATAAAATTTTTAAAAGTCCAAAACATTTAACAAGGCCTCTAAGACCCTCTGCCAACCTTTCTACTTCTGTCTCCTGCTCCTCCTACCTCCTCGTTTTTCATTCCCTAGTCATAGCAGACTTCTTTTCTTTTCTAAGTGTGCACGCTGTCATGTACTTTGTCTTGTTGCAAGAATATTCTTATCAACCCTCTCCCCCAGCCCAGCAGTCTCCCCCCACTAGGCCAATTCCTTTTTTATCCTTTGGGTGTTACCTTAAACATCACTGCTCAGGAAAGTTGTCCCTGATCCTCGTAAGTGTGTCAAGTCCAATGTCGCATGCTACAGTTCTTCTCTATTCTCTTTTGTAGCACATATTAACTCACAGTTAGTTTGTGTAACATTCTGCAAAAGGGTATCCCCCTACTAGATTACAAACTATATGAGGCCGGGGACATTGTCATCCTGTTCACTGTGGTCTCGTTGGCACACTGCCTGGCATATGACATGGCTTCGATAAGTACTAGTTGAAGGAGCAAGTGATT
Organism: Macaca thibetana thibetana; assembly: GCF_024542745.1. Taxonomy (NCBI): domain Eukaryota; kingdom Metazoa; phylum Chordata; class Mammalia; order Primates; family Cercopithecidae; genus Macaca; species Macaca thibetana. The sequence continues at coordinate 100,625,259 of NC_065578.1, read as the reverse complement.
GAAGCCTACAAGGTCCATAGTTACAGAATCACATATACATTTGAAGAGTATACGTTATGTTCTAAAATTACTACTGGCAGTCTTTTCTTTTTAAAAAATTTAATAATATTTTTAATTTTTTTTTTTAATAAATAAAAATTATTAAAAATTTAAAAATAAATTATTATTTAAAAAAAAAAAATTTTAATTTAAATTATATTTAAAATTATTATTTATTATATATATTTTAATAATAATAAATTTTTATTTTATTATTAAATTTTTTTATTTATTTTAAATAAAAAATTAAATACAATACTAGAATTAATTCACAAGAACAGAATTCATACATAAAGAGTCATTATATTTGACTAGTAATTAAGTAACATAGAAAGACATTTTACTCTTTTTATTTTTTGCTTGTAAAATAGCTACAGCTGTTACAACAAGACAGATGTCCCTTTACTTTTCTCTGAAAATGGTATTCTGCAGAGAAGAAAATTATACCCAGTTATAATGCTATTACTAAAACTTTTAGGGTCCCTGGAAAAAAATTCGTGAAAAACCCATGCCTTTATTAATTATATAAGAAGCAGGACTCCAGCTGCTACATAGGTGCTATTTTTTACCTCTGAAAGCAGAAAAGGAAACTAATTGTGGAGAATGATTTTCTTTGCTCAGTTCTACTTTACTCTTTAATATTTTTTGTATTTTCTGTAAATAATCTTCATCAAGCTAACTGACTTTTGGAACACGAGCACCACTGGTTCACTTTTAATAAGGATTAAACTTAAGTAGGTATTATACAAAAATGTAGTTTTAAAGAAAAACCTTTAGGCCAGTCACCATGACTCATGTCTGTTATCCCAGCACTTTGGGAGGCTGAGGTGGGTGGATTATTTGAGGCCAGGACTTCGAAACCAGCCTGGCCAACGTAGTGAAACCTGTCTCTACTAAAAATATGAAAGTTAGCCAGGCGTGCTTGTGCAGGCCTGTAATCCCAGCTACTCAGGAGGCTTAGGCAGGAGAATTGCTTGAACCTGTGAGGCAGAGTTGCAGTGAGTCAAGATGGCACCACTGCACTCCAGCCTGGGTGACAAAGTGAAATTCCGTCTCGAAAGAAAAGAAAAGAGAAAAGAAAATAAAAGAAAACCTTTAACGTTTTATTAAATACTATAAATAACTTTTTGAACCATGAATTCGAGAAGATAGAGGCTCAGCCAGAACCCACTCTGAAATTATTCTTGGATGGAATAGATTTCACTGGGATTCAAACCTTCTGGGAACTCTGCAAATAACCAAGAATATGGTCCTATTGTATATATTCTTTTTAAAAGCTATCTTTAATAGGGAAATATTATGCTACATCGTGAACCATAAAAAAAAAAGAAAGAAAAGAAAAAAACACTTTCTAGCAGGTAGAAATAGACAATGAACATTACAAGCAGGTAAATTATACAGTATGTTAAAAATAGTTGAAACTAAACCCTAAATCCAAAACAGGATGAAACGGTTAAAATGTATTTTCTTTCCTTCAAAAAGTTTCAAAGGTTCTACACACTCTGAAAGCAAAAACTGCTTACTTTTTAATAAAATTTTCTGGAAAAAATGTCTGTTCATATAAAGTTTCTTATATATTTATTTATTTTTAGAAACAGGTTCTTGCTGTCTCGCCCAGGCTGGACTGTGGTGATGCCATCATAGCTCACTGGAACCTCGAACTCCTGGGCTCAAGCAATCCTCCTGCCTTAGCCTCCCAAGTAGTTGGGAATACAAGTGTGCACACCATGCCCAGCTAATTTTTCTTTTCTCTTTTTTGTAAAGACAGGGTCTTGCTGTGTTGCCCAGGCTGTCTTTGAATTCCTGGCCTCAAGGGATGCTCTCACCTCAGTCTCCTAAATTGTTGGGATTACAGGCATGAGCCACTGAACCCAGGTTCTTTTTGAATAGTAGGTGTATTCAAAAGTTGTTGGTCCATTTACTCTAAAATATGTATTAAGTGCCTACTATGTGCAGAAGATATGGCAGCAAGCAATATTAACACAATTTCTGCCCTCATGAGTAAATATTTTATATTAATCCAAGAATTTCATGGTGGCGAAGCAAATCTGAAAAAGCATGCATCATCTGCATAGCACTTACCCTAAAGTTAATAACTACTTTTCAAAGGCTCTTCATGTTTGTTTTGTCAACTGAGAGTCTCCTGAAATCCAAACCATTGTTTTTAACTGGAGGGGTGGAGATAGGGTAAGTCTTTGTTGCTGCCAGTACTATAATATTATATTATATTGTGACAAGGAAAACTTGCTAGTAGCTGTGTACCCCTTACTTCTCCTTATCCAAGGCATGTTAACTGAGCCATGAAGGATAGCATCAGGGAAAGTATTTCCTGACTGCAGACCCCTCAGGGCAGTCCAGGTGAAACTTCAGTTTCTACAAGAATTTTTCAGAACCAAATATGGGGCCACCTTTCAAGCCTAGGGTCATGAAATATTCTTAGTGTCCCAATGTCCAAATTGTGGAAATTGTTTTAAAGATGAAAATATCTTTAAAACATATCCAATATCTTAATATGCCATAATGTGCTGCAAAGGCATTTGTGGGAGAATCTGTTCTTTTCACCAGCCTAGAATCTCTCCCCACTTTTCCTGGTCCTAGCACCCTACTTTTTCTTTGGCAAAGCATCCCTCTCCATGACATGCCAGGACTGCCAATCAAGCAACCCAACTCCCTTGGCCAACCTATGTGCCTGGGACCTGAGCCAGTCCAGGCTGATTCTCCTAGGATTTGAATATTGAGCAGGGTGACTCAGGGTCAGAAAACATTTGCAGCCAAGACTTTCTGATGGCAGAATCCTGAAGAGATCATCCATTGGTTCTTGCCATCTAGATCCCCAAACTTAACTGAGCTACCTCATATATCCTTCCTGTAAAATTGCCTTACATTGTTTCTGTTGCTTACAATCAAGGAATCCTAATATATCTTCCCATATAAGTAGATTGAAGTATGTCATTAAAATAATTACTATAGTTTTAAAAATACAGTATGTAGGCCGGGCATGGTGGCTCACACCTGTAATCCCAGCACTTTGGGAGGCGGAGGTGGGCAGATCACGAAGTCAGGAGTTTGAGACCAGCCTGGCCAACATAGTGAAACCTTGTCTCTATTGAAAATACAAAAAATTAGCTGGGTGTGGCAGCGTGCGCCTGTAATCCCAGCTACTCGGGAGGCTGAGGCAGGAGAATCGCTTGAACCTGGGATGCAGAGGTTGCGGTGAGCCAAGATCGTGCCATTGCACTCCAGCCTGGGCAACCAGAGCAAAACTCTATCTCAAAAAACAAACAAAAACATTACAGTATATATACTGAAACAGCAAAAATGAGAATTCATTTTGTTTTTCCTTAGGAGTTATCCAGAAGTTCACTCCTTAGACACAAAAGTAGTTTTAATGTGCATGTAATAACCGCGATTTTTCTGAATATATTGAGAAAAAGGCTATTCTTATTTGAAAAACCATTATTTTAAAAAAGTAAATATAAGTAGCCTAAGACCTTTTTATGAAAAACTGCTAATGTTCAAATACATTTTACAATGAATAGGCCAGGCATGGTGGTGCAGGCCTGTAATCCCAGCATTTGGGGAGGCCCAGGCAGGCAGATTCCTTGAGGTCAGGAGTTTGAGACCAGCCTGGCCAACATGGTGAAACCCTGCCTTTACTAAAAGTACAAAAATTAGCTGGGCGTGGTGGCGCGTGCCTGTAATCCCAGCTACTCAGGAAGCTGAAGCAGGAGAACCACTTGAACCTGGGAGGTAGAAGTTGCAGTGAGTAGAGATTGCACCACTGCACCCCAGCCTGGGCGACAGAGCAAGACTCCATCTCAAAAATAAATAAATAAATAAATAAATAAATAAATAAATAAATAAAATAAAAATAAAAATTACAATGAATATAAATTCTTAGCTCCAAAATGAGATCCTTATACCAGAAATAAAATGAGTCACCACAATGGCTGTGTGTGGCAGTAATTGCCACAGTCTCTTTGCTAAAAAATGCCATATATGTGTATGTGCATATAGATACACACAAACACAGATACACTCCTATTTAGGTTTGTACAAAACCAATACCTACTTATTCCACATTAGGCACCTGTTTCTTGAGGATAGAAAGTTTAATTATCAGACAGGAATTTTTTCCATTCTGATAACTGTTCAACTTTCTGACCATTTCCTAAGTTATAAAGAGGAAGCACATTTGACTCAAATGCACTTTATTCTACATAAACATAAACTTGATCACCAGTTTCTGACTTTTTAAAAACTGTATGGGCTGATGCAATATATAGATATAACCAGAAAAGTTTTACAAACTTCAGAATATAGTATTGATGGTGAAAATATGGCATAATAATAATAAATAACTTGATGACCTTGGTTTTCTTTTTCTTTTTCTTTTTTTCTTTTCATTTTTTGAGATGGAGTCTCTCTCTGTCACCCAGGCTGGAGTGCAGTGATGCAATCTTGGCTCATTGCAACCTCTGCCTCCCAGACTGAAGTGATCCTCTCACCTCAGCCTTTCAAGTAGCTGGGACTATAGGCGCACACCACCATGCTGGCTAATTTTTATATTTTTAGTAGAAACAAGGTTTCACCATGTCGGCAAGCTGGTCTTGAACTCCTGACCTCAAGTGATCCGTTGGCCTTGGCCTTCCAAAGTGCTGGGATTACAGTTGTGAGCCACTGTGCCTGGCCAATGACCTGTATTTTTATAGATAGTGCTCTACAGTTTTGACACCCTTTCACAGACTATACCAGTCAGGTTCCAAGCAAAAAATAGAATTTTCGCAGAGGGTGCAATGAAGAGACATTAATGAAGGAACTAGTTACAGGAGTTGTGAGGTTAAAGAGCAAACCATGGATGCTGAAGCACCCAGAGAGTAGCAAGAGTAAAAAGCCATTACTTGCCCTAGAACCTAAGGGATATGGAGTGAAAACGATATTACCCAGAGCTCCATGAAAAGCTGAAGCCAAGGAAGATGGGCCTCCCAGTTTGCTTCCCAATACATGGTACAGAAGCATGAGCGAGGACAGAATTGTTTTGTTCCCTCTCTCTTCCCACCTTCTGATCTATTGCTAAAATCAACTAGAAGACAGATGGCAAGGGAATCCTGCAATGTGGTTAGTAGGAGGCAGCAAATCCTTAGAGTATAGAAATGAGCAGAGAACTGGGGGTTGGGGGGAGAGAGAATGAATCTAGGGGAAAACCGTAGAATAACCAGACACATACATTAACTCAGAATACAACAGGCTCAGAGAGATTAAACGCCTGATTAAATTTACACAGCTCATGATCCCTGATCTGGGGCTTAAATACAAGTTTCCAGACCCCACAAAGCCAGTGTTTTTCCCAATATGCTTTAGTTAATGGCTTAGTTACAGATGATTGATGGGTATTGTGTTGCTGAGTCAAATATAATATTTTATTTTAAACTGAGTCAACTAAATGAGGGTTCTTTCAGAGACTCTTTCTTGCATATCTGCCATGGGAGTTTGACCCAACAGACAGATTGTCCAGTGAACCAGGGGAACACAGTGATGATGACTGTCTTGTCCTGGTGAGATCAACAGAGAGACAGTAGAAGTCATGGGAGCAACAGAGAGGAACAAGCCAGCAAAAAGGAGACCCTGATGCTGTCAGAGAGAACATAATGTGGGGAAGAGCCTGGTCATGGAAGTCAGCAGCCTGAGTTTGAATTCACTCTCTCTTGCCCCCTGGGGTATTGGGTAATTAATCCGAGTTTCACTTTATGCATGTCTTATTGGGGGTAAAATACCTACCTCACAGGATTGGCATGAGGAGTAAAATAGTGTTTATAAAGAGCTTAGTATAGTGTTTGGCATGCTAGTTCTAATTAACCATAAAGCTACTATTTATTGGAGTGTTGACATGCTATTGCTATCCATAAAACATACATGAGGTAGAGCTTAATATCTCTCCTTTTACAGATGCAGAGACTGGAGCTTAGAGAATGGTTTGTGTAAAATCACATGGCTAATACAAGTGTTGAGATCTGAATTGAAAGCACGTGCTTCTACTCCACTGCACTGTTCCAGATGAAGATGGGGTTCCAGCAATTTTACCAGTGGGGGCTCAAGTCAGGCACTTTAAAATTGTGCCTAAACACATATTTTCTTGAACTTTTCCATGTTAGTGTAATGTGGCAGACATGAATTATACACCTTTTTCTGGTTATTCCTCTCATTAACTGGCTGTGTCCATTGTTGACATTTCAGGGCTAGCATCAGCAATGTTACTGTTTTTTTAAATAAAGCTCAGTGTGCCCTTGAAGAATATGCCTTTCACTATGAGATAATTGGTTTGGAATCCTGATGCCATTATTTATCATCACGTGGAGCTGATTTGCAAGGAATATGGCTTTGATGCTTGAGGATTGGCTTTGCGCCAAGAAGTCATTGTTGGGGATTCTGGCTGTTTGATGTTAAGATGCAATCTGCTGAGATGCTGACTAGGCCTATTAATAGAAGTTCAAACACAGTGTCACAAGCTTAACTATGAAGGCCTGGAAAGAGAGGCCTGAATAACAATTCTGACAGAGCCAGGAGGTGTCATTGGACAGGACAGTGTGACCTCGACATCAAGTTAAGGACTTACAAAAGCACCTGAAACATGCTGACAGTTCCTCTCCATACTCACTCTCACTCAAATTCACTATTTTGGGCACATGGTATGCCCCAATTAGGTGTCTTTCTTTCCCACAGGATAGAGCTCCTTAGAGGCAGGGATTATGTCATTAATTCAGAAAGCATTCATTGAGTGCCTCTTGCCACTGCCAGGCATTGTACAAGGAGCCAGTAGTCTTATTCATCTTTGTACCCAGCATCTCACACAGAGGCTAGCACATGGCCTGCATTCAATAAATGTTATGGACAAAATATTACCCGCCAAGGAGGCTAAACACAAACATTACGTTCATTCGAACAATGAACATATTTTAATGTGCTGTTTTCTCAAAATTTACTGTAATACCCAAATTTTTAAAATACAAAAAATCAAGTTCTGGCAAATATGACAGAACTATTAAACACATTTCTATTTATCTCATGATTAAAGACTTAGAGCATTCTAGTTGATCAAGTATTATGGTTGTTTGAGAGTGAAGTTCATATTTGGCACTTTCAATTCATAAAAAATCCTCAATACTCAAACAAAACGTAAACCATTCCTTGATGATCAAAAGGTATTATGTGTCTCAAGATCATCTTCGAGGAACCATTCCTTGTTGTATAGGATCTAGCTATAATGGGGTTAAGAGTCTGGATTAATAAATGCTTTCCCTCTTACTGTGATTTATTTTATTTTATTTTATTTTTTTATTTTCTTGAGACGGAGTCTCACTCTGTTGCCCAGGCTGGAGTGCAGTGGCGCGATCTCAGCTCACTGCAAGCTCCGCCTCCCGGGTTTACACCATTCTCCTGCCTCAGCCTCCTGAGTAGCTGGGACTACAGGCGCCCGCCGCCTCGCCCGGCTAGTTTTTTGTATTTTTTAGTAGAGACGGGGTTTCACCGTGTTAGCCAGGATGGTCTCGATCTTCTGACCTCGTGATCCGCCCGTCTCGGCCTCCCAAAGTGCTGGGATGATTTATTTTTTATACCCAGTTAGTGATACATAATTATCATGAGACCCTAGGCTACAATCAATCCTTTAAATAATAATAACAAGAAGAACCTGATATCAATGAAGGTGTTTTTTTTTTTTTGTAAAAGCAACAGAAACGAACTCTGATTAACTCAAGCACAAAAGAAATTCATTTGAAAGGTAACGAGTAGCTCTCAGAAGGGAAGACTGGAAGCCCAAGTTCAGAAATAAATGGCAGGAACAAAGGGAGGTTAGGCTGCAGGAAACACAGCCAAGGAGCCGGGTGGAAATGCTGCCATTGGACCCTCCTTGCCACTACCCTCCTGTGAGTAATACCTAACAGTCTCTATGACATGGAGTTGGAGCCTACATGGGCTGAACCACAGTCACAGGATCACAGCGTAAATGCCAGACCTGAGGAGAGAGAGGACTTGGCCCCTTAACTTCTGTAGCAAGAATTTGGGCCCACCTTCCATAAGCCTTACCCACTGTGGAGTCAAAAATAGGCAATATCCATTACATAGAGTGAATAATTTTAAAACAAGTCAAATATATTGCTCATTATAACACCTAATGGCAAAAAATAAACGTGGAAAAATATAATACAGTAGAATAAAAGTGGACAGGTAACAAGGCCATGTTAGGTGGAATACTGTCTCCCTCCCCTAAAGATGTCCACATTCAAATCCTCAAAACCTCTCAATATAATGCTTTCATGCCAAGGGACGTTGCACATGTGGTTAAGTTAAGGATCTTAAAATAGGGAGATTAACCTGGATTATCTGGATGGGCCCAATGTAATCACAAGGGTCTTTATAAGCCAAATTCTTTGATGATGGGATCAGCACAGTGGTATTTTGGATACAACTTCATAAGCCCATATGTTCCTATAACCTAGTAGAATGACTGCCAAACATATAAAAGGGTATATCTATTATCAAATATAATGTGAAGGCAAAAGCTAGAACAAAATATTATCTATTATGCTTAATTTTTACCTGGCTTTGGTGATTCTTCTAATATCATAAACTTCTTTTACAGTGGTTAAGACTTGACAATGTACCAACTCAAGTATGCAGGAGAAACAAAGTAAGGACAAATACTTAAACCTTACCTATTTTTAAGTAATTCAATAAACCAGAGAAGTTAACATTGAAACTGATCATTTAAAGAGATGCAACTCATTTTTTAAAATATGTTTTGTGTTTTTCAATATTTGCACAGATTTTTTTTTAAGTTCTATTTAATAAGCTATTTAAAAGGAAAGCTTCTCATTTTATAATAAAATTTCTTTCTTTTTGTCCTTCTTGGCAACCATTAAAAACCATTTCTATCTAGAATGCAGCTGTCCTTTCATATCCAAAGGGGATTTGTTCCTGGGCCCGCTTTCCCCCATACTCAATTCCACACTTACTAAAGTCTCCTAGTCCACCCTCCGTATACATGGGTTTTGCATACCCCGAATACTGTATTTTCCATTCACCTTTGGTCATGAAGGTGGAACCTGCATATAGAGGTCCAGCTGCACTTATTGAAAAAATAACCTGAGTTTCAGTCAACCAGCATGGTTCAAACCTGTGTTGTTCAAGGGTCAATTGTCATTCCTGGTCATTTTAAGAGATCTGGCCTTTCTACTCCCATCCAAATCCTTTCTCTAAGAGAACCTGTGATACTGATTTTTAAAATCCATTGTTATATCAAAATCAATTGAGTCACTGAAGGTAAAACATATCTCTGCATGCCTGCCCTTTCCTCTCATTCGTCTATGTGCTATGGTTATGTGTAAGGACTTCCAAATACAGTAGTCTTTTCCTCCTATGGTAGCTGAGTGAAGACTAAACACTTTAATACTTAAAATAATCCTCTCATTGCAGTTGACAATAGAGGGTTCAGTTGTTTAAAAGTATTTTGAAAAGTAAATATAAAATGCAACATTCTGTTAGATAAAGGCAAAAAGAGAAATCAGTGATAGAAATGTACCACATAAAATGGAAAAAAATGTAAGGCCGGGAGCGGTGGCTCACGCCTGTAATCCCAGCACTTTGGGAGGCCGAGGTGGGCGGATCACAAGGTCAGGAGATCGAGACCACGGTGAAACCCCGTCTCTACTAAAAATACAAAAAATTAGCCGGGCGCGGTGGCGGGCGCCTGTAGTCCCAGCTACTCAGGAGGCTGAGGCAGGAGAATGGCATGAACCCGGGAGGCGGAGCTTGCAGTGAGCCGAGATTGCGCCGCTGCACTCCAGCCTGGGCGACAGAGCGAGACTCCGTCTCAAAAAAAAAAAAAAAAAAAAAAAAAAAAAAAAAAAAAGAAAAAAATGTTTAGCATTTTTTTAAAGAAAGAGAACAAGTTGATTGGAAATGCTCTTTATTTTACGATAATGATTCTGTTTTTGTGTAAATACCAATCTCAGTTTTGTGTTATCTTTTCTAGAATGGTTAGGGAAGATGGATCAATTTTTCATTGCAGTTCATTGAGTTTAACAATTTCTTATCCTCTTCTTTCAGAAAAAAATGAATACCTAATTCAAAGCAAAAAAAAGTTACATTTGATTGACTAAAATTACATAAAACTCATAGAGTTACACAGCAGCATTTGAGAGTCAAAGTCTAGTGTTTGTTTTTCTCTCTAAATTGCAACATTTTTTTAAAAATGCCTAATCACATCACTGATAAAAATTATAGTCTACAAAGAATAAAACCATTATGCTCATTTCTCTGAGCAAGACTTCACTCAAATAGCATTTTGACTTTTAGTGAATCTTGGAAGCAGTGGTTTAACTTTCATGGAATTACTATACATTGGTATATTTTAATGCAATGTAAATTATTCCATTCAATGATAGTGAAGTTAACAGTTTATATTTCCATGTGATTCTACAGACCCGAATTTCCTGGAATTGGGGGCAACCTCAGGGTATACTCTTTCTTGCTGCCCAGAGTTAAGGCTCAATCCTCTTCCAGACTCAATTGCCAGGGGGCAGGCAGTATATTTGGAGCACTAAGCTCAATGTGGAGGTGAGGCCTAGAACTGAGTCTTGCTGAGAGCAGCCTGAGAATCTGTGTGGTCAGACATAGGCCTGGGTGCTGAGGAGCCTCTGGATTTCTGCATTCCCTGCATTCCTGCAGTTATGCCTTGCTTTCCTTGCCTTGCCCAACTCTCCATTCATCACTGAGGTGGAGCTTGATCCTGAACATGAGCGTTAGAGTTGCCTATCTCTTATCAATCTTCTCCTTTACTCCTGTTCTCTATATTCGTTGACTATGGGCTGCATCCGAAATTGACAGAGAGATGTGATACTACCACCTTTCCTGACTTTTAGAAACCATCTTCTTTCTTGTTCCCTATCTAGCTACAAATGCTTTGACAGAGGTCTGAAGAAGACCTCTTTTAAAATTTTAATTATGAAGTTTTTCACTGGCAAGTATGGAGAGCAATGAAGAAAATCTTTTTTAAGTAGGAGAACTTTACATAATTTATTTTGCAACTTGGGTACATTGAACAAATATAAGATTTGTGTTTTTAAAAGACCACTCTGGTGGTACATGGCAGAGGGATGGCTGAGTAGGGGGATAGAGACTGAAGACTGAAGGTCTCTTGCAAAGACCTTGAAAAAACTAATGAAAACCTTCCCGAATGAAGGGAGATACAAAGGGAGTGGTGGAGAAGATAGATGCGAGGGATATTAGGAAAATAGAACTACCAGGACTTGATCACAGACCATATGTAGGAGGCAAGAGACAAGCCAAGAAAACAAGTTTTGTCTTGGATTACTTAGTCTGTGGTGATGTCATTTACTGAAATGAAACATTAGGAGAAAAATTAGATTTGGGGAGGAACTTACATTTATTTTTGAAAATAGCTAATGGTGGCCCTGGATATTTAATGCTTAGGTTCCAATTCTAGACTAGAATACAATAAAGTTAAATTTGATTAAAATTAGTATTTAAAAATACTTGTTACAAGTTGAATATATTGACCATTTTTGGCTTGGGTTAACAAAAGAAATAAGAAAAAAAATTGAATACATTTCCCTCTTCTCTTTGAAAAGATTACTTAATTTAAATAGTAAAGTAATATACCAACCATAATTTTATATTTCTCAAAATTTCCTCTAGATAGTAATTCTTACATTTAAATAGCTTATATTATTACTAATTTAGAAACTGAGAACATTTCCCCTTGCTGGGGATGCGCGTCATCCATGCTCGGTGCAGACAAGATTTGGTAATACCAAGTTTTGACTGTTTGGGGTGGCAGGAAGATTTGGTCAGTGAATAGTATAACTGGTTGTTTACTTACTTCTTGGATGATCAGTTATTAAGAACTTCCCTTTTTCATGACTCATCAGCTTTTCAGTACCTTTATCAACAGAAGTCATTCATTGATCCTTTCAAGAAATAGATGTAAATGAACCTGCCTGCTACCTGGAAGTCACCAATAAGTATTGGAAACACAACGTTAAGGAGATGACTAATGTCCTCAAGTTACTCAGCCTGCATGAGGAAACCTGTTGATTGCCTTAATGGAGCTATGCACAGGGAGCTCTGGCAATCCTTAGAGAAGAAACAGGGTTACCTCTTGTCACCCCGGGCCTACCACACATTCATATTTTAAAGAACAGGCTCATAAATCCTCACATTTCTTAGTAGAATTGCAATGTTCATTTCTAAAGTTGATTAAAGAAGCAATGATATAGACATGCTATTTAAGGGTATGACACTAGCCACAAGAAGTACTAAAAACAGAAAACCTTTCAAGTGATGGCCCCAGTCCCTGGGTTAGGAACTGGCAGTCAGTGGAGGTGGGACAGGGAATTGCTGCTTTTCACTATAAACTCTTCTATTTCGTCTTTCTACCATATACATGCATTGGTAAAATAAGCAAAATAAAAAGCCCGTGTAGCTCTTTCTCTTCATCCCTTTCTTCCCCTCATGGCTTCCATAACTATCCCTCAGTTGTTGGAAGAGGGAACAGACCAACTCAGGAGGTCCCTGGTCAATTGTTTGCAATTCAATTCATTTCAACACATATTTGCTGCCTGCTTACTATGTGCCAGGCATGAGGAATGTGGTGTTGGGCACTATGGAGCTTACATTATGATTACTTTTTAAAGGCTATTCAGAGCTTATACTACTGGGAAGAATGAATATAATCAAGTAGCTGTTTAATTTTAGTCCCCTCTCCCTCTCAACTTAGCTGAATAGTCAGATCAGAGCTACTACCAGGCAGTCATCAGAAATGTGTGAGCACATGGGGAGGAATGAGCCCAGGGATGGAGCAGCTACCACCACGATGGAGGAGAAACCATGAGGACATAGCAGAAAAAGTCACAGTCAACAGTATCCTGTCTCAGTGAACAGCAGTATGAAGCATGAATGATACAAGTTCCAGAGCCAAATTCCCTGGATCAGCATCCCAGCTCTTCTACTTATTAGCTGGAAGTATGACCCTAGATATATTACCAAACTTTGATAAGGCTATAGTTCCTCAACTCTATGAAGAGGATAATAATAGCAGTTACTTCAGTGTTGTAAGAATTAAGTAACTTACCTGAAGCACTTAGAAGAGTGCCTGGTAGAGTAAATGCTCAAAAAATACAGCATTATTATTAAGAATATCTACATACTCAAAATGATCATTATGACACTGCTTATGAATATTTCATATCCATGTGTACATTGATTTTAAACTTACAATTCAGCATTCTTATAACTAGATATGTTTTGATTCATCCCTCATGAATGCAACTACTTATTTGTATAGATACACAAAAGCACAGGGATGGATCTGGAAAGACATACATGGCACAACGACTGTGACCCTTTTAGTGGAGAACTAGATTGGAGATAGTCAACAGCCTTCAGCTTTCCATTACATATTTTCATTTCTTTTTCATGATGAAAATGTATTAGTGAATTACACATAATTCTTTTTTTTTAATTGGGAAAAAATTATTTAGGACAAGGTCTCACTATGTTAGCCAGGCTGATCTTGAACTCCTGGCCTCAAGGGATCCTCCCACCTTGACCTCCCTCCAAAAGTGCTGGGATTACAGGCATGAGTCACCACTCGTGGCCAAAACACCAAAATTTTTAAAAGATAAAAAAATTATATAAAAAGAAATGTTAGCACTGCATTGGAGACATTAAGAAGGGTATCTTTACATTCAGATAACATTTCCACATTCACTGATTGAAAACCTAGTTTGCATTGGTCACTGCACTAGATATTACAGAGTAGAGAAAATACATGTAGAGTTATCCAATCTCTTGCAAAGGCCTTTTTCCCTCACTCCTGACTGATACAACTTGAATTTGAGCTGGACCTTGGAGGATGGAGGGGTTTCTATTGGAGTGGCTAATCATGGCAGACAGTGTAAGCAGAAATGCAGGGGTAACAGAGTGTTGGAAATGTTCAGGAAACAGTGAGTAGTTGTTTGTGTGGATCACATGATGCTAAAAGGAATGGTACCATATACATTTAGAAAGGTAGATTGGATTTAGTGTACCAAGAACTTTGGATGCTGGGGTAAGGTGTTTGTCTTTATCACTTTAAGAGAATGGGAGTCACTGAAGGATTATGAGTAGATGAGGGACATGGTGTATATATATTTTTTTAAGTCTCTTTCTGTTGCCCACGCTGGAGTGCTGTGGTGCCATCTCGGCTCACTGCAACCTCCTCCTCTTGGGTTCAAGTGATTCTCCTACCTCAGCCTCCTGAATTGTTGTGACTACAGGCACACACCACCATACTTGGCTAATTTTTTGTATTTTTAGCAGAGACAGGGTTTCACCATGTTGGCCAGGTTGGTTTTGAACTCCTAATCTCAGGTGATCCACCTGCCTCAGCCTCGCAAAGTACTGGGATTACAGGCATGAGCCACCATGCCCAGCCACAGTGTCTTAAGGAGAATATTTTGCCAGCAGTATATAGGACAGATTCAAGTGAACTTCATTTTAAATGGTCAATGTAAGAGGAGATGAAGACTTGACCCAACGGGTAGTAGGAAAAATGGAAAAAAGAGTATAGATGAGAATTAGCGTGTAAGAAATAGGATAAAACGTTAATTGGCTAATAAAAAGGTCAAAAGGTTGAAAAGAAACATAGAGAAAGGATTTAATCTATGTATGTTAAGGTTTTGGGGGTAAATTTTTAGACTATAATGATGTCGTCCTCTGCGTCTTCTGCAAACAGGGAAGCCAGGAAGGGCTACCTTAGAAAAAAAATGGCTTCTTTTAGGACATGTTGAGATTAAGTTGGTGCACAGGCATCTTGGCAGAAACAAATACCAGTCATTTGATGATCCATCTTTAGAATCATCTGCACTGAGAAGGTAGTTGAAAATGTAGTTGTGGATAAGATTGCCTGGTAGAAAATGTAGAAGAGAAGAGCGAAGATGGAGTCTTGAGGAATTGTTTGCTTTGAGGATTCTGGAAGACTGGAGAAACTAGTAAGAGACAGAGATCACCCAGAAAAGAAATAGGATAACAGAAGTCACACCTTGGATGGATCCAAGGAAAAGAATATTGCAAAAAATAAAAGCTCAACAATATTTAATGTAGCAAAATAATTAAAGAAAATAAGGACTAAAGGGGTTGATTCTTTCTCTGTCACCAGAATTCTTTAGCAAAAGCTGTTAGAAGAGTAGGTGAACCTTCAGGGTACTTAACACAGGTCCCCAAACATTTTAAAGATTGATGATAAAGTCAAGTCAAGAAGAAAATGTAGGGTCAGGCACAGTGGCTCATGCGTGTAATCCCAGCACCTTGGGAGGCCAAGGCAGGTGGATCATGAGGTCACGAGTTTGAGACCAGCCTGGGCCAACATGGTGAAACCCAGTCTCTACTAAAAATGCAAAAATTAGCTGGGCGTGGTGGCAGGCGCCTGTAATCCCAGCTACTTGGGAGGCTGAAACAGGAGAATCCCTTGAACTTCGGAGGCAGAGGTTGCAGTGAACCAAGATCGCACCATTGCACTCCAGCCTGGGCAATAGAGGGAGACTCCATCTCAGATATAAAAGAAGAAGAAAGAGGAGGAGGAGGAGAAGGAGGAGGAGGAGGAGGAGGAGAAGGAGAAGGAGAAGGAGAAGGAGAAGGAGAAGGAGAAGGAGAAGGAGAAGAAGAAGAAGAAGAAGAAGAAGAAGACGACGACGGAGAAGAAGAAGAAGAAAATGTAGTCCAGGTGTGGTGGCACGTGCCTGCAGTTTCAGCACTATAGGAAGCTGAGGTGGGTGGATGCCTTGACTTCAGGAGTTCAAGACCAGCCTGGGCAACATAGTGAAACCCCATCTCTACAAAAAATACAAAAACCTAGCCAGGTGTGGTGGTGCACATCTGTAGTCCCAGCTACTCGTGAGGCTGAGGTGAGAGGATCAGCTGAGCCTGGCATGTCAAGACTGCAGTGAGCCATGATTGTACTACTGCACTCCAGCCTGGGTGACTGAGCAAGACTTTGTCAAAAAAAAAAAAAAAAAAAAGAGAGGAAAAGAAAAGAAAATGATGTAAAAATACTGCCGAAACAGAGCTCAGACTAAAGACAGAAAAGGGTTTGGAGTGAGATGAAAACAAGGCCAAGCCTGCATGAAAAACTAAATACCCAGAGATGGGACATTTTTCTTTGGCTCCTCTCCTCGAAGGCTTTGTTACAGTATATGCAGAAGGCCTGTGTCCAGCTGAGTCGCATAAGCCAGTGATTCTTCAGTGGACTATAGGAGGGGATCAATTTCCTTTAAAATGCAGAGAACATTCTCTTGCTCAACCACTTTCATACCTCCTTACAATATTATATTACCCAAACAATACTTTGTAAACTTCTTATCCTGGCAGTGAAGATCCTGAATAAGCTGGACACTCCCAATATTAATTTCCAGTTTCTGGAAACAAATCCAGTCTGGTCTACTCATTGTCTCCTAAAATTTATTTTAATTCCCATACTTACACCTTGCCTCATACCATTTCCCTTGCCTAGTGAGAGATAGAGATCACATAGAGAAGCAAGAGGATGACGAGAGTCATGCCATGGATGGATCCAAGGAAAAGAATATTGCAGTAAAGGAGAGCACAACCACATTTAATGTAGCAAAATAATTGCCTCTCTCTCTTTTTGCTTTTTCAGTCTACTGAATTCCAATGTTTAAATCAGTACCATGTTCTCTGTGAAGTTTTCCTTTACAATCCAATTACCACAGCCTTTGTTTTGGGGTTATTTTCTTGGCACTTAGATATTGTCTGCTATTGTTCCGTATCATGCCTTCTTCAGATTGTAAGCTTCTTGGGGGCGGGGGAAGTGGAAACTTGCAAAGTACCTAGAATAATATCATTTAAAAAAAACCTGAGGTATTTTTAAATTGAGCGCTCTACGTATCTAGTTTGATGAGTGCTAAAAATGTCTACACCTGTGTGACCACCGTGTAGTCAATGTGGGGATCATTCCCAGCCCAGTGTCTCACACAAAGTGCTCCAAGACGTCAGGTTCAGCACCGGAAGTAGGAGGCAAGTTTAGTCAGGCAGGATTAGGTGAGTGAACCTTAAGTTTGAGCCCACCTAAAGGGGTTGAATCACCTGAGGTCAGATGAAATAAAAAGTCAAATACTGAAGTCGGGGGCGGTGAGGACAAGGGGGCAGTATTTTGTAAGTCAGAGCAGGTTTGGGATTGAGCAATCTTGTGTGTCGTGCAGGCAAGGTCCAGTGACCTAAGCAGAGGTCCAAGCAGCAGTGGAGGCGGGGGTACCAGAGTGGCAATATCAATGTCAACTTTCATTCTCTACCTGGGAGAACCTGCCCTCTATGAAAGTGAAAAGTTACAGGCATGTGGTGCTCCTGTCTGAGGTCTGAGGTAATGAGATTTCTGGGAACTTCTCATTAAAAACCTTTGCTCGCTGACTGACTGCTGATAAAAGTGAGATCTTGGCTGGCTTGGGTATTTTGCTGTGGTTATATTAATCATTCCACTCAATCATTCCACTCAATTCCCCAAATGGGAACTGCATTTTACTAAGAATTTGGGGAAAGACTGACAAAGGTTGATTTCAGCAGAATATTTTGTTAACATAACGCTATATTGTTTCTACTTTATATTTAAAGAGAGCTGTCTGTTGTCAAACATGAAAGAGCTTGGAGTGCCCACCAAATGTCTCTAGCTATCTATGTCAATGTGACATCTTGAACTCAGTATGTTCTAAGCAGAATTTTTTTTTTTTTTTTTTTTTTTTTTTTTGAGGCAAGGTCTTGCTCTATCACCCAGGCTGAAGTGCAGTGGTATGATCTTAGCTCATTGCAGCCTCCATCTCCTGGGCACAAGCGATCCTCCCACTTCATTCTTCCAAGTAGCTGAGACTACAGGTATGTTGCCACCACGCTTGGCTAGTTTTTCAAAATTTTAGTACAGACAAGGTCTCACTATGTTAGCCAGGCTGTTCTTGAACTCCTGAGCCAATTCTTCTGCCTCAGCCTCCCAAAATGTTGGGATCACAGGTGTAAGACTCTGTGTCAAGCCAAAGCAGAATTTTTTATTCCTGCTGTCCTGCTTAGTCTTCTTCATTTTAATAAATGTCACACAGTTGCTCATGACAAAGTCCTGGGAGTTTTCCTTGGTTCTTTTCATCTCTTTCATGCTCAACATTAAATCCATCAAGATCTGTCAGATGTATCTTTAGAATCTGTTCTGATTTCTGCTTAGCACAGAGATTAAGTAGGCAAGCTCTGGAGGCAGATTGACTAGGTTTGAATTCTGACTCTAAACTTACTAGCTGTATAATCCTGGCCAAGTGACCTCACCTCTCTGCTTCATTTCCTTCATATGTAAAATGGAAATAACAATAGCACCTACTTCATAGGGTTGTTTGTAGAAATAATGTTAATACATATAAAGTACTTAGAATTAAGCCTGGATATAGTAGGTGCTCAATTAAGGTTAGTTGGTACTAGCTCTCAACCTGCCATTTTAATCCCACCCTCATTTTCTCTTACCAGGAATACTAAAATCATTGATCTCGATGATGTTTCCCTTCTTTTACTTTTGCCATCTATGGTTCATACAGCTACCAAAGTGAACTTTTAAAAACATAAATCATTAAGTCATTCACCTGCTCAAAACCCTCCAATAGCTTCCTAGTTGCAAAAGAAATCTGTGGCCAACAAGGCCCAAGCTAGTCTGGTTTCGATTACAAGTAATCATCTGCAGCTCTCTCTTTGCACTGCCTTTACTTAATTTTGCCCTTCCTGCTGTTTCTCTGATATGCCAAGTCATTCCTGCTCCAGACCTCGAAACTTGTTTCCCTCTCCAAGGAGTTTCTTCAGTAAGCCCCTGCTATTAATGCACCCTCACTTCATTCGGCCCTCACACAGACACAGAAAGAAGTCTGCCCAGATTACCCTAGTGCTCACTTTATCCTTCTTCAGAGTTCTTATCAGTACCCTACTTAAGTTGTCTAGTTGTTTATAGTCTGTCTCCCTCACTACAGTGTCAGGTTTTATAGTCTGTCTGGTTCATCATTAATGCCTCATGACTAAAACGGTTCCTAAACATCATAGGAACTCATAAATATTTGTTGAATAAATGAATGAATGGGTCAGTTTTCATATCTTCCCATA
Source organism: Macaca thibetana thibetana (assembly GCF_024542745.1). Lineage (NCBI taxonomy): Eukaryota > Metazoa > Chordata > Mammalia > Primates > Cercopithecidae > Macaca > Macaca thibetana. Next base: position 100,606,029 of record NC_065578.1, on the reverse strand, counting down.
TTCTCCACCCATCCACCCTCTGCTTCAAATTAAACACCACAGAGATCATTTAACTCAAAGCTCTCATTCCATAGGGAAGAAAGCCACCTGCAGAGATGAAGGTTGACAGGGGACTACCTGCTTCTCCAGTTTCAGCACTCTTTGAAACAGTGCATTGCCATTCGCCTTCTTCCATCCACACTCTACCATGATTCAATGCTATCAACAGTGCATGATATCATGAGAACACATAACTAAAAACATTTTTCAAAGGCTCTTCTCTTCTACCTTCTACTTTTCTGGAGTCTGTCCATCTCCTCTCTTCCTCTTCTCCCTCTGCCTTTCCTGCAGCAAATCCTCAGCCACTTTTGCCTCACCTTCCCCACCGATCCCCCAGGGAGTCTCATCCGTTGCCATGGCTTCAAACATCATCTGCATACTGGTGAATCTGTATTTCCACCCCAGATGCCTCTGCTTTTCTCCACCTCACACTTTTAACTGCTTACTAGACATTTTCATCTGGATGGCCCTAGGCATCACAAATAGAAGCCATTTTCCATCCGAATTGTTGTTCCTCCAGTGCTCCCTATCTGAAGAACGGTAACCAGTTATCCAAGCTTGAAACCTTTTCACTGTGTCTGTTCCCTTCAAACAATCATAAGGACATGTTGATTCTACTTCTCAAATAATTATCACATCTATTTCTCCCATTTCCACTGCTACTACTTTAGTTCTGCTACCTACATCTCTTACGTGGATTACTATTAACAATCTCCTATTCTAAGAGTTTCTCAAAATGGGTTATGGCCCATTAGTGAGGTATTAAATCAATGTAGTAAATCATAACAAGCTTTTTTTTTCTTTTTCTTTCTTGCCACTGAACAGACGTCACAAAACAAAATTTTAAGAATTTTTTAAACTTACATATATAATCCAGAAATTAGCAGGATCAAAATGAGAAGTTACTGGCAGCTTCCCCTTTTTTGTAAAGGTCAAAACCCTCAAGATACTTCTAATGAATATAAAGATCTATTTAACTAAAAAGCCTGCCCCTGCCCTCATACACTTTTAACCTAAGCAAAGAAATGTTTTATGTGAACATCACTTAGTGAATAGCATTATCAAATGCAGTGGTAATTTAATTTTAATACTATTTACTATATACACATCACGATTGTGAGAGACATTTACAGTTTGTTTCTCTGTAATGCTGCTCTAGGTCATCCATACTCCTCATGTCTCCTGCCCCAAAGAGATTAGCTCCCCTGGGATGTCTACTTGGACTACATGTTTCCTTCTTTTCAACATAATTGGCTCTAGCAATATATCTGTCTTGGATTTGAAATAGCAATAAGGTACTCTTGTTTAGGGTCGGTCATACAGTTTTATTCCTCAGTTATTTATCAGGTGTTAAGGTCTCTGGACATTGAAATTTCCCCAATGCCAACAAACCCAGCAATCGCTCCCTGCCTCAAATCTTTCAGCTTCTCAAAACCACTTCCGATTTTGAACTGGAGCTGTCCCCAGCCTCTCCATCAGTAGCTCTCCCCAGATTCCATCTTCCTAGTCCTTGTGAGCAGCAGTGTGTACAGCATTCTCATGACAGTTTCCTTGACTCACTAGTGAAGAATGACAAGGAGCCTGTAAAATCTTGACTTGGCTTAAGACAAAACCAGAGCAGGCTGCAGGAAAAAGAGGTAGCCAAACTTCATCTTCCTCATCTGTCTGGCCCGTTAGTATGACTCTTGTGCCTCTGCTATCCTATTTAATTGTTTTCTTGGTTGTTGCAGGTTAGCTCCATGAGGGCAGGAACTGTTTTGTTCACTGCTGTACACTCCTGGCTACCGTTTGCATTCTGACCATTTGCTTGAGTTACCTGCTTTGTGGCCTGAGGAGGCTCTGCTCTTCCATTTATCTCAGTTTCATGAAGGGCCAGACAAATAGGTACTGACCTGAAAGGCACCTACTCCCGGCAGCCAGGGCCCTGGCTTCCTGTCTCCTGACCTACCTGGCCTGTGAATCCTGGTGCTTTAGGCTGACCTATACCTGTGGCCAGGCAAGGACCAGTCCTCAGCTCCCTGCAAATGGGTTTACAGTTTGTTTACAGGGCAAAGACCACTACCAGATGAGGAGACTGAGGCTGCAGAGAGAGCAGAGAGCTCTGCCTGGTGACCTGTGACTGAGGTTGTTAAATGACCCATGCATCTCAACACCTCCTAAGTCCCCCACCATCCAGCCTGCTGTGATCGGAATTTTAAAAACATGAAATAGAATGGAAAATAGATATCTGACTACAACATGTGCAGTAAGCTTCAACTGTTTTGTATAGTTGTATGTGTATGTATTCAGGGTTTACAATGTAATGCTGTGAGTCATGATCAAAAAGTGCGAAAGGCACTATCCTCATTTGTTACCTGCCTTCTTTTTGTGCCCCTCTTATTCATTATCTGCCCTGGACATGACCTTTCCCAAAAGCGACCGCAATATAGGAAATGTTACACACTGGATTCAGAGTCTGATAAAGCTGGCGTTGAACCCTGGCTCTGGCATTTAATGGCTGTGCGATCAGGTACCAATTACTTCAATAACGACACCTTTCTCTTCATCTGTCAAATGGAAATAGCATCATGAATTCAGGGCAGTGGGCCAGCCCCATGCCAGCCACTTCAAATCCTTTATGTCTAATCTTTGCAATAATGCTAAGGCAATTATTATTACCCTCATTTTTAAATTTAATTTTATTTTTTATTATACTTTAAATTCTGGGATACATGTGAAGAAAGTGCAGGTTTGTTACATAGGTATACACATGCCATGGTAATTTGCTGCACTCACCAACGCGTCATCTACACTACGTATTTTTCCCATGCTATCCCTCACCTAACCCCTCACCCCCTGACAGGCTCTGGTGTGTGATGTTCCCCTCCCTGTGTCTACGTATTCTCACTGTCCAACTCTCACTTATGAGTGAGAACATGCGGTGTTTGGTTTTCTGTTCCTGTGTTATTTTGCTGAGAATGTTGGTTTCCAGCTTCACCCGTGTCCCTGCAAAGGACATGAACTCATCCTTTATTATGATTTTATAGTACTCCATGGTGTATATGTGCCACATTTACTTTATCCCGTCTATCGTTGTTGGGCATTTGGGTTGGTTCCAAGTCTTTGCTATTGTGAATAGTGCTGCAATAAACATACATGTGCATGTGTCTTTATAGTATAATGATTTATGATCCTTTGGGTATAGACCCAGTAATGGGATGGGTGGGTCAAATGGTATTTCTGGTTCTAGATCCTTGAGGAATCACCACACTGTCTTCCACAATGGTTGAACTAATTTACACTCCCACTAACAGTGTAAAAGCATTCCTATTTCTCCACATCCTCTCCAGCATCTATTGTTTCCTGACTTTTTAATGATTGCCATTCCAACTGGCATGAGATGGTGTCTCATTTTATTAAGAAGACTGAAGCTCAGAGAAGTTAAGTAACTTCTTCATGGTCACATCGCTTGTATATTCCTGAGCAAGAATTCACTTCAAGCTCCCCATGCTCTTTCCTTTGAGCATGAATTTCTAACCATATAGTCTGAAATTTGACAGTTCATGGCTACTTCTATTGACTTCTCACACATTCACATAACTCAATCAATCAAGTATTTATTAAGCATCAATTCTGTACTTAGCACTGACTTGGGGAATGTAAATAAAAAGAGAAGAGTAAAATGTGGTTTGTGGCTGGGTGTGGTGGCTCACGCCTGTAATCCGGCACCTTGGGAGGCTGAGTCAGGAGGGTCACTTGAGCCCAGGAGTTCAAGATCAGCCTGATAGTGAGACCTCATCTCTACAAAAAAATTTAAAAATTAGCTGGGTGTGGTGGTGCACACCTGTAGTCCCAGCTACTTGGAAGGCTGAGGTAGGAGGATCACTTGAGCCCTGAGATTGAGGCTGCAGCGAACTATGCTCAGTGTCACTGAACTCCAGCCTAGGCAACTAAACAAGACCCTATCTCAAAAAAAAAAAAAAATGTGGTTTGTTGTTGTGGAATGTATATTTAACTTAGAGTGAAAACACTGATAGACACAAGGCAACAGCAAGCTTCTTAGTGGTGCTGGGTATTTAAAGTCCATTAGATATTTAAAAATTGTAACAGGTGTTACTGTATTATAGATTTACATAACACTTAATGAAAGAAATTAATTTATATTTTATACAATGCATAAAGGATCTAGTTTATGGATTGAATTTCTAGATTAAGAATCTATATGAATATGAAAGAGTATCAGTTTCTTATTAAAACATAGCAGAAGATGACCCATTTTACCAGCCTGACCAATATGGTGAAACCTCATCTCTACTAAAAGTACAAAAATTAGCCAGGAGTGGTGGCAGGCACCTGTAGTTCCAGCTACTCAGGAGGCTGACACAAGAGAATTGCTAGAACCCAGGAGGCAGAGGTTGCAGTGAGCCAAGATCGCACCACTGCACTCCAGCCTGGGTGACAGAGTGAGACTCCATAAAAAAAAAATGAACCATTTTAGAGACTATGACTATTAGAATAACATAGTCTCCATTGCATTGAAAAAATAAACCCCATTTATCTGTGTTTTACCTAACTACCAGCACCTTTTCAAGTTGAGCTGCTTTCCAACTAAGAACTAATAGGGAAGAACATTTTCTAAAAAGTCATTCTTTAAAGGGCCCACAGGAAGCTGCTGCTTAGTCACTCATCAGAGTAAGCCTCACCCTTCCACATTTTGTTTACTCTTTCTGCTTTCCCTATCTATTGTTTTAAATTGAATTTCCATTCCTCTAGCGAGCACCATGTTCCAAGCAAAGCTGGGAAATTCAGTTTATATACACAGTACTGACTTAACAGTAGAAATACAAAAATTTAATTTATTGTTCAAGTTAATAATAAGGCATATGAAGCAATGAAAAAGGATTCTATGGAAGAACTAAAGAGCTAGGCATGTAGACTTAGTGGACAGCCCTGAAAGGGTGCTGGTGCTCTTCTGTATCCCATCAGTACAGTGTGGTGGAATGAAAAGAGCCAACAATTTGCCTTAGGACTTTTGCAGTGGTTGGTATGAAGAAAAGAGTCAGATAAAGCTGGGTGTAGTGGCTCATACATGCATCCCCAGCACTTTGTGAGGCCAAGGCAGGAGGATCGCTTGAGGCCAGGAGTTGGAGATCAGCCTTGGTAATATAGCAAGATCCTATCTCTACAAAAAAAATTTGTGGGGTGCAGTGGCATGTGCCTGTAATCCCAGCTACTCAGGAGGCTGAGGTGGGAGGATCTCTTGAGCCCAGGAGTTCGAGGTTGCAGTGAGCTGTGATTGTACTACTGCATTTCCAGCCTGGGTACAGAGCAAGACCTTTTCCAAGAAGACAGAGAGAGAGAGGAAGGAGGGAAGGAAGGAAGGAAGGAAGGAAGGAAGGAAGGAAGGAAGGAAGGAAGGAAGGAAGGAAGGAAGGAAGGAGAGAAAAAGAAAGAGGAGAGAGGGAGGGATGGGGAGAGAGAGAGAGAAAGAAGAAAGAAAAGAAAGACGAAAGAAAGAAGCAAGAAAGAAGCAAGAAAGAAAAGAAAAAGAAAGAAAAGAAAGAAAGAAAGAAAGAAAGAAAGAAAGAGAGAGAGAGAGAATTAGTTTGTTCTCACATTGCTGTAAAGAACTGCCTGATACTGGGTAGTTTATAAAGAAAAGAAGTTTAATTGACTTGCAGTTTCATGTGTCTGGGGGAGACCTCAGGAAACTTACAGTCATGGCGGAAGGAGAAGCAGGCACATCTTACATGGCAGCAGGTGAGAGAGATGGTGTGTAAGCACAGGAAAAACTACCATATATAAAACCATCAGATCTTGTGAGAATTTACTCACTATCATGAGAACAGCATGGGGGAAACTGCCTCCATAATCCAATCACTTCCCACCAGGTCTCCCCCTCAACACCTGGGGATTACAATTCAAGATGAGATTTGTGTGAGGACACAAAGCCAAATCATACTAGAAAGAAGAGAGAGAGAAGGGAGAGAAAGAATCAGACAGAATTCCCTTTTGAGATTTATTTTTTTAAAAAACTGACATGAGCTATGTCATTACCTTGGTTTAACTGATATTTAAAAATTATACTCTGTTGTTACCATTTCTTGCAACTAAGCTCTATTGTTTCTTAGCTACAAACTATGAGGAAAACATACAAGGAAATCCCAGGAAGAATTAAGCTGTCAATTTTCTTTCTTTTAATTTCTTTGCTTACAAATAAAATCAGTGTTAAAGCCTCTAGAAGAAAATCAGTACTGTTCATATCCTGTTTAAGTAAGTCAAATGATAAACATCTTTATCTAGAAACCAAAAGTTCATTTCACTATTTTCTCCACTAGAGTTTCAAAGGATCTTAGAATATTTTTCAAATAGATGCAAATTTATGTAGGTACATACACTCAGAGGTAAAACATCAATGGGGTTGTCTGGTTACTGAACTGAAGAATTACATTAAAAAAAATTATTTGAAAAATTAACAAATCCAAGTTAAAAATATAGAAAAGGGTCTTTAAAAACACTGTCAGAAGTATTAAAACTAGACAAAACATTTGACAAGTAAAATAAAACTTGAGCTATAACCCATACAAACCTCCCTGCTGCCATAATATTCCCAGCCAGCACAAGATAACAGGATTCCATTCTTGTGATGTATCAGAGTTAATACGTATCAAAGAAAACAATGGTTTCTGGTTAGTGAAGGTGCAATGTAAAAATTTACAGATCATATCATCCCTAACTGGCAAATAATATGCATCAGGTTGAATCCACTGTGAACCTACAAAGTATATGTTACTGGCCCTATGGGACTGTAAAAGGCATCCTTTCTTAGGCTGTGTCAGTTAATGTGCAAAATAGTAAGCCAGAAACTAAAAAATAGAAAATAGTCAGCCATGCTTTCTCCAGAACAATATAAAAAGGCCTAAGCTACAAAAATAGAATAAAAAGATTAAAATATAAAGGCACACGCATTAAGAAAGAAAAACACGTTAATGAACTTTACACAAATTTCAGTCAGATTAAGAGTATGCTGTCTTGAAGGAAGTGGTAACATTGGCTTCTCAGGTATATAAAATTAAGGAGACATGGTATCAGAGAAAAAGTAGTCAAAGAGCAGAAAGCTTTGTTTCATTCATTTGAGAAATATACACCGAGTGCCTATATATATATTTGAGACAGAGTCTGGCTCTGTCGCCCAGGCTGGAATGCAGTGGCGCGATCTCGGCTCACTGCAAGCTCCACTTCCCAGGTTCAAGCGATTCTCCTGCTTCAGCCTCCCAAGTGGCTGGGACTACAGGCGTGTGCCACCATGCCCTGCTAATTTTTGCATTTTTAGTGGAGATGCGGTTTCACCATGTTGGTCAGGCTGGTCTCAAACTCCTGACCTCGTGATCCACCCGCCTCGGCCTCCCAAAGTGCTGGGATTACAGGCGTGAGCCAGTGTGCCTGGCCGAAAAAATATTTTTAAAAAGTTAAAAGAGGTTGTTTCATGACCTATTCTAAGTTTTGCATTTTACAAGTAGAATCAAATAGTGTCAAGGTTTGGATATAATGATACTTTAAAAACTGTCTTTAATTTTTATCCTTTTTAGAGATGTAACAAAATTAAAATGGTAATGTAAAACAATTGCTGAACTAAGCTTTGCTAAAAGCACTTTATGGAAGAAAAAATGTAGTATTGTTTATATATGCATGTGTGTGAGTATTTGTGTGTGCGCATGTGTGTGTTTGTGTTGAGGGAGCAGCCTCCAATTTAACTATCTTAAAGAAATGCAAAAAATCACCCTGTGTCCTCTAATTTCCATACCTCGTAACAGCTGCTCTTTAGCTTCCAATTTTCTAGGTTATTTGGCCACATTTTTCTGTGAGAGGAGAGTCTTTTATCAAATGTCTTATTTGTGTTCCCTCAAATATAGACTTCTTAGGAAACATCACAGATCATGTGTTTTGGTTTATAAGTTCAAAAAAATTGTTCTGATTGCTAGATCAAAAATTTCAATCTGAAGCACAATGAATAATTATACTTAAAAAGCTGATCATCACTTCCACTGTTGGTACTTACAATGCGTACAATGTTATGTAAATAAATAGACAGTTTCTTATGTGTAACAAGTCTGATGACTTATATAGAATATAATTTAGGTAAACATTTTACATCTAATTTTCGAAGTAATTATGCTGAATGGAAGAAGCCAGGCAAAAAATAATAGATGTTACATGATTACACTTATATAAAATTAATGACAGTGAAAGTAATTATAGTGAGAGAACATACATCAGTGTTTGCCAGGGGGAGAAGGAAAGGAAGAGAGCAAGAGACCGAGAGAGAGAGAAAAGAGAGAGATGACAAAGAGATACAATGAAACTTTTGGGGTGCTGGAAATATTTGTTATCTTGACTGTTAATGATGGGTTCACAAATGTGTGTGTGTATGTTATATATTGCACACTTTATGTATATGCAGTTATAGTATGTCAATTGTACTGCAACAAAGCTTTAAAGAAAATCTAATCTTGACTGCCAAGTTATTCCCATCCAAATGAACTATACTAATATAACTACTATGTACTACACCTATCTGGGAATTAAGGTGAAGAATAAAAATAAGAAAGCAGAATTGGAGATGTATGATTGGCAGGAGGACATTGACGTTGTATCTGGAGGTCATGTCTCTAGCGACTTATCACCTTAAGCTTTTCCAGCAACACAGAACAGTTTGCTTTTATCACCATAGAAGAGATAGCTTGCCAAGTCCACAGGTAACACTATTTTCTATGGTCTCTGAAGAAGCTAATGCTAAATGATAGCTTACACGACTGTACTGCATAAACCATGGAGCAGATTTAGTAGCTTTTAGTGATAAAGTGAAAGGGAATGAAAAGCAATGATTCATGGACAGGAAAGACAGTTTGGTATTTTTATTTTACCATTAACATCTAGAAGAAGGAAAATGATATCTGAAAGAACCCTATCACTACAGCCAAAGTGATATTTCTTCTTTCTTCCTTTCTTTTCTTCCCTCCATTCCCTCCCTTCCTTCCCCTTCCCTTCTTTCTTTTCCTTCCTTCCTTCCTCCCTCCCTCCCTACCTCCTTTCTCTCTTTCTTTCTTTCTTTCTTTCTTTCTTTCTTTCTTTCTTTCTTTCTTTCTTTCTTTCTTTCTTTCTTTCTTTCTTGTCTTTCTTCTCTCTCTCCCTCCCTCCCTCCTCTCTCTCTCCCTCCCTTTCTTTTCTCTTTCTTTCTTTCTTTCTTTCTTTCTTTCTTTCTTTCTTTCTTTCTTTCTTTCTTTTTTTCTTTCTTTCTTCCTTCCTTCCTTCCTTCCTTCCTTCCTTCCTTCCTTCCTTCCTTCCTTCCTTCCTTCCTTCCTTCCTTCCTTCCTTCCTTCTTCTTTCCTTTCTTTCTTTCTTTCTTTCTTTCTTTCTTTCTTTCTTTCTTTCTTTTTCTTTCTTTCTTTCTTTCTTTCTTTCTCTCTCTCTCTCTCTCTCTCTCTCTTTCTTTCTTTCCCTATCAAGGTCTCACTGTGTTGCCCAGGCTAAAATACAGTTGCACAAACACGGCTTACTACAGCCTCAACCTTCCAGGGTTCAGGTGATTCTCCCACCTCAACTTTCTGAATACTTGGGACTACAGGCGTGTGCCACCACCCAGCTCATTTTTACATTTTTTGTAGAGGGGTTTTGCCATGTTGCCAAGGCTGGTCTTGAACTAGAGTTTAAGCGATCTGCTTGCCTCAGCCAACCAAAGTGTTGAGACTACAAGTGTGAGCCAACTTATTGGGCCCAAAGTGATATTTCAAAACTGCAAATCTGATTATGTCATTCCTGCTTAATATTCAACAATGACTTCCTGCTAGCCACTGTTTTTAGGGAAATCCTCAACATGGTTTACCAGGTACTTCATGATTTGACCCAAGTCTTCGTTTTTGGCCTGGATTCATCTCACTATTTCCCACACAATCTACAGCCATTCTGAATGCTTCTTAGCATCTTACTCATCAAGGCTTTTCATGCTGTAATGGACATTGAGTTCTCCAGGAAGCACACTTTGAGGCAGAGTTTAGAGTTCAGGATGTTTATTAGAGAGTGCTCTTGAGTCAACACCCAGGGAAGGGAGGAGGCGGAAGCAGAATGGGAAGAGGGAGAAATCAAGCCGAGACGCAAGTCTGACAGCCTCAGCTAATGGCACACAGTGCTCTGAAACTGAAGTGGCTCATCAGAGGTGGCACACAAATGGGTGGAAGGGTGTGATCTTGGGTGAGGTGTGCCCCTGCAGCTGAGGCAATGCCTGAAAGGGCTGGCACTGCTAGCTCCAGGGCCATCAAGTCCTTCCTTAAAAGGGGATCTGAGATTGGCATCTGTATATCACCTCACCTTGGTATTTACCATGCATGAAACTCTCTTCTCCAGTTCACTTAGGCCATTTCAGCTCATCCTTCAGATCTCAATATAATCCTCATTTCTTCAGAGACGGCTTCCCAAATTCCCAAGCTCCACTGGCACTTCCTTGCCACAATAACTCTGTGAGGTATGGATCACTTCTGTAATATTGACTCCGTATCTTCAATGCCTACCACAGTGTGGGCACATATAGGTGCTCAATTAGTACTAACTGAATAAATGAACAAATCTGAGGATTAAGGAGCACTGCAAAGAGCAAAGACCCTTGCCAACACATCTACTTTGGCATATTCTAAGATTTCGTAGCAGTATGATGTTGAGGAAAGGACTTCCGGCCCCATCATCAGTCTGTGCTCAGTCAGTCAATCCCAGCTCAATCACACTTCAGCAGTGTGACCATGGATACATTAATTAATCTCTCTAAGCTCTAATATTTAAAGTCAATAATAACAATGATAATGTTAGTAGTAATAATAGTATCTTTCCTAGGGGCTGTTACCTCCAGAAGGTTCAATGAAATCATCTATCTAAAGGATTTATCATAGTGCCTGGAATATAGAAAGGCATCAGTAAGTTGCTAGTTATGGATGCTATTATTACTTGACCTTTTGCTGTAAGTTCTTAAAATACCTTCAAAAAGAGAAGAATGTTAGAAAAAGACGTTTTTTTTTTTTTTGCTCTTAAAAATGCATCAAAATAGTAATCTCAGAAAAAATCAGAAACTTGTTGGATTTCCCTACACTTACTTTATGGTTTAGAATTGATTTTTATTTTGCATTATAGATGGGAGATGGAGGACAGCATTATCTTCTCCTTACTTATGATCTTCTAAAATTTTTATTTAATTGTCTGTGTATGTATGTATGTATTGTGTATTTATTTATTTATTTATTTTGAGACAGAGTCTTGCCCTGTTGCCCAGGCTGGAGAGCAGTGGTAGGATCTTGGCTCACTGCAACCTCCACCTTCCAGGTTCAAGTGATTCTTGTGCCTCAATCTCCTGAGTGGCTGGGATTACAGGCACACACCACAAGACCCAGCTAATTTTTGGTAATTTTAGTAGAGATAGGGCTTTACCATGTTGGCCAGGCTGGTCTCGAACTCCTTGCCTCAAGTGATTCACCCGCCTCGGCCTCCCAAAGTGTTGGGATTACAGGTGTGAGCCACCGCACCCAGCCTGATCTTCTAATGATTTATTTATTTACTTATTTATCTTTTTTTTTTTTTTTTTTGAGATAGGGTCTCACTCTGTCACCGAGGCTGGAGGGCAGTGGCATGATCATGGCTCACTGCATTCTCGACCTTCTGGGCTCAAGCAATCCTCCTGCCCTAGCCTCCCAAGTAGCAGGACTACAGGTGTGCACCACTACGCCTGACTAATTTTTTAATTTTTTTGTAGAGGCAGGGTCTCACTTTGTTGCCCAGGCTAGTCTCAAATTCCTGGGCTCAAATGATCCTCCCAAAGTGCTGGGATTACAGGCATGAGCCACTGCATTTGGCTTTCTAATGTTTTAGATAAAGTCTGCTTCTGAACTCTCCACTCATATAACCTAGGAGTGTACAACTTGGCAATACTGATCTACTTGTAACTTGCAAATAGTGGGGTGTTGCTTTTGCCTATGTATGGAATGCCTTTTCCTACATTAGGAAATTTCTGCTTCAGTATGAACTGGCTAATTGGTTCAAAAGTCACCTCCTGAACAAAACCTTCTCTTACTTCTTCCATGCTGCTCCTGAATTCCCAGTTTTACTATGACACCATTTACGTGCCCAGGCAGTTGTTCTAACCCCATTGCATTATATTTCCCCATTAGACTGTGAGCTTCTTGAAGGCAGTTTTTCATCTTTTGTGTCTTGCACATTTGGACACTCAATAAATGTTTGTTAAGTTGATTTGAATTAGAAGAAAATCACCAGATCTCTTCAGAAAGACACAGATAATGACTGGTTTAGGTAATCTGTAATGGGCTCAAAGAACACAGTACAAAGTTGAATAAGTTGGAAGCCAAATATTTATTATTTGCTACTCTTTCATTCTTAATTGAAATATAACACCCACACAGAAAAGTGCCTCAAATTAGTATATTACTCAATGAATTATCCCCAAATGCATAACTGACCATTAACAAAGTCAAGAAATAGAACATTGCCAGAAGCTCCTCCCATGCACACTTAAGCATCCATTTGTGTAGAGTATTTTCCTTTACACCAGAAACCTTATCTGAGCCTTTCAAAGTTATTCCTCTAAGAAATGAATGCTTGCGCACCCGGCTTTCATTATGGTCTATCGTGGTAATTGATTGCCAGCCACTGTCACTGACGTGTATTTTCAAATTTTGTCATCTTTGTAAAGAAATACACACATTTGGCGCTCCACTTCTATGTCTTTATGACTCTTGTTTGTTTCCACGGGGCCCCACTTCTTCCTTTGTCTCCTTTTATTGTGTGTTCTTTACCCCCATATTCTTCCTCAGTGAAACACTTTACCCACTTCCTGTTAACCATCTGACCTCGCTTCTCCTTATAACTCCTCCACCATTGAATGCTTTTGAAAAACTCCAAAAGGAATCGAATTTTTGATGTGTACTTAATATAAGATACAAAGGTGATTTCTTCATTCGTTCAGACTGCAAAAAATAAGGGAAATTAAAATATGAAGATGGGTCAGTAACAGAGTAGAAAAGATGACAAATTTAGAGAAAATGATTTACTTTTCTGGGTGACAGGCAGAAGAATATAAAGAAACTGAAACCACTGGCAACCTCAAAAGGGTTAATTTTAAGAGTTGTACTCAGGAGATGTATGTCACAGTGATGGAAACAATGCTGCTGTAGAAAGCTTCAAAGGTACAAGTAACTGAAAATGCTATTTATTAGTCAGTTTAGAAGGAAGAATATTAATAATCACAAGAACTGACTACTTCTCTGGAAATGTCTCATTTCTTTCTATGTCACTGTAAGTCAGCTTTCTCTTTTTTATTATTCTTAACGGTTCTTTCCATTTCTTGTCAGTGTCATGTCATTTGAAGAACTGATATTTGCTGAGATTTGGGAGTATAAGCCATTGCATGCAGGGAGTAAAAGTCTTCTCTTAAATCTTAATGAGGGCTGGGCACAGTGGTTCATACATATAATACCAGCATTTTGGGAGGCAAAGTGCTCCCAAAGCATTTAGCAGAAAGATCACTAGAGTTCAGGAGTTTCAGGGCAGCCTGGGCAACATAGGGAGAACCTGTCTGTACCAAAATAATAAAAAAACACTAGCTGGGTGTGGTGATGCACCTGTGGTCCTAGCTACTCAGGAGGCTGAGGCAGGTGATGCACCTGTGGTCCTAGCTACTCAGGGAGGATCACTTGACTCCAGGAGGTCAAGGCTGTAGTGAGCCCTAATCTTGCCACAGCTCTCCAGTCTGGGGGAACAGAGTGAGGCCATCTTAAAAAAAAAAAACTAAAAAAAATCTTAGTCCAGGAGTGGTGGCTCACACCTGCAATCCCAGCACTTTGGGAGGCCAAGGCGGGTGGATCACGAGGTCAGGAGATCGAGACCATCCTGGCTAACACAGAGAAACTCCATCTCTACTAAAAATACAAAAAATTAGCTGGGCATGGTGGCACACGCCTGTAGTCCCAGCCACTTGGGAGGCTGAAGCAGGAGACTCACTTGAACCTAAGAAGCGGGGGTTGCAATGAGCCGAGATTGCACCACCGCACTCCAGCCTGGCGACAGAGGAAGACTCCGTCACAAACAAACAAACAAACAAATCTTAATGTGTGTTGCCTCTAATTATATTTTGAACTTAAAAAAAAAGTCCTGGTATATATGCTTCAGTTATCATATATAACGGCAATGCCCAACCTTTTTGGCACCAGGGACTGCTTCTGTAGAGACAATTTTTCCACAGACTGGGTTGGGAGGATGGTTTCAGAATGAGACTGTTCTACCTCAGATGATCAGGCATTAGATTCTCATAAGGAGTGCATAAACTAGATCCCCTGCATGCGCAGTTCACAAAAGGATTCCTACTCCTATGAAAATCTAATGTCGCCCCGATCTGGCAGGAGGCAGAACTCAGGCAATAATGCTCGCGCTCCCACTACTCACCTCCTGCTGTGCTGCGTGGTTCCTAACAAGCACTGACTGGTACCTGTCTGTGGCCTGGGGGTTGGAGACCCCTGCTCTAGACTGTATTAATAAAAAGCCATTAAAAACCAGATGACAGAGAGAGGAGATCTTTTCAGAAAGATTAAATTTTCCCATTTCTGTTTTAATATTTAGGGAAAAGATTTAAATCAGAAAAAACCCTATGCACAAATAACCAGTGTTATTAAGCCTAAGCTATATCATTAAAAAGTCTATAATACTATGCAGCCATAAAAAGGAACAAGATCATGTCCTTTGCAGGGACATGGATGGAGCTGAAAACTGTTATTCTCAGCAAACTAAAGCAGGAACAGAAAACCAAACATTGCATGTTCTCACTTATAAGTGGGAGCTGAAGGATGGGAACACACGGGTATATGGTGTGGGGGAACAATACACACAGGGGCCTGTGTGGGGGTAAGGGTTGTGGGAGAGCATCAAGAAGAATAGCTAATGGGTGCTGGACTTAATACCTAGGGGATGGGTTGATCTGTGCAGCAAACAATCATGACACACATTTACCTATGTAACAAACCTGCATATCCTGCATATGTACCCTGGGACACAAAATAAAAGCTGATGAAAAAAATAAAAGAAAGTCTATAATGCTTCTGTGGTGTATGGTTAAGGAAGGTAAGTAAGACTCACATTACAAGAATTGAATGGAAAGAATACAACATAAACTCTCATTTATCAAATGAGCATCTACATAGTATATGTCTAGAACTATGGTACAAGCTTTAAGACTGGGCGCGGTGGCTCACGCTTGTAATCCTAGCACTTTGGGAGGCCGAGACAGGCAGATCACCTGAGGTCAGGAGTTCGAGACCACCTTGGCCAACATGGCGAAAACCCATCTCTACCAAAAATACAAAAATTAGCCGAGTGTGGTGGGGCATGCCTGTAGTCCCAGGTACTCAGGAGGCTGAGGCAGGAGAATCACTTGAACCCAGGAGGTGGAGGCTGCAGAAAGCTGAGATCATGCCACTGCACTCCAGCCTGGGTGACAAAGCGAGACTCTATCTCCAAAAAAAAAAAAAAAAAAAAAAAAAAAGAGAGAGAACTACGGTACTTTGGGAATACAAAAGAACTCTAATATATATTTCCTGTCCCAAGAAACAAACACTGATGCAAAAAATGTGTCTTCCCAAGTAACTATAGATAATAAAATCTTTAATTACATAGTACAGGCAATAAATGCAAGTGTGGAACACTATGTTAAATAGGTTATTTATTTTTGAAAATAATTTTGAAAATTGAACTGGGAATTCTTTTTCTCAAATGCTTCCAGAATTATCCTCCCAGCAAGAGAAGTTTTATAAAATAAAACTGCTATTACTATAAAATTCCATAGGAATTAAGCTAAAGAAACAACAAATAAAACTGAAATACAAAGTTCTACATTGAATTCTGATTTAAAAAAAAAAACAATAAATGAGCAAGCTCTGTTTCATGTTATGACTGAAATGGAATAGGATTAGGAAAACTGCCTCAGGAAGTCAGGACACAATATAAATCAGTAAGACTTTCCATACCTTTCTAGTTGCAGGAAACCTTAAAATATTACTCCATTCTGCGTGTGTGCAACGAGGACAAGTTTCTAAAGCATTCAAAATATTTTATAAGGTAGACGTTGTATGCTTCATTAAAGTAACAACTTGTGTGTTAACCTTATTTTTAAATGTCATTTCAAAGAAAGACGTCTTATCAAAATTGAATGAAAGAAGAAAACTACAAGAAAATTACCTAGAGGAAAGGGAATAAAAGAAAAGATCTTTTCTGGACGTTGAGTATTAAAAGTTTCCATGTTTGTTGAAATGAAAATTACAAAATCAGAACTACATGGTAGATTTTGCAAGCATGTAGCCAGAAGCGTAAGGGCTGGTGGACTTTGGGGGTCTATGACTAGGAGACAGACTGGAAAACCAGAGACAGCATTGCAAACATAAGCTACTTTTGCCAAATAAATTCTGGAACTTAATTCTTGAACTGAGAAGTTCAGAGATGTTTTGGGATAGGAGGTCAGACAGTTTGGAATGACTTACTTGATCTTACTAAAAAAAAAAAAAAAAAAAAATACAATGTCTTTGATTACTCCTCTAGAAGTTAGTCTTATTTCCTACTTTAATTATTAAGGTTTTACCTTTGCATATTATTGTATACTTGAACATTCATAGTAATTCTTATTTTTTCATAAAAATGTATTTATCTGCACTTGTGTGTGTGTGCACGTGTGTGTTGTTTGTGCATGTATGTCTGTGTGTTTTTATAAATATCCCCTAAATAGATCGTGGTAGCTTGTTTCTTGTTTTCAGGTTGGCTACCATTAATTTCTCTCCTCCCTGTGTCTGTCTATTGCTCTGCTCCCTTGAATCTGGGCTCATTTGTGACAGATTTGCCAAATAGAATATAGTGGAAGTGACGCTACATGACTTCCAGCACTTCCTACACTTTGAAGCTTCTACCTGGGTCTCCTGGAATTCTTGCTCTTGAAATGCCACGCTGTTTTGAAACCCAAGCCACACTATGGCTGTGTGGATAGACAAAAGAGAGAGAAAATCCCTGTCCAGCCCATAGGTATTCTAGCTATGCTAGCCTAGGAGCCAGGCAAGTGAGTAAAGAAGCTTTCAGATCATTCCAGCCTCATCTGTCATATTTCTACAACCATTTGAAGGACACAAAGCTGAATAGTGCTCAGCTTCGTCAACCCCCAGAAAAATGAAACATAACAACAAATGACTGTCTTAAGTTACTAAGTTTTGGTGTGGTGCGTTACACACAGCAATAAATAACTGGAACATACAATAGACATCTGAAGAAAGACCTAACGTTTCTTACTTAAGTCATAACACTATAAAATTCATCACCACTCTGTCATTCCAGAAATGTAACCAAATTCTTAAATCTATCATATATTTAGCTGAACAATATCACTTCACGCCACTTATTTCATTGGTCACAAAAATACATCTTTATATTTTGTTGACATTTTTAAGGGCTATAAAGTGATACAACAAAAGTAATACATGTATGTAACACAGAAGATTCTATTAACGAAAAATGGTTGTACATTCTTTTAAAATTGACTTCATTTTATTTTAATTAATTAATTTATTTATTTATTTCGAGATGGAGTCTTGCTCCGTCGCCCAGGCTGGAGTGCAGTGGCGTGATCTTGCCTCACTGCAACCTCCACCTCCTGGGTTCAAGTGATTCTTCTGTCTCAGCCTCCCGAGTAGCTGGGATTACAGGCGCCTGCCACCACACTTGGCTAATTTTTTAATTTTTAGTAGAGACAGGGTTTCACCATCTTGGCCAGGCTGCTCTTGAACTCCTGACCTCGTGATCCACTCTCCTCGGCCTCCCAAAGTGCTGGGATTACAGGCGTGAGCCACTGTGCCCGGCCAACATCTGCCATTAACATCTCCCACCAGAGTACATTTGATCCACCAATGAACGACACTGACACATCATAATCACTCAGTCCATAGTTCACATTAGGGTTGACTTTTGGTGTACATTTTACAAGTTTTGACAAATGTATGATGACATGTACCCACTATTATAGTTTAATACAGACTAGTTTCCCTGCCCTAAAAATTTGATGTGCTCAGTCTGTTCATCCTTTCTTCCCTGCAACCCCTGGCAGCGGTTGATCTTTTCATTGTCTCCATGGCTTGCCTTTTCCAGAATGTCATGTAGTTGGAATCATACAGTAATGCAGCCTTTTCAAACTGGCTTATTTTACTTAGTGGCATGGGTTTGAGGTTCCTCCATGTTTCATTGCTTGATTATTCATTTTGAAAAAATACTGTCACATTTTCTTATCCTTCACTCATCCCTTAATCCTTTTAAATTTCGTTTCTGTCCTCACCCTCCTATGGAACCCTGTGCTCTTAAAGGTCGCCAGACTTCCTACTCATAAAATCTAGAGCCCTTCCTGTGGCATTGAATATCGCTGCCCACTACTTCCCTAAATCCTCGTTTTTGTGAAATCGTTCTTTTGCTTCTGCTTAGCTCTTTCTGCTCATTCCTTCCTTCCTGCATTCTTCAAGTATAAGTATTTCCCAACTTAAGGAAATATAAGTATTTCCTTGGCCTTCTCTCTGCTACTTACTACCATCTTGGCATCTCTTTCTCTCACGCCCACATTATCCTCTATCTGAAATATCTAATAATTATGATAGTCTCTTTTGCTTCTTATATTCAACCAGTTACCAAAATGCATCAATTCTCCCTGCATTACATTTTAAAACTGTCCCTTCTTTCCATTTCTTTCCTAGTTGGGAAACTCATTAATCCTTGTTTAGATAATGTCAATGGAGTCTTAGCCAATATATTTCTGCTTTAAGCCTCCTTTCTTCAAGTCCATTTTATTCAGTCCTGCCAAATTAATTTTCCTGAACTGTTTTGCTGATTAATGCCTACTTTTATGTTATTTGAAATATAAATGTATATTTATCATATTAATAGTATAAGGATGCAACAATTGACATTATAATGATGATGAGAAAGCTGTTGTTTTTATACATAAAACAATTAATAACTTGCAAATAGATAAAAATAGCGAAATGCGGTTGACCCATGAATCCTTTGACTAACATGGGTGTTAGGTGTGCTGACTTCCACATGGTCAATTACCCCCCCAAATTAACTACTAGTACCCTACTGTTGACCAGAAGCCTTACCAATGACATAAACAGTCAATTAACACATATTTTGTATATTACTTGTATTATATACTGTATTCTTACAATAAAGTAAGCTAGAGAAAGTAAAATGTTGTTTTGAAAATCATAAGAAAAAATGTATTTACTATTCATTAAATGGAAGTGGATAGTAATAAACGTCTTCATTCTCACTGTCTTCATTTTGAGTAGATTGAAAAGGAAGAGGAAGAGAAGGGGTTGGTTTTACTGACTCGAGTATTTCATGGCAGTAAATGATAAAATAGACTAGTAGCTACATATATTTATGCATTTATGCACTCATGACATATCTGACTTTTTCTATTTCTATTTCTATGTCTTTTTTTTTCTTTTTTTTGAGACAGGGTCTCATTCTGTCACCCAGGCTAGAGTACAGTGTTTGCTATCAAGGCTCACTGCAGCCTCAACCTTCCACGCTCAAGTGATCCTCCCACTTCTGAGTAGCTGGGACTTCAGGAGTGCCACCACAACTTACTAACTTTTTACTTTTTTTTTTTTTTTTTTTTGTAGCAATGGGATACCACTATGTTGCTCAGATTGGTCTCAAACTCCTGGGCTCCAATGATCCTTCTGCTTCAGCCTCTCAAAGTGCTGGGATTACAAGAGTGAACCACCATGCCTGGCCCTAACTTTAAAATTTATTATTTATTTATTTATTTATTTATTTATTTTGAGACGGAGTCTGGCTTTGTCACCCAGGCTGGAATACGGTGGTGCAATCTCGGTTTACTGCAACCTCCACCTCCCAAGTTCAAGTGATTCTCGTGCCTCAGCCTTCCAAGTAGCTGGGACTACAGGCTTCCGCCACCACGCCTTGCTAAGTTTTGTATTTTTAGTAGAGAGGAGGTTTTACCATGTTGTCCAGGCTGGTCTCGAATTCCTGAGCTCAGGTGATCTGCCCACCTCAAACTCCCAAAGTGCTGGGATTACAGGCCTGAGCCACCGCACTCGGCCAAAAAATTTTTTAAAAAGTATTTCTACGCTATGCAGTTTGTCTGCAAATTTTTTCAAATTGTCGCAAATCTCTAAAAAATTTTTCAATATATTTACTAAAAAAAAATTCACGTATAAATGGACTCATGCAGTTCAAATCCATGTTGTTTAAGGGCGAACTGTAAACGGACATCAGATGAGAATTCATCAAATGAAATAGAATGGCATCCTATTCAATAAATTGAATATTAGAAGGAAGAAAGTTAGATGGCTCAAAGAGAAATTTCTTTCTTTATGACCCAAGAAATATTTACAAAATTTAGAATGATAATGCAAGGCAGAATAATAGATGTTAGGGTATATCATAATTCTAATACTTGATAACAGTACTTGTGTACTGACATTTATAACTTCAATAAAATTTTTATGTTTTTCAATTTAGGTCATGAGTGTTTTATGAAAAAGATTCTATTTGGCAATTATTGATATCATGAGTGGATGTTTCATAAAGCAGAAGTTTACTTCCTCAAAATTTCCTCAAAATGTAGAAAAAAATAAGAACTTGTGTACAATATACATAATTTTTATATGTGTGAACCCACATAAAAGCATGTATAAAGAAAAGGTGAAATAATTTGGAGAAGCATCAAATATTCAAAATACATTTACAAGTTCTCCTACCTAAGTTCGTATATAAGTTGCTATCTCATTCTTGATCTATCTGCCCTACATTCTTATTTCTGATTTTTTAGTGGTATAATATGTATATAAGTAAATATATACATACATAGATGTTGATTCATATTTTTTCCCCAATGGGGAGCCCTTAAGTGTTTTCAGGCACGGGAGTAAAATAACATTATTTTCATCATTTTCACTCATAAGATTTTAATAGATTTTAAAGAAAGCTGTTTTTCTTGACCTTGGAGTTATCTGGCATTCATAATACTAGTCTTATCTAGGTAAGAAAATACTAATCTAAAACCCAGGAAACATGATATTATTCTTGGTTCTGTCATTGATTTTTCAGTCTAACCAAATGTTTTTATTTTCAGTTTAAAAATAAATTTTGGAAAAGCACTTATTAGCCCTAACTCTTGTTTTCTCAAAGTTTTAACATTTAAAAAGTAAGAACAGAGGCCAGGCGCAGTGGCTCATATCTGTAATCCCAACACTTAGAGAGGCCGAGGTGGGTGGTTCCCTTGAGCCTAGTTCAAGACCAGCCTGGCCAACATGGCAAAACCCCATCTCTACAAAAATTAGCCGAGTGTGATGGTGCGTGCCTGTAGTCCCAGCTACTCAGGAGGCTGAGGCAGGACGATTGTTGGAGCCTGAGAGTTTGAGGCTGTGGTGAGCTGTGATCATGCCACTGCTCTCCAGCCTGGGTAACAGAGTGAGACTCTGTCTCAAAAAACAAATAAATAAATAAGAACAGAGGAAGACTAATAAATTCAAATATATTAAATTGATAGAAAATACTCATTTGCTTATTCCAAATATTTGATATTTGTTGAGATATACTAGATCCCAGGCAGACAGGAAGAATCAAGACTGCCTCCATAAAGCTCCCCATCTAGTGGGGCATATCAGCTAGCAAGCCTCATGTCTGTTCAAGCCAGGTTTTGCTGCAAAATAAATTTTGGCACCAATCATAAAACAAACTTCTGGTTTTCAGAGCTATATGGATTTGTGATTGCAGATAAGAGACAGTAGACTTGTATTATGGTGTTATACATACATATTCTAGGATAGATATAAGAAAAGAATACTATGTATGTGAATACATAGATACAGTGACAACCCAGACTGGTGAAGAGTAGGAGGGTTGGCGGAGAGACAATAGAAATTGGCTCCTATGTGTCAATTAAATAAAAAAGTTATACTGCATTATTATTCCAGGAAGCTGTGAGTGATATTCAGGAAGAAATTATTCCCTGATGGGGAAATTTGAGAATACTTTTGAGCTTTCTTACTTTATTGTTGTGTTACAGATGATCAGAAACTTATCGTTACAAAGTTAACAATGAAAACTTTATTTGCTATTCAATTCTCCCACTGACAGACTTTTAAAACTTGCAAATAGCACATTAAACTGCAGTGTCTTCATTTATTTCTTGCATATCTATGCTATAGGTCAAGACTTTTATACTTTCTTACACTGTTCTGTTGGTCTCTCTGGCCACAGCCATACTCTACCCTATCCCACCACACAGAGGGATAGGGTGGTTATATTACTCCCATGCCTGAAAACCTTAAAGATCTACCCACTGGAAAATAAATTATATATCTATTTCTATCAATCAGCCATCAATCAATCTATCTATCTACCTACTTATATACTAAAAGATAGGAAATAAAAACATAAGGAACATATACCAGGAATGAGGCAGCAACTCACACACAAATTCAAGGAGGGGCACATGCACAAGGAGACCTTATGAGGATTGAGGGGCAAACAGGACAAACGCCAAAGCTCAAGAAAGGTTGCATGAAGCATTAGTCAGGTCAGTCAGTAGCTTATGCTGAAGATGTCGCTTGGAATTGAAGAATGTGGAAAGCAGATCTAGAACTAGAATCCCTTTATCATGGGCCTCAAAAATCTTACATATTAACAGCCACTTCTAAAGTTTGTTTTTAGTATTTGTATGATTTCTTTCTCCCTATCTAATCTGAAAAAATCATTTGCACTATTTTTCAAGGTGGGCCTCACTAAGCAAATGTAAATTCAGTACCTGATCAAGTTATACATTAATCAATCAAAAGGTTCACTGGGAATCTATTTGATAAGTGACCAGCATATAAGAGAAATATTGAGGTATTTGTTAGAAAATAAATCAAGGGAATTTGAACAAGTAAGATTTTACTAGGTAGTTATCATTATATTGAACATGAAAAATATGTTCAGGCTGGGCACAGTGGCTCACACCTGTAATCCCAGCCCTTTGGGAGACTGAGGTAGGTGGGTCACTTGAGGTCAGGAGTTCGAGACCAGACTGGCCAGCATGGCAAAACCCCATCTCTACTAAAAATACAAAAAAAAAAAAAAAAATTATCCAGGTGAGGTGGCGCAGGACTGTAGTCCCAGCTACTTGGGAGGCTGAGGCATGAGAATCGCTTGAACCTGGGCAGCAGAGGTTGCAGTGAGCCGAGATCACACCACTGCACTCCAGCCTGGG
Organism: Macaca thibetana thibetana; assembly: GCF_024542745.1. Taxonomy (NCBI): domain Eukaryota; kingdom Metazoa; phylum Chordata; class Mammalia; order Primates; family Cercopithecidae; genus Macaca; species Macaca thibetana. The sequence continues at coordinate 100,582,661 of NC_065578.1, read as the reverse complement.
CAATGCAGCAAGACCCTGTCTCAATAAAAAATAAAAATAAAAATAAATTTCCAAAAATCCCAGAAACTTATAAAATAGTTCACTTGCTATACCTCTAAAATATTTTAAAAGCTTTATAGCATTACTCAGTTTTCATACCACAATTTGGTAAAACAAAGCATCAGATATTCATTTCTCCTAGCTGAGAAAAAGAGCACTAAAAATCAAAACTCCAAAAATGATCATTTGAATTATATTATGACTATGTAAACCAGGGGAGCTTGGCTAAAGATGAAAAATGCAAAGTCTGTTTTGTTTCTTGTTCTTTAATTCAAACTCTAATATGAGTGCAAGGATATAAAGAAGGCATCAAATGTGCGTTTCTCATTTCCTTCTCATGCACCCTAAAAGATGACAGAACCTAATTCTGCTAGAGCTTCTCCATTGCATCCTGTCTCTGGAGAAGATTTTGGCTTAATTGGGTATTTATTTCGGTGACAATTTTTAAAAAATCTGCTCATACAGAACTTAATTTTCCTGAGGCAAGGTTTACATAAAACATTGATTGTGGGTACATGGAAGGTATGTAGAAATGAACTTCTTTCATTGTGCAAGCATGAGACTGCACTCCCTAAGATAATCTATATTTGAACATTTTACAGCTCTGGAGGGTAGATTTTAAATATTAGAAAAATGAGGCTCAGAGAGGTGAAATGACTTGTCTACATAACCTTATTCATAGCAGGCTCAGTCAAAACTAGTTTCTAGATTCCTAATTCTCTGCATCATATGCTTTTATATTATAATACCGTATAAGGTAGTAAATGCCACTCATTCATTTATTCATTTGAACAAACATTTACTGGGTGTCTACCCAAAGCCAGGCTCAGGCCCAGGGGATAGAGAAGTGAACAAATGAAACAACAATCCCTTCCCTTATGGATTACATTTGAGTGGGGAAAACAGAAGATCAACAAGAAAGGCAAGCAAATATAAGTCAGATGGTGGTAATTACTATGAAGAAAAGTGAAGCAGGAAGGAAGACAAGGCTTTAGATAAGGGGAGACTCTAAGTTTAAATAGGCTGGTCAGAAAACCCTCATTGAGAAAGTGGTATCTGAACTAAAATTTGAAGGAGATGAGGGGCTGGATATATGCGTATCCTTGAGGAGAGTATTCTGGGAAGGCAAACAAGAGCAAAAGCCCAAACATGAGAGTGTGTCTAGCACGTTCATGGGAAAGCAAGAAGAGCAGTGTGACTGGGCAGAATGAGCAAGGAGGAAAACACTAGGAGGTGAGGCCAGATTGTGCAGGTCCCATTTGGTTTTACCCTAAGTGAGGTAGGAAGTCATTTGCAGGTTTTGAGCAGAAGTGCAGCAGGATCTCAATGACTGGCTGCCATTTGAGAATAGTCTGGAAGTACAATGGTGAAGGCAATAAGACTGGTTAGGAGTTTCTAAGGATGATCAAGATGAAATGTAGGGGGACAGACTGACAGAGGAGAAGGGGTTGATTAGTGGTTAAATCCTGGATAGATTTTGAAGGTTGAGTCAACAAGATTTCTTGATAGTTTGGATATGAATGTGAGAAAAGAGGACAGAGTCAAGGATAACTCCAAAGTGTCTTTAAAAAAAAAAATCTTCATATATATTTATTTATATGAAGTTTCTGTTCATGGAACACATGAAAATAGTTGAATAGATGTAGATATGCTTTGGAGAATATGAATTAAAATATAGATTACATGTATGAAGAAGTCACTTTCAGGGAAGGAGGGCCTATCTTGAAAGATATGCAACAGTTTAGTCAGGATGAGATAAACTACTATAACGAACAAAATCTGTAATGTTCAAACATAATAGAAGTTTATTTCTTGGTCATCTATAGACCAGGCTGGGTGTTCCAGGTAAGTAGACTTCTCTTTTCCACATTGTGACTCAGGTCTGAGGCATTTTGCATCTGTGGCTACCTCAAAACCCAAGGCCTTATTGTCATCTGTATCCCACCAGCGGAAGGGGAAAGAGAACAAGGGATGGCTGCCCTGCTTCTTCAAAGTCTCCACTTGAAGGTTGTACACTTTGTTTCTATTCACACTTAATTGATGAAAACTGGTCATATGGCCACACTTAGCTGTAGGTGCAAGATGTGGGGCTGAGAAATTGTATTCCTGGTTGGTAACTGCCTTGCAGCTACAATTCCATTACTGTGGAACACAGGAAGCACAGCGTAAGAACAACTCCTATGTCTGCCCCAGGCAGCCATTCTCCAGAGCAGGTAAACAGGTTCCACCATTTTAGAGAGATGCAGCATGCATATTAAGGTGCTTCGTGTGTTTCCGGGGTCTTGTGTCCCTTCTCCTCTGATTCTTTCCTTGGGGTGAGCTGTCCATATGTCTAACTCCAAAGTTTTTAGCTGAGCAACTAAATGATAGAGAAACAGATTTTTAGGAAGATCAAGGTGTTTAGTTTTTCACATGCAAAGTTTGAGAAACCACCTAAGACATTCAAGTAGAAATTGAACAGGCAGTTGGATAAAGAAGCCTGGAAGTCATGGGGGAGATGTGAACTGGAAATATATATTTGAGAAGTCAGTAGCATCTACATGATAGCAAATCTTCAAGATTAGATGAGGTCACCAGGGGAGGGGTTATGGGTAGAGAAGAGGCCAGAGGATGGAGCACTGGAGCCTTCCAATGTTTAGAGATTAGGAAAACAAAACAAGGCAGGCACTGGAATGCAAGATTAACTTTTCCAAAGGCTGCTGAATGCTGAATTCTGACGAAGACTGAGAACTGACCACTGCATTTAGCAGTGTAAGTGTCATTGGTGACCTTGTCAAGTGTAGTATCAGTGGAATGGCGGATTGCCTGCCTGGAGTGGGCTTAGGAATGAATGGTGGGGAGTGGAGTGGGGGATGGCATAGTCAATAGTCAGTTTTTATGCATTTACCATGAAATTTTGTATGTAGTTATTACAATCATACACAAAATTTTTAGTAATTATATAAACCATATAAAACTGTAGGCCCTCTACTATACACTTAATTCATTTTGAAAAAAATCATTCCAACAAGATTTATCTTAGAAATGAGGAAACCAATGGTTGAAGAAGTGAAGTAACTTGCCCATGTTCCCATGTGTGGTAAAGGGTGGAGCTGGAATTTGAATTTAAGTCTCTTTGACTCCTAGCCTTCACCCTTGACCACTGTGCTACTTTTCCTTTAAATATTACAACGAATAGCCACCCACATGTGATTGATTCTTTCCTGAGGTTAAATACTAAATTGGAAGAAATAATGCAGAAAGGCTAACAAAGATCCGCCCTCCTTATTGGTCAAGTTATTCTTAGTCTCTGGCAGGCATAAAGTGCAGAACTAAACAGCATTGTTCATCATTTCAACTGTCAGCCAACTCACAGCAGGTCACTGTCCATGAAGCCCTTTTCTGTATAAAGTGGTTTGATGTGCCAATTTTATCAATGTTGCTAAACTCAAATAACAACTTCTGTTGGAAAGAAATTCAGCTCCATAACCATTAATAAAATAGGAAAACCTAGATCTGCCTACAAGTCCAGTAAGCCAAGCAGAAGGAAAGCGAGTGGATCTTTTTTCTGACCTGGTCTTCTATTTGTGTGAAAAGTCATCCTACTTACCCTTTAGCAGAGAAGGGGTTGTATTAAACTGGGCAGGACAAATCTCATAATAGCCTGTAGGCTCACTCCCCTTTCACACAGTCCTTTTAATTTTGACTGATATTTTAATTTACCCTCAGACTCAGCTACTGAATTCTCCAACACCCTGGCTTGAGTTCAGTGGATAAGACAAACGTAACATCCCTTAGCATCGTGACGGAACTTCACATGGTCATATGGCCATCAAGATAAACACACGAGTAACAGAAGGCTCTGTTCTGAAAGCATGAGTCGTATAATTCTATTACAGCTTGGTCTAATACTTATGAAAGAAAAGTACTAAACTATTAAAAACTTACATTAAGAATTGCTGAAGAAAATCACAACTGCTGGTTTCCTATTTTGTGTGTGTGACATGATGGAAAAAAAACAACACTGCAGTTTAATATGATAATCACGTATTAAGACAAGAATACCAGAAAAGCTAATGTAATAGTTTTGCAATCTTACAAATTAGGTAATGTATGTAAAATCGTTTTAAGAGTTCCAAAGGATTTACAAACATGAGCTAGTGTTACCAGGTATACAAATTCAAAGGATATCAGAGCTATATAACAGGATATTGATCTATTGACCACATGCTTAATTATAGTTTTATGGAAATAAAAACTTACAGTAAAAATAGTTACACTTGTACAATATTTCTCGTTCTTCTTAAAAAAGTTATACATGTACAAGAAAAAAATTCAAATACTGCAATAGTATAAGCCGTGCAAAGTATTCTTGACATATTTGTCCTCAACTCTTATCCTCAGAGGCAACCAGGCTTCCTAGTTTTTAATGTATTCATATGTTTTATGAATTTTATGTCAATGTATCTGTTCACATTTTTTTTTTTTTTTTTTTTTGAGACAGAGTCTCGTGCTGTTGCCCAGGCTGGAGTCCAATGGCACAATCTTGGCTCACTGCAATCTCTGTCTCCTGGGTTCAAGTGATTATCATGCCTCAGCCTCCCGATCTGTTCACATTTTTACCTATATCTTTGAAATAAAAATAATTGAGTCTCACCTGATAGTTTTCCTTTATACTTTCACATTCTGTGGATTTTTGATATAGTAATTACACTTGATTCTGAAAAATAAATAGCATTAGGGGTTTTTTCTCTAAAGTTATTCAAACAATAAATATATGTTATGTTTTCATCTTTAACAATTCACCTGTACAATTTACCAAGGCAATACGTCTGACATTACTAGAGATCAGAACTTTAAGTCGATATTCAGTCAAACAAATCCTTAAATGTTTGCTGTTCAATATTCTTCTAATCAAAACACAGTGAGAAACCGGTACCGATTAACACTGGGCCTTTGATAGATCCTGATTTCCTAGTTTCTTCTAACAAAAGTTGTGTTAGGTGAACCTTGCCTTTGATTCCAAAGTCTTTCTTCTTTATGTAGTCCCTAAATATTTTATGAATCCAGAGAACATTTCAATACAAAACTGCAATAGACAAGCTGGGGAAGGAGAAGAAGAATGAAGTCCCTTTACCCTTTGAATATGAAGTTTCAACATGAGGCACAGAAATACATTGCATTATAGTTTTACCTTTCGTTTCTTCACTGTGTGCCATTAATATGATGCTCCAACTTACCTGGATGCTTAGCACACGCAGATCTGGGCAAGATTTTTACCACATTTCTTTCCCAGGTGGAAAACCTTTGAATGATTCAGGCTGTTTCTTCTGGCTACCAGGCATTATCAGCAGCCCTCGAAAACAGTGTTTCTCCTTTCACAATAATCTGGTCACTTTTGAAGTCTTTGGAAACAGAATTTAGTCTGTTCGAGTTAGAGAAGGGAGAGGCATCCTGAAAAATAAACTTTTGCCATATTTATAAGTCATCACATTTATAATTTATATGAGAAAAGGCAAAATGCAACCATTATGATTGGTTAAAATAACAGATTACATTTAAGCATAGCTGAGGTACTTCAGGAAAATGTGCACAGAGCCCTCTGACATAGGACTTCCTTTCAGTCCAATGTCCCCACCATCCCCCTCTTCCTAAAACAAGATGCTCACTGACCTCACTTGTTTCTGAAATGGCTATAAAAAGTAGTTTCTCATTCAAAACTTTTTACCATATAGCTATATAATGAAAATTCAACTATCAGTTGAATACATGATAAATATACACAGTGATTCAATGAGAAAAAATTTTCCCAAAATATACAAATAGATTGTTCAGAGTCATAAAGATGAAACAACAGACTCACTGATTTTTTTTTCCCTTTTCACCTGACTTGTTTTTGGTCATGGAAAGACACAGGCAAAGCTTGGCTGAATACCAATCATTCATTCTCTATAGATACACTTAATTCATTCTGCACAAAGTATGCTGGAATAAAAAGGTTTAAATTGGCATTAGAAATAGTACTACTAGTGAGAAAAGGATTTGCGGGATTCTGTGAAACTATATGGAAAAAAAAGGACAACTAAAAAATGGATGAAATGGAGCCTGTCAGACACAGAAGATACAGGATTAAAAACAGATCATGGATTCAAGCAAATATAAAACAAGAATTAAAGTTACTCATTATAATGAAAGAGAAAAAGGACGTGAATTATGCCTGAATATCTAGTTCTTGATGCTCATATAATCAAATGTCACACTTAATGTGCTAGCAAACTAAATAACTAGTTGACTTCTGCTAGTTCTGAACCACAGGTGGACAGTGGTTGGGGAAAAGCTCGTCAGCACCATTTCCTTTCTTTCACAGAGTATAGCTCATTGCTTTTCACTTCACAAAGGAGAAACAAAGCACCAGGTTTGTGAGAGTTCTTTCCCTTGTCACCTCATCCCTAGACCCAGTTTAAGATTTAATTCGTATCCCTTCAATGACTACTGCATTTCCATTCATTTCAAAGTATAGTATTGGTGCTGACAAGAATAGGGCCAAATTTTAAAAAGAGATTAATTATGCTGAGAAATGTCCATTGTAAGTACTGCAAGAACACTGAACAAACAGCCAGTGTATACTGAAGTTGTTTGCTGCTGTTTACAGGAAATTATTAAAGTACAATACTGGAACAGAAGGAAGTAAGTTATATGGTCATAGCTTTGTGGAAAAAGGAATATGTAAAATAAATTAAGGACCTTCCAAAGGAAGTAAAGCTTAAGACATACAAATATATATGTTACATTTCACACACACAAATAAACCAAGCAAATAAAAAGAACTCCTAAAACCTAATTAGAAAATAATATAAAACCTGATTGCAGCAATTACAGTGCTCTGTTCCTCCAAACGGAAGATGATAAGCCATGTGCTATGCCGGTGACAGCAAAGACAATTGTTCTAAGGATCTACCACTTTAAAAAATAAAAATAATTCTTAAAATAATTACATCAGCATATGGACTCTGGAAAATTCCTTCTACCGTAATAAGGTCAGATGGACATTTCCTGTCTCACATTTCTAGTACACGTTGTCTTTTAGACAATAATAGTGAGAAACAATAGTTTGGCATGAGTTCAATGCATACTAAGAAATGACTGGCTCTGCTTATGGCTAGCCAGTTTTCCCAACACCATTTATTAAACAGGGAATCCTTTCCCCATTGCTTGTTTTTGTCAGGTTTTTCAAAGATCAGATGATTGTAGATGTGTGGCATTATTTCCAAGGCCTCTGTTCTGTTCCATTGGTCTATATGTCAGTTTTGGTACCAAGTACCATGCTGTTTTGGTTACTGTAGTCTTGCAGTATAGTTTGAAGTTGGGTAGTGTGATGTCTCCAGATATGGTCTTTTTGTTTAGGATTGTCTTGGCTATATAGACTCTTTTTTGGTCCCATATGAAATTTAAAGTAGTTTTTTCTAATCCTGTGAAGAAAGTCAATGGTAGCTTAATGGGGATAGCATTGATCTATAAATTACTTTGGGCAATATGGCCATTTTCACTATATTGATTCTTCCTATCCATGAGCATAGAATGTTTTTTCCTTTTATTTGTGTCCTTTTTTATTTCTTTGAGCAGTGGTTTGCAGTTCTCCTTGAAGAGGTCCTTCACATCCCTTGTAAGTTGGATTCCTAGGTATTTTATTGTCTTTGTAGCAATTGTGAGTGGGAGTTCACTCATGATTTGTCTCTCTGTTTGTCTGTTATCGGTGTATAGGAATGTTTGTGATTTTTGCACATTGATTTTGTATCCTGAGACTTTGCTGAAGTTGCTAATCAGCTTAAGAAGATTTTGGGCTGAGACGATGGGGTTTTCTAAATATACATGTCATCTGCAAACAGAGACAATTTAAATTCCTCTTTTCCTATTTGAATACCCTTTATTTCTTTCTCTTGCCTGATTGCCCTGGCCAGAACTTCCAATACTATGTTGAATAGGAGTGGTGAGAGAGGGCATACTTGTCTTGTGCTGGTTTTCAAAGGGAATGCTTCCAGCTTTTGCCCATTTAGTATGATACTGGCTGTGGGTTTGTCATAAAGATCTCTTATTATTTTGAGATATGTTCCATCAATACCTAGTTCATTGAGAGTTTTTAGCATGAAAGGGTGTTAAATTTTATTGAAGGCCTTTTCTGCATCTATTGAGATAATCATGTGTTTTTTTTCCATTAGTTCTGTTTATGTGATGGATTATGCTTATTGATTTGCATATGTTGAACCAGCCTTGCATCCCAGGGATGAAGCAGAGTTGATCATGGTGAATAAGCTTTTGGATGTGGGGCTGGATTCGGTTTGCCAGTACTTTACTGAGGATTTTTCACATAGATGTTCATCAGGGATATTGGCATGAAGTTTTCTTTTTTGTTGTTGTTGTTGTTGTTGTTGTTGTTGTGTCTCTGGCGGGTTTTGGTATAAGGATGGCCTCATAAAATGAGTTGGGGGGGGTCCCTCTTTCTATATTGTTTGGAATAATTTCAGAAGAAATTGTACCAGCTCCTCTTTGTACCTCTGGTAGAATTTGGCTGTGAATCCTTCTGGTCCTGCGCTTTTTTTTTTGGTTGGTAGGCTATTAATTACTGCCCCAATTTCAGAACTTGTTATTGGTCTATTCAGGGATTTGACTTCTTACTGGAAACTAGACCCCTTCCTTACACCTTATACAAAAATTAACTCAAGATGGATTAAAGACTTAAATGTAAGACCTGAAACAAGAAAAATCCTAGAAGAAAACCTAGGCAATACCATTCAGGACATAGGCATGGGCAAAGGCTTCATGACTAAAACACCAAAAGCAATGGCAACAAAAGCCAAAATTGACAAATGGGATTTAATTAAACAAAAGAGCTTCTGTACAGCAAAAGAAACTATCATCAGAGTGAACAAGCCACCTATAGAATGGGAGAAAATTTTGGCAATCTATCTATCTGACAATGGTTGTTATCCAGAATCTACAAGAAACTTAAACACATTTACAAGAAAAAAAGCAAACAACCCTATCAAAAAGTGGGAGAAGAATATGAACAGACACTTATCAAAAGAAGACATTTATGTGGCCAACAAACATATGAAAAAAAGCTCATTATCACTGGTCATTAGAGAAATGCAAATCAAAACCACAATGAGATACCATCTCAAGCCAGTTACAATGGTGATCATTACAAAGTCAGGAGAGTATGTGGAGAAATAGGGACTGTTTTACACTGTTGGTGGGAGTGTAAATTAGTTAAACTATTGTGAAAGACAGTGTGGCAACTCCTCAAGGACCTAGAAACAGAAATATCATTTGACCCAGCAATCCCATTGCTGGGTCCATACCAAAAGGATTATAAACCATTCTACTATAAAGACACATGCACATGTGTGTTTACTGCACCACTATGCACAATAGCAAAGACTTGGAACCAGCCCAAATGCCCATCAATGATAGACTGGATAAAGAAAATGTGGCACATATACACCATCTAATACTATGCAGTCACAAAAAGGATGAGTTCATGTCCTTTTCAGGGACATGGATGAAGCTCTAAGCCATCATTCTCAGCAAACTAACACGAGAACAGAAAACCAAACACCAATAAGTGGGAGCTGACAATGAGAACACATGGACACAGGGAGGGGAACATCACACACTAGGGTCTGTTGGGGTTTAGCAGGTAGGGGAGGGATAGCATTAGGAGAAATACCTAATGTAGTTGATGGGTTGATGGTTGCAGCAAACCACCATGGCACATGTATACCTGTGTAACAAACCTGCATGTTCTGCACATGTATCCCAGAACAAGAAGAAGAAGAAGAGGAAGAATAGGAAGAAGAAGAAGGAGAAGAAGGAGAAGAAGGAGAAGGAGAAGAAGGAGAAGAAGGAGAAGAAGAAGAAGAAGAAGGAGAAGAAGAAGAAGGAGACGAAGAAGAAGAAGAAGAAGAAGAAGAAGAAGAAGAAGAAGAAGAAGAAGAAGAAGAAGAAGAAGAAGAAGAAGAAGAAGAAGAAGAAGAAGAAGGAAGGAGGAGGAGGAGGAGGAGGAGGAGGAGGAGGAGGAGGAGGAGGAGGAGGCGGTGGCTGCGGCGGCGTGGCTCTTGAACACTGGGATGGGTTAGCCTGGAATGGCAAAGATCTCAATGATGACAAAAAGACAAAGATGGTGTCTGGGGACTGGTGGCCCTAAAGAATAAGATTCAAGAAGTGGACATATATCTGACATCAATCTTTAATGTCTCTTGATCATTGAAAATGTCTCTTGATCATACGAAAATTAATTCAAGATGGATTAGAGACTTAAATGTTAGACCTAATACCATAAAAATCCTAGAGGAAAACCTAGGTAGTACCATTCAGGACATAGGCATGGGCAAAGACTTCATGTCTAAAACACCAAAAGCAACGGCAGCAAAAGCCAAAATTGACAAATGGGATCTCATTAAACTAAAGAGCTTCTGCACAGCAAAAGAAACTACCATCAGAGTGAACAGGCAACCTACAGAATGGGAGAAAATTTTTGCAATCTACTCATCTGACAAAGGGCTAATATCCAGAACCTACAAAGAACTCAAACAAATTTATAAGAAAAAAACAAACAACCCCATCAAAAAGTGGGCAAAGGATATGAACAGACATTTCTCAAAAGAAGACATTCATACAGCCAACAGACACATGAAAAAATGCTCATCATCACTGGCCATCAGAGAAATGCAAATCAAAACCACAATGAGATACCATCTCACTCCAGTTACAATGGCGATCATTAAAAAGTCAGGAAACAACAGTTGCTGGAGAGGATGTGGAGAAATAGGAACACTTTTACACTGTTGGTGGGATTGTAAACTAGTTCAACCATTATGGAAAACAGTATGGTGATTCCTCAAGGATCTAGAACTAGATGTACCATATGACCCAGCCATCCCATTACTGGGTATATACCCAAAGGATTATAAATTATGCTGCTATAAATACACATGCACACGTATGTTTATTGCGGCACTATTCACAATAGCAAAGACTTGGAATCAACCCAAATGTCCATCAGTGACAGATTGGATTAAGAAAATGTGGCACATATACACCATGGAATACTATGCAGCCATAAAAAAGGATGAGTTTGTGTCCTTTGTAGGGACATGGATGCAGCTGGAAACCATCATTCTTAGCAAACTATCACAAGAACAGAAAACCAAACACCGCATGTTCTCACTCATAGGTGGGAACTGAATAATGAGATCGCCTGGACTCAGGAAGGGGAACATCACACACCGGGGCCTATCATGGGGAGGGGGGAGGGGGGAGGGATTGCATTGAGAGTTATACCTGATGTAAATGACGAGTTGATGGGTGCAGCACACCAACAAGGCACAAGTATACATATGTAACAAACCTGCACGTTATGCACATGTACCCTACAACTTAAAGTATAATAATAATAAATTAATTAAAAAAAAAAACAAATCTTTCATTGAAAGAATTATTTTCTCAATTTTCATTGTTTTTAACAGTTCCAAGATGAACACTTTGTGCATGTATCTGTGCTTTATTCTGTGACTATCTTCACTAATATGATAATGAAGACTGTATTTTTATTTCCAGTATTTTTTTTTATCTTTGGTCAAGTTTTAACATTTTGGAAGCCATATTTATTCTTTGATAAATTGCTGTATTCATTTTTATATTAGAATGCTTTTCTCTTATTTTTAAGAGCTCTTAGTATATTCAGGATGCCAACCTTTCCCATCTTTCATATCATTCATATCTCACAAGTGTTTTTTACAGTTTGTCCCTTGCTTTTTAAACTTAATTTTATGATGTTTTGAAGAAGCAAAACCTTTAGTGTTTACCTAGTCAAATTTATCAATAATTCTTTTTTGGTTTAACTCTACTGATTTAATTTCCAAACATTCCTACTATCACCAACCTAGATCAGACTCTATCATCTTTTATCTAGATACCTATAGCAGTCTGGATTGGTCTCCCTGTTCCCAGTTTCTGTCTTTTGGAAACTACACTCCATGCAGCTGTCAGAATGTCCTATTTAAAATGAAAATCTGGTCAGGTCATTCTTCTACCTGACGGTTTGTTCAGTGCTGGGTGTTCCAAGTTGGATATTCATATAGCCAATGCTATAGGAGGTGGCTTTTCATAAAAATGAAAAAAAAAAAACTAAAATAAAAACTAATGTAACTAATAAAACTAATAAAAACTATTTTAAAATTCCAAAATGGTATGGAAAAATGCAGAGAAAAAGGAAGTCATCGCCAATTCTACCATCAGAAATAAGCATGGTTTAATATTTTATTGAAAGTCTTCTAGACATCTCTATATATGCAGATATATGATTTGCACACACTTGCAAAGAATTTCTTCCACAAAGAATGGAAAATATTCCTGGGGCATTACTTATTTGTAAAGATTTTTGAAGAAAGAAAGTACATTATTTTATTTTAAGAAAACCACACGTATATGGAGCAGGATGCATGATCCCTATGAATTTCAAAATACACTGGAAGACTTCAAAGAAATATTCATATTTAGGTGAGCATGTTCAAAAGGCAATGGATATGGAGAATAAAGTTTTAAACCCCTTGACACGTGCAGCAGAAAGTGCCTTGCATTCTACAATATCCATTGCCTTCTCCTCTTGATCACATAGATTTCCCCGCATGCCTTGAAGTTAGATGTGACCAGGTGATTGAACTCTCACCCATAGAATATGGGAGAAATTAGTGTGATCAGATAATTTATTGTCAAAACCGAGACACTGTTAAGAGTGAAAGAGGACACTATTTCTTGTTGTGCTGAGAATTCAGGCATAAACTGGGCCATGTGATCACCATGGGAAGAACTGATGTGTGCCACTCCAGGGTGGACTCAGACCTAACTCCTCCCTCTCCTCTCCAGGATGTAGGCAAATGCAGGACATCTAGCAGAAGACTCAGTGCTCTAGGTACAGCCACAGCCTGGAAGGCTTGTGCTAAACAGTCCAGGAGTGTGAGCTCCATTTTTATTATTTCAAACCATTGTTCATGACAGCATCTTCACTGGACTGGCTTTCCACAGCGTGGTCTCTCCCTACATCTCCAGCCTCTCCTTTCATCAATCTTGAGCTTGAACTTAAGCTCTAGCAAGCTGAATGCTCATACATTTTAAAATGCCTGTTTATGTCAGTTTTTCTCATTAGTCAAGGAGCTCCTTGATGGTAAAAGCTTAATTATCTTTGCAGCACTTACTACCTGGCATATAATAGACTTCATAAATATCTGTTGAATGAAGAAATGTCTAGCCAAATGAGGAGTAAATCTTTCAATAGAGATTATTTCATGCCTAGAACTAAAAACACAAGAACTATACACCTAATAGAAGACATTATATATGCAGACAAATATTCAGATTCAAGATTTTAGAAAAATGAACTACACATTTTAGTAGTCCTAAAATATGAATGCAAAAATATTCTTCCTCTTGCCTTCAGTGTTTCTTTATTTTCACCTCCTTCCCACCCCATTTGCAAGCACACATACATTCACTCACTTCCTAGGGGAATATTTGACTTAATTAACAGTAGAAGAATAAGTCAGAAAGAAAATAAAGAATTAAGATTTTAAGTTCAGATCCTAATGCTGACCAATAATCCTTACATGAGGTGCTTTGGCTCAGCAGCAGGATTTACCTCTCCTCCCTCCCAAGATGATTAAGAGTTGATGTATAATTGACAATGATGCACACTAGTGCATGCTATCAACTCAAGAAAGGGGCTTTGCCTGCCTGATTTCCATTTACCTTAATAGTAGTTAAGCTGCACACGCAAAGCATAATGTCCTCATGCTTTAAAAAAGGAGGGGCTTTCATCACCTAGATTATGAAATATTGATTAATTCATGTATGCTCAGACATCCATCTAAAAATTGAATCATTCAATCTGTCATCCTTCTCCCTCATCCACATATAAAAACATAATGGCAGTTCTGAGAAGAACAAAAGGAGTGATGAGAGGGTGGGAATGAGGAAGAAGGATGAAAGCAGAGAAAGAAACAGGCTGCAAATAAAATATAGCAAACTGTGCCTACAGACAGACACGCCACATCCACACACAATCATATACACACAATAACCACTCTACGAATTAATACAGCTTTGCTTTCATGCCAGATATTAGGGGCACATTAATTAGAGCGAAATCTCATTCATCCATTTTTCAGTGCATTAATTATGCAGCAATGCCAATTTTTTATTGGCCTGCTATAAGACAATCTGTTCCAACAAAGGTCTGATGCTGCCCATTACACAACAGTCATGGGGCTTTCCTGCCTCCTTGGATGGTATTGATCTACTCAATTCCTATGTGATGTGTATTTGTGTCCCCTACTGAGTATTCTGTGATTATGGAATGTCCTTTAAGCTGACTACAATTGTTTCTCAGCTGATACTTCATTCATCTCTGTCACAGGGACATTGAGAATCCTATTCAGCTAGAAAAAAAGCAATGCAATATTGTGAATGTACTTAATGCCACTGAATTATATACTTAAAGATTGTTAAATGGTAAATTTTACATGATGTATATTTACCACAATAAACAAAGAAATAAGAAAAAAAATTAAAGAAAATGAGCATGTCTATAAACTTTTAGAAAAGTTAAATTACATGGAGACTATAAAAGTTTAAAAAGAGTTTGAAAGTTCTCGAACTGTCTCAGACCTCAGAGTGTATTTCTTTTAATGCAGAGAGAATATTATAAGATGAATTTCAGAGCCCAGACAACCTCCAGTGCGCTGCCTGCAAACGAATTTGGGGAAAGAAAGGACATGCGTGTGTGAATGGCCTCATCAATAAATATTAACTGAGCATTCAGAAGATTCTTACCACTGTACTAGTTAATTTGGAGCTACCTATATTTAATTACATGTGTTCTCCTATCATACCATTCCTTATGTCCCTGGCTTATTTCTTTATCACTGCCTTGATGTCACAGCTCCCTCTGACCCAAGTACAAATAAAGGTGAAAAGATTCACCAGAGTTTGAGTAGGAAGCATATAAAAGTTTCTTTTTCATTGAATAAGTCTCACTTTCGAGGAGTCCTTCAGATCCATGAAGTGCCTCATACTTAATACTTACTACATAGTAATACTTACCACAGTGTCACACTCTCAGTGGGTACCCAGCAAATGTCAACTGACTCAGTGACCTTTTCCCAACCCTTTGTATCAACAGAGTCAGCATTAAATGTCATCAAATCCTATTTCACAGTGAAAGTTGATTGAACATGAAATTTAGAGGGGAATTTTTAACTTAATACCATGTATCTCAAATTACTTCAGCAGTTGCCGTGTAGCATTGATTTGAGGCAAACTTCTGATCAATAAATTGAAAGCTTTCAAAATGAAATCTGAAGAAAGAAAAATAGAAAAAGATACAACAAAGCTTTTGTTAAATATTTTATTCTTTGTCTAATTTTTCACTATGTAAATACTGTTAATAGATATTTTTATAAAAATAAAAGTAAACCATTATTGCCCCAAAGAAAGCTGTGTACCTTGTTAAACCTGTTTTGTCACTTTCCCTTAAGCTTTCTTATTTTAAGTACTTAATTTTATCTAGATTTATTTAGTGAACAGGCTGAGTTATTTGAATTCTCTTCTTCATTGTATCTCCAGTTGTGTTCATATTTATCCAATTCCCCGTCTACAGTGAGGGCTTGTCTGGGATTAGTCCAGTCTGAAAGAGGCCAAGAAAGAAGATAGGAGTGTCTCCTGCCCAATACCACATAATGTGTGGAACAAGAGGGAAAGCATCAAAGGTTACCTGAAGGAAACACTGCTGAGGTAACAACCTCTCAGCGTCCAAATGCTCATCTAAACAAGGGGGACCTAGGTGGTTAATGAGATCCTTGCTGGGAAACCAAGTGGCTAGAGAATAAAATGCAGGTCCAAATGGCTGGGCCGCATTTTTGCATGTGTCTTAACATCATGTTCTATGAGTAGACTCAGTTTATCTAATGAGGAAATCAACAAGATTGGGACAGATCATATTCAAACATCCTCAACATGGGGCTACTAACATTCACGCAACCTTTTAAAGTTTTACATATAACATCTCAATGCAACACTGAGTTAACCCTAAGAGATTGTTATTAATAGTAATCCATATTTAACAGATGAGGATAGGGCAGAGGAATGTGACGCCACCGTAGGACAGCATCTGGGGCTTGGCTTCCACTCATCTAGTTACTGAGACGCACCCATGGCTCTCTGCGGGGGCAGGGTCCTCTCTCCAGTTAGAGGAGCCAGTCTGTGAATGTGTTGCTTGTGGACCACCTGCCCACTGGCGCTACTCAGAGAAGAAGCAGTGAAACGAACTGCATTCAGGCTAAGAGTAGCATGGGGCCTGGGAGGTCTTGGTGAAACTTTTGAGATATGTTTCTCACTTACGAGGTTCTATAAGAAAGGCAGTAGGAAGTAGTAGCCAAGTGTGAGACTTCATGAAGTTGTGCACTGATAGATCTCCAAATTATTATTATTATTATTATTATTATTTTGAGGCAGAATCTCACTCTGTCATCCAGGCTGGAGTACAGTGGCACGATCTTGGCTCACTGCAACCTCTGTATTTTTATACATGCATGTATAAAAATAAAAAGTAGGGACTGTATCAATTCTGAAATTATCTCATTCCAGCAATAAGCAATAACTATTCATGAATAGATACACATAAACTGATTGTCAAGCAAAACAAGTCCTAAAACAACAGAAAATAAAAGAAGCAGAATTTTTAAAAATTAAAAAGCCCAATTTCCTGCACATTTATCTCACTAACAGATGTATTTCTAGTAAAATTACATTTACTTCTTAAGTAAATGTTTACTTACATTAACTCTTGTTGTCAATGTTTAAAATCATTTGGATCAATTATATACTGCTAATAATTGTAATGTGAGTCCTCTAGAAGTTTGGGTGTTATGATTACAGGGAAGCAAAATTTACATACCTTTTTATTTATGTAAATCCTTTTATTGAAGTGAAACATAGGGTCATCAATTTGTTCAAACATAAACTTATATTGGAACAAAATTCCTTGGCAAAGTGGAATGGAAACATGAGTTTAAGGAAAAAAAATGATGTAAATATCTATTAAAGAAATCTTAATAATGTGTTTTTAAATGGATAGTAGGGGTATTGAATTGCCATAATATTTAGATTACATTAGCTATTACTTAAAAAGTGATGTAGCAGTTGTATTTTTAAGGAGAATATTTGCAACACCAGGGAAATCACATCCTCTGCGACTATTTGAACTTAACAAGAAAAGTTTTCAGCTGTTAACAATGTGAAAGGGGGATGCACCAAATTTTTCAAAATTTTATTAGGCTGTACGTGAGCAGGAAAATTTAAAGCCCACTATGCTACAGGAACACATCAGTATCTCTAGTATTTTCACAAGAAATGCAGACGTTTCTGAAATTATCTCCAAAACCTACTGAAGAAAGCAGAATACAATACCTTGAGAGCCCAGACTCATGGCAATTCATCCCCAAAGCCAATATGACCAACCTAAAAATTCCTATCTCAGCTAAAATATCCACAGTAGTCTGTTGGATTCTTCTGCTCCTACATCTTAAAACCCACTGGTCAGCTCACCATATGTATCATTCAAGAGGTAAGAATGTGGGAAGCTGATGTAAAGTTATCATGCAGTGATAAGCCAGAGTATAACTTATATGACAAAGGAACGCACATACATATAATCACATAATCTTTGATCCCAACGTAACTCACCTGGCTGACATGTGGGATTGCATCACAATTTCCCAGAAGTTGCTCTTAATGACTAGTTAGAAAGTTACTTACCCTGATGGGATGGCGTAGGCCTAAATAAAAAAGACCGCCATTGTACATAGGAATGAGACTTCAGACAGAAAATGGCAATCTCTCTGTGTGTCTTAATTTATCTTTGGGGAAAATTGACAAAGGTAAAATGGAATTAAACCTTCATGAAAATTCGTGGAGAAAAAATATTGAAAACAACTTTGCCGGGGCTATTAGAACATGGAGTTCTGCTACAAAAATGCTTGGAAAAAGTTTTACAATTTAAACACATTGAAACTCCCCAGTGTAAAACACTCTAAGCTAAATTATGGGAAAAGTCAATGTTGTATCAGCACCAAACAATCACCCTGCATAAGAATGAAAAGAAGGAAATGTTGTTCTGAAGAGCTTGCCAAGGCTAAAGAAAAGTAGAACAGTTGTCGCAGACGAAATGGTTGTGAGTAATAGCCCAAAAGGATGTATTCTCATTTGTGTTTGCTGCTTAAATTATGAAATAGGTCATTATCTTCAAACTTTTATATCTTCAAAACTATTTACTAAGGTAAATAGCACCGAATTAGAGCAAAATAGAGACAGGGGAGGAGAGGGAGAAAGGAAAAAGGGCATAACAGGTAATTGTGATAAAAGCATTTTGATTTTCAGGCTTTTTTCAGTCTATATAACTTATAACCCATTATGGGTACACAAATGCTATGTTCCTTTCCAGTATTTAGTGTGAGATAAAAATTAGATTACGTGTAAAAACTAGATCTCGGTACCCCTATAGTAAGTATATTGACATTGTATCTCTTACGTAGCATTCAGTAACCCACTTTAATCTTTGCTTTAATAACTTGACTGCTTTCATATTTGTTATCAATTGGGTACCCAGTTCAAGAATGTTTAAGCAAAATTACTTGATAGTTTAGTATAAAAGCAAAGGTCTCCAACCTTTCTAAGCATAATATTTTTAAGCTTATTATTTTGAAAAATTAAAAAAACAAATCCTAAGTTAGATACTGTGACAAACCTCCATGTGTCCATCACCCAGCTTTAACAATTATCATCTCATGACTCACCTTATTTTGTCTGTGCTTTACTCACTCATCCCACTTCAGATCATTCTGAAGTAAATTTAAGATATGAGATGATTTATTTTTGTTCTTAATAGAAAATATTTGAGGGCCCTTCCATGTCACATTATGGTGCTTGCATTTTTAATAATACTTGGTTAAAAATCCACATGAACATGAGGATTATTGCCCCCTCCTCCCTTCTTTACTACAACTCTGTGCCGCCTTCCCCATCCCAGAGGTATGTAGCCCATGGGTGGGGAATCCCTGGCACAATGAAAATAGCTGCTAGCATCACTTACACTTGTGCTTGTTTAGTAGCACATAAACATAAACTCACAACACAAACACTGCTTCTACTGCTTTATTTCTCAGGAATATATTTGTCATTATAGGTTTAGAAGCAGAGTAGAAAATACAGCATTAGAATGCTCAACAGAACTTTTTCTCTTTATCCATCAAACTGATGTTTCTCTGCTAAAAATAAGTAAGAAACACAGGCTCCTGCTTTCTAAAAGTTGTTGATCTCCAACATGTGGTTAGAAAGCTTTATGACATTGACATTTTTACCTGTGGAAAAAATATCCAACTCCTGTGGGCTAGAAATCTTTGCACAATACAGCTTGAGAGCTGGCCTGCTTGTTGGCAGTCTCCCGAGGAGCTAAGGAACAAATGAGCAAAGACTGTGTTCACACACTTGGAAATGACACAGGCCTGAGAAAGCTCCTTGTCTCGCTAAACCCTGTGCACTTCCTTTAGATGAAAAAAGAATATTCAATGTTATTAAACCAGGACTTCAGTTACGTATAGCATTCACTTTCGTATGAGAAAAGCAACAAAAAAAGACCTGGTTTTTTCCATATGAAACAGATAGTTTATTTCGTTTTCTTGGTAAGGGCCATTAAAAAAAATTCTTTCTTGATTTCTGCTCAGTGCACACATACAGCACTGATTAATGCTAATGGGATTCAGGCATTTTAAAAAGCATGCACTCAATCTCAGGATTATAAATATCATCCAGAAGTTTGTGATTGGAATTTATTGGTATGCATTTAATCTAGGTCAGTTTTAAGCCCTTAAACTTTTATGTTTAAAGGAACAGAATTATCTCCATTAAATCATATTTGGTACTGCTTATGGCTATATAAAGAGAAAAATTATAGTAGTGCTATGTTTGTACTTTATTAGAGAAAAAGCAATCATCTCTAAATGAAATTATTCTTTTTCTAGTTTCATGGATTATCTTATTTTGTAACTTTAAATTTCTGAAATGAGATGTCATCATTTGAAGATTCCAGTTTGGGCTTTATTTTTCTAAGCATGTCCACTATGGGGCTGAGTAAACAGAATATATAAGATAATGAAATCTTTCTTACATAATACAATGTTTTCCTAAACCACATTTCAAACATGAAATTAGACAATCTAGTTTTCCACCAGGGAAATTGTTATCTGCTTCATATGTACCGTATTAATTAGATTAGGCCCAAATCCTAGTAGTTTGCATAATTATATTTAATTTGCCAGAAGGGGTCAAATTGCAGCATTGGACCCTAACTAAGAGGTAATGCTGTTTAGTCAGAAAAAGTATGTCGCATTCTAGAAATACTCAAAAGTATTTGTATTTTTAGAATAATAAAATGTAGTGTTGTTCTCTTCAGGGGCCCAAATTTTTATATTTGAATAGTAAAAATCCCAGAAATGTACCTGGTTTAATATTTATAATCATGAAATATGGTTAAACATTAGTTAGAAGCTCATTTATTTCATCTCCTTCCAATTTAGTGTCATTTCCTTAAGTCTATTTTCTGATCATTTAGCCAATCTGTCATTAAAATATAAAATTTCAGACACTAAACTTTTGTCATTACTTCTTTCTCAGTATAATTCCTTCTCCTGGAGTTGATGTGCTTTTTCTCTATTAAGTTATTTTTTTCATTCATCTCCACCTCTCAGAAATAAGATACTCTATTAACTTGCCATATAGAAAATCAACTGAAGAAGAACTTTGGGAACTCATTTACAATGGAGCAAAGAAGATCACCAAAATTATGCAAAAAGGAAAAAGCTTGCTCAACAGGAATCTCAAGATGTTCCAGTAAAACAATATTCTTCCAGATTTTACTGGACACTGCTTTACTCCCAGGGAAAAAAAGTGCCCAAGCCAACTTTGTGATATTTGATATTCAGTGATTTTGGTATTCCACCAGCCACCCTGAAAATCATGCCAGTTAAAAAGAGCCATGTCCACCCAGGAATTCCGGGTTTCAACACGTTTGGCCTACTTCTGGGTTAGTTCTTGGCCAGCCCAACCCATTTCTGGAGCACTAACAGCCAAACATGCATTATCACAAGAATGACT
The DNA here is from genome assembly GCF_024542745.1 of Macaca thibetana thibetana. NCBI lineage: Eukaryota > Metazoa > Chordata > Mammalia > Primates > Cercopithecidae > Macaca > Macaca thibetana. The sequence continues at coordinate 100,561,382 of NC_065578.1, read as the reverse complement.
GGGGGCACCTTTGATAAAATACACATTTCCAGAGAATCAGCCCAGATTTATTGAACTGGAAACTCAGAGGTAGGAGTTGAGATGGAGGTGTGGGTGGGGTGAGGCAAAGCCAGGAATCAGCATTTTTTAAAAGTCCCCAGATAATTTCTTAGAAACAATTGTGTTGGCTGGGCGCGGTGGCTCACGCCTATAATCCCAGCACTTTGGGAGGCGGATCACGAGGTCAGGAGATCGAGACCACCCTGGCTAACGCGGTGAAACCCCGTCTCTACTAAAAATACAAAAAATTAGCCGGGCGTGGTGGCGGGCACCTGTGGTTCCAGCTATTCGGGAGGCTGAGAGAGGAGAATGGCGTGAACCCGGGTGGCAGAGCTTGCAGTGAGTCGAGATCGCGCCCCTGCACTCCAGCCTGGGCAACAGAGTGAGACTCCGTCTCAAAAAAGACAAAAAACAAAAAACAACATCAACAAAAAAAACCAATTGTGTTGAGATATAATTCATATCCCATGTAATTCACCCATTTAAAACATACCATACAATGGCTTTTAGTATATTCCCAGATATGTGTCACCATCAACACTGTCAATTTTAGAACATTTTTATCACCTCAGAAAGAAATTCCATCCTCTTTAGCTATTACTGCGTTGTCCCCCGCCCTCCTATCGCTAAGCAACCATCTTAGTCTCTATAGATTTCTCTGTTCTGGACTTTGATATGAATGGAACCATACATTACGTGGTATTTTTTTATTGACTTCTTTCACTTGGCATAATGTTTTCAAGGTCCATCCAAGTTGTAGCATGTATTAGCACAGTACTTTATTCCTTTTTATGGCCAAAAAATATTCTATTGTGTGGATATGCCACATTCAGTTTACTCTTCCATCCGTTGAAGGACATTCGGGTACCTAGAGAATTTAGATCATTAGCTATTTTTCGTAAGTACTGATAGAACAGGACCAAGTGTTGATCTCAGGGCAGCTCCCTGCTCTCCTCAGAAAGCAGCTTGGGTCCTGCAGTGCAAGTGGGAAAGTCAAACGTGACCAGCAAGGCAGTACTTGGGACAGAATTCTGGCTCTGCAATTCTTAGTCACATGACCTGGGCAGAATCTTTAATCCTCTTTGCCTCTATTTACTCATTTGTAAAATGGGAATAAGAATATTTATTTCATAAAATTGTTGTGAGGATACATGAGATTATCTGAGTAAAGTGTCTAAAATTGCCTGACACACATGTATATTAAACATGAGAGCTATTATCCTTATTTTTCTTGTTGAATTAAATCAAAACAGACATTTAAATACGGAGTTTTAGAAGTTGGATAGATTATTTCTTTCTAGAAAACAAACTACAATAAAGAAAATAAGTCTTTCCAAGGACCAAAAGGACAGATAAGAAGATGCAATTCCTTCACTTTTTTGACCTAAAGTCAAAGCAATAAGTAAAAGTCCACTTTTTTTTTTTTTTTTGAGTAAATAGTAGAGCAGGTGATACTAGAGTCTGGGAGGATAAAAGAATGTGAAGAACAGGGAGAGATTTGTTAAAGGATACAAAATTACAGCTAGATAGGAGGAATAAGTCCTAGTGTTCCATATCACTGTGGAATGACTATAATTTACAATAATGTATAGTTTCAAATAGCTAGAAGGACGATATTGAATGTTCCCAACACAAAGAAATGATAAATATGTGAGATTACGGATATGCTAATTACCCTCATCTGATCACTATACATTATATGGATCCAAACATCGCTATGTATTCTCCAAATACGTACAATCGTTATTTGTCAATTTAAAAAAATTTAACATTTTTTTTTTAAAACGAAAAGTCCAGCTTTTAATGTTGGAAACACTTACTTCTAGTTAAGATTACAAAGATACTTTTCTTGTTTTATTGCATTTTTGAAGTCTACATATTCTGTATAACCTGTGAATCTTTTAAAAGTTCTACCCATGTAGATGTACATATGCATTATGTGCACACACATATATAATTATAGTTAACACTTATTAAACCCTTGATATACAGCAGGCAATGTACTTTATGTGCATTAACATACTTTTTCCAACAACCTTATGTAGTTAACTAGGGTGATTCAAGCATAGTGTAGTTAAGAACCTTGCTCTGAATCATAAAGCAAGTGAGTAGCAAAACCCCAGCTCTTAATCATGACACTTGTAATAGTTTTTCTTCTACATTTGCAGATAAGATAGCAGAAAAGAAATTGCACATGATCTACAGAATGATGTTTCTATGGCTTGAAGGAGTTTTTATTGGTCCCTAGTGTGATCCTCTGAATTCATACATGAAAAGATGAAGAACGAGGCACTGAAGTAGCTAGTCCAGCAAGTCTAGTTCCAGTCCCCTGTCTTCCAACCTAGTCTCTTATGACCACACTATACTGTCCAGGCACCAAGTTTCCATTTTTGTTTTTAAAGGCAATGAAATATGAGAATGCCAAACGTGGTCAGGATATTTATATTGCTGTGTCTGCCTTAAGAGTTCATACTTCATTCTCCTGTTGGAAAACCCCTACCCACTTTTAAGACACAGGTCAAATGTAACCTTCTCTGTGGAAATTACTTTTCTTTTATAAAATTTAGTTCTGGTTCCTCCTTTTATTTTTTAGTTCCCAAAATGCATTGCACACCCTACACTATTTACACTATTGCACTTTGTACATTATTAAAAGGCCAAACCAAAGAAAAGCAGCACTGTGGCGTGCATGGTTTCCAAATTGAGCTCTGTGGTGTCCTGTCAGAGACCTAGGGATGGAGGTAGGTCGGGGTTCTGGGTTTCACATCTGATTAATCAGAGAAGTTCTGCTGTCATCTATTTGGCTTATTTCCATTTCAATAATAAGTTACTTGACAGGAAAGAAAAATTTTAAAAACCTCTGGTATCATGGAAAAACCATGAGCTTTGGAGACAGGCCAGAGTCTAAATCCCAGTTGTACCACTGCTATCCCAACTGTAAGGGGTAAATACATGGAACAGCGCAGTGCCTGACACATAAAGCCTCAATAAGTAAATCCCCTTCTCTGTTTATGATCATTATTTCTTTGTTTCTCTGATGTACCTTGTAGGATCTTTATACCCTTTCTACCTAGATCAAAATACCCAATCCATGTTTACTGAATGGAAGCAAATGTGATGGGATACTAGAATGAAATCATTAGGGTCAGTTTTGAGGTTGGATATGGATAATCAAGAGTCTTGAACGCTATGCTAAAATCTTTAGGCGGGGCGTGGTGGTTCATGCCTGTAATCCCAGCACTCTGGGAGGCTGAGGCACACAGATTACCTGAGGTCAGCTTGACCAACATGGCAAAACCCCGTCTCTACTAAAAATACAAAAATTAGCCAGGCGTGTTGGTGCGTGCCTGTAATCCCAGCTACTTGGGAGGCTGAGTCAAGAGAATCACTTGAACCCAGAAGGTGGAGGTTGCAGTGAGTAAAGAGTGCACCAATACACTCCAGCCTGGGTGACAGAGTGAGACTATGCCTCAAAATAAATAAAATAAAATAAAAATAAATAAATAAAATCTGTAAAGTTTTGGAAAGTAGAGGTATGATAATATTTATGTTTTAGTAAATAGATAATCCTGGATTCTTAACAGAGGGTGCTGGGTTATAGTTTGGCTTAGTGGTTGAGAGTATGGAATCTGAGTTCATATCACAGGTCCCTCACTTATTAATTTAATTATATGACTATGGGCAAGTCACTTAACCTCATTTCTCTCATCTGAAACATTGGTTTAATCAGAGCACTTAACACAGATTAAAGTAATTAACATACATAAAGCACCTAGAACAATATCTGGCACATGGTAAGAAATGCGTGTTATTGTAATGACAATAAAAGGTTTTTTTTTTTTTTTTTGTTACTTTTTAAGAGACAGGGTCTTACTCTGTTGCCCAGGCTAGAGTGCAGTGGCGTGATTATGGCTCACTGCAGCCTCAAACTCCTGGGCTCAAGTGATCCTCCCGCCTCTGCCTCCCAAGTCGCTAGGATTACAGGCAAAAAATTTTATGATGATGATGATCCTATGCTCCCTTAAAGTATATAAAAAGGAGGTTGCAGAATTATTTGGGGATGAGTAATGGGGACTCAGAATCATCTAGGATTCTTTTATAAACTAACAGACTTTGTGTAGAGAAGTACTACCATTATGAGGCACTGTTACTAATGGAAGGGTAGTGGATTCCTCAGGGATGTTAAACATTAAAAAGTTGAGAATTCCCACTGTTCTGATAATATAGAGGATAAGATATTGTGGGGAGAGACTGGAAGCAGGGAGATGAATTAGAAAGCTACCGCAATAGTCTAGTAACAAATCGATGGTCCAGACCCACATAAAAAAAAATGACCACCAGAAAAGTCTGCTGGTCAGACTATTAGATATAACTGGATTAAATCAGATCCTCATTGGAGTTCACCTAAAAGTAACTTTGATCCCCTAGAGAGATCCACAATTAGCATGTCCTACTGTTTGGAGTAGATTCTCCAGAAAGGCTATATACTTCTGGAGAACTGCCACAGTTCACCTTGAACATTTAGAGCAGTTTGTAAGATCCAGATATCAGACCGTGAGGTCAGAAAGTCAGGAGGCTCTTGATGCTGGTTGGCATAATACCCTAAAAAGGAGAGGCCAACAGACCTCCTAACAAAAGAAAACAGTGCCAGTGTGTCATGCTTCATGATGGATGTCTTCTTCAACTGCACTGTAAACCATTGAGTTATGCACTGTAAACCAGTAAGCGTGACTTTTCAAGAGTTATAAACCACTTACAGGGACAATGTTTGGGAGACATGTTCCGGGAAAAAAAAAATGTGTAAAACATAGTTTTTTCTTAGATAATTTTTGTTCCCTCCACCACCCATGTGCTTCTTCATGTGTGGTAGACAGAATAACGGCCCCCAAAGATGTCCCTGTCTTAATCTCTGGAACTTGTGTCATCTTACATGGCGAAAGGGAATTTGCAGATGTGATTAAGGTTATGGACCTTCAGATTATCTGTCCTGAATATCCTGGACCACCCAGGTGAGTCCAATTGAACTACATGCATTTTTTAAAGCAGAGAACTTTTTTCTTGCTGTGGTCAGAAAGAGATGCAACAAAGACTCAACCCAACATGCCTGGCTTTTAGGGTGGAAGGGGGCCATGAATCAGGGACTACAGTGGCCTCCAAATGGCCACAGTAATGGCCCTCAGTTCACTATCGGGAAGAAAATGAGGACCTCAGTCCTTCAGCCACATGGAACTGGATTCTGTTAACACCTGAATAAGCAAGGAAGTGATTTTCTTCTAGAGCCAACAGGAAGGAACTCATACTGGACTTCTGGCCTGTAGAACTGTGAGATAAGAAATTTGCATTATTTTAAGCCACTAAATTTGTGCTAATTTTTATTTATTTATTTATTTATTTTAGAGACAGCGTCTGGCTCTGTCACCCAGGCTGGAGTGCAAGTAGCACAATGATAGCTTACTGCAACTTCGAACTCCTGGGCTCAAGTGGGGTTTCTGCCTCAGCCTCAGCCTCCTGAGAAGCTAGGACTACAGATGTGCACCTCCACATCTAGCTAATTTTTTAATTTTTTGTAGAAACAGGCTCTCACTAGTGTTACTCTGGCTGCACTCAAATTCCTGGCCTCAAGTGATCCTCCCTCCTTCATCTCCCAAAGTGCTGAGATTACAGGTGTGAGCCACTGGACCCAGCCCGTGATTATTTTTTTGTTTTGTTTTTGTTTTTGTTTTTTTTGTAGATAGAGGCTCACTCATCACCCAGGATGGAGCGTAGTGGTGCAATCTCGGCTCACTGCAACCTCTACCTCCCAGGTTCAAGCAATTCTCATGCCTCAGCCTCCCAAATAGCTGGGATTACAGGTGTTCACCACCATGCCCAACTAATTTTTGTACTCTTAGTAGAGAAGGAGTTTTGCCATGTTGACAAGGCTGGTCTTGAACTCCTGACCTCAAGTGATCGACCTGCCTCAGCCTCCCAAATTGCTGGGATTACAGGCATGAGACACTGCACCCCACTCAACTCGTGATAATTATTTTACAGTGGAAATAGAAAAGCTAACATTTTATGTTACTCAATTTTGATATAAAAATGATTTTAATGAACTGTGGAAAACACACAAAAATGTAATTTAAAACTAGTTATTTTAAATTAAATATTAATTTTCTATTGCTACTAAGCATGACTCTAATTTATTTTAATTAGCTTGTGGGACCATGGGGAGCTTTTAACCATCATGAAATAGATTTCTCTTGTCTCATGGAAGACAGTTATACAGTGCGGGGAAGTGCATCAGTGCTGTTCCCCTGACTGTTTGGTTAACTAAAGTTAACTAAATTTAGCCAAACGAATATCCAAATGTTTGCAAAATCAGATGTAATTAAAAGGATTCATTAGCATGGGGATCCTTTGGTATTGAACAACTACAAAATGCACAAGCTTAGGTAACAACACTAATAAGTTGCTGTCCTTGTTCAAAATGGTGATACGACTAGGAACGTCAAACACACAGGGACACGAAGCAAAACTGAGGAAAAATTTTTAAAAATTAATGTATATGATTCTATGGTCTGAATGTTTGTATCCCTCCAAAATTCATATGCTGAAACCTAACCATCAAGGTGATGGTATTAAGAGGCGGGGCCTTGGAGGAGACTCACCCTTATGAATGGAATTAGTACCCCTGTAAAGGGCTTGACGCAGCCTATTTACTCCTTCTGTCTCCTCTGCCATGTGAGGACACAAGAACAAGGTGTCATCCCTAAAGCCATCACCAGACACTGAATCTGCTGGTGCCTTGATTGTGAACTTCAGAGTTTCCAGAACCGTGAGCAACAAATTTCTGTTGTTTATAAATTACCCTGTCTAAGGCATTTTGTTCTAGTAGTCTAAATAGGCTAAGACACATGGGAAATTTTATTTTAAAAGCTATGCTTGGGCATTTCAGAGGACTGTAATTTTTTACTTCAAATATTGGCATTTCCTATTGGTCTTCCTCACTAGCATCTCACACACATATGGGGCATGCCTTATAAAATGAATTCTATAATCACATCCATTATTGACTGATAAAATATAACAAATACGATTTTAACAAAATTGTCTATCGTTCCAAGATTAAGCTTAGAAACGATGTTATTTCCATAGAGGATTTTCTTGTAAAAACATTTGTTGAAACTAAATTTGAACTATAACAGTCATTACGTTTCATAATACCCAGCATCTGATTACAATTTCCATGTTTAAAACAGTTGACATTCCAAACAGAATTCTGTCCATTTTTTATAAATATCCTACCATGGATTAGATCTCTGCTTACGTTTCTTATCTGATCATGGTTTCCATGATGATTTGTCAAAGCATGGCCCCACAAGACTGCTATGGCTAGCTCTTTCTTGCTTGTTCTCAGATGAAGATGAACCATGAAGAGCCATGAATAAATTGTATAATTAGTAAGGCCATCTTTCCTGCCTACAGAATGTTCTGTCCCCTTCCAGGGACTCAGGGCTTTCTTGCCTTCTAACTGTCCCCCTCCATCAAAACAGGAAAGAGTTTGATAACATCATTTATGGCTAAAACGAAGTCTGATATTTGCTTTTAGAAGCTCCTTATCTCTAAGTGTGGAATGAGAGGATTTATCTATGAAGTGTATGTTTTTTTTTCCTTTCAGGCAAACAGTTAGTGGGAGGGAAACATGGGGTTACGTGCTAACCCTGAAGACAAAACTGTTCAGTTATATTAGTGTGTTGTGTGTTGGAGAAGGGGAAAGGTGTGGTGAGAGATGGCTGTGTGAAGAGGAATGATCATAAAGAGCACCAGGCTACATAAGGATCTCTCATTATTCCATATCTTCTCTTATTTTAAGCCTAATGACTCTCCTTTCATTCTTTGACTCACCAGTTTCAAATTTTGGAGCTCCAGAGTCCATTCGACTTGATCCTCTTCCCTCACTGCCTTTTTTAAAACTTTCTAAATAGAGACTGGGTTTCACCATGTTACCCAGGCTGGTCTTGAACTCCTAGACCCAAAGGATCAGTCCACTTCAGTCTCCCGAAGTGCTGGGATTATAGGCGTGAACCACCAAGCCTGGCCCCTCATTGCATTTTGCATAACTTTTTCAAAGACTAGCAATTAAGAGCATTGTCTTTATGGTAAAATTTGAATCCTAACTTCTACCAGTAGGCTGTATGACCTGGAGTAAGTTATTTAACTTTGCTATGCTTTGGTTTACTCATATGTAAAATGAGGAAAATCATAGTACATGTGAGGCTCATTAGATAGTGACTGGCATTTAGGAAGAGGTAAATATTAACCATTCTTCGTATTAAAATCCAGCTAAATTAATCTTCTCTTCCTCCTCCAGCTTCCCAGAGTGCTTCTAGTAACCCTATTAGGGAGGTTATCAGAATGTGCCTAATAGTTCTACTCATGTTTTTCTTAGCCTGAGTTCCCTAGGAAACAGACCCTGAGGCATGGATTAAATGATTAAACTTTGTATGGAAGATGCAATCCCAGGGCAGTGAGAGTGAGGGAAAAGGAAGTGAGTCTGGGAAGGATGAGAAGTAATAAAAGGTTATCATGCCAGCCACTGCTTCAAAATAAGCCACAGAGAGACTGAATCGTTTGCTACGCTTATTGCTCAGCCACCCTGGAAAACTGGTTGGAAGGGAGAGAGGAGAGAGAATTATTATTTGCTTCCCTTCTTTGACTCAAATTGATCCCACAGGGAGTTAATTTTCCTGTACTTCCAGATGTAATATCTAGCTGATCAGGAAGCCAAAAACCATGCCCTGTGATGAAGTGTTTCATCTGAACCTATAAGTGGCAGAAGTAGCCAGAGACTCTGGGCATATGGCTGGTTACCTGGTTGCACGGTGGCAACCACGGTGGAGGGCCGATAATCTTGGAGAAGCAATTAGTTGGCTCCATTCAGCAGAACTGCATGAGTAATAAAGTAAGTGTACCTCAGAGGCTTCCAAGGAGAAGCTAATGGCCTGGGAGGCAGCAGAGGCAAGGCCACTGGTATCCAAGGAGATGTATAAGTTATGTCTGATATGATATTTTCTATTTTTTAAAGATTATAAGTTGTTTTAGGACAGGGCTATTTCTTTTCATCTTTGAATCCTCTGTAACTGTAATGATGCATGCTCTACCTTACGTGAGATGTTAGGCAGAAGTGGGTGATGTGCAGTAACCCAGTCAGAGGCTAAGCAGCAGTTAGGGACAATATCCAGTCCCCTGGAATAAAACAGAGGGCTAGGAATCCAGGCAATTGGACAGAGGATCAAAATAGAGTTTCAGACAGGGAACTGAAATTAAAAAAAAATAGTTACAAAAAATAAACCAAGGTAAAATTCTTCATAGATGGGCAGTATGAAGATGGCAGGGATTTTACCAATGGATGAAAATATTAATAGTATTTTTATTAATAGTGATGACAACTTATAGCCAATATTTATCAGGTATGCTAGCCATTTCTTTAAATTACATTGTACAATTTTCTCCAAACTTCTCTTAGACAGATATTTTTATTATTTTCATTTGTACTGATAAGGAAATCAAAAGTCCATAAAGTTAAACAACTTGCCAATGGTCACACAGCTAATGAATGAAGAGGCTAGCACCTAACCCCAGAAAAGTCTATTTCCAGCGCATGCACCTCCAACTACCATTGAAAGTGTTACATGAAATAAGGTTTACAAAATCCCTAGAAATCACTTCTTGGGCTTTTGGCTAAGATCAAGTGCAAAATTCTTATCAGAGTTCCATCCATATAGTAAGTACTCAATGAATTTTATCAATTCTCATGGTTAGTAACAGTAACATTATAATAGAACTAGTGCTATTAACTGTAGCAATAGTAGTTGTAGTAGCAGCAACAGAGGTACATGGAACTTAGGGTCAATGAGTAAGACCTCTTGAATGTCTTGGTTTATAGAAGAGGACTGAGGAAAGGGAAACTACTGGGGAAGACTGATCCAGGTGTTACAGGGGGAGTCCAGATAGAGGAACATATAATGCAGAACCTTGCCCTTTTAACAAATGTAATTGAGCAGTAACATAGAATAGAGGTTAAAAACATGGACTTTAGAATTACAAAGGCCTATGTTCTGTTATTTATTAGCAATGAGACCTTGCGGGAAATTACTCAACACTTGTTGAGCTTTAAGTAACTCACAACTGTACCTAGCATAGTGTCCCACATATAGTAATCATTCTGTAAATGCTTGCAGAATTGACATATTGCTTCCTTTCCATACTTTACCACCCCCCTGCAAAACAAAACAAAACAAAACACTATCTCCAGTACCCAGTTGCTGAGTAAATGTAAATACCTAGGCATGTTCATCCCACTGAGTGTAGCTACTTTTTCAACCAACATAATTTGTCACCCATATCTACCTAACATTTCAGCAGCTTCCTGATCTGTACTCAAAAGCTGTGTTGCATAACTAAAGAAAAACATGTGATCTGCTATTTCTGGCATCCTGATTCTATGTGGATGCAGTGAGTATTCCTGTGGTCTTCACTGATCTGAAGCAATTTTGATTTGACAAGGAGGAGGTCTTTTCTAAGGGAGTGCGTATTTTTTCCCCAAAGCAGGTCAATTTAAAAGGACAAAGTTCTCAGTTTAACTATGGTGCAATATGCATGGAAATAAATAGATATTAAAAGGAACAGATCATCTCTTTCATTGGTAACCTTCACTGTAATATTGAATTCTATTTGTGGGGCCACAAAGAAAATAATGCTTTAATTTACAATTGAGAGAGTGAGGGAGAGAGGGGGGAGACAGAGAGAGAAAGAGGAAGACCATTACTGCCACCTCTCGCTCACTTCTTCAGAACTGAGAAAATGTTGAAGAAACTTGGCATTTGCTTGCCAAAGTTTCACACAGACGGTCTGACTTTTGTTTTTACTTCCATGACCTTTAATGGCTTTCAGTGCAGTCAGACCAACTCTGCATATATACTGACACTATGAAAACCACACAGATAAGCAGTTTTGAGTTTTCATGCTGTATTTACTCTGCCGCTTAACAATGATGCATGTATTTCCCTGTTAGACCTCCCAAAGCTTTGTTCTGATCTTGAGTTGCTTTTGTCTGTTATTCAGCCTTTGGATTGCTTTATAATTACTCTACAAATGTATGTATTTTAAAATTTCTTTTTCCTAGGAATAGTTCTATTTTGTTATTGGGTGCACTGTATTCATGGTTTCCTTTAACAGCAGTAGGAAGAGTCCAATTCAAGCGGAGAAACTCACACTCCACTGCCAGACATCTGGGGAGATGCAAACAGACAAGGAAAGAAGGAATTTCTGCAATCGCTAGAGGGACAGGTTTTGCAGCAGATCACCCTCACATCTATAGATGCTCTCTATTTCTTTTCACTCAGAGGTTTCAAATTGCCCATTGACATCTCTGATTTTGCCAAGAGATCATGTGCTTCGGTTAGTTCCCATTCCTTTGTGTCATTCAGGACAGAGTAAATTCTTCCAGAACACTAAAGAAATGAAAGTTTCGAAAAATTCTCTATATATTTTTTAATGTTTTTAATTGTAGGAAAAGGTTCATAACATAAAATTTACCATGTTAACCATTTTTATGTGTACAATTCAATAGTGTTACATACATTCATGTTGTTGTGCAAATATCACCAATATTCACCTTGAAGACATTTGTTATCATCCCAAATAGAAACTTTACACTCAGTAAAAAATAGTTCCTTGTTATCCCTTCCCCACACCTCTTGGAATTCACTATTTCTACTTTCTGTTTCTATGAATTTAACTATTCTAGGTACCTCAGATAAGTGCAATCACATTTGTCCTCTGTGTCTGGCTTATTTCACTTAGCATAATATCCTCAAGATTCATCCATGTTGTAGTATTATCAGGATGTTAATTTTCTGAAAGCCCAAAATATTGCATTGTATATATGTATATACTACATTTTGCTGATCCATTTATCCATTCATTGTTATTTGGGTCATTTCCATTTTTGGTTATTGTGAATAATACTCTTATAAATATTGGTGTACAAATATCTGATCTAGTCTTTACTTTTAATTCTTTTGTGTATAGACATACAAGTGGAATCACTGAATTGTATGATAATTCCATGTTAAATTTGCTGAGGAATCACCATTTTGCATTCCACAATGGCGGCATCATTTTACATTTCCACTGGCAGTGCACAAGGGTTCCTACTTCTCCACGTCCTTGCCAGCACTTGTTATTTTCTTTTTTTTTTTTTCAAATAGCCATCCTAATGGATGTGAAGTGCTATTTCATTGCTATATTTTAATTATTAATAAATTAAATTTCTGGCCTAAATTTCCAGATGTTCTTAAAAAAGATTTGGAAGTTACTATAGACAGTTTTATAGTAAATAAAGAATATTTTATAAGATTCTTAACGTGGTGCTAACTTATTTGAGGAAGTGAATAGTTAAAGAACTATTAGCTAAATAGCTAAAGAGCCATGCAGGATAGACAAATAAGGGAACTAGTCTTAAAGAGACACTTTAGTGAAATGCACACAGCACACAATCCTAATTGGATTAGTTATTTAGAAAAGGAAGACAATAGAATCTTTTCCATGTTTCTGCATGGGCACTTGATAGCCAGGTACCAAGCTATGGAAAGCAGAGGTTGGGGGATAGATCAGGGGAAAGGGAATTAAACTGCACATCCAGGTGGACATGTTCAGTTTGCAACTGAGTTTAGAAAATGGGAAAATGTGGAGGCTAAGGGAGAGATTTTGGAGTCATTAGCCTATGGTGATGGCATTGGCCTGGAATTGTCACCTCTGTGCAGGCTGAGAAGGGACTCCAAAGGGCAAAATAGGATGCACAATAGTTGAGGGTAGACAGAGGAAAAGGGAGAAGGAAAAATTATAGAATTAAGAGACGTGGTTCCCTGGAAGCCAAGGAAAGAATGATTTTAAAGGTCAACGTTGTCAAAACTGCAAACAGGTTGGATAGATAAATAATGAAAACTGCCTACTGGATGTGGTGCCTAAGCAGCCATGGGTAATATTCATAGCTCAGTTTCAGCTGAGGGGTGGCAGGAGACTGTAGGAGTGGAAAGAAAGTGGAGAAAGTGAACAGACCTCAGTCTTTCAAGAGGCTTAAGAATGAATAGAAGGAGAAATTCAGGATGGTGAGAAAAGCACTGTTTGTTTTGCAAACTGCAAAAGACTGGAGCTTGTTTATAGGCTAGAGAGAAGGAGCTGAAAGAGAGGAAGAAGCTAAAGACACAGGAAAGAAAAGAGACAGCTGATAGCTCTAGGTCTTGGAGAAGGTGGGAGGAATGAAAGCCGGAGCACAGGTGGCTGGATTAGCCTTTGCTAGGAAGTAGGAGTGTGAAATTCTCCTTCTGGAACAGGGAAAGCAGGCAAGGTCACAGCATGCAGAGATGTTTATAGAAGTATACAGAAGTAGGGGAAGGGCAGGAAGTTAACAGCACCCATGCTTGATATAACCTTTGTGAAATAGGAAATAAAGTCATCTATTAGGAAAAGGTTATGTTTCAGAAAATCAATATGGTTGAATAGTACAGTAAACACTGAATGAGCTAAGAGTTAAAAGTAGAACACTAATATAATTGTCTAGGCATGAAGTTATATGGGACTTAAGTGGAGTGATTAGAAATGAAGTTGGAGAAAGAGAGGTTGACATCATGCTTTTCTTTCCTCATATTTTTCTGAAAGTCAGAAGCAGTACTTCCAGTAAACAAACCCCAATAGACAATATCCATTCCATGGTAATTGCCACATGACATCAATATTTAAAGCTATCTAAAACTAGGCCAGCTGCAGTGGCTCACACCTGTAATCCCAGCACTTTAGGAGGTCCAAACAGGCGAATCACTTGAGACCAGGAGTTTGATACCAGCCTGGGCAACATGGTGAAACCCTGTCCCTACTAAAAACACAAAAAGTAGCCAGATGTGGTGGTATACGCCTGTAACCTCAGCTACTTGGGAGGCTGAAGCATGAGAATCGCTTGAACCTAGGAGGCAGAGGCTACAATGAGAAGAGACAGAGCCACTGCACTCCAGCCTGGGCAACAGAGCAAGACTCTGTCTCAAAAAATAAACAAACAAAAAAAAGCAAAAAATAAATAAAAAACTATGAAGAACTAGAACAAAGCATATTTGGAGAAATAAGACTCTCTAAAGACCAAGTTGTGAAATTGCAAAGAGATTAATATATACTTTTTCTTATGTATTTCAGTCTCTGGATTATCTAAGTGCCTACACAAACTCACACACACACACACCATTTTTATGTGTGTAGAAATACACAGGGGATAGAAAAATTAATTTGGGCAGAAGTAGGGTAAAGGCAAAAAGGAGCCTGACCAAAAACCCCATATAAACCAGAAATGCCGATCACAATTATGAATAATTCACTTCTTTATTGTGGCAAAATAGACATGACATACAATTTACCATTTTAACCATTTTATTTATTTATAGTTTGTTTGTTTTTGTTTGTTTTTGTCCTGTTTGCAGTTTCATCCATGATCATCAAACTGCTGCTAGGATGTGCACACCTGTTACTGCAGATTCACAACCCAGGAAAGACTTTTCCTGGAAATTTACTTTAGGGCAGGGTTGGGCTGCCTGGTGCAAGGCTGCACCCACAACTGAGCAGGTTCAACAACACAGGAGCCTTTCCCAAGGCCATCATTTTTACCACTTCTAAGTGTACAATTCAGTAGGATTAAGTATATTCACATTTTTTGTGCATACATCACCGCTATCCATCACTAGACTGTTCTCATCTTCCCAAACTGAAACTGTACCCATTAAACAACAACTCCGCATTACCGACACTCCCACTCCCTGGTAATTGCCATTCTATTTTTTGTTTCTATAAATGTGGTTATTCTAAGTACTTTATGTAAGTGAAATCATACAATATTTGTCCTTCTGTGTTTGATTACAATATTTGTCCTTCTGTGTTTGATTTATTTCACTTAGCATAATGTCTTCACTGTACCAGGTAAGGCTCTTTTGATTAGGGAAAATTTTCACAGAAAAAAAAACACTGAACTCTTTTCTAAAAATTTCCATAAATATAGAACAATATTTGTTCATTCATTCATGCATTCAGCAAGTATTTATTGAGCCCATATTGTGCCAGGCTCTTCTTCTAATAAAGCATTGGCAAAAGACAATAAAGGAATCATCCTAATCTCCTTATTAGAGCACAGTTATTCTTCAGTCAGCATCACTCAAATTATCTGTCTCAGATTACTAATGCCACCAGGCGCTCACTTTCTGGATCTTCTTGTTTTGGCAGTGGCATATCATCAGCCGAAAAGAACAGTGGCAGAGTATCAAAAGAACCAAGCTGGTTTCTATCATGCTAACTCCTGTACATGGAATGTTTGCTGTTGTCCCTTCTTTCCAGAAATACTGACACTCAGCTAGCACTCAAACTCACAGAGAGACAACTGGCCTATATGTTTTACCCTTGTTAATATCTGACTTAACCACATGTGAATCCTGTACAGGTGCACTGGACATGAACCATGCTTCTTCCAGCCAAAATATCAAAAAATTCACAGAAAAATCTGAGTGTTCAGTTTGTCTTGAAAAGGTGGAAAATCTGGTATTCTTGGTCCCATGTTCTCATGTGTCGAGAAATGACTAGGGCCAAGGAATAGCTGTCTCCTGTAAACAAGGTTTTCACCACAGTTCCCATTACTTCATATATATATATATATATATATATATATGTGTGTGTGTGTGTGTGTGTGTGTGTGTATGTATATACACATTTCATATATATAGTTCATATATATGCTTATATATATAAGTACATATATACTTCATATATATATACACATATGTGTATATATGACTGTATATAATTTAAACAACCAGTTCTCTATATTTATAACTGGATGTTCATTTGTCCATTCACTCATGTTAAGCATCTACTATGGGAAGTCATTGTGTTAAGCATTATGGATTATTAAACATTGTGACTGTACAATTAGCTCCAGGCTTTTTGGGGAAGGAACAAAGCAGAAAACAGATGTAGCCAGCTTTGATCAGAAAAACTACCCTGGCTGTAAGGTCACTCTTCCTCAACATAGTGGTAAGCAGGTCAGTCTGCAATATTAGGCAATGTCTGGTTGAGCACTGATTTCTAAGGTGGGGTAGAAATACTAAGAGCAGAAAGATAGAATGTTATGATTCCTGCAAAATCCTCTCATTTGGAATAGGTTAAGGGCTATACAGGTTCAGTTTCTAGAGAGAGAGGGCTGGCAGGTAAAGATATGAAAGCTCTAAAAAAAAAAAAAAAGGAGTTGTTGTTGTTGTTATTGGTGGTGTTGAGGAGGGGATGGATTTCACTGGTGGGTCTGAAATCACTGCTGCAATTGCTTCCTTTGTCAGGATTAAGCCAAGGAACCGAGAAGGGCTGAGCCTGCAAACTGAAGGCCCCTCAGTTCTACTCCTGAGCAAGGTAAGAGATTGGTGTAACTGGTACAGTAGACTTGTGTGTGAACTACTGTGTTTTACAGGAGAGAGTAGCCCCTGACCTTGGGGAGTCAAGAGGTTTTTCAGAAGTGGGATTTTATCCAGATCTTCAAAGGAAGTCCAAGTTTCACATATGGAAGTGGGGACAGACGAACAGCCATCTAACAAATGTATATTAAACGTCAACTAAAAACAATATACTAGGCACATAAAGATGAATAAATTAGAGACCTTGCTTTCAAGTAGCATAAAGTCTAGTGGGGAGGAACATATTAAGTTCATTAGAATGAGCAGAAATTAGTGAAATTAATGTTGAATAAAGTGGCAACATGAAAACAAGAGCAATGAATTCCTCTAATAGGAGTAAGAGGAGGTTTTACGGAGAAGTGGAGTTTAAGGTGGGTCTTGACAGATGCGGAGGGGTTCGCCAGGTAGATTGTAAGAACATTCCAAGCTGATGATACTATATGACAGGGCACTGACCCTTGAAAATGATTTCAGAGAACTGGCAACTATTCTTCACTGGTGAAGCCTAAGGTAAGAAATAGGAAGCGATGGAGATAACGCTGCAGAAGGATAGGGGCTGAAGAACCTTTGAAGGTTGAAAAGAATGCCAAGTAGTCTGCTGTGGCTGGAATATAAGATGCATGGGGAAGAAATGGTTGTTGCTGAGGTTGTGCAGATAGTATAGAACCGCCTAAAACTAATGTGTACTGTGGATCTGTTTTTAACTTTTTAACAGGTATGGTCCCCTCAAGAATAGATCCTTTCTATGGATCCACTCCCCAGAAACCTATGGAGCATCTCAAATATCTTAATGCCCATACATTGCTCTCCAGGGGTTCTCAGGTCTCAGTTAAGAACTGTTGCTTTACAGCAGTGCTGTTGGAGCTCTTATGTAATGACCTACATAAAAATAGTAATATTTGGATAATATGCTGGGTTACCGATAGAAGTTGCTTCAGGTCGGAGGCAATTAACTGGGGTTCTGGCTGCTTTCTCCCACCCAGGGTGCCTCAGAGGCTAAAGTGATTAAATATCATGTCACTTTTGTAACCTATTTTGTTTTCACTCTTCTGAAGATTCTTAAGAGGAAGAGTGAAACTATCAGTGCCACTTTTGAAAGGACAATTCCATCATCAATGTAAAGAGTAGACAGGAGGCAATCCGATCAGTTAGAAGCTTTCCTAGAAGAGTGTAGGAAAGTGACTTCAAAGGCTTGTCATATGTCGTTAGTGGTGAGGATAAAAAGGAGGGTATTCTAGAGCTTTTTAAGGCTAGAGTCAAAAGACTTGATGCCTGTGGTAGCTTCCAAATTTCTATATACTAGGAGTTTAAGGGTTTCAGTTGGGTTAGAAAAAGGACTTTGGTTTATAGCAGCACAATTCACATTTGCAAATACATGAAGTCTGTCTAAAAGCCCATCAAACGAGTGGATAAAGAAAATGTGATACACACACACACACACACACACACACACACACACACCCCATGGAATGCTACTCAGCCATAAAATGGAATGAAATAATGTCATTTGCAGCAACCTGGATGGAATTGGAGGTCATCATTCTAAGTGAAATAACTCAGGATTGGAAAACCAAACACCAAACATCGTATGTTCTCAATTGTAAGTGGGAGCTAAGCTATGAGGATGCAAAGACATAAGAATGATATAATGGACTTTGGGGACTGAGGGGGAAGGGTAGGAGGGGGATGAAAGATAAAAGACTACACATTGGGTACAATGTACACTGCTCAAGTGATGGGTGTACCAAAATCTCAGAAATTACCACTAAAGAACTTTTCCATGGAACCAAACACCACCTGTTCCCCAAAAACTATGGAAATAAAAAAAGTTTTTTTAAAGAAAAGAAAAAAGACTTTGGGAAATTTGGGGGACCATCAAATATGTTAATGTAGATTGTTCACTGCACAAGTGAAGTCTTATTGGTGTATGCAAAATAACTGTCAAAGTAGTTTACCTGAAGAGGTGGTGTTTTAAAACTCAAATGTAAGCATGAATCAGTGAAGTCTTCTTTCAGCTTAGATGCTGCAGGAGGTTTTAACCCAATAAAAGGTGACTTGATAAGCAATACTATTGTTTAAAATGTTGCCACAAACTTAACGAAAAGTCTAATAAATTGATTTTCATCTCAGATATCTGATGTCTTATATATTTTTATAAGCAATGGTAATGAACATAGGGCTTTTTTTCTCCCCTCATCATCACATTTTAGTTTTATCTGATCAAAAAGGTGTGGTTCATGATCCACAATAACCACTAAGCTGCCTGAGAAGGAGCAGCACAGGGTATGAAATTCTTTTAAGTATGCAGTAATGAGTATAAATCAAATAGATTATATTCAATGCTCTTGTACCTGATCCTGTGAACATCACTGATCTAATTAAAAGTATGTCCACCAGGTTCTTCTTCTGCATTATTTTTGTCAACATGGAGGTGGCATAGATACAATTTTATTTTTTTCTAGATAAAACTGTTGAGGGGATTTCCTTCCTGCTTCCTTCCCTCTTTAAACTCTCTGAAACAGACTTTTAGAGGTTTCTTGTTTTCATAAATGATTACATTAATACTTTGAATTTTAAACTGATTTTTTTTCTCTCCTGGAATCAAACCATGATTAGATTTTCTTGATCTGTGGCAGTTGAGAACTCAGGCAATCCTCAAAGAAGCAGACTGCAGCTTAGGAAGGAGCCGCTGACCACACTGGTCTATGACCCGGGTGCTTTGCTGTTATCTGTTACAGGCAGCTGCTCTGTTTTATACAAAGTTCATTTGAAGACTACGAGAAACATTGAAGTCAGATGCATGAGAAGGCAAAGCTGAGCATGTCAACAAAGAGAATGAGCTTGATCTATTGCATAGCTCACAGGGAGTTAAAAAACAAGGCAGGGAAACAGAGTGGTTTCAGAGAGATTCCCACCCCACTTTACAGCAGGAAGGAAGCCCAACCCTCAGAGACTCAGGGAGGAAAGCAACGCTAGATGGATTCTCCTGCACAAAGTGCCCCACACACAGAGTCATGTGAATTTGCATAGATGCACAATGCATGCAGCACTTCCTCCTCTTCTCAAACCTGTTGTGAAGATGTGCTTCTACTCCAGGCTTACTGTGGCTGTTCTTTATGTGATTCAAGAATCAGAGAAGGTTCCCCGAACAAAAAATAGTGTGCCATTGTGCTTCCCCAGCCAGGTGGATGAGCAAACAGTTGTAATCGCATTCTCCAGAAGCCCAGGTCTTGTCAAAAAGGGGTTCTGAAAAATCTATCATCTTTACTATTAACCTAATTGTTAACCCCACCCCAAGATTTTTTTCAAATTTTTCAATATTGTGCCATGGTTGAAAATGAATTTTTATTAAATGTATCAAAACTTTTAGTACTAAAATAATCTCATCTATGTCTCAGGATGGGATTCATTTCCATCAGAAACCCTTAAGATTGCTGAAAAATATAAATTTCCCATACAGATTCCTTTAGAGGTAGTGGGATATTAGACTTACATTCATAAACAATGAGGATGTAACTAAACTTGATACAAACTGGGCTGGGCACAGTGGCTCTCACCTGTAATCCCAGCACTTTGGGAGGCCGAGGCATGCGTATCACGAGGTCAGGAGTTTGAGACCAGCCTGGCCAACATAGTGAAACCCCGTCTCTACTAAAAATACAAAAATTAGCCAGGTGTGGTGGCACGTGCCTGTAGTCCCAGTTACTCTGGAGGCTGAGGCAGGAGAATCGATAGAACCTGGGAGGCAGTGGTTGCGGTGAGCTGAGACCATGCCGTTGTACTCCAGCCTGGGTGAAAGAGAAAAAAAAAAAAAAAAGATGATACAAGTTGTCAGTGTATCATAACCAAATCATAATTTCATTGCAATGGAAACTCAAGCTTGATTTCCAACCCCCACATTTTCTGGCCCTATTTACAGCATGACCCCAAAGCCGATCAGACATTATAACCAGTAATGCAAATAATGATTTGATTGTTTTAAAGGAGAGATAAGATTTAATTTCCTTCAGTTGTGCATCTTCAGATTCTTCATATTAGAGCTTTATTTATTAAAATATTGAAAACAATATTAGAAATGTAATTTTTATTATAAAAATAAAGGCCTAGAAGTATAGAATGTGATGTATACAATTCCAGTGGTAACTTTTCCCTGAGTAAAAATGATCTATTGTATATTTCACTCAGAAAATGAGCATTCTACTTTTGTTTTAATATAACAAATATGATAATAAATTAAACTTGATTAAAATTATGATAGGTAACACCACAGTATATTACTGTGAAGACAGTTAAGAAAAAGATGACCCAGAGGGAATCTGAAATCTTTTTTTTTTTTTTAAGACAGAGCCTCGCTCTGTCACCCAGGCTGGAGTGCAGTGGCGCCATCTCGGCTCACTGCAACCTCTGCCTCCCAGTTTCAAGCGATTATCCTGCCTCAGCTTCCAAGTAGCTAGGACTACAGACATGTGCCACTACACCCAGCTAAATTTTTGTATTTTTAGTAGAGACAGGGTTTCACCATGTTGGCTGAACATGATGGTCTCGATCTCTTGACCTCGTGATCCACCCGCCTTGGCCTCCCAAAGTGCTGGGATTACAGGTGTGAGCCACCGTGCCAGGCCAGGAATCTGAAATCTTAATGTAGATAGGGATAATTCTAATATTTATAATTTACCAATAAGCTCAAAACTTCCATTTCAACCAACTTTGTCAATCTTCTTTCTCAACGTGGCCAAATCCATATTAAATATAAATACAAGTATATGTTAAACTTCAATAGAAACTTTAAAAACTAGGCTAATATGCATATTTTACCAGTATATTTAGGAAATAAGTTGTTTTGGTTGAATGAGTTTTCTAGTTTAGCAAGGATAAGAAAACTCTTTTGTTGTTTTGACCCACATAGTGAAAAACCTAACTAAAATATATTCATTTACTATTTTCCCTTCATGGGAAGAATATGACAACCATAAATAAGAAAATGATCCTGAATCTTAGAATGCTGAGGCTTTTGCTTTTCTCATTCCTTAATTTATTCATTATTCACAAATTTGCTGAGCATTTACTATGTGCTAGGCACTATTCTGATACAAGCTCTATTTGGTGATTATTATACGTGCCATAGAAGACAATATAAACCATGGAGCTCAATATATAAAAATTCAAAGTTATACCTTGGAAACATCTCTTAAAAATCCTATGTAGTCTGGGTATGGTGGCTCATGCCTGTCATCCCAGCATTTTTGGGAGGCTGAGGCAAGAAGATGGCTTGAGCCGAGGAATTTGAGGCCAGCTTGGGCAACATGGCAAGACCCCATCTCTACAAAATATTTAAAAATTATTCAGTTGTGGTAGTACATGCCTGTAGTCCCAGCTACTCAGGAGACAGAGGCAGGAGAATTGCTTTAGCCTGGGAGGTGAAGGCTCCAGTGAGCCGTGTTTGTACCCTGTGCTCCAGCCTGGGCAACAGAGAGAGACCTAGTCTCAAAAAAAAAAAAAAAAAGAAAATTATATCAGCTTGTGTTTGGTGGTAATATGGCTATTTTGTCTTAAAGTTTGCAATGTCTTTCCTCTGAGTGCTCTTAAAACAAACTCTGCTTAATTGAAGATTCTGGTTAATTACAGTTTTACTGCAGTGCAAGATAATTTTGTAAAGCAATTGCTACAACATTGTTGGAATCAGAGATTATTTACTTGTGCATGACTGACAGAAATCCACTATGCAATCAGCAGTCTTTCTTCACCGTCTGCATGAAAAGGCCATCTTTGAATAAAAAAGACAGGCAGTGTGACATAGAAAGCGCACAGCTTCAGAAGTCAGACAAACCTGGCCATTTGACTGTGGGGTAAGTTCTTAAAGCTCTTTTAGCCTTAGTGCCCTTACCTGAAAAAAATGGAATAATGTCCAACCTTAAAGTTATTCTCATGATTTGAAAAGATAAAAGTTGATCATTCACTCAGCAAATATCCGCCAACTGCTTTATCCTGAGGGTAATAGGCAATCACTGTAGGTCTTAAACAGGAGTAGTAACATGATTGAACTTTGGAAATATCACCCTGGCTGCAGTATGGAGAATGAATGAGGGTGAGGTAAGATTGGAGGGAAACCAGTTAAGACCTGCTATTGCCCAGAGACAAGTGTAACTTTCACATAAAAGCAGAGGCAGTGAGGATGAAGAGAAGTAAATGGATTTGAGCATTATTAAGAAATTTTAAAAGTCACATCAACAGGAGAGGGTACAAGGTTGGATGTGGATGGTAAGATGGGAGGTATAATGAATATCTAGCTTTCTTGCTTGGTTATTTGAGTGGATGGTGGTGCCATAACTAGGAGAGGGAACATAGGAAAAGGTATTGTGGCAAAGATGACAAATTCTGTTCTAGACAGGTTGTTTTTGAGGTGCTTGTGGGCCCCCCGCCCAAGAAGTACTATGCAACACATGACTAGAGATACAGGTCTGGAGATATGTAGGCAAACACGACAGAGTAGAAGCTGAGCATCGGGGGCTATTGCTGTGCAGCCTTCCTAGTTGGTTAAGGATACCTCTGCTCCTCCCACCGGTCTGGGAACATCCCAGCTCAGTGACCCTGAGCAAGTTCTTATAGTGTAATATAAGCAATTCATTATTTGAAATTGTTTTGCAACTACTAGCACTACCTGAAAAACCTGTCTACATTCTGGCTCAGCCCCTTAGTTTTCTCAATGCTACTGAAAAAAGAGTCTCTCTATTGTCATGTTTCTAGTAGTCTGTTTACTAGTTCTCCATTACAGTTTCTTAGAAGTTCGAATTTTTGAATCTGTTTTCAGGATATGATTAAAGTATATGCTCTTCCTCATGTCGGTTTTTCCATACGGCTGTTGAGAGTAACATGTCGGGGTCACATAAATATACTTCATAACTGGGTGGGGGGGACATTCGAGTCAGAGAAGATACACTTAGCCCTGAGACAGAACACGTTTAATGCATTCAGGACCCATGTGGAGTGATGCTCCAGTGAGGAGATGCTGAGATGACACTGGAGAGGCAAGAGGGAAATGTGCAAAGACTCGGAGGTAAGAACATCACTTATTCAAGGAAGTGCAGTTTTAGTAATTAAGAGGGTAAAGGAGTGAGTCTGGTGAGGTATTTGTTGAGGGAGGTTAACATCTTGGAGGGCCTTATAAGCCATATAAGGAAGGAAGAATGGACTTCATGACAGCAGCTGCAAATTATTGAAGAGTTTTACATGAGGGAGATTTCCAGTTTAGAAAAATCACTTTGCCACAGGGAGAATGGGCCGGATGAGGTGAGAGTGGCTGCGATCAGGAGGCTATTACAAAATTTCAGGTGAGATGCAATGGTGGCCTAATTTATGTTAGAGAGGCAGGGAGAGAGAAAAGTGGATACTCTCAAGAGATACTGAATAGGCATCATTTGCAGACCAGTGAATATCTGGATTCGGGAATTGAAGAAGAGAAAGGTAAAGCATCACTGTTGTCCATGTTTCGGGTGTGGGTGACAAATGGTGTCAGGGTTCTGCTCTGTCCCTTCCTTGATAGCAATGGTCCCTGAGTTGTCTCATTTTTAGGGAAATAACACCAAGAGATGCAAACCTTCTTCAATATAAGCTCCCTATTGCTTCTGCCAAAGTATAATGCATAGATGCATAATTTTGTTAAACTTATCAGAAAATATATTCCCTTTATCACAAACTATAAAATTCTATAAATTGAGTTACCATGTAGAGAAAAATACCTCTGATCACCAATTCTGAGATTTGATTTCTTGAAACCCTAAGCATTTTGAATTTCTCACACACTGACCACTAGTACGAGCCACTCTTTCTGTTTAACAGGTATTTTAAAAACGACTGTGGCTTACCACAGCCCTCAAAGGTTTTTTTTTTTTTTTTCTATTATTATACCAAAGGCTTTCCTCTGGTATGTTCAGAGTTACCTTTTAAAATGTAATATATTTTTTAATCCAGTTACCCTGAAGTGCTTGCTTTCAGTTTGTTAGTAATTCTGCTTCAGAGAGGATGTACTTCATCTGAAAAGAAAAAGATAGTAAAGGAACTTTCAAGAGTTTCTCTGAAACCATTTTAAGAAGTAATAAAGCTTCATTACTTTCTTCCTAAAAATGTAGAATTGTTTTTAGTAAATGCTATATAGAAAATGTGCATAATTTTAAGAAAACAGTATTTTAGGATGTATTTGGTAATAACTGATTGTATTTGAAATTTTTTGTAGAGGAAGGAAAATACTATAAGGGAATTTTATGTGAGTCTTTAGTTTGCCAATTTGGTTGTGGGTGAGAGACAATGAAAATTCATTAGTTAAATGTGCTGTTTATTTATTGTAGGAGGAATGATGTTAGTGATGTTGAAACCAGAAAAAGCAAGTTTTTCTACAGCTTTACCTATATAGTCACGCTTTCCAGTTTGTACTCAATTGTTTTTATAATGAAAATAGTATATGTTCCATGCTCTCATTTAACTGATAGAAGTGGTTGATAGATAATATATTAGCTGGGCCATTATTAATGTTTTCATTACCTTAAGCACTTTTTTTGTGACTACTTTAAATGTTGCTTTGTTTTTTCATTTTGGGAATATAAAGCAAAAACTTTAACACATTTTACTTACACTGATAGCAAATATTTTGCTTTCAGAATCTTACTACATTTTATGTTTACTGAGTTACAATGGAGTAGAAAATGTTACATTTGTTAAATATAACCCATAATTATCCCAAATTTTAAATATTAATAAACTGAAGCTCTTTGTTTTTGTGGAAATGAAACCCTTCTAAGTGTACAGTGGCTAGAACTAGGTTTACATCTATTATGTTATTTATATTTTCCATATCACTTGGCATTGTCTCCAGACGGTCTTACATGAGATAATTCCATGTGCCCTCAGAATATTTTTTATAAAGAAATAACTGATAGTCAAGATGATTTTCCTCATTTTAGCCCTAGCCACTAGAGGATATGTTAAAGTGATTTACATTAATAACTCTCCTTTTTTTAAATAGAAGACTTTATAACCTTTGATTTCTGTAATACACAAGGAGAGCCTTGCTATCTATCTACTTGTTAGGAAGACAAGAGATGGGATTCTTTGCGCTGAAAAGAAGACTTAACTAGGTGACCTTTCCTAGGATTCATCAATAACAAGGAGATCATAAGGTCTTCATGTATTATTTTATTTATTCTTTTAACATTCCTCAGCAGTAAAGGAGCAAGTACTTAATATACACTTAATCTCATCTTATAGCTAAAGAAAAGAGCTATGACTTCTTCCAGATCACCTAACTATTCCCTGTAGATCTGGATCCTAAATCTTGGTTTTCTGACTTTCTCTTCTTACAGAATAACCATAGTAGCTTATAATCAGCTTCATAAACACTTTTTTTCTCAGTAATGATACTAATTATTTAATATTCTGACAGAGGTATGAAGATGAGCTAATCCGACTTTAGATGACTCATCAAAGCAAGCCAATGGAAAAATATAAAAAATAAATTTTAATCTTCAACTTAAAATCTGCTTGGTTAACCATGCAAGTAAAGGATTTAACACATTTATTTGGGGTCACTGGTTTAAATCTTCATGACAGTTAACACCATATATTCTTTTGGTAAGACAACATTACATTTCGAAGTTCCTTACTGTGATGTAAAATTGAAATATGTAAAAATAGGTTTGTAAGATCAAAAGAGTGATAAGGACATCAAAATACATTGCAAGATAATGGTTCAATGTCATTTTGGCATATTTTTATAAAATAAACTATTTGAAAAACTGTAAGTTCTCTGTTATCTAACGTTTTATCTTTCAAAACTTGCCATCATAATAACAAAGAGCCGTGCTATTCTCTTACAAATAGAATTTTATTTGTTAGGAGTTAGTTGTTTTTCTCTCCCAAGAGATATATCTAGAACAGGGTTTAGTACACAGCCAGTGCCCAGTAAATATTTGCTGGAGGAATAATAAAAGAATACACGAATCTCAAATTCTGGGGAGAAGTCTGGAATGCAAAATAGGTTTGAGGATCACAGCTAAAAAGAAGGATTCATGACAAATGGAAGAAGAGTGTGTAGAATGAGAAGTACTCAAGAATGCATATAGATACAAGATACGAACTTGGAAGGAGGATATATTATGTCATCTATAAGTAGAGTTCAATAAGGTAATTAGTACAAAAGAAATATATAAAAATCAATGACTCTCAGACACAAAATTAGTTTGAAAATGTGATAATAGCATACATATATAAATAAGTAGAAATAAATTTCACAAAAATATTCAGCACTTACTGGAAAAAACTACAAATCTCCACTAAAAGACATAAAAGATTTGAATAATGGAGAGCTAACCTCAAATTAGATGATAAACTTTGAAATCAAGATTTCAAAGAACTATTATACATTTTATTAGAATAGCCAGAATCCAAAACACTGACACCACCAATGCTGGCAAGAATGTGGAGTAACAGGAACTCTCATTCATTGCTGGTGGGAATGCAAAATGGCACAGCCACTTTGGAAGACAGTTTGGCAGTTTCTTACAAAATTAAACATACTCTTAACCATACAATCCAGCAATCGTGGTCCTCAAATGAATAAATCAAAAACTTTTATCCACACAAAAACCCACACACAGGTATTTATAACAGCTTTATTAATAATTGTCAAAGCTTGCAAGCAACCAGGATGTCCTTCATTAGGTTGATAGATAAATAAATTGTGGTACATCCAGACCATGGAATATTTCAGTATTAAAAAGAAATGAGTGATCAAGCCGGGAAAAGACATGGGAGAAACTTAAATGCACATTACCAAGAGAAAGAAGTCAGTCTGGAAAGAATCCACAGTGTCTGATTCCAACTACGTGATATTCTGGAAAAGGAAAAACTGTGGAGACAGTAAACAGATCAGTAGTTGCCAGGGATTAGAGGTCAGGGAGAAATGAATAGGCAGAGCACAGATAATTTTTAGGGTTGTTAAACTGCTTCATGTGATAATACAATGCCAGATACATGTCGTTCTACGTTTGTCCAAATCCACAGAATATACAGCACCAAGAGTGAGCCCAAACATAACATAAACAATAAATACCTGGCGATAATGATGTGTCAATGTAGGTTCATTAATTGTAAGAAATGTACCACTATTGTGCTGGCTGTTGATCATGGAGGAAGTTGTACATGTGTAGGGCAGGGGATATATTGGAAATCTCTATACCTTTTGCTCAGTTTTGCTGTGAACCTGAAACTACTCTAAAAAATAAAGTCTGTATAAAAAAAATAAACAGCCTTAACAAGGAACTTGAATAAGAGATTATAATATTTATCTTGTATAATAAACATAGAAGAATTTCCAGGAAAATTCTGAAAAGGAAGAGTTCTGGGAGTGAAGAATTGAGCAGGAAAACTGGTCCTACAAAATATCATGACATATGATATAAATCTATATATATAATATATGATATAAACCTACATTGCATAAAATGCTATGGTGTTGGAATTGGGAAAGGCAAATGGAACTCTGGGCTAGAAAAGAATGTCTAGAGAAAGATTCAAGTGTATATAAGAACATATAATATGATTAAAGGAGACATTTCCAATAAGTAGATCAAAACAGGTTAATCATTTAGACACTGGGGTGACGGGATAGTCAGCTGGCAAAAAAAAATTAAAAAAACCTGAAAGCTCATTCCTATCTGATTCCTTAAACCAATTGTAAATGGACCAAAGATTTTTTATACAGTGTGATTAAATAGATATAACATAATACTTAGCATTTTAAGGTATATGGTTTACTGTGTTGTATAATCATCACAACCAGAAACTATTTATTATCCCAAAGAGAAACTCCGTACTGAATAAGCAGTCCTTCCCCTCCCAACAGCCTCTGGCAACCACTTATCTTCTTTCTGTCTGTATGGATTTACCTGTTCTGTATATGTCATGTAAATGGAATCACATAATATGTGCCCTATATATATTTGTATACACATCATACAAATATATAAATGTATGTGTGTACACACATGGGAAGAGGGAAAGATAGCTAATGTTTTACTGAATAGTCACTGTATTCTTTGTATTGTTATAAGAGACTCATTACTTGTGTGTTTTGTCTGCCTTCTTTCACTTAGCATAACGTTTTCAATGTTCACCCATGTTACACTATGTATCAGTACCTCATTCCTTTTTGTGGCTGAATAATATTCTTTTATATGAAGATACCACATTTTGTTTATTGATCATCAGTTAATGAATGAAAGATCTTTCAAAATGGACTATTAGAAGAACTAGAAAAAATACTTGAATATTTTTATAATCTAGGGGTAGATAAGATCTTTGAGGCATGAAATTTACATCTGTGAAATAAAACATGTAAATGAGGCACATTCTATGAAATGGCGTAGGGAAGTTATATTCTTTTCAAAAATATTAATGTTATGAAAGACAAAAGCTGTAGAAAGGCTCTAGATTACAAGAGACTAAAGAAACATGACAATTAAATTCAATTTTATGACTTTAGGCTGGAATCTGTGCTGGGGAGGAAAAAGTGCTATAAAGGACATCACTGGACCAATTGACAAAATTAGAATACAGACGGGGTGCAGTGACTCATGCCTGTAATCCTAGCCCTTTGGGAGGCCAAGGCAGGAGGATCTGTTGAGTCCGGGAGTTCAAGACTAACTAGGCAACATAGTGAGACCTAGTCTTTACAAAATAAAAAAAAAGGAATACAAATGGTAGATTAAAGTATTACATGAAGATCAAATTTACTGAAGCATATAACTGCTGTGTTCATGTAAGAGAACATCCCTATTTCTAAGAAAATATGCATTCAAGAATATAAGGGCTAGAGGCCACTTACCATCAAATAAAATGTATATGTATATAACATACAGAAAGAGAAAAGGAGTGCTGCCAAGGGTTGTGCTAGATGCTTTATATATCTTATCTGATTTAATCCTCACAACAATCCTTTAAAGATGTATAAATTAAGAAGCTGAAATAAAGTGAATATAAGTACCTTGCCCAAAGCCACAGTTGATTATCTGACTCTAAAGTCCATGCTCCTTTTCCTACAACAGCCAAATTGCATCTCAATAAAATGTAGAAATAAAATATTTTAATAAAATGTATATCATATCAGAATATTTAATTCTAACACTAAGAAATATAGTGTATTCAGATAAATACTATTTAATTTTAACTGATATAAACCTGGAAAACTATTCTCTATTATGCAGTTCTTCCATGGCTGCCAATGTTTCTGCTTGCATTTCACCACAACTCTTTCCAGTAATCTGCCCTCCAGCCCAATGTATCAAATAAAGATCTAAAAGCAACATAAAATCACTTTTGCATCAGAAAAGGGCTCTCAACTGGGGAGAGAAAAAGAATTTATCCTACCTTGCATGCATATGCAAAGATTATATATTTGGACTCCTCATTCTTCCATAAGAGCGAATTCAAGTTTCATTACTTTATTGTCAAGCTTCTGAACATTTACATAAATGATAGGTTTGTTATCACTTATTACTGGATTCAGCAGATTATATGCAAAATGTGCAAAGACGTGATTAAAAAATCTTTGATCTTTTAATCAGAAGGGTAAGCAGTATTAATTCATTTGGCGAGTATAATATATATACCGATTGTAACACTACTTTGCATTTGAGATTACCACAGTAAAATAATTACTCTTCATTAATGAAGGCTCGTTGCTATGTAATTCCACTGTGACTCTAGGCAATAAAATCCTTTCTAGAGAATTAAGTTATATTTGGTGTGAAGTTATTTCATAAAATAATCATATTCTTTATAAATAAAATAAATTTTACCATCATGGTGTTTGATTCTATAAAGCTCATAGATGGAAATGTCATTGAGAACTACATAATACAAAAATAGAATAACCTTTACATAGAATAACACATAAGCTTCAAATTCAAAGCCCACTATACTTCTGTTAGTACTCATTTTGTGATGTCAAAAAAAAAAAAAAAAAAAACCTTCTCAAATCCTTTTCTTGTCCCAATTTATAATGAAGATAGATACATACATAAATAATTTTAACACAAAGCAGGATGCACATTAATGTTGTAACAAAAGAAGTGACATGCTTATTATTCCTAGAAGGGTCCTGGAGGACTTCATGAAAAAGGTATCATCTTAATTAATCTTTGACAAATGGGCAAGAAATCAGGAAGTAGAGGAGGAAGGGAGAGCTGTGGAATAAGATATAAAAGGCATAGAGTCCTGACTGCCAATCTAAATGGTGAGTTTTTACTTTGCAATAAATAGGAAGCTATAGGATTTTGGGCAAAAAATAATAATAATTTGATCACATGAAGATTGCTCTGAGGGAAGTTAGGCATAGAGGCACATGCCTGTAATCCAGCTATTCAAAAGGCTGAGGCAGGAGGATCATGCTAGGCCAGTTTAAGACCAGCTTGGGAAACATGCTAAGACCCTTGTCTAAGGGTGCTGCGAAGGAGACCTAAGATTAGGGGAAAACTATGGGATGGAAAATCAGTGAAGTTCCTTGAATGATTGTTTGTCTATCTGTCCCCTCAGTGAATCATCATGGGCTTTTCCAGGCCAAGTGACATGTTTCCCACAACTTTATATCCCCCAAACCACACATATTTGACAAATACCACTGGATGCATGAATAAAAGAGAATAAGCTCCTGTATTATGCTAATAGTGGTGGAGATTAAATAAATAAAAGAGAAATACTACTATTGAGGAGGTAGCATTGTAAAGAGTTGTTAACTGGCTGGATATAGCTGCTGAGGAAGGCAAAGGAATAAAAATGCTATGCAATTTATCACAATAAAAATTTATGGAGCACTTACTTTGTGCCAGAAGTTTGGTAGGTGCTAAATATCCAAAGATGAATTAATATCTGGCCCTCACTATCAAACAGCTGGAGGTGACACTTAAGTAAAGATATGTAATAACATATATATAAAAATAATATGCAATAATACTGCATGCATAGGCAATAATGTGCATACAATGTTCACAAAAAGTAAAGAAATAAGTAATGTACTTTGTCTGGGAAGAGTGAGGGAAGACTTCGTTGAGGAAGGGATGGTTCTGCAGGACTTTGAAAAATAAATAGGAATTGTCCGGATAAGGAGGTATAGGGTGCCATCTCACACAAAGAAATTAATATTTGTAAGCATGTATAGATCCCCCCCAAAATTTTTTCGTGTGTGTGTGTGTATGTGCATTTTGATATTGCAAAAGCATAAAATGCAAAAGGTAACTGGAACCTAACGGGAAATGAAATTGGAGAGCTGAGTAGGGAATAAAAAGTCCTTGTGTTGCAAGCTAAAGAGCATGAATTTTATTCCCTGGGTGAATGGGAGTCAGTGAAGGTTTTTAAACTGCCTGGCAGCTGGCAATTTTGCCCTTTAGGGCAGATGAGAAACACATTGATGAAAGCTTGGTGAATGGATGGGGGGTGGGATTGAGAGGAAAATGGTAAAGAGACTGCTGCAACAAGTCAGATGAATAATAATGAAATCCCTATTTAAGACAGTAATAATAGAGTGGATAGAACAAAATCAGGAGATAGCTGGCAAAACCGGACACACTCAGGGACATGGAATGTGAAACAGCTGATTCCCAGATTTTTGGCTTGAAC
This sequence comes from Macaca thibetana thibetana, assembly GCF_024542745.1. Taxonomy (NCBI): domain Eukaryota; kingdom Metazoa; phylum Chordata; class Mammalia; order Primates; family Cercopithecidae; genus Macaca; species Macaca thibetana. The sequence continues at coordinate 100,529,163 of NC_065578.1, read as the reverse complement.
TACTAGGCTAAGAATGGTGCCACCAAATGAAGACCCAATTTGGAAAATGCAGAGCCCGAAGCATCTGTGGCACACCCAAGGGAACATTTCCAATAGAGAAATCCATGCTCATGACTTAGGGAAAATTGTAGCGCTCATTTTCAAGTTACATACATCAAAGGATAGTGATACTATTAACTAAATATGTAATAGAGTTTAGAGATAAACAGTTTAGAATGAAAATTTTAACTTGGGGTTTTGTTTGTTGAGTTTGATTAGCTAGTGGAATAACCATGTGGAGATGAGCATAAATAATTTAGAAGTATAGTACTATGCAGCCTTTTAAAGAATTAGGTGTCTTCATATGCATTGATTAGGAAAGATATTCATGATTTTCTCTAAAGGAAAAAATAAGTTGTACAACAGTATTTAGTATGACCCAACTTTTGTAACAAAATGTACATGTAGATACATATATGTATGAATATATGATATACATATATGTAAATACAAATATATAAATATATGTGTGTATACATATGGGAAGAAGGAAAGATAGCTAATTTTTTTACTGGATAGTTCGCTGTACTCTTTGCATTATTACGGCAGACGTTCATTACTTTTGTGTGTTTTATTTTCTTTGATAAAAATGGAATTTATTTTTATTTATCTATTTTTTATTATACTTTAAGTTCTAGGGTACATGTGCACAAAGTATACATATGTATACATGTGCCACATTGGTGTGCTGCACTCATTAACTCGTCATTTACACTAGGTATTTCTCTTAATGCTATCCCTCTCCTCTCCCCCCACCCCACAACAGGCCCCGGGGTGTGATGTTCCCCCACCCTGTGTCCAAGTGTTCTCATTGTTCAATTCCCACCTATGAGTGAGAACATGCAGTGTTTGGTTTTCTGTTCTTGTGATTGTTTGCTGAGAATGATGGTTTCCAGCTTCATCCATGTCCCTACAGAGGACATGAACTCATCCTTTTTTATGGTTGCATAGTATTCCATCGTGTCTATGTGTCACATTTTCTTAATCCAGTCTATCACTGACGGACATTTGGGTTGGTTCCAAGTCTTTGCTATTGTGAGTAGTGCCGCAATAAACATACACGTGCATGTGTCTTTATAGTAGCATGATTTATAGTTCTTTGGGTATATACTCAGTAATGGGATGGCTGGGTCAAATGGTATTTTTAGTTCTAGATCCTTGAGAAATCGCCAAACTGTCTTCCACAATGGTTGAACTAGTTTACAGTCCCACCAACAGTGGAAAAGTGTTCCTATTTCTCCACATCCTCTCCAGCACCTGTTGTTTCCTAACTTTTTAATGATTGCCATTCTAACTGGTGTGAGATGGTATCTCATCGTGGTTGTGATTTGCATTTCTCTGATAACCAGTGATGATGAGCATTTTTTCATGTGTCTGTTGGCTGCATAAATGTCTTCTTTTGAGAAGTGTCTGTTCATATCCTTTGCCCACTTGTTGATGGGGTTGTTTGATTTTTTTTCTTGTAAAATTGTTTAAGTTCTTTGTAGATTCTAGGTATTAGCCCTTTGTCACATGAGTAGATTGCAAAAATTTTCTCCCATTCTGTAAGTAGTTTCTTTTGCTGTGCAGAAGCTCTTTAGTTTAATTAGATCTCCTTTGTCAATTTTGGCTTTTGTTGCCATTGCTTTTGGTGTTTTAGTCATGAAGTCCTTGCCCATGCCTATGTCCTGAAAGGTATTGCCTAGGTTTTCTTCTAGGGTTTTTATGGTTTTAGGTCTAACATTTAAGTCTTCAATCCATCTTGAATTAATTTTTGTATAAGGTGTAAGGAAGGGATGCAGTTTCAGCATTCTACATATAGCTAGCCAGTTTTCCCAGTGCCATTTATTATACAGGAAATCCTTTCCCCATTGCTTGTTTTTTGTCAGGTTTGTCAAAGATCAGATGCTTGTAGATGTGTGGTGTTATTTCTGAGGTCTCTGCTCTATTCCATTGGTCTATATCTCTATTTTGGTACCAGTAGCATGCTGTTTTGGTTACTGTAGCCTTGTAGAATAGTTTGAAGTCAGGTAGGGTGATGACTCCAGCTTTGTTCTTTTTGCTCAGCATTGTCTTGGCAGTGTCAGCTCTTTTTTGGTTCCATATGAACTTTCAAGTAGTTTTTTCCAATTCTGTGAAGAAAGTCATTGGTAAATACATATATGTATGAATATATGATATACATGTATGTAAATACAAATATATAAATGTACGTGTGTATACATATGGGAAGAAGGAAAGATTGCTAATTTGTTACTGGATAGCTCCCTGCACTCTTTGTATTGTTACAACAGACCTTCATTACTTTTGTGTTTTTAAGTTCATTTTAGCACTTAAAAAAAAGCTGTGGAAGAAAATAAGTGAGAGGGGACAGAAAAAGGTCAAAGACATTCAGCACAAGTCTAAGAGTTAGAGTGGAAAAGAGGACTGAAATATATTTGCGAGTTAACAACACTCAAGAGAAGAGTGCATAGATAGTTGGTGTTGAAGACTTAAACAAAGATTGATAAAATGATGACCTGAAAGTGGCCAATGAGGTTGGGAGATGGGCAAGCTTTGATTAAGCAGTTTGTTGAGAGCAGGGCCAGATTGCATTTGCTGAAGCATGAGATTAAAATGAGGACACAGAAGCAGCAGTGCAGTTAGTTACCAAGGAAAGTGTTTGAGGCAAAGGGAAACAGAGCACACTTGTAATCTAAGTCTGGAGAGCTAGTGTTCTGATAAAGGTTAAAAATACAGAAGGAAAAGGGTGTAACTGTGCTGCTTCATCAGATGTATTCAAATTTATTTTAAAAAGGAATCAATACTATATGCACATTTATATTTGATTAAAAAAACAAATGTGCTTTTGCTAACAATTACATTTGATTAAAAAGTATTACATTTGGGGGCTCTTACAACTAAGTTTTAATTCCCAACTTTGCCATTTTCAGACAAAAACAGGAACCGGAAAGAAGTGGCTGGGCAGGCTGTCTGTGGTGTGACGCACGCTGCTGGCCCAGACAGCTGTAGTAGATGTTGTCTTGGTTCTCATGAAATGCAGTCTTCTAACGTTGGATCAAACAACCTTGATTGTTCAAAGTGACCGAAAGTGTTAGAATAAACCACAACAACTATATCCGTTGGCAGTGATGTAACTCCACCCAAAGGTGGGTTCTAACATACTACAAGTGAACCCTATAGTTACATGTATTGTACACCTCTTTGGTACAGAAGTTAGACTATTTTTATGCAAGTTGTTTGCACACACACGCACGAGAAAAATGTGTCATTTTAACACATATCTGATTATGCTTTTAGGGATAATGCAAGACAATGTTTAGTCGTTAAACAGTTTCCTTCCTCATTATCCATCAGAAACATATCAACAGTGGCATGTGGTTAGAAAATGTTTGTTAATATTACATTTTAATTGTTGACATTAGCCTTAAAAGGGCCAAAACTATGGGAAATCCTTCCTAGGAGAGATGGCAGAGCAGAAAAGCAGAAAATACATCATAAATCTACACGTGACTTTAGATTATCTGTGAAACTACATTTAGATTATTTGTCATTATACATAATGCTAGCAGAAGGTTGACTATATTTAACACAAAGTTACCCTATCAAAATACCTTCCCAAAATAAATCAACCTTACTTTGCCACGTTGAAATACAAGACTATAGAAATTATAAGCTGTTGCCATAGCCCTTTTGGTATTCATGGAACTATAAGAAAATGTATCCCAAAAATAAACTGTCTAAATTTCATAATGAGCATCTTCTATGGTAGTCTTACATTTGGTTGGAGTTTAGAGTATGTAACAGTATAAAGCATTAAGGTTGGAAAAGATAAGATAGGGCAGGTTATGGGGAGCCTCGGATGAACTATTTAATGTTCTTGGTTCGTCAGACACTTGGTGTTACCTTTATGGCTGCATTTCCCTTTGCTTTGTTACTATTGGGCTTGTGTTCAACTGATATTTTATTTTATTATCCTATAATTATCACTCGTGGAACTATCCCTCTGTCCCAGATGATAAGCAATCGGAAGAGCAGGGGAAACTTCTTTATTCTAAAATATTTTATTCTAGAGCCTCGCATAGTGATTGGTGATCAGAAAGAGCTCAATAAAGGCCAAAAGAAATAAATGAAAGGAAGAAGGCATGCATGTGTGGACTCATGTGGTATGTGTATACTAGGCTCTGAAAAGCGGCATGAAAACAAAGAGGTGTTTTCAGATAAAATTGTCAGGGTTGTACTCTGGACTGTCTCCCCTATGACTCTTTTACTTCTCTCGTGAAGTTAGGCTGATATTTATCATGGCACTGCCTTATATATCTCTCCCTACCTTTAGGCCTGACCCCCAAAGCAATGTGGGCCGTAAGAACCAACACTGAAGCATAGTCTGGGAGTCAAAGGCTGGCTCAGGGTGTAGTCACTTGAGATAAAATGGCAAGAAGAAGATAAAATAAACTGTGTAAAGAGGAACACTGAGGCTCACAGGTGAATGGACCAAATCCATGGTGAGCTGTTTGAGGCAAGTTCTAGGCTAGAAATGGTAGCGGAAGGCAGAGTTTGTATTCTAGGTAAATGTAATGAGGTAATAATAATTGAGGAAAGCCAGGGAGAAGAGGTTTTAGAATCTGGGATTGATAAGGGCTGCTTTCCTGAAGTTCCTCCATTTTGAGTGCAGCTTGGGTAAAAGGCAGGACACAGGGTACAGAGGCACCCCCTCAGCTTGGCTTCTGGAGTTTTCTACAGTCTCATCTTTGTCTACATGCTCTATTCAATGATGCGTGCTTCATTCATTTATTAAACAAATATGTTTCATTGCCTGTGGTGAACCAGGCACTAAATGAATGTGTTAAGGGGAGAAAACACAACTGTAAATAAGCAACAGTCCCAGCACTCAAGAAGTGTCCAGTCCAAAAGGAAAAACAGACATATAAACAAATAATGAGCAAGGAAGCGATCTAGGGAAGTGTGTACAGGTGCTATGGGAGCTCAGAGGAAACGCCTGAGACTACCTGGGAAGGTGGAGGTTGATATGGGAAGGTCTTCAGGGAAAATTCAATAAAACTGAAACTGGAAGTTTGGAGTAGAAGTTTACCAAGCAAACAAGAAGGACAGGAGTGATTGAAGCAGGTAGAAAGATTAACTAACTAAACAGCAGCATATTAAAATCTAAGTCACATGAAAATGCAGAATATATTCAGAATTTAGGTAGTCCAGGTAAAATGGGAATAAGTTGTGGGATATATGGCTGACACTGTAACTAATAGCCTAAACTTGATATCCTATGGTGAGGCAGGATAAGCGAGGCTAGAAGGCCATACAGACTTGTCCCCCTGTGTGAAGCCTAGCAGGCACCTTTCGCAAGGGGTCCTTTTCACCTGCACTTTTGTGCATCAGCACCTAATTCTTTTGCAAGATAGGTGATCCTACAGTATATGAGCAGACTGCCCGATGGTTACATGTTTCTGATACCCAGTATGGCCTGGGAAAGAGAACAGAAGCCCCATATTCCTGATGTAGCTTCCGCAATCTCCAGCCAATCAGCACCAAAAGCCCAAGAAGCTATTAGCTACAAATTCCTGCCTGGAGGTTGGGGGGCAGGGACTTCTCCGGGATCCCGCATGTGCAACAAGTGTCAAGTTTTAGCTTATATTAATAGTAACATTTTCCTCATTTTAATAGTAAAAAAGACAGCCCTAGGTGGAGATTTTATTTGCTAATGTTACATGTGATGCCTGTTAGAGCTTCTAGATATTGAGCACATGTGCCAGCTGCAGGTCTTCCTTTACATACTTGACCTCATCAGTATTTTTTGCATACGTATATAATACTCCCATAAAAGAAATTCCTCCTAAGGCACTAACTGCTGTCTCTCTCTCAGAGCAACCCATTCTGCCTCTCAAAGTACACTTTTGCTTTGCAATAAACTTCTTTGCTTACTCTTACTTTGGACTCATTCTCAAATTACTTTGTGAAGCAAAAACAAGAACCTGAACCGGCTTACTGGCAACAATGGGACCTACTAAAATTAAGCTAAACTGCAAGATAAGTTGGGTGGTGAGAAATACAGATACCATGAATTTGAACCAAGATACTAGCAAAAGGGAATAGAGGAAGGCATACATTCAAAAAGCAAGATGGAGGAAGAATTGACAGAATGTAATGATATGACAGCATGTGTAGGGTGAGATATAGAATGGTCATCTATGAATCCTGAGTTTCTGGATTATGTGACTAGATTGGATAGTGGTGCATTTATCAATATTGGGAAAACAGGAGAAGTAGCAGGTGTGGAAGAGATGAGTTCAGTTTTATACATGTTGAGCTTGAGCTCAAACGCAGAATGTCCCAAATTGAATGTGTGGATGTGGGAAACCATGTGAAGAGGCTAGATAGGTAATTGAAAATACGGCTGGGTCATGACCCGAATGCAAGACTCTTCTCTAGTTCTGCAAAGAATGTGGATGGCACTCTTACCTTCTGATTCCTACAATGAATCATGTAGGAATGACTTATTCACAAAGGTTCATCATGTATTAATATTTCACTCTTCAATGACAATACTCACTTTTATTTCTTGTTTAATGCCTAATTCAACATAAGAGTTTTGGCTAAAGGAAGAGTAAAGTCCCTTCTAATGTTGTGATCTGTATGCTTGGGTAAAACCTATGCCATTAACACAATTCAAAATTATTTTTAAAAGATGAAAACATATGTTTCTGCTTTTCCCTATGTAAAAGACACTTAGTCAGTTTCTTTGTGGGGAATTAACTGAGTAGTCTTAAAGTGAGAACTAAGACTTGGGCAGCCCAACGCATGAGTGAGGTGAGTCAGATGGTTGCTCATGGCATTTCGTATGTATGAGTGATGCCAGGACTGGAGGACGGTGGCAGCAGTGGTGGCGGCACCCTGATCAGGCCATCCAGCGAGGACACAGTAACTCCGGGCTGCTTCACACTTTTTGGCTCTGGTGACCTTTTGGTTCCTGCCTATTTCCAAGCGTCCCATGCCCCGGTCTCCTCTAAGTTCTGTGACCCTGAAGCCTTCTCAAGAAATTTCCTTCACTTCAATTAGCCAATTAGTTTCTGCCACTTTTGATAAGAAACCTGGCTGAACATCAGAATAAATTAAGTCATTCAATCAATAAGAAAATACTATTTATTTCCTAAGTAAATCTACCATTGAAATAAAGTAATGATTACTACTAAACCCATAGAATGTGGCCCATAATCAGAAAAAATCTCAACAGTGAGTTATTTTTAAAAGATAATTTTATTAGCTTATCTTTAATTCACAGCAAGACACATTGCTTCCTGTCTGGTTTATACTCTCTACAGTGAGTCAGGCAAAGGTAGGATGTTTCTAGCAAAACCCGTTAAGCTGATCGAGGAGTAATTTCAGTAGCATTTTTTATTTTGTTTTAAATTATAAAACATTTATTTTTCTGCAAGTCAATAATATCTGAATAGGAAAGGGATATCGCTCTTATAAATTCAGTGAACATTTATTGAGTGGTTATTGTGTCCAAAGTAATGTGCTAGATGTTGAAAAGGTGTTCTCATTCATCATTTTATATTTTAAAGTGTTTGGCATATTGATGCTTGAATATCACGTTTCTGTCTTCATGGAACTTACATTTTAGTGGGGAAGATGGGGAAAAATAAAAATAATAACAATAAGTTGTAGTCCGCACTATGAAGGATACAGCCTAGGAGCTGAGATAGCGACTAACAGTGGGGCCTATCCTGGATATAGTGGTCAGGAAAGGCCTCCCCAGGTACAGGACTAATATCCTGAGACTTGGAGGATGAGAAGAGGCTGCTGTACAAAGAATGTGAAGAAGCTCATCCTGGTTTCACCGATTACAAGTTGTGAGACCTTGGGCAACCTATTTAACCTCTCTATGCCTTGGTTTCCCCATCTGTGAAATATGGAGGGCAGTATTACCTATTCCATAAAACTATTGTAAAGATAAAACGTGTTAATGATTGTAGGGTACTTCGAACAGTACATGGCACATAGCATGAACAAAACAAATACTAGTTATTAATTATAATATTATGTTTTTATTCACAAAAAGGGACCAGCATGCGCAAAAGCCTGAGGTAGGAAAGATCTTTGGTGTGTTAATTAAACTGAAGTAAGATTAATGCAGCTGGAGCAGAAGAGCAAAGAGGCAGTGGCACAGATGAGGTGAGAAACACAGACAGGATCAGATCATGCTGGGCCTTGTGGCTCATAGTAAAGAGCTGGGACTTTTTTCTAAGTTAAACGGGAACCTATTAAAGAATTTCAGCAGGAGATGAATGTTATTGGATTTATGTCTTAAGATGATCACTCCACATGCTATGGGGAAATTGAGGGAGCAGGAACAGAAATGGAGTGACCAGTTACAATGGTGTTATATAGTAGTGAAGGTGAGAGGTGATGGTGGCTTGAACTAAGGTAGAAGGAGTGAGGAAGAAAAGAGAGTGGTTTCAAGATACATTTTGGAGATAAGCTTGGCAGTATTTGTGAATTAATTGAGTTTGAGGAAAAGAGGAAGATCAATGCAGAGCTGTCATACACAGTTGTGCAGGATGTTCACTGCATAAGAGCACTTAACTGAGAAAGGCAAATAGGAGCTGAAACCCAGCTCACACTTGGTCCACCAAGTCATGTCCCCTGGCATGGGGCTACCACCATGGAGACCTTTTCTAATTTGTACAAAAGCAGTACACAGGCTAGACCACCCTTTAATTCTGGCTTGAGTAACTGGGTAAATGGTGTTGCCACTGACAGAAACGGGGACATTGGGATGGAGGAGAGATAGATTTGTGATGGATAAAAAACAAGAGTTTGGAACTTTGTTAAGTTTGAGATCACTCTGAGATACCTAAGTAGAGATTTAAGATTGGTAGTTGTTTGCTTAATACTGACCTTATAGTCATCGGTCTTGCTATTTCTAATAATTTATCTGTAGATGCTTTTGAACTTTCATTCAACACAATCATATTCACCAATAATGGCAATTTTATGTATTCCTTTCCAATCAGTGTATTTTTTTCACCCTACTGCACTTGCTCAGGCCTCTAGAACAAGGCTGAATATAAGTGGTGATAGTGAATATCCTTGCCTTTCTCCAGATATTAAAGATAAAGCTTTTGGCATATCTCCATTAAGTATATTTGCTAATTGTTTCTTTGTAGAGACCCTTATCAGATTAATGAAGTTCCTTTATATTCCTAGATACAATTTTTCTGTTTATCAAAAAAGGATGTTATATTTTATCAAATGCTTTTTCTGCATCATTGAGATAATAATATGTTTCCCTCATAATTTTCTCCTCTCATAATGTCCTTGAATTTTGGTGACAAGGTCATGCTGGTCTTCTGAAACAGAAAGTAAGTTGCTTACTTTCTGTTTCACGGAAGAGTTTGTATTAGAACAGATCCTAATCTATCAGAATAGATTCAAACAGAAGAGATTAATCTTTTCTTAAATTTTTGATACAATTCACTGGTAAAGTTATCTGAACCTGGACTTTTGTTTGTGGAAAGGATTTTGAATATGAATTCATTTTCTGTAATAATTGTTAGAATAGTTACTATTCGGTTTTTTGTCTTTTTTCATTGACTTTAGTATAGTATGTTTTCCTCAGAACTTGTCCATTTGAAAATTTCATCTAAATTTTCAAATTTATTGACAAAGTTTTTTATGATAATATAATAAAAATATTCTCTTATTATCTCTTTCAAGTCTGCATTTTTTATTTGTGTTTTTTTCTCTTTTTTTTTTTCTTGGTCAATCTAGTCAGTGGCTTATCAATTTTGCGTATTATTCCAAACAACCAACTTTGGGGAGTAACTGCTAATGGCATGGGGCTTGTTTTTGGATTGATAAAAATATTCTGAAATTAAATAGTGATGATGGTTGTATAACTCTGTAAATATACTAAGAAAACCCTGAATTGTACATATTAAAAGGATGAATTTTATGTATGTGACTAAAACTGCTGTTTAAATGTGTATCTATCAACAATGTAACATGATCTGTGTAACCTACATAGGTAGCAGTGAAGTTTATAATACTTGCCTACATCAAGTCTTCCAGTAACATTGCTTGCCTTTATTTTTGTACATGACAATGTTATTTATATCATATAGCTCAAACAAATTAACCACATCAATAATATTGCTGGGTAGGCTAGAATAATTAATATATGACTTCTTTAAAACCTTTACATTTTGAATAATAACTGTGAATAGTCTCCAGAGAATACGGCTGCATGTTCCATCCATAGAGAGCAAGGAAAGTAGGTCACAGGACACAATCCGGTTCAAACTTGGCACTAGATAACCCAATGTTTCTTTCTTCACATAATCATGATGTCCTAATCAGTTTGTGGTTCTGACCTTTGAGTCAGTGGGTAGTCTATTATTACTTAGTGGCTGCTAAATCCAGAGTCAACATTTTGGAAGCTAAAGAATGCCCATCTTCTTTCAAATTTTTTTGGCTTACTAAAAGCTGAGCCCAGCTAAAAGTTCTTGCCAACATTTAGCTACTTCATGCATATGAACTAAACAACAAGCAGCATACAATTAGCAGAGAATGAAAAAACAGAGAGAATATATTTCTTTTCTAACACATTAAAAACGCATTAAATGTACTAAACATATTTGAAGAGAAATTATATCGTGAAGCATGTTAAAGTCTTTAGAAAGCATAGATCAGATTTTCCTGTTTCTCAAAATATGTTATTCTTTCATTTTTTTCTATAGATACTAAACCAAAAAACTTTCAATCAAATTAGAAAATAGTAAATTTTAAAAACTCAAGTGACAGAATATCTGTTCTATTTACAGGCTGTCAATAAGACACACTCCTTACTTCTCAGAGGTATATAACCCATTAAAAAATTGGCTATAATTTTAATGTCATTACTTTTGAAAAAGCGTGTTCTTTTTCTTGTAAAAATAATGTCAAGCATAGTTTTCTCTATATGGAGAGCAATTATTCTTTTATATTAGCAATATATAAAGTGTCCAAGCTATTATTTAATAGATTATCAGTTTTTCTAGGATTTTCTCACCTTTCTATCACATTCAAAGTTTCTTTAGTAACAAATTCTAGAAATAAAACAAATACTAGAAACAAAAAAAATTCTAAAAACATACCAAGAGACACACTAGAGGTACATATAAGAACCTTTGTTAATGCCAGGCATGGTGGCTCACGTCTGTAACCCCAGCACTTTGGGAGGCCAAGGAAGGCAGGTCACCTGAGGTTGGGAGTTAAGACCAGCCTGACCAACATGGTGAAACCCCATCTCTACTAAAAATACAAAAAAAAAAAAAAAGTAGCTGGGTGTGGTAGCGCTCTCCTGTAATTCTACCTACTCGGGAGGCTGAGGCACAAGAATCGCTTGAACCCAGGAGGCGGAGGTTGCAGTAAACCGAGATCACGCCACTGCACTCCAGCCTGGGTGACAGAATGAGACTGTCTCAAAAACAAACAAATGAAAAAAAAAAAAACAACATAAAAGTTTGTTAAGAAAAGTGATTTGAAGTATTGAGAACTAATTTAATTCTAAACTAGTGTAATTGTACTTTTACTGAAGAATAGATAGCTTTTATATAATGATTCATTTGATATAGAAATAAATCGCCTCTTTGGAAAAGTAGATACACACCTCTAAAATGGTCCACTAACACTACAGGGTTCTTAGCAATTTAACATTCTCTGTCCATGAGAATGAAAAAAATTAAGCACAAATTACTTGATGTGTAGGTGCATATTCACAAATGGAAACCAAAATGGCAAATGCAATTTTAGATTCAGTAATCCAACTGCTTTAAATAACCTTTCTGTAAGAGGTTAAAATACTGTGAGGAAATATGTGTGAAAAAAATAGCTTATTAAATATTAATTCTTGAGCCTTACAGTACCTGTACCTTCATGTATTCAATGATACATTAAAACTTTAAAATAGTACCCAGAAGAAAATCCATGTGACATATAACAGACAAATGACTTATATATCTGTTTTATAAAGAACTACTACAAATTAGTAAGGAAGCATAAACAAATCCAATAGTATCAATGGGTTTTGTACATGAATGGGCAATTCACCAAAGAAATACAAGTACCTAATAAATATATGAAATCGTGCTAAACTTCACCAGTTAAGAAATAGAAATTAAAATAAATAAAACTTTTTTCTAATCAGATTAGAAAAATTAAAAATATTGAACACAACAACTGTTGGATATGTGCTGGGTCTGGGGGAATAAACTCTATTATACTGCTCATAGAAGTATAAATTTACCCAAACTTTTGGAGGATAATTTAGTTTTTGCTGTTCAAATCTGAAAAGTGTACATCCTATGACCTACAAATCTCACATCTAAGAATCCGTCATGTAGGCACAGTTACATGAGAATGTAAAAGTAAAACAGAGGATGTTCATTACAGCATTATTAGTAACTGCAAAATATTAGGAGTAACTTAAATATCTATTGATAAGTGAATGTGAAATGGATTAAGATATAGACATAAACTGGAACACTATTGTAGCTATTAGATAGGGTTTCTGATATACTGGCAATGTTCTTCTTAACCTGAGTAATGGATGTATGGATATTCACTATATAGCTACATATATCATTGTACATATGTTTTTACATGCTTCTGAATTTTCAAAAAAATTAGAAAAGAATAAAGTGAAGTCTACATGTATTAATCAAGTTAGAAGTATGTGATATGAAAAAACACAATAGAAGATTATTATGTGTGGTAAATACCAATTTTATGAGAAAAAACATCCTGTGTATGCATATATATACACACATAGCTATGCTTACATGGCATATCAAAACCTAGGGGGAATAGGAAGCAAACCTCTGGAAAATGGGATTATAAGGATGCTTATAAGAGGAATAGAGTGGCATTGGAGAGATTAACACTTTTTATAACATATATTTTTAGTCATATATAAGACTAAAGAAGATATATATATATGTGTGTGTGTGTTTTTATATATATAACTTCTGTGTGTACATTTCAATTGTCCAAAAAAGCCTGCCACTTAAGCAAGCAAAATAAATTTAAAGAGACTAAATTTTAACACTTATCCAGCAATAGGAAGTCAGCTACGCAGTTAATTGACAATAAGCAGGTATTTATTGAGCACATGATAATGAATTGTCTGATGTACTTGGTGAAGCATAGCTCATAGGAAAGTTTAAGACACTGTGGTTATACCTATGTTTCTTGCATCACAGTTAGAGGAATAAAACTGTTTTATCAACTCCAGTAGATCCATTTTTATATTATAATTTAGATAATAAATCTGAATACAACAAAAAATCACGATACATTGAAAATTTTCCCGAAATAATAGTATAAGCAGAAATTTACCCAGGGCTAATTAAGTTCCAGGCCTGACTTTAAATGCATGATATACATTAATATATTACAACCAATTATTGTAATCATTCCTGTTTTACAGATGAAGAAAATGAGACACAGAGAGGTTAAGTAACTTAACAAAGGTCACACAGCTTGCAAGTGGTGGGGTCAAGATCCAAACTTAGGCACTCTGATTCTAATATTTCTGCCATGCCTTGTTGTTTCTCAAAGAACTCCAGGTAAAACCTAATATTCATTATTAAATGATGTTATAACATTAAAATGTGTTTCGTTTTTACCTTCAAAAGGCACATAAAAACATTTTCAAAAAACATAGAACACTGTACAATGTAAAATATGTTTATTGTAAAACTTTAGTTATTGCCTCCCTTTCCATAACACAAAGATTTTTATGTTTTGATCCTACAGTGGATTACACTGAATGTTACACATGTCAAAACAAAGTTCTTTTCTTGAAGGAAATAGTATATAAGTTTGAGAAACTGATCATAATTAACTGTTTCTTGTTTACTTAAGTAGACTAATATGAATTGAGCCTACAGTAATGTTTATACATTCCAATGCAAAAGAACTGCAGAGCAAGCTAAATCTCGAATCATTGGTTAAGACTTATTCTACATTAGTAGATAAAACTTTGAGAGTAAATGAGACTATGCAATCATTTTTTTCCAGCAAATTAAAATTCAGTTTAGAAGATGGAGGACATTTTTCAAAATTCTAGATAATAACAATAATATTGTGTATAAGAAAGTATTAGAATAAATGTAATAAGTTATATGAAATATATAATGAATAGTTCAGAGGTAGAAACTGTTGGGATATGAAATAATTACAGGAATTTGTATGCCTAATATGGAAATGAACTTGGACCTGCAAGACAGGAAATGAATTGAGGAGTCATAAAAGAGAGTACTTTACCTTTTTTAAAAAAAACAAAACATATAATATTATTTTACCTACCCTCTTAGGACTGCTGAAAAAATTGCTATTATTATTGAGGTATATTTTGAAAAAATATCTTACACTATTCAGCAAGAAGGTCTTTTTAAGCTAATCATGCTATAATGATTGAAAAAACTGTTTTTTTTTCTTTAATTCAAGCCAATTAAATAACAAGAATCCCTTTCTTTGCAATTCTTTTATGCACTATTTACCCAGCACTGTTTCTCTAATTTTAGTTATATTTATTTGTCAAAGCAAATGTATAGATCAGGTGATTTCTAGTTATTATACATGCGTTTCACCAATAAGAAATAAAGAGGTTATTGACTAATCAAAGTCAATCCAGTAACATTCAGAACTTCTAACTTGCATTTCAAAGCTTCACCATACTCAGAATATTATGGCGTGAGAATGTGAAAGTGCAAACTCTAAGAATTAGGATCCTTAAATGAATAGTGGGATGTACAAAAGAGAGAAGAGTCTACTGTGAGCTGCATCTTCCAACTCCTTCAAATACAAATGTTTATACCAGGAAAACTCATGTGAATAAAATGCTTCATGCTGTCAAAGGGAAAAAGGAAGTTGCATAAGAATTGACTATTAAGGAAAGTTTCAAGATAGAAGCAAATTTAATGATAGAATGGCTCAGAAGTGGTTTAAGAATGTTTTATTTAAAAAAAGTAAAGCAACTAATTTTATTATCCTTAACAAACTCCCTAGGCCTTATCTATGTTTACCCAGAAATTTGCTATAAATACTTAAGTTTATAGAGATTGTCAAAAGAACTCCCACTCTTCCCACTACATAAGGGAGAAAGGGTAGATGTATGTCGGTCATACTGTGGGGAGGAGAGGGCAGGACGGGGGTGGCAGGTAGGTATTTGTGCCAAGAGACTGAGAACTTGTCCCAAAATAAATGCCTGGAAAAGATCCAAACTTTCAGTCATCAACATTCAGTCCCTTTGCCACACGAGCAAAAAGGAATAAAATACACAACAAAAGCAGACAAATTAAAAAGAGAATCCATCAGAGACCCAACAGAAATGGTTTCTTTTTAAAGTTGATTGAAGAAAAGGTCAAGGTCAGCTCATTACATATACCGATTATCCTTTTGATGATCTCAGGCTACAGCAGAAGCAATATAGAGCAATTACCTTAAACACTCATATAGGAAGTGGAGGAAAATATTGTTTATTAAGGTTGTTCATATTTGGGCTCCTCAGGAAACTGAATAATACTGAAATTTGAGTGCACTGGGGCATGAAAGCAAATGCAAACCGCATACTAAAACTTTCAGCTTGAACTAACTAGAGCACGCAAAGCAGCCATTGGGATTTTTCTGCCTGTGGATTTTTCAATCAGGCTTTATTATTTCAGTCAATGAATAGACTGCTTGATTTTCTGCAGGATGGAAATGATATCTTATTTGTTATCTATGTCCAGTGTATCAGTAACAATTAGAAGGATTGTTTCCCTGAACTCAGAGAGTGTTTTAAGTCATATATACTCCTTGTCTACTCTTCCTTTCAAAATCTCCTCCTTCCCAGATGTGGAAGTAAACATTACCTTATTGAATAAACAATAACATCTTCTTGATTCTCATGCCCTTCTCTCAGTTTTATAGATTTAAGTGTGAAAAGGACAGCCTGTAGTCTACAATGGGGATGGAAAATATTATTGATCACACTTGGTGGATAAAATGTTAAATAATATACTTTATGACAGATGAGGCTTTAAAAGATTGGTGAAGAATATGACACAAATCATAAAAGCTGGAAACCAGGAAGCTAGTGCACTGTCCAATTGTGTTACCTTGTACAGATGACACTTTCTGGGCCTCAGTTTTGTCATTTAAGAACCTGCTTTAAGGGTGGCTGTGAGTAACCAGATGAGATTAATATCTTGAAACAAATACAGAACTGTATACAAAAGGCTGACATTGACTCTGTATTCTAATTTATTACTCATTAGTTAGCATGCAAAACAGTTTCTTATGAAGAGCATTAGATTCAGAATCTGAATGGAAACTTCTCTGGTCTTTATTTTATTTATCTATAAATAAGGGATAATGCCACATATGGTTTTTTTAGTAGAATGCTACTGGTAGAGGCCAGTTATTTGTGGCAAGCAACAGGTTTACAGGGATTCTCCTGGGAATTTCAGATTCAATGTCTGTGTTAGTTAAGATCAGGTTTTGCAGCAAATAACAGAAAACCCTCCAAAATGACAAATTAAAGAACATGGAAGTTTATTTTTGTCTCACAGGGATGTCTCGGAAGTGGTTCATGGCTGGCATGATGCTCCATGTTGTCAGGAACTCAGACTCCATTCATCTTGATGTTCTTTCCTGAAGGCTTCAACCTCACGGTCTCAACATGGCAACATCACACTCCAGAGGAGCAGAACAGGGAAAGGGTCAGAAGACAAGAGAGGAAAGGAACACACCTTGTTCTCTCCTGCTATTGGCTGTGCCTGGCTGCAAGCTAGAAATGCTGTGTCCATTGCAAATGGCCACACATCTGAGGCCCTATCACCATGGGAACAGCCACTGGGAGATAACTAGCAGCTGTTACCGTTTGTCATTTAATTATTTTAAGGTTAGAAACTTTTCCTTTTTGAATGTCTGAAAGAGAATGGCCTGAGAAATATGTTGGAAAAGTTAAATAAAGCTGCTTTGTGACTGTTTATCACTGTCTTTTTAATTTTGAAAAAGTAATCTCCAAGACTTCCAGGTTCCAATTTCACATTTAAGGAGCTGGGAAGTTGCCACTCAGTTCTAACAAGTAAAAGCTGAGCAAACTGAAAAATCAAGTCTTCTTGGGTCCATAAGAGAAGTGAGGTCACAGGGCAAACTGTTGCCCCCAGAATTAGCAAGATGGACAGGCAGATACAGAGAATCACAATATACTGGAGCAGAAACCTCCATTGGAGCCACTGCGGAGGTAGGAAAACCTAAACTAATTGATGAATTGCTGGAGGCTATGTGTAGACAAGTCTGAGAGATAAAAACTCTGGAAGACCTAGTCATAAGGGGACCACCATGCTTTTGTATGTTTTACCATCAGCAGCATGACCAGATTATCAGACTAACTATTGAAGAAAATTACATTGTGCTTCTGGCAGTAGGAAGGAAAGAAAAATCATTTTGATACGTGCCAGAGCACTCTGTTCTTAACAAGGTCTACTCTTAGGAGAAACTGTTTAACCAGAGCCACCTGCTGGGGTTTCGTCAGAGCCTAACTAACCTAAGGGAATTGAAAATAACTAACCCCAGCCTACTCTAGCTGTCCTATTTTACTTAAAAAGGGAAGGGCTAAGAAACAAGTGTGATATTCAGAGTCCAGAGAAATAGGCTTGCTAAAAGATAGAGACCTAATCATAGGACTATAGAAAGTTTCCCCTTTCCCAACACCTTATCACCGTATTAGTAAAGGCCTATTTACAGCACTTCCTTTTACCCAGTACACCATGTTCAGTTATCAAGAAAAAATTACAAGGCATACTCTTTCAGCCCACTTTGTATTGCTATAACAGAATACCTGAGACTAGGTAATTTACAATGAATAGGTATTTATTCAGCTCATGGTTTTAGGGGCTGGGAAGTCCAAGGTTGATGGGCAAATCTGACAAAGGACTTCTTGCTGTGTCAGCCCATGGAAGAATGGCAGAAATGCAAAAGAGCATGCAGGATTGGGAAGGGGGTCAACTTCATCCTTTTATCAGAAACCCACTCCTGCGATAACAGCATTAATTGTTTCATGAGGGCAAAGCCTTCATGACCTAATCACTTATTAAAGATCCCGTCTCTCAACACTGTTGCAGTGGGGATTGTCTTTGTTTTGTGTTGGCATGAAGGAATACCTGAGAATGGGTGCTTTAAAAGGAAAAGAGGTTGATTTAGCTCATGATTCTGTAGGCTGAGAAGTTTAAGGGCTTGGCCTTGACTCTGGTGAGGGCTTTCATGCTGTATCACAACATGGCAGAGAAGGTCAAAGGGGAAATGAACATGTACAAAAAGAAGGAAACCTGAGGGACGTCCTGGCTTTATAACAACCCACTCTCTCAGGAACTAAATCCATTCCCATGAGAACTCACTCCATGAGAACAGCATCATACGATTTGTGAGGAATCCATCTCCGTAACCCAACTATCTCCCACTAAGCCCTACTTCCCAATATTATCACACTCGGGGTCAAATTTCAACATAAGCTTTGGTGGGGACAAACAAACCGTATCTGTCACAGCAAGGAATAGGTTTCCAACACATGAACCTTGGGAAATATATTCAAACCATAGCATATACTAAAAGGCAAAAGCAAAGTTTGAAGAGACAGCAAGTATCAGAGCTTGGATATTCCCACTCTGTTCTAACAAGTAAAGAGACAGACATGACAGGGATGTTAGAATTATCAGACAAATAATTTAAAACAACTGTGATTCACACCAAGGCCTATTGGGAGAGTTTGGGGCTAGGGGAAGGATAGCATTAGGAGAAATACGTAATGTAGATGATGGGTTAATGGGTGCAGGAAACCACCATGGCACGTGTATACCTATGTAACAAACCTGCACGTTCTGCACAGGTATCCCAGACCTTAAAGTATAAAAAAAAGAAGGAAAAAAACTGTGATTAAGATGCTAAGGGCTCCAAGGGATAAATTACACATGCAAGAGCAGATGGGCAATGTATGCAGAGAGATGGAAATTCAGAGAAATAGCCAAAAAGAAATGCTAGAAATAAAAAATACTTTAAGAGAAATTAAGAATACCTTTGATAAATTTATTAGTAGATTGGATATGGCTGAGGCAAGAATCTCTGGACTTGAGGATATATATCAAGAGAAACCTCCAAAACTAGAAAGAGAACAGAATGAAAAAAATTAAAGCAGAACAAAATATCTAAGAGCTGTGTGACAATTACAAAGATAGAAGATATGTATAATAAAAAATACAAGAAGAAGAAGAGAGACAAAACTACTATATACTGAATGTTTATATCTCCCCCAAATTCATATGTTGAAAGTTAATTGCCAATATGATGGTATATGGAGGTAGAGCTTTGGGGAGGTGATTAGGTCATAAGGATAAAACCCTCATTAATGGTATTAGTGTCCTTACAAAGGAGACCCCAGGTAGCTCTCTTGCCCCTTCCTTCATGTGAGGACACAGCAAACAGAAGGTTGTTAATGAACCAGGAAGTGGGCCCTCCTCAGATACCAGATCTACCCACGCCTTCATTATGGACATTTTAGATTCCAGAACTGTGAGAAACAAATGTTGTTTAAAAGCCTCCCAGGCTGTGGTACTCTTTTCTAGCAACCTGAATGAACTGAGACAGAAATTGGTACCTGGAAGTGGGGTGATGCTGTAATTAATATCTAAAAACACAGAAGCGACTTTTGAACTGGGGAATGGGTAGAGGCTGGAAAAGCTTGGAATGCATGCTAGAAAAAGCCTACATTGCTGGGAGCAGACCTTGAAAGGTGATTCTGGTGAGGTCGTGGTAAAAAAAAAAAAAAAAAAAAAAAAAAAAAACAAAACTAAACAGTGGTAGAGAAAGCCTCAACCTTCTTATTGCATGCCTAAGTAATTCTGAACAGAATATTGGTAGGAATATGGACTGTGAAGGTCATTCTGATGAAGTCTCAAAAAGAAGTGAGGAAGATGCTTTTGGAAACTGGAGGAGAGACTATCCTTGTTAGAAAGTGGTTAAAAAAAAAGTTGGCTGAATTGTGCTGTGTTCTAGTGTTTTGTGGAAGGTAGAACTTGTGAGCAATAAAATTGGATACATTTGGCTGAGAAAATTTCAAAGAGAAGTCTTAAAGGTGCAGCTTGGCTTCTCTTTAGTGCTCTTAGTAAAATTTAAGAAAGAAAGAAATGACTGACTTAAAGACAGAATTATTAAGCGAAAAGGAAGCAGAACTCAAAGATTTGGAAAATTCTCAGCATACCCATACCGTAAAAACAGAGAAATCATGGTCAGAAGAAAACACTAAGCGCGTAGCCAGGCAACTATTTGAAAAGGTTGTTAGTACTGATCAGCCATCTCAATAGAAGCCAGAAGCTACTCTCTAAGATGATGGAAAAATAACAGTTCAGAGGTTATCAGGGCTTTACCTCCCATCATAGACCCAGAGTGCAAGGGTCTAGGTCAGAATAGTTTCAAAAGGATGGGGCCATGTCTCCAGTCCACATGGGCCAGGATATCCCTTTCCAGTGGCTCAGGGGTGGGGCCCACACAGAGACCTGTGAAATGGGGTGCACCCAGCAAAGCCAGGAGGGCCTTCCTGCCTCCACGTATATTTCAAAGGCAGGACTTCCCAGCAGAGCCACGGGTACAAGACCCCAACAAGGACAGCCAAAAGGCCCAGGAAGAGAGCAGCAGCATGGGTAGGGCCATGGCAAAAAGTTCCTACTAGGGCAATGCCCAGTGGAGACAAGGGGGTGAGGCTACCTCCATGCCATCAGACCAGCAGAGCCACCAGTGTATGATTCCAGCCTGGGGGAGGTGCAAGCATGGAACCCCAGTGAGCCAGAATTGCTGCTCACAAGAGTCACAAACATGCAACTCTCACCCATGAGAGATGTGGATTTGGGACCACAACAGCAGTGGGTCTGGAAGGCAAAGCAGTGAGCCATAAAGGATTATTCTCAAGCTTTAATGTTTCATGTTGCCTGCCCCATTAGGTTTTACATTTACCTTAGACCTGTCACTCCTTTTTTCTTTTCTATTTGTCCCTTTTAGAAGGAGAATGTCCATCCTATGCCTGTCTGAACATTGTATATAATGCACAGGACATGTCTGATTTCAGCTGGAGAGCAATTTACCTCAAGATAAATTATATCTCAAGTGTCACCAGTACCTGACCTATTTAAATGAGACTCTTGACTTAAAGTTAATGCTGGAATGAGTTAAAACTTTAGGGCTATTGGGATGGAATGGGGACATTTTGCATATGAGAAAAACGTAAACTTTAAGGGACCAGGGATAGAATACTATAAATTGAATGTTTGTGTCCCCCCAGAATTTTTATGTTGAAACTGAATCCCCAGTGTGATGGTATTTGGAGGTGGAGGTTTGGGGAGGTAATTACATCGTGAGGGTGAAGCCCTCATGAATCAGATTAGTCCTTTATGAAAAAGACCCCAGAGAACTCCCTCACCCCTTCTGCCATGTGAGAGCACAGTCAAGAGACAGCCACGTATGAACCAAGAAGCAAGCCTTCACCAGACTCCAAATCTGCTAGCTTCTTGATCTTAGGCTTCCCAGCCATCAGAACTATGGGAGAAAAATGTTTGTTATATATAGGCCAACTAGTCTATGGTGTTCTGTTAGACCAGCTTGAACGGACTAAAACTCAGACAGAACAAATATTCAAAATGGTAATGACTGAAAACGTCTCAAAATGAATGCCAGACACCAAAGTTCAGATCCAGAAAGCTCAGAGAACATCAAGCAGGATAAATGCTAGAATATCTACATATATATACATATCATTTTCAAATTACAGAAAGTCAAAGATAAAGAAAAAAACTGAAAGAAGCTGGCAGTGGGGGTGGGGAGAGGAATACGTTACACATAGAGCAGTAGAGATAAAAATTACATTTGACTTCTCCTCAGAAACCATGGAGCAAGAAGCAAGTGGAGTGAAATAGTTAAAGTGGCAGAGAAAAAAACCAGCAACCAAGAATTCTATATCTTGCAAAATTATCCTTCACATATGCATTATTATAAATTTGTCCAAACTCATAGCGGGTATGATGCGAAATATGAACACTAAACTATAGACTCTGGATGACAACAATGTGTCAATGTTGGTTCATTGGTTGTAATAAATCTAACACTCTGCTGGGGGATGTTGATAATGGGGGAAGCCACGCATGTGGAGGCAGGGGGTATATGGAAAATATCTATACCTTCTGCTCAATTTCACTATAAATCTAAAACTGCTCCATAAGAATAAAGTCTTTAAAAAAGGTTTAAAATGTACCACTCTCTGGAAGAGAAAGATAGACTTCTACAAGATTTTAAAGCGACACTTGAAAATAAAAATATTTGGTATAAATTGTGCGCCATGCTATAACAAAATATCCATAAGATATTACTTTTTTTCCTGCTATAAAGTCAAGGAATTAAGCATTAAATTAAAAAGTAAAATCCTTAGCCTGTGTCATGTAAACCTTGACACAATTGATAAGATCTAATTACTTAAAAATTTTAAAATCTGTGTTTTTTTGTCATTACAGGCATATTTCGTTTTATTGTGCTTCACAGATACTGTGATTTTTATAAGCTGAAGGTTTGTGGCAATCCTGTGTTGAGCAAGTTCATTGGCATCATTTTTCCAACAGCATGTGCTTACTTCTTATCTCTGAATCATATTTTGGTAAATTTTGCAGTATTTCTAATTTTTTATTATTATATCTGTTCTGATGCTATGTGATCAGTGATCTTTCATGTTACTATTGTAATTAGTCTGGGGGCACCATAAATCGTGCCTATATATGACAGTGAACTTAATCCATAAATGTTTTGTATGTTCTGACTGACCTACCGAAATGACTGTTTCCCTGTCTCTCACCCTCTCTTTGGACCTCCCTATTCCCTGAGACACAGCAATTTTGAAACTAGGCCAACTAATAACCCTACTATGGCCTCTGGGTGTTCAAATGAAAGGAAGAGTCACATCTCTTGGCTCTTAACTTTAAATTAAAAGCAAGAAATAATTAATCTAGTGAGGAATTCATGTCAAAAGCCAAAACAGTCAAAAGCCAGGTGTCCAAACAGCCAAATTTTGAACACAAAGGAAAAGTTATTAAAGGAAATTAAAAGTGCTACTCCAGTGAACGCGTGAATGATAAGAAAGCAAAACAGCCTTATTGATGATATGAAGAAAGTTTTATTGGACTGGATAGAAGATCAAAGCAGTCACAACATTCCTTTAAGCCAAAACCTAATCCAGAGCAAGTTCATAACTCAGTTCTATTCTATAAAGGCTGAGAGAGGTGAGGAAGCAGCAGCAGAAGAGCTTACAGATATAGAGCTTGGTTCATGAGATCAAGAAGTTGTCTCCATAACATAAAAGCTCAAGGTACTGATGTAGAAGCAGCAGCAAGTACTGATGTAGAAGCTGCAGCAAGTTATCCAGAAGCTCTAGATAAGACTATAAATGAAGGTGGCTACATTAAACAACGAATTTTCAGCACAGATAAAACAACCTTATACTGGAAGAAGATGCCATCTAGGACTTTCATAGCTAGAGAGAAGAAGTCAATGGCTGGCTTCAAACCTTCAAAAGACAGGCTGACTCTCATGAGAGGCAAATGGAGCTGGTGACCTAGGTTGAAACGAATGCTAATTTACCATTGTGCAAACCCTAAGGCCCTTAAGAATTATGTGACGTCTACTCTGCTTGTGCTCTATAAATAAAACAACAAAGTCTGCATGACAGCACATCTGTCTATAGCATGGTTGACTGAATATTTTTAGCCCACTGTTGAGAACTGCTGGTCAGAAAAAAAGATTCCTTTTAAAATATGACTGCTCATTGACAATGCACCTATTCACTCAGGAGCTCTGATGGAGATGTACAAGGAAGTTACAGCGTTGTTTTCATGCCTGCTAACACAACATCCATTCTGCATCCCATGGATCAAGAAGTAATTTTGACTTTTGAGTCTTATTATTTAAGAAACACATAAGGCTATAGCTGCCATAGATAGTGATTTATCTGGTGGATCTGGCCAAAGGAAATTGAAAACCTTCTGGAAAGGACTCACCATTCTAGGTGCCATTAAGAACATTCATGATTCATGGGAGGAGGTCAGAATATCCACATTGATAGGAGTTTGGAAGAGGTTGATTCCAACCCTCATGAATGACTTTGAGGAGTTCAAGGCTTCACTGGAGGAAGTAACTGTAGATGTAGTAGAAATAGCAAAAGAACAAGAATATAAAATTAAGCCTGAATATGGGACTGAATTGTTGCAATCTCATTATAAAACTTGGATGAGTAGTTGCTTCTTATGAATGGGCAAAGAAAGTCATTTCTTGAGATGAAATGTAATCCTGGTGAAGATGCTGTGAACACTATTGAAATGACAAAGGATTTAGAATATTATATAAACTTAGTTCATAAAGCAGTAACAAGGTTTGAGAGAATTGACTCAAATTTTGAAAGAAGTTCTACTATGGGTAAAATGGTATCAAAAAAACACTGCATACTACAGAGAAATCTTTTGTGAAAGAAGCCAACTGATATGGTAAACTTCACTGTCTTATTTTAAGAAATTGCCACAGCCACCCCAGTCTTGAACACTCTGATAAGTCAGCAGCCATCAGTATGAAGGCAAGACCCCCATCAGCAAAAAGATTCACTCCCTGAAGGCTCAGATGATCATTAGCAATTTTTAGCAATAAAGTATTTTTTATTAAGTTACGTACTTTTTTAGACAATGCTATTGCACATGTAATAGGCTATAGTATAGTGTAAACATAACTTTCATATGTGCTGAGAAACCAAGAAATATATGTGACTGGCTTTACGGCAATATTCACTTTATTGCACTTGTCTGGAACCAAATCCACAATATCTTCAAGGTGTGTCTGTATATAATTATAATTCCTATATTTCTGAATTTCTAAATTGCTTAGTTCTGCCTTCACAATTGACCTAAACATATGTAATAAAACTCAAAATAATGTAACCATTAATAATGATATTATGAAAATTCCCATAGTATATAAAGGAACCACTAAGAGGAGGAAGTGTGGCATTGTGGAAAGAGCACAGGCTTTGTGAAGAAAGTTCTGGGGAATACCACCATTTACTCATTCATTCATTCAGAGCACCTATTGCCATTATATGTATTGTTTCATGTGGTATGTGTTAGGCATGGAATTTATAATATGTTTAGGGATACAGATATGAAAACTACAATTATATAAACAATTTAATTACAAATTTAAATTTGTAAGTAATTTAAAGTAGGAGGATCGGGTCCTGCAAACATCTGAATGTAGGCTCTAGCAATTACACAGAATAAGGTAGATTTATATTTGCTAGTCTTGAAAATCTTTTGCACTTAAAAGTTTAAATACACTATTAAAAAAACTGCAAAATAGTATGTGCAGTATGATTAAATTTCACTTAAATAATTGTATCAAAATTTCCAACAATATTATTATATTAAATTCATAGAAAAAATTGTAGTAATACATTGAATTATTAACAGAAGTTATCTCTGGTATTCCTGTTAAATATATTTATAATGACTTAATTGTTTACACTGAGCATATATTACTTTCATACTCAAAAAATAAATAAAAATGCATTTTTGAAATAAAATATAGGAGCATACAACTGCAACATCAGTCTGGCTCCTGAACAAGTAGAAATGCCCAGCAAAAGCTTTTATTAAAATGGTAAAAAAAGAAATACATTAACAAAGAAATATAATATTCTTCAAAAAAAGAAAGAACGCTAAAATATTTTAAGTCAATAAATTATTTCTTGTATACTACAAATTCAATATTTGATATCCATCATTAAGGATAATTATATTTTTCCATTTAGAAAAGAGGAAGAATAAATCCTGTCTCTTAGCTTTCAGAAACATTGAAAGAATTAAAAATGATTTAGGCTCTCACAAAATAAAAATACATTCAATATTTATTATGAACAAACTCTGTACTGTGCTATTGGGAAAATTTTGTGAAGAAAGAGTTTATTAACTCGACAAATATGAATTGGGCACCTACTCTGTAGCAGGTCTTGGGGGTTCAGATGCAATGCTCTGGAGATTCAAAAACGAAAAGGATGTAGTCCCTGCCTTCAAAATACCTTTGATTTAGCAATAGAGACAGACACATAACTAGTTTTCTAAATATATTACTGAAAACAATCAACTAACCATAGATAATTTTTAGATCTAGACAAATCTAACGCACTAGCACATACACATTCTTCTATGGAGTTGTCACAGAGCCATACACTTTACATCATGGAAACCAAAGAGCTTGCATGGCTTCCCAAGAAAACAGAATGAGCTAGAATGGCAAAACCATGAAAATAGACAAAAGTCAATTCGGGCTATGGAACAAGAAAAAGGAAAAAGATACATTTTGCTCAAATGACTATCATACTTATAAAGTTTGGTAGCTCTTTTGAAAATAGTCACTTTCTGGGCTTTATGTAATAATCCTGAATAGTGAAACAGTTTAGCTGCTGATAATATAAACCATTTTAAGAAAACTTCATCTTATATCTCAGAATAGTTCTGCTTTTCTCCTTTTGTCAGTTTTTCTCGTGGTGACTGCGGTAACAAAAAAAAGCCTTAGATCCATAGTGATAAGAGAAAGTGGTTATTTTTCTTTCTTGGCAGTCAACATGAGGATTTACATTAAGAATCCACTAATAAGCATTTTTATTAGCATGTAATGAAACTCCTTTGTAATGGTGTTTGGGACAGAACTAGCTCTCACTGAGACATTCACCCATTCATTTGACCAACATTTTTCTTTCACCTACAATATACCAAATAATTATTGGGCACTGGGGGTACGAAACTAGGAAGGCATAGTCCAGGTCCTTGAATGTACACAGAAGCCTGTTGTATAGGCAACAAATTTCCTATGAGCTGGCATTTTATGGTTGGTTAATATTATTAATCATATTTCATTGATCATATAATCATTTTGTAATCATTTAATAAATGTGTATGTTCTTTTTTTTTTTTTTTTTCTTTTTTGAGACAGAGTCTCGCTCTCGCTCTGTCACCCAGGCTGAAGTGCAGTGGCACAATCTCAGCTCACTGTAACCTCCGCCTCCCAGGTTCAAGCAATTCTCCTGCCTCAGCCTCCCAAGTAGCTGGGACTACAGGCGTGCACCATCACACCTGACTAATTTTTGTATTTTTTAGTAGAAATGGTATTTTGCAATGTTGGCCAGGCTGGTCTTGAACTCTTGACCTCAAGGGATCTGCCTGCCTCAGCCTCCCAAAGTGCTGGGATTACAGGCTTGAGCCACTGTACCCAGCCTCTATGTTCCTTCTAAGTACCCAGAACTATGCCACACAGAAAACAGTGTGTAAAAACAGACATAGCCTCTCTTCTTAAAGATCATGCAGTTTAGGTGGAATACAGGGGGGCCGAAATAGTCAGTTTCCTAAATAGTTTCCATTCTTCTTTCTTCCCCCCTAAAAGACTAATTCTTGTCTAGGGAGCAATATGTCCAGCCCAGAAAATAAATGATGATTAGTCTAAACCCACAGTTCCCAAACTGTGTGCCCAGCCCTCAAAGGTGTTAAAGTAAACTCACTGGGGAGGCTATAATATATTCAAATTTTCAAGGGAAATAGGGACTCAACCTCTGCCAGACAGCATGCCCACTGTTAGCTTTTAGCTTGGGGTGATTCACAGTTTCCATGTTAGACCATGCTACATTTCTTTAGAATATTATGTCACTGCAAAGCTGGGTTTTCAGGAGTTGCTGTGATTAAAAGCAAGCACTGCCTGGCAAGACATAAGGGTGGCACCATCCTGAGTCCAAGGTTTGAGAAGTTGTAGAGTGCCCCACAGGTATATATAACCCAGTAGTAACTGTGGTTATCTAAGAATGACCAAGGTATTACTTTTCTTTCAACTTATGTATCATAGTTCAAATGGTAATTAAATTGTAAATGAAGCTTGTATGTATTTTTTTGGTACCATGAAAAAAATTATTAAGAACCCAAGGGAGCTGTGAACCAAGAAAGTTTGTGAAACTTTGGTCAAAGCCAATCATGTCAATCCTGTTTCCTGCTTCCCCAGCTTCCTTAAATCTAGGGGTAACTATATGCTCAATTATGGCCTAAGCAGAAATCTGCTGCATACAGTTTTCATAATGGTATGCTGCCATAGACAGTGATTCATCTGATGGAATCACTCAGTGGGGCAGGGGAGGAGGGTCTGAGAGAGCATTTGCTTTCCTGATAAGAGAGCAATGGCAAAGACTGTTACTTGTCTTTCAATAGTCCAATTCCTTTAGAATCTTCGAAGTTTCAGCTAAAGGCCACATATTCCAGCCTCCTTTCCTACTACCTGGGACAAACTGATTACGCTCTGGCCAAAGGTACATGAGCAGAAATAATGCATGGAAATTCTGGGTCATATTCTTAAAAGGAATGGGCATGCCTCCACTTCTTTTCCCTTTTTAAGTAAAGCCCAGAGAATTTAAATAATTAGCCTTAAATACCCATAGCAGAACTGAGATAAGCATGTCAGATTGCCTTATTTCTAAACCACTGCTCTTCTTATATACTACACTCATTCAGGTCTTGGAAATAGCTGTACTGTAATTCTATATTCAATATGCTAACATGATAAGTTCTCTTTGACATGATGGCATGTTGTTCATTCAAAATGATGATGTGAGAAGTTGACAATGTTATGATGATAGACCATAGTGTTTTTGTTAAGAAACAAGATTTAGTTAGTGGGTCATTTGAGTTTCTTAACCTGTATAGCTAAGAAGTAACTCGTGGTATATTCCTTCTTCAAGAGGCAGGTCATGTGAGACTTGGACAGTTCTATGACTAGGAATTGCAGAAAGGTAGAGCATTAGCCATCAATCTGTGAATGAGGGTTTCTATTAGGGTAAGAATGTGAAAAACATTGCTTTTTATGCTATAAGATGCAGGGAGTTCTTGCTTTACTTTACACTAAACAGCTCAAATAAACATGACATATAGAAACACAAAAACAAATGAACACTTAAAGACAGACATAAATGATAAAATTATAAAATAGCAAAAGATTTTATAAACAGATTAGCAAAGACTGAAAAATCACATCTGAGATAGTTTACTTGGTAACTACGTTGTTGGGAGCTTTGTAAGAAAAACAGTTAAAGGAATTTTAAAACATAATACATTTTTATTTCTTTAAAAATATATGACAAAATTTCTTCTACCATCTGCCATGCTCAGATTTATACCACATTATAAAATTATTTAATTCCCTAAAGTACAAAAAAGAATGGCTGAATCTCCAAAGAGTTGATAAAGACTGAAGATGTTTATAAGGCATGCTTATGTATGCTATTTCAAGCCATCTACAGGACTTGAGATAGGAATGTTTAGTGTTTGCAAAGCCATAGTCACTGAGCCAGACTTTGTAGTGATCCAGAGATCCTTCCATTTCACAGACCTGTCCTTAACGGCTTCTCCCAAAAAAGATTCACAACTTTATCTGTTGGCTGTGGCAGTATGAGAGGATCTTCCTTCAGTACATATACTACAGCTACATTGGAGTAGCCACCCTTAGGAAGTACCTAGGAGAAAAAATAGAGGAAGATGATGATCACTAACATTTTCTAAGAGTTACACTTTTAATATGATTTCCTATTAAAATTAGGTCTCTTATGTCATGTGGATGACTACTTCATGTAACTAATTTTATTTTTACACACAAGGTTGAAAGTGAATGTATGGTGAATTTATCTAACAGCCAGCTGAAAAACAGGGGCATCCTGCCTATATCTGTATAAGGTAACATATGAAGAAAATACAAATGAGATTCAATGAACTCAATGTAGAAAAACAAACAAATATGTGTTTATTAATAATATTAGTGATTCCTTTCTGAAAATGGCTTTGTATAAGTACCTTAATTCTCATAAGTGTGAAGCAATCCCACTGGAATGAAAAGAAGTTCTGAGTGGAGAATTGAAGAGCAATTCAGTAACTGGACTAAATATCAAAGGTACTAAGAAGCTGGAGATGTGATCTACTGAATCCTACCACTAATTTTCTGCTCTGTCTTCTATTCCCATTCTCCTTCCAAACCTGTGAATAGATCTAGACATACTAACACTTCCTACATTTTTTTTGAGTCTCACTCTGTTGCCCAGGTTGGAGTGCAGTGGTGCAATCTCAGCTCACTGCAACCTCTGCCTCCCAGGGTCAAGTGATTTTCCTGCCTCAGCCTCCTGAGTTGCTGGGATTACAGACACGTGCCACCATGCCCAGCTAATTTTTGTATTTTTAGTGGAGACAGGGTTTCCCCAGGTTAGCCAGGCTGGTCTCAAACTCTAGACCTCAGGTGATCTGCCGGCCTCGGCCTTCCAAAGTGCTGGGATTACTGGCATGAGCCACCATGCCCGGCCATACTAACACTTCCTACATTTTGAAAGAGAGGACTCCAGAAAATTAGCCTCATTCATTAATTCCAAAAATTGTTGTTTTGTAGCGTGTAGTTTGCTGTTTGGTTTTGGAGCCTTTCTTTATGCTGCTAAAGTGTCATGTACTCTGTGGCATTCAGCATTCAGTGTCTGTCAAGTGATATATAAGATGAATTCATAAATAAAAAGCCCTGATCAAAGATTAAAGAAAGAAATAAGAATAGCAACAAAGACTTCTTTCTTTGTGAACATTTACCCATATTATTAATAATAATATAATTGTTAACCCATAATAAGCACCCAGGGAAACTATAATTGGTATAAAAATAAGATAATTATATAAACAACTATAAAATATGACAGAATATAGGAAGTGAGAAAGCATTACAAGATTTAATGAGAAATGGGATGGAGGGCTCACTGACTAAAAAGCACTACCCTTCTAGCTGGCTAGGTCAACTCTATCACCATCCTTTTCTTCAAATTCATCACGGTCTCCAAGCACTCTGTTTCTCCAATTTCTCCCTCTTTTAATTTATCCTTGCCCCTTACTTTAATTCCAATACATCTTCAAGCCCATGGGTCATCAATCCCTCTTTTGCTAATATCTCAATTTCCCCTCTTGCATTATTCATATCACACAGCATCTGGCTTTCCACAGTGACCTTCTCTCAGTTCTTCAAATGTTCCTTCTTCACTCCCACCTCAGGGCCTTTGCATATGTTGTTCCCTCTGCCTAGGACACTCTTTCATGTCCTTGCATTCCCTTAATCTGCTCCCACTTCACTTAGCTGGACTCTTCATTCTTCAGATCTTTGTGTAAACCTCACATCAGGGAAGACATTCTTGACCCCCAGCCTAAGGTGTAGCCTTCTAAACACGCTGCACAGACCCCGGAGAACACATGAAACTTGAAATTAGTTATCAACGCCACTTTTGTGTTGGATTATAACCTCCATTAGAATGGGTAATAATTCTGCCCTAGTTATTACTCAATCCTCAGCGCTGGTTTATCGCTTGATGTACACCAGGCATTTGATAAACATCTGTGCCATAAATGAAACAATGAAAGGAGAGGAAGACCCCACACATTCAGCTGGGATGATCAAGGAAGGATTTATGGAGGAGAAGGAGGCCTGTGCGACAGGCTTTGGGCAATGTACACAGTAGTGACAAGCAGTGGGAATAATTGGTGCTGAGGCCTGGAGACAAGCGAGTCGGTGGATGCTCAGGGAAGAGTGGAAGGTTCATTTTGGCTGTAAAGGATGGACCATTCAGGAGAGTAAAGGAATATATTGGGCTGGAAAAGAAGGTAAGCATAATATGGGGAAGGCAGGCCTGTTTTGGAAATCAATACTTAATTTTGTAGCCGATGCAGAGACAATGAAGGAATACAGTTCATAGGTCAAACTAAAAGAGGAAAGAGAATGTATATAGAAAACTCATTCTTGAACTCACAGTGATACTACAGGCAAGAAAAAATGGCAAAAGCCTAAAATGGACTGCTGACTGCATGAAATAAACAGAAAAGAAAAGAAGTGATAGAAAGAATTACATGTTTAGGATGGATTGTATAAAGAATAAAATATTTAACTAAAATATTTGGGGGGAGGCAGGAAAAGAGATAAACCAGCATGCCTCTTGAGGTTCCTGTAAGAGTAACTAGAAAGAATGGAATAATCTAGATGTATACATGGTGAAGGGAAGGAAATAATCAGTTTATTTTGTAACACTATTGTGCTAGATTTTTAACATTTTAGCTAGAATATAGTAATATTGGGGTAAACACTGTAAATCTGTGGCTGAAGATCAATGCAGAATTTCTGCTCTAATGAGATATTATATTTACATTTCTGGTAATATCCTTAGTCTGTTCACATGCTTGTGTAATATAAAAGTATGTTTTAAAAAAAAGACTGCTTCAAGCCATGAATAAACAATGTGTGTTTTCCTGGAGAAATAATTGTACAGAAAATTTGAGACAATAATCACCAACCCACTTAACCCCCTCCTCCAACTTAAAAGTATTTTTATATTAAAACAAACAGAAATGTATTGTGGAAGAGAATACAAGATTCACATGGATTTTTAGATAACACTCAAATTCCAAGAGATTTTGTACTTGGCAAACTGCTTTAGGGTCTACCTTCCTTGCCTCAATCTCTTACCCTTCAGTTCAAGTTTATTTTGCTAAGAAACTTATCTAAATAGCCTGTCCACATCTATATTGCTAGCAAGTGGCAGGGCAAAGCAAATTTTAAATCAGATCCCTCCAGAGCCTGTGCTCTAAACCACTAGAGTAGACACTATCCAATAATTTAATGGTCTTTTAATTTTAGTTAATATTATATTTAGCATTACTTACCAAGTAAATGACAACATAAGGCCAAATGCAGGCCGCAGGTATTTTTCAATAATGAATTAGCAGGGACTCCAAGAAGACAGCCAGAGAAAGTGATTGTTCACAGTGCTTGAGAGGCTGAAGATGGGATTATTGCAGAGAGAAAAAGGTTACAGTGGTTTCCCTAGTCCTCTACTCACAAATTAAATGGTTATGTTACATATTCTTTTAAGACACAAGCCATCCTCCAAACTTTTAAAAAACAGAGAGCCTACAGCATTTTCCTGTTCAAAACCTTGAAAGCACAGTTTAGAAAGTCCTTCACAATCTGGCTCTAAACTACCCTCCAGCAACTAATCCCCATAGAAACTCAGCTCCAAATACATCAGACTATTTATTAATTAATTAATTAGTTAATACAATTAAAAGTCTTCTTGAAAAGGCAACCTTAAGGTAAAGACTTCAGGATAAGAAAGAGTTGTACAGATTAAAGGAATGAAACAGGGTTGGGAGAAAGAGAATTCCCTGCAAGAACATGCAGAAACAACATCCCATAGGAAGAAAGAGTGAGGCCACTGACAAAAGTTCATTCAGGGAAGATGGTAGGGGTGAAGCTGCAAAGGCAGGTAGGCAGAAGCCAGAAAGAGCACTTCGCAAGGCCCATGCTCCAGTGTGCTTTCCTTCTAGGGAAATGGAAAATCAACAAAAGGTTTTAAGAAAGGAGCGGCATGCTCAGATCCGATCTGTGCTTAAGAAAGTTCACTCTAGATACCCCTTGGAAATGATATTAACACACGTTGTGTACCACCATTACTACTTCCAGATGTATGCCCTCCACTGACTTTTACAAGTAAATGTGGAAACTGACTAAGGGGTTTACCTAAGAAAACTGGTTTTGCACTCTCAGGTTTCAAAATATAGTGATGAAAAGCACAAACGCTTTCCTCTTAAAATCTCGGAGTGCATGTTAGAGTATTTTTTAAACTTTGGTAACCGTAAGAAGCAAATTAGAGTACTCCATTTTAAAAACGTTGCATAATACATGAAATGTGATATTACAGCATTACCGATCCACTTTAAAATGTTTTTAAAAATGTACTTATTTAAATACAGAAATATGATCAATGAATACAGAATTATATAATCACCAAGAGAACTTACTAGAGTTTTCATAATGGTCTCTTTGCTCTTCTTCTGCTGATATTGGCGCCAAAGAAATTAGGTTGTAACTATTGTTTCTTTTTGTGGCTGAAGAGACATTTCCAAGTACAGAATGAATGGAGTTCATTCAGAAGCCTTGCAAATGGGCTGTGGCCCCTTTTTTAATGCATAATAGGCCCAGCAAGGATATTTAGGACAAAACCAAGTTTTACTTTTAACCAGTTGACAATCTTCACATTTTAAAGAGCTCCACACGCTAGATTTACTTAGGCTTATCTGTTCTTTCATCACAATTTCTATAGAAGAGTATTAAGGATGCCAGAGTCACCCACTTAGGGAAGGCAGACAGTTTTTTTAAAATAACAAGATAAATCATATGTTGCTTAAAACCTAAATTACAGAGAACATAGGAATTTCCAGTAGACTAAACTTGTCACAGTGACATGAAACAATAATATTTGAGAAAAAAAAAAAAGAGAAAGAAAGAGCTTAGTGGAGAAGCAAGTCACTGGGAAAGGGAAAAAGCTTAAAAGTCATGCATATCTAAAGAAAACTAATGTTTTGTCGTTGTTTCAGCCACATCTGAATACATTACGGTTTAATGTACTTTAAAAAAAATTTAAAGGCAAAACATACAACAGTTGGGAGACAAAGTGGTTGTAACCCACTTCCTCCACACCCTCTTGACACTTAACATTGATACTTTGTGTGGTCTTTGGCTTATGCAGTATCCTGTCTCATTATGACTGGACTATTAAGAATCAAGTAACTGTCCCTGGGCGTGGTGACAGGTGCCTGAAGTCCCAGCTACTCAGGAGGCTGGGGCTGGAGAATCCCTTGAGCTCAGGGGCTCGAATCTAGTCTGGACAACATAGTGAGACCCCGTCTCTAGAAAACAAACAACAACCAAAAAAACCGAGACCCAAATACACAAAAGAATCCAAAATCAAATAACGGTCATCAACAATACAATATCCAACTGTAGTTCCTTTTTTTTTTTTTTTTTAAACGCACAGAATAACCTTCTGAAGGTGCCAAATTTAAAGATGGTAAAGTAACAGAGAAGTACACTGTAACCTAATGCTATGGCTTCAGAATAACCCAGTCAAAAGATTTTCAACATGAAAGGAAAGGAATTTAAATTAGTTGCCCTCGAGTTCAATTTTGAAAGATTCTGTATTTCTTTTCCTACTTTGGCAAGGAATACAAATATATTCCCATATTGGTACAGAGGTGTAGCTCTTCTTCTCAAAGTAATTTGCAGGTTGGACTACAAAGGAGATACAGTAACCCAGTGAAAATAGAAGCAAGACAGGTTCTTGGCATCTGCTTATGCTGCTGCCTGTATTTCTGCCCACACTGGCTCAGGCCAAACAGGGCAGCATCCAGTGGACGGCTAAGGGACCTGTGTCCTCCACACTTCGCTCACCAGCAGGGAGTCATTATTACTCCTTCACATTGGGTACTTTTGAAGCAATTCATAGAAGCTCTTCTTAATGGAAATATTGAGGATTAAAGAACAATTCTGAGACTGAATCATTCTGTAGGGAAAAAACACAACTGCCTAAGTCAGGGGAAACCATCTCTGACAGAAGTTTTGCTAAAAGAGAAGACAGCTCCTCTTTTCTACATGCTTCTCAAGGGCTAAAGGCTGCGGAGAGATATTGCTAATTGAGTCCTTCATGTTTTCATTCGGCAAATATTTATCAAACATATCTAGAGCCATATTTTATTAGTATTGTTTAGTTACTGTGTGTATATTCTAAGCATTTTATTATATAATAATATACACTGTGGAAGTAATAGTATTTACCTCACTGGGTTGCGAAGAGTATCTAACTCAGTGAGTTGTGAGATAATAAACATAAAGTGCTCATAAACCATAATCCTGGTGCATTGCAATTGCTCAGTAAATGGTCATTCATGTTATTGCTGTTACGGAAGCAGCTGATGTAAAGCTTTGTTTCTTGGTCCAGAAAGAAGTTGCCTTTAATGGAGATATCCAAGGCTAAATAGTAACACTGACATTTGAATAGGATCTGGAAAAAAGGAGAAATTTTTGACTCAAAGGGATTTATAAGGTTTTGAAAAACCCTAAAACTTAAGATTTCTTGTATGCTGTGGAATTTCTGAAGTTTGTGAAGAGACCTGCACTTTCAAGAATTTAGGCTTCGATGTTGAATTGGGAAATTTGAACCCTGGCTCCATTACTTTTTATTTCTATACTTTAGCTCTCTTATGTGTAAAATGAGGCTAATAATTCTACCTATCCCTCAGAGCTTTTGAGAGAACAATACATGTAAATGCTTAAAATAGTGATTGGTACTTAGCTAGACATATCTCAAATCACTACCATCATGATCACCAAATGGCAGAATTGACAAGTGGGATTTGTGTCTTGTTGCCTCAGATTATCTTTGATTTTCTGTACTCTTTGATGTCTAAGATAATTTTGATTCCTATTATTCTATAGCTAAATACTCTAACATGAAGCAATTACTATCCTTTCTGTTTATAAATTGGAAGGATATCTTACAACACAATATTGCAAGGAAAATAACCACACATTGGTAGGTTCAAGGAAAAGAAGAGGAGAAACCATTAGGAAATGAAGCCACCTTGTCCATCTTAGGGGATGCTCACTCCTATCCTTCATTTTGTTTCTTTCAGCTCTCAGTTTTCCCTGCTTCTCCACTGCGCCTCCAGTCTTAGTCTACATGATATTTAAGCCAAAAGTCACTCATAACATTTGTTTGTTTGTTTGGCCTCTAAATTTACATTCTTAAGAGACTCCTGGTGGCTTAGTTTGCCCTCTAATAGATTGCTATGGTAACACTTGTTTCCGTTTGTCTACCACTCTCCCTGCATCCTCTTAACTCCAATTTCTGATTACAAAAAAAAAAAAAAAAAAGGAACCACCTGTTTCCTGAGCACAGCGTTACATTATTGAATCCAGTTGGCTTACACAGATCCTTAGAATTTGAGTCTTAAGTGGAGGTGCCTTGGGGTGCTCTGGGTCAAAGAGTTCATGAGTTCTCAATGCTCGAGTCCTCAGAATTGTCCTGGTTTCTAACCTCCTGAAGCTCGCTTGTTCAGTGATACCTTCGATTCTGTGAGCTACTCTAACAATTTTCGTATTTAAGATGGTCTCTGCTGCATACGCACCGTTCTGCTTTTTGCAACCAAAAAACAAACAAACAAACAAATAAAACCTATGTGGCTGAGTTCCCTTGGGGGAATTTAATCAGCTGTGGTCAAGTAGGGGCTCATTCAAGACAAATTAATCTGGAGGAGATGTTAAGGGTGGTAATTTGATATATCCATAACAGGGGAAAATGGTGGTTATAAGAAAAGAATCAGACTTGTGCCTACATCTACTACAGTCTTAGCAGAATAAAACAAACCCCATTTAATTAAATTCCATTTAAGTCAATAGGCATTACAATGAGGCATTCACTAGACAAGCACTCAGGGGATATTTAGATGGGTAAGGCTAAAATTTCACTCTCAAGTAATGGCTAGTCTGGGGGAAGACTACATGTACACATATAAGTACAATACAAGGCAAGATATGCTGACTACTGTGATAAGATAAAAACATGGAGGAAAGAACAATTAATTTGGGTTATGGCATTAGCCAAACAGGTCAGCCTACTGAAAGATTCAAATAGCATGTTGCAAGTCACCGATACAAAGGAGAGAAGGAGCCCTTTTAAAGAGTTGTGGCATTTTGAGATCTTGAGTAACATACAAATGGAGAAAGACTCCTCAGGTTTGTAGGCACTTCAGAAATATTGCTTTCTCACTTTTTACCTCATTTAAGTACAGGTCTAAGTAAAGGTCTGTAGAGGCAAAAATCCTTTCTTACCAACAAGTGAGTCCTTCCTTAACCCTAGTCTTGGGCTGGTAGGAAGTATCCCTATTCAGTGTCCCATTTCCTCACCAAGGTTGTTTTCCATTCCTGAGTTAGTTCAACAAGGGGAAAACCTGGATTAATGGCTCCCACGTCTTTGAAGTGAAGAAATGTACGTCATTTTTCTCAGATCTTAAATCTGGTGACTCGGCACAAATTCTAGCCTCGCATGTATCCCTCAATCAGACTGAGTATCCATTGCATGAACAATGACCCACAGACACCAGTGTAACCCCTGCCTCCTCACCTCCTGCACTGGCCCTGCGGAACTAAGATTCTGCCTTTTATGTAGCCCTTTTGCCTGAGAACAAGTTATCCTAATTCTTGGCAGTCTTCTCTCTGGTTATAACAGTGGAGTCTCTACCATGTGTTTTAAACCCTAGTTCAACAAACAATTCTGTTAGAACCCGACTAATACCTTCCTTACAATGGAGCAGGTGTTGGCAAACTTCTTTAAAGAGCCAGACAGCATATATTCTAGGCTTTGAGGGCCAGAAGGTTTCTGTCACAAGTATTCTGGCATTTTAAGTCCTAAAGCAGCCATAGACCACACTTAAATGAATGGGTAGAGCTGTATTCTAATAAAACTTCACTTATAAAAAGAGGCAATGATTTGGTCCTTGAGTATAGTTTGAAGACCCCCTGCTTTTGAGCATCACTGTTCATGCATTCAGAATTCCTTATTACCATGACCCATCTATTTGCAAGAAAGCTCACCTTAATCTTTCCCAATCCTCCTTTATTTGCAAAGGCATAGGCTTGCCCATCTCACAGTTAACAATATTCAAGATGTCCATGTACCTTACTTCAGTTCCTGGTATACTCCAGAGCCCACGTGAACATTTATGTGTACCCTATCATTCCATCTACAGCCAAAGTAAAAAAAAAGAGAAGCCAGAAGTAGTGGTATGTATATAGTTATCAGCAGTTTGAGGGGGAAAAAAAAAAGAAAATAACCTAGCCTAAAAGAAGTAATTGTTGCTTCTGGAACAAGAGGAAAGGAGAAAAGTCATAAGACAACAATCTGTTATATTCTGCAGGGAGCAGAGATACCTTGGCCAAAAGTAAAGAAAATTGTAACTCTTTAGACAATGGGAAGAAAACTGAGGTTCATAAAAGTTAAATGAGAGTTCCACATAGGCCTATTAAGGAATTCCTGCTAATTATATTCATCTTGAAGCAAAGGTAGAAGATGTATTGCAATATCCCAAATTGGAAATCTAAATATATTTTCTGAATAAAGTTGTTAAATAGAGTGATTTTTTAAAATATAGTAGTAGGTTTAATAGGAATTTGTAAGTGGCACAAAACACAATAATAACTGCTATTTAGTTGAGTGACAGTGTAGTGGACATTTTTTTTTTCCTGATTTTACCATCTAATATTCATTCCCTTTCTTTTGGTAACACTACCAACAATTTTCTTTGGACAACCATGCTTCCTGTGCCTTCGGTCCCCCTGCTTTGGATTGAGCTGAAACTATCCAATTCCAGGGACAGACATGTGATCTAACAAACTATTGAACCCCCCTGAATTTACAGTTGTTTTAGGAATAGAAACATGCAAGTTTG